>NC_138901.1:52733080-54074362 GCF_965194825.1 Balaenoptera physalus | reverse complement strand
AGTTTCGTAGTCTGAGCAGGGAACAGGAAAGGAAATTTTCCTTTGGGGGAAAACCACGTCCTCTGTGACGCAGAAGGCCTGTCCCCCAGTCCCCCGTACATTCCTTTAGCATCTCACCGCCCAAAGTCCTGGACGTTATCTAGCTGCTACCCAGACCTCACTCCCGACACCTGATCAGACTTCTCTCAGCCCCCTCCTACCCTGTCCCAGCCTGTGGCACCACAGCATCAGCCAGACAACCCCAGACCTGCCAGGAGGCCAGGAGTTCAGTCGAAACTGCCTCCCCGCCCCCGGAAGCATTCCAGCAACAACCATAGCAAGGGCCCCAGTGTGCCACTGAGAGCACCGGCCCCTCCATTTCTGCAGAAACTCTTGAACTGAGCCGCGCACAGAACAACTGAATTTCCCAGGAGCAGGGCTCATCGTGGGACACCTCAGGAGCAGAGCCCCAGCCCCCAGGGAAGGGGTGGAGATCTGGAGGGACACCCCAGCAGGAAAGGGGAGGGGCATCTGGGAGGTCCGGAGAGCACGCTGGGTCTCCAATATCATATCCCTGATGATACATGTGGAATTGCCGCTGTTACTAGTGTCCTATAGATGAAATGTCACAACTGCTCTCTTGCTGAAGCCACAGGAGGTTGGGAACGTTGCCAAGAAACTCAAGAAAGGAAAAGTCAACCCATGGTCAAGAAGGGAAGATGTAGGTTTGATGATTAAGTGTGAAGTTTGAGATCTAGAGGAAGAGGTTTCAGACTCCTCTCTGCCCCATCCCTAACCTGGCTAGGATTTCTGCCCAAAGACCTATCTGAGACTGGATGAATCATGTAAGAAAAATAGGATTTAAAAATCTATCCCCCACGATGCCCAGCTCTAAGCCATCAGCAGTGGGCACTCAATACCCTTCTGTTGAACCAAGCTCTTACAGAATGACCCTTCCCTCTTTTGAAAATCACCATTTATCCAGAGCCTTCTATGGATCAGGCACTATGCCATGTGCTTTACCTATGTCATAACCCAGTAAAACATCACACAAAGCAAGTGTTATTGCTCTTTTTTTTTTTTTATAGACGAGGAAACGGCATCCCACAGAAATTAACGTAACTAGCCAAAGGTCCCATAGCCCATTAGTCAGCTATTATGGCAATAATGCTACATAACAAATAATCCCAAAACTCAATCAACAAGCATTTACTTCTCCCTGACAGATGTGGCTCTGCTGGGCTTGGCTCCAGCTTGTGGGTTGGTCTGTTTCTGGAGTCTTCTCATTCTCCTGGGATCCGTGGTTACCCACAACACATGCCTCTCATGGCAGATGGTAGCAAAGTGACATGCCAGGATAAGACATACAAATGCCTAACAGCCTGTTGGCAAAACGAAGCCTCATGGCCAAGCCCCACATCGATGGGAAAGGGAAATGTATTTCACCTCTTCTGCTGGGAACTAGTGCAAGGTCTCATTGCAAAGAGTGTGGATACACAGTTTTAGTGGCAAGAATAAAGGAATGGAAACAATAATAAAATCTACCTACATAGCTAGTTGAGAGGTGAAGCCAGGATCAAACCCAGATCCTTCTGATGCCAAAATCCATAGTCACCCCACTTCTGTCCTCTGTCCCTCCACAGATGTGGGCGGTATAGAGGGAGGAGCCTGAAAGAGTTAGCAGCCCTCAGGAGGAACGTGAGCACAGTGCCTGGTGCATCTTGCTGTGCAATCAGTTGCCCTGGAGGAAGAGGGTGCTGGACCTTGGACTTGACCAGCTGGGGAGCCAGGGAGTGGGAGGCAGTGCCCCACACCAGGGTCAGGTTCAGCAGCAGCACTTGTTCCCTGCCCACCAGGGACCACTGAAACTGTTCACTCATCCCCAGCTTCTGGGTAAGAGGGTACCCCGACACCTGGGACAGTGCCCCTTCTACATTTGGAGGCAACATCTCCCATAATATTTCATGCAATATTCCAACATCTGGAACATTACTGGGGGGACAACACCACTAATATCTGGAGCAATTAACTTCCAACATCTAGAGCTCAAGATACCCTCAAATGGACATGAGAGTCATAGGGAATAGCCAGGGTCCTGGGTGTGGGGTCTGATGTCCTGGGTTCCAGTCTCAGCCCTGATGCTGATTTGTGCATCTCTGGGCCTCCAATTTCTTATTTGTAAAAAGGGCGAGAGGTAGGTTACTGTGTGTGTCTGAGAGCCTTCCCAGGCCGCAACTTTCTGGGTCCCGAGAGGCCAGTGTACTGGTGGTGGTATTCCAGACTCCGTGTTTGACTCTGTGTGACGAGTGGGCTCCATCTGCCTTTTTGTCTCTATCCCTGTCACTCAATATCCAAGCAACCTAAGTGTGCATTAACAGATGAATGGATAAAGAAGATGTGGTATATATACACAATGGAATATTACTCAGCCATAAAAAAGAATGAAACCATGCCATTTGTAGCAACGTGGATGGACCTAGAGAATAACATACTAAGTGAAGCGTCAGACAAAGAAAGACAAATATCATATGATATCGCTTATATCTGGAATCTAAAAAAAATGATACAAATGAACTTATTTACAAAACAGAAATAGATTCGCAGACGTGGAAAACAAACTTATGGTTACCAAAGGGAAAGGAAGGGAGGGATAAATTAGGAGTTTGGGATTAACAGATACACACTACTATATATAAAATAGACAACCAACAAGGATCTACTGTAGAGCACAGGGAACTATACTCAATATCTTGTATCAACCTATAATGGAAGAGAATCTAAAAAGGAATATACGTATTTATATATAAATATAAATATGTATACATAACTGAATCACTCTGCTATACATCTGAAACTAACACTACATTGTAAATCAACTGTATTGCAATAAAAATTAATTTTAAAAAACCTACTTACCACCTACAAATAAAAAAAAATATATATATATATCTCCAAAGCTCCAGGTCTTCAATTCTAGAAGAATACAGGGCAATTGGGAGGAGCAGTGGCTCTGGGGAGGGGGCCTGGCCATCACTGCCCTCCTGGCTGGAAGCAGGGCTGAGGCTGGACTGCTCGGTCTGAATGGGGCTCAGAGCCCTCCAGGCCTGGGGCTTCCTCAAGAACCCCACATCCCTCTTGGATGGCAGGCAGCATAGGTGTAGCTCTTGTCGCTCCAAGCGGGAGCCTCAGAGCAGCAACAGCAGCCTCACCTGAACGCAAGATAAAAACGTGGAATCTCAGACCCCACCCCGGAACTCCTGAACCAGAATCTGCATTTAACAAGATCCCCAGGTGGTTCGTGTGCACGTTACAGTTTGAGAAGCTCCAGTGTAGCAGAACTCAGACCTGCTCTTATCTGCTCAGGTCCCTTTACCATTACTCACTGGCTCCTCCAGTGCCTGCATCCCAGCAGCCCACACCTGTGTCTTTGCTGGAGGGCTGCCCTTGAGGATGCTCCAGGCCCCTTTGCCTGCAGCCCAGAGAGCCGGAAGGGCCTCGAAATTTACATCCTCCCAGGAGTAGCCCCTTAACCCAGAGGTTCTGGAACTTTCACAGTTCCTGGAGCCCTTGATGTCTCAGTAATTTTTTCACAGCACTTACTCCAAGGTCAAAAGACTACCTAACAGTTCCATTCATTAAATAGTGAGATCCAAACAACAAGTATTTATATCCTAACAGTTTAGTAGCTATTTAAAAATACAATGTACGCAAATTCAAACAAAAAATATTCTTGTTTCATTCATCAATAATCACAAGTTCATATTAATGGGACAAGGATGCCTGTTGGGCACTGCACAACTTTTCAATTCTTGGAATCAGATTGGACACCACCCTCGTTTCCTTTCCCACGTTGATTTTCCCACAGTACTTGCTTTTTATCACAGCTGCCTGTTTCACCTAACAGCCAGTTTCACAAAGATATGACATCATCCAAAAGAATGTAGGGCAATCTAACATTGAAACCGTGAACTATGTCAAGTGTGGTGTCTGGCAGCTGTAGCCGTGTTGTCCTCGAAATTAAAATATCCCAAGGCACCCTGGGTGCCTTGGCACAGTTTGGGAACCATGGCCTAACCTTTGATGGAGGGTGTTGGGGTATAAATGCCCCAGCTCCCTCGCTCTGACAGGGCTGACTCTGAGGCGTGACCTGCACTGTCTTCTGCTAGACTGAACCAACTTAGCGTCTGCAGAACTTGGTCTTCTTCCCTTTCTTTCTCTTCCCTTCCCAGTCTCACTTTGGCACTCCGCTGTTTTTTCTTGCGAACGCTTAAGTAAATCTCTTTCGCACAAATCTTCATCTTGAGACCTGCTTCTGGAGTACCCAGGCTAAGAAAAAGGTGACCAGGAAGAAGCAAGCCCGGGGTGGGGTGGGGACGGCCGGTGGCAATTAGGAAATATTGTCAGCAGGGGAGAATGTGGGTACCTCACCTTCCTCCGTGGCAGTGAGGCAGGGAGATCAAGTCAAAGAAAGCTAATGAGGTGGAATTAGCAGCCTTGGTCACTGACCGGATAGGGATGGTGAGAAAATCTCAGGCCGCTCTGGGTTTGCCCTCACATGGAGATGCCATTAACAGCCATGTGGAGACTGAGGGCTGGGGTGGGTTAGGGGCACGCTAGCAAGTGTATTTTTCTACATGTTGAGTTCAAACCCTGAAATCCCAGTTCTAAAAAAAGGAGAAAGTGGAGCAGGCAAACCTCTCCACCCACTTTTTAAAAAGGCTCTGTTTAAACGTGCACTTGATGTGCCGTTCCCAGCTTCATTAACCCCCTAATAATTATACTAATTACTGCGCACTCTCTGTGTAAGGATGTGTTCAGAAGCTCCAGCTCACGCTTGGCTTCAGAAGCAGACAATGTGTTCCTCCCGCGCGGCGTGTTGCCGGTACACCCTGCACTGTTGTCGGCAAACACAAGCGGCACCTGTTGAATGTCATCCCTGGGGAGGGGGGAGGGGGGAGGGCGCAGCTTGAGCGGCTGGCAAGCGATCACAGTGGCAGAGCCACACACGCAACTGAGCCCAGATATCCAGGACCGGGGTCCTCAAAGCTTTTGTTCTCTAAGGCGGCCGGTGAGGGGGTAGGAGGTCATCTGCCAACAGCGCATTTGGGGACAGAAGCTGTGCTAACTGCCCTCCAGCTAACGACTCATTTATTCCTCCCAACAATCTTGAGATGCGGCCATTGTTGGCCCCATTTTACAGGCAAGAAATCTGAGGCTCTGCTACATCTTTTTATTCATTCCACTCGTATATACTCATATATGGCATCATCCAGTCACCTTTATAAATTCAGACCTGAACACAGAACACAGCTCCTTTTACTCTGGAAGGAAAACAGCAGAGATTGCTCCTCTGCAAAAGGGCCAAGAGCCCCATATGGAAAGGGGCAAGGGGTGACCTCCTGGCAGAAGGGGACCCCCCAAGGAAGACAGAGCAGACACAAGCTGTGATTCACGGGCAAGGCCAGGCCAGTGTTTGGGCTGGAACTGGATCCACAGATGTGACGGACTAAGGGGCACGGTGTGGGCGGGGCGGGGGGGTTGTGCGGGGCTCCTGCACACAAGGGGCTGGTGGGGCAAACTGAGAGCCACGTGGTGTGAGCTTTCTGATTCTTCCCTGTGTCTGGGCCAAGCCAATTTAACCAGGGCCTTGCTCCTGCCAGCCACATGAGCCAGGGGAGCCCCAGACAGGACAGGACAGGGAATTCTAATGATCTGGATGAAAGTGCCTGTATCTGGGCTTGGCAGGAAGGCCCTGGTCTTGGAGATGGCTGCCTGCACCCAGAAACACCCCTGGGGTCGGGGTGAGGAAGTGTTCTTGGCTGAGGCAAACTAGGGCAGGTAAGGGCAGGGTGCCTTTGTCAACTGGAATAAAGGACAGATTAGAAAAAGCTGTCCCTCTGGGCAGACACAGCCTCTTAAGGGCAATATTTGCCAAGTGCTTTAGGGCAAAGAACACGGCATCCCATCCTCCCCTGCATACACACAGCTCTGCTGTAGGGCAGGGCGGGCACCTGACAACAGCTTCCTCTGGGCACCTCTAAGATGTTGACAGCACGACTGCCAGGGCCAGCTTGTTTCTGCCCTCAGGGAATTGGCACCCCATGGACTGAGGTGGAAAACAAAAAACTGGCTATGGGCACTTAGATGAGAGAGAGCATCTCAGAAAAGGAGCTTAGCTAAGTCTTGGCAAACGAGGAAGGGTCTGACAGGCTGACGGGGAAAGGGCGCTCCTGGCCAAGGGAACTGCTAGAGCAAAGGCTCAGAGGTGGGCAAGTGTGTGGCACATCTGGAAATCTGGAGTAGCCTGTGGCAGGGTCTGGGGAGGGGTGGGCTGGAAAGCTCTTCTCAGGCCTTCAGTACATTGCCCTCTTCCCCTATTTTGGAGTGAAGTTCATCTCCCTCATCAGAATTAAAGCTCCCAGGGATCAGGGCCCCACCTCCAAAAGAAGCCGTTATACTGCACCCCTCCACTGAGGCGCCCCAACCCTGAGGAGTCAGGAAATAGGCCCGGGCAATAGGCAGGCCCTGAGTCAGTTTCAATTCCAGAATCTGCCTCCATCTCTAGTTCCCCAGCTCCCTTTCTGCAGGAAACCATCCAGGACCCAAACTTCAAGCTGTTGATGAACTGTGGAAAACACTCGAGAAACTTCCAGCAAATTCTGGAACTGCATGCCATTCCTCAGCAAAATGTGGAGCGCTGGGGGCGGGGTGAGGAGACCAGCTGGCTCCCTCCCCCTCCACAATGCCCTTGATGATGAATTCGACACCAGAAAAAATAAATCAATCAGTGGGCGTGTTTTCCCTCGAGGCTCGGCAACGACAAAATCGTAATGAATGTGAATGTTTCTGGGTTATGTGTTGGAAAATTAGCGCGGGCTTGCATTAATTGAAATTCAGTTCTTTATGTATATCAATTCCCTTTTATCCTTCTGGGATTTGCAGCCACGACAAAGATGCTGAGCAACAGATTAATCCAAGTGTTGTCAGTGACAATGATAAATGGAGATTTAAAAGCCTACACTGAGATAAATTACTATTAAAACTCAGGCCTCCCCTCTCCTGTTAGGTCTGCAGAAGCAAGAATGTGTGAAAACGCTAGGTTGCCTCTCATTATACTCACTCCTAGACTTTGGATGGTGGTGTCTCCATCAATGGAGGGTTTTTCTTTGCCTTAAGTGTTATTATTCCTTCCAGACTGATCTGGCTTCTTCCTGTTCTCTGCACTCCCTTGGGCCAGTGGATAAGTTTTTCTCACATGGCTTCAACAACTAACCACCTGCACACCTGTGCCCATCCTCTGAGCATGTGTGCCCTGAACCCAGCTGCCCTGGGCACCTCCCAGGACCTCAGACAGCATAGCTGAGAATGAACGTGCTGTTTCCACCCCTAGACTTGCTTTTTTTTTTTCCTTTTGGCCGTGTCGTGCGGCATGTGGGATCTTAGTTCCCCGACCAGGGATCGAACCCGTGCCCCCTGCAGTGGAAGCGCGGTATCTTAACCCTTGGACCGCCAGGGAAGTCCCGCCTTAGATTTGCTTCTAAGTCTGTGTTCCCCGCCATTCACTTGGACCACCATCCACTCGGCTACCCAAGTCGGAAACATCATCCGACTCCTTTCTCCCTCTCAATCCCCTGCCCAGTCAGTCACTCCTTCCTCCATCCCAGCCCTTTTCTCCCCAACCCATCCCACTTCCCTGGATCAGGTCCTCAGCAGCTCACCCTGGGGTGTGCTAAGTGCCTTCTCTGTGGTCTCCCGGGCTGGAGTCCCCATCCAACAGCCTCTCCAACCTCCAAGCCCATGCTCGGCCTGTCACACCCCTCTGCCCCGTTTCTCCCTGCTGTGGTCTCTCCAGAGACGCCCCCATGGTGCTCAGGGCGAAGTCTAAACTCTGAGGCTCTTCCTGATCCAGCCCCAGCCTCATGCCTCCGCCTGGGAGTCCACCTGGCGTCCATCAAGATCCTCGATGTCTCAGGAACACACCGCACTGTTTCTTGTGCCCTCAACTTTGTACCTTTTCCTAGGGATATCTTATCCACCCCTCTCTGCCAGCTGACCTCATGCTAGTCCTGAAAGCCCACACTCAACTGGGATGGGGCTCTGGTTCTCGCCTTGGAGAGCTTGGCCCAGTTCTTCTGTAGCGTGTGTCACACTGGCTTGTGTGTTCGCCATCACTTTCCTAATTGTCTCACCCAACTGTGAGCCTTGGGCATCAGGGCATAGGTACCAGAGGTGTGTGCATGGGCAGTCTGTGCCCAGCCCTGTCTGCGTTTGAGGCATGAAGGAGAGGAGAGCATCCGCTTGCAGTCAGAAAGACACACGGGCGACAGAGGAGGAACGCTGACCTCCCAGACACTGGGGGGCTTGCCTGTGGCCACTTCGTGACAGCCGACAACAGCAAAGCCCTGAGGCCCTCAAGCCCCAAGCCCTCCCGTCTCAGCTCCACCAGAGTTCCCAGGATCCCACTCTCTCTCTCAGAAGGCACAGGATTCCCCAAACAGCATCAGGAGCCCCTTCTAACAGTACCTCACGGCTGCTGTGGGGAGGGAGATGCCGCGGAGAGGAATGAATTCATATTAGTTTATTCCCAAGATTAACATACCGAAAGCTTCCTTCATTAAAATTGCAGCACTGCAAACACGTCCTGGTAAACTTGGACAGGAAAGCTTCTCTCCGAGGGATAAGAAGTTGTTTCGAGATGAAGGCGTTATCTGGCTTGTCGCATCTGATTTTTCAGGCAAAAAAAAAAAAAAAAAAGCACCTCTATCCCTTTTTCTGTCTCCTGTCTCATTCTCCTTCTCTTTTTCTTCCTCTCTGTCCCCCTCCTCTCCCCCCTCCCCCTCTTGCCTCCTCCCCCTCTTCCACCGCGTCCCAATCCCAGCTGCAATTTCCCAGATAAAAACCAAAGACGTGGGCTTATAAGTAATCAGCCGCTGCGGTCTGGGGTGAATATTCAATTAGTTCCAGACCAGGGATTCCTGATCAATATTGCCTTCTCGAGGCAAAACAGTGTAACAAACCCTCTTATTAAGCAATTCTAAGGCCTGGTGCTGATACCCATGACTGGCAGCTAATCTGCGCTT
The DNA here is from genome assembly GCF_965194825.1 of Balaenoptera physalus. Taxonomy (NCBI): domain Eukaryota; kingdom Metazoa; phylum Chordata; class Mammalia; order Artiodactyla; family Balaenopteridae; genus Balaenoptera; species Balaenoptera physalus. The sequence continues at coordinate 54,065,303 of NC_138901.1, read as the reverse complement.
TAATTAATACCTGCCCCTTGGTTAGCTAGAGCCATGGCTCACTCAGGGATGGTTTTCAGTCCCTCACTCCCCCTGCTGTGAAGCTGGTAGGAGCGTGGCTCTTGTATGAGGTTGTGACCACATCGGAAACCCAGCCTTTATCTAGCCCTTTGGTGCCCAGCCCCAGGGGCTGAGAAGTAGAATAACAGACCCTCAGGAATGGAGGGGCCCACGAAGCCCAGATTCAGGGAAGAAAACTGCCCCAAAACACACCCATTCACACACTCACGTTTCACATCTCTACCAAGTGACTGTTCATCATCTACTTGCACACCTTCAGTGATGGAGAGCTCACTACCCCACAAGAGACCCTGTTCTTTGGCCAGCTATGATTATGAGTCAACTCCTCCTGAGACAGACTCTGCCTCCATTGGTCCTGGCTTTGGACTTCAGTCCTGCCAGGCTCCCTCCCCCTTCAAATAGGCCTGCCACTCCCTGTCCCAGCGCTTCCAATGGCTTCCTTGGCCTATGGAAGATCCCGTAGCAGTTGTCATTAAAAGGCCTCTATAGTAAGAGCAGTAACATCGACAATCATAATTTGTTGAGTGTTCACTCTGTGCCAGCCTTGTGCCGAGTACTTTATAGGTGTTTTTTAATCCTTGTAATAGCACCATGAGGAACATGCTGTTGTTATTCCCTGATTTACAGCCAGGGAAACTGAGGCAAGGCGGACTTAGGTAACTTGTTCAAGGCCAAGCCACAGATCTAACAAGGCTCCTGGGCAAGGCATCCCTGACTCTGTCTAAACAGTGTGTCTACCCCCACCCTGGGCTCCTGCCACACCTCATATGGGAACTGTCACTGCCCTCATTTCTGGGTGTTCACTTGGATGTAAATCTTTTGCATGTTTGTCTCAGGTACCTCCCTCAGGCAGGGGCTGGCTGCACCTCATTCATTTTGGGATACCCCACACTTAGAATGGAGCTCAGCTCTTAGATTGTGCTTGTGTCTATGGAAGGAATGAGTGAGCTAAACTTCTATGGAGGCTGCTGGGGCCCAGACTGAAATGCCCCCAGCTAAGATACCAATCAAAGAAGAAGCTAAATGTCAGGGGAGCTCCACAAAGACTACTTGGATATACGTGCAGAGAAAAAGGCAAAGCAGAGTGGCAGAAAGAGCCTCAGACCAGGGGAATCAGGAGCCCTGGGTTCTCGGCCCAGTTCTGCCAGACTCTGTGTGGGCAAGTTCCTTCTTCTTTCTGGGCCTGGGTTCCCCATCCACAAGCTTTGGTTTGCACTGACGGCTTCTAGACCCTCGGCACTATTAGCCAGAGGGTGGCGCTTTGACCAGGGCTCCCCAGCTGTGGCTTGGGTGGAGTCTGGTCAGCAACTCCCCAGCTGGCCCCACTGCTACCGCTCCAGACTGCTGGGCACTGCCTGCCCGCCTGCCTGCCACACCCTCACCACTTCCCCGTCTCCTGGCTGAAGGATGCCCAGAGAAGCAGTAGCAGCAACAGTAGTAGCAACCGTGGCCACAGCCAATCCTCAGACAGCACTCACCGCGCATCAGGCACGGTCCTAAGCACTTTACAAGTCCAGCTCCCAAAGGTGGGATGTCCTGGAGGACCTTTCCAAGGCGGACAGTCAGCCTGAGGCTGGGACTCCCTCTGCCCCCAGTCTGGGCCCAGAACCCACGGCCAGGTCCAGAAGACAATCCTCTCTCTCAGCTGACGATCTTGCTGTCTGATTCACTGAGAAAATACAAGCAACCAGACAGGACTTCACCCCTCCCTCTCCCTCGCAAACCTTTTAACCCATCTGCCTTTACACCCACGCTACGAAAGCTGTAAATCGGATCGTGTCCTGTGGCTACGGCTCTCAGCCATGGCATGGCAGTGGGCGGTGATGGCGAGAATGGAAACTGGACCCTGAAGGGTGCATGAGAGAGTTAATGAGAGAATCTCCGAAACACACCAGGCACAGGGTCTGGCCCAGAGGAGGAGTGGGTGGTGGGCTAGCATAGTGGGAATGACACTCCAATGACAGCCATCAGTACGCGTTTGCCACTTGCGCCGTGCGAGGCGCTGAAGTAAGTGCTTTCTGGACGCTTACTTCCCAACAACTTTGCACGTGAGCAAACAGAGCTCAGAGACATCAAGTCAGTCGGTGAGGAGGCGACCAGTTATCTGACACCAGAACCGCCATGTAAGCACCCCCCCCCCCCCCCCGCTAGACTGCCGCCGACTGGGGCTGCCCTTCCCTCTCTGACCCACGTCAGCGCCCACTAGTTTACTGACGGAGAAATCAGGTCTCCTCGCTCCTAAGCCATCACTCTTGCCCCTGTTACCCCATTACCCTTTTCTGCCTTTTTTCTCCTCAGTATTCAGGCATCATTAACATCTGACACCAAGCATTCAGGCATTCCCTTGGTGACTGAGGCTCAGACTAATGATTGTAACGTGACTCTTTTACAAGAGTAAAAGCCCCAGGGTGGGAGACCGATCCCAGTGGAACATGCCACGTGCAAAGAAGCCTCTGCTGGTGACTCAGACGGGGACAGAAGAAGACATCTGGGTCATTTACTGCCTCTGTGGGTCATCCAGCTGGATGGGTGTGAGTTACCTTGGAAACGGAATCTCCAGCCTCCAGAATGGCTTCCAAAGACCCCGGCCATCTGGCTTCATGCCCTTATGTATGTATGTATGTGCGCATGTATGTTGTATCAGGACTGGTCTGTGTAACCAGCAGAACATGCAGAAGTAGTGGTGTGTGACCTCTAAGCCTAAGTCACAAAAGACATTGCTTCCGCCTTCCTCTCTACCATCACTCTGGTGGTGGCGAGGGAGGGGGGAGCTGCCATGTTGTGAGGACACTCAAGCAGTTCTGTGGCGAGACCCCCATGAAAAGCAACAGAAGCCTCCTGCCAACAGCCAGCATCAACCTGCCAACTGCAGGGGGTGAGTCACCTTGGAAATGGGACCTCCAGCTCCAGCTGAGCCTTCAGATGTGAGACCCTGATCCAGGACCACCCAGCTAAGCTGCTCCCAAGCCCTGACCCACAGAAACTGTGACAGATCATAAGCGCTTATTGTGGTAAGCCATTACTTTGGGGGTAGTTTGTTATACAGCAGCTGGCAAAGGACTTGGTGGGGGACATCTCCCCACCTGCACCCCCAGATCTACCCTGTAAACAGATCTAAGTGGCATTCGTGTTCTGAAGAATTGCTCATCCAAGCACATGCTTGCAGGAGTGACCATTTTCTTCGGTACCACCCTGCCCACCGGGAAGGAAGCTCCTTAATGACCAAGATTTGAGGGCACCACCTTCAATGAACCGTTTTCATGGCACAGGAGGTCAGGTAATGCTCCAGTTGTGAAAGGGGATTTTGGATTTATCTTGGATCTGGGGCTAAGAAAAACCAAACCTTGATCATGACAAGCCTCTCCATGTATACATAGATCAGTAAGTATAGGCAGCGCTTCTTAGTGTGGGATGTAACGACCGTTTGAGGGGAGGTTTGCTTCGAATAAACATTAACAAATTTAGCAGAGCAGAGGTTCACCTACTTTTTCAAGAAATCAGCTCCAGGATGGGGCCAGCTGGTGTCAGACCCTCTGTAGAAGGAGTGCATTGAGATCTGGCCTGACTTTGGACTTCAACTTTTGGCTGCTGAGGCCCCTGCATGTGAGTGGGAGAAGCAGCCTCCAGAAACAGGCCGAAAGGTGCTCTGGCTTCTGAGACCTCCCAGCCTTGGATCCCATACAATTCTTCGGTTGCCTTACGTTCATCAAATCCCGCACTGCATTTTGCCAAGTACAACAAGTGTATATTTTTAAGAGGAAATTAATGCATATGTTTCTGATTCATCTTATGTGGAAACGATCAAAATATTGTGTCTGAAGTAAAGTCATATCCAGAAGAGGCTTTGGGTAGTTTTGCCAGGTTTTGATGAATCTCTTTTCAGGATTGGGTTCTGGCCTCAGTGTCTGCCAAAGTCTCACAAGTCGGTGCAAACACCATCTCCTCCAGGAAGTCACCCCTGGGGCCCCAGCCGCCTAGAGCTGCCTCTTCTCGGCGCACAGGGGGCTCCAAATCAGGGCCACAGCCTATGGAACTGTTCTTCTTGCCCGGGCCACAGTCCTCCCAACCAGACTGTGAGTTGCCCCAGGGCAGGGGCCAGGAATGCTCTTCCCTGGGATTTGCCAAGACGCACCTGCGCAGGCTCACGAGGTGCGTGTCAGGAGATGAGGCCACACAAGGGAGGCTGGACCAGGAGGTGAGGCGAGGAGGCAGCCAGGGCTTTCGGGCTTTCCTGCTCTCGGGCAACCCCACCCAGGGTCTCAGTGGGTCGTCTTACAGTTTCTGCCGACCTTGGTGGGGCTGGTCATTACGGTCCTGCCTCTTTCCTTCTTCTGAGGCGCCTTCCTGTTATTCCTCTACAGCAAAAAAGAAACAAAAAACAAAAAACAGGGTCATTTCCTGAGTGACAAGGGCCCACAATCAGAGTCCTGTGTTTTCCTTCCAAAGTCCATGGGAGGTGTGTTCCAGTTAAGCACTTAAAGTGAGCCTTCTGTGCTGGGATGACTGGGGGTGGGGTTAGGGGGTTAATGTCTGGGCAAGAGGAAAACACCCTCGAATGTCCTCTCCGGGAACAGAGAAACGTTGCTTCCAAAAACCTAGCGGGAGTTTTGGGAGAAGCGGCAGCCTGGGACATCAGGGAGAGAACATTCAGGAAGGTTCCTCAGCCAGGCTGCCGCCTTCCACATAACCACGAGGAACCTTAGAGAGCCAGCATCCTGCTTGGAAAGACTGAGGAAGCTACTCTTGCAGAAACATCTCGCAACTCACGCTACGCTCTGGGAACCACAGACCCCTTGGCTGCATCAGAGAGCTCAGATGGACGGCACGTGGATTTCCTTCTTCCTGTGTGACTGCGTGTGCGTGTGTGTTGGGGGGAGGGGAGTAGGATACACATGTTTACAATAGGAGACACAGAAAACACAGAAAAAAATTTAGAAAGGCTCGTAACCATCACACACAGTCCACCCAATCTTTCCCCTCCACATTTCCAGAGCCGGCATCACAGGCTCGAGACGCTTCTCTTCTGCTTTTGTCACTTCACGTGATCATATCATCATCATTTCCTGCCGTCACGAAGTGCTCATTGGAAATACCATTTTATGGCTACGTAACATTCCATGGGCTGGCTATACCACTGCCAACTTTAGTTTTTCCCTGGTAATGAGCAAGAGTTGCTCTTCTTTTTTTTTTCTTTTTAATTTATTTTTTTAAATTAATTAATTAATTTATTTATGGCTGTGTTGGGTCTTCGTTTCTGTGCGAGGGCTTTCTCTAGTTGCGGCAAGCGGGGTCCACTCTTCATCGCGGTGCGCGGGCCTCTCACTATTGTGGCCTCTCTTGTTGCGGAGCACAGGCTCCAGATGCGCAGGCTCAGTAGTTGTGGCTCACGGGCCTAGCTGCTCCGCAGCATGTGGGATCTTCCCAGACCAGGGCTCGAACCCGTGTCTCCTGCATTAGCAGGCAGATTCTTAACCACTGCGCCACCAGGGAAGCCCGAGTTGCTCTTCCTAATGCTGGAATTCATCTTTGTATGGAAGTCTTTGTTTAGATCTCAGATTACTTTCTTGTTCAAACCCTAAAGTGATATTATCAATTATGAATATCTTAAGGCTTCTGATTCCTATTTCTGAATTCTACTCCAAAATGCCAATTTGGACCCCTATTCAAATCTCCTATCCACTGACTCTTCAGGCAAACTTAAAGGTTATGCAGACCAGCCCTTTATTTGGCAGATGGGGAAACTGAGTCCTGCGGAAGAGAGGGCCGAAACCTCACTCTGGTTAATCAGAGCCTGGTCTCTCCTGAGCACCTGTGTGCGGCCGTGCCTTGGAGGAGGAAGAAGCAGGAGTAATAGGAAGATGTCACGGGGGGCTCTCCTCCTGGAACCCTCACTCCTTCTATAGCACAAGACATGCACTGACAAAGCACAAGCCATAAAAAACAGGCTGTGGGCAGCTGGGCGAGTGTGAGGAGAGACTGTGCGCACACAAAAAGGGGTCAGCCAGAGCCTCCGCTTACCCACATCCCCAGTGGCATCTCCAGGGAAGATCTGAGCACCTAGGAGTCTGGGCTGTGGGATCCTGTCTCTTGCTCAGCTCTGATCTCTGAGGGGTGGTAGGCAGGGGTCTGCTCAGGGAACATAGCCAACAGAGGAAGGGAATGAAGATCCATCCTTTGGGAGAGCCTAAAGAGGCTGTGCAGGCTTGGTCCAGGGACAGCAGTGCAGACTGGTGCAATCCAAGAAGGCTTCAGGGAGGAGGTGGTACATGGGCCAGGCCTTTTAGGAGCTGGGACTGGAGACTGGAGGAAAATTTCAGAGGAGGGTGTTTGGGGTTCAGGCTGTAAATTTTTAAATGCAATTCTGGATTTATATAAGTTTAGGTTACTTCTTTATTTTTAAATGCACAGTGCTGAAGCCAGTCTAATAAACAGAATCAAAGATATACCACTGCAAGGTAATTCAATGGGTTGCTTTTTTAACATTTTATACAGCAAAAAATTCCTTGATCACAATCTATGCCACACAATCACCCTGTCTAGTATGTAGGATGCCAGGGGAGCCCCTGCCAAGAGGAGAGCAGGGGTGCAGGCCCGGTGTGGGAGGGGGGATCCTGGGCGATGGGCAGAATTTCCCTTTGAAGGACAGGGTGGGGGTCGGGAGATATGAGACCTGCAACCACAGGTTGCTTCCCGGCCTCCAGCTCAGCCTCTGACTCAGTCACTGGGACCCCCCTTCTCTCCCAGACTGGCCTGGAACTGTTGCCTCTTGTGTCACTCTTTTCTCTCTTTTCTCGGTGGTGCCAGCAGCCTTTATTGTTGAAAACGGCTGTATTTGGCTTTAATCAGAGCCCTTGTCAAGCACTCTTCCCCTCCTTTTGTACTTCATTGTCCTCAGAGGGGAAAAATTTATTACGAGCATCATTTTACACAAACTTCTCGGACATGCCGGGATTCCACAATTCCTGACGCCACTGACTTGTTTTCTGCTTACCACCCAGAGTCACAAAAGACAGACAGGAAGAATACCCACTTCTCCCCTAACTGCTGCTTCAGGTCCTGGTCGGCTAACAACTTGCTGTGTGACCTTGAGCCTGTTGCTACTCCTCTCTGGGCCTCGAGTTACCATCTCCACAACCAGTGGGCTGGAGATGGTCTCCAAGGGTCATTTCATTCCAACCTGCTATAATTCTGAGGTTCATAAGAATAAATGGAATCATCCGGATGTAGGCATCGGGTCCCCGCCTCTGGCCATCTTTATCTTCTAATGCTGATTGGGCTTCCTTACTGCACATCCGAGAACAGCATTCCTCAGCTCTAAACCTCTGCCGGCCCCTCGTCTCCTGACCTGGCAATCAAAGCCCTTCCTAGCTTGGCCTCCACTTCCCCTTCCTGCCTCATCTCCTGTCCCTGTCACCCCACCCCATCGCTGTCACCAGCAAGCAGCCTGCACTTAAAGTTTTCTTCATGCCTCTTTGATTTGGCGTGGAAGTCTTTATTTAGATCTCAGATTACTTTCTTATTCAAACCCTAAAGTGATATTATCAATTATGAATAGTTTAAGGCTTCTGATACCTATTTCTGAATTGTAATCCAAAATGCCAATTTGGACCCCTATTCAAATCTTTTACCTGGAGTGACTTTTCCCCTCTTTCCTTTACCTGTCTGACTCCTAACTTTGCCTTCGAAACCTAGTTCAAATACCAAAGCCTCGGGAAGGTGCCAGGGGGAATCGGTCTGCCCCTCCTTTGGGCTTCCCTGGCTCCTGGACACCCCCCAAGCCCAGAACTCCCCTCTGTGTGGCCAGTACCTCTCAACTCCAGACCACAGACTCTTCCAGGGTAGAGACCATGGTCATGGTCATCTCTGTGTTCCCGGTGCTCAGCTTGGGGCCTGGCACAGAGGATATATAGGTGCCGGTTGGCTGCATCACTGGGACACACAGGGAAGGCCAGAATTCAACTAGACAGGGCTGGTGAATCCACCTTAGCTCTCGTCTTGCAAGAGCGGTGTGGCCTAGTGGGAAGGACACAGTCCTGGAGATACTTGTTTCAGGGTTCAAACGCCGGTGCTGTCACTCTCTGGGAACGTGCACTTAGGCAAGTCACGTAACTGCACTTTTCTGTCTATAAAATGGGAATAATAAAGGCAACTTTGCAGGTTTGCTGTTAAGAAACAGGTAAGAGATGTATGCAGAGTCCAGCACGTAGTAGGTACTCAATAAACGGAAAGGCTAGGGCCCACCCATCATTCCATCTATCCATCCATCCATCCATCCATCCATCCATCCATCCAGTATTGATGGGGTGTCTTCTGTGTGCTGGGTGCAGTGCTAGGCTGGGGATGTACAGTGAGCAAGCAGGATGAAATGGCTCTGATGTATTCTCCCCCCGTCCCTTGCCTGCTCTGGCGTTTCAGGTTGTGCCCTTGGTTTCCTTCCGGCCTGACCTGGTGCCGCTCTGAGCTAGTGGGACGGACACCCTGGCCTGGCTCAGGCCACCTGGAGGAGGAGCACGGGCTGCCTCTGCACCTGCCTGCCTGGGGCATGCAGGCCTGGGCTGCCCTGAGGAGGGCCTCGGAGACGGCTGAGAAGGCTCCAGAGGGTGCTGGGGCCCAGGGGTCAGTGCGGACCACTGTGGCACACGGAGGCTCCGGCAGCATCCTGCAGGGCCCTGCCGCCCTCTGGCCCCCACTAACCTGACCAAATGCCACCCAGCCCCCACCCCCAGGCTCCTACTCAGCCATCTCTTCACTCTTCCAGCCACCCTCCCCTAGGGCTGTTATGAGGATTCAATGAACGGATGTGGGTGAGGTTCTGGAAAGTTCCTGCACGTAGTGAGCACTGCAGGAGCATTTGCTTTCACTGTTTTATCGTTTAATGCTCAAGGCAACTTGTACAGGGGCGTCATCGCCCTCTGTGTACAGTTGAGGAGACAGGCTGAGGAAGAGGACAGGAGCAGCCTGAGGCCAGGGGCTGGGAAGAGGGGAGGAGCCGGGGGCCAAGTCCGGGGGGGCTGGCAGGGCCTCACCCTCTCCGGCACCGCAGGGAAGGGTCTCCAGGTCAGGCACTGTCGATAAAAACGCGTTACTACTGCCCTGAGCTGTCTAGAGCTCCTCCACCTGGGGGCAGGGCCAGCGTGGGGAGCGGGAGTGGGGCTGGAGACAGTGGCACGGCCCCTTTGTGCGGGATTGAGTCTAACACACACACACACACACACACACACACACACACACACACACACACGCTCCTGAGAGACCCTCCCCAGGCAGCTCCTAGACAGACCCCCGCCGGGACGTGGGCCCGAACTCAGCCATCAGCCACAGCTGTGCTCAGGCAGCTCCCGGATGGGGGCTCTCTCAGAAACGCATCGCAGCAGCCCCGGCGGTTCACACGCCCGGGTGCCTCGGTCCCAGACACCAAGTGAGAGGATTTACAAACATTTCCCGCCCCCGCAGCTCAGGGTTCGGTGTCACTCTGCCCATTTCCCAGACAAGGGGGCCGTGGCTCAGAGACGGGGCTTGCTTAAGGCGCGAGCGGCCCAGCCAGGATGACAGCCAAGTGTCCTGGGCGCTCAGCCGGCTCGGCCCCCTTTCCCAGTCCTCGGGGACTCAGCGGTCTTGGGGACTCCCTGCGGCCATGGTCCCTAAATACCAATAACGAGCAAGACCAGCCACCCCAGGGCTCTTCCCGCTGGACTGTTTCGTCCACCGCAGCCCCTCTGGGGACCCACTCCACCCTCGCATCACGTGTGCCTTCACTCAGGGTCCTGGGCAGCCTCCTTCCTGATGTCTCTGTCAGCACCGGGCACACAGCCCCGCCTGGCAGCCCTGGGCATCTTCCCAGCTGGCTGAGACCTCCCCTTTGCCATGCTTATTATTCCCTCCAGAGGTGACTCGATGACACCGTTCAGTAAGGACCCGCCTGAAGCTTCAGTTGTCTGTGATTTAAGGAGGAGCGTTTTAATGACAACAGCTGTTGTTTTCATCACCGGAGGAGTTATTACGAACGAGGCTCCCAGAGGAAACTGCTGCCGGGGCAGAAGCTGGAGAAGAGTTCTCAACGTCGGAGGCCCCGCTGGGTGCTTGGCACAGTGACTGCCACGGAGCGTGACCTGTCGCAGAGAGCACTTCATCTTCATTTTAATTAAGCACTAAGGGCGAGGCGGGCAGCCTCCAGATCCAAGGGGGCTGAGCAGCCCAGGTCCTGGAAGATACTCTGGGTGAGTAAGGCTTCGGCTCCGTGCACGGGAAGAAAGCAAAGGACAAACCAGCCATTTTTGCTGATGCTGTCGAGGTACATATCTGTCACCCAAAACTGGGGTAGGGAAAGGGGCTGGTCCTCCCCCCGGCCCAGCTGTGCGGCCTTCGCCAGATGAGCTGACCTCTCTGGATTCCAGTTTCTTCCTGTAGGAAGAAGCGAAAGGGATGCCTTTCCTTCTTCTCTCAAGGAAATGGTTCGTCCCTGACATTGGATTCTGGGTGTAGAGCTGGTGAGACGTGTTCACACCCACCCGAGAAGAAGAACTCGGTGGGGTGTAGGATGAACGCCACATGGATGGAGGGTTCGAGATGGAGGAAGGGGTGCTGGTGACGGTGACAATGATGCCGGAGTTCGTGACGGTGGTGACAGTGATAATAATCCTGCCGTTCCCCCAGTTTCCTTCACCTCCCGTATCCATGCCTTTTGCAGTTCCTCTCCATATAGAGGGTGAGTCTCTTTGCCCCACTGAATCCGGACAAGCCTTGTGATTTGCTGTGTTCGGTAGACTGCAGCACGAACGACATGCCTATTCCAAACCTAGGTCTCTGCCGACCTTGCATGGTGCTGTCCTCTCTCTTGCTCCTCCACCATGACCGAGAGGACGTGCCTGGACTTGGCTACAGAGGATAAGAGTCACATGAAGGAGAGCCAAGTCACCCTAGTGCCCCAGCCAAGGCCATTCGAGATCGGCCAACAGCCCACCAGTTCCCACTGCCCTTCCTGCATCCCCCAGCCAGACTACTCATCACACTCTACTGACATCTGGTCTACCCACCTTCTTCTCCAGACACTTGAGGGCTAAGAATACATCTCACCCATCAATGGATTATAGGAACTGGACCGTAGTATATGTTTCATAAATGCCTGTTGTATTGGCTCAGCCCCTACTTGACCAAGCATGGATGGAAGAGGAAGGGGGTGACCTCCTAGGAGCAGCTCCAGGTGTGAATGTGGAGGCCAGTGAGGTCCGGAATACGGATAAAGTCGTGGGTCAGGGGCTCAGTGACACTGACGCGTCAACCAGCCCTTGTATTTGTCTAAGAATTAGGTTCTTTTAAACAAAAAGGTATTTTAACATAAAGAAGCAGGCAGGAGACTGACTTCCTGTAGCCCATTTTATTAAGACTCATCAAGACTGATGTTCTCTGCATCATCTGAGCAGGCAGTGTGTTCAGGAGGTAGAGTGATAGGGAAATTAAACACAGCAGCTACATCCTTTGAAGCTTTTTTGAGCAGCAAGGCCAGCCAATTCCACAGTGTACGTGTCTGGAAGAATACCAGATTTGCTCCCATCCGAGCTTTCCATCCAAGCAGGGAGATAGCTCTTCTAATTAGCCCAGATAAATATCCTTCCATCCAAGCTCCTGTTTAGAGAAAACAGATGGATGCTCGCAAACACGGTCATAGGGTGAATTTGTGTAAAACCACCCTTCTGCTTGAAGTGGCTTCCAGTATTTAAACACATATATGTACACATGTGCACAAGCGCACACACACAGAGCTCTGATGCCATACAACAGGGCAAATTAAAAAGGGCTTAATATAGCCAAAAAAAAAAAAAGGGAGAGATTTCAGGTGGTAGTAAGACCCATGACATAATGGGAGATCAGTACCTACAAATGTTTTCTTCCCTGGGGATTGTCCCTCCCCCAAGGTTGACCCTCGCACACCCCTCCCTTTGACTAGATGATGCCCCATTTTATTCAGCAAGTCCCAACTCAAAGGCCTTTGATGTCTCCTTGGCATGGCTAGAATGAAGTCCACTTTTGGGGTGACATTGAAGGCTCTTTCCAAGTTGACTCCACCCTGCCATTCATCTTCGTCTTCCAACCTTCCTCTTCCACCCCATCACCGTGTGCTGCCGTCCTGCTGTAATTAATACTGTTAAGTGTCACCGTCTTCACCACCGCCACTTGCATTTATTGAGTGCTAACTCTCTGACAAGCCGTGGACCAGGCGCTTTACATCCCTTATCTTATTTCCTCTTTGCAGTTTATCAGGTAGGCACAGTGACGATCCTCAGCTCGAAGACGAGGAAATGTGGGCTCAGACTGGTTAAGAGGCTTGCTCCAAGTTGCACAGCTAGTAAGAGGCCAACAGCCGCCATACCGACCTCTCTGCCTTGGCGAATGCTGGATCCTCATGGGTGGATTCCCTCCTCCAGCTTCTTCATCTGACGATCACCTGCTTCAGCCCTGGGAAATGTTTTGCTCTCTGACTTCTGACCGCTTCTTCTCCCATCAAAACTTCCCCGGCTCCACGAATCACATCAGAACAAACGCCGCCTGGTCGAATGCCATTTCTCAAAATTTAGTAAAAAGAGTCTTAACATAATGACATGTTCTTCTCCAGGTTTTCATTCATCTCTGCAAGTCAGCCAGTCTCTAAGAGCCTGCACTGTCCCAGGTTCTGTGCCCTGCACTGTGGGAATGTAAGTGGCATCAAGAAGCATCCTCCAGTATTTCCCTCCGACTGGCACATGGTGGTTCACGGTGTTCTTCCAAGGTCAACATCTCTATCTGTGCACCTTTTCCTCTTTTCATTCTGAATGTTGTTCATTTATGCCTTCTTATTTTCTGGGTCAGTCTTGACGACGTTTGTTAAAGTATCGACCTTTTCAAGCAACTCACTTTTAGTTTGTTGATGCCTTTATTTTTGTGGATGTTCTATTTGCTTTATCATTTATTCATTTCTATCATTACCTGTATTATTTCCTTCTTTCTAGTTTCCCTTATTCTCTTTCTAGATTCTTGAATTGATTGCTTGGGTTGTAAGTTATGTGCAGCTGTTCTAATTTCCTAATAAATGCATTCAAGAGTATAAATCACCCCTCTAAGAGTCAGTTAAACTACATCAGACAAGCTTGATTATGTAGTGTCTTCCTTATTTTCAATGCAAAATATTTCTTAATTTCTGTTGTAAATTTCTTTTGAACCCCTGGATAACTTAGAAGTGTGTTTTTAGTTTCCAAACATATACACAGATCATCTCTTTGTTGTTGATTACTAATTTTATTGCATGCTGGATAGAGGATCTGTTGATAATGAAGATTTTTTGAAATTTATGGAGACTTTTTTTGTGGTCTAATACATAGCCTTTTTCCACATGTATTCGCTGTTTGTTTACATTTACATTTATATACATACATGAGCATACATGGTTTTTAATCTATCAGCTTCTGAGAAAGATGTGCTAAATTCACCCACTATGCTTGTCGTTTTGTCAACCTTTTGTAAATTATTTCAGATTTTGCTTTATATCTTTCAGGACTAATGTTGGAATCACAGCATGAAATGCCTGTCCTTGATACGTTTAATACCTTTCACCTTGAATTCAATTTTATCTGATAGTAATTTCTTTTACAGATCTATTATTGTTTTCTCTCTTTATTTTTAATATTTTAATATCTTTTGGTTTTAGCCATTTTGCTCTTAAATAGCACGCAGCTGGCTTTTTCAAAACCAAATTTAAGAATCTCTTAATTGGTTAGTTTAATATGCTCATAATTACCGTAACTGATGATACATTTACACTTATTTCTGCTGTCTTATTTTGTTTTCTATTTTCCCAGCCTCTTCTTTTTTCTTTATTTTCCTTTCCCAGTTTCCATTGGCTCGACCAAGTTTTTTGTTGTTATTGTAGAGATTTCTCCTCTACTGGATTGGAGGGCATGTATTCTATTTTTAGCTTCTGTATCTTTAAATTAGTATATTTCAGCAACTCCTAACATTAATCCGTAAATACATCCCTCTGCTCGACTGAGACAAAACCTTAGCACCTTTATTCCCTCTAGCTGTCCACTCTCTCTCTCTCTCTCCCCACCTAGACGATATCACTTAGAATTTTCATTTCAAATTGTCAGCCCTGCTCCACCTCTGTGTCAGTCCTCCTGAACGTAGAGATGTAACCACAGCAAAAGGCAGGAAGAAACTGACCAAGTTCCCACTACCCAGCTGAATGAAGGTTTGAAAGAGAAATGAGGCTGAGTTTTAGAAAAATTAAGTTTCTTCTGTTTGCACAGCCAAGTCTGTGAACTGAGGCTGCTCGCTAGTGATTGGGTCGGTCCCCAGTCCAGGACCGGGGGTCTGGAGATGAAACAGTCTCAGTTACCCCCAGGGAGGCTCCCCTGGTGTTCTCCTCTCCCACAATTTCACAGGACATCAACAACAGACAAGGAGACTGTGTGACTTCAGGACAAAACCCAAACTCCTTATAATCATGTAGGAACACAGACCACACATGGAACATTAACCAAACCACGAAAGTCACCAAATATCCCCCCATCCCAGCTACTGTGTGTGACTGCTGTTGTTCTCTCCTTTCCTCTCACCTTAGAGAAAAGAATTATCAAGATACCAAACAAACCCAGAATTATCCTCACTTCCTGACAGCATCCAACCCAGAACTAAGCTCTACTTCCTTGAACCCTGTCCAAACCCTCTAAGTCCCTTCTAACACCCTCTAACTGGGAGGCCTCATGGTTCCGGGTAGTGGGGACTTCCCCTGGGACCTGAGACATGTGGCCTAGTACAACTATGATCTTCTTATAAAGATGCCTGAGTCCCCTGATTAGGTCTGGACTCAAAATACAGACTAAACATATATAACTGAGACCCTGGAAGTGGGGGCCAGCGTGTGAGGTGCCCTGATCCCAGTTTTCCAGATGAGACTCCCAGAGAAGTTAAGCAACCTAACCAAGGCTGCACAGCTGCTGAGTGGCAGGTCTGGGACTCAAGGCAACCCCAGAGCAGTCTGACCCCCAAGTCTACCCTGTGAACCCTGTTCTCACATCATTATGTGCAAACCTGGTCCAGAGAGACATCCCCGGAGCCAGGGGGCAGGCTTGGGCCTCTACTGCTGTCATCTGTGACCTCTCTGAGGGCAAGGATGTTGACACCCCCCTTACCCCCCAAACCCCCAGCACAGAGCGGCACAGACGGGGCTCCAGGAAGTCAACCTGATGATGCCAAGTCGATCCCCAGACGCCTCTGCTGATTCCCTCCTCCCGCGTAGGCCCACTCCAGACAGGTCCAAGGCATCTGCTCTCTCGGGTGACGCTCTGACTCCCTCCCATCTTTAGGGAATTCACAGAAAGTGTATCCACGTGGAAAGGGGGAAGCTTTTGCTTCCTTCACTGCAACCTGAGAGCCAGCCAGCTTCAGGGTCCTGCCACCCCAGAAAGTCCCCAGTTTCCTTTGGCCGGGTCCTTTTGACATTTTCAATGGTAAAATAAACTAGATTTACAGAAGCCGTGAAGGAACCAGGGCGATGTGATTTCCAAAAGGCACTGTGCTATTGGATATGATAAAAGACTGAATGAGTCAGTAAATGTAGCAGTTTAGTAACTGTTAAAAAAAATCAATACCCATGCAGTCTGGGGAGGAGGAGAAGGCTGTAATGATGGCCTGGAGGAGGGAGAATTCATGCCTGAACTCACGAATCCACGGCCCCCCTAACTCCCTCCAGGACACACACAGACACACGACTCACGCTTCCCACTCCTGCACAGATACTCACAGACACACCAATATAAGTTGTGTGCACAGATAAGCACACAACATATATGCACGCATCCAGGCATGTCCACTAACAGGAATAATAATAGGTACCATTTATTGACTAGTAAAAATGAGCCAGGCACTGGCATAAGTGCTTTGCATATCCTTATTTCATTACCATCTTGTACAACTCTATGAGGTAAGCAGATGACTATTCCCATTTTACAGATGAAGAAACTGAGGCACAGAGATCTTAAGCAACTTGCCCCCAGTCATTCCAGCTAGGAAGCCGGGAAGCCAGAATTAGAACCCAGACTGACTTCAGAAGTCTTATTCTTTTTTTTGGCCACTTTTCATGCTTCTTTTTTTTTTTTTTGGCCGTGCCATGCAGCATGCGGGATCTTAGTTCCCCGACCAAGGATCGAACCCGCGCCCCACCCCACCCCCCGCTATGGAAATGAGGAGTCCCAACCACTGGACCGCCAGGGAAGTCCCTACTTTTTTTTTTCATTCATTTTTTAGCAGATATAATTGAGTTCTAGTAAACTTCACAGTTAAAAGTGCACAGTTTGATGCATTTCGATACCTGTATACACCCATAGAATCACCACACAATCAAGATCACACATGAGCACATCCATCACCCCCGGAAGTTTCCCTGGGCCACCTTGCAGCGTCTCCCTTCTGGCCCTCCCTGCCCCGCATCCCCGGCATCCACCGTTCTGCTTTCTGTCACGACTGGTTAGTCTGCATTGTCTAGAACTGCATATAAACGGACTCAGGTAGTATGCTCTCTCTTTTGCCTACAGAAACAATGTTCAAAACGACCACAATAGGGGCCTTCCCACAAAGACGAGACAGACACGCGTGGGCACACTCATGCTTGCACACACAGTGTCCCAATCCTCACAAACACCTCCACACCCATGCCCCCCACAGGCCGCACCTCCGCCCATGCACAAGGACACCCTCGCTCTCACGCAGCTTTCACCGCATCTGTCCATCCATGCCGCTCCTCTGGGATAACTGCACCTCATTAAGTAGCCAAGTGGACTCCTCACGGGTTCCCAGCAAAGCAATGTAGTTTCTTTCTCCTGTCAAAGCCCACGTGACAGGTGTCTATTCTCTAAAGCTTTGCTCACTTATGCAGTGTCCACCACTCTGCTGGGCACTGCAGATCCCGTGGTGACCACGCAGTCACAACCCCTACCTCAGGGAAGCTGACCCGCCCTCCCAAGCCAGTGTGGCCACTGCCCTGCCGTGGGGCTGGCCAGAGAAGGGACCCCCACCTCCGCCAGGCACTGCCAGGCTGGGGGCAGAGTCGAACTCGAAGGGGGAAGAATAGGAGCGTAAGCGAGAAGACAGGAGGCAAGGGTGGGGTGGGAGAGGAAGAGGTTGGGGCCACAGACCAAGCTCAGGTGGGCTTGGCTGCCGGGTAGAGGAGGGAGTCATCCTTCCAGAGTGGACACTGAAAGACGGTCACAAAAAGCTGGGTGGAGCCAGTGGGGTGAGGAAGGACTGGGCAGAACTGCACTGCAGGAGCCTGGCCCAGGTGTCCCGCGGCCACACAGGGCTAGAGCCCATGGCCGACCAGCAGCCTTTAAGGGACAGGAGAAGGGACCCATCACCCATGCCCACAATCCACCTGGTACCTCAAGTCGGAGTCACCTCGGCTCTCAGTCTGGATGGATGCCCACTGGAATCACTCCGGGAGTTTAAAACACACTGAGCCCATCCCACTACTGGGCATATACCCTGCGAAAACCATCATTCAAAAAGAGCCATGTACCACAATGTTCTATTCACTGCAGCTCTATTTACAATCGCCAGGACATGGAAGCAACCTCAGTGTCCATCGACCGATGAATGGATAAAGAAGATGGGGCACATATATACAATGGAATATTACTCAGCCATAAAAAGAAACAAAATCAAGTTATTTGTAGTGAGGTGGATGGACTTAGAGACTGTCATACAGAGTGAAGTAAGTCAGAAGGAGAAAAACAAATACCGTACGCTAACACATATATATGGAATCTAAAAAAAAAAAAAAAAAATGGTTCTGAAGAACCTAGGGGCAGGACAGGAATAAAGACACAGACATAGAGAATGGACTTGAGGACACGGGGAGGGGGAAGGGTAAGCTCGGACAAAGTGAGAGAGTGGCATGGACTTATATATAGTACCAAATGTAAAATAGCTAGCTATTGGGAAGCAGCTGCATAGCACAGGGAGACCAGCTCCATGCTTTGTGACCACCTAGAGGGGTGGGATAGGGAGGGTGGGAGGGAGACGCAAGAGGGAGGAGATATGGGGATATATCTATATTTATAGCTGATTCACTTTGTTATAAAGCAGAAACACACCATTGTAAAGCAATTATACTCCAATAAAGATAAAAAAAAAAACCCACAACACTGCACCCTGCGGTTTCACTCCCAGAGAGTCTGATTTGTTTTGTTTTGTTTTGTTTGGGGAGGGCGGGAGTGGCCTGGGCATGAGAATTTTTAGAAGCTCCTCAAATGATTATCTCATATTCAGTAATTCATCATGCACTTTCAACCTTAGGATAGATATACCTCCCCAAAGGACCCCAGGATACAGGAAAGCCAGAAATGCAGCTGGAGTTTCCTGGAATTGGAGTGCCATGTACTCCAATTTTCTCTCCCTACACACGCCCTAATAGGAATTCAACAAGATAACCTTGTTGATTTAGATATCAATTAATTGTTAGAAGAGGACCGAAGTTTTCATAGGAAATAAACTTCATTGTCATGTTATTAACTGAAATTGGTACAAGTTATAAGTAACTGCTGAGTGATAATGACTTCCTTATCAATATCGGATATTTATAGCCTTTCAGGTTTTACTGGTAAGTCAGTATCAAGATAATTAGACATCAAGTAGACACATTAAATATTATTTACGTTGCTGTTGTTTCTTAAATCTGCAATAAGATGGTGTTATAGAGTCTCCACCCCTTCCTTCTGTCGTAATGGCTATGGCTTATGTGGGACAACACATCTTATATGTGACAAGTATTGGATGGGGTGAAATCTGAAGTATGAATTGCCATTGAAAGTAGAGAAAGCTGAGTTTATTTCTGCCTCACCCTCTAGTAGCAGAAGCAGAAGTCTGGTCTAATATATCATCTCGGCTAAGCTGAGCTATTGAGGAGAGACTGCTGCAAAATCTTTTTCACTTTAATTACGTTTTACTTTTAATTAATTGAATTACTTTATAATTATCTTGATGCCAACCCATATGAACCAGGTTATTTGAACCACGTTGAACCTCTACTGCCTTGCCACTGTTTTGACGTGTGGAAATCGCGATGGGGCTAGAGGCACTCATGAGTCCCACGTGGAGGAAAAGTCATTGATTCTGGCCGTCAAGGTTTAATTAACGTGTCTTTATGAAGGCAGGGTCCGAGCGAGTTTAGAAGAGATTTTATCACGAAAGTAAAAGACGTAGGCAGCAGAGTGGCCGTGATGAATGAGATGGAATCGTTCCATTGAAAACAAATCAACTGGTGATATTTTGGAAATTGTTAAAAATGTTAAAATGGGTTATATCACCCAAAGACCACATAATATCAGTGGGGTTGGCTCCACATCAGGTGCTGGCCCTGGGGAAAAGGTCGTGTCTTGCTCCAGTGAAGTGAGGGGCAAGGAGGGGTTCTGGTTAAGAGCATGGCTTCCAACTTTGAGACCTTGGGCCAGCTGCTTAAACTCTCTAAGCCTCAGTTTGTGCATCTATAAAATGGGGATAATGATTTACCTACCTTACTGGGCTGCGGCGAGGGTTACATGGTATCGTTCTTTAAAGCCCATAGCCCTGTGTGCCTGGCAAGAGTTCCATGAACGATACTTATTGCTATTATTCATTCTGCTTCTGTTTTATCATGCTCTTGATCCCATGTAACATCTTCTACCTTCAATTCCACTTTGATATTACTGTTGTCTCCATTTCTTGTTGTGGTTGGTTGTTGTTAGGGGTGAGGCATTTTCTTGGTGTCTTTTTGCCCACCACTTAATTTTTGACCTCTCTTAATCACTTTATTTTAGGTGAGATTCTTTTTTTTAATTGAAGTGTAGTTGGTTTACAATGTTGTGTTAGTTTCTTGTGTACAGCAAAATGATTCCATTATATGGATATATATATACACATATATATGTGTATGTATATATTATTTTTCAGATTCTCTTCCATTATAGATTATTACAAGATATTGAATATAGTTCCCTGTACTATACAGTAGGACCTTGTTGTTTATCTATTTCGTACATAGTAGTGTGTATCTGTTAATCCCAAGTTCCTAATTTATCCCTTCCCCCACCCTTTCCCCTTTGGTAACCATAAATTTGTTTTCTATGCCTGTGAGTCTATCTCTGTTTCGTAAATAAGTTCATTTGTATCATTTTTTAGATTCCACATGTAGGTGATAACATATGATATTTGTCCTTCTCTGTTTGACTTCACTTAGTATGATGATCTCTAAGTTCACCCATGTTGCTGCAAACGGCATTATTTCATTTTTTTATGGCTGAGTAATATGCCATTATATATATATGTGTGTGTGTGTGTGTGTGTATATATATATATATATAAATGTATATGTACCACATCTTCTTTACACATCTGTCGATGGGCACTTAGGTTGCTTCCATGTCTTGGCTATTGTATTATATTGCTGCTATGAACACTGGGGTGTACGTATCTTTTCAAATTAGAGTTTTCTCCAGATATGTGCCCAGGAGTGGGAATACTGATCATATGGTAACTCTATTTTCAGTTTTTTAAAGAACCTCCTTTCTGTTCTCCATAGTGGCTGCACCCATTTACATCCCTTAGGTGAGATTCTTTAAGCCATATAAAGCCAAGCTTGTGTTTCTGAACACAATCCGCCATTTCTACCTTTGAATCAGGGAACTCAGCCAATCTACTCTCATGGAAACAATTGACACTTGTCTCATTTCCTCCCTCTTACATTATGGTTACTGTTTACCTTGCTATTTTCTTTTTCCTTTTCCTTAATTTATCTGGCTTTGTCAAGTAAATACATATTCCTACCTCCCCTCTCCATTATTTTGACAATTCTCTCTTGATTTTCATTCTATTACTGATGACTCTTAATCATCACATGCACAAAACACTCCGTATTCTTCTGTTGCTATATTAAGAGATCAATGATTACTCTGCCCCATCCCAGTGCACCCAAGCTCTCTTTGCCAGTTACAAATTTCCCCCTCTTTCTCTCTCCCTGATTTCTCTTTGTATTGACGCTCTGTGTTTTGAGATACTTCTACACTTGATCTTGTAAGCCATTATGATTATAATTCTCAAAAGAGACAATCTTCTAATTCATGTATATAGTTTGAAGTTCAAGAACTACTTTTTTTAAGTTTCAGAAAATCTTTTACTTTTTTCCTATTGGCTCACCTTAGAAGTTCTTATTCCTTTTTTGTTGTCTCCTGGCTCTTGCCCAGATCTATCTCAGGAAGAGACACCTGTCCCAGGTCTTCCCCTGCATCTGCCTCCCTCTGGTTTCTGTTCCACCGTAGCTGCGGTGACCTTCTTTGCTCACAGCTCCGTAGCCAGGTCCGGCTGTCACAGCCTGACTGGAGTGAGGGGCATAGGCGACTGAACTGGCAGACCTCTGCTGAGACACGAGAGGATGCCTCTCTGCTCCCAGGAGAACTGTGTGCCAGGGGAAGCCCCCTCCCAAACTCAACACCTGCAAGCAGCTCAGACTCAAATGGCAACAAAGGGCAAAATCGCTGGAGCAAAACTCAATTTTAAAAAACAGTTTGCAAATTGGTCATTGGCCAAATTGATCATGTAAATTGGTCCCTGGTAAATTGGTTGGCTTCCCCACAAAAGCATTGGCAGTGGGAACACGATATGCTCCCCAATATGCCACATTTGGCACATTGACTATTTTGAATTATAGTTACTCAAGAAACAGCAGGTGCAGGAAGGACACGCTGACCTTCCTTTATCCCCCTGGAAGCGGGAAATAAATCTCCTGTGTGCAAGGTAACTTCCCTGTACCAGGAGGCAGAGAGACATCCTAATCACCAGAGATGGAGAATTCATGGCTAAGAAGGCTACTAAACAAACCTTGTCACTGCTTGACTAATTAGCTACCCCAAGCCCAAACCCCTTTGTTTTGTCAATTCTTCACAGATGTATTGTTTCTTTGTCTTAAAGGCATAAAAGCTGTCTGCTTTGGTCACCTCTTTGAGTCTCATATCTTTGGGGGTCCCATACATATGAAATGAAATTTGTTTTTTCTCCTGTTAATCTGTCTCAGGTCAATTTCATTATTAGACCAGCCACAGAAGCAAGAAGGGAAGCAGGGAAAAGTTTTCCTCCCCGACAAATCACTCTGCTTGCATTCAGACAAGGTGAATTGTACTTGGATACTCAAAGGCATGAGTGCAAATGTGTCGTGATGCTTACGGCTGTGTCGGTCACCTCTCAGGTCTGTCGAGGCCAGCCCATAACACAAGCGCCAGAAATCGCTAATGAGAAATAAGGTTGCCTGAATTTCAAGCGTATTCGCCAGAACTGGGGCAGCAGCCTTGCCCCCGTTGGGCAGGTGATGGGAGGAACCAGCAGATGGGCCATGTCCCCAGGAGAAGGCCAGAGTGGGGAAAGAGCTGAAGGCCTCATGTAACAGAAAACTGTGGACCTGGGCTTCGGGGGCTGGCGCGAGGGAAGGTGGGGATGGAAATCGGGACACTCAGCCTCAGCCCGGAGAAGATCAGATCAAAGACTATGTGCTCTGTGGGCACATCCATGGGGTCATGTCCCAGGAAGAGCAGTTGATTTCTGTGTAGCCCCGGGGGCTGGGACTGAGCCAGCTGCAGACGTTGAGGCAGGCAATGCCACCGTCAGAGCTGGCCAGGGATGGACCAGTCTGGGAGGGAGGGAGTTCCCTGCTGTGAAAGGCATGTCAGCCAGACCTGAGAGGTCATCTGATCTGTTCACAGGAGGTCTCCCGATTCCCAGGGATAGACTGGGTAATGGCAGGGTTCTACCTCCCTAGAGTCTGTAATTCTCCAGGTGGCTCAGATGTAATGGAGGGAGGAACCTGCTTCCTGCCACTGGATACTCAGATTCACGGAAACTTAGCACATTGAGCTGGGAAGTAGGGGAGCCCTGGTGTTGAAAAAGTCGCAGCATCTTGATATTTGCTCCCAAGAATCTTGCATTCATCTTTAAGGAGTAAACTTTTCCCTTATTTTAAGAAAATCACCATGATGTGCTTTTTAGTTACACAAATACTCGCTGGTTGTTCTTGGGGAAAACCATGAAATCGCCAGTAAGCTGAATACACATCTTTTAACCTAAGAATTTAAGGGTTCTGTTTGGCAGCTGAGACTTCCTTGCCCCCTCCCCATTAGGGGGGAGGGGCAGGAGGGGGAGGGGCAGAAGCTATAATAAATACTTTTTGCTGCTGTATGAACTCTGCTGCAAAGCGGTGCTCGTTCCTGGGGAAACGTGGACCCTTTTCTGGGCAGTTCTTTGTGGGAGAGGAAGCCTGACTTCAGAGACAGGATGCTGATGTTACCTGCTTCATCTCTTGCTGGAGGAAAGACTGGACGGGACCGTCAGTGTCCTTGGAATGAAGTTATTTACGATGAATCAATCTGAGCTGCTCCCATGCCCCGTGGAGTGGGGCTTCCCTTGAAGCGAGTGGATATTCCACTGTCAGTCGTTCTGGGAAAGAGCTGGTCCCAGGGCAGGAAGTGGGGAGGAGGAAGGGAGACAGTAGATGGAGAGAGAAGCATCCCAGCCTCTTTCGGAGCTGAGCTGCCCTCTGTCCTGTGGAGAACACTGGAAGTGAAGCAGTCACTGGTCTGTAGGGTCCCCAGGGAGGGGCTGAGCCTCTGGCATCTGAGTGCAGCCCCCTCTACAGAAGTTACAAGTTCATCTGTGTCATGTTCTAACCTTCTATGAACCTAGAACCTTTAGGAATGTGTTATCTGAAGTGGAAGTTTCTTCTAGACTGGGCTGTAGAGAATTAAGCGAGAAGGGCTGCCCTGTGCTTGGGTTTGGGTTTGGAGTGGAGCATAGGTAGTAGCTGAGGGTGTCCCTGGTAGAAAACAGTGGTGCCCGTGGACACCAAAAGCCCCGTGAGCCATCACAGGCGAGACAGTGGAGGGAGCGCTGGGCACAGCGTTTAAGACACACAAGCGAGCATCACAGGGTCTCCCAGACACAGAGGGGTCCAGCAGGTAGGGGTCTGCAGTCGGTGGTAACTGTTAATCAAGGTGTGACTCTGCGTCGTCACCAAGGACAGATGCAGTACTTTTACACGGGTACTTCACAGCAGACATGTAAAGTTAGCTATTACAGCTAAAACCGAGACTGAGGAAATATAGAAGTAGCATATACGAATGATGAGGAAGGTGACGAGGACAAGAGGACAAGAAGGGGAGATAAGGTGACCCAGGGACCTTGTGGGCACACAGAGGGCAGAGGAGGTGAGGTGTGGATGCTGCCTCCTCCTTGCCCCCTCGGGCCCCCATCGCGGAACTTACACACAGGACTGATGATGAGTCCGTGTCCTGCTCCAGACTCTGAGCTGTCCAAGGGCAGGAATGCTCCCTGGTTACTATGCTTGTCCCTCGCCACAGGAAAGGGACAGTCGTGTACGAGGTACATCGTGAGAAAACCACAAGCAGGGCATGCGTGGTGGGCAGGGGTGATGGGAGAGAGGGCTACCGAGGTGGCACGGGCTCCATCTAGGGGGTCCTACCATTCCAGGCTTAGGAGCTGGGCTTTATCTAGCAGGTGGCAGGGGCCACCAGAGCAGGCATCAAGATTGAGGGCATGGTGGGAGGCAGCTGCGGGGCAGTGAGCTCTGCCCGTATCCATCACCCTGGTGGGCCACCTTGCAAAGAACTAGCGGGACAGTAGTGGCCCCAGAGCTGTCCCACCCGAAGTGTCCCCTGGAGTGGGAGAGGAACCTGTGGGAAAGGCAAGCCAATATAAATCAGAGCTAACCTGTGCTGATCACCGGCTCCCTAAATCAAGAATCTGGCAGATTTTCCGGGTGAGAATCAATCTTCCTGTCCCCACAGTAAATACCATAATCCTTTTTCCAGTGTGGTTTACAGAATTTAACTGCCACGCTCATGATTTATTCGAAAATATCCTGCCAGTTTATGTGGATGAACGGGGAAGTCAACGTGCTTTTAGACAGGAGGTCAGAGCACTTACCGTGGGGCCAGGGCCTTCGCCCCACGGCGGCTCTCCAGCAGACTGCCACCTTCCACACCTGTCCCACAAAGGAGCGCTCTGTGGCGGGCCACCTGGACAAACAGGGACGAGGGACATGGGAACGGAGGGTGAGCAGCCCAGGACACCAGAAGGACCATTCCCTAGCCAGGAGGGACAGAGCAGAGGTGGCCGAGACTGCCAGCAGTTGGCCATTCCCTCTGGCCTTCTATCTATGGAAGCCAAGTTGGGATTTCTCTTTTTTTATAATTTTTTATTACACAGCTAATACAAGAATACCTTTTTGTCATGCATGATTCAAACAATGCAGAAGTTTCTAGAACAAAGTGCAAAATCTCCCTTCAACACCCCATCCCCCCACCCCTACTTCCTCCCTCAGAGAAACCACGGTCAAACCCTTAGTGACCACCATTCTCTATTCATAAACACATGTACCTTTTTTTACATAAATAGTGCACATTGTATATGATATGTTTATGGATGTATATTACTTTCAGATTTTTAAACCTTTATTAAAAACTACTGCAATAAACTTCTTTATAATTCAACGCATTTTGATGCACACATGAGTTTTCTTTTAATGTAGACTCTAAATGAGACGTTCCTGGTTAGAGTTTTGACAGGTTCTACCAAATTGCCCTCCAAACATACTTTGCCAGTAGGATATGGTGTCTCTCTCCTCATAGTGCTAGTAATACCTTCAGCTAATTTTTGCCACATTAATGGACAAAACACCTTCATTGCTGATTTACTGGTCCTTAAGAACGTGGACCACAATGTCCATTCTGTTCATTCCTTCGTTTAGTTTTCTCTTAGATTGTCCTTCTCTTCATGGAATTTACAGATTTTTATCTTTGTCTTTTGAATATATTGCAAATAGTTCATTTCAGTCTATTGCTTGTCTTTTAACTTTGTTGTGTCTTCTTTGTCCAGAGATTTTACATTTTTTAAAGAATTCAGATCTGACTGTCTCATTTATGGTTCTGGGTTTTGTGACTTGGAAGGCTTTCCTCCCCCAGGATTACATGTTCAATTTTTTCCCTGTATTTTCTTCTAATATTTTTCTATGTTTTGCATTCATTCCTTGCCTCTACCATCTCTGCTCTGTCGCTCTTCTCTTCTGACACTACACTCCCTCCCCAGGTGATCATATTCATGTTATGGCTTCAATCACCACCCTTGGGATCATAATTCCCACACGTGTGTCTGCAGCCCTTCCTCTGGGCTCTAGACTTGCGTATCCACCTGCCTACCTGACATCACAAAAGTGCCACAAACTTGGCAAATCCAAAACTGCACTCATGATTTTTCTTCCCAAACCTTGATGTCCTGTCTATCCTGCGGAATGGCCCAGAAACCTGGGCCTTGCTCTTTGCACTGCACTGTCCTTCACCCTCCATATCCATATCCCGCCAAGAGTGTGGATGGGGTCTCATCAGTTCTACATCCTAAACTCTCTGCCCACTGCTCTCTTTCTCCACCCTCATCTCCCCAGCCTAGGCTGCCTTCATCTCCTGCCAGGGCTTCTGCATTAGCCTGCTAACTCATCTCTACAGCTCCACTCTTACTTGCTGTAATCCTTTCTCCACACAGCAGTCAGACAGACCCCTTCAAGATACAAACGTGACCATGTCACCCTCTTCTTCTCAAAACCATTAGGATGAAGAAAATCCTCCTTTGGACAACAAGGCTTCAATGATCTAGCCCCTGCCTATTTGTCTGGTCTCATGCCTGCTCTCTGTGCACTAACCATGCAGTCCTTTTCTGTTTCTCCAACCACAGGGCCTTTGCACATGCTGTTCCCTCTACTTGGTATGCTCTCTCCTCTTCCCAACCTGTTCCCCTATTATATTCTACTTCCCTTTTCTCTTCTCAGTTCAAATGTCGCTTCCATGACCCCACAGATTACATCAGACCCCCATGTTAAATTTTCTCATAGCATCCTGGACCTTTTTCTCATAACACTCACCCTAGTTTGTGTAGCTTATGTTTATGTATTTGATTATTCGATGTAAATCTGTTTCCCCCATAAGACAACTGGATCCATGGAGGCAGTGACTGGGTCTGTTTGGCTCAGCACAACGTGTGGCATTTGGTAAGTGCTCAGTGAACCTCTGTTGACAGAACAACTCACTCTGGCCTCCAGCGTCTGCCTGCTCCCTCGGCACCAATGGCAGGGCAAGGCCAGGGATGCCCCCTCTTCTCAGTTGCAGCAAGGAGAAGAGGCCTCATTTATCTTTGCCAAGAACCCAGTGAGTCTCTGGTGCCTGTCTCAGGGACACTTGGGAGACAGTGAGAAAAGGGAGAAGGCTGGGAGGAGGCAAGAGGATGGTTTCTTCAGGGAGAGGTTGAAGCAGAGCAATGAAGTTTTGGGATGCAGCTCGTCTGCTATCTCAAGATGAAATCAGTGGAGGAAATTGTGAGTGCATAGCTGTCAGGGTGGCTAGGGAAGGAAGAAAGCATCCGTGAGAGGTCCTGGCAGTTTGTGCTTAAGGATCAGGCAGAAGCCTCACGGCTCAGTTCAGCTGGACTGAGCTGAAATGTACGCTTATTCCAGCCTCATGAGATGGCTACATGAACAGCTAAAATGCATCATGCTTTCAAGTTGGAATGAGTAGAATGAATTAATTAATAAGTAAAGGAAAGGAAGGAGAGAATAAATTCATGTATGCATTCATTTTCACTTATTTAACAAACCTTTGTTGAGTTTCTACTTGGGGCCAGGCACTGTTCTAGAGCTGGGGCTACAGTTGGGGGCAAAGTCAGGCTGGCCCCTGCATGAAGGAGCTTATATTCTAACAGAGAGAGGGAGATAGTCAATAAACAAGTAAGCAAGGACATACATTATATAATGCCAGGTAGCAATAAGAGTTATGAAGATGAATAAATAATAGCAGCCAACATGGATTAAGAGCTTGTTACAAGCCCCATTCATGTATTAATACACTGAACTCTCACAACAATACCATAAAGTAGGTATTATTATTATCTCTACTTAGTAATGAAGACACAGAAGCACGGAGAAGTTAAATAACTTGCCCAAGTTCTCACAGCTGGTAAATTATTGTATTAGGGTATAAAATGAGCTGTTGTAACAACATATAGTGGCCCAAATAAAACGGATGTCTATTTCTGTCGTAACAGCTCAGAGGTAGGCGGGTAGTCCAGAGTCAGTGGAAAGTTCTGTTCCAAGTATAATTCAGGAACCCTGGATCTTCCTACTTCGTTTCTCTGCCACACCACAGGACGTAGTCCTCTCTGTAGGGTCAAAGCTAGCTCAGCTTCATGGCCACATTACAGTTTGTGAGATGAGAAAAGAGAATGCAAAAGACCAGGGCAAGTGGATACACCAGAGCTGCACACATCACTTCCACACACAGCCCATCAGCCCAAGCTTTGCCTTATGGGCTCACCTAGCTGCAAGGGAGTCAGAGAAATGTAGTCTTTACCTGAGTGGCCATGTGGCCAGATTAAATTTGAGACAGAATTCAGTTTCTAAAAGAAATAAGGGGAAATGAATAATGGAATGAGGGAAGGGGAGAAATGAACATTTCCTTCCCAGTGGATATGCTGAAAGTGAAACCCAGGTACTCAAGCCTCAGAATAAGGGAAAAGGGAATGAATAATGTACTTTTTAATAAGATGGGAAGGGAAAGGCTCTCTAAGGAGGTAACATTTGATCAGAGACTTGAAAGAAGTGAAGGTCTAAGTAAGCGTGTTCCAGGAGAGAGAATAGAAGGCACAAAGGCCCTTAAGCGTGTGCTAGGAATTACATGGAGGTCAGTGGGCCTGAGATTTAAAAAGGAGAAAGAGTGTGGTCAGAGTTGAGGCCAGACAATGGAGGGTCATGTAGTCCATGATATGGAGTCTGGAAAGCCATGGGAGGGTCTTTGAGAAAGAAAGTGATGGAGTTTGATTTATTTTTTTTCAAAGTTCACACTCAAACAGAGCCAGGGAGGGTGCAGTGCTCCCATTAGAATGGAAGCATGGGTACCATTTAGGAGGCTATTAACAAGAGATGATGGTGTTTAGGACTAACACAGTTGCCCTGGCACCACCCACAGAGGGGATCAATGGGGAAGCCTGCTGACAGTAAGTGGCCGGACAAGTGCTCTCTTTCCCCATTAGGCCAGGGACTCCGCTCTCCTGCCGACAGATATTGGGGCAGCCAGCAGCACTGGCCAAGAAGTCCCCACCATAACAAGTGGCCTGGACCAGGAAGCCTCTTTCACCCTGTGGGCATGAGACTCCCCTCTCCAAGCCAGAGCCACTGGGGTGGCCAAGGGACACTGGCAAGAGGACCCCACCACGGCAAGCATCCGGCCCAGGAAGTTACTTTGTCCCCATGGGCCTAAAACTCCCTTCTCCACTGAGACACACTCAGCAGTCAGACCTTGGGAAAACCCTCTTGTCCCCTCAAGCAGCAAGAGCAAAACCCAGTGACACCACTGGGAGCAAGAGTGACACCAGACAAACCGAGCCGACCAAAATAACACAACAAAAGCTCCTAACATTAAACTGCCGTTAGAACCACAGCCCACAAAAGTCACAAAAGTAAACAGGGTGACTGCCTGAAAATTAAATATGACCCAATGTCTTCTAACATAATAGATGAAATATCCAGTACACAATCAAATGTCACCTGTCATACCAAGAACTAAGAAAGTCACAATTCAAATGAGAAAAGACAATCAACTAATGCTAACAGTGAGACAAATGAGAAGGTGGGATTATCTGACAAGAGTTTTAAAGCAGCTTCAACAAACAATTACCAGTTCTCTTGAAACAAATGAGAAGATAGAAAGTCTAAGCAAAAAAAAAAAAAAAAAGAAAAAAGAAGTTATAAAAAAGAACCAAATGGCAATTATAGACCTGAAAAACACAATAACAAATAAAAAATTCTCTGGATGGGCTCAACACTTGATACAGTCAGTGAACTTGAGGATGGATGATGAAAATTCACCCAATCTGAACAACAGAGAAAAAGACCAGGGTCTGAAGCCCAGGACCTTCAATTCCCCTTCCATGGGCTCCTGGATTAATTGGTACTTCCTGAGAAAGGCTGCTAAAGTGTCCTCTTAGCCCTGAAAGCTGCTGCAACAGCCTATAAATCAGAGCAGGAAAAGGGGCAGTAAAATTACCCCATCCCTCCCAGCACAGGACGGCAGCTCCAGGGGATGGCGGCCAGGGAACGTGGAGGTGAACATCTTCCAAAAGATCCCAGCCCCTTTCCCCACGACTATCCTGTGCTGAGATGCAGGAACACCGGCCAGTGAGGTTACATACAACTTAGGAACATGAGTGTGGAGGAGAGGATTCCAGAACAAGAGGAGAATGAGGAGAGTAAATGAAAGGGGCACCACGGGTGCAGGGGGAGCAGGAAGGGGAGATGTGAGGGAGGATCGTGGGCAGGGAGATGACCGCTGGGCGGGAGCAGCTGGGAGAGAGTAACTGGAGAATAGGAGGGAGACGGCCAGGACAGGGGAGCAGGACACAGGAGGTCCCCCTTCCTAAAGCCGTGTAGATGACAAACTTCCAGCATCACTTAGACGTATCTGCCAGGCTGCGCCTCCCCAACCCACCTCCGCCCGGTGCTTGCAGGGGTCCAGAGGGGACAGCGCAGCCCAGCCTGGGGAGGGAATCCTGGCCTCACTGAATACCAGGCCTCCCTCTGTGTGACAGCTGAGAAAGGCGATTTCGCTACGAAATGCTAATTCATCCAGAACTCCCTACTCATTGCAAGGAGCTGTCTTCTTGTTTGATGTCGCCTTCCGAGTAGGTAGGGAATGACACAGGAGAAGTGCCCGGAGCAGGGGCCGAGCCGCAGCGGGGGTTTGTGCTGGCCTAGCATCCAGGTCTCCTCTGTCAGCTCACATGGCCAGAGGATTCTGGAACGCTGAGCTACAGGGCAGGGAACTGACGTGCTCCTCCGTCTTGGCTGGGCCTCTGGGGGCCTCTGGGGGCCTACGAGGGCAGGTGAGGCCTCCCTGAGGTCCTGCCCATTCAGGGACCCAGCCGGGACTGATCATTGCCTCTGCCTGGTTCCACTTCCTGGGAGAGGATTGACTGGTCCAGCCTTGGTCAGAGAACTTCATGTGCTTCCTCTCCACCCCAGACCTCCAGCACCCGGAATGGATCTACCCATCAATGGTGCACCAAGGACCAAGTCATATTACAAGAATTCATTGGTTCAGGGACCCTGAAGCAGGAAGGGTCCCATCTCCTGCTGGAATCCACTGTCAAGCCTCCAGTCTCAGGAATTCCAGCCCCCAAAGCAGCCCTCTCCTCCCAGGACACACCTGACCTGACCCAGAAAGATTTCCTTACCTAGATCCCAAACTCTCTCTCTGAACCTTCCATGGCCACGTCTTCCCATGAAGCCCTTCAGATACAAAGAGACACTGGCCATGTACCCTGATGCCCTGAGCCTGGGTCACTTTTCCTTCAACTGAAAAGGAAAACAAAACAGTCAGCGCCCCCCTTGGTCCCCTTGGTGCCTTCTTCACCTCCTCTCCGGGTCTGAGGGGTGTGTGTTCGCTCAGCGTTCCTGGTCTCCGATTCGCACTGCCATCCCGAGGGCTGAATCCCAAGGAAGATAACTTAGAGATCGTGTGTCTTAGTCAGGGTTCTTCTGGGTGCAGGTAACAAAAATGCACTGGAACTAGTTTACACAAATAAAAAGTCGGGGGGACGGTGGAGAGTTGGAAAAAATAAAGGGGTGTCTCCTAGAATACAAGATGAGGATCACACAGGCCTGAGAGAGCTGTCAGGAATCGAGATCACCTTCCCCATCTCACCAGGGCCGCACGGTCTCTGTTTCCTTCTGCCCTTCTGATCTTTCTCTCTCCCCTCCTCTCCCCTCCTCTTTTATCCTCTCCCTCTCCCCCACCCCACTCTCTCTCTCAACTTGACTCCGCCCCAGCCCTGGGTTTATATTACATCCCATTCAGGGGTCCAGCTGAAACTGACCATTGTCTCTGCACAGTTCCCTTTCCTGGGAGAGACTCTGACTGGCCCAGCCTAAGTCAGCTGTCTACTCCTCGTCTCCTCAGCTATGACCGGGCTTGTGGGGCAGCCACAGGGGACAGGACTGCCCAGGGCCCGCACCTGTGGATACTGGGAGGAGGGCAGATCCCAAGAAGGGGAATGGGCTGAGCCTTCACACCAAGAGGTACTCACTCCCACGAGGATGCCTCACCTGGAGACCACCCACACCCACATCCCAGTTTTGAGAATAGAGCAGCCCCCTCCTGTCTGCTGGCCTGGGGACAATAATGCTGGATCCTGGACTCCTATTTCTTTATTCAGCCTGTATATTATGTCCTGCTGCATGAGTGGGATATGAAATAACTTTTTATTTCCCTTAAGATGACCTACCCAGAGCCGGAGGCTGTCTCAGGGAAAGCCTTTGCTGGCAGAGTCTGCAGTTTTAAAGAAGCCCTGAGCAGAGCAATGTAAACCATGGGTTTGGGAGGCCGCGGGGCATGGTGGGAAGATCCCTGGCTTTGGAGTTAGGCCGTCCCGTGTTTAACTGCCAGGGCACTTCACAAGTTCACCTAACCTCTCTGGGCTTCCCAGAACAAATCCTTCCTATGTCGCAAAGATAAACCCAATGCTGTAGGTCAAGGGCCAATCACCATGCCTGGCTCATTGGAGCCCGCTAGACCCTCTAGACATCGAAGGGGATGAAAAAACTGTGGGTACCATAAATAATCTCCCTGAGGAAGGATGTCACCGAGCAAGGTATGGACCCCACACACATTGCTGAAGCTTTGTGTCCCAGCCCCTTGGTGATACGAGAATGAAGGACATGTGACCTCAGACCTTGGTGACCTCACGTCTAAGGGAAATAAGTAGGATAATGGTTATCTTGGAGGCATAGTGGTTGCAAACCCAGACCCAGCAGCCAGGCTGCCAGGGTTCAAGCTGAGGCTCTGCCACTTCCTCACCGTGTGATCTTATCTGTGAAAGAGGGCATCATAATAATACCTACCTCCCTAGGGTTGTTATAAGATTAAGTAATAAAGTGCTCGAGAGTGTGATGGACACTCTGTCCATGTGATATGTCACTTTCAAAAATAGAAAGAGAGGTACATACAGGTCCAGAGAACACAGAGAAGGCAGAAGTGAATGCCAGGGTTGAAGTGTTTGCAGAGGGAGCTGGTGAGTGAACTGAGTAGAGGAACGGTGTGCAGGGGTGGGCAGGGGGGGTTCAATTCTGGGCGGAGGCCACAGCCCGGGTGAGGCTGTCAAGGTGGGTGTGCAGAGCACGGCGGGTCCTTCGAGGAGCAGGAACAGGAGTCGAGGGTGACATGGTGCTTGGTTTCCAGACTGAGCCACCCCTATGGGTGGTGGTCTCATTTGGGGGGATGAGGGGAGTTCCGTTTGAGACAGGAGTGGATCACAAGGAAGGTGCTACATGAAGTTCACGGGTAGAGAGATGCCTGGTCCTCTGCTCCTTCCCCTAGACTGCCTCTGTGCTGGTCTGGCGCCTCTGACTGCCCCCTTGGGAGATCTTCCTCCCTCCCAGCCAGGACCACTGAGGGCCCTCGGGAGGTCCTTGAATGTGCGACTTGTTATGGTTCACATTTATGCTGCTGGGGAAATCAGCTCTCGACCGCGGCAGTGCCCAGGCATGAATCATGATGTCCACGGTGTGGACAAAATGCAGCAAGTCAGCACTTGTGGGTGGGACCCCAGGGTTTTCATTCACAAAGAGATTTTTCAATCTTATTAAAATCAATAAGAGATTATTACAGTATAAATGAAATGAGAGCCCCCAGCTTCTGGGATAACAAACTATACCACCCCAGCTGCTGACCTGAGAACCCGCTTCCAGGAGAGGCCCTCCTTGGAAAGGAGGGGGCTTTGAATCACACTCAGGGTGGAGGCCAAAGAAACATGCCCACCACAAAATTTCCAGCAAAATGCCTCACACTGTGTGGCCTCTCCCTGTGTTCTCAAATCTTCGGGAAACCTGTTAAAAATCATGACATAATAGGTGGGGTGAAACTTTTTTGTGGAAACCAGGGATGAGTCAATTTCAGAATTAAGGTCAGCTCGGCGCTGGGATTATCCTTCTGCAAGAAGATGATAAGTGTGTGTGGAAGCATTCTGTAAACTGTAAAGTGCTGTCCACCTGATGGTGGTTATTCCTTTATCCTTATTATTACTCATAACAGTAAGCTCAGGCCCTATAAACAGAGTCTTGGAGAAGGAGTGACAGGGGCTACAAGCTCTGAGTTAATGGTTGAGGCCCAGAGGGCAGGCCCCACAGAAACCAGGACAGAGGAGGCGATCGATAAATGCACATAGCATGAAGGAGAGACGACATAAGAAGAATCCAACCACACATGCGCACACACACTTAAGCAGCTCTTGGAGTGGGAGGGCCAAGGCGGGGTCTCAGAGCCCAGCCTGGAGCTCCCAGGCCTACAGACATGGGGTGGGAGGGGTGGGATCTAGAAAGCTTGGCTCTCAGGGGTGGCCTGATTCCCCCTGATGGCTGTGGGCAGTGGGCTCCTGGTTCCCTGCAGAAGCTCTGCTTACCTGTCCCTGCCTGGGACTTGGAAGGGGCTGAGTTTGGGGCAGAAGGTCTAGGTTGGGCCCCAGAAGCTCCTGTGCTGGTTCTAGAGTCGGAGGCTCTGGCCTCGTGGCTGAGATGCTCTAGTAGCCCCGGTCACCAGGCCCAAGCTGGTCAATTTGGGAACCACAGTCATAATTTGGTAGGACAGACAGGTCCTACCACCCGGGGGCTGGTGCTGCAGAGGTGGCAGGTCTCCCAGGCCTCAAAGCTGCCATGAGTGGGAAGCTGCTGGCCTGGCTGTCCACATCCAGGGGGTATAGACACACTCTCGTTTCAGAGAAGCAAAGCCTGGCCCAGACTTAAGGAACCGGGCATCCAGGCTGTCCCCGGGGGCACAGACTCCAGCCAGAGAATGGGCCGTGGTTGGGAGAGAGCGTGTGATGTGGCTCCCACAAGACTGGGAGGGGTCCCCCAATTTTTAAAACTTAAAACAACAGTAACAACCAAGGTACATGAAAATCTCCACCCTAACAAAGCTATTTTCACTTCTCTGTATCTCCTTCAGGCCCCTGTT
Organism: Balaenoptera physalus; assembly: GCF_965194825.1. Lineage (NCBI taxonomy): Eukaryota > Metazoa > Chordata > Mammalia > Artiodactyla > Balaenopteridae > Balaenoptera > Balaenoptera physalus. The sequence goes on along the minus strand of NC_138901.1, from coordinate 54,030,135 downwards.
CATAGAGTCACACACTTTTCCTTCACTGCAATTATAATATGCGTGTAATTTTGTGTACAAGAGGGGTTTCGGTCCACTTAACAATACATAATGAGCATTTTTCATGTTTCCACACAGCTTTTATAATTGAATAACTGCATACAATGAAATACTATAGATTCCCCCTGATTTAAATAATTCCCCTATTACTGGGTATATAGGTTACTTCCAAATTTTTATTGAATCATGCCACATTGAACATCTTCAGAGGGGTAATTTTTCTCTTTCCAGAGGCAAACTCATAGAGCAGTAGGACATAAACATTTTTGACTCATTCTACACTGTTCTCTTAAAGAGTGGTGGCATCCACACTACTTCCGAGGGTCACCAAGTTTGCATCCCCACCCATACCCTAACCCTGACCCCAACCTCACCCTGGCAGCTTGTTATAAGTGTGCATTTGAAGGGGGGGCTGTTTTTTGCTAGTTTAATATTAGGTAAGTAGGTAACATATTTAAGCAGAGTCATAATATTTTTTCTCATATAAATTTTAATGAACTGTTTATGTGGCGTAGCTATCCTATGTGTATTGCAGTTGGTGCAAACTACCTGTCATCAAGCATCTTCTCATTTTGTTGCATTTTTTTAATGTAGAGGAGTGTTTATTCTGTTCTTGCTGTCATCAGTCAGTCTTTTCCTTCCCGGTTTCTTCTATTGCTTCAAAGCTGAGAGTGGTCTTTCTTCGTAAAGAAAAGAAATATTTCATTTTGTGCTAACTTATCTATTTTTTTAAAGATAGTACTTTAATCCATCTGTAGTCTATTTTAGTATAAGGGGGAGCTCTAAATTAAAATTCTTCAGTGCTAACCAGTTCCCCAATGTCATTCATTTTTAATTATTTTTTAAATTATTATTTTATAAAGCGTTCTAATGATGAACAGGCTAGTCTTGTTATTTGCTTTGTTTTTTTTTTTTTTTAGAATATCCTTAGAAATCCTCCTCTGTTTGTTTTTCCAGAATCTGTTGCATTCAGAAAAATACTGTTGGGGTTGATTTGAGGTAGGTTATGTTTGTCAATTAACCTAAGGTGATAAGACATTTTCACAATAGCCAGTGCACTCATCTTGAAATATATGATACCTCTCACCCTGTCCCCATCCCACAGAGTTTGCAATTTTCTTTATAAAGGTCAGGCATATATTATGTTTACTCCTAAGTATGTTAGATCCCTTGTTTCTGTTATAAACGGATGTTTTCATTGTATTTTCTAGCTATTGCTAGTGTTCAGGAAAACCATCATTCTTATGCATGTAGTCTGCATTCATCTTGCTCCTTAAACTTAATTCATAAATTTTTACCCATCTTTTTGAATCCACTATCCGTACAAATGTTCTTGTGTTGTCTCTTTTTTTCCCCAGTTTATTTTCTCGTCCCTTACTGCATTGACGAGGACGTCCAAACAAGATCAAGTGGAACTTCTCTAAATCTTTTGAGGAACTTGGTAGGTTGTCAGTTAACTTGTTCATTAATTATCACTGTGATGATAACAAGAATTCATTTCTGTCTCTAATTTTGAACTTACTTTACCAGTGCTGATTTTTGGTTCAAAATAGGTATGCTTTATCCTACTGAAGAATCCTTTAATTCTTAAATTATACTTTTTAAAAAGTGTTCGAATGTTATCCAATTATTTGGGGGGTAACTATTAAGATGATTTTACGCCTTTCATTTTGGTTTTCATGTTGAGTGAATAATGAAATTTTCCCCTGGTGACAGAGCTGGAATTCCAGCCCAAGTCTTTCACTTTTGATTCCCGTGTTATTTGACCAAGTCGTCATTTTAGGAAGGTATGTTCTAGTTTACAAAGGCTTGAGCATTGCTTCTAGCTGTGTAATGACCAGCAAACACAGGCAGATAAAAGATGCTTTCAGACAGAATTCCTTCTGCCTTTCCGGGCACCTGGGTTTCAATGACAGTCATGAAAGAGGCAGTACCAAGCATCTGTGAGAGTAATTCTGAAATTTTAAAAACTTGTAAAGACCAGAGGAGTAATAGAAAATGATGGGGATCTCTCACTGATATCCGATGTCCATTTCCAGTCCTCCCTCCCTCTGCAGACGTGACAATGCCGCCAGAGGCTGTTCCAGTCCTTTCTAGACTCCCTGTCTGCTCCCCTGACACCCACCCCCCTCCCCCTTGCATCCACAGCAGTCTGCCCCCATGGCACTCTCTCCGGTTGCTTTCTTTCTGCTGCGCTGGGGGAGACTTTTGTTCTGCTCCAATTAGCCAGAACAGTTACCACTTCACCAGAATCCAGGCTGAAAGTGGGGCCCTGCACAGCACCGTGACACCTCCTGGGTAAACACCTCTCAATCCCTCACCCCACCACCCACAGGCCACGCTTTCCCAGAACAGTCCCACAGACCCCTCACTTGAATTTCATGCCAAACCTATGAGGCAGGTAGACAGGAGTTATTGCTAATATCCCCATTTTACAGATGGAAACTGAGGCACAGAGAAGATGAAGGAATTGCCTAAAACTCATGCAGCTAGGAAATGGAAGGACAAATTCCAAAGTAAACTCCCCTGTGATTCCAAATCCCATGTTTCTTTTACCACATCACACTGTCTTCCTGCAACATAATCTCTCCTCTCAAGCTTGAAATAGAGAATTCAGACATCTACAATTGAGACAGTTAACTGTGCATTTGTTTTAAGTAACTGGAAGCTTCCGGGCATGTGGAATTTGCAGGGACTGTCCCCTGTCTCAGACTGGGTGGGAGGCAAGGTATCCTTTGCTGCCCCTCACTGTTTTGTTTTATTTCTCACATATTGAATTGAATGTTCCTACCCTTTGGTGACCCAAATGCTGAGCAGAGCGGAGGGTGGGTGGGTGTAGGAGGAAGGGGCAGAGCGGCCCAGGCTCCCCCCTGGAAAAGGCTTTGGTTCTGCAGGTGGAAAATTTGTTGGCTCTGCCCCCCGGATGCTCAGGGGAAGCCAGGAGTTCCTTGAGCTTCACTTGTACGCAGGTCTCCATTCCTGTGGAACGTAAGGAAAAGACTCTGGGTCTACCTCCTGCTCCAGGGGCCCTTGGAGGGAGACTGGGGCTCACTCTGCCTTGCCAGGGGAGGAGGGGCTGGCGGTAGGAGGAGAGCCTCGCTGATCTCATTCTGAGCTGAGGGAAGGCACAGGCTTGGGCACCCTAGGATGCTGTCAAGGGAGGCTTTGCGGGGCAGTGATCTAAGCTGGGCAAGGAGCAAGGGGAAGGATGGGGCGGTGGGGAAATCAGGGAGAAGAGCATGAAAACTGCACAGAAGAAGGCTGGGGGGCTGTCAACATCGGGGGTCACACTGTTGGTGGGGAGGCTGGAGCAGCAAGAGGTGGGCCCTGAAGAGGGCTAGCTCACACCTCGGCAGAGTGGAGGAGCGTCCAGCTCAGGGTCGCACAGTTAGCTAGCGGCAGAACCGGGAAGAGAACCCAGCGCTCCTGCCTCCGGGCCCAGGGCTCTTGTGATCAACTGCCCCGCAGTGGCTGCAGCCTCTGCGTCCGTGGTTCCCCTGGCAGGTTCAGCAGGCCAGGGCTCTGAGCCGCCCACCCCAGGGGGTCCTGCGGGCTGTTCCCCATCCTGGGGCGGGTGCTGTCCGGGGTGGTGAGAGGCAACCAGGACCCCAAAGGCAGAGGAAATACACCTGGAGGTAATCGTAATAGAGAGAAAGGAACAAGCAGAGACTGCAGCCGGCGCACCACAGCCCTGCCCCCTGGCGAATCACTACAACATTAAGATGTGCTCCATGATTTCCCATCTGAAAAAAACCCCACCATTGGGCTTCCCTGGTGGCGCAGTGGTTGAGAATCTGCCTGCCAATGCAGGGGACACGGGTTCGAGCCCTGGTCTGGGAAGATCCCACATGCCGCGGAGCAACTAGGCCCGTGAGCCACAATTACTGAGCCTGCGCGTCTGGAGCCCGTGCTCTGCAACAAGAGAGGCCGCGATAGCGAGAGGCCCGCGCACTGTGATGAAGAGTGGCCCCCACTTGCCGCAACTAGAGAAAGCCCTCTCACAGAAACGAAGACTCAATGCAGCCAAAAATAAATAAATAAAACTACTAAAAAAAAAACCCAAAAAAACACCATCGTTCTTTGGTCCCACCTCTCCCTCCAGCTCCCACCCCACCTCTCTGCTCCCACCCCACCTCTCTGCTCGCTCTCACAATAAAGCTTATCAGAGCTTTCCCCACCCACTGCCCTCACTTCCGCACTTCCTGCTCACCCATTAGCCCACGCTGGTCTGGCTCCCATACCATCACCATTGAAACTGGCTTTGACCTTGACCCAGTGTCCACAGCTGCCCGTTGCTTACCCTCTGCTTTGTCCTGACCACACTTCAGGCAGACTTCTCTCCTTCCCTTATCTCTGCTTGGCCCCGAGCCTGAGCAAGCGCCAAAAAAAGTAGAATGTTCCCTCCCCCGAGGCCACCGGAAGTCCACCACCTTATCAGTTTCTCCTGGGAATCGCTGACCACAGCGGGACATTTTCCTGTCACACCTCGTTTGTCCAGCTTCCCCTCCAAAGAGTCTGCTTATCTCGGCTTGCTCCCCCTTCACCCTATAAAAGAAAAACCTTCTGCTATGTGATTTTTGAGCTGCTTGCAGATTTCTGAGCTCAGAGCCTTTCCTATTGCAATAGTCTTTCTTGGCAATAAAGTCTCCCCTCTCTAAGTCCAGCTTTGTTTTTATTTGACACCATAGTCACCAACTGGCCAGAACTGGGCATCCAGTAGAGGGAGAGGCCTCACAGAAGATGCTCTGAGCCTGCAGAGACAGGGACCAGTAGCAAAGTAGACATTGTCCTTGGCTAGCAATGGAAATGTAGATCCAGTTAGACCAAAACCCTTAAGAGTCAGACCCAGAAGACACTGGGGAGTAGATGCTCCCACCATTATACAGATGGGAAGACTAAGGCCCTGAGGCCGAGAGGGCAGAAACTCCCCTAAGGGCACTTGGCTTGTCAGTGACAGAGTCAGGGCTGGATCTCCTGTTTCCTGATCCTCCCTGGACATATTTACCAATGAGAGCACAGAGGCGCCAAGGGCAGCCTGGGAAGATTCCAGGCACAGACGACTCTTCTGGGCAGAGACAATTCCGCCTCTGCAGGGAAAAGCCTCAGAGGAACAAGCTCGAGGCTTCCTTGTCTCTCCTGCAGCCCCCATCCCTGCTTAATTCGTGCATTTAGCCACTCTAATTAATGAGCAAACATTCTTTGCAAAACAGTGTTTAAATACCTTAGGATTAATTTAATCAAATATTTAATGGCCCTGTAATTAATCATCTAAGCTTAATGAACTGAACCTCCGTCTCTGTGAGATAGGTTTATCCCAGTGACTTCTGAAAATAAACATGTGACGGGGCCTTTTGCAATCAGACTTCCTCCTCCCATTTGGAGCTGCTGGGGGGAGGGGACCCCGCTGTGGCCCTTGGGGGTTTCCTGCTCCCTGTCCCCAGCGAGCAACCTGAGCTCAGCCTTCACTGAGCTTGGTGGGCTAAGAGGCAACACGGGGGACCACGTCACTCTGGGACTGGGGAGGCTGAATAAGCTGGATGGCTGCAAGATGGCCCCACTGCCTTAGGTATGAGTCTTTGGGCAAGCTGAATCCCTCTGCAAGCCTCAACATCTCCATCTATGAAATGGGGAGTGCTACTAACCTACCAGACTCCCTGAGCTCTGAACAGGTTCAAAAGAGATCTCAAAAAGGGATAAAAAAGGCTTTGTAGACTGTAAAGTCTTATGCACCAGTGAGGGGGGCACTGTGTCCTCTGGTGCTTGAACCCCCTCTCCACTGTCCTCTGAGGCCCCCAAGCATGGAGCTTAGCAGGCAGCTTGTGAGGCGATCCAGCCCAGAAGATTCGATCCACTGCCTGCAGCAATGCAGGATGGTGACGGCCACCATCAGAGAGCATCTGAGGAGCTGAGGGTTGACCCCCTGCCTGTGCTGAGACCTGGAAAATTCCCAGCTGAGCTGGCAGAAGCCTCAGAGCCCGAGAAGCAAGGGCCCTAACTCTCAGCTTTGCCTTTCTCCTAGGATGCTGGGTGGAAGACCAGGGCATCCATGGGCTGCCGAGGATACTTCGCAACAAACCAGGACAGATGAAGTCCCCAAGGATAGAGATCTAATAGTAGCTAAGAATGAGCACTTCTGATGTGCCAAGACCTGGTCTAAGACTTTACATGTGGTCAGTCATTAAGTCCTTATAATAAGCCCTGTGGTTGGGTAGGGTCAGGCTAGATCACTGCTGTTATTATTCCCCACCGATCTTACAAATGAGGAAATAGGGAATCAGAGGGGTTAAGTAACTTGTTCAAAGTCTCAGAGCAAGAGATGGAGCCAGGATCTGGCTGCAGGGGCGTGTCCTAAACCCTGTATCATCCTGGCACAGATGAAGGGCCTCATAGGGCTGGATGCGGTAAGCCGTCCATTGGGGACCCATGCAGACAGGAGACAGACAGGGAGCCTTGGTACTTCTCTGGCAGGAGCCCTCCTCCTGGCTGTGGGAGGAGGAGCCAGTCTCTCCTGGGAGACTGGCAAGACCACGGGAGGGACAGCCAGCCAGCTGCCCTAGCTCACTCCATGAGCTGGCTGAGCTTCCGTCTGTCTCTGTGCCAAGGAGAACATCAGAGGCTAGATTCCTAACTTCCCAGGGCTGCCTTCCTCTGACCAGAGGGCATCCAGACTCTCTGGAGTGGCATCTATTAGGAGGGAATTAGCCCTCGACAGGGACAACCTCTGACCCAACATTGGAACTTCAGCTACACGTCAGCAGAGGATTGATTAACTCCAGCCTGACTTGGGAGCTGCCAGGCCAAATGCTTCTTCCCCTGGCGTTATTTATGCCACCCCATTAGCTCAGGAAAGGCGGGATTCATAGAGCCATCATGGGCTAAGAACTCAGTGAAATTAATATACCTGTGACTGAAATACACATGAAGGCTGAGCCTCTTTCATTTAACTGGGAAGAAAGCAGGGGAGGAGAATTCCAGGCTCCTGACTAGAAGAAGGGATACCCAGAATCCAGCCCTTCCTCTCCATCCGCACAGCCCACATCCTGGGCTTGTTCTCCACATCTCATTAAGCCATTGCCACGGCGCACGGTGCCCTCCCTGGTCTCCCAGCCTCTGAGCTCACCCCACCCGGTCACCCTGCATGAAGTTTCAGAACCTGGGACAGAGCAAAGAGCAACAAGGCTCCGCTCCTTGAAGAATGACGGCTGGAGCCAAGCTCTCTGTTTTAGGCAGTGATTTGAAACCCCTTTTCTGATAGGTACCTTAAGAGCAGAACAATATGAGCTTGGTGTTGTGATCAAGAGCCCTGGCTATAGAATCAAATGTAGCTGTGTTCAAGTCTGAGCCCCTAGTAGCTGTAACAGCAAAACACAAAGCAATTTAAATAGAGGGACTGGGGGAAAAACTATCATTTATCCACGCTGCAGAATACTATGCAGCTATAAAAGAATGGGGGTTACCTCTATTTACTGCTACGGAGTGATCTTCAGGATATATTCTTAAGTTTAAAAAAAAAACCAGAGGGAGAATGCAAGGTGTTAAGCTAAAAAGTAAAAAATAAGGTAAAATATATATGGTTTATAGGAAAAATGAAGAAAGTGAAAATATATATTTGCTTTTTTAAGGGAGGGATAAACCACAAAACATTTTAAAGTGCTCCCAAGGGCTGGGAAAGGATAGAGCGGGGGAGGAGAGGAGAGATAAAGGTCAGTTTCTTTGAATCTGACTTGTTTTGTTGTTTTTGCTTTGGAACCATATGAAATTTTACATAACTATACAAAAAAAATGATAAAAATAAAATTAAATCTTAAAAAGGAATCCCTAAAAGTAAAAAACAGTGAACCATGAGAGTCTGGCTGTTTGTCCCATCAGTTACACATCCACCTGCAGAGGAAGTTACCCCGTGACTTTGATTTACAAGGATCCGACCCCATGAGTGGGATGTAACCTGCAGACTGATAGAAATGCAAACAAACAGCAAGCCCCCAAAACCCTGTTTTCAGTGATCGTGTTATTGTGGTAGCATTGGTATTGGTTATACAAAGACTGTTGTGTGTGTGGCAGGACAAATAAGATGACAACGTGCAGTGCAGGCCGGAAACTGTGGTCAAGGCAGCAAGCTGAGGTGATGGTGTGGTCCCTTGGTTACTACCCATCTTTCAGGGATTGATGTCCTTAATTTCTTGATCTTCAGTATCTTAGAAATCATTGTTTCATACATTTTGTCTTTTTGTTGTTGCTGCTATTTTTTCAGGCAGGAGGATAAATCTGGTCCCTTCCATTCCCTCTAGAAGCTGAAGTTGAGGAATTGCATTTTTTATGTTATTCAACTTTAACTTACATTTAAACAGCTACCTGTAGCTAGTGGTACCATACTGCAGAGCTCATATCACACCATCCAACTGAAGAGAAAGGAAACAAATTCACTTCTGTTCAAGTCCTAGGACCCACCCTCCTCCCCCATCATCTCTTTCTTATTTAGAAGTAGAGAGGAAGAGGAGACCTCATACTGGTCCAGGCCTAAGAGGTATGCTGCATCGTTGCCAGAGAGCTGCCCCAGCTACAGGATAGGAGCTGCTTGTGCGGCCACTTTAAAAGCAAGGGCTTTCTATCAGTTTCCTGGGGCTGCTTTAACAAAGTACTGCAGACTGAGGGGCCAAAACAACCAAAATTTATTTATGTGTCTCACAGTTCTGGAGGCTAGAAGTCCAAAGTCAAGGTGTCAGCAGGATTAGTTCCTTCTGAGGATGTGAGGGAAGATCTATTCCAGGCCTCTCTCCTTGGCCTCTCTCTCCTTGACTCTCTTCTCATTCTATCTCTTCACACAGATCTTCCCTCTGTGTGTGTGTCTCTTTGTCCAAATTTTCTCTTTGTTTAAATAAGGACACCAGTCATCTTGGATTAGGACCCACCCTGATGACCTCACTTTAACTTGATTATTCATAAAAATCCTATTTCCTAATAAGGTACTGGGGGTTAGGACTCGTGTGTGTGTGTGTGTGTGTGTGTGTGTGTGTGTGTGTGTGTATATGTGTATGTGTGTATATATATATATATATATATATATATATATATATATATATGTATGTATGCATTCCAACAAATATATACATACTTGGCGTGGGTAGGGAGGACACAATTTAACCCATATAGGCTGTAGTTCTTACTCTGGTCATATCCCTTGTCTGTATGGCTCCATCTGGATAGGAGGGGTGAATGTCAGGACAGCATCAAGTCTCCTGGTCTTTGGCCATAATGAATCGAAATGGCACCAAAGCCTTAACTCCCCTCCAAAAAACCTAAGGGAGGGTGTTTTGGGTGAAGGACGTTTTAGCCAGCAGACCTGCTGATTTTCCATCCACAAGTGTCACTTGTGCACCAACTTGGCCCTCTTCCAACCAAAAGGTTGAACCCTGGCTCCTGTAGGCTCCTCATTTGCCTGCCAGAACTCATTAACTCATTCCTTCATTTATTTATTCATTTACCCAACCATTGTCTGAGCATGTGCCCTGTAACAGGCCCAGTGTGAGAGCCAGGGACACGGCAACGAATAAGATGTGGACTCTGCCTTCAAGGGACCCCAGCCCAGCAGCGGAGGTAAACAGAAAAATGGGAAATTCCAAGGTGGGGTGATAAGCTCTAAGATCTGGGAAGCCCAGGGGCTCTGGGAGCACAGAGGGGGTTCCTGGCCAGCAGGTGTGCAAGCAGAGAAGCCCTGTACTGCTCTTATTCACACCAAATCCCTGGGGTTTGGGATCACTGGAAGGACTAAATGAGATGACGGATGAGCGTAGAGCACATAAAACACTCTCCAAAATATTATAATTAACCTGCCTTCACAGTTGCACAGACATTCATCATTTGCAGCATTCTCACATAGACTAACTCATTGGATAGATAAGAAATGAGAGCCCAGGGACTCCCCTGGTGGTCCAGTGGTAAAGAACTCGCCGTCCAGTGCAGGTGACGCGGGTTCGATCCCTGGTCAGGGAACTAAGATCCCACATGCCAAAGGACAACTAAGCCCACACACCGCAACTACTGAGCCCACACGCCACAACTCAAGGGGTGCCTGCGTGCAGCAACGAAAGATCTCGCATGCCGCAACTGAGACCCGAGGCAGCCAAACATTAATTAATTAATTAATTTGTCAAAAAAGAAAAGAGAAGAAATGAGAGTCCAGAGAAGCTCAGTGACTTATCCGAGGACACGCAGACAGTAAGTGGCCAAGTTGAGACACAAACCCAAAGCTTCTGATTGTCCTTTCAACGCTCTCTCCCCCTCAACGTGCTGCCCTTCCTCCTGTTCATTTTGTTCATGTGTCTCCACCACCCTCAGTGACTGGCTACAGCGGTGCTCACTGAGCCCATGCAGATGGAGAAATGAGCTATAGCTCTTCCCGCTCCTCCCTGGAGAGGGGTCCCCCTCCCTCCTCCTGCCTCCCCAGGGCCACGGCACCTCTAATTCCATCTCCATCTTCCAGGCCCTTTGACCTCCCGAGCTTCGCCCTCATCCACCCAGAGGCTTCCCTGGCAGGGGTGGGCGCTGCCTGAACTGAGGGGAGGAGGGGAGGGGGGCAGTGAGGGGAGGGAGTCGCAAGGACTGCGTTCCTGCAAAGTTACCCCGCACCCCCCCATACACACAGGTGACAAGCATTTAAAGGAAGGCTCTCATAATGTGGTGTGAAGGCGTAAGAACCCCACAAGAAGTGACCTCCTCCCTCCTAGCCCTGATCTCCACCAGGATACAGGCACACCTCATTTTATTGCACTTTGCTTTATTTTCCTTCCCAGATGTTGCGTTTTTCACAAATTGAAGGTTTGTGGCAACCCTGTATCGAGCAAGTCTATCGGCACCATTTTTCCAACAGCGTTTGCTCAGCTCTGTGTCACATTTTGGTGAGTCTCATAATATTTCAAACTTTTCCATTATTATTATATTTCTTACGGTGATCTGTGATCAGTGACCTTTGATGTTACTATGGCAAAAAGATTACGACTCACTGAAGGCTCAAATGATGGTTAGCACTTTTTAGCAATAAAGTATTTTTAATTAAGGTATGTACATTGGGGTTTTTAGACATAACACTATTGCACACTTTACGGGCCACAGTATAATGTAAGCATAGCTATTTTTCAATTTTTTAATTGAAGTATATTTGATTTACAATGTTGTGTTAGTTTCAGGTGTACAGCCAAGTGATTCAGTTATACATATATTCTTTTTCAGATTCTTTTCCATTGTAGGTTATTATAAGATATTGAATATCGTTCCTTGTGCTATAAAGTAGGCCCCTGTCATTTATCTATTTTATATACAGTAGTGTGTATTATTAATCCCAAACTCCTAATTTATCCCTCCCCTACCTTTCCCCTTTGGTAACCATAAGATTGTTGTCTAGAAACATAACTTTTATATGCACTGGGAAACTGAAAAATTCGTATTACTCCCTTTATTGTGATACCTGCTTTATTGTGGTGGTCTGGAACCGAACCTCAGTGTCTTCGAGGTATGCCTGTATGTTCCCTCTAGACTGGCCCAGAGCAGATATTTCCTGGGGCCGGGAAGAGGAAGCAGAGGGGAGAATAACAGAGCCTTCTGGGTGCTGTGGACACAGGACACACTGAGCGGGCAGTACCCACAGTGTGCAGTCCATGGCACCCTGGGCACAGCCAACCCTGTGGGGACAAGGCCACTGTCCTGCCTGGAGCTCCCAGAGGGAAGGGTGTGGCATGGCAATGAGGTGCAGCGCTCAGAAACAGAGGGGAACTGTGGGTTCCTGGAGCAAAGTTCCCGTGTTCTTTCCACCTGTCCTTTTGTCCCGAACATGAAAGATTCAGAGAAGAGTGAGACAAAGTCTCACGGTCTAATGGGAAGGCAGAGGCAAAGCCCCAAACTCATCATTTACAAGGTAAAGCAAGAGAGACCAGGCCATGGCTACACTACGAATCAAGCCTGAAGGAAAATAAAGCTGCTTGGAACACATGGGGTCTCGGTAAATGTGACCTGCTGTGCATCTTTTCTGAGAAAGTTACTTGAAGGTATACTTCAGTAAAACGAGGAAAGAATAAAAACGAACAAGGAAGGGGAAGATATAGAGTAAAATGATATAACAAACCCAGGGGTCAAATGGGAAAAAAAAAAGAAATTCAAGAGTCATGCAGCACACCTGGGCAGCAGCCAATTTAATGTAGAGCAGAAATGTATGAGTTCCCAGAAAACAAGATGGCAAGAAGAGAAAAGACATCCTAGGCAATGTTTGTCCCATGTGCAACAGACAAAGAATGCAAAAACCTAGAATAAATGAAGAACCCCAACAAATCAATAAGGAAAAGAGAACTAGGCAGAGGTTATGAAAAGGCAATCAACATACAGTATGGGAAGCCATAAATGTCCAAGAGCACAGGATAAATTGCTCAATCTTGTTCGTAGTCAAAGAAATGCAACCTAAAGCAACAATAAGGTTCCATCACTTGCCTATTTTAAAAGTAACAAAAAGCGCTGGTTGGAACAAGGTTCTACTGCAGAGCACAGGGAAGTATATTCAATATCCTATAACAAACCCTAATGGAAAAGAATATATACATGCGTTAAGAAATAGAGACACAGATGTAGAGAACAAACGTATGGACACCAAAGGTGGAAAGGGTGGTGATGGTCGTGGGATGAATTGGGAGATTGGGATTGACATATATATACTAATATGTATAAAACAGATAACTACTAAGAACCTGCTGTGTAAAAAATAAATAAGTAATAAGGAACAAAATATATATATACATGTATAACTAAATCACTTTGCTGTACACCAGAAACTAACACAACATTGTAAATCAACTATACTTCAATTAAAATTTTTTTCAAAAAAGCACAGGTTGGGGTGTGGAGAAATGGGCATTCCTCTCTGCAATGGTGGCAGGATAAATGGGTGCAGGCTTCTTTAAGGACAATCTGTCAGCATCTAATAAAACTGTAAATGGCTTGGCTCCATCTTCCTCTCACACTCCCATCTCTGGCCAGTGGCCCAACTTAGCGGGATGCCCATTGCAAGGATGCCTGGGAAACCAGTGTGCAGGGGTCAGCTACCCTGCCATGCAGAACAGGCCAGGGATAGGGGACAGATATGACAGCGGACCAGCAAATGACCAGCTCAGTTGTTTTCAGTTGTTTTTGTTTTCACGGATACCGCTCATTTGAACTGCTGGGCAGTAGTGGAGCATAGGAATGGTTATCCATTTTCCTGTGGACGAACATTTAGATTGGTTTCTAGCTTGATGCTATTTCAAGCAGTGTTGTGAAAAACCTGCTGTGTGTGATTCCCCGTGTACACATACACATTTCTCTCTCGAAGAGATGCCTAGAAATGGAATTGCTGGGCTGAGAAGATTGGAAAGGGAGAAAAAGGAAAAAGCGATGATATTTCTTCTTCACACGCTGCTGTGGGTGGAATCTCCAGAAAATGGCTGATCTCCTCTGCTTCGAGGCTCCAGCTTCTTCTACCAGGCTCGTCCACAGCCCCTGCTCCCGCCGGGCGGCCCTGCCTCCTGGGCTCCGGTCCCACCGCCTCCTCCCTCTGTCCCTGCAGCTCCAGGGCTGGTGGTGGCTCCAAGCAGTGACTAATCTCTGGGTCACCTCACCTTTCCCTGCCGCCCTGCCAGCTCTTCCTCCGCCTTCGAGCTCATTCCCTGTATTAAGGTCCCCTTATTAATATGCACCTGGCATGGATTTTGTTTTCCTGGCTGAACCCTAACTGATCTATAGACCGCAGACAGGAGTTTGGATCTTAGTCTAAGTGTCAAGAATTTTATGCAGAGGAGGGTCGTGATTTAGTGTCTGACCTAAAATCGTTAAGTTGGCCACTGTGCGGAGGTTAACTTGGAGGAGGGCAGGGGTGGAAACACGGCGCTCCAGTGGCAGGCTGATCTGCTGGTGGCTTGCTCCGGGTGGAGGAGGGGCATGGGGAGAAACGCAGGTCCCTGCAGAACATTTTAGTGGTAGATGTATGAGAGAGAGAAGGAGAGGGGTCAGGAATAAAGCCCAGATTCCTGGCTTTACTAACTGGATGCCAATGTTGCCAATGACCATGGTGGGAAAAATAGGGTTTCCTTACCCATGGAGTCTTAAGACAATGAGAATCTTCCTTCACTAAGCACGTACCCTGCATTAGGTGCCCTCCTGCCTTATCTGTAGGGAGGTATTAATACTGCATCAGAAGGCACCTTTGTAAACCTCACGGAGCTTTTCTTTTCTTTTTTTTTTTTTTAAACATCTTTATTGGAATATAATTGCTTTACAATGGTGTGTTAGTTTCTGCTGTATAACGAAGTGAATCAGCTATGCATATACATATATCCCCATATCTCCTCCCTCTTGCATCTCCCTCCCTCCTGCCCTCCCTATCCCACCCCTCTAGGTGGTCACAAAGCACCGAGCTGATCTCCCTGTGCTATGCGGTTGCTTCCCACTAGCTATCTATTTTACGTTTGGTAGTGTATATATGTCCAGGCCACTCTCTCTCTTTGTCACATCTTACCCTTCCCCCTCCCCATATCATAAAGACACAGACCTACTAGAGAATGGACCTGAGGATTTGCGGAGCTTTTCTTAAAAGAAATAATGACAACAAAGGGGAGCAGGAACGACAGCAAGGGCATTTCTGGGGTGCAGCATCTCCCTTCTCTGCTGCTCGAAGGGCAAGATTTCCACCACTAGCTGGCTCGGCTGCATGACAGCAAAAACAATAGCAGCCACCCCACTGCATGCCTACTGTGTATCAGGCCCTATGCCGGGTATTTTATAGCCATTCCTTCACAGTTTCACCAAAGGCCAATCTGTCAGCAGGGCTGGAAGGGCTGAGTGACATCCTAGAGACAGTTAATGATCGGCCTATGGTTCACACCATGGCATTCCCTATGACTTGGTTGGTGCCAAATCATGGTGTCACCGGGCAGAGACAGAAAGCAGTTTGTCATGTATAAATTTAACAGGCAATAATGCCGGCTACTAAACAGTATATCATTCCTAATGATGCTGTCAGCCCCTAATCAGTCTAATTTATATTGTCAACATGATATAATAGTCCCACCCAGTGTGGGCCTTCAGAGAGGCAGGATCCAACAACGTGCGAGACCAAAGTGGATTTCCACTGGTTCCGACTCTGGAAATCAAATGAAGATGGCTGATTCCCACTTCAGAGAATCAGAAGGCTGGGAGCTACATAGCAACAGCCAACAATATTTACACAGACCTTTACAGGTAACCAAATGCTTTTATAGATGCAATTCATTTTTCATCTCTAAATAGCCCTTCATCATGCCCATTTTACCGATAAGGAAACTGAGGCTCAGAGAGCCTCAGGTGACGTGACCTAAGTCACACAATAGGGAGTGAGAAACCTGGGATTTGAACATTGACCGTCCCGATTTCAGAGCTCAACTAGCTCAACCCTCCCTTCCCTCACTCTGTGGACAGGTCTTCTGCTGACCACATCCTGGTTCTGCCTGACTCTACAGCACCCCCCCCCCTAATGTAATGTCAGGCCCATGTGACGGCCTGGCCACATCCACGATGGTTTAATTTCTGCCATTTATGTGAACAGAAATTACTCCCTAAAATTTAATTTGGTAAATTTCAATCTTTGTAAGCAGCTAATTCAATGAAGACACAGCCCAGCCAGTCAGCAGTTACTCAGGCTATTTCCGTGCGGCCAGCCCCCCAGATAACAAAGAACGCTCCAGCATCCCAGGCTGTTTTAAATTCACATTCCTTCATTATTATGTCAAGGAAAGTCATTATGTGACTGAAGAAGATGCTTCCTGTCTAGAAAAATAAAATGAAATCTTGTGCGGCAGATTAGCATTTTCTGTCGGGTATTAAATGGGGAGCTTTTAAGGAGCATGATTTCTGAATTATGTGGTTTGATGATTATTTAACCATGTAGGCTGGGGATAACTATTTATTGAGCCCGCAGCAATGCAGTTCAACAGACCCATCCTTATGTCCCATGGATCCCCCTTGAGGCTTTTGCCAAGAACCGGACCCCTGGAATCCTCTGGGGCAGGGCGGAGAGTCAGGGGAGATGGAGGTAAGTTTCTTGAGTCAGCAGTGATGCCTAGAACATGCACAGATTTGCATGTATGGATCAGAAGTTAGCAGACTTCCTGAAACTGATGCGTGTATGTGTGTGTGAAAGAGAGACAGACAGATTCAATACAAACCTATTAACCAGTTTGTTTAAGCCACTGGCGCCATGAACTTTTGGGGGCAGGAACAATACTTATTCATCTTTGCATCTCCAGCACCTAGCACAGTGCCTGGAACTCACATATAACCACAGTTTTGAGACTGGTTGTCACAAACACTAGTAAGGGAGCAGAGCCATACAATGGTAGATGCAGTGGACCAGTAGGATGTAGACTCTATCTGGATTATTGTCTGTTGTATTCTTAGTTCCTGGACCACTGCCTGGAACAGAGATGGTACTCAACAAATACTTATTGAATCTTCTGAATCTTCATTGAGGTGTAGGGGTAAAGAGTCTCTAGGACAAAGAAACTAGGACCCAGCTTGGGGAGGAGGCCAGGACAAAGGAGGTACCCTGGGATGATACAGAGAGTGGGAAAGTTGATGTTTAGCCTGAAGAGGAGCAGGCTTGGCATCAAGATCACTGCCTTTGCCCCCCTAAATGGCCACCCTGCGGCAGGACTGGCCCTATCCTGGGTAGCTTCGGGGGAAGGAAGGTTATGGCTGGTAGGAAGTTATTGCTGGTAGGTAAATTGTGAGGGAGAAAGGGAAAGAAATTCTTAAAGTATCTGTCCAAGGAAGGAATGACTTTCCCTAAGAGTTGGTGAGCCCTCATGTGTCAGAAGAGACTCAAGTTTGGGGAGAATACTGGAGAAGAACGAATAACATCAGACAGAAGGTTGAAGTAAAGGAGAGTCATAGACTCTCCTTTAAGGTCCCAGGAGAGTCTATGACTCATAATACATATTTGATTGATTTGCTTCTTCTGGTTCAGAGAAAGCTGAATCACATCTCCTGAGTTAAGGAGAGATGTTGAATTTGACCTTGAAGACCCTGAGATGGAGGTAACTACAGTCAGAACAGTTAAGATGGGGGACCAAGTGTGAAGAATCACATGCTGCATTGCATGGTAGAGTAACATGTCACAGGCACACAGTGCGGGGTTCAGGGGATGAGGTCAAGGTGACTGTAGCTTGGAGAAGTGCAGAGCAATCAGGGAGACGTCCCTGGAAGTGGTCAGGTTGAAAAGCTGAAGCATTCAGGAGGCACTGGGGAGGCGAGACCCACGGGCCATGAATAACAGAGCTGATGGGGTGGAACTGGGAGACTGGGGCTCTGACCAGCAGGGAAGGGGTTAAGGACAGTCCAGGAGGAGAAAAACCCAAGCTAGCCAGGTCGTTAGGAAGGGTAAGAACTGAGACTGGGGATGAGAGAGCAAGACAGCTATCCCAGGATAAAGCAGCACCTGGTGGCATCATTTTAGCTGTGATGGAGGCAACCATGAATTCTGACAGAGGTAGAAGGCGGGAATCAAGGTTTTAGAAGCAGACAGTCCTGGCCTGAAGTCCTGACTCTACCACGTCCCGCGCTGAAATCCTGACTCTACCACGTCCTGGATATGCGGTCTTGGACAAACGAACCTCTGGGCCTTAGTTTCCTTGGCTATAAAACTGGGCTAGAAAAAAATCTCTCCAGCCCTCTGAGGACTGGTATGAGTATCAGTTGGGGTCATGGATGTCAGCCCGATTTGCAAACTCTGAAGTGCTCGGCACTCACAGGGGCAGCCGCTAATGCCACGGTATTGCAGAGTCTCAGAACTGGAGAGTGACAGGGGCTGCCTTCTGAGGCCGGGGCTCTGAGTCAGGCCTTGAACTTACCACCAAATTGGAGCAAACTTAATTCTTCATTTGAGGGGTTGGTCTGATGGGCCTGGCCATGGTCCCACATGTGAGTGACTGTCCTGGGGGCAAATTCATGCTAGGATGTTGACTTCCTTTCCGTTCTACAAGTCGGTATCGGAGAAGTGTTGACAAGTGCTGACCTGTAGCCTGACCACAGCTCGCTGGCAAACCCTCCCCCGACGGCTGCCACTTAGATGGTGCTTCTACCTCTCCCTGGACCCTGTCCCCAGCCTTCCCTGGCATCTCATGGTGACATCACACCAATTCAGTGATTCCCCCAGGAGACAGCCACCTATCTGCCAATGACTTCTGGATGTGTACCTTCAGCCCTAACCCCACCCCTAAATTCCAAACTGATACATTATATTCAACGGTTTACTTTGCTATTGCCATGTAGATAAGGATCTCACACAGATACGACCCACATGTAATTTCTGGATGCCCCCCTTCCCCAAACCTGTTTTTCCTCTAGTCATTTCCTGCAACTGCCACCCCACCCCCAGCGTCTCTGGCCAACCCTCTAGACCTCTTCTGTCAGTCTGCTCTCCTTCCTTCACCCCCTTCATCCAATCCATCTGAACCCCCTGCCGGCTCTATCTCCCAAACATATCCCCAGTCTGTCCCCCTTTCACCAAGTCCCCACGTCAGCATCCTCTCAGCTGGTAGCGCAGCGGGCCCCGGACTGGCCGTCCTGCTTCCTTTCTTGGCTTTTTCAAACCCCTTCCCTTCAAAGTAGCCAGAGGGATCTTTCTAAAGCATAAATCAAGTTATGTTCATCTTCTAAAGACCCTCTGGTGGCTCCCAGCGCAGGCAGAATAAAAAGAAAACTCCTGGGTGGAAGCCAGATTACACCGGGTCGAGGTGTGAATAGCATTCTAGGATGCGAAGGCAGAGCACAGAAACACTTGCAAGAAGCGTGGCCGGGAAAGGAAAGAGAGAGACAGAGCTGCAAACGGGCAGGCTGTCAAGAAAGTGCTTTTGGTACTTGAGAAGGGATCACTTCAGCATGCTAAAAGCTAAAGGGAAGAGGGGAAGGGTGAGTGATTTATTTAGGTAACTGATGGCTCCTGTACTCACGAGATTCGTCTCAGAGCTAACTTTTATCATCCATGATGGCATTTCTGCCCCCAGATAAACCGACTTTTGTCAACTCTTTTCGAAACTAAAATAAAATTGAGCTTCCTTAGTAAAGCCTACGAGACCCTCCAGGGCTCGGCCCCGCCCACCTCTCCAGCGGATGCCGCGGTGCTCACCAAACATCAGGCTGGGGCCGCGTGCAGACTTCAGCACGCATGCGTACAAGGCACCGGGAGAGCTCGTTGAAACAGGTTCCTGGTCCTCTTCCTCCTGCGTCCCTCCTCCTCTGCCCTTCCTTCCTGAGGTTCAGTCCTAAAGCCAAGAGGTGCAGCACAGCAAGGCAGGCACGTGCAGGAAGGGGAGGGCAGAGGGGAGCTGGGGGAGAAGGGTGATGGCGCCAGGTGGCTGCCCCACGCAGGGCACCGGAGCCCTAACGGGGTGAGGAGGGAAGCAACACAGGATACCAGTAGCCAAGCAAGTGAGGAGGATGCCACCCCAGAGGGGCCATCCTGGCATGAGGTGCCCGAACCACACTGACTGAGAAAGACATCTAGGCAAGGGATGAGTGAGTTGGCAAGGGGTGGAGTGATGGGGCAACCATGGAGAGGACGGCCTGGTGTGGGATGTCTGGGTCCAAGCAAAGCAAGAGGGGCATCCCCACAGACGGGTGACCGGCATGGGGTGTCAGAGCCCATGTGGGGTGGATGGCATCCACACAGGGGCAGAGATGATGGCCTGGAATGAGGATTCGGAGCCCAAGCAGGGTAAGAGGGTGCTGTGTAAGGGACAAGGTGGTAGCTGAGATGGGAGGCTGGTCACATTCGGCAGGATTGATCAAGAAAATATTCAGGACGATGGAAGCCAGGTGTCATGGGTTGAACTGTGTCCCACGAAAAGCCGTATGTTGAAGTGCTAAATAACCCCCAGTCTGCAGAACATGACCTTGCTTGGAAATAGGGTTGTTGCAGATATAATTAGTTAATGAGGTTATACTGGAGTAGGGTGGGCCCTAATCCAATATGACTGATATCCTGACAAGAAGGGGAGATCTGAACAAAGACATGCATGCAGGGAGAACCAATGTGAACATGAAGACAGAGGTCGGGGTGAAGCATCTGCAAGCCAAGGAACACCAAAGATTGCCAGCAAACCACCAGAAGCCAGGAGAGAAGCCTGGAGCAAAGTCTCCCTCACAGCCAACAGGTGGAACCAACCCTGCCGACACCTTGATCTTGGCCTTCCAGCCTCCAGAACTGTGAGACAATAAATTTCTGTTGTTTAAGCCACTCAGTTTGGGTAGTTTGTTGCAACAGCCCTAAGAAACAACTACACCATGTTTGCCATGACTGGGGAGGGAGTTATGAACACCAAAGGGGAGAAAACTAGAATGAACCCTGTGATTTTGAATTTGAATTGGATGTATTGATGTGAACTCATGGTTTCCTATATTTAGAGGTAGATACAGAGGTAGAAATAAAGAATTTATTGAAATAATATTTATTAACTATTTAAAGGTAGAAATAAATGTAAGTGTAGTGTATGGGGGTGTGTGTAATATATATATACATATATATATAATCTAAAATCTTACATATATTTCTTAGCTTTGTCCTCTGAGAAACCCTTAAAGCAGTGACACTCCAGCAGCAATGAACATATCTAGCATCTTGTGCTCAACATCACTAATTATTAGAGAAATGCAAATCAAAACTACAGTGAGGTACCACCTCACACTGGTCGGAATGGCCATCATTAAAAAGTCTATAAATAACAAATGCCGGAGAGGGTGTGGAGAAAAGGCAACCCTCCTATACTGTTGGTGGGAATGTAAGTTGGTGCAGCCACTATGGAAAACAGTATGGAGGTTTCTCAGAAAACTAAAAATAGAATTATCATATGATACAGCAATCCCACTCCTGGGAATATACCCGGACGAAACTGTAATTCAAAAAGATACATGCACCCCTATGTTCATAGCAGCACCGCTCACAATAGCCAAAACATGGAAACAACCTAAATGTCCACCGACAGATGAATGGATAAAGAAGATGTGGCACATAATATACAATGAAATACTACTCAGCCATAAACAAAGAACGAAATACTGCCATTTGCAGCAACATGGATGCAACTAGAGATTATCATACTAAGTGAAGTAAGTCAGAAAGAAAGACAAATACCATATGATATCACTTATGTGTGGAATCAAAAATACGGCGCAAATGAACCTATCTACAAAACAGAAGCCGACTCATAGACATAGAGAACAGACTTGTGGTTGCCAAGAGGGATGGGGGGTAAGGAGAGGAATGGACTGGGAGTTTGGGGTTGGTAGATGAAAACTATTGCATTTAGAATGGATAACCAACAAGGTCCTACTGTATAGCACAGGGAATTATATTCAATATCCTGTGGTAAACCATAATGGAAAAGAATATAAAAGAAGAATGTATACATGTGTATAACTGAGTCACTTTGCTGTACGGCAGAGACTGGCACAACATTGTAAATCAACTATACTTCAGTAAAAATAAATAAATAAATAAATATTAAATAAACAAAAACATATCTAGCATCTTGGTTTCTAAATACTATTTTCCACTAATTAAAAAAAAAAAAAAAAAAACTCCTTAGAGAAATGGCTGATGCCAGGTCTGGGGCAGGGAAGGTACAAGATAAACCTGAATCTTGTTGTACCTGAAAGCAGGGAAGTGCTCAGAGAATGATGGGGACGTGTCAAAAGGACCCAAAGGCAGTTTGCATGGGCTCCCACTGGTCAAATATGAGATAATCTGAGTACTAAGTGAACAATGGTGGTAATGGATTATAATTCACTGAATAAAATGGGAAACCATGAGTTCACATAGAGATATACAGATAAATGAATACACTGACAATGTGATGAGGAGTAAAATAATGACATAATTTCAAAATGCCACCCTGCGAAACACTTATTTATTACCAAGAAGAAAAGAGTAACTTTATAGTGGAGAAGCCCGGCAGACACCATCTTAAGTCATCAAAGTGATCGTCTCCACTAATGGGACAAAATTGAAATCACATGCCACCAGATAGGATGCAAGATGAAGACTGCAGTGTCACTTCTGTGCTATTCCTGCCAACGACGCATAAGCTGAATATAATCATAAGGAAGCATCAGACAGACCTAAAATAACTGTCCTGTAATCTTCAGAAGTGTCAAGGTCTTGAAAGTCAAGGAAAAACTGAGGAACTTTTCCAGACTCAAGGGACATGAGCACTGAATGCAGCACATGATTCTGCAATAAATCTTTTTGCTTTAAAATACATTATTGGAACAACTGGAGAAATGTGAATGGGCTCTCAGAATTAGATGCATCTGTGCCTATCATTGCTAATCTCCTGATTTTGATGGCTGTATTGTGACTGTGTGGGAGAGTGTCCTTATTTATAGAAAATATACATTAAAGTATTGAGGGTGATGGGGCATCAGGTCATCAGTTTGCTTTCAAGTGGTTCAAGAAAATAGAAACTTTGATGTTATACTTTCTTTTCTGTAAGTGTGATTATGCAAGAAAAGACAATAAGGTTTACCAAAAGCAGACTCCTGGACTCTGTCCCTAGGGATTCTGATTTAGCAGGTCTGGGATGGGACCCGGGCATTTGCATTTTAACCATTTCTCAGGTGATGTTGATGTTACTGGTGCACAACCCTATGCTGACCTTCTCTCTGTTCCTGAAGTCACCAACTCATCATCATCATAGGTCCTTTGCTCCATACCTTTTACCTGGAAAGCCCTTCCCTCAGCTCCTTTGTGTCATTTAGGTCTGAACTCCAATGTTGTGCTCTTGGGGTGGTGGGGGGGCTTTTATTCTGGAAGCTCTAGGGGAGAATTTATTTCCTTGCCCTTTCTGGATTCTAGAGGCTGTGAAATCTGCCCTGTGCACATTCCTTGGCTCGTAGCCCCTTCCCTCCATCTCCAAAGGCATCAGTGATGCGTCTCTCTGTGCCTTTCTACACACCATCCTCTAATGAACACTTCTATCTCCCTCCTCCACTTTTTTTAAAAAATAAATTTATTTATTTAATTTATTTATTTGCTGCGTTGGGTCTTCGTTGCTGCGCGTGGGCTTTCTCTAGTTGCGGTGAGCGGGGGCTACTCTTCTTTGCGGTGCGCGGGCTTCTCACTGCAGTGGCTTCTCTTATTGCGGAGCACGGGCTCTAGGCGCACGGGCTTCAGTAGTTGTGGCTCGTGGGCTTAGCTGCCCCATGGCATGTGGTATCTTCCCGGACCAGGGATCAAACCCGTGTCCCCTGCATTAGCAGGCGGATTCTTAACCACTGCGCTGCCAGGGAGGTCCCATCCTCCACTTTTAAGGATCCTTGTGGCTACATTGGGCACACCCAGATATCCAGGATAAGCTCTTATCTCCACGTCAGCTGATTAAAGAGCTTTATTCCATCTGCAACCTTAATTGTCCTTCGCTACATAACAATATATTCACAGATTCTGGGGATTAGGATCTGGATCTTTAAGGGCCCGTTATTCTGCCTACCACACCATCTAAAGATCTATTACCACCTGAAACTGTTACTTGCTGGAATTACCTTACTACGCCTACTTGTATGGTTGTTTATTAAACAAGTGTCTAGATGCACCAGCAGGCCACACTTCCTGGGCTTAAATCCCGGCTTTCATACAGGCTAAGGGTGTCATGTGGGATAGTCACCACCTCTGAGGCTCGGTTTCCTCACCTATAGAATGAGAACAGTAATTGTGTCTTCCTTGTAGGGTTTCCTTGAGGATTAAAGGAAAACATACTTTAGCATACTATCTGATACATAGGATGTGCTAACTAAATGTTAATTAATATATTACTGACCTGGCTGAAATCCCTCTCATAGTAAAGGAGTGAGGTAGCGTTGTCTCATTTGGCGACTGAGGGTCCTCCTGTCACCGGTGACCTCCCTCTTTACTGAAAGAGGTTTTCTTCTAAAGATTAATCTCATACTTGACTGCTTCTGTGTTAGTTTCCCAGGGCTTCTGTAACAAACTGCAACAAACTTAGTGGCTTAAAAGAACACAAATTTATTCTCTTACAGTTCTGGAGCTCAGATCAGAAGTCTAAAATGAGCCTTTAGGGGCTAAAATCAAGGTCTCAGCAGGGCTGGTTCCATGTAAAGGCTCTGAGACAAAATCTGTGGCTTGCCTCTTCCAGCTTCTATGGGCTGCCTTGACTCCTGGCCATATCACGCCAATCTGCTTCCATCTCCACATCACTTTCTTCCCCTGCTCAGTCTGATCTCCTGTCTCTCTCTTAGAAGGACCCTTGAGATTACATTGGTCCCACCCATCTAATCCAGGGTCATCTCCTCATCTCAAAATCCTTAACCTAATCCCGTCTGCAAATTCCCTTTTGCCATAGAAAATGACCTACTCACACGTTCCAGGGATTAGTACGTGGGCATCTTTGGAGAAAGGGAGGGGGCATTATTCAGCGCCTTCCTTGAGCCAGTCTTTCATGCATGGGATGAAACTGGCATCTGGTTCAGCACAGCTCCTGGTATCTCTCTCCTAACTCTGAGATGAGCTGTTTGTGGAAGAGCACGTACCTTCATCCCTTCCGTCTAAGTTTCCTCATCTCTAAAATGGATAGAGCAGCATCTACCCTGCAGCATTCTTTGGGACAAATGACAGAAGCAGTGGATGCAAAGCGTATATGGCAAGGGCTAGAACACAGGGGAAGCACAGTACGTGTTCACGCTTGCCCCTCCCTCCCTTGTGCTGTTAGGGGTCCAAGGCCCCAGGCAGGGCTGGGCGTGGCCTCTTCCACAGGCAGAGCCCTGGCCACTCGCTGCTCCTCCTCATCCCCTCTCCCCGTGGCCTCCATGACAGTGAGGTTCTATCCTCAGCTTTTCCGAGACACCTCGACCAAGAGAATATGATGGACTCGATAGCCATGCTCAGCTCTCACCCACCCCCAACTGGTCCACCTCCACATCCCACTACACACACAGAGACACACATTCATATCCTTCCGGGTCATCCCACTCAGGCGACCGGCTTTGATGGATGTGAGCTTTCCTTTGGAAAGGAGCATGTGGAGGAAGCCTCTTTCTGGAGCTCCAGAAAAGAGCTGACCTATTTGAGCAGAAGACATGTGAATAAATCACGCATCAACACTCCTCCACTCCACCACAACTACTTTTCTTCCTTTTGGATCTTATCCTAAGGGCCTTACCTATCTCCCGGTATGTGAGGGAAAATCAAACTAAGTATTATGTGAATGCTTTGCACTGCTGGGGTTCCAAGTATGTCAGCCTCACGATCACCATTATTATCTGATCCAAACCAGGCCCTGTGCCCTCCTGGTCAGAAGCAAGCCCCGCTGGATGGCTTGGGGCTGCACCAGAGTGGCTCTGGACTCTATAGCCCTTGGAAATCTTGGTTTTCCTCCTCTTTTCCTGCATGGGAATCCCTGAGCACCAGTTACTCACCCACACCCTACCAATCAAACCCATTCTTTTGTGCAAAGATACGCTACAAGCCGGGCGCAATTCTAGGTTCTAGGCATATAACAGTAGATAACGTAAACAGTCTTTTCCCTCATATGGCTCACAGTGGAGCCCACCTCTTCGGCTTTTAAGGGGGGAAGCAGGGTGGGAATATGGGTAGCAACTTTGGCCAGGGATGGCTGAATTCTCTAAATCTGTTCTCCTCTCTCTATCCTGTAGCTCTTAACTCATTTGAAAGAGTCACAGGACTGTCAAAGCGTCTGAACGAAGTTATGTGCTTGCCCTCCTGAAACATGAACATGCACATTCACCCTTACACACACACACACACACACACACACACACACACCATTTTGCAAATAATCTCTGGGCATTGAGGAGCCACTGAAGCCCCTTGTGAATCTCGGGTCAGAAACCACTTCTCTCCACAGTTCTGTTCAATCCAGGCAAAACCCTAGTCTCTTTGAAACAGTCTCACTTTCCCAGAAGCCATAGAATTGATTACTTAGAATTTTAGAGATTGCTGAATAACGGTTTCGTTTCACATCCAGCCCTATGGATGCTCACAGGTGAAAAGGAAAAGGACAAATGCTAACTCAGGCAGCCCAAAGGGAAAGAATGCCTCTTTAGATTTGCCAGAGAAAGAAGGGTTGTAAAGCAAAGGCTGTTGGAAATAGCTATTATTTCTACTTCATGTAAAAAAAATTAATGTTCAAATGAGTTATAATCTCAGTGAGTTGAGAATTTTCAACTGTACTTTCTGACTTTTAGACTGTAATGAGCAGCTTCCTTTTGTGAGGCCCCAGCTCCAAGCTGAGCCCAAGGGCTCTAGTCTCTGAGCTGGTGCATATACCCAAAATGATAATTAAAGCACATCATGGAAGAGAACATTTTCATCATATGATACAATTGGGGCCCAAGGTTTGGCTCTTCTGTGCTTCAGAAACAACGATGTCTTTATGTTCAGGAAAAAAATGCCTAATTCTACCCAACTCTGAATCCCAGAGTCAACTTCTTAACAGCACCCTCATGCACTAATCCATGAATAATTGAACACACAAACACTCTTCATTATAACCAGGTTCTGAAGGTCAGCTCTCCAGCCACTTCCCACTTTCTATCCGTTAGTGCCTTGGGATCTTACGGCAGCTCAAAATCAGCAGCAGAAGTGGGTTAGCTGCTGGCCGTGGTGCTGAAAGAAGACCTGTTCTCCAGAGCTGCTTGTCTGCTTTTCTCATTTCTGAATATTGTCTCCTTCACAGAATTACACTAGGTTGCACAAGGTGACTTATTCCCTGAAAGCAGATGTTTCCCAGGATATTCTCTTGGACTCCTGACTTACCCAGTCCTCTTCTCACTCTCCAACCCCCTTTCTAGCCACTCTCCAACAAGAATCGCATGTTCCAGCCACACTGCACAACTTGTAGTTTCTCTCACACATCAAGCTGCCCCATGTATGCTATTTATTTAAATAGTACACACACACACACACACACACACACACACACACACACCATCCCTTCACTTTGCATAACTCCTACAGACTACTGATTCTTCAAGACTCAGCCTACGTGTCACCTTTAGGAAGCCTTCCCTGATTACACATGAGTTGAGATTCCTTTACCTGGAAAATTCTTACCTCTACTACTTCAAATGAAATTAATCATCCTCAACTCTACATCCCCACAGTGTCTTGTGCTTCCCTCCATTACATTGTGTACCACTCTCAATTATGATTTTCTTTTCCACATTGCTTTCTCCACTAGACTCTGATTTTCTTGAAGTCATGGATCCTGTTGATATAGCTTCCATACAAATGCAGTGTCTGCCACATATCAAGAACTTACTGCTTGAGAAAAGTGTGGTATAACTCTGCATCTCCCCCTAGAATTACAGAAACTGAGGCCTCTGGGTATATTTCTGCCAAGGTTACACATTATTTTCAAGAAGGGTAAAATGGAGGGAAGAAACAATAAAAATGATGATATATGTGAGAGAAGGGAGGATAAATGAAAAAATTTTTTACTGAAAGCCTGACTTGGAAACGGCGAGTGGGTTTTCAGATAAGGTAGAAAATAAAAGACGCTTAAAGAGAAAAAATCCAAGGTATTTACAGTTACAGGGGAAAGACTTTTCCTGTCTCCTGATTCCCACGTAGAGGGACTTTCTCTAAATGCATTTGGCCTCTTGAAAAGTCTTAACTCCACCCCCATGAAGGTACAGTGAACCACCAGTTTGGTGGCAGCTTTCATGTTCCACTGTTTCTCAGTTAAATAAATCAAATACCTTGGAGGAGGAATTAACTCCCTTTTATCTTTGCTCCTCAACCCACACTAGCAGGAGACGGTGACCTGGTCTGCAGATTTGATTTTTGCTCTCAGTTGGGTGGTCCCAAGTTCTAAACTGGAGGTAGGGATTAACAAGCCCTCTTGACTTTACTAGATTATGATCCTCTAACTTGGCCACTTTGGGTGATATTTTGATGCTCCTTGTTCCAACTCTGTCCATTCTCTTTTAGTTCTGAACTCAGCTGAGGGAGAGAGGTACTATTTACCAGATTCCTCTCCAAAGCCCCAACAGGTACCAACAAGTTTAGTCATTCATCCCATGAAAATGGGATGAGCACCTCTGTGCCAGCAACAGTGTTACACCCAGGACTGAGAATTCCAGGGTAAGATGTAATATGTCCCCACTCCTCAAGGAGCTAGCAGACCACTGACAGAGACAGAATGAAGGGCAAACTACTGAAATACAAGGTGAAAAGTGTTATAATTCAGTCTGAGCAAAGTGTTATGAAAACACAGAGATGAGACAGATTGATTCTGCCTGGAGGAGTACGGGACGGCTTTGACTGAGAGGGAACATTTGTGTCAGGTCTTGAAGAATAATTAGGGGTTTTCCATACAAATTAAAGGCTGAAGCCTATTCCAAGCAGTGCAAAAGTTCAGCCATTTTAAAGTGCATGGCATTTTGAAGGCATAACCAATATTTTGTGCAACTTCCTGGAATGCAGGGAAAGGGAGAAATGGTTAGAGATAAACATAGACAAGAGGCTGGAACCCGATGAAAGGAGTCTTCAATGCCAGGGTAAGTGATCTGGAATTTAACCTAGCATCTGCATGCAAAATGGGCAAAGCCCAGGGGCAAGGAAGGCTCTGTAATTTATAAAGATGCCACCTTCTCAGCATCTGACCCGTTGCCCCAGCAATCAACTCCTCGTGGTCTCTCTGAGCTCCTCCTGTCACAAAAAGGAAAGGAGGAAAAACAGAAAGGTTTGAGAAGGCTGGTGACCTTGTACAATTATCCTTTTGACAGTGATTTTTCTCAGAAGTGTTCCCTTAGCTGTGGCATGATTAATCTTTCTGCAACCATAATCTAGTATTTCATCAAAGCACAGATGGAGTGACAAGGGCCATGTACACTTCCCGGATCATAGGAACATGCTTAGGATGTTGAATACACCCCCATTAGATTTGGAGAAGATAGGATAGAAATGAGAGAAAAGATAACCTAATTGGCTAGAGAATATCATCTCTAAGAGGTTATCAATTCCTGCAACTAAAACGGAAGTCCTTCCAATTCAAATGACCTGAAAGATGTCTTGTCTGTGTGGTGGGGACACCCAATCCTGGCCCCAGCTTTTTTTTTTTTTTTTTTTTTTATTTATTTTTGGCTGCGTTGGGTCTTCGTTGCTGTACGAGGGCTTTCTCTAGTTGCGGCAAGCAGGGGCCACTCCTCATCGCGGTGCGCGGGCCTCTCACTATCGCGGCCTCTCTTGTTGGGGAGCACAGGCTCCAGGCGCGCAGGCTCAATAGTTGTGGCTCACGGGCCCAGTTGCTCCGCGGCATGTGGGATCCTCCCAGACCAGGGCTCGAACCCGTGTCCCCTGCAATGGCAGGCAGATTCTCAACCACTGCGCCACCAGGGAAGCCCCTGGCCCCAGCTTTTGATGCTGGCCTCAGGCAGAGAGGAAGATAAAGAGAAGGAATGAAGGGCTGCCCCAGGCATCTACCCCAACCAACTTGCTCATGTCCCCAGGACCCAGGACCCCCTCCTAGAGCTAGTTACCAGCAGGAAATGTCAGCTCCAGATAAAGGGAATATCCTCCCCTTGACTTCAGTGAGTGCGGGCTGCCCGGGCTTGACCAAGATCACCCTCTCTGTCCGTCATCCAAAACCCCACATCCTTGAAGATGCAGTACAGTGCGCCCTATATCAGGGCCAGCTGTCAGAGGAAAACCAGGGAAAGACTCCAGGCCCAGCCTTGAGGAATTAAGAACAGAGACGAAGACCAAGGTCATGATCTTAAAGTACTATTAGCCTACGAGAGCTGTCCTTGGGTAGAAGAGCAAAGAGACGGAGCAGAAGACAGCGTTCTTATCCCCAGGGAACTCAGTCTAGGCAGTGAGGAAGGGTCAAAGGTGAAACTAAGAGAGGCGTGGGCCAGCCTGTTGCAATGGAGAATAACAAGCTGTGTGTATGACGCACAGCGCCCAGTTCCCTGCCCTGGTCACCTCTACCCAGTGGGAAAGCTCAGCTCTTCCCTGAAAATCCTTATGTCGGAAACAACTTTTCCCTCCTCCGCTCCTATAGACTTGTTTGAGCCTATTTTCGTGGCCTGAGTTGCTTATGGGTCAGCCTCTTTTATTAAACAGCAATGTCCTTGAAGGCAATGACTATGTCAAGTGCCATACCCGGCACATGGTAGATACCCAATAATGAATGCTAAGACTGCAGAATGGTGCATATATGCTTGATCCCCGAATCAGGCCCACTCAGTAGTTTTAGCAACAGGTGCTCCAATCCTTTCTTCCCAGCTCAGCCTTAAACACATCATCACTTTCTGTGTTACTATGGAGATGCCACCTCAACTACATTTATGCATCAGAGAACTGAAGTCCCGAGAACATCAGTGATATTACCCGTGACCCAAGAACATTTCCTCCAATGAGCACAGGACTTCTTCTATCAGAGAGGGAAAAAAACCACAGCAGATTTGCCTGCGCCACGTAGCCGGTGGGAGTTGTTAAATGCCAGGGAAAGCAGCTGTTTGTTTAATTTTGTTATCTACTTTTCATTCCAAGAAACTGAAACTGGATACGCACAATAGGAAGATATTTTTAAATATTCAGATCGAACAGTGGCATTTGAATGAAAACTTTCCCTTGGAGACTTTACCAATTCCATTTTGTGCCAAAAGAGACACTTGAGTTTGTTTTTTTTTTTTCTTTAGCTACTTTTATTCCTTAACTGCTGATTGATTTGGATACCCGAAAAGTATGTGAGCCAGTCCTTTGGGCACCAAGAAGACCACTGTGTGCACTTGGAGACACATCCCCAGGTCATTATCTCATTGTCATCACCACAATCATCACCATCATCCTTGAGGTCATCATCACTATCATCACTATCATCCTTGAGGTCATCACCACAATCATCACCATCATCCTTGAGGTCATCACCATCATCACCATCATCCTTGAGGTCATCACCACCATCATACTATCATCCTTGAGGTCATCATCACTATCATCATCATCCTTGAGGTCATCACCACCATCATACTATCATCCTTGAGGTCATCACCACTATCATCATTATCCTTGAGGTCATCATCACCATCATACCATCATCCTTGAGGTCATCACCACTATCATCATCATCCTTGAGGTCATCACCACCATCATCACCATCATCCTTGAGGTCATCATCACCATCATACCATCATCCTTGAGGTCATCACCACTATCATCATCATCCTTGAGGTCATCACCACCATCATACTATCATCCTTGAGGTCATCACCACTATCATCATTATCCTTGAGGTCATCACCACCATCAAGATCCACCACTTACCAAGAACTTCTCCAAGCCAGGCATTGTGATAGGTAACCTCTAATTCCTGCAACAGCCCTACAGTTTAAGTACTGGCTTCTCCATTTTACAGGTGAGCACATGGGACTTGTGCTATTCAATGACTTGCCCAGGGTCACAGAGCTTGTAAGTGGTAACACTTGGTATTTGAACCACTGTTTCTCCATATGACGTGTATTGAGGACAATGCTGGTTTGCTTTACAGGGGCCATTCTTATTTGGGGTGGGCTATCCTTCCTCCTCACCCCACCTCCCAACTTCTGATCACAGCCTTGAATTTTCATCTGGGACCCACCATTCCCTCCCTCTCAGTTCCTGCGGTGGCTCTAGCTCCAGCAGTGATGTGTGACATGGTCATGACTAATTGGAGCTCAAATCCCATGAGATTATAGCTGAGGCTTCTGGGAGGAAAAAAAAATGTCCTTTTGTCCCAAAATTTCAAGATGGGAGGAAATAAAGTCTGGAGCTGCTGTCCTGGTCTTGCTGCCACTGAAGCCTATGGCTAAAAACAGCCCAGGAGAAGGCAGAGCTGAGCGCTGGGAAGGAACCAAGCCCTGAATGCAGCCATGCCTGAAGCCATATCCACCATGGGTTGTGCAGTTACACGAGCCAGTGAATCCCCTCCCCTGTCCCTTTTCTTTGGTTTGGAACAATTTGGGTTAGCTTTTTGGTCACACACAACAGAAGAAGTCCTGCTGATGCCCTCTCCCTCTCAATCCTAAAGTTCTGGTTTTGTGCCCTACATTGTTTCCTATTGCTGTTGTAACAAATTACCACTCTCAGTGGCTTAAAATGACACAAACTTATTCTCTCACAGCTCTGGGAGCCAGAAGCCCTAAAATCAAGGTGTCAGCAGGGCTGTATTCCTTCTGGAGGCTCTAGGGGAAAATCCGTTTCCTTGCCTTTTCTGTCTGAAGGCCACCTGCATTCCTTGGCTCATGGCCCCCTTTCTCCATCTTCAAAGCCAGCAGCGCAATATATCCAAATCTCTCCCTCTCTCTCCCTCTCTCTGTCTCTGTCTCTCGCTCTCTCTCTCTCTCTCTCTCTCTCACACACACACCCCTCTGCTTCCTTTGTCATATTTCCTTCTCTGACTCGGACCCCCTGCCTTCTTCCCTCTTATAAGGACCCTTGTGATAACCTGGGGCCCATCTGCATAATTCAAGAAAATCCCCCTTTATTAAGATCTTTAACTTAATCATATCTGCAAAGTCTCTTTTGCCATATGAGGTAACCTATTCCCAGATTTTGGGGCATTAGGATGTAGACAACTCTGGGAGGGCCATGATTCTGCCTATCATGTGCCCCAATCCAGCATCTCAGTGTGTGTGTGGCGGGGTTGGGGGTTTGCTATTGAAGTCTCTCAAGACAAGGGCTGTCCCCAGGCCTTGATGTCCAGCCCTTTGTCCCTTACAGAGTCCAAGCAGAGGTTCTTAGTCACTGGACCTCACACTTGTCAGGACAGGCCCCTAGGAGATGCCACAATCATCAGAGTTGTCAGCTCCATCTATGTAACCCTGAGCAGTTCACTGCCCTCCTCTGGCCCTCAATCTCCCTTTTGTTCCAGGAGGGACATGAACTTTGATGGTCTCAGAGACACATCCAGTTCAGACCTCCTACTTCCTAAGATCATTTAACTAACAGGCAGACAAAGGAAGGTCCAACCTGCGCCTCACCTGTTAGTGGTGAGAACAGCACACAGTTTCCAGAGACAAGTCGTGTGCCCAGGACCCAGTAGCAGGAACGATCAAGAAATCCCTCAGCTTCCATATTCTGATTAAATCAGCACAAATTTAATTTGGATGTAATATTTAAAACATGACCCATAAAAATATCCACAAGTACTACTCTACTGGGCCCCCTGGAAGGAAAGACACCTTCGGGGGCCAACAAGAGGCCTGTTTTGTGCTCTAATCAATAGGCTCCGCCAGGACACAACTAAAGGATTTGCAGTGAACTGTGTAGCTCAGGGAGGTGTTTCTATGAAAGGTCACAGGACAAGGTGAAGTCGAGAAAACGCCATGCTTTCCTCCTTGACATTTCAAGGCGAAGGAAGGAAGGAGACAATGGTGGGAAAGGTCAACCTAAAGTGTGTAAGGATGACAATTCAAGGGGACCACAAGGTCGAGAGGATGCTTGGGGGGGGTCAAGGAGCCAGGCCTTGGGTCTGAGGTCCCTTTAGCCACTTGCATAGGGCAAGTCTTTAACCCAACTAAGCCTCAGTTTTCTTGTCTCTAGAATGGGAATTCAGACACCAGCCTCACGCACTCACTTGGATGAAAGCCCCTTGGAAACCATGAAGCCCACTTCACAGGTGAGACAGTATCAGGGCACCATCAGCTTTTTATTAGTGGGTCTTTTTTCAAAGAGGGCTTCATTCATGCCAGAAGCAGCCTACCGCAGTGGCCCAGGGTTGGCTTGGAATGGAGACTGCCTGGGTCAAAAGCCTGGCTCTGCTGTTTACCAGTGGAGGGGCCTGAGGCAAGTTACTTAACTTCTCTTTGCCTCAGTTTCCTCATCTGTAAAATGGAGATGACAGAAACGATACCTACCCCCTTGGGCTGTTGGGAGGATTTTACAAAGTAACGTGTGTAAAGCGCTGAGCTCCAGGCTCCATATTCTACAACGAGAAGATAGGAATAGGCCATGTGGGAGGCTCCTTCTGCCTTTCTGGGCTTCTGGGGTTCTGATGTGCCCCTGCTCTGAGAAGGGGGGCCTCCAGAGCTCTCTGTGGGGTTGGCAGAGGAAGACAGCACTGCGGCTGTCCCTCTGCCCCATCCCACCTCCTTCTCCTCCCTTCCCTAGACGGAGATTCCCTAAAACCCCTCCTAATTAACAGTGTGCATGCTCAGGGCCCCCTTCCTGGGGAACTCAGCCTGCTACAGCCCCTCCCAGAAGCACCGTGTATTGCCGGAGCTGTCCCCCGAAGGAAACAGATGTCCCGTCTGCCTGGTGGCACCTGCCTGAGCTCAACTCTTAGCCCCCTGAAGCTGAGAAATGAGCGATGGGTTTGAGGCAGCTGGTCCCACCTCCCCCTCTCACCAGCTGTGAGGCCCAGGCCAGTCAACACCTACCTTGCCTTTCCTATCTGGCGGCACCCTCCCTGCGCATCTCCCAGGGCTCTCGCCAGGATCTGCCGAGGAGGCTACAGAACACCTTGCAGGCTGGAAAAGGCTGAGCCAACGGGAAAGGCTGTTGGAATGAATTAACACCAGCTCCGCCGCCAAGCCGGTCCTGCGTTCCCTCCTCTGCCTCCAATTTCTTTCCCCATCATGTTGCCAGAAGCCCTGCATGCCTATTTTCACCCCAAAACACCAGCTGCCTGGCAAAGCCCTATTCCTGACTGCAGGGGAAGTGGCCAGGATTCTCAAATGCAGCAGAAATTTGGTCCTGAGTAGCCTGTGACTTAATGCTGGAGCTCAGCTGGCTCTCAGCAGAGACTTGCCCCCTCCCTCTCCCTGCCCACAGCGACCCCCAAGCCAGCTCCCCATCATTCCCGACAGACTCCTGTTAACAGCCTGTCCAGTGGAGACAGTGTTGCCCAGACTTGGGTTCTTACCTGGTGGCTGGAAAGCTCAGTTCTTAGATGCTGCAATTAATTTCCTGTAACAAGCGACCACAAACTTGGTGGCTTAAAACAAGAAATGTACTCTCTTACAACTCTGGAGTCTAAAATCAAGGCATCAGCAGGGCCACACTCCCTCTGAGGGCTCTAGAAGCTGACTTGTTCCTTGCCTCTTCCAACTTCTGGTGGCTTCCCCGGAGTTCCTGGACCTGCGACTACATCACTCCAATCTCCACCTCCATCTTCACAGCACCTTCTCTGTGCGTCTGTATAAAATCTCTCTCTGCATCTCTTTTATATGCATCCGTGTGATGGCATTTAGGGTCCCCCAGATAATCCAAGATAGACTCCTCCTTTCAAGACCCTTAACTTTGCCTTATCAGGTAATATTCACAGATTCTTGGCATTAGGACACGGCATATCTTTTGGGGGGCAACCATTCGACCTACTGCAGGTGCTCTTAGCAGATCCTAGAGGACTGAAAGGGAGAAGTCATGCAGGCAGCCTCTCTGCAGGGAGGACCGTGGTCTGGGCTGTTTTGAGATCTGTTAAAGGTTAGCGGCCCATGGAGGTCACTGCACAGGCAAGGTAGCAGGATACAAGATTAACATACAGAAATCTGTTGCATTTCTTTACACTAACAATGAAATATCAGAAAGGGAAATTTTTTAAAATCCCTTTTAAGATCACGTCATAAAAACAAAATACTTAGGAATAAACCTGACCAAGGAGGTGAAAGACTTACATGCTGAGAACTATAAAACATTGGTAAAGGAAACTGAAGATGATTCAAAGAAATGGAAGATATCCCATGCTCTTGGATTGGAAGAATTAATATTGTTAAAATGGCCATACAACCCGAAGCAATCTACAAATTTAATGCAATCTCTATCAAATTACCCATGACATTTTTCACAGAACTAGAACAAATAATCCTAAAATTTATATGGAACTATTGATATAAAAAGACCCAGAATTGCTAAAGCAATCCTGAGGAAAAAGAACAAAGCTGGAGGCATAACTCTCCCAGACTTCAGAAAATACTACAAAGCTACAGTAATCAAAACAACATGGTATTGGCACAAAAACTGACATGGATCAATGGAACAGAATAGCCCAAAAATAAACCCACACACCTACTGTCAATTAATCTTTAACAAAGGAAGCAAGAATATACAATGGAGAAAAGATAGTCTCTTCAGCAAGTGGTGTTGGGAAAGCTGGACAGCCACATGTAAATCAATGAAGTTAGAAGATTCCCTCACACCATACACAAAAATAAGCTCAAAATGGCTTCAAGACTTAAATATAAGACGTGACACCATAAAACTCCTAGAAGAGAACATAGGCAAACATTCTCTGACATAAATCATACCAATGTCTTCTTATGTCACTCTTCCAAGGCAATAGAAATAAAAGCAAAAATAACCAATTGGGACCTGATCAAACTTATAAGCTTTTGCACAGCAAAGGAAACCATAAACAAAACAAAAAGACAACCTACGGAATGGGAGAAAATATTTGCAAACGATGTGACCAACAAGTGCTTAATTTCCAAAATATACAAACAGCTCATCATACAATTCAATAACAAAACCCAACCAAAAAACCCAATCAAAAAATTGGCAGAAGGCCTAAATAAACATTTTTCCCCTGTGCTTTTTAGTGCGTGTCCTGTTTGTAATTAAACACACGTATGTATAATCATGTGTTTAAGCATATGACTTCCTCACTAGACTCTTGAGATCGACGAAGGTAGAGACCATACCTGTCTTATTCACCACTCTATCCTGAGTGAATAAATAGAAGATGGTCTTCTGATATTTGCTTAAATCCTTCTGGGAATGAAGAACTCACTACCTCATGAAAAAGCCCATCCATCTGTGCTCAGCTCTGACTATGGAGAAAGTCACCCCAATTCCATTTTTCTAAGCTGCCCTAGTCTGACCATAGTCCTATCTTTTCATCTGTATGTCTGAAGTAGCACCAGCTACTACCAGGAGCCCTCATGTGGCCTGGAGAATGATCTAGAAGACATGCCCAATCTTCCGCAAGCTCTTTGACCTTCTGGAAGGTCTTCACCTTCTGTCTTCACATGCAACCCCAACTCAAGTCATCTGCAAAAACAATGCATCAATGCAAAGATAATAGAGCACAATTTAGGACTAAAGCAAAAGCTCATTAATTTTCAGGGAAATGCAAGTGAAAACAAAAATGTGATCCTACTTCTCAGCCTCCAAATTAACAAAGATTGATAACATCTAATGCTGGCAAGGGTGTGAGGAAAAGGGCGCTCACAAACCCTGCTGGAACTGTAAATTATTTCAACCGTTTTAGAAATTAATCTAGCAGGATTTATTAAAGTTAAAGATATGGACTCCCTCTGACCCAAGAGCAATGCTGCTTCTGGGAATCTCTCCAACGGAAAGAAAAGCACCCGTCCAAAAGCTGTGTAAGCAAGAATGTTTATTGTAGAACTGTTCATCATAGAAAAAGGAAACTGGAAACTTCATATTCTGTGGAATACTACACAGCTATTACAAAGAATGAAGCTGATCTGTATGTATGGACTTGCAAAGAGATGTACAAAATACTGAATAGGGAAAAATAATATGGAGAATAATGTATATAGCACGTTTCTGTCCTATTTTTTAAAAGCAATTATAAATGGAGCCACATAAGTCTGCCACATTTGGAGGTAAGGGTAAGGCTGGGACCTCAGCACCACAGTTGGCTTTGGGGTACATGGCTGATGACTTGCCACACCAAGCCCACTGGCTGCTAACCGCTACCCGTGGGCAGAGCTCACCCGTCTCAGCCTCCAATCAAGGAGATTAAAGCTGAGATTAAATCTCATGTTGGCTGAGATTAAAGCTCACCTCCTCACAAGAGCCCCCCCAAAAGGCATGGAGGTCTCCCCGCAGGACAAGCTGTTCTTATTCTTTAGGCTGAGGGGTTTTAGTCACCACAAAGTTCATTCCAGACTCTGTGGACATGGCCCTTCGGCACATCTTGGATGAAAGCCAGATGCAGTCCAAGAGAAGAAGTTCTTTCCCAAAATTCTACCTCAGTCGATTGCGCACACACACACACACACACACACGCACACACGCACACATGCACACCAAAAACCTAAGTCAACCAGTCATAGGTCATAAGCAGATAAAATGAGGTGAATAGACAGAATTTCTTTAGCAAACTGTGCAAGAGCCTGAGGCCAGGATGAAAAGATCTGAAGCTTAATTAACATGCAAATACAATTTCCAGCCTAATGGCTTGTAACTCACAATCAATGTCTTTGTGAAAGGGAATGTGTCAGGCACTTCCCGGTCCCTCCACCCAGCCCGCAGCCTTTGTCACTCGTGCCCCTAACACAGCCCAGAGGCTCCAGGCTCTGCGCGGCTAACTCACATCCGTATAGAACTGTACAGACCAGTCAGTGGCTTTGAAGTCTGAATTTGGAGTCAACCTAGTCTTCTAGTGTTTAAATTCTGGAGTTCACTGGTGAAGTTCACAATTTTTAAAATGGAGTTATTATAATAAAAGCTATGGAGGGGACATCCCCAAAGTGTTTGCAGTTGTTGCCCCTGGGATACAGAATCAGAAGAAATGGGGCTTTGTGTTCTGCATACTTCTGTGTCCATTGATATTTATAATAAGCATGTATTACTTTTGTAATTTAAAAAATTATGAAAAGCCTAGATGTTCTCTGGATATGATGATTTGGGTTGTTTTTGTTTTACTGTATCTTGATATTTAAAGAATCACAGACTAGTGAAATCAGGGAGGGAACGTAAAAGCTCATCTGGCCTCATTTCCTCACAATTCAAGAAAAGCCCAGGGATGGGAGAGCGGGGAGGAAAGCAGTTTTGACCAGTTTCAAAGCAAGTTACTGTTAGCTCTGGGGCAGATTGCCCTGGTCTCCTGATACCCAGACACTGTTGTTTCCCTACAAGAACTGCAGGCCCCAGCTCTGGCTCTCTCACCCACCGCCCCCTCTGCACACTTAGGAAATGCGGAAGGACTAAACCCAGCATGCACCATCCTGAGGGTCAGCTCTGGTTCAGAACTTGACCTACGTCTCAGCCACCTGTGCTTTCCAGCTACCACCTCAACTCCTGCTACTATCCAGACACACCCTGTCTTCCCCAGGATAGGAATAATAATCACAGTGATCTGGTTACTGTCCCTCCGTCATCAGTTCTTCCCCAAGATACAGAGAAGATGTGGGCTACGAGAGGAGACCCCTCTTGGGAACCACTGCAGCTGGGTCTGCAGAGTGCCAGCCCCACCGTGACTTGGCCGGTGTCACCAGCATCAGCCCTCACCCCTCCTTGCTTTGCACCCAGCATTTCGGACATAGGGCATAACTAATAGAACAAACACCTATCCCATGGTACTAGCACAGTGCTTCTCAACTGGAATTAAAAAAAAAAAATACAAGTGTCTGGGCTCAGGCACCAGCATTTCTTAAACCTCCTCAAGTGGTTCTGATGTGCATTTCATGCCTATGTGTTCATTATGTGGATGCTGGGATTCTCCATTTGCCTGAACTACCTGACTTTCCTCAAACTATGATTCTGGAGAAGGGCCTTGCCTGTAATGGACAACAGTGAATTATACTCAGGTGCACCTCTGTCGGATTGAATTGCTTCAAGGCGGCTAGCGTGGGAATGGTGTGCGGGCTCCTGCTTCCTTTTGGCAAGCTCCAGAGTCTGGGGTGAGAAGGCCCTGGTATGCATTGGATGTGGAAGTGGGTGATTGATTGGTTTGGGCAGAAGGAAAACACCATGCATCGATTCAACTACGTCACTCAAACCAACAGCCAATTCCAATCATGAGCAGCCGACCCTGCAAAAGGATTGAAGACAAGAGGTTCAAACTCCTTAACATTTCTCTGATAATGTCGAACTGGCCGCGTTCCAAACGCCAGGCCACTCTGACCAGCCATTCCCCCTCCTCTAGGCTTCTGGAATGGCTCCTCCCTGGTAAACCTTTAGCGGAAGGTCACAGTGAATGGAAACTTGGCCACAGTTGACTTTCTAGCACCCGGGACAGCATCTGGCATGAGGCGCTGCTCTCGCTCATTGTGGCAGGTTGTCCTATGGAGCTGTGGGGTGGAGGACTTAGCTTCAGCACCCTCCAGCAACGGGGAGCTCAACCTTCGGCTTCCAGAGCTGCACGCGGAAGGCCACCAAACTCTCCCAGGCCCCAGAAACCAGGGCCAAGAATTGTGGAAGGAGATTCCTTTAGAACCACCTTTGGCCTTGGACATTCATTTAGACCAGGGCACTGTGCAAGCAAGGCCCTAGTAATCAGAGCAGACTGAGGACACCCCAGTCAGTTCCCTCCACTCAGGATGGCCCATCAGTACAGATCAGCATAAAGTGAATACAGACAGACTTATGCTATGCTGGCCCCACTGCCTGCAGATACAGGTAGGAAGAAAGATTCAAAATTAACACATTTTTCATACTATCCTTATCTATTTTATTGTATTTTCAATGACAAAAATAATGCATACTAAAATCAAACAGTAAAGAAGTATAGAAAGAAAAAGTGAATATCCCTCCCTACCCCAGTAACACCTCCACAGCTACCACTGCCATCCCTCAGGATGACCGTCAACAACTTGCTGTATATCCCTTCACATCCTCCTCTAAGCTCATAAACACAGAGACACACATAAACATGTACACAAATATGTGTTCCAGTTTTCTTTTTCTCTGAAAATATAACCATGTACTTAGTAAAATTTGTTTTTTAATGAATATCTTTCTAGGTCAAAATACACAGTTCTGAATTGTTCTTTTTACGAATTGCATATTATTCCATATGTATGAACCATATATTACTAAAACAGCCTCCTATGCATGGGTGTTTTAGTCAGGGTTCCTCAGAGAAACAGCCAACAAGATGTGTAGAGAGAGAAAAAGAGAGAGAGAGTGAGAAGTTTATATTAAGGAATGGGTTTGTGCAATTGTGGAGGCTGGTGAGTCCAAAGTCTGGCAGGTTAGGCCGGCAGGCAGGAGACCCAGGAAAAGTTTCAGTTTGAATCTGAAAGCCATCTGCTAGCAGAATTCCTTCTTCTTCTGGGAAGGTTGGTCTTTTTCTGCTAAGGCCTTCAACTGATTGGACAAGACCCACCCTCATCATGGAAGGCAATCAATCTGTTTCACTTAAAGTTTATTGACTTAAATGTCAATACCTTCAAAAATACCTTCGCAGAAACATCTAGAACAATTTTGACCAAATATCAGGGTGCCGTGGCCTAGCCAAGTTGACACATAAAATTAACCATCACAATAGGTATTCAAACATGTACTGAATTATTACTAAATGGCAAATTCTAAGCTGGTAGATTTTTGTTCACATAATTTTATTTAATCTTCACAATAACCCTATGAGGTACGTAGAATTACCCGAATCTACCCATGATGAACTGAGGGTCAGAATTCAGGGTTGGCTAGCTATAAGTCTTGAATGCTGACTCACCCTCACCAGCTATGTGAGCCTAAGCTATTTAGTTAACCTCTGCCCTCAGCATTCCTCTCTGTAAAATGGGTTTAATAACCACATCTACGTACAGGGTTGTTATGAAGATTGGATGGGAATGCATGGTGCCTGGCAGATTATAAATGTTCAATGAAGACGTATTATTTCCACCATGATTCTGGCAAAGGAGGCTGGGACCCCCTTGGACGAGGTCCACAGTACATGGACACAGCAGGTGCCTAAACCATTTACAAACCACTCCCGTCACCCGCAAGCTTCAGAGGCTCCTTAATTAAGCAGCAGCCTGTCCCACCACCTGGCGGTGTGTTCCCATTTCCTGGCCTGAGCTACAGTGTTGCCACGGTTGGCGCTTCACAGAGGAGATCTGAGAAACATTAACACTCTCTGAGGCC
Source organism: Balaenoptera physalus (assembly GCF_965194825.1). Taxonomy (NCBI): domain Eukaryota; kingdom Metazoa; phylum Chordata; class Mammalia; order Artiodactyla; family Balaenopteridae; genus Balaenoptera; species Balaenoptera physalus. Next base: position 53,988,254 of record NC_138901.1, on the reverse strand, counting down.
CACGCTCCAGACCCACTGGGGAGTCCACCTCTCCGTCTGCCGTGGGCCCCAAACCAAGCATGCAACAAACAGCCCCGGCGCAGGAGTAATTAAAATGCCATGTTTAGAACACGCTTTCAGTGACCGAGGCGAGGCTGCTCAGCTCCAGATGGAGCACGTTCCCAGTGAAAACCTCTTGGTCAGGGCCCCAGGCCGCTTCTGGGCAGCAGGATAGAGCCTTCATGACGGGATCATCTGGTGGGCGCTCTGCCCCTGCTCTCCCTGTGGCTGGACTCGCCTCAGGGACCCAGGATGCTGAGAAGCCACTGCCATCTGTTCAAACCTGCTACTTGCAAGCCACCGAGGGCTGGAGGATGATGTGTGTGGAGTAAAAGCCTGGGACAGCAAATAGGACAAACTGCCCTGTTGTCCTCAACTCCACACGCACACCAAGACCACCCTCATTTAGACATGAGAACTGAAGTCACAGTTTGCTTCAAAGTGTGGATGGCTGGGACCAGCAAAGTCACCAATTTCTCTCTGGACTTCTGAGAGAGAGAGACAATGGGATGTGAGTCTTGAGAGTTGATGGATTCAGGCAGAACTGGTTTACCAGCCACCTGTTCTTCCCCTGTGCTATGTAAAAAGGCTCCACGCTAATGGAAGGGAGAAGAGTTGGAGGGAAAACAAGTGAATCTGACAGACGGCAGCTAAGTCCAGCTAATGGAAAGATACAGGAGGGTTCCAGCTGAAATGGGGTGGGGGGGCAGCATTTGAGAAGAGAGGAGCCTTATGCACTGTTAGCTGGATAAAGTTTTGGGGTTGGAAACCCACAGATGCTTCCTGCACCCGCCCGCCAGGGAAGGCATGGATGAGAGGCTTGAGAAGGAGCCAGGTTCTCAGGGATGCAGGAGACAGGACCAAACATCCCCGGGTCCCCAAGTCAGAGACTCAGAGAGTGGCTGACAGTGGGGACTCAGAGGATGAAATAGGGCTCACTGGAGAGATGTAAAGTACCAAAGGAAAGAGGAGCCACTGGCAATACCAAGGGCACTCAACAAGGAGCCCAAGACTGGCCTGGTACCCCCAGCGACAGCCAGCCACAAAGCAGGCACCTCAAGGAAGTCACATCCCCACACCCTCCACCATACTGCCATCCTAAGCAGGCCTTGTCTCATCTCTCCTTGGGGCCAGAGGAGGAGAAGGAAGGGCTGGAGTAAGTATAATTGAGCTAGCCATCCCAAATACAACCCCCAAATAAACTGATAGGCTAAGAAACTTTGGACTGGAAGAAATGAAGTCACCTGCACTTTATCAGCTGGGTGCTTGGAGTCAGAAAATATACCCAGTTCTAGAAATCAGTAACATCACACTTTTCCCACAACCAATCCTGTCACCATTAAAATTCCATACCCATTACATATACAAATACCAAAAATAACTACATGACTCCTCGTGATAGATTTTTCTCGATGGAGCATTGAGAGCAACACTTTCCCTATGGCTGGGAAAGGCAGCAGCCTATTTCTTTTTTAAATTAAATTATTTATTTATTTATTTACTTTTGGTTGTGTTGGGTCTTCGTTGCTGCGCACGGGCTTTCTCTAGTTGCGGTGAGCGGGGGCTACTCTTCATTGCAGTGCATGGGCTTCTCATTGCGGTGGCTTCTCTTGTTGTGGAGCACAGGCTCTGGGGGTGCAGGCTTGGCAGTTGTGGCTCGCAGGCTCTAGAGCACAGACTCAGTAGTTGTGGCTCATGGGCTTAGTTGCTCCGCGGCATGTGGGATCTTCCCGGACCAGGGCTCGAACCCATGTCCCCTGCATTGGCAGGCGGATTCTTAACCACTGCGCCACCAGGGAAGTCCCAGCAGCCTATTTTAGAATTGTCAGAATGCCCATGGGACCATCATGCTAGGAATTTCTGTTTGGAAGCGGCAGTATTACTTGTAGGAAAAATCTTAGCTCCTCTCATACCCAGTCATGGAGGGGTTTATTTCCCCCATAAGCCTTCTGTGGTTATCTTAGTCTGGGTTCCCCCAGAAGTAGATTCTGAGATAAAGGTTTGAGAGCAGGTGGTCTATTTGGGCAGTGATATTAGGAAGCTCTGTAGGGAGTGGGGAAGTGAGCAAGCGAAGGCAAAAAATTCAATACGAGATGCTTCAATGAGCAGGTCAGCACTCTGGGCAGCTGGTCTGGAGCAGCCTCCCATCACCACCAGGGGTGAGGAAAGTGGGTTATTTGTCTGCCCATTTCTTTTTGTCATTGGCCAAGGGCTGCTCTTGATAGCATTAACTTCGGGCATGCAGCCTGGTCTGCACCTAGGCTGAGCAGAGCATCACAGAAGCCTGCAATGGCACACTGGCTTGTGCAGAAATGGTGAGGGCTGAGGGGGCACGTGCAGGACACGCATCTGCTACACTGGGCATGCTTGTGTCTTGCTATAGCAAAAGCCTTGTCTAATCTCCTAAATCATAAACCAAATAACTAAAATGTCATGCCTAAACAGTCTATGAAATAAAAGTGATAGTCTTAAAATTGGGAAGGACCATCTATGCCATTTGGTCGGACATCCCACCCAACACAGGAAATCCTGCTGAACCATCATTCCAAGCAAAAATCCTCCTCCTCTCAACTGATCCAAAGAGAGCAGGACCACTCCCTCCTAAGCCCACCTCTCTTGCTGTAGAAAGTCCAGACTATGAGACAGTGTTACTTCGTCTTAGTTCAAAGTGTCTCCCCTTGTAACTTATACCTATTAGCCCAGGTTCTGTCCTGTGTAGCCACACAGAAGAAAATAAAACCAAACACTTGGCCATCTGTGGTAAGCAGATTAATAACCCCCCAAAGATGTCCACAACCTAATCCCCAGAACCTGTGAATGTTACCTTACATGGCAAAAGGAACTTTGCAGGAGTGATTAAATTAAGGACCTTGAGATGGGGAAATGACCCTGGGTTATTCAGAAATGCCCAGTGTCATCACGAGGAACCTTATAAGGGAAAGAAGAAAGCAGGAGGGTGAGAGAAGATGTGAAGATGAAAGCAGAGGTCAGAGGGTTAAGATTGCTGCTTTGCATGGTAAATATATACAATGGAATATTACTCAGCCATAAAAAAGAATGAAATAACGCCATTTGCAGCAACATGGATAGACCTAGAGATTATCATACTGAGTGAAATAAGTCAGACAGAGAAAGACAAATACCATATTATATCACTTATATGTGAAATCTAAATTTTAAAAATGATACAAATGAAACAGAAACAGACTCACAGACTTTGAAAACAAATTTACGGTTAACAAAGGGGAAACGTGGGAGGGGAGGGATAAATTAGGAGTTTGGGATTAGCATATACACATCATTGTATATAAAATAGATAATCAACAAGGACCTACTGTATAGCACAGGGAACTCTACTCAATATTCTGTAATAACCTATATGAGAAAAGAATCTGGGACTTCCCTGGTGGCACAGTGGTTAAGAATCCGCCTGCCAATGCAGGCGACACGGGTTCAAGCCCTGGTCCAGGAAGATCCCACATACCGTGGAGCAACTAGGCCCATGCGCCACAACTACTGAGCCTGCGCTCTAGTGCCCACGAGCCACAACTACTGAAGCCCAGGCGCCTAGAGCCCGTGCTCTGCAACAAGAGAAGCCACCTCAGTGAGAAGGCCACGCACTGCAACGAAGACCCAACACAGCCAAAAAGAAATTAAATAAATAAATAAATAAAAGAATCTGAAAAAGAATGGATATATGTATATGTATGACTGAATCACTTAGCTGTACACCTGAAACTAACACAACACTGTAAATCAACTATACTCCAACATAAAATAAGAATTAAATGAAAAAAATAAAATGTTACTTCCCACTCAAAAAAAAAAAAAAAGATTGATGCTTTGCAGACAGAATAGGGAAGAAGCCAATGAAAGCCCTTAGAAGCTGGAAAAGACGGGAACAGATTCTCCCCCTAGAGCCTCCAAAAGCAGCACCACTCTGCCAACTGGCCCCTTGATTTTAGCCCAGTGAGACTTCTGACCTCTAGAACTGAATGAAAAACTGATGTTGTTATAAGCCACTAGGTTTGGGGTTATTTGTTATAGCAGCAATAGGAAGCTAATACACCATCTTCATGGCGGTCCCTGATGGAGGTAAAGCCAATGGCTATGCACCCTCCCCCCCACCACCACCCCCCGGCAACTATTCTCCTTTCCAAACGAAATACTGTTTTCAACCACCTCTCACAAGACATGATTTCCAAGTTTTTTCCATCCTTGCCATCCTGCTCTGTAATCTTTCTAGTGCCCCATGTCTAATATATGCCTTTACATGGTGGCCCCAAGTAATGGATATATGACTCCATGTGAGACCAGCTCAAGCTCAGAAAGGACAAGGATCCCGGCCTCCCGTGATCTGGATAATCTGCCTCTCCATGACATTCAAGTGTCGACAGCTTTATCATGCCAACAAGCAAAACCCTGAGTCCTCTTCATGTGAAACGTTTCAAGCTTGTTCTCCCTCATATACGTAGGCAGTTGAGTTTTATGATGCAAGTGTAGGAGTTTACGTTTCTTCTTCTCACCCCTTGAACTTTTACTTTTCTTCCTTAATTTCAACCCACTGTTCCAACCCATCTAAGTTAATCTGAGTACCAGTTAAGGAACCAAAACACAGTCCCCTGCAGTAACCCCACCCTGTTGTTTCCTTCCAGGCTCTCCCTCAGCCTGCTGCAGCCGGAGAACCAGCCTCGACAGCTACCCCTTTCCTTGATATCCCCAAAGACAGGCACAGGTCCTTTGCATTTCAAGAGTTTTGCTAGTGATCACTGAGAGGAAACCGAGAGGGAGTAAGAAAGCAATGAATATGGGGAAATTAAAGTGGTTCCAGAATCTTACGAAGTCCTTCATCTTCCCAGAATTGCACTGAAATGACCAGAGAAATAGAAAAATTAGAGATTGTCTTAGCTCAGGCTGCTATAACGAAAATGCCATAGACTGGGTAGCTAATAAACAGCAGGAATTTATTTGTCACAACTCTGGAGGCTGAGAAGTCCAAGACCAAGGCATCCGCAGATTTGGAGTCTGATAAAAGCCTGCTTCCTGGTTCACTGTCGGCTATCTTATCATTGTGTCCTCACATGGCAGAAGGTTTGAGGGAGCTCTCTGGGGTCTCTTTTATAAGAGCACTAATGCCATTCATGATGGCACAGCCCTCATGACCTAAGCACCCCCCAAAGGCCCGATCTCCAAATACCATCACACTGGGGTTAGGTTTCAACATATGGATTTGGGGTGGGGGACATAAGCATTCAGGCTCTAGCAGAGCTTTGCAACAGACAGTGATGCCAGCAGTAGACAGAAACGTGGAAGAATACCTGGGAGGTGTGGAGCCTCCTCTTGGAATGGATGGAGGGGGAAATGGTCAGTAAAAGAACAGATCATGAGCCATACAAGAAGAAGATTGGCCCATCCGAGAAGCAGGCGATAATTTTTCTCAACAGAGCCCTGGAAAATCTCTAAGCTCAGGAAAATCTCTAAGCTCAAAGCAACAGAGACCTGGAGCAAGGAAGTGGCGTGATCAGGAGGTGGCATGCCAGCTGGAAGCCGGGGAAAGTGCATGTGTGAGCTGCAGGCAGAACAAGTGGCCGGGATTGTTCCGACAGTCGCTTGGCATGGCCTGAACTGGGTGAGTGGAGAGGGGGGTTTACTGAAACAGGATACTGGTGTGGCAATAAGACTAGATAGAGGAAGGCCAACTGTATGTCACCTCACCAAGCATGATTTCAAAAGTCAGAGCCCCAAACCCTTAGCCCAATACCAGTAGCCCTAATTCACTGGATTTCAATTATTTTTATAAAACCCAAAGTAAGAAATACATTTTCAGCATGACCCAGCCTGTGCATATATACATGTTCCATTTTAAAAAATACTTATTCTTACTACTTGTGTTGCATTTTGATATTTTCTATTCTGGTCTAGTCTGTTTTATTTAAAAAAAAAAAAAAAAAGTTGCGGGCCACAGCCCACTAATGTGATTTAATGTAGCTTAGGTCTCCATGGTAACTCCACCACTCTCCATACACAGATACCCCTAAGATGCTAAGACACTCCTAAGAGGCTAGAAGAGGGGGTAGAGGCAGGGAAGAGTCAGAAAGAAGAAAATGTATAGGTTTCAGGGACTCTTCCAGAGCCCCAAGAATTCCTGGCACCCCTCAGTGGAGAAGACATGACACGGACATGGGCTTTGTCACACATCTGCTAAGGGGAAGGTGCCTACCTGATGTGGTCCCAACAGATGTGTAAACAGCTTTGTGCAAATCAAAAAGAAAAACACAAATGCCACAATCGGAATAAGGGCCAGAGGCATGAACTGGCAATTCACAAAAAAAGTGAACTATGTGTGACAAGGACATAGCTTATTAACTTAAGAATACTGCCCTACTTCCAGCCCTCTAGAATCACTTCTGTCTGCAGGGGTGAGAGAAGTAGGGAGGAAATAGCTTTTGAGCAGAGTCTTTTTAAGTTATGAATTAGATCCCCTTTTATGTTCTTTGAGAGATACAAGTAAAGCCTGATTCCTTTTTAATTACTTTGGGCTACTTGTCTGTGCTTCTCTGATTAAGCTCCCCTCTGCTGGGCCACAAGACCTTGGCTTTCACATGGGTTACACAGATGAAGCGATGTTTAACCTCCCCTGAGATCAAAGGAATGCAGAATAACAGGACAGCACGAAGTCATTTGAACCCACCAGACTGGAAAAGATTTATCATCATGCCAGGGTGGCAGGGTTGTAAATGGCACCAACTTTCCAAAGTATGACCTGTTGCTATACATCAAAATTTAAATTGCACATGCTCCCTGATTCAGCAGTTCCACACATACAAATTTATTGAAGGAAATAATTGGAAAAGTGTGAACATATACTTACCAGAAGGTAGAAAGCTGAAAACAAGCTAAATGGCCACCACTAACATTTACCTACCACTCACCAAGTACCAGACACAAACAGATCATTTGAAGGCTTCATTTTAGTTAATCCTTGTGCCTTGTGTCAACTCTATAGGATATGTGTTGTTACCGACATTGTAGAGCTGAAAAAATTAAGACTCAGGAAGTTTAAACAACATGTCCAAAGCTTGTTTTTTTTGTTACAGAGCATAACCCTACAATGACCTACTATAGAGATGTTTAAAAGCATTCGTTTAAGCAACAAGTCTTTATTGAGTTCCTACTATGTGCCAGGTGCTGTTGTAGATGCTGAGAACACAGAGGGAAATCCTTGCCCTCAAGTTGCTTGCAGCTATCTGCACTCACCTGGGAGGATGGCTACAAAACCGTGATAAATGGGAAAGCAGGTTAAATAGTAGTACTGTTGTGTATAATACGATCTATTCATTCTTTCATTCAGCCATTAATTTCTGAGCAGCTCTTCTTTGCCAGGCATTTGCTGGGCCGTTCTCTGGACTGTAAGACTCTCACTGCCAGCAACTGGTTCTTTCAGTCTCCTTATTCATAGTCGAGCCCAGGGCAGACACAGAGCAGGTACATTAGTAACGTTTGTTGACTGAATGAGTGAACAAAAGAAAGTAGGGGACATAAAAGGCACCAGGCTTTGGAACAAGATACTTCCTTTTCCCCAAAAATGGGAGTATTCTTTTAATTTTTATTACAAAAGTAATATTCTTGAAAGAAAAACTGAAACAATTTAGTAGTATACAAAGTGAAACTCCTCCTACCAAATAATCCCATCCTTTAGAACAAATTCTTGATTCTTTCACGTACAATTTTCAGACTCCCAGTGTTGTCCCCCCACAAAAGGTTTCCCTCGTTATTCTGTCATAGCACCCTATCGATTCACTTTAAACACTTATCAAATTGTACAATTACTTTATTTTTTATTGGATTACTTGTTCACGGTCTGTATTACCCCACACTGAATATATAAGAGCAAAGGAAAAATAACCTTCACACTGAAACTAAAGAACAAAAAAAAATGAGCTTCACTCCATATAGTTAACAACTAAGTTTGGAGACAACTATAGATTTTTTTTTCAGCTAAGAAGTAACAAGGACTTCCCTGGTGGCGCAGTGGTTAAGACCCTGTGCTCCCAATGCAGGGGGCCCAGGTTCAATCCCTGGTCAGGGAAGTAGATCCCACACGCGTGCCGCAACTGAGAGTTCACATGCCACAACTAGGGAGCCTGCAAGCCACAACTAAGGAGCCCACCTGCCGCAACTAAGACCCAGCGCAACCAAATAAATAAATAAAATTAAAAAAAAAAAAGAAGTAACAAAAGGTATTTCTAGCTCCATCCTTCCTCCCCGCCTCCCCCAAGTCTGCTCCTTAAAAACTCTGGATCTTTTGTGTTCTTGGTTGTTTTTTAAGTTCTGGCCCAGGAGACCCCATTTTTTTAAGTAACTCAAGAGTCCATGGATCAGACTTTCTGTCCCTAGAATTGCAGGGTGGTCTGAAGGTTAGCAAAAGGATTAGTGGAAGACTGGGGTCTTTGCCCTGCAGCATCCCTGTCTAAGACATTCCCCAGAGTGCCAGAGTTGCAGATAACAGATAACTGTGACTCCGTGAGATGCGGGGATATGTGTTTGCTAAAGATGTGAGAGCAAAAGCAATTAAAAAGGCATTAGTTGTGCTTTTTTGTCGACTTATGTTCTTAAAATTAATTATTTGTTCATTAAGTTTCCCAGTCTTCATCAAAGGTTTTGTCACATGGAAGTAGCTGACAAACTTGACTTGTAGGTATGAAATAAAAGGCTTAGCAGAAGCAAACTATGCCATGGTTTCTGAGGTAATCAGGACCAACCCTCTTATTAAGACCTGTAAACTCTGGGGTTAGAAATGAAAACATACATAATTCACGGTTTTATTATCAGCTCTTTGTGATGTGAGAATTAGCCAGGAGCCTTATCATCTTGATTTTTACATGAATCTTCTTGATATGCTTCCAATTTTAAAGCTTTGAGTAGTCTAGAAAGGTGGCATCAAAAATTGTATATTGGGACTTCCCTGGTGGCGCAGTGGTTAAGAATCCGCCTGCCAATGCAGGGGGCACGGGTTCGAGCCCTGGTCTGGGAAGATCCCACATGCCGCGGAGCAACTAAACCCGTGCACCACAACTACTCTAGAGCCCGTAAGCCACAACTACTGAAGCCCACATGCACAGAGCCCATGCTCTGCAACAAGAGAAGCCACCGCAATGAGAAGCCCACGCACCGCAACAAAAAGTAGCCCCTGCTCGCCGCAACCAGAGAAAGCCCGTGCGCGGCAACGAAGACCCAATGCAGCCAGAAAAAAATAAATAAATAAATTTATTTTTAAAAATTGTATATTAATCACAGTCGTTCACTTCCATTAAAATTAAAGTGGAAAATCCATAAAAGGTATAAATCCACATCAATAAAGACAACAGGAGGTGAGCCATCAGCAGACAAGAGATAAAAATAAATTTCTGGAATCTGGAAAGTGGGAAGACGTGGGTAACAGGTGAAGCAATGTGGAAGACCCCACACCTAAGGGTACGCATGGAAATGGACACAGCCCAGGAAACAATCTGCCCTCCAGAACCCTGTAGTTGGGACTCAGAAATTTCACATGTAAATGGAAATGAGATATGGAACCAAAAGCAGGGTGGATGAGTTGATTATCTATATAGAGAAAATCTGAACTCACTCTTGAAACAAAACTTAGCAGCCAGGTACATATATCTAGGTAAAATATTGGAGAGTCAATCTCAAGGAAAATTGATAGTCCATGTATTGGTTATCTATTGCTGCATAACAAATTACCCCAAAGCTTAGCCACTTACAGCAACAAGTATTTATTATCTTTCAGTTTCTTCAGATGAGGAATTTAAGAGTAGCTTAGCAGTACTGGCTTAGGGTCTCTCATAAGGTTGCCGTTGAGATGATACCAGGGCCGTAGTCACCTCAAGCCTTAACTGGGGCTGAAGGATCTGCTTCCAAGATGACTCACTCTCCTGGCTGTTGGTTGGAAGCCTCAGTTCCTCACCACCTGGACCTCTCCATAGGCTGCTTGAGTGTCCTCATGACATGGCAGCTGGTTTCCCCGAACAGAGAGAACAAAGAGGAAACTGAAATGCCTTTTATGACCTAACATTAAAAGTCATATGTAGTCACTTTTGCCATATTCTATTCATTAGAATCAATTCACTAGGCCCAACCCTCACTCAAGGAGAATGGAATTAAGCTCCAGCTTTTGAAGCATGGCATGCCAAAAAATCTGTAGACATGTTGTAAAGCCACCACACCCCAGGAAAATAGACCTCCACATCTGGCATTTAGGGTGTCTCCCAGCTCCAAAGCCAACTCCTTGGTCAATATATTTAAAGCAAATTCCAGGGACTTCTCTGGTGGTCCAGTGGTTAAGAATCCGCCTTCCAGTGCAGGAGACACGGGTTCGATCCCTGGTCAGGGAAATAAGATTCCACTTGCCTCAGGGCAACTAAGCCCACGCACCACAGCTACTGAGCCCGCACGCTCTGGCGCCCACGCACCACAACTACAGAGAAGCCCGCACGCTGCAACAAAGACCCGACACAGCCAAAATCAGTAAATAAATGTTTAAAAAATAATAATAATTTCATAAAAAAAGCAAATTCCACCATTTAACATGCCTTCCTCATATTTATAGAGCACCTAAGCAACTGTATATAGCTTATTAACTGTATATAGCCTCTAAATATAAATTGTCTAATTATAAATCTAAATTGTCAACCAGAACACCAGATACTTAAGGAAAAAAACTTGTAAAAGAGAAGGATTCAACAATATTAAAAAGAAAAATGGATCCCTAGGGATTATAAATAATTCAGGAAATAGAAGATAAATTAAAAAACAAAACTCTAGTACATTCAGGGAGAATACAGAAGATTGCATCTATTATAAAATAAAATGATTCTACAAAATTTAAACAATCAGAAAACAAGAAAGAACACTTTGAAATTTAAAATATATCACCAAAGTAAGGACTGTTTTTAAAAGTCAAATCCGATAACCCTGAAAATATAACCTAAAAAAGAGACAGAAAAGATGAAAGAAAAAATAAGAGCATACTGAAGAAATCTGGGAAGTCCAACAGATATTGGGAAAACTAGGGAATTTATCAGATCTGAAGGATATGAATATCAAAATTAAAATATTCACCAGATGGTCAAGCATAATCAATGAAAAAAAGAAGTCTATAGATAGTTCATTAGGAAATTTCAAAATGTCAAGGATAAAAAGAACGCTTTTTTGACCTTCTAAAGCAGAAACTGGCAAACTACAGCTCATGTACCAAATCTGACCCACCATTTGTTTTTGTAAATAAAGTTTTATTGGAACATAGCCATGCCCGTTCATTTGTGTATTGTCTGTGGTTGCTTTCATGCTACAACAGCAGAACTGAGCAACTGCAACAGAAACTATATGGCCCACAGTCTAAAATATTTACTATCTGGCCCTTAACAGAAAAAAATTTTTTTACTAACCTTTGTTCTGGAGAGAAAGGTTCCAGAAAAAGAGAAAGAGAGGGACAAAAGTTCACTCACAAAAGAACAAAATCAACCTGGCATCAGAAACTTTTTATCAGCATCATCAAACGTGAGAAGACAATGGGGAAAATGCCATCAAGGTGCTGAAGGGAAATAATTTATATCCTAAAATTCAACACTCAGCTAAAATATCTATCAGATGCAAGAAGAGTGTAAAGATCTCTTCAGATATTCAAGGACTCAGAAGATTTACCTCCCATGTATCCTTTCTTAGGAAGTTATTTGAGGATGTGCTCAGGATAAATGAGGGAGTAAATCATGAAACAGGAAGAGATCCAGGAGACAGTCCTTGGATGGCAGCTGTGCAGTATGCCTTGAAAGCATTAGTCAAGGTTGGGGCAAGAAGGTGGAAATGTGGGGAGGGGGAAGAATTGAAAAATTTCCTTCTAGCTTTGAGAATTAGAGAAAAAATTAAGGAGGCAATATGGTGGGGGGATGGGGGTGGAAAAGGCAGAGGCAACTGCTGTCTGTGGAATTTATGGATCCAAGAGGCCTTGACCCTAAGCTTGTCTGCTGCTGAGGGGACTTGAGACCCCTTGAGTTATAGACTGAAAAAGAAGTCCACTTCTCCAGGAAGGAGGACCCCTGACAGAGTTTGGAATGTTCTTTTACCAGGAAAATTTGGTGGTCCAACCACCAAAGGGACTTGCCTCTTGGCTAAAGTTCATTTCTCTTCACTAAAGGGGCTAGGCTTGGCCCATCTAGGACTGGAAACTTGCCAAGGATGGTGGAGCTAAGGCTGAAGGCTTCTGCTTTCCTGGCAAAGGCCCAACCTAGAACCACCCTATTTGTGCTTGAGATAAAAGGATGTGCAAATATTACTAGAGCTGGTGGCTTCTAGGTTCTGGGTTCTGAGCTCTGTGAGGGCAACATTAGAGAAAGAAACCAGAAAATGCTCTTCAGAAGCCCCAGCTGGCCCCGTCTTCCACAGCTCCTCTCCCCTCGCTCCCATGAGCCTCCCCCTCCCCTAAGCCCATGCCTTCTAGAAACGCTAATATTCTCAGCTCATGAAGCAAGACAAAGCAATTCTCCTTCTCTTGGTCTGTGAACGTCTGGTCATATCCTCAAGCATATGTTTTCAAAACCTATTGACTTCATCAATATTTTTTAGCCAACATCTATTTATCCTCAAGACAAATTTCACAACCAGCAAGAGTGGCCTATGACAGTTGTTGAAATAACAGGTTTTTTTCTCTTTACCAAATTTCCACTTTCCAGGTGAGGAAACTGAAATCAGAGAGGTTATGTCACACGCTCAAGGTCACAAGGTTGGGATCAGACCCAGGAGTCAGAGCCAGGATTCAAACCCAGAAATGTGTGGCTCCAAAGCCTGGTTCCAAGTTTTCCCCTCTCCTCCTTTTATTCCAGAAAGGAGGGGCCCATCACTGGACTGTCCTCCCCAAGTGCCATTCAAGGCCAAGGGCTCCTAATTTCTGCGTGCCTTGGTTCACAACTCCCAATTTCTGGTAAGGAGAATCTCATTGGCCAGATCAACTGTACCCTTCTTGGACCAACCAGCTCTGTCCAGGGGCAGCAGAGGCTGCCGGGGAACCACTGAGTCAGGAGGGCAGCTCCTAGGGAAGACGAAAAATGTGGGAGCTGGAAGGCCATCCCAAGGGGGGCATGCTTCTGATGAGTAAATTTTTTTTTAATAAATTTATTTATTTATTTGTCTATTTATTTATGGCTGTGTTGGGTCTTCGTTGCTGCGCGCGGGCTTTCATTTTAGTTGCAGTGAGGGGGGGGCTACTCTTCATTGCGGTGCGTGGGCTTCTCATTGCGGTGGCTTCTCTTGTTGTGGAACATGGGCTCCAGGCGCGTGGGCTTCAGTAGTTGTTGCACGTGGGGTCAGCAGTTGTGGCTCGCGGGCTCTAGAGTGCAGGCTCAGTAGTTGTGGCGCACGGGCTTAGTTGCTCCGCGGCATGTGGGATCTTCCCAGACCAGGGCTCGAACCCGTGTCCCCTGCACTGGCAGGCGGATTCTCAACCACTGCACCACCAGGGAAGCCCATGAGTAAATTTTATTAGGCAGAATTGGTTGCCTTCATATCTCTGTGTACTCTAACATCTATAGCCATACAGAATTGTCATCATTTTTCACCAAATGCACTCTGCTCCCCCACCCTGAACAAGCTCCTCTGGCTCAAGAGCAGAAAATAGAAATGCATTTCCTCCTTCTCTGGGCTCCGGCATGGGGTGATTACTTGGCAAATAGCCCCGTCACTTTTGGTCATCTGGGACATTTTTTCTACCCAGCAGCTCCTCTTCCCAAACAGACCCAGAGACATTTCTCAAAATGTTCTGCTCAAACAAGCATGTGACAAAACACCTTGTCAGTTTGTCTCTTTCTTGCTGAAATGAGACCATGATGTCAAAACCCAGTCCTTTATTCATTTAGAAACGATCAGATAATGGAGCGCTGGTTTAATTTTCCAGGGAAAATAAGATGCTTCTTGACTAGCGAAGCTCCCTATAACCCTGGGAAGAGGCGTAATTATCTTCTTCAGAGTCAATCCCTTGTGGATCTCCTAATTAACTGTAAAATATAGACGAGGGCTGTTCAAAAAGTAAGTTTACAGGGTTAATTACTGGTGTATTATGCATGATATGATCATTGTGTTGGTTGGACAATTTTGTTGGGCACATCTAATAGAATAACTGATGACAGTTCCCAAGTCCCTCCTCTGTCAAGTGCATGAGTTGAGAGGAGAGACTGGAAATTCCTTCCACCTTTGACAGACTAGTTTTCGAGGTGCACCAGTGTTATCAAGGGAAATCAGCCCTGTCTGTGGCAGGTCCTTGGCTGAAAATGACTAACTATGCACTCCTATACCTACAAGGCCATGCACACACACACAATCACACTTGCATGTATGCACACATACAAGTGTCTGTATACATATGCATGTGCACACACACACGTGCATATATGCACTCCGGCATGTGCACACACACGTGCATGCACATGCATCACACACACACACACACACACACACACACACACGCAGATGTTACACAAAGAACATCAGCACCAAAGTCCAGAGAACTGGTTTTGATTCTCAGACCTCATACCTTGGGCATTTTCTTACTTGCAGATATTACACAAAGAACATCAGCACCAAAGTCCAGAGAACTGGTTTTGAATCTCAGACCTCATACCTTGGGCATTTTCTCACTTGAAGACAGAGCCACCTGAGAACATTCTGCATATTTACAGCCTCCTATTGGGGTCAGGAACATTAATGTGGGTAGATCCTTCAATGTTCATCTTTGTGGCAAAGACAGACGTACTTATTTGGAGGTTGTCTTGTCCTCGCGTCAGGGTGAATGCACGTGGGAACACATAAGGACTGGTTTGCTGTTAACAGTCAGACGTTTTATCACCAAATATGCCAGGAGCCTATCAGAACACAAGAGCACCAGATAGGATTCCAAAAGAAAACCTTACTTTTCCTTCCTTTCCTGATAAAGACCCTAATGGCTTGGTGAGGAATGAGGGTTGCTATGAGAACGAGCTGTAACCAAATCAGGCAGATAAAGGCAAGGGTATTGCAACTCGGGAGAAAAGG
The DNA here is from genome assembly GCF_965194825.1 of Balaenoptera physalus. Classification (NCBI taxonomy): domain Eukaryota; kingdom Metazoa; phylum Chordata; class Mammalia; order Artiodactyla; family Balaenopteridae; genus Balaenoptera; species Balaenoptera physalus. The sequence continues at coordinate 53,973,137 of NC_138901.1, read as the reverse complement.
GAAAAGTCTGCTTCTTGGCTTGGGCTTGAACTATTAGGCTACTGCTAAAGAGGAGGGACATTTTCTCCTCCTTTTCCCAAATTCCTGCCTCTGCATGCCCACTTCCTAGCCCTCTCCAAGCACGGACATGTCGGCCTGGCTGATCAGAGCCCACGTTTCACTAGCGGGCAGGGCTGCTGCACCTGAAGAGTAAAACAACAGCCCCTCTGCTCCCTCTTCCCCTTCCTGCCTCACACTGCGGGAAACACAGCTGGATAACTACACCCCCGAGGGCGTGTCTGAACCACTAGGTATGGACGGAGTCCATGTGAAGAACACAGGAGAAAAAGCCTGTGCCTCTGTCCATGGTGGTCCAGAAGGGCTTACACAGAGCTGCCCCTGAGAGTAAGAGTTGCTGCGCCAGAAGAAAAAGAACAGCAAGTTGCGGACAGGTCAGAGCGTGAGCAGATGTGGAAGCATTAAAGACGGCATGTCGAGGACTGCTGACTCGTTTGACAGGGCTGGGCAGCACTGGGGCTGGACAGTTAAGAAGGACTGCAAGTGTCAAGGTGAAGAATCTGGACTTTACCCTGTAGGCAATGGAAGCTTTTCGAGCAGAGGAGTGACGTAATTTGTGCTTTGGGGATTTCAGACCAGTAACAAGTGTGGGAAAAGACTGGGGCAGGGAGTTCTAGATGGAGACTGAGGCGGCGATCGGCAATTGGGGTGTCCTGTCTAAGGCAATGACAGCGAGGGTGGAGAACAGGAGATGACAAGGGAAAAGGAATGAGGAACAGAGATGTTCCAGGGCTCGGCGGGAACTGACTGTTCATGAAGAGGGATGGAGAGCAAGAGGTTGAGATGGCTCTGGGTTCGACTAGTGAGGCCTGGGTGAATGGTGATGCATCTACAGGAGGGGACACAGATAGGGGTGTGCAAGGGCACACACGCACTCCTCAGCCAATGGTTATCAGACCCCCATTCTCTGGAGTTCTCTCCCTTTACACCTCCCATCTATGACAACTAACAAAGTAATGAAAATATTAAATAGGGTCGCACACTATTTATAAACATTTAATAAGAAATTTCCATACTTAAACAGCTCCATGAGGTAGGCCAATGGAGGCTCAGAGAGGGCAAGCCACTAGCCTAGTGTCACACATTCAAAAAGTGAGAAAGTGCAGTCGTGACCTCTGACTCACAGTCTCGCGCTCCTGCTATGCCCCAGTCAGGCTAGAAAGAAACTTGGAGATCAGTTTGTCCAGCCCTCTCATTACCGTTCTTTATGACACTTTGTGCTGTAGTAAGGAAACTCCTTTTAGTCTTTCTTTTTGCCACCACTGTCCTATTTCCTCCAGAAAGGAGCGCAGCCAGAGAGATTATTTTGACACATTTCCTGAAGATGCTGTTTCTAGAGCGCTTGCCTGATAAAAATGATATATTTATTTGGGACAGCCAAGAGCTTGCTGAAATGAGGAATTTATCTGCATAGCTTTTGTTATTAAAGTGATTCTTCTTGTTTATTTCCTTCTAAGCTACTGATTCCATCTATAATACATGAATTTCAGGTAATAGAAATTTTTCATGCAAGTAAATATTTTAATAACAACATTATGGTCTTGATTTGGAGTGTTCCAGGCAATAGCTTGGAGTATTGAACAGGCGCTGCACTGGAGCCCAGGGACCTGGGTTCCTGTCCCTGCTCAGCATCTCTGACCTTGGACAAAATCCAGCCCTCTCTGGGCCTCCGTTTCCCTATCTGCAAAGTGTGGTGCTGCCACGTGCCCCCCCTGACTCACAGGGCCACTGTTAAGATCAGATGAGAGGACAGCTCTGAAGGTTCTTGTGGGGAGGCTGCAGGCTTCACCGTGTACCGGCAGCGGGAGCATGGGGTACTCACTAGGGTACAGACTTGCCACGAAAACAAAGACACTCGGCGATGCGGTAGCTTAAATAAAGTACTTTATTTCTCTCACAAAGGCAGGTGGGAGTCCAGAAAGGATAAATGGCTCCGCCCTCCAGGGTCACTCAGGCACTCAGGTGGGGTGTTCAGTGCCACCATGCTCAACATGGACCTTCCATCTCTGCATCCAAGGTGTCTGCTCCCACCGCTGTCATCTTCTAACAAGCAAAACACTGTGGCAAAAGGGCAGCCAGGTCAAGTGGCTCTGCCTTTAAGGCGATGACCTAGACACCTAGACGGTACACCCAGCACTTCCACTCACATCCTACTGGCCCAAAGTTAGTCACATAGGTCACTTGGCTTCCCCAGCCGCAAGGAAGGCTGAGAAATGTAGTTTCTAGCTTGGTGGCTGTGTTCCCAGCTACTGCTTGGAAGGAGAGAATGGATACAAGGGGACACTCAGCATTATGGAGCATGTGACCGCCCAGGAAAATGGTCACAGGTATGAAAGAGCCCACGCGATCTTCAGGAAAAGCAAACAAATGAACAGGTGCACGACGGGCCTGCCTTGTATACTCATATATACGTGTACTCATACATGCACACCTGCAGAGACTGGCTCAGCTGAGCAAAAGAATGAGTGAAAAGCAGCATATCTCCTGGCTTTCAAGATATGCAGTGATCCAAGAGAGAGGTGATGGTGATGTGGTTGAAGGTGGGGTAATCAAGTTGGAGAGAGGTGATGAGTTCAACGTCAGCTTTGCCTTCCCTACCCTGGAAGAGGAAGGCCATGCTGAGGACAGTCTGAGGCTCACAGAGCAGGAGAACTCTAGCAGGCTGGACCTGGGAGGGTCACAGACTTGAGGACGGACCTCACATCAGACACAGTGCAAATCTTCCCTGCTCCATCAAGCTGGCAGTCATTCACTGGTCTTTCCCCAAACAGGGCTGTCTTCCCTTCCTTGACCCCCACCAAAGTATGCTAACACATTCTTTGGCCGAAGGCTATACCCTCCAGCCACATGCATGTCTGGGCTATGAATTTTGTCCCAAACAAGCTGACCCTTGGTCCAGACTAAGTCCCAAGCTCTGACACACCCAGAAGTCTCCCAAATATTCTCCAGGATCTCTGCTAGGAACCCAGAAGAGAGCGTGGCTTGTTGGTGCAGCACACATCACACTCCTGCCCTAACCCCAGCCCCAGCCCCCAGCCCATGGCAGGGGTCAGAAGACTCCCCAGGGTAGCAAGAAATGTCTAGTCTGAAGCGATCACATGGGGGAGAGTTCACTAATGTGAGTATCACAGTAGACAAGACAGGCTGTACCTTCAACAGACAGGAGACCATCAGAAGAGCCTATTTATCCTTCACATACTCCTCAACTTACACTAACAGTTCCTGTGTATCCATATCAGTTCATCCATAATTGTTTGTCAAAAACACTTTTCCCCTCATTATTTCCTGCTGAGGGTGTGAGATTATACAAATGTCTGTTGTAGCTGTCACAGAACCCAACACCATCACAAAGGAAGAGAAATTAAGCCCCTACTTATTAGGAAATTTTTAGTTCGACTCTCTAGGAGGAAGTAATTTATTAGATTATTTTTTTGAAATTGCATGAAGACATTGGTCTTGTGACGTGCCATACCAGAGTGGCATTATCTGCTGTTTTACTACAGGGGACCTGGTACCAACAGCCAGATTAACTTCTAGTTAAAATATATTTGCTGATTAACTTCTAGTTAAAATTCAGGTGTCAAGCTGACTGATTCTGGCCAGAGCCAGAGCCTGGGACCCACATTTCTGTTGCCTGGGAGACTTGGGTTCTTGGTAAATAGCAACATTTATTGAGCACTTTCAGTTCCAGGTGACAGGTGCTGTGCTGTGCTCAGAAACTTACGTACAAGCAAGCATCATTCCTCACCTGGATTGTGGTCATTCTTTCCTTCATCTGTACCAGCCCCATCCCACCCCACCTGTCTTTCATGGTACACCCAGAATGATCCTTCAAAACCCAGATCTGATCTTGCCCTTCTCTCCCGCCACAGGGCCTTTGCACAACCTCTTCACTCTGCCTGGAATTCTCTTTCTACCCCTCTTCACCTTCCCACTAATCCTTTAGCTCAAGCCCTATTTCACTCTGAGCAAAAACCAAAGTCCTACAATGGTCCAAGTGTAGAGTGACCATATAATATGTATCGTCCAAACAGGTACACTCTTGAGAGTGAGATGGGGTGCTATTAATAATTACGGCAGACCAACAGGTATGGATACCACTAACCTGGGAGACCAGGACATGGTCGCCCTCTCTATAAGGCCATCATGACTTGGCCCTTTCCTACCTCTCTGACTCTCTTGCCTACCACCTGCTCCCTTAGTTGCTCAGCTCAAGTCCTCTGGCCTCCTTGCTGTTCGTCAACCATGCCAGGTCCATGGCCACCTTAAGGCTTTGTGCTGGCTCTTCCCATTGTCTTCTCCCAGGGGTGAGCTGAACAAACTCCTTCACCTCTTTCAAGCCACTGCTCAAAAGGCACCTGCTCAAAGAGGTTCACCCTGACTGTCCTGATGATGACCTCCATCATCATCTTCCCCAGAGCCATGGAGAACAGAGTTGGGTCATAGTGACATTATAAGTATCATCAAACTCATTTCCCAGACATCTGAAATACTTGCATGGTCATCAATTTGACACACTGATTCATTAATATAACTTTTGTGCCAGACATGTAACATGTAGGGCAGCTCTGTAGACCCCAAAGTAGACCCCAGACCAAGTGGCTTAGTACAGAATTCCTGATCTGTCCTTGTCGGTCCCCACCATGCTGGGAAAGTAATGCCCCAAGTCACAGAGATGCCACTTCAAGTATCTGCCTCCACAGGTGACAACCTGAGCAACTCAGCCAGGTAGTAAGAGGAGCCAGGTGGCCCCATGGGGACGGAGAGTCCTCCAGCTTGGGAGAAGCCCTGGAGTCCTCCATGCCCAAATGAACTGACCCCTTTGTAGTAATCAGAATTATTTCCATTAGAAGCATCAGAAACCCAACTCAAACAAGTATAAATCAAAAAAGCAAGGCTGGGGTAGGAATCTATGACGCATGTATCTGGAAGTTCCAGGATTTTCACCTGGTTGCAGGCATGGCTGAGCCCAAGGCATCCAACGTTCTCATGGGATATTTTCACCCTGTGTTCACTGGGCTCCCAGTGCCAGCACTAGACTTATGTCGTCCTCAGTGGTAGACATACCAGGGAGAGGAGAGAATCTCTTTTTCAAGAGCTTCAGCAAAAATCCCAGAGAAGGACCTCATTCACCCAGCTTAGGTCACATGTCCATATCTGAACCAATCACTGAGGGGCAGGACATGAAATACTCTGATTGGTCAGCTTGGGTCACATGCTCAGTCTTGGATCTCAGGTGATGGAATCACCCAAATCATAAGGTCATCCAAAGCAATGTTGAGTAGTCAAAAAATTATACATGTGTTTGGGACATTAATCCAATAGGAGGACTCTGTGTTTCACTACCTGACATCAGCTCTACAGAGCTCTGAAGTAGGTACCTAGGACTTGATGTTGTCACTGTTTCTATGTGACCATGAACAAGACATTTTCCTTCACAGAGGCTTAGACTTCTCAAATGTGATAGGAGGATAAAGAGCCCTGCCAGACCCCAGAGAGTACTGTGGGGATGAAATGAGATCGTGGAGGGACTGTTCTCTGCCAGAGAGGGTCAAGGTGTCCATCACTGGGAGAAGAAGGGGGCAGGGCTTTCCATCTTTCTGAACCACATCTCCAAGCTCCAGCTGGATCTGTGCTGGAGTATCGGTTTCTTCTCCACTTATCACTCAATGAAAAACAACTTCACTTCCCATTTATTTGGTCTTTGGATGCTGCCTCTCTCCCTCCCACTACCTCCACCCCAAAGCCGAGAGGCACCTTCTCTGAGCCCAGAGGAGGGGAGATTCATCACTCCCATACAGAGTTCACACCATGCAGCCATGACCTGAACAACACAACCACAATTAGCTAATGTGGATCATTTTCAGCAGAAAATGAAGCATGAAATATGCAAAAATAATGAGCCCTTCACTGAAATTCCAGTAGCTGCTACAGGGTAACCAATTTGAAAAGCTGTTGCAATTCCTAGGGAGAAAAGCCATTAATAAGGACAGTGTTGAAATCATTATGTATGGACGCCGGAACTCACTCGATAATTAATTCGGTCGATAAATACGGTATTAATCCTCCCACAGTGTGTAACTTAAATGAGGCTTTTTTGAAATATTGGGTCCAGTTTTAGACTTTGAAGCTAAAGTAAATGGGGACATTGGCAATGGCAGGGAGGCCAACACAAGAGCCAAGCTGAATGGCAAGACATAGAAGAAAGAGCCTGCCTCATGGCCCAGATAAGATGCCATATCACCAGGGATCTCAATGTGAGTCCCAGTATCGGACACTGGCTCAGATGGCCTGTGCCAAGCGTGTGCCAAGCTTCCAAATGGTTCTCCTTACAGGTCATGAGCTAGTTCTTGACTTTCCCAAACTTATCTGTGGGCAAGCAGTGGAAATGCCACATGTGCTTTCAGAGCCTACTCTGCATTTTCCTCCCAGCTTGCCTGAGACCTCCTTTAGATAGAAGAAGGAAGAGATGGAAAGCATCAATCTTTGGGGTCAGACCCAGGTCCAAATCTAGGCTCAGCCATTTACCAGCTCTTTGACCTTCAATTTCCCTTTCCTAGCCTGTAAATAATAAAAGTGCCTACCTTTTAGGGTTTTTGTGAAGAATAACATATAATGGGTTGTAGACATAAGAATTTATAAGAACAAATAACATAGTGTGTCAGGGTGTTAAGTACTCTACCATGTGTCTAGTTCAGAATGAGAGCTCACTAAATGGGACCTCTTGTTATCCATTTCTTTCATCAAGGCTGGACCCCCTGGCTCTCAGAGACATGCCTCCCATGCAGGTAATCAGTTGCTCTGCACACAAGTCAGTTTCTCATGCACTCTTCAACATCAAGGCTGGGGTTTACTCCTCGGGGATACCAGGGGGACCCTGGATCCCAGGAATTATTAAGCCTCCTGAGATCCCATGCCCATTGCATTCAGGTTGTACTAAAAGATCCATCTTATGAGATACTGCCCATGCGTTTACTACTGTTGAAGATGAGTGATGGGTACACAGGGGTTCGTTCTACCGTTCTCTCTAGTTTTGTATATGATTTCATTGGTTTGGTTTTTTTTAAAAGACCTATGTAAAATGGGCTGAATCGGGTTTCTAAATTCCATAGCTAGGAGCAAAATTGTCAGGCTCACAAATTGGCATTCCTCTCGCCCTTCTGCTGGGGAGGCTACTCATCTTCTGGTTTAAGGCACCAAGACACTCTTGGTGTCTTGGTGCCTTAATCAACTTGTATTGATTAATGCCCAGGGGAAGCACAGGTCCCTATTGTGACTGGTAATAAGATAAAGGAGACCCAAACACCCTTATTTTTTAAGAGCACTGAGGATCGTAAGTAATCCAAGCAGAACTTCTTAAATCAAAGAAACAAATTATTAACTGTGACAGCTGAAATGTAATGAGATTCTAACTGACACATTTCCTAATTGTTCATAGGCAGAGTAAGTGATATAATTAGGAATAAAACTCAAGTTTTCTTCTTCTAAACCTGGTAGTTTTTCTACTAAAACCATGCATGACAACAATAATAACAATTACTGCAGCAAAAAGAATAGTAGCTAACATTTATTAGGGTTCCCTCTCTGCCATGGCCTCCACTAAGCCCTCTCATTTAATTCTATCAATCAACCAGACTTTTGAGGAAGGTAATATTATTATCCCCATTTTACAGATGAGGGAAGTTAGGCTTAGAGTCATTATGTAACTTGCCTAAGGACATCTAGCCTGGGAATGGCAGGGCTTGGATTCAACCTGGATTTATCTCATATACATCTACAGGTGCCTGCTTGCTACTACGATTCCGTAGTTTAGTAATCTCTATTGTCAGGCATTTGGGTTCTTTTCCAATTTTTTCATTCTCACAAATGATGCTGCATTGGACATCTTTGTACCGGGCTTTGCTCTTACACCTGTCTTACTCTGTTCAAATAAAACAGCTGCCCAAGGGAGTTTTGCCCATTTTGTTTACTTCTGTATCTCCAGTGCCTCGAACAGAGATTGGCACAATGTAGGCTCAATAAATATTTGTTGAGTGAATGATGGATGGAAGGAGGAATGGATGGATGGATGGATGGATGGATGGATGGATGGATGGATGGATGGACAGGCAGGTGGACAAATGGATGGACAGATGGCTGGATGGGTGTGGGAATACTTCTCTAGCATAGAGGAACACTGAAATATCCAGAAGTCTCCAGTTGTCTCCCCCCAAAACCATACAGTTTAAGACTGTGGTTCTCAACCGTGGCTACATATTAGAATCTCCTGGAGAACCTTTTTAAAATACTGATGCCTGAATCCCACCTGTAGACATTCAGATGTGAATGGATGTGGCCTGGGCATTGAAACATTTAAAATCTCCCCAAATAACTCGAATGAGCAGCACACTAGCTTAGGCAAAGTCTGAGGATCATCCTCATCAGAATCGCAGGGAGCACTTGTTAAAAATGCCAACTATTGTGCCCCACCCCCCAGACCTATGGAATCCGAATCTCTGGGGACAGAACCCAGAAATCTGCATCTTTAGTAAGCATTCCCAGGGATTCTGACGCACAGTAAAGTGAGGAGAACACTAATCTGTGTAAATAAGGGAAGAGAGATTAATTCTGACACAGTGATGAGTCAATCTGAACTTTCATTCATAACTCAAGTGTCCAAGAAGTACCACATTTCTTTATTTTCTTTAAATCTAATTAAATCCCACTTCATGACCCCACCCCACCACTGTAGCAGAAATGCCATAGGTCATTATTGGGGCTATCCTCCCAGGGCCTAAAGGTCCCTCTGCCAACCTCCGCCCCCTTCCAGGTTGGGGCACTCACTCCCCCCTCCCCTCAGGGACACCACCCAGACACCACAAATGACAGAGAGAAGAGTGGTCTCCAGGCAGCTTCTGCTTTCAGTACTACAGAAGCTCTAAATCCAAGAAATCAAATGGCCTGGCGGCCTTCTTGGAATGAGAAGAGGGGAAATCTTAGTTATCTTGCCTACGTAACTTGCCATTTTTCAGACCAGTCACGTAGTGTGAATTCAGGCTTCCCAAGAAGAGTCAACTTGTATTGATTAATGCCCAGGGGAAAGTTTTTTTCCTCCTCCACTTAGTGCCAGATTTAAAGATAGGTGAGTTTCCTTACAGTAAGGATCCCTTACGACGAGAATGAGGGTTTCCTAGCAGACCCCACCTGGCCCCGGTCTTTGCCTCCTATTCCAAATCCAAGGCCAGGTTTATTCAGATCAGCAAGTGCCCTCAGGGAAAAAGTCCAAAGAACTGGAGGGGCACCTGCCTTCACTAAGCTTTTGACCTCATTGTTTCTTTCTTCCCAGTTTATTAATGCATTTAGGAGAAAAAAATTGTATTTTCTCTAGCACTGTTTTCAGAGGGAGGGGAGGTCACAGTATTTAGTGTGCCAGACTGGAGAAGCAGAAATCTGGGTTGTATAATTTCTCTCTTTTGGAATTTGTTGAGATTTCCACTGTAGCTCATACATGTCAGTTTTTGTGAATATTTAATGTTTCATGTGTGCTTGAAAATAGTATCTATTCATTGACTAAAACTTTATATATATGCACATATATATGCACAAATATATATGATCAGGTAATAACTTTGTTATTAAAATTTTCTATATGCTTATTTTTATCTCCTTGTTCTGCTGATTTCAGAGATAAGGAGCTCCATGCTGATTATAGATGTATCAACTTTGTCCTGTATTTTCACCCATCAGTTTTGTTTACTGTATTTTGAAGCCATGGTATTAGGTAACTGAAGGTTCATGATTGCTATATCTTCTTCAGTTGATTGTACCTCCTATCAATACCACCCCTCTTTATCCCTTTAGTACTTTTTATCTTGAATTATATGTTATCTAATGGCAACATAGAAACATCTGCTTTTTGTCATTGTTAGTATTTTCCCAGCATATCTACTCATATCTTTTTATTTTCCACATCCCCCTGTCATTTTTGTTCTATATGTGCATCTTGGAAATAGCATAGAGCTAAACTTTGAGACCTAACCTGATATTTCTCTTGGTAGGTATATCTGGGTCACTCACAGTGACTTTGGACTGATGCTTGCCATTTTATTTTGTGTTTTCTATTTACTCTGCTTTTTCCTTCCTTCACCCACACCCCACTTCCTACCTGTTATCGAATGAACCAAGTATCTTTATCACATTGTCTCTGCCTAATGTATAATATTTCCCTTTCTAACATTCTTTTTCTATTCTTCCAGAGAATACCCTTAAATACTGTGTCCGTATTTAAACTTATATTAACTATCAACGTCTAGAAGGAATGTCTCTACACCTTCCCCTTGAACAGAAAAAAAAATTGAGTACTCTTTGCTCCCTTCTACCCCCTCCCTACCCCTTTCCTACCCCTTCCCTGTCTCTTCCCACATTTATATCCTCTGGGATTTCAATTCTAGATTGCCATTATTTTTTAACAATCAAAGACTTTTTATCTTTCACTCTAAGTCTTACTAGCTTTCCACCTACCATTACATCTTTCATCCCAACATTGCCTTCAACTCACCTTTCATTTCTCTATTAATTTTTTCAGATGGATTATGAAAGGCAATCTTTCTAGATCCTTGCCTAACTGAAAATATCTTTACCTACTAGGGCATTTTAGGCAAGGTATGTAATTCTGCCTTTAAATTATTTTCCCTTGGAGCTTGGAATACATGGCTCCGTGTAGGCTTGTAGCCACGTGACCCATCCTTGTTATTTTACAGAGACTCGGTTTCTCTTTTGATCTTTTGCTCTTTCTGAAAGGTTTTATGATATTTCTCTTTATCCCTGGTGTTAGGAAATTTTTCTATGACTATCTAGAGTTTCAAGCTTTTTTTTTTTTTTTTTTGGCTGCACCGGGTCTTAGTTGCAATAGGTGGGCTCCTTAGTTGTGGCACGCGAACTCTTAGTTGCGACATGCATGTGGGATCCAGTTTCCCGACCAGGGATCGAACCCAGGCCCCCTGCATTGCGAGCACGGAGTCTTATCCACTTCGCCACCAGGAAAGTCCCTCAAACATTTTTTATTCAACATGCTTGGCCCTTTGGCATCTTTCAGCAACGATAATAACAATTACAGTGTTAATAGCTGGCATGGAGTTTTACCACATGGCCGGCCTGGTAATACTTTCCACAACCCCATGCTAGATAGTATCATTATACCCATTTTACAGAAGAGGAAATTGAGCCACACACACATACACACACAAACTCTTTCTCCAGCCCTGGAAATTATTTTACTGTTACTTCTTTTAGAAGTTCCTCCATTTTTTTCTGCCAACTCCTGTTTGTCAGGTATTGGGATCTAGAGTCAATCTCAATGTCTGATTCTTTGTCCTGGGCACCACGTTTTGGGAGATTTCCTCAGTTTGATTGCTGGCCTCACTGAGCCCCACTTCAGCTGTGCCCCTTCCGAGACTGAGCCCATCTATCGAGGTCCTGCCTCTTAAGTCCGAACAACCTCACCACCACTCCCCACCTGGAGACGGGTGATCAAGGGAGGACCAAACCACCTGCCCACCCTGCACCCAGTATTCATGCTGATGGTTGCCCCGCCCCATCAGGGGTGGGCTCCTGACCCAAGCTGAGCTAATCAAATTCACTCTCCTCTCCTGGGAATTTGAAACTTAGAAGAAAACCCTTAACTAATACAGACTTGGTCACAGGACTAAGCCCCGACCTGGTCAGAGATTGCTCTATGCCCAGATCGAAGCTGAACTCTGACCCCAGCAGCATACCTGACCCCCCCCCCTGGCCATCTCAGGAACACATGCTATTGTCACAGTGGCCCTGACATGAGAGCAGATGGTCTCCCTCCACACGACTGGGGGACACGTCTTGTTTCCCATCACAGCAGCCAGCTCAGGCCTCCTCCCCATGCACTGAGCGGGGCTAATCCCTGGCACTGTTGGTTTCACCAACACCTGGGCCCAAAGCCTACCCGTAGAGTGCCATCCTGGGCACATTCTCTCACCGTGGGACCCAATGCCCAGAACAACTGCCACAATCTGTTCTTTGACCTGAAGGAATCAGGCACTGCTCCAACTCACACAGTCTCTCTGCACGAAAATCTAAGCAGATGCCACTGGTCAGAATCTCCTGAAAAAGACCTGATGGTTATTTGGTCAGCTGGAAGCCCCTCAGGGTCATCCTCTCTTCCGAATACCAACATGCTGTCAAGATCTGTTGACTCAGGCCCCCAAGTGTGTCTGCTGTGAATTCCTTCTCCCCATCCTCCCTTCACGCAAGCCCATACCCACAGCCTCCTTCCTGCCTGGGATTCCCACCCCCAGGCTCATCGCCTCCCACCCCACCCCCAATCCATCACTCTCTGACAACCAGAGCGAACTTTCAAAAGATCAAATACGACCACATCCCTTCCTGCTTACAACTCAGCCATGGCTTCCCATAGCCCCCCAGATAAAGCCCAACCTCCTGACATGGCATTCCAGGCCCTACGTGATCTGGCCTCACTAGGCTTCACCGATGGAGGAAGAGAATTTATTTCTCATGTAGACGATTTCCCCCAAATTCTCATGGGCCTCCATTCAAACCCTTCTGTGGGGGAAACGATGGCTTTATTTCTTTAGAGGTTGTCATTTCATACAGTGGAGAGTTGGGGGGGTTATAATTATATATTGCAAATTGAAGCTGTTATTAATCAAAGCATCCCTGAAAATATCCAAAAACTTAATGTGACATCTTAGAGCTCCTCTCCCGCTGCCTCCAGTGCACATCCAAAAGGAAGCTGACCTTTTCCACGGCCAAATTATAAATGTCAGAATTGCATGGCGTCATCCTTCAATTACTGTCACCTTGAAAGGGAAGAATGCTGGAGGCCTCACACTTAAGTATTTTCAATCACAGATATATTTCAAACACTGTGTCTCCTTGAGAGAGGAGTGCTGGGTTCTGAAAAGCTGGTGTAGCCCTCACTGTGGTTTCTGCGCCACGTGTAGTGACCCAGAAAGTCAGCAACTTAAAAGATGATTTGGGGGTTGATCAGAACTACACATCTGATCTCCTCCTGTTCCAACAAACTAAAGATTTAATTTTTCTTCAATTGCTATTTCCAGAAGCACCATAGTACAAAGATGCTTCCATTGCCTATCTCCTAAATACAGGTAATTGTAGTTTGATTTTCCTTTTACTAAATCATGTTTTTATTCTGCAGCTTTAAATGAGAAATTGAAAAAAAAAAAACTTTCTTTCTGGTCATATATCTATTCTTCATTCAAAGTCTCCATTCAATAAGAAGACAGAAAGGGTTGAGTCCACTAAGCAGAGAAAAGCTATTCCACATTCTAGGCTGATGGGATGCTATGGTATTTATAGTACAAACATGTTGAATTAGTATCTTTACATGTTACAATATAATTTCTTCCTCTGTCTCCTGTAACCATATTTACAGTGGGGATTTTTTTCCTTCTGCACTAAATTAACAAGATATATTATTGGATTTTAGTTATTATAAAACATGGGCAATTGATATCATTCTCTCTCTTTTTCACAGAACATCCTGGGTCTGATTTGAGCTGGGAAGTCTGGGCCCATCACAAAGAGGAGAGTTATGAATTCAGTGGGCTTTGCCAGGGAGCTTTGCTTCACTGTGTCTGTTCTCTGCAGACATCCCGTCTGCTTCCAGGTTCAGTGGCGCCAGAACCTTGTGGTCAACAGGGTGGTCAGAGCCAAGTTCAGCTGACCCCTGAGCCTCACCAGCTGATGGCTGGCCTATACACTGGCCCATTACACGTGGACACGTGGCAGAACTTGTCCCCTCCTTGGGATCCCAGTGTCTCTGATTCTCCACCTCCACCCCAGAAAGTGGGGCACAAGTGTAGCTGGACAAGAGGATGGTTTTTAGGTGAAGCAGTCACTGATCCTAAACCAACATTTCAAAAGTAATACGTTGATGTAGCAATTGCCCAGGGTGCAATGAAAAAACTTTATAGGAAACAAGACCATGAACCACAGAGGTGGGCAGAAGGCAGGGTGACCCAACTGTCCAACTTTACCTAAGAAGGAGGAATTTCTCAGGACGTGAGGCTCTCAGGTTTAAAACCAGGACAATCCCAGGTGAACCAGGGTGGTTGGTCACTCCAGAAGATGGTAAAGTCTTTCTTATGTGCCCCTCCCTAGTCCCACTCGCCCAGATGTTAGAACCAGGCCAAGCCTTTGAGTGGGGGGCCAGAAGAATGCCCAGGGCCTATCGATGGAACACCAGCAACACCCCTGGGAAGATAAGCTTTGGTGGGACACCCACACTGCCCCAAGAGCGGGTACAGGGTGGAATCACTAGACACACTATGCCAGTAGAGGTTTCACCATAGCCCGCTCCAAAACTCAGCTCGGGAGCCAAACCAGGGTCAGTCTCAGAGACCAGCAAAACAAGGATTTGGAAGACCGGGCTGGACCTTGTGTCTCTTCTGGGGCTTGGCCCCAAATGGTGGCCCAGGCTGTAACTGGAGGCCACTTTCATCGCCCCCCAACTCTGTGTAGCTCTGGATCTCCCCCACTCTCTGTCTCCCCTGGCCCCGCCCCGCCCCCCATTACCAATGAACTACAGCAACGCTCCTCCCCCGTCCCCATCTCCTTCACTCTTCCTCCTCCATCTCCCCATCCCAAAAAACAGCAACGCTACCAGTTACTCAACCCAAAACCTTGGAGTCACCTTGACTCTTCTTCTCTCCCACCTCACGTCCATGCTACAAGCAAATCCTGTTGGTCCTACCTTGGTGATGTACCAAGAATCCAACCACATCTAAACACCTTCCTGAGAGACTACCCAGCTCTGAGTACAGAAACCAAATGAGACTGCATCTCCGGATGGCACTGCTGCCCCAACGCCCCTGTGTGCCCGGGCAGCATTTCAGCTTCCTAACCAGCCCATTTCAGGGAACCCACAAGTGTTGGGGTGCATGTGACCCACCCAACACAGTGGCAAAGCCAAGAAGGCATGTTGGAAGGGGGTTTACCACCGCCTCTAATGACCATCAGCCCTCCCACCCTCCCCAAATATAAACCATAATCATTTTTGTCTTTTTTTGAGATAGACGGCTGATATTTTCTCAATCTTATGCAAAGCATGAATGAAAACATTTGAAAAATTATTCTTATTTATCTCAATTATATACTATCTTTTTTTAAGTGTGTCTGTTTTGCAAAGAAATCCATACGATGAGTCCCAGCACTACCTTCCCACCAGAAGGGCGGGAGGCACCACACACAGCAGCGGACAGGACGCGGTTAAAGAGCAAACGTTTCCCTACACGCGCACACGCGCGCGTGCACACACACGCATGCTGCTGCCCTAGGAGAGCATGTTCACTGTGATAAACGGGAGGGGACCGCATCATGTCTGTGGATTCAATGAGAAACTGGAGCAGGACAAAGTCCCTTCAATCACAGCTAAAATCCAGGTCAGGGAAATGCAGACCCAGAACAGAACAGAGGAATGTGTGGCCAAAGCAGCGCAGACCACTAAGGTCCAGGAAAGTGAGGAGAGCTCGTCCAGGGGTAAAATGGGTGGCAGGGGCTTTGCAGAGGGGAGGGTGTGAGAGGCAGAGGGATGCACCTGGGGGCTGCCCTGATGAGAGCAGAGATGCTGAACCACGGAAACACAACCGATGCAAGCTGTGCCTGGAGCCCGGACTTGAAACCATCACTGACACACTAAGAATTTCAGTTCAGTTCAGTTCAACGAATATTTATTGGGCATCTACTCCGTGCCAGGCGCTAGAGGCAGCCCACCAAGATACCTGTGAATGTCTCCAGCCTCCAACAGCTCCTGGTGGGGAACACAAGGCAACAGTGCAGTGGGGCTGGGCTCTGATGCACCCGGTACACAGGGGTGCTTACTGCCTCTCCAGGGCAGTCTGGAGTAGGGCACGGGAAGAGGATTAGCAAACACAGTGGCAGCTGGGTGCCTGAGATGGCCCCGAGGAGCCCCCTTTCTCAGGAAGGGGTTCTTCTAACTTCTTATCGACAATGGCAGACCTCGGGGTCTATGACTTGTAGCTGAATCTGTGGACGAGTACGCTAGCTGTCGAGTAAACTGTTTCCTGGCATGGATTCGGGGCTTCAGTCAATCTCTGGTAATCCTTTTGTCTACCAAGCCAGTGTTGGGCAGGGCCAACCAGGCTGGGACTGGGAGCTGGCAGAATGCATCAGAATTTCTAGGAGGGAGGAGATGGGGTTAGAGGTGGCAAATGGTGATGATAACGAGCGTCCTCCAAGACCCCTCTCTTTGAAACCCCTGCCCAGGGGCAGGGAGGTCACATCTCCAGCACCCAAGGCCAGCGGAGGAAGTTCTTCTGAGTGCGTTCCTCGGTGGACCAGGAACTAGCGGGGATGGGGAAGCCCGTCCCTTGTGCCCCTTCCGTCCATCCCCACTGCCGCCCCCTTGGTCCACGGCCTTGACCCCTCTATTAGACAGTTGCCTTTGCCTCCTGCCTCTTCTCCTGCAGTCCTCTCCCCATACTCCCAGAGAGATGGAACTGGCCCACTGATCAGATGGGGTCAGTCCTGGCTTAGAAAACTGAGGGGCTCTGCCTTGACTGTCAGAGACAACCCTAGTCCCTCGGCCTGGCTGTCGCCGTCCTCCATGGCTCAGCTCTATTACCAGTTCTATTGCCCCTGTGCCCTTCCACGCCTGACCTCTCCCTCCTAAGCCAGACTCCAGCCCCTACCTTCTCAGGATTTCTTGCAGCCACCTCATCTAGGCTCTCCTCTCCCATCTCCACCCCACCCCCCAGATCCTACCCACCCCTCAGAGGCCACCTCCTCTTAGAAGCCTGCCTAGATTCTGTCCCTAGTTGAGCTGGAGTAACCCCCTCCCTCTTGTAGAGGACCTGTCACATTTTCCTCTTGTACTGCAGTGGTCTGTACACAGGATTTCTCTTTCTCCTTGGATTCCTTGATATTGTTTACACTCCACACCTCATACAGGGACATGGTATGTAAATTCTTGTTAATTAAATAAACCTTTTGTTGTAGTTGTTGCTTTGGCTGTGATGCTACTGGTGTGGGCTGAACTCTCTGGGCTCCACCTTCCCTGAGAAGCGACCTGGTCTGAAAGCCACCCCACTGCATTCTGGGGAAAGGACCCAGGAGTGCGTGAGCACAGCAGGCCGGAGTCCCGCAGGGCAGGCCGCCCCTCCCCCTCCGGGCAGCATCCTCTTCCCGTCTCTCCTCCGGGGCCAGAGCCCGGGAGGGAGGTGCATCGTCTTGGATGCAGCCAGAGTTCCCAACCCCAGTGACACACAGTCTACACCCCACAAGTCCTCCATAGCCAGCTCTGTCCTCAAAGACCTCCTGTTGGCTCCTTGATCGTCCGTGTCTCTCTGACCTCTGCTTCTCAGGCCAGGGGTCAGAACTCCTGTGCTGCAGCCCGGATCACATCACGGGGTTTGCCGTTCTGTTGGCAGATGGTTCCATGAGTGAGTCTGGTTTTCTCCATTAGCTCCGTAAGGCCAGGATCAGCCTGTTTCTGGTGTTCGTTACTTCCTCCTGAGTACTTGGGGTTGGGGGGGGGTGTGGCTTAAAAATAGCTTTCCAGCTTTCAGGGACCACATTAGATTTTATTTTTGTTAATTATGACCGGCTAAGAAGAAAATGACAGAAGTGTGCGTGCTCTTTAGATGATGCATTTGGGACAAGGCCAAAGATGTCCTTTCCATGGAGCTGTAACAGAGGAGAGTGGAGAACATCTCCCGCAAGCCTGTCAGGCTCCCAAGAGCTGCACCACCCACTCACCCCCTGCTCACAGGGAGCGCGGTGATTTAGGTTTGATGAAACTACATCCCATTAAATTAACGTTGTTAATTTGAATTTTATTGATTTCGTAGTTTGCTGTTCTATAATTTGCCCATTTGTTTTGTTTTTATAGTCATATGAGAGCCATAAGCAGGAGGCTTTTACTCCTGCCTTCATGTTGGTACATATTTAAGTAACATTATGATAGAAACTGCTTGAGTCAACCAAAGTGGGGGAGAGTTCTTTTGAAAATATTTTTATTTTAAAAGGGGATCCAGGGGCTTCCTTGGTGGCACAGTGGTTAAGAATCCACCTGCCAATGCAGGGGACACGGGTTTGAGCCCTGGCCCGGGAGGATCCCACATGCCGCGGAGCAACTAAGCCTGCGAGCCACAACTACTAGAGCCCGCGGGCCTACAGCCAGTGCTCCGCAGCAAAGACAAGCAAGCCACCGCAATGGGAAGCCCGCGCACCACAACGAGGAGTGGCTCCTATTCGCTGCAACTAGAGAGAGACCGTGGGCAGCAACGCAGCCAAAAATAAATAAATAAATAAATAAATAAATTTATTTAAAAAAAATAGTGGGATCCAAGCATTGCTTGGGTGTGACAAATATTTTATTTGACGTCTCTAAATCCCTCCCAAGCCCAGGTGATTTCTTCATGTGAAATCTGGGGCGGGGGCGGATTTTCTCAGGAGGCATCTCTGCCCCCATGTACAATTCAGAGATTACAAAGGAGCACGTAGTGGGTTCCAGGGGGCAGAGAATGTTGCTCTCTGAATTGTCCAACCAGAAATATCTGGGCCCCAGTTACAAATCTGAGAGAGAGACACACTTTGAGGCCATCTTTATGTTCATCACTCTGGGAAAAGATGAGATGTGAAATATCACAAGACAGACCTCTTCATGCAGAGAAGCCGCCCCTAACTGACTGATCCTGAAGGGTACCTGATGGTAAAAAATGCAACCATGCCAAGAGATGGTTTTTTCTTTCTTTTCCCCCCAGAAGATATTGAGACACTGTGAATTTATTAAATCTCTAAGCAAAGCAGCCAGTTCATAAGCAAATACCCCATATCGCATTTATTTTGCACTTTGCTAGATTTTTTATATTCTAATTGGCATACAGGGCAGAGTGTAAAGCCGACAGGAAAATCACAGCAAATTATATACACTACTGCAAGCTGCGAGCCTAGAAAGTCAGGTAACCTTGAGCCACAATGCATACCTGAGAATCTGTTTCCCACACCTCCCTCTGCAGCCTCATCTCTGGCTTCTCCCAGCTCACATCCTACATCCCAGCTCCAATCCCGAGCTCGCTGCGAGGCTTCTGTGCTGCTGCCCTTTCTGCTCAAAACTTTAGCCACCTGCTGTGGACTGGGTGAATTAAGCTTGTCCTCTCACGGCCAGCTGAGAAGTTGCTTCCTCCAGGAAGCCTTCCCTGACCCACGCCAAGACAGGAGTTAATTAACACCCCTCCTCCATGCCCCACTGCACCCTGCATGTGCCCCTACTCAGCAGTCACCACACGACAGTGCCCTGTGGCCTGAATGTCTGTCTCCCCACTAGACTGTGGGCTCCTGGGGGCAGGGCCTCAGGCCCTTCATATCCCCAGGGCCTGGCAAAATGGCAGTACATGGAGGTACTCCATTTGGGATTTTGAATGGGTGGATGGATGAGGTTTCAGAGGAAACCCACTATCACTAGAGAAAGAAAACAACAGTGACCCTGTGGTGGCAGCTGTCCCCTTCCTTCCCCACCTCTTCTCCCCGACTCCCAACTGCTGGGTACTCTCAGCTTCCTGCTGTGGGTTTTGGCTCCTCATTCCCCGAGCAAGTGGGACCTTCAGGCAACAGGCACTAAAGCAGGTTCCCTCTCCCGACCTGTCAGACCCCCTATCACAGACCCCAGACCCTCCCCATTGACCTAACGCAAGATCCAGAGCAAACCGCTGAGCCTCTACCTCCACCCACGGGCTCTCGATGGATCTGGACGGTGGGGGGTTGTGGGGTGCTCGGGAGGAGGGCCTGGGGCCCAGGTCCACTGCCAAGTGCCACCAAGTCTGCAGAGGTGGCCTTCTTGGCTCCTTCTCTGATCACTAGCCATTTACACCCCAGTGTCTCTGGAACGGGGCCTAAACATGGTTTTGTCTGCCCCAGCTCTGCCAAGACCCACCTGGAGAACCTGGCAGACTCGTAGACAGCTACCAGGAAGGCCGGGCCTTGCTGTCCCCAGATTCCATACCACCCTCCCCACTCCAGCTGCCCCCTCCTACATCTTGGAATCTTATCTGGTGAAGTAAGAAATTCTCCCATCCTTCCGCTACCAAGCCCTCTGAGGCTAGCTGAACCCCAAAGATAAACCCTTAAGGCTATCAGTCAGCAAAACCCACACTGCCCAAGGGGCAGGTGGAGGCCAGGTCAGGGCCTCACTGACTAGCCTTTGCCTCCCCATTGTTTTTCCGTGTATGCCCGGCCCTGCCTCCCAGGTCCCAATCTATGATAGTGTAGATAACCTTCAATTCAAACTATGAAAGTTGGTCTTTCTCTGCCTCTAACATTCTGCTAGAAAATGAACCATAATTTGAAACACACAGTAAAATGTAATCTTTCCTTTTTAGCACTCAAGCTCCTTCATTTTCAAAGAAAGCCAACGGCTGGCGGTGGATTGGATTTTGTTTTTTGCCAATTATACATTTTGCCCCAAAAGCTGCCTAAAGTACAAAAAAGAAGTGAGGGCGTTCACACTCTGAAGATGAATCATCTTCAAAGCTGGCATCAGAACCCCCCATGTTCATAACCCCAGTCTTGAGACAAAGGCTCTAGTCATTAACAAGAGTGTATACGAGAGGCTCAAGTTATGACCAGCATCTGCAAATTCACTGCAGTAAAGAATGTCTTCTATTAATGACAACAGCTGTCGGTTTAATAACCCCAGAAAAGATCACTAAATTCCTTCACATTTCCCAGAAACAGATGGAAGAATTGCAGAAAGGTTCAAACATATGGGAAAACATATTGGATTGCAGGAGCTCCACAGAGCGGCCAGAAATCCGATACTCTGATGGACTGTTCCGCACGCTATTGCCTGCAGGTACCCATTGGGAGCAGGTGTGCTCCAGGCCTTGTGGGGGGCATGGAAACATGGTGAGGAGTGGTGTTGAAACAGGCAAGCCCTTGGTGCGCTAGGCTGGACTGGAAAGATGGCTGCCTGAGTTGGCAGGTTCTTGTGAAGGCTGAGAGGGTAGCTAGTGTCAGCGGCCCTCATCCCCACTTTGCTGCCTCAGTGATTGCAGGAAGTACCGTCCATTCGTCGAGTACGACACACTCAGTTTCCCATGCATGCTCCCTCTGATCACTGCACACTTACTCCAACATACAGAGCTGTATCTGGGTCAGCAACAGCCAGGCCAGTGCCTTTGCAGGTGAACTCCTGATACCTTGCATCAACAAACTTATTCTGCTGAGGGAACTGCCCACATCAGGGCCCATCAGCTTGATCTCAAGTCCGTTCTCTGAGTTCAGGGTCAGAGGTACCTGTGTACCTTTTGTGTATCCAGGTGCAGGAGGGCATTTTAAGAGTTCTGAGTCTGGTGTTCTAATGACTCAGATCTGAATCTGTCTACTTTGAGAGAAGGAGAAGTAGCCATGTAGGAATTGTAGAGTTGCCAAAAAATTATCTACCAAAAAAAAAGGCCACAGGACCTGGTGGTTTTATTGGTGAATTCTTTCAGACTTTCCAGGAAGCATTAATTCCCATGCTATATAAACTGCTCTCACCATGTAGACAAATATGGAAAAAAAAGTTATTCATTCTATGGAGGAAGCACAGTCTTGATAACACTTAACATAGCATAAAAAGAAAGAAAACTAAAGACTGAGCTTGCTTAGGAAGGTAGATATAAATTCCTATGGAAATAGTGGCAAGACAAATTTAAAATTATATTGGTGGGCACAGCAAAGGAAACCATAAACAAGACGAAAAGACAACCTTCAGAATGGGAGAAAATATTTGCAAATGAAGCAACTGACAAAGGATTAATCTCCAAAATATACAAACAGCTCATGCAGCTCAGTATCAAAAAAACAAACAACCCAATCAAAAAATGAGCGGAAGACCTGAATAGACATTTCTCCAAAGAAGACATACAGATGGCCAACAAACACATGAAAAGATGCTCAACTTCACTAATTATTAGAGAAATGCAAATTAAAACTACAATGAGGGCTTCCCTGGTGGCGCAGTGGTTAAGAATCCACCTGCCAATTCAGGGGACACGGGTTCGAGCCCTGGTCCAGGAAGATCCCACATGCCGCGTTGCAACTAAACCTGTGTGCCACAACTACTGAGCCTGCGCTCTAGAGCCTGCGTGCTACAACTACTGAAGCCCACGCACCTACAGCCCATGCTCTGCCACAAGAGGAGGCATCGCAATGAGAAGCCCGCGCACCGCAACGAAGAGTAGCCCCCGCTCGCCGCAACTAGAGAAAGCCCGCATGCAGCAACGAAGACCCAATGCAGCCAAAAATAAATAAATAAAAATAAATAAATTTATTTTTTAAAAAAAACTACAATACGATATCAACTCACACCCGTCAGAATGGCCATCATTAAAAAATCTACAAACAATAAATGCTGGAGAGGGTGTGGAGAAAAGGGAACCCTCTTGCACTGTTGGTGAGAATGTAAATTGATACAGCCACTATGGAGAACAGTATGGAGGTTCCTTAAAAAACTAAAAATAGAGCTATCATATGACCCAGCAATCCCACTACTGCGCATATACCCAGAGAAAACCATAATTCAAAAAGACACATGCACCCCAATGTTCACTGCAGCACTATTTACAATAGCCAGAACATGGAAGCAACCTAAATGTCCATCAACAGAGGAATGGATAAAGAAGATGTGGTACATATATACAATGGAATATTACTCAGCCATTAAAAGGAACGAAATTGGGTCATTTGTAGAGACATGGATGGACCTAGAGACTGTCATACAGAGTGAAGTTAAGTCAGAAAGGGAAAAACAAATATTGTATATTAACACATACATGTGGAATCTAGAAAAATGGTATAGATGATCTTATTTTCAAAACAGAAATAGAGACACAGACATAGAGAACAAACGTATGGACACCAAGGGGGGAAGAGGGGGTGGGATGAATTGGGAGATTGGGATTGATATATATACACTACTGACACTGTGTATAAAATAGATAACTAATGAGAACCCACTGTATAGCTCAGGGAACTCTACTCGGTGCTCTGGGGTGACCTAAATGGGAAGGAAATCCGAAAAAGAGGGGATATATGTATACGAATAGCTGATTCACTTTGCTGTACAGTAGAAACTAACACAACATTGTAAAGCAACTATATTCCAATAAAAGTTAAGTATAAAAAATTATATTGATGGATATAGAGGGATTAACCAGGTTTACAAGGATAATTTGATGTTACAAAATTAATTAATATAGAACACATATATAATATTGTTGGATGGAAATATCCAATATTGAAAAGATTTCTATTTCTCATCTATTCAGTGCTCCCAGGTGGTCTAGCAGTTAGGATTTGGCGCTCTCTATTTCTAGTCTATTTAATTTGTACTCGTCTCAAATTTATTTATTTGTGTTATGGGTTGAATTGTGTCCTGCCTAAAAAGACATGATGAAGTCCTAACCTCAGAACCTCAGAATGTGACCTTATTTGGAAGAAGGGATGTTGAAGATATAATTAGTTAAGAGGAGGTCATATTGGTCACTAATCCAATCAGACTAGGGTCCTTATAAGAAGACAGCCGTGTGAAGACAGAGACACACAGGAAAGATGCCACGTGACAACAGAAGCAGAGATCGGAGTCATGCAGCTACAAGCTAAGGAACACCAAAGATTGCCTGCAAAACACCAGAAGCCAGGAAGAGGCAAAGAAGGACTGACTTACAAGTTTTGGAGGGAGCACAGGCCTGTCGACACACTAATTTCAGACTTCTATCATCTAAACTGTAGGACAATAAATTTCTGTTGTTTTAAGCCACCCAATTCATGGTACTTTGTTACAGCAGCCGTAGCAAACTCATCCAATTGGTTTAAATCAGGAGTCAGCAAACTATATAGCGTGCAGGCCAAATCCGGCCCACAGCCTGTTTTTCTACAGCCCTTGAATTGTTGTTTTTGTATTTCACATTTGTAAAAAAAAATTAATTTAAAAAAAATAAAGAGGAAGAAGAGGAACTATAGATTATATGTGTCCCACAAAGCCTAAAATATTTAGTATTTGGTCCATTACAAACAAACAAAAAAAAAAGTGTGCTAGCTCCTGGTTTAATGCAACCCTAATAAAAAAAATTCCCAGTGGCTAAACAAGCTTATCTGAAAGAAGAAACCAGTGAAATTTTTAGCTAAGAAAACTTTGGTTGAGAAAGAGTATGGAGAGATTGCACTCTGAGATATTTAAGTATCTAAAGTATATAAATCTACAATAACTGAAATAGGGAAAATACTGGCATAGAGATCAATGAAATAGGATATGTCAACCTTAAATGGGCCTAGTTGATAATAAGAAGAGATTAATACATGCTATGGGAACTATCAGAAGGTTATTTATAGGCATACATATAATTTTTAAATATTGGGGATAACTGAGACATGGGGGAAATTAATTATTAGATCATCACGTCACACTATTCATCAAAATACATTCAAGACTAATTTTTATATTAAATATAAAAAAGGAAACTAGAAGAGAATAAAAATCTGGAAGGTAATATTCATAAATATTTAAATGATTGTGGAACAGGGAAGAATTTCCCAAGCGTAAAGCAATGGAAGAAATAGTAAAAGAAGAGAGCTACAGATTTCACGACAACATTTTCAAACTTTTGTACCTCAAAAGAATCATAAACAAAACTGAAAAGCAAATGATAAGCTGAGAAAAAAATTTGACATAATTATGACAGAAAAAGGATTAAAAATCTTCATATATGAAGAAAGATCAATACGAAAAATACAAACACCCTGATAGAAAAACGGGAAGCAGGCCCCCACAATTCACAGAGGACATACAATTGGCTGAGGAACACATGAAAATAGTCCATTTTTCTGGTAATTAAAAAATGCACATTTTAAAATGAGATCCCACGTTTAATCTATCAAATTGGCAAAATTTAAAAGGGCCCAAATACTCAGTGTTGAGTAGACTCCAATTAAGGACTTTTACACACTAACAGTGGATGTATATTGTACGACCTTTCTGGGCTGCAATTTTGCAGTCCAGCCTGTTTGCTGCAGCATATGCTTCTGTAATGAGAAGAAGGTCAGATGCAATTGGCAGAAAAAGTAAGGGTGTGAATAGAAGCCAGAGGTTGCATTGGTTCATATGCAATTCTTCCCAGAAGGTTATGTTTTAAGCCACCAAGAACCAGCAGCTGAACCCAAAGGACGCTATCCCAGCTGAGCTCAGGAAGCCTTAGTGGGGTGTAGTTCATGCCCACTCACCCGTGCTCTTCCTCATAGCTGCGTCTGGCTTCTTGTTCTGCCTTGAAAGTGCTTATTACGTGGTGATGCTGCATCTTTATGCATTTTGTCCTTGTTCCCTTAATTTATCATCTCATCTCCCATCCATCCTTACACCCCTTTCCAGCCAGCAACTTTTCAAGGTAACACCATTGTTGCTCTATTTATTGGAAACTTAATTTTTAAAGAACATTTTTATTAAGATTGTTATTTTTTGTTAGTGTTGCAGTTACAATGTAACATAAATTTTAAGTGATCTGCCTTAGCCATGGTTTTCCCAGAAGTCATGTCATTTTTAGGGCACGATTTTGCAGAACACAATATTTTCTGGCATTTGATGTCACATATTTACAAATAAATATCACGTTATTGTACAACAGCCTGCATGATTATCAAAAGCCTCAAAAAAATTAACTGGCAACTCCATTTACAGCAATATATGCATAGGAAAAAAATCAGAGATACACATAAAAATTTATGCACAAGGGGGTCCCTCAAGGAATTTACAAAACTGAAAAATTAGAAAACATTCAAACGCAGAATACTTGATTAATGGGTCATTCAAAATAATCTTTTCAAAGAATGCTTGGAGTGATACAATTTTTCATAATAGAGCATGTGGGGAAAAAAGCAGTCTATAAAATAATGCTGCAGAGTATCATCTAATTTTATAACATAAATTTAAATTTTATAATATAAATTTTTAAATTATGTATTTATTATTTATATGTGGTAAATATATACAGCAAAGTATAAATAACAGTTGGGGGTAAACATTAATTACCTCCTTGTACTTTTCTACATTTTCCAAGTTTTCTATAATGAACATATATAACTTTTTTTTTTTTTTTTTTGGCTATGCCGTGCGGCATGCAGGACCATAGTTCACCGACCAGGGATCGAACCAGTGGAAGCATGGAGTACCAACCACTGGACCACCAGGGAATTCCCCATATATTATTTTTATAAAAAAAAAAAAAAAAAGAACATGATTTTTAAGTAAATAAAACTTCAATGGATGTTTTAAGATAAAGGAAGGTAGCAAGGAAAGGACAGAGAGAATGGGAGAGAAGGGGAAAGCGGAACGAGGGTGAGGAGAATGAGGCCAACCAAAATTTGAATCCTGGGTCCATCTTTGAAGAGACCCAGAGAATGATAGAAGGAGCCTCCTCCCCAAGCCTGCAAACATCCCCAGTTACTGCAGGCTCCGTGCTCACTTTCCTGAGCCAGCAACACCTGATTCTTCGGAACAGCCCTCCCTCCGTTGCCCCAGGCCACAGGCTGGACTCTCTGATCCCCAGACTTGCCCTCTCACCAGGTTCCTGGACCTTCACGTCAAGCCCTAAACCCTTCAAAGCCTGTCTCAGCTCAGCTGCAGGCCCACAGCCGAGACTGTCCCCATCCACGTCATGCCCTAGAATCCAGGTGATCAGGGCCGGGCCCTGTATCAGTCACTAGACGAGCAACCCCACACTGCACTCCTGCTGCCCACCCTGCCGCACCGGAATGAGTGCTTTTCTGTGACTCCGGGCCCTGGCCGGGTGCTGGTACAGACCCCTAGAGAGACACAAAACTACCGGCAAGAGTCACCAGACCTGAAATTGCCCTGTGGCCTGAGGGATCGCTCAGTGGTCATTCAGGTGGACCGTGTTCCCCTGTGTCTATCTGGGGAAAGGAGATTGGGATCAGGTACACCCTGCCGCACACCCACACGCTGGTGCCACAGAGCCCCTCCCTCCCACCCAAGGGGGAAAAGAAAAAGGGAAACCTGAAGTGACAAAGTCGATGGTGGTTTTAATCATAAATTAACTTGAGTTGACAACGAATAACCTGGTGGCTTGTTTCCAACAGCAGTACAGATCTGATTCCCCTGAAGCACCCTCCCAAGTGAAACTACTAAATGGGTGGAAAAAAATTTTAATCTACTTAAATGCATTACTGAGCTGGCACAAAAGTAAGAAATCTGCAAAGCCCTAAAACAAAGGGAAATAAGAAGTCCGGAAAGAAAATGAGTGTTAAAATCAGCTTTCTCCCTGAGGGTTTCTGCTAAACCCCAGAGACTTTGAAGTTTTTCACTGAAGACCACAGGAGGTTGGAGGGGAGAGGAGATAAAACCCAACCACAGGCCAAGGCAGGAGTTCTGATTTGAAAGCCCTACTTAAAGCTGAGATCCCAAAGGGCTACACATTCAGAAAGTGAGTAAGAAATACAGCAGGATCTCCACAAAGAGACAGCAAGGAAACTCATCTATCTTGACCCTGGCACTGGTTGAAGAGGGAAAACTTCTTATTAACACAAGCTACCTCTTCCACAACTTTGAGATCCAAAATTACACTTCCTGTGAGGTCCCAGAAACCTCAAGAAGTGCTCCCAGGTACTGTAAAAGCAAACAGAAATCCTCTCCAGAGAAACTTAACCTCAAATGAGGACTCAAGAATCTTCACAAATAAATGTTGATGGACAGTGGAGGTCCCTTGCCTGGTGGAGCTCATGTTGTATCAGGGACCCCTGATATAGCTATTAAACCTACATACAAAAAGCTACGTTAAAAGAACTGTAGGGTGTAGTAAATGCCAAGAAGGAACGAAATATCAGAGAGAAAAATGTGGAGATCCAATTAGAGAAGGTGGTCTGGAAAGTCACATATAAACTCAAACTCTAAGAGAGAGACCCCACTGCCACCAGCACCCACAGAGCAAATTCATGGGAGTAAGCCTGCCAGACTTTTTTTAAATTACAGAATGCCCAATGAATTGAATTTCAGATAAACAATGAGCTGTTTTCTAGTATAAATATGCCCCATGCACTATTTGTGACATATTTATTTTAAAAGAATTATTTGTTTCTCGTGTGAAATTCAAGGTTCATTGGGCATATTGTATTTTATCTGGCAATCCCATATAGGAGATATCTGATTGGTCCTGCTTCAGTCACATGCCCTCCCTTTGGACCAATCCCTGTGGGCAGAGTTGTACAGGAAGCACTGGCATTGACAGTCCCACCAGAACTGCATGGGACGCAGGTAGAGCAGCTCCCCAGTGAAGAGAAAAGTCTTTAGCAGATTAAAAACAAGAGACACCTACTCCAGTAAAGGATGGTGGTAGCAGTGGTGGTGGCGTCATATATTTATCATGATTTTATTTGCTTCCCTCTTTTGCTGCCACTAGATTCCCCCCAGGTACCTGGTGGGCCTGGTCATCCTAAGTCCATCCAGTACGATTAATCTGAGAACAACACAACAGGTGAGGAACTTCACTGGCCAACAGGGCCAGCGTGGCAAGGAGTGTTTCAGTCTAACTTAGGGGGTCCCATCCTTGGCCGCACATTAGACTCACCTGGGGAACATCATTGATGCCTGGGTACCACCCAGAATTTCTGATTTAATCGGTATGAGTGGGTCCTGGATTTTTTAAAGCCTCCCAGGGGAGTGTACTCTGCAGCCTAGGATGAAACTTCCTGGTCTAAGGGAATGAATCATAAATAGAGGAATACCAGGCTTTGAGGGCATCTCCTGAGGGCACATAATTGGAGAGAAAGTACTTTAAATTATCAATAATATGGAAGAAGGTATGGGACATTTGGGTAGAATAAAAAAAAGGATATAAAATTATATATGTAATATGAATTCAAGAATGTGAAAAATCTACAGACAAAAAGACAAAGGAAACAAAAGGCTAACAAAGTTGCTTCTGGATGGCAAAATAATGGGTTACTAATTTCTACTTTGTTTCTGAAGTTTCAAAATTTTCTATGATAGACATGTATTATTTTCATAATTCAAAAAATTAAAGTTAAAAAAACGGGGGGAAAGTTACAAATCCCTTAGATTACATCCAAGGCTTTTCTATGACGGGGCCCCTACCCGTACCTCGACTATTCCTTTGCCCCCCGCACCCAACGATCCTGCCCTTGACATTTCCAAACTTCACATTGGCTGATCCCGGTCCCTCCAGATAGAATCTCCCCGTAGCTGTGGAAATGGGTTTCTGCTCTTCAAACTAGGTCATGCCTCCTCTCCGATGAAGCCTTCCCGTAAGCCCAGACAGAAGTCTCCTTATTATACCCTCTATCAGCTTACAGTCTGCTAAAAGTGATCCCCACAGAGAAACGACACGCCCTCATCCCAGAGGCAAAGGTCTTGTCAAGGGCCCTGAGTGAAAAGCCATTGTCCATCCCCCACGTGGGGCTTTGTCATCATCCCCTCCTGAGCAGAGCACATGGGCACCTTCCTTACCGGCTGGACCTCACCCCGCCAGAGGCAGCAGGAAGTCTGAGCGTTTGCACCAGTCCATTTAGATCTTAGCAGAGCATAAAATGAACTCTCTGGGAAATTATAAAAACATGCAATCTGCAGATCTATCCATAATAAACAGTGTCTGCCTCTCAACGCAGAAGCCCCTGAGTATCAATGTGCAGGCAGTGGCTCCCAGACCTCTTCTCCTTGGTTTGTATAAGGGTCTCTGGAGCAACTCACAACCAGGGGAGCCTTTGAGACCAGCAGAAGTGAGGGGCACACCAGATTCAGGCAGGAACGACTCTTCCTCCAGAAATAATGCACCTTAATTAAAACAGGGAAAACAAGGAATGGCATCTCCAGACCCCAGCTAAGATGGGACCAGCTGCAGCTTTCCAGGGCCATCTTCAACCAGGTAACAGAAGCCTGTGTCTCCTTTCCACCTGGACACTCGCCTACAGGTGCCCACCTCACGCTGGCATCATGGGGGCGCAGAGACAGACCCTGGGCTCTTCTGCTCAGCTCAGACACAGCTCAGTTTCCTGAGCAAAGCAGCCATTATTTGCTTAAGGTTTGTTCCTCTGCTGGACTGTCAGCTCCATGAAGGCAGGGCCCATAACCGTCTCACTCATCTCAGTGTCTTAAATACCCAGCCTGGAGTCTTAACACCAAGTGGACACTCTAAATACTTGTTGGGTGGTTGGATAAAATGCTGCCAGAAGGACTGGCCGAAACTCCCAGTCTAACTTCACCCCTGTGTCCTGCTGCCACACACGTGAATCGTACCTACTCCTGTCTCACTCGACTTCCTCCAAGACTGGGAGAGATGAAGACAAACAACAAGCTCAAAAGAACTGACTAGGGCAGATGGAAAGGATGGAGGCCTTCAAGATCTCGGAGACTGGTTCCTTCTACCCACAGGGAGGACTTCCTCAAGAAGGCACATTTGGGGTGAGCCTCAAGGGATGAACAGAGGTTCTCCAATCACAAAAGGTGGGAGGGGAGCACCTTGCAGACAGAGGAAGCAGGAAGTAGGAGAAAGTGCCGAAGGGCAAGAAAGAGGGAGGACCAGGTATCCTGGCTGAGGAGCTCGGACTTCTTGCTGTGGAAAAGGGGGGCTGCTGGCACACTGGGAACAGGGGAGTGCCCCAGCCAGCTCTGTGCTTTACAAAGACATTGCTGGAAGCCACTGTGGACAGATGTCACCAGAGGCAGTGAGCCTGGGGGCTGCGGCAGTTTCTAGCTGTGAGATGATGAGGCCGAGCTGAGCAGCGAAACAGGAGAAAGGGGCCCATGGGACCTTGCTTCCCAGAATGGAAGGAGGAAGCCGCAACACCCAGGGGACACAGCGGTGCCTGGTAATGCAAGGTGCAGGGTGGGAGACCAGCCGCTGTTTCATGGCTCCGGGCAACGTCCCTTCTGCTGGGCGTCCAGGCTGTCCCGTGACCTGGCCCCCCTGACAGGGGTCTTACTGCCAGCTACCTCTACGTGGGACCTCCCCCTCCCTCACCCCCACATACCCACGTGCCACACTCCATCCGGGTTCTCTGCTCCTCGGGGCTTCCTCCTGCTAAGAATGGTGAGAGAAGCACTGGATTCAGACTCGCGGCCTTTGGAGTCTCCCAGTATTGAGTGTGCGTCCTGGCTCTGCCCCTCACTCACTGTGCAATGCCAGGGAGGTGCCTTCGCCTCTCTGAGCCTCAGTTTTCTTATCCACAAAGAGGGGATAACAACACCCACCTTACGGGGCTGTGAGATGGAGTAGCAAGAACATATAAAAAGCTCCTAGCATGATGCCTGGTGCTCAATAAGCAGTATCCTTGCTTGGGATTATCCACAAGCTTCTCATTTCCCAAGGCCCAGCTGTAGCCCCCTCCTCCAGGAAGCATACCCTGACCACCCAGCCCAGCACATCAATTCTCCCTCTCCTGGTTCTGACAGTCCTTGCTGTTTGCTCCCACCAATCTAACACCAGACTCCTTGCTCTCTTGTGAGGGCACTGATTCCGCTCCGTAAGCTGCTCTTGTCTCCCTTAATGCCCAGAAAATTCTCTGAGAGCAGAGGTACCTCCCCTCCCTCTCCTGCCTCCCCCACAGCGCAGGGCTAGGCACACAGTAGGTGCTCCAGGTAGGCCGGTAGGATGGAGCCAGTTCACTGAGAGGTGGAAGTTTGGCTTTCATGACAAAGGCAACAGGGAGCAAGTGAAGCCTCTGGAGGAAGGGAGATGATGGAAGGGGTCACTTGGGTGAGGCGCTGAGCAGCAGATCCACAGTATTCCCAATCTGTTGCCTTCCTTCCTTCCCGGCAGAGGCCACCGGCAGAGTGATGAATGTGCCAGGGGCTGCGCGTTATTAATCACCTTAAAAGCAAACATTCATCTTGGTGCAGGATTTTTACTTTTCTCCTCTAATAACGGATTAAAGCACCCAAATGTTAATGGGCCCGATAATTTACGTTTTGCTTAAGCAGAAAAAACAAACCGTCAGACCCTCACGGCAACACCGCTTTCCGACAGATTGAGAGACAGGCTGAATAAACTGCTGGGACTAAAACATGCACGTACACACGCTCTCCGCCGATACGTGACAGTTTGTAAATATTTTGCAACAAGAGCAATATGATTTCTGTACACAGACAACTAACTACCCGTTCCCCCAAAGGATTTTCCTCTCCTCCCTGCTTTCTCAATCACTTGAGGCAATTAAGCCAAAAATCTCTGGGTAGCATTCCCCTCTGCTCCTGTTCCCAAACTGTGACCTCAGCCCTGAATAAATCAGTCCTGAGAGGAAACAGTTCATGGGGGTTCTAGCACCACCAAGAGACAGCAAGATGATCATGGCCATTCCCCTCTCTTCCCTCCTGCTCTCCTAATGGGGATCTTGGAAGAAAAGAGAGAAGGTTTCCTGAAAAGAGAAGCCAGAGGAAAACTCCATCTTGATCCTCTTTGTTCAAACACCCACAGAAAATCAGCCATGGTGGATTGTCTCAGGTTCCAGCCCATGGCCGAAATACTGCAGTAGGCCATGCCCTGGAGAGGAGACAAGAAATCTGAATACTTATTCCTGCATTGGCACCAACTTACGGTGTGACCTTCACCAATTCCCCGTCATTCTTTGGTCTTCAGGTTCCCCATGTGAACAATGAGTGCTTGGTGTTGATAAATCTAAACTCTGCCATTTTGTGGCAACAAAATTTTAACAACTCCTGGACTCCAACGATCACACAGGACAAGAACATCAAGTATTAGAGCCTAACAGTTTTTAAAAAAGCAGGCACGCTCACTGCCCACTGAGCATGCTCAGTCCCCCGGTGAACTGCCCACTGAGCATGCTCAGTGCCAAGGCAATCAAGTCCCTCATCTAAGAGCGGATCCCGCCCCACTGAGCATGCTCAGTTCTAAAACAAGGGGACACCGGGTTGCTTAATCAAAGGGCAGTCTTGACTCTCGATGAAAGCTTACCCTCTCTCCCTGAGCTCCCCAAAGATAGGATAGACGTACAACGTAGCAAGTAGTTGAATTAAACAAATCAAGCCCTCTCAGCCAAGGCTCACTCTGTTCATCTGCTGGTTTAGATTAACTCTGATTGTGACATATATGAGTTTTAAGTAAGAGTGTTACACCAAAAGTCAATTCCTTGCAGATAAATCCTTATCAGCTAATCCCACCAAAACAGAGCACGTCCTCCTCATCCATCCTCACACTCATCATACCTGTAAGAATACAGATTTGAACAATAACCAACTCGACCTCATTGACATTTAGAGATGACTCCATCTAACAACACAATTCACATGCTTTTCAAGTATACAAGAAATATCCAGAGATGGGCCACATACTTGGCCATAAAGCATGGCTCAAAATTTTTTTAAAGATTGAAAGCCTGAAAGTTTATTCTCTGATGTGATGAAATTGAATTTAAAAGTAGTAACAGTAAGCCATCTAGAAAACCACCAAATATTGGTAAATTAAACAAAACACTTTTAAATAACCATAGGTCAATGAAGAAATAACAATTTCAAACTGAATGATAATGAAAGCAAACTCTTCAAAATTTGGGGCATACAGCTAAGGCAGAGGTTAAGCAGAGCAGAAGAAAAGTTAGACCTTTAAATGCCTATATTAATAAAGAAAAAAGGCACAAAAGCAGTGATCTAAGCTTCTATAGATGCAAAAAAAGAAGAGCAAATGAAACCCAACGTAAGCAGAAAACAGGAAACCACAAGAAGACAGAAAATCAATGATACAAAAATTGGACAATAGTGAAAATAAGCAGAGCCAAACCTCCCAGAGAAGACTAATAAAAAAAAAAAGAGGAGAGAAAACACATATTATCAATATCAGGAATTAAAGAGGGGATATCACCACAGATTCTCTTGAATCTGTGATCTGTAAAAGAACCATAGGGAATATTATGAACAACTTTATGACAATAAATTTACAGGTGAAATAGACAAACTTCTTGAAAAAGATACTCACCAAAACTAACATAACATGAAAGCATAAATCTAAAAAACCCTATATATACTAAGTAAGTTTAACTTATATCAAAAACTTTCCCACAAAGAAACTCCAAGTCCAAATACATTTACCAGTGAACTTTATCAAACAATTAAGGAAGGAATAATAACAATATTAAGCAAACTCCTTCAGAAAATCAAGGAGAAGAGAATATTTTCAACTCATTTAAGGAAGCCAGAATAGTCCTAACACCAAAAATTGGCAAAGATATTATTTTAAAAAAGAATTGCTATAGATGACCAATATTTCTCATGCTTAGGGAGAATAAAACCCTTATAAAACTATTAAATATATACATAAACTATATATATATAACTATACATCAAACTATTAAAGGGACTTCCCTGGTGGCGCAGTGGTTAACAATCCGCTGCTGATGCAGGGGACACGGGTTCGATCCCTGGTCCGGGAAGATCCCACATGCCTCAGAGCAACTAAGCCCGTGCACCACAACTACTGAGCCTGTGCTCTAGAGCCAGCAAGCCACAACTACTGAGCCCACGTGCCACAACCACTGAAGCCCACGTGCCTAGAGCCTGTGATCTGCAACAAGAGAAGCAACCACAGTGAGAAGCCCACACACCACAAGGAGAAGTAGCCCCCGCTCACTGCAACTAGAGAAAGCCCACGCGCAGCAAGGAAGACCCAACGCGGCCAAAAAAAAGAAAGTAAGAAAAAAGAAGTAATCTTTAAGAAAAAACTATTAAAAAAAAAATATATATATATATATATGTAGTGTGTGTGTGTAACACATCACAACCAAGTAGTGTTTATCACAGGAATGCAAGGTTAATTTAACATTTGGAAAACATCTGAAAAAAATCAAGTTGAAAAAACTCAATGAAATTCACAAAATTAACAGAATAAAAGAGAAAAATATAATTCACAGCATTGATCATACAAAGGGGAAAAATCATATGCTATATGGTTCACATAAAGTATTAGACAAAATTCAACACCCATTATGTTATTTTTTTAAAGGAAACAATGAAAGAATTTCCTTAATCTGAGAAAGGCATTTTTTAAATTAAAGCTAACTACATTCTACCTAATAGCGAAACACTGAATGTTTTTCCTGTAAGATCAATAGCAAAGTTATTAGATAATTATCTTCAACATTGTACTGGAAACTTTAGATAGTGTAATAGGAAAGGAAAATAAACAAAAACCATAAACCATAAATATTGGAAATTAAGAAGTAAAACTAGCATTATTCAGAAAGGCTGTGTGTATACATAGAATACACTACAGAATCTACCAAAAAATACTAGAATAATTGAGTTTCTTGACATTGCAGCATATAATGTCACTATATAAAAAGTCAATTATTGTTCTATGTACTAGCAACAAAAAATGGAAAATGAGAACGTTTTAAAATACCATTTGCAATAGAATGAATAAAAGCAAATACCTAGGAATGAATCTAATGATCAAGGTGCAACCACTATACTGAAAACCACAAAACACTGCTGAGAGAAATTAAAGATCTAAATAAATGTAAAGATATGCCATGTTCATGGACTGGACAATTTGATGTTATTAAGATGTCAGCTCTCCCCAAACTGATCTATAGATCCCAATCCTAAATTCCAAGAGGAGTTTTTGAAGAAACTGACAGGTTGATTCTAAAATTTATATGACAATTCAAGGTACCTAGAATAACCAAAATAGTACTGAAAAAGAACAAAGTTGGAGGATATAAACTAATTTCAAGACATTCTATTAAGCAACAGTGATCAATTCAGTATGGTTTTGGTTTAAGGACAAACAAATAGGTGAATAGAACAGGATAGGAAGCCCAAAAAAACAGACCCACATTTATGGTCAGTTAATTTTTGATCAAGTCAATTCAATAAGGGAAAGGAAACTTTTTTTAATGGTGTGAGAATAACTGACTATCCATATTAAAAAAAAAAAAAAGAATCTCAACTCCTACCTCACTCCATAAGCAAAACTGAGTTAACAATAGATCAGAGACTTAAATATAGTGCTAGAACCATGAAGCGTCCAGAGAAAACATAAGACGATATCTTTGAGACTTGGGTAGACAAAGTGTGAGATAATAGAAAAAATATATTTATTGGTGTCTGCCTGCTGGCTCAGAGTTCCTAAATTCCTTGGAATTTCCTGGGCCATAGGAATATCTTTTGTTCTAATGAGGTGACTCTTGGTGGACTCCTAGATGGGGGCTGGTCACCAGAAAGACCAAGCCATGATTAGAAGCTTAGAACTTTCAGCCCTAACCCCTATTCTCTGGAAGGGGTCTGGAAATTGAGTTAATTATCAATCATGCTTACTTGATGAAGCCTTTATAAGAATCCCCAAAGTACAGGATCCTGGGAGCTTTCTGGGTTGATGAACACGTGGAGGTGATGGGAGAGTCATGCCCGGAGGGAGTATGGAAGCTGTGCACCCCTTTCCCACATGCCTTGCCCTATGCATCTCTTCCCTCTGGCTATCCCTGAGTTGTATCTTTTTATAATAAACCAGTAATCTAGTAAGTAAACTGTTTTCCTGGTTCTGTGAGCTGCTCTAGCAAATTAAAACCAAGGAGAAGGTCATGGAAGCCTCCAGTTGATAGCAGTCATCAGAAGCACAGGTGACAACCTGGACTTTCAATTGGCATCTGAAGTGGGGGAGGGAAGCCTTGGAGGACTAAACCCTTAACCTGCAGGACCTGACAGTATCTCCAGGTAGACAGTGTCAGAAATGAGTTAAATTACAGGACACCCAGCTGATGTCACAGAGAATTGCTTGGTGGGGGGAAAACCCCACACATTTGTTAACCAGGAGTGTCAGAAGTGCAGTCTTCTGTGTGAGGAGTAAAGGAGAGGCACCCAGGAAGAGTGACTTTTTCCTACTCACAAAGATTTCTTAGGACACAAAAAATAATAATCATAAGAGAAAAAATTAACAAATCAAATTAATCAAAAGTTAAATGTCTGCTTATCAAAATACACTATTAACCAAATGAATAAATAGGCTACAAACCGAGAAAAATATTCATGGTATATAACTCCAACAAGGGACTCATATACAGAATATATATGGAATCCTACTAATCAGTAACAAAAAGACAAGTAACACAACTTTATAAATGGGCAAAAGACTTGAAAAGACATTGCACAGAAGAAGGCAGATGAATAGTCACTGACATGAAATATGCTCAATATTCATCAGGAAATGCAAATTAAAACCACAATGAGATACATTTCATACCCACTGGAGTGTAGTTTTTTGAATGATAGCAAATGGGCATTAGGAATCTTTTTGGAGAGATGGAAATATTCCAAAACTGGATGTGGGGAGGGTTGCACAACTTTATAAATTTACCCCAAAAAAATCAATGGATTATACCATCACAATAGGTGGATTTTATGATATGTAAATTAGTCCTCATTAAGCTCATACATTGCTGATGAAAGTGTCAGCCATATATTACAATTTAAAGACACAAGCATGTGGTGAAATTATAAAGAAAAGCTGGAGAATGATAAACATAAAATTCTGGAGAGTGATTACTGGGAGGGGAGGGGGGGGATGGGAACCAATAAGCACAGAGGGAACTTCAAAGGTATTTGTAATTTTTTTCCCGATATTGGGTGGTGGTACACAGGTGTTCATTGTATCAATAGTTCTTATAGCTTACATGTAGCTTATAGATGTTATTTTGTTTCTATCCTATAGTTAATAAGAACTACTTCAAATAAATAAAATAAGGCATAAAAGAGATTGCGGGCAGACCTGATAAGAACACATGATACAATAACACACTGTCCAGTGGGCAGTAAGATGCAACCCCACCTAAGAAATTTGATAATAGCACAGAAGGCAGAGTTGGAAGACAGTCCCCAGAGATGAGAGCCAATGGGCATCCACACGGACTCCAGGGAGAACAGCTGGGAATGCAGGACCAGACAGTGAGGAAGAGGATGACGGGCTGGGTGAAGGCGACGGCGTCTCCACTTTGGGTGCACAAGACAGTGAAGGAACACAACACCCGATCTGTCCCCACCCCTCTCAGCTCAATACCATTTAGGTACCACACCCTAACGCTTCAGTGAAGATGTGTGCAAATCTTCCTTTGAGTTCATCATCTGGCCTGTCTGGAGAGGTAAATGAGGACATTTAGGAACAGAGAGGAGTGGTGAGTGCTGGTGGCCCTTTCATCATTGGCAGTACCTTCACTGGGGATTACTTGGCTAAGCACCATATCTGCACAGCTGGAGAAATATAAGTTCCTGGCAGGCCGACCTACCATAACAAATAGATTCACAATGTTAACGGTGCAAACACAACAGGCATTCCTTTCTGCCTTCTGTGCCCAGTCCGAGGAAGGTGGTCCCGCTGGGGACTCTCCTTCATGCAGTGATTAGATCCCAAACTCTTTTCATCTCACGGCTTCTCCATCTTCCTAGGTCCTTGTTGTCATCTGCTTCCAGGAAAGGGAAGAGGAGGAAGGAGGCAGGAAAGACAGATCTATTTTTTTTAAGTTTTTGGTCCAGCGACCTTGGGACAAAGATTTCTTAGATAGGATACGTAAAGAACAAACCATCAAAGAAAAAAACTGACAAACCAATTAACTGGTCTGCATTAAAATGAAAATTTTCTCCTTTTCAAAAGACGCTATTAACAAAATGAAAAGACAAGCCACAAAGAGATCATTTTTGTAATCCACATATCTGACAGAGGGCTTGCATCCGGACTATACAAAGGACGCTTAGAATTCAATAATAAGAAGACATTTTTAAATGGGGAAAAGTTTTTAAAACATTCACAAAAGGAGATATACAAATGACCAAGAAGTACATCAAAAGGATGCTT
The DNA here is from genome assembly GCF_965194825.1 of Balaenoptera physalus. Classification (NCBI taxonomy): domain Eukaryota; kingdom Metazoa; phylum Chordata; class Mammalia; order Artiodactyla; family Balaenopteridae; genus Balaenoptera; species Balaenoptera physalus. The sequence continues at coordinate 53,934,213 of NC_138901.1, read as the reverse complement.
GATAGCTTTAGTCAAGGAAATGCAAATTAAAACTACAGTGAGATACCATGACACACCCACCAGAATGTTTAAAATTAACGGGACTGGGCTTCCCTGGTGGCGCAGTGGTTAAGAATCCGCCTGCCAATGCAGGGGACACGGGTTCAAGCCCTGGTCCGGGAAGATCCCACATGCCACGGAGCAACTAAGCCCGTGCGCCACAACTACTGAGCCTGCGCTCTAGAGCCTGCGAGCCACAACTACTGAGCCCACGTGCCACAACTACTGAAGCCCATGCACCTAGAGCCCGTGCTCTGCAACAAGAGAAGCCACTGCAGTGAGAAGCCCGTGCACCTCAACGAGAGAGAAAGCCTGCGTACAGCAACGAAAATGCAGCTAAAAATAAATAAATAAATATTTTAAATAAAATTAACGGGACTGACAGTATCAAGTGTTGCTGAGGGTGTGGAATAGCAGGAGCTCTCATATACAGTATTGCCGAATGTAGAACGGTACAACCACAGCGGAAAACAGTTTGGCGGTTTCTGGTAGTTAAACAAGTAGTCATATGACTCAGCAATTCCACTAGTAGTCATGTAGCCAAGAGAACAGAAAACATGTTTACCTGGAGACTGATACAAACGTGCATAGCAGCCGGATCCACAATAGCCCTAAACTACAAACAACCCAAATGCCCACAAGCAGGTGAATGGGTAAACAAATTGTGGCAGATTCATACAATGGAAACCTACTCAGCATAAAAACAAAAAACAAACAAACAAAAACACCACATACACACACACTATTGCTACACGCAACATGGATGCATTTCAGAACATTACGTTAAGCAAAAGCAGCCAGCCCAGACGATTTCATGTCGTGTGATTCCATTTATATGAAATCTTAGACTATGCGACCAATCGAGGGTAACGTAAAGCAGATCTGTGGTTGGGCGGGGGCGGGGGGGGGGGGGGTAGCGAGGGGCATCCTACCACAAAGGCGCACGAGAAAACCTCTGGGATGATGGAAATGTTCTATAAGTTGATGGTGGTGATGGTGGTCTACATCAATCTGGGAGTGGGGGCATCCATAGAATGGCATGCTTTTAAAGGGTGCATTTCCTTGTATGTAAACTATGCCTTCATAACACTGATTAAAAAAAGAAAGTCTTAGTCCAGAAAATGCACACATATCTCCTGTCACATTCAGTGGTCAGAACAATCGATCGTCAGGGCAATGCAGCCTCAAGGGGAGCGGGGAACTGTAGTCCAGCTGTGCGGCCAGGAGAAAGAGGAAAACTAGTCTGGGTGAACAGCAACACAACGCACAGTCTGTGGCCCATAAGGTTCCTAGAGACCTCTTCCAAGGCAGATAAGGCGGGGCTGGCCAAAGTTCACCACAAGACAGTAGATGAGGCCTGGGACAGAGACCTGAGCATGGACCTACCTGGGCAAAGAGGAAAAGGATGTCTTCCCAGAGAAGAGGGGACGGTCAACAGCCTGACCCCAGAAGAACAAAGCAAGAGGAAAAGGAATAAACAACAGCATGGGAACAGGAAAGCAGATGCTGGAGAACTGGTGAGAAGTTCTGCGCAGCCGGGCAGCGTGTCTGGGGAAGAGGAGTGGGTGGTGGGGCTGCCTGGGTCTATGGTGAGGGGCTAAGCAGTGCGGGTTCCATCGTGCACACCGTGAAAAGCCTGGAAGGGTCTGAGGGAAGCTGTGGCTCTGACAGCCCCCAGGCTGTTCCCATCCTTCACCCCGGAGCTGCTGCGCTCAGAGCACACGGCAGCTGCACAGCCCTCTCCAACGCAGTCCCAGCACCTAGCAGTGGGGGCAGGTCCCCGCGTGGGACACAGGCCCCAAGCAAGACGGGCTGCAGGCAGCCCCCTCCGCTGGAGGAGAAGTTCCGGCTGTGACTCAGGCTGCTCGCCTCGAATCCGGAGTCAGCGTCACAGGCAGGAAGTCCTGTGTGGCCGGAGCCCACTCGCAAAGCCCACACCCATCTGAGTCACGGCACAGAGAAGGCACCCGTTGCTCAGGCAACCGAGGCCCCAGCTCTGGGCATGGATTCCGGCCTGGTTAACCCCTCACCTGCCAAGTAGGGGGTATCTGGCCCCCAGCTGCTATAAGTCAAAACTCTAGACTCAGCTGGATTGGCTCTACCTGCCATCCAGCCTGTCCCCCAAAAGGCAGCTCAGGATGGAGGCTGCAGAGTCTGCCGCACCCTGCTCCTCGCTGTCCCACTGGGGAAAGGAAGGCTCAGAGGGGCCAGGCCCTCGCCCACGGTGACCGGCTAACCAGCGGCAGAACTGAGATGGGAACCCCAGGTGTCCTGGCTTCTGCCTACGAGGTCATCTTATCCACTAGGTGTGATGGGAGAGAGCCTAGGAGCCTATGAAAATACTTAAGGCCAAGAAAAGAATTACTGGTTCCAAAATACAAAAAGAAAACTGCGGAATCAAATTTAATAAAATGTTTAAAGTTTATAGAATAGAACTTGGTGGTCGGCTTCATTAATGGCTACATTTAGAATGTGTAAAATGTTTCCTTACATTTGAAAACAATGTCTAGATTAGCTTCCGTCACCTTGCAAGAATTCCCAAGTATTCAAGAGGATGTCTGAAAAAGCTTGACCAACACTGAATTAAGTTACCTGTGACCCGATAATTTCAAAAGCAAAATTGTAAATGTCTTTTCAATTTATTTACAGTAAGAAAAAAAATCTGTATTTCATATGTGATCTGTGTTATTTATGAGGAGAGAAGCTTCCAGAAATAAGGAGGCAAAAGCCCAATGGAACCTCTATGTGCCTCTGACTGTACCACCTTCCCTACCTAAGGCTAAAAGTGGGGAAGAAAGAGGGCCCAGCCTGGGGATGCAGCTCCCACCCTCACCTCCAGGCACAATAGAGCAGGATGGGAAGGTGCCCTGCCTCAGAGTGGACCTGGAGGATTTTCCCCTCCTGAACAGCAAAGCTTCTCCTCTTCCGGCGGGGCTGGCAGCTGGCTGAGCTGCCAGCCACAGTGACAACATCCTCCCAGCCACGCTGGGCGTGCACACCGCGGCTCCCCACACCCACTGAAAGGACCGATCCTATGAGACAAGGTGCCGGGGAGAAGTCCGATTTCATGTTCCAAGTAGGTTATGCTGATGGAAACAAGATAAAGGCTTCATGCCTGGTTCTTAGTTGTATCAGGAGTCCTGGGAAATGCTTTCCTCCAGTAAATGGTACATTATTTGCTCTCTGGGGTAACTAGAGAGTCACAGACCTGCCGTCTCTCCTGTGAGGCTCCACAGATGATTCTGAAGTGGCTGGCCAGGGAGTCAGCCCTCCCAGGGCATGGGAGGTAGGCACGGGGAAGAGAGCAGAGCTCAGGACCTGAAGACATGGGCTCAAATCGTGACTACAGTTACTAACTAGCCAATCCTTCGCCATTCCTGGTGGTTCACCATTGCTGGCCTCAGTTTCTTCATCTGTAGGATGTAAGGAGGGGACGAGATTTTCATCTCAAAGTTTCCCTTCAGCTCCAAAAGTTCAAGAGCTTTAGCTTTTCTCTGTGGCCATGTGGCTCCTGCCCTGAGTCTTTTAGTCCTAGCGACCCCAAAGGTCTACCCTAAGCCCAAGGACCACCTCGGTCCCAAGCAGAACATCTGCTATAGGGGCCTCCTGGACCCCTGCTCTCTCTTCCCTCTCCTCCACAGATGGGGCTGCCTGCCCTGTGCTGGCCCCCATCACTCAGACTGGGACACCAGCAAACCTGGGGTACCCAAAGTATTTTTTTAACGTAAGCACCTTACAACAATAAAATTACATTTGCCCACCCCATCTTTTGTGCTGTTGTCATTTTTTTTCCATTTTCATACATTACAAACCCTACGATACAATGTTATACTTTTTCCTTGAAGCAGTCATTTGTCTTTTAAAAACAACAAAAGAAGGAAAAATATTGTTTTTTTATATTTACTGACATTTTGCCATTATCAGTGCTTTTCATCCTTTCTTTTACATCTGAGTTTCAATCTGGTGCCATTTCCCTTCATTTGAAAAACTTCCTCTAGCATTTTGTGAAATGCAGGTCTGCTCATCTTTGGTTTAGCTGAAAATGACTTTCTATTGCCTTCATTTTTTGAAAAGGATATTTTTCACTGGATATAGAATTTTCAGTTGACTTTAAAGATGCATTCCATCATAACATGATCCCCATTGTTTTTGATGAGAAGTTTGTTCTCATTTGTATCATTGTTTCCCAGGATGTAAAGTAGTTTTTGTCTCTGATTTCAAGTTTTTTCCCTTTCTTTGGTTCTCAGTAGTTTGATAACATGCCTAGGTAGCAGTTTTCTTTGTATTTATCCAGCTGCAGGGTTAGCTGAGTTTCCTCGATCTGTAAGTTTATGTTTTCACAAAATTTGTGGAAATCTACAACATTGTTTTTTCCATATGTTCTTTTCTGCCCAAGCTTCTCTTTCTCCTCCTTCCAGGACTCCAGTCACACGTAAAATAGGCCACTCAATATTGTCTCACAGGCCAAGGAGACCACGTTCAATTTTACTTCAGTTAATTTTTTTTCTCTATTCTTCAGATTGGGTAATTTCTTTTGATCTATCTTCAGTTTCACTCACCCTTTCTTCTGGCATCTCCAATTTGCTATTAAGTCCATTAATAAATTTTTCGTTTCAGATATTTTAGTTCTCAATTCTGGAATTTCCATTTGGTTCTTATTTTTATTTTCTTTCTCCCATCTGCTCATCATTATGATCGAGTCTTTGTATATTTTAATAGCTTCTTTTTTAAAGACCTGTCAGCTACTTGCAACATCTGGGTCGTTCTGAAGTCCGTTTCTATTGACTGTTTTTCTTTTGACTATTGATCACGTTTTATGATTCTCTGTGTCTAGCAGATTTTAAGTGTCTACTGGTCATTGCATACAATATGTTGTAGAGACTCTGGATTCTGAATTTTTTTTCCATGATGGCTTTACTCACATGTCTGGCAACTGGACTGGCTGTCAGCTAGGACACCTCAGTTCACCTCCATCCTCTTGTAGGCTACACCAGCTTCCTGGCCTAGTGGTCTCAGGATGGTATTCCAAGAGGCTGACACCAGAAACTGCAAAGCAACTTAAGGTCTAGCCTTGAAAGTCATATAATATCCCTTCTACATAGTCTGTTGATCAAAGCAAGTCTCAAGGCCAGCCCAGATTCCAGGAAATGGGGAAATAGACTTCTTCTGTGAAGAGTGGCAGAGTCTCATTGCAAGGGGACATACATACTTGGATGCAGGAGTTTTGTGGCCATAAACAGTCTACCATAGCACCCTTTACTATCCTTAGAATGAAAGCATAGAAAATAGAACCAACCTCAAATTTTTTAAAACTCAAAATAATTCAGTAACCATAGTATAAGGGAGGTATGAGAGGAAATGAAATTATAATAAAACAATATATATTTCAATATGTAAATGTTGGGCATAATTGCCCTAGAAGACATAATGAAGTAATCAGCATCTTATATTTGTATGCAGATCTACACATGCAGAGGCACACAGGAGTATTATATTGGTGACTCAGATATTATGAGCATCATTACCAACACTAATGATTTCCAAAATGGTGAACAACTGTTGGTAATGTTCAGAACAAAACAAAAGACAAAATTCCCTTGATTTACACCACAGTTGCATTCCTGGACTATTCGGCGTTGATTGAAAGCCACATGAAGAAGTACTTATGTTCTAGGTTCAGATACATGTGAACAAGTTTGGCCCCTACAGGAATGTCTACAGGACATTCAAAGTCCAACAGGACAAGAGACAATTTGTTGAGAACATTACAGGATAACTAGGTACCTCCTTTATCTTTGGTCCAACCAAAACCGCACTGTAGAGTTTGAGGTGTTCCCTGGGGAGTGGTACTGCTGCTTGAAAATCATCAGATTGGGGGCTATTATAACAGGGCTATGGCCCAGAAATGCACACTATGGAAAGTCTCCTGGTGCACTATCAGAGGCAAAGCAATGCCCAAGAGGACTACCAGTGAGGTTCTGGAGAGAAAAGGAAGAAAAACAGAAGAGGTGCCCAGGAGGGTGTGATCAAAGCAGGTACGGCTCCCAGCAGATCATGAAGTAAGTAGCTCTGTGCTTCCCACCCACATCAGAATCAGGAAAGACCCAGTGATGCAGCCCCTCTGGGGGAGGGCAGGCCGAGCAGCCCACCATACCCGTCTGGCTCGTAGCCTCCATCCTGAGCGCAGGAAGGTGGTGGACCGGCAGTCATCTGCCCTGCTCCAACATCTGAAGCTGACCCTATGGACTTACTTCTGTTGAACTTTAGAGAGGAACAGGGACTTCCCTGGTGGTCCAGTGGTTAAGACTCCATGCTCCCAATGCAGGGGGCCCGGGTTCGATCCCTGGTCTGAGAACTAGATCCTGCACGTCGCAAGTAAGCGTTTGCATGCTGCAACAAAGATGCCGCGTGCTGCAACTAAGACCCAGCACAGCCAAATAAATAAAAAAATATTTTTAAAAAATAAAGAGGAACAAATTCAGTGCCTCTGGGCAGGGATTCTGGCGGAGAGGGATACCTCAAGATTTTGTGTTTAAGGCTGTGCCTCCACCCTGCCAAAGTTTTTCTTGAGGAATGAGGGAAGATCACAGCTTGATTTGAGAGCAGTGGGTGAGTCCCCAGAGGCAGAGGGAGCCAGCCAAGAGCTCCCGTGTGTCTGCATGTGGCACACGCGTTGAGAGTGTGATCTATGGGTTATGGAGTCATTTCTGTTAATTAAACTCCCTAATGTAATTTTGAGGTAAGAGTGCTTGGCCTGTATTTCCGACAGTCCCTGGAGGACCAGGAAAGTGGGAGAATACGCCATCTGGCAGAGCACCATGAAACTTAATCACCTGGGGGGGGGGGGGAATTCGTGGAAAACTGTACTGATGGGGGAGAGATACATAGATGGACAAACTGACACACAGAATCTGTACTCCTTTACCAATGATCAAGGTTGACAGCAGGGTTTTGTTTCCCCTCCATGGCCAACCCACCCACCCACCCAGCCTCCAGTAGCATCTGCATCCCCCCCAGAGGCCAGGCCGCTCCCTCCTCCAAAGTCCTGTGGTGGCTGTTCTCACTCCTGTGTCGTGACAGGCCCTCCCCTCCCCACCCCAGAGTCAGGATCCTCTGATTTCCCCCCAAAATCAAACCCTCCTGCTCCTCAGATTGTGTTTATGTAGGGCCACAAAAGTGAGGTGTTAACTCAAGGCCGTGCATCTTTGGAAGGAAATCAATACATAATTATGTGTTCTGTCTGGGCAGCAATGGCCCAGAACCAGGCTGACTGGGAATTAGATAAAGTAGAAAACAGAGTGGTCAAGGCTGGCCAAGCTGACCGGGGATGCACGTTGGCTGGGAAGGGTGTGGAGGCTCTGGCCACCTCTTGGGTCTCAGAGCCTTTCCTCATGAAGCTGCCGTGTCCTGGGATGAGTTCAGACCAGCAGGTGGTGGTCTGCAGGGGTGGTGGGGGGGCTGGCTCCTTGGCTTCTCCCTGTGGAGGATTCACTGCTGCGTCTACGGAGGGCAGGACTCTGGGGCAGCCTCCAGGCCTCCACGCTCTCCCTCTCAAATCCACCCCACATGGGTGCCCGCAGTCCAGATGATCTTCCTAAAGTGTAGATATGACCACTTCATTTCTCTGCTTAAAGCTGTTCTTGGGAAGCAGCATGGAGGTTAAATCATCCTCCATGAAATCAGAAAGGCCTAAGTTTGCATCTTTCCTGGGCCCCCGTAAGTCACAGAACCCCTCTGTCAAACAGACAAGGATATGGAGCCTACAGAGTTGTTTGCAAGGGTTCTATGAAGTCACACGGGCAAAACATGTAACCCAGTGCCCAGCACATAGTAAGTACTGGCCTTCATCATCACCATCATCATCATCGTTGTCATCACTTTTTTATGGCTTCCCAGAGGCAGTGCCTGATGATCTAAGCCAAATGAAGAGCCTGTAGCCAAGAAGGGGTGGGTGAGGGGTCTTAGTCCGTTAGGGCTGCTGCAATAAGGTGCCATAGAGACCAGTGGCTGAAACAACAAACATTGATTTCTCCCAGTTCTGGAGGCTGGGTAGTCCCAGATCCAGGTCCCTGCAGATTAAGTGCCTGGTGAGAGCCCTCTTCCTGGTTTGCAGACGGCTGCCTGCTTGCTGTGTCCTCATGTGGTGAAGAGAGAGAGAGCTCTGTGTCTTGTCCTCTTTTTAGAAGGGCACTAATCCCATCCTGAGGGCCCCACCCCCATGACCTCATCTAACTCTAAGCACCTGCCAAAGGTCCCACCTCCAAATACCATCACACTGAGAATGAGAATTTCAACATATGAATTTGGGGTGGGGGACGCACATTAGGTCCACAGCAGGGGGGGAGGTGAGAGGAAGCTGTGGCATCTTCAAAGGGACAGTTGCTGAGCAGATGGTGGGTCCAGCTGGTGTTTGGGTAAAATGCTCACTTTCTTCATCTTCCCCAGGCCTCCTTCCACGTGTCTGAGCAACAGCACTTATGATTTGGAAGAGCTTCAGTCATCTTTCCTCCACTTGTGGGAGGTTCCGAGCCTTGTGGGTGCAGGATCTGTACGAAAGTCACGTCCCAACGGGCTTCCCTGTGATGTCGGCATGTGCTTGTGACAATGGAGGGGCTGCGCTTGGCTATGGCTGGCTCACAGCACTGACAACGCAAAGATCCAAGCTCATTCTGGAACTAGTGTTCAGACCTCAGTCTTGGGCTGGGGCCAGAGCTCAGTCTGGAATTGGGGTCAGAACTCAGCCCAGGGCTGGGATCAGTCCTCAGCCTGTAGCCAGAATCAGGGCTCACATGAGCTACAGGTAAGACTCAGCCTGAGGACAAGGAACAGAATTTCTTGCCGTGAAGCTTAAAGATTTCTATGAACATAACCCACGGCCAAAGCTTTGTGGGCATCAGGCTCTAACCACACCATTGATGTTCCAGGGGCTGAAATGCATCATTTCCCTCCATGGCTTTAATGCATCTTCCAGCCCACATGCAACATTAATGCAGACATCTTTAAAAACAAAAATATCAACATTGGTGATTTATCTTCTGCAGCCAACACGCCTGCCATAACCATTCTGCCTCTTGATACCAAAAAGGACCCTCAACAGGCAGAAGAAAAGCAAAAGTAAACCTCCCTTGAATATTTCCAAAGACCCAGGTGTTCGGGCCCTCTGTAGCCAATACCCCTCCCATGGCAAGAAGGGAGCCCACCGGGCCAGAAGGACAGAGTGTATGGTGCTAGTGGCCGCGGCGCATGGGCTGGAGAGCGTCCACCAGGAGAAGAGGGGAGTTGGACATAGACCAGAGAGCAGAGAAGAGGAGCCGGGGATCCCTGAGTGAGAACAGGCCTGAGGACAAGGTGATGGGAAGGGACTTAGCAGGGGGGCCAGCGTCTGTGCCTTGGATTCCATACTGCCCTTCACCAGCAACAGAAGCCCCTGAGGGGAGCCCGTCCTCTCTCCCTCAGGATAAGGAGCACGTGGGTACAGCACCCATGGTCCCCGCCCCATGTGGCCCAGATGCCACATCCTCCCTCCAAGCTCTTTCCCTATGGGGACAGCAGACCTGCCCACGTCCAGCCTTCTCTGTATCTCCCTCCCCAGCCTTGATGTCCCCCAGCCCGCTATAGACTCAAATCTCTATTTCATCCCCCAATTCCTCAACTGAGATGGTTCCAGAAGGCAAACTCTTCCACAGCATTAAAAAATAATTTACAGAAATAATGTTCCTTTAATAAAAGCCACCTAGAATGATACAATTTTTATAGCGCATGCCAGAATAAGAAAGGTCCGAGCTCTCGGAGAAAAATGAATCTCTCCCACTCCAGTATACTCCAAACGATACAACCTCCTCGGGTGAACATAATATATTGACTTGGAAAGTTTAACTTGTAAGGTAATTGGGCCAAGACGGCCACTTATTCTACTCCAGAGCCCTCCAAAGACAAGCTCTTTCAGCCCGGCTCATAAATATGAGGACAGGAAGAACAAACTCGCTTCTGCTGCTTCTTTGTCTTTTTTTTTTTTTTAATATAATTAAACAGTTAGTGGCTAAATTGCATTGTAATTGATCACAAAATTGCTTTTTTAATGAGATTTAGACACTAGGAAATAGCTTTTTTTTTCTTCAATACGCCCAAAGTGAACTTGGTCATTTTGACAACAAATTGTCTCCCTGGCTGTCTCCTCGGCTGGTGTGACCCTGAGATTTAGCGGAGAGGAAGGTACGGGGCGAAGCCAGAAGACCCTCCTGCCTCCAGCAAGGATGGTACTTTTATAATACCCTCCTCCCAGGACCCTCAGAGCAACTTCATGCCCTTCCCCGCTCCACCCAGTATGCCTGGAGTGTCAGAGCTGGGGTTCCGAGATTATCCTGTCTGCCCTCCTCATTTTCCAGTGCCCTTTTTTTTTTTTTTTTTTTTTTGCATGCTGCCAGTGGAAGGAGCAGGATGGGCAAGGGCCCTGGAGGAAGGCGGGGGAGGGGGGGGTCACGGCAATCCCACAGAACTGAGGGAATTCAGGGATCAGAAGGATGGAGACAGAGGAAGGCAGAGCCGGTGGCCATCGGGAAGCAGCTTTGTCTGCATCGGGAAGGGCCTTAAGATGGTAATAACATGAACAGGTCTGCACCTAGAAGAGACCTCACTCTGGCTTTTGTCAAGAGAAGAGATCTGAGGGAGGCCATGGGATGTCGTGAAGACAGGCAGGAGGGTTTACCAAGCGTCCAGACAGGAAGTGATAGCAGCTGCGACCAGGTGGAGGTGATGGAGGCGGCAGAGAGAAATGGACAGATCTGAGAGATATTTTGGAGGTAAAATGGACAGGACACAACGTGATTAGATAAGGGCGGGTAACGAACAGGAGGGAGTGAAGCATGGCTCTGCCTTGGGCCACTGGAGGCACCACCAACTGGGCAGTGGTCCCCCCTGCTTCAGACTCCGTGTCCCCTCTGCACACCTAGGGCCCACCCCCAGCACTAGCACCCTAACCATGCCAAGCTCCTTAGCAGCAGAAGTCATTTATTCCTCATAACAACTCCAGAAGTTAGGTCTGTTATTACTCCCATTTAAGAGACGGGGATACAGGCTCAGAGAGATGAAGGAACTTACCAAGGTCACCCAGCCAGTAAGTGGCAGGCGCAGGGTTCAAACCCGGGCCATCTCAATCCGCAGCCCACGTTGTCACCCACCTCACACACTGTCCTGGGTTCAGTTCCAGGTCCCAGGAGGCCTCCCCCTTCTGCCCATCTTGTCCCTGGGTTGCTGTATGACCCCTGTCTCTCCTGTGTGCGTGGACATCCTTTCAACGACCCTCCCCACAACAGTTGAGGCCAGTTAGTTTTGTCTCTGTCCCTTGCCACTCTGTGGCTGCGTCAGTGACCTTGGGAAATCAATTCTGCACAGATTCAAATACAAATTCATCAAGAAGTCTGGAAGCAGTCGCCCACCCAGCACACTTCTGATATGGCCTGGGGATCAATTAGAATAATGCTAGTTCCTGCTGGATAAACATCAGAAATTTAAGATCTTGACACAATGAAAGATCACCTCTCACTTACCTAAGAGTCCAGGGTGAGTGGGTGTTCCTGGCTGGCAAACAAATTTCCTCCCCTTAAGGATTCAGAGACACTGGTTCTCTCCATCTTGTGTCCACACCATCCTCCAGGGCAAGGCTCTGCAAACTTTTTCTGTAAAGGGCCAGAGGGTAAACATTTTAGGCTTTGTGGGCCAGACCACATCTGTCACAACTACTGAACTCTGCCATTGTAGGGAGAAAGTGGGCATTGATGACATTAAACGAATGGGCATGGCTGTGTTCTAATAAAACTTTATTTACAAAAACAAGTAGCAAATTTCAATAAAACTTTATTTACAAGAACACGCAGCGGGCCAGATTTGGCCCATGGGCTATAGCTTGACTCCTACTTCCAACTGGCAAAGGGGATAAGGGGCTGATAAAAGAATACCTACTTCCTAAGCTCCTTCAGCCAGAAGTGTCACCCATCACTTTCATGTACATTCATGTGTCCCTACCTAGATGTAAATGTAGTCCCTGGCTGGGCAATCACTTCCCAGCAACAACGCTACACTGCGGGAGGGAAAGCATGCATGGGTCTTCGGCAACTGGTTAGGCAGCCATCTCTGGGAATTTAGTTACATTCAACTAATACCGAGCCTCTACTACGTGGCAGGCTCTGTGCTCCATGTGGGGACACAGGAGGGTCCACAAGACATGGCTCCAGCCCTAGAAGGATCAGAGTCTAGTTTAAACTGAAAATGCAGCTGTTTTTAAGATAAGACTTCACATCTCTTTCTGAGGCTTTCTAAAAGGCACCCCAGGGCTTCTCTGGTGGGGCAGTGGTTAAGAATCCACCTGGCAATGCAGGGGACACGGGTTCGAGCCCTGATCCGGGAAGATCCCACATGCTGCGGAGCAACTAAGCCCGTGCACCACAACTACTGAGCCTGCACTCTAGAGCCTGTGAGCCACAACTACTGAGCCCATGTGCCACAACTACTGAAGCCCGCTCACCTAGAGCCCGTGCTCCACAACAGGAGAAGCCACCGCAATGAGAAGCCCACACACCGCAACAAAGAGTAGTCCCTGCTCGCTGCAACTAGAGAAAGCCCAGGCACAGCAATGAAGGCTCAACACAGCCAAAAACAAATATAAATAAAATAAATTAATTAAAAAAAAAAAAAAAGCCGGAAGAAATGCCAGGTCATTAAAAAAAAAAAAGGTACCCCAAATACCAGGCTGAAAACCGTGGTCCTACCAGGGAGCTGATGGGAAAGGCAGAGAATTGATGGAAGCTTCACAAAGCAGGGACCATTGTATGTATTTACCATTGACTCCTGGAGCTCAGCACAGGGCCTGGCACATAGTACTTGTTGAATGAATGAATGAATGAACACCTAGATCATCTGTAGAGTTAGACCCTGGACGTTTGGAGGTGGGTGGGCAACTTGAACATGCTTGATTGGTTTATCATCTACACCAGAGTATCTTAGATTAATGCAATGTCAAAATATCAAAGGGGAATAATTTTCATCCAAACAAAAAGAGTAAAAACTTAGATTCACCACGTAGACATTTGGCCTAGAAAAGAAATTCGAGTCCTAGTGAAACCTGGAGACCTAACTCTAAGAATCTGTAACAATAACAGCCATAGGGGATGTATGTATATGTATAGCTGATTCACTTTGTTATAAAGCAGAAACTAACACACCGTTGTAAAGCAATTATACTCCAATAAAGATGTTAAAAAAAAAGAAAATTAATTGTAAAAAAATAAAAAATAAAAAAAATAACAGCCACAATTCAATACAATTCTTTACACCTGATAAAATGCATCCATATCCATGAACTCATGGGAAGCCTCATAAATAATGTGAGGTCAACAAGGCAAGCTCCATTCTCCCCATTTTACAGAAAAGGATACACAGGGCCCAAGGGGTGAAGTGGATCCCCCAAGGTCACACAGCTAGGAGATTCCCAGAACCAGGCCTGGAGGTCAAGGCTGATTTTGAAATCAGTGAGGATCTATCCCTTCCCCTAGCCTGTGGCTCTGGGTTGAGAACATAATATCAACAAAGTACCAATTTCTAGAATTAAACTCGTTTTTAAAAAAATGTTATTCCAACTTGCATCTTACCTAAGAAAAGTGATCTAAAGTATGTATGTATTTCAAATACAAAGTAGTTTTAATTTTGTAAAGTTTATGAAATAGAGTACCCTGGGGGCATGCCTCGCAAATGAGCTTGGATTTACACAGAACCAAGAGACAGGAGCTGGGAGACCCTCTCTTATTACGTGACCTCTGGCAAGTCACTTCCTCACTCGGAGTTTATTCTCAGTTGTCACCACGGGGTGGGATCAGACATTCTCCAGAGTCTTTCCCTACTCAAAGAAAAATGCTATGATCAATTATGTCCAGGCATTAGGCCAACATTTTCACAATCTCCCAATAACCCATTCTGTAAGCATAAGGGGGAGACAAAGGCATTGGGGGTTCACTTGAAGGAGGCTGGGGTGATGTCCCTCCAGGCAGCCTCTGGATTTGAGCATCCAGACAAAGAGATTTGGGGGATTGGGGAAGGCGGGTTGGGTGCAGCTGAGTCCCCGCAGGCACCCATGAGCCGGGACATGTCATAAACCTCTCAGATGCAGATGCAAGCAACCTGCTCTTCCCCACCCATCACTCTGCAAGGACTCTGACCTTGGACAACATCTCTCTCTTCATCTTCAGAAAGTGGTAAGTAAGGTGATTATGAGCCATTGACATAATAATAATGAGCTTGGAATGGAGTGCCACAGGCAGCGGTGAGGGAAGCCAGGTGGCAAATCTTCACCCAGACTCCTCTGGGCGGCGGGTGACGGTCCTCTGCGCACATCCTCTGCAGATCCACCTGGCTGAGAGGGGCAGAAAGGAAGCAGGCCGGGAGCTGGGCTGCTGGGAATTTCCAAACCAGAGCCTGTGCACCGGGAAGGAAGCGTTTGACAGAACTTCTCAGGGGTTTGTTCTGAATAGTAATGAGTGGCATGCCGAAGTCAGGATTTGTATTTCTTATTTTTCAAAAGCCATATTGATGGGAGCGAGCTCACAATACAAACAGCGGTGATTGCAATCACTTGCCGTTCCCATGGCAACAGACCAGATTAAAAGGGCAAACAACGGAGCTGGAACTCTTCAGATTACTCTTCCGATTTTAACCGCCAGGCAGCACGCTAACACATGGAGTCCCCGGCTCACTGTTTAACAGAATGAAAACCTCTCCTCAGTAACTGACTGGGGACCCTCCAGACCAACCACCCTGGCCCTCACTACTCCCATCCAGGGCATAAAGCCCAACGAAAGTCAGCTGGTAGCTTCTTGATTACCTCCAGTGATGGGGAGCTCATTCCACCACTGGCTGGATATGGTGCCCTTTATTGGGCACCCTCTTAGCAGCCAAAGGCCTGGGCTCAGGCCATTGAAACAAGTATGAAAACAACAGTCGACAATAGCATCAATTTTAATCAAAGCCAACATTACACACTGTGCTCATCACTCCTTATTTGTGACCCCCTCTAATCCTCACAACGGTCTGCAACGAGCATTATTATCATTCCTACTTTGCGGATAAGGAGACTATGGCTTGGGGAGATGAAGGCCAAGGTCACACAACTAGAAGGAGCAAAGCCAAGACTGAAGCTCAGACCCATCTGACCCCAGAGACCATGCCTTTTCCCCCACTGTGCCCTGGAAGGAAGGAATCAGCTGGATGTGGAGACAGTTGCCTGGCAGGGGTAGGCAGGGCTGAGAAAGTGAGGACTCAGGGACAGCTGGGGTAGAAGGCACCAGCCCCACTTGCACTGCCAAGCTGCTGTCTCTGAGCCCCAGGCGCCTCCTGAGAGAGGAACGCGGTCCTGGGGCTGCGGGCTCAGCCGTCTCTCTGGCTGTGGTGTCGTGACTGTTGCATTCTTTGGGGTTTGGTCTGTGGTTTCCAGGGCTCCAGCTTTGCCTATCTCCAGCTTCCTTCTCCCCTGGCCCTGTGTTCCCTCCTCACACAGCTGCCCAGCATTTGATCGGCCTGGTTCAAAGCAATCTCTGCAGGCCCAGGGAGAAGCAGATTTTTGGAAAAACAAAAACAACACTGAAATAAAAACAAGAATGAATTCACAAAGAAAATGACAATTAAATAAGCCACCCCAGGGCATCTGGTGTTGAGCCACAGATAAACAAGGTCTGTTCCCAAACTCAGGCATTCCATCATTGATTTACCTCTCAACTGTTTATTGTGTACCTACTATGTGCCGGGCACTGCTCGAGGTGCTGGAGATTCAAAAGGGTCGAGACCTGGGTCATCCAGAGAGAGATCAGGGTGGGGAGAGCTGGCAGGCATGGCCACAAACCACAGAGAGCAAGGTAAAAAGAGACAAATGCGGGCTTCCCTGGTGGCGCAGTGGTTAAGAATCCGCCTGCCAATGCAGGGGACACGGGTTCGAGCCCTGGTCCGGGAAGATCCCACATGCCGCGGAGCAGCTAAGCCCGTGCGCCACAACTACTGAGCCTGTGCGCTAGGGCCCACGAGCCACAACTACTGAAGCCCGCATGCTGCAACTACTGAAGCCTGCACGCCTAGAGCCCGTGCTCCACAACAAGAGAAGCCGTCGCAATGAGAAGCCCGCGCACTGCAACAAAGAGTAGCCCCCACTCGCCACAACTAGAGAAAGCCAGTGCGCAGCAACAAAGACCCAACACAGCCAAAAATAAATAAATTAAATAAATAAATAAATAAAAAGAGACAAACGCTACAAGAGTGGCATGGGCCATTGCCACTGATGCTGAGACAGAAGAGAGGCTGCTCTCCTGGAAGACCCTGGAAGGCCTCTTGGAGGAGAGGGTCTTTTCAGTCATTCATTCACTCCATCATTGAAGCAATGTTTCCGGGGTCCCCACAGACCCTGTGCTAGGGTCTGGGGATAAGAGGATGGGCACTAGACCTATCCCTGAAGATGGAACCAGAGTCTAGCAAAAAAGAAGACAGCAAATGATTAAACTCATCAAAAAGTGCCCCGGGGCTTCCCTGGTGGCGCAGTGGTTAAGAATCCGCCTGCCAATGCAGGGGACATGGGTTCGAGCCCTGGTTCGGGAAGATCCCACATGCCACGGAGCAACTAAGCCCGTGCGCCACAACTACTGAGCCTGCGCTCTAGAGCCCGCGAGCCACAACTACTGAAGCCCGTGTGCCACAGCTACTGAAGCCCGCACGCCTAGAGTCTGTGCTCTGCAACAAGAGAAGCCACCACAATGAGAAGCCTGTGCCCCGCAACAAAGAGTAGCCCCCGCTCACTGCAACTAGAGAAAGCCCGCGTGCAACAGCGAAGACCCAATGCAGCCAAAAATTAAATAAATGAATAAATAAATAAATTTATTTAAAAAATGTAATTAGAAATATTTTTTAAAAAAAGTGCCCCGAAGGATAAAGAGAGGGCTCTAGGTATGAGTAAGACATTACACTGTTCAGGTGAAGCTTCCTAAAGGGAGTGACATTTGGGCTGAGATCAGAATGAGGAGGCGCTGGAAGGATGGGGTGCAGGAGGCTGATCGGTGGGGTCTCAGCTAGAAACACACGGTCCCCTCACTGGAACAGCGGAGGAGCCCGTGATGAGAGCACCATTTACAAACGTGTGCGCAGGGTTAAGGGAAATCAAGAGGTAGAGAGTGGTACCCAGGGCTGGTAACAGTGAGGGGCCCTGACTATCTCCGGACCTGAAGGGGAGGAAACAGTCACCAGCATCTGGAGAGAGTAACTGCAGAGAGGGCTTCATGATAGGACCTGCCACCTTCAGCCACGACACAACCAACCCCCTGACCTCACTCTTCTCCTACCATTTGATCTCCTGCCAAGGCCTCCCACTGGCCAAACCCAACCAGAAGCCAGAAAGCAAGGGATCCTCTTGATTTGGCCCCTGTGGTCAACCTCCGAGGGCATGGAGAGAACCAGACAAGAGCCAGAGTGGATCCAAAGGGACAATGGGAACATCTTATCTTTTAAAAGAATCACTCCAAACGCTGTGTTGAAATAGATGGTCAGAGAACAATGGTGGAAGTAGAGAGACCAATGATGGGGCATACTGTAAAAATCTGAGTGGGAGGGGCTAATGATGGCTCGGACTAGGACGATGGCAGACAGAGGTGGTGAGAAACAGATTCTGGGTGTATTTTGCAGGTACAGGTAACAGAATTTGCTGAGATTGGATGTGGAGTATGAGAGAAAGAGCATCAGAAGGGGTCCAAAGTTCTTAGCCTGAGCTATTGGAAGGACAGTGGCTGCTCACCAGGATAGGGAAGAATACAGGTGAATGTGGGGGGAAAGGAGGGCAGGAGGAAAGATAAGGGGTTGTGTTTTAGACACATTAAGGTTGAGAGTTTACTGGACATCCAAGTGGAGATGTTGAGAAAGTGACTGGATATAGAGGTCTGGAGTTCAAGGTGGAGGTCTGGGCTAGGGACAGGAATGTGACAGTCATCACTATATTCCGGACGGTCAAAGCCACGGAGACCAGATGAGATACAACGAAAGCAAAAAGCCAAACAAGGACGTGAAAGGAAGCATCATCGTGTCATACCTCTGGCTTGGCAGTGAAAACATTTATACAGTCATAATAATACAAACACAAAACACTGACTTAGCCAAAATTGTGATTTAACTGTGTTGGGAAGATGGAAGAAGTAAAGAAAGAGCTGGCAAGTGGGATCTACAAGTGCTTAAGCCTAGGATTCCTAATAGGACAAAGATAACATTTGAAATCTAGAAATTCAGACTTGGTCATAAAAGATATCCCTGGTCCAGAGTAGTCTGGAAATTGCCCTAAAAGAAGTGCCATTCTCCCTCCCCACAGCAGCCCTGTTCAGACGCTTGTTTGGCCAGAGCCTGGGGAAGGAAGGGCAGGAGAGCTCCAACTTAATAAACGGCACATTTCTGGAAATGTGACTGTGTATGCCCAGTAATCACTCAACAAAGGCAGCTTTCAGCATCCACGTCAAGATGCTGTGTTTGTTCAATAACCTGATATCACTATTGGACACACAGCTTAAGTAATTAAACTGGAATGAAGGTTTGAATAGGTGTTCTAAAGGATACTTTTATTTTAAACATGCTCTTTCTTCCATTACATGCTGATTGCCAGGAAGTTCATTCCTGAAAGCAGCACAGTTTCCCCCCCCCCCACCCCACCGCTGGTAATTTGGTGCTTTTTCAAGGCTACAATGCTTCAGCCAACAAACAATTCTGGGGGCGGGGGGGGGGGGGGGGGGAACTTCAGAACTGATACAAAATGTTATTATGAATTGGACTCTCATTAAGATGAAAGGATGATGTGTGGTTTCAGGTTTTATTATTTTAAACCATTTGTTGGATGATTCTTTTTTCCCTTGGAAGACACAAAGCTGTGACTCAGTAAGCTCACAGCAATAATGAACAAGCGACAGATAACTCAATTCCTTCAGATCTGTCTTCCAGCTTCATGTGTCTCTTTAGATAGTTTGTGTTTTATTTAGTAATTTCACTTTTTCTTTACTCAAAACCAGGGTGGGTGTTTCTTTCCTGAGAAGATTTTCATGCAGCAGCTGAAGGTTGCCGAAAAAAAAAAAAAAAAAAAACCCACTGGTGAAAGATGCTCCATTAAAGTTAAGATTGAAGCCAAAATTGAAAATTGAGAGCTAATCTTTGCGTATCTTTCAAATGGAAGTATTTTTAAATTGGCAATTTAAAAAAGAATAGGGCTTCCCTGGTGGCGCAGTGGTTGAGAATCCACCTGCCAGTGCAGGAGACACAGGTTCGAGCCCTGGTCCAGGAAGATCCCACATGCCGCGGAGCAACTAAGCCCGTGTGCCACAACTACTGAGCCTGCGCTCTAGAGCCCGTGACCCACAACTACCAAGCCCTCGTGCCACAACTACTGAAGCCCCCGCGCCTAGAGCTCATTCTCTGCAACAAGAGAAGCCACAGCAATGAGAAGCCTGCGCACTGCAACAAAGAGTAGACCCCGCTCGCTGCAACTAGAGAAAGCCTGCACACAGCAACGAAGACCCAACGCAGCCAAAAAATAATAAATAAATAAATAAATAAAAAGAATAAAATTGGTTGGAATACTACAGTGCAAGTTGGGCAGTATCATTATAATTCTAATTAGATGCATTCCCCTGTTTGAGATTTACTTACAGAACGATCTCAGTTTTAGCGGGAAGAAATCCTTACTGACAAATCTGATGACGACTATGGAATTTTACTTGCCTTGTGGTGGGCTACAAGGGCAAGCCCCATAAAGTGTGGACTTGGAGATGAAGGCATAGTCATCCTTCCTTGCTTGTGACTTGAACTCTTGTGCCCAGAACACAATGGAATTTACTGAGAGATATTAAGTATCTGTGCTTCTGTTTCTTTATTTCAAAGATCACCAGGAATTAATTTTTCACAATATTGAGGAACCATCTGGATTTGCAGCTAGAGGCAGCGTGATCAGCTCCCCCGTAACTTCATCTCCATCCTAGGAGAATGGGTCCTCCGTGTGGAATTTTACTGGCTTTGCTGATCCCATTCTTGGCAGTGTGGGTAGGAATATATGGATTCCCCAGAAAGTGTCAGGACTGAATAGTTTGAAAGTCAGGAATCTCATACATAATGGGTAAAATATTTTACAGGAGGCAACTGAGAAGTGGAAGGCCAAGGATAAAGAAAGAGAAAGGAAGGATGAGAGGAGAAGACAAAGTGAACAGAAGCATCCTGGTTACATGGGCCACGAAGCAAGCGGCTTCAGTGACACTTGGGCATCATCTTTCGGCAGCTAGGAAGGCGATCGTGCAAGGGATTTAGGTGCCAAGCTCAGAAGTGGTGTCCATCACCTCCACCCCCATTCCGCTGGCCAGAGCTCAGGCACATGGACCCATCTAACTGCAGGCGGAACTGGGAAGCAGGCCAGTCGTGTGCCCAGGGATAGAAAGAAAAGGCTTTGGTGACCACCCATCTGGTCTGTCACAAGACTCCTTCTATCATAGTTCTAGGCTCTCCAGCTGCCTCTAACTCTCCCCAGGAATAACCAAGTTACTCATCCTGCACGACGGGGGCCCCTCACGAAGGGAAGAAAGCATGTAAGTGGCACACTCTGATGACCCCTGGCTCTAAATCCCCAGCTAACCTGCCGATCCCATGCCAGCAGCCTTCCTGGGAAGCTGGCTTCTGCACACCGCCAGAAATTGGTTCCCACTGAGGGCAGCTGTTCTTAAATTAACCAAAACAAGGCACAGAGGGGAAGGAGCATTTGGAGAGACAGCTGATGGCTTCACTGAATCAGAGGAAGCCGCTCTGCTGCTGCCACCCCACTGCCAAGCTTCCCCTCCCGGTGGGCCAGAGAATGTTTTTCATGTTCCTTCCTCAGATCTGAACTCAGGGCCATTTACAAGCCCCGGACAGAGATGAGGCCGTCTGATGCCAGCCCCAGGAGCTGACAGGGCAGCCGTGAGGGGCCAGCCAGAGATGCAAAGTCCCAGGAATAAAAAAGGCATTTCTAAGAGACACATGCAAAGTAGTCAGCAGGATGAATACAAAGTTTTGAGATTGGTGTCACTTTTCTTCCCAAGAATTCCCCAAAGGGGTCCTGAAAAGTAGCTGTGAAAGAACTGAAGATTCAGTGTTGGCCGTTTGCAATATTTATTACAAAAAAGGGATGTCCGTGAAAGGCTGCACCATTCACATTGGCACAAGACATGCAGCAGTCTCCCCAAGGCTGGGTATCCCTCATTACCCCACTGGCAGGCGCTGTCAGGGCTACAGGATGGCTGTGAAAATTCACTCTCACCTAGAGCCAGGCAGTGGGGGTCCTGCCAAAATACAGAGGGCATCTGAACAAAGGGCCTTCTGAAGGCAAACGTAAGGCTGGGACTGCTAGGGTGCGGCCGCAGTGCGTGTAGGGGTGACCCTGAGGTGACAGCATGCAGAGTGATCGTAATAATAAAAGCAGCCGACATGGTCACTCACTGTCATGGTCAGCGAGTATATTTCTAAGTACTTCAGAATGCGCATTAACAAATTCAGTCCTCCCAACTACCCCATAAGGTAGCCACAATCATAACCTCCATTGTACAAGTGAGGAAACTACGGCTCAGAGAGGTTAAGTAACTTGTACAACATCACACAGCTGGTAAGTGGTCACACTGGGTTAGGAATCCAAGCCTGTCCAATTCCAGAGCCCTTGCTCTTAACCTTCATTCTATGCTGACCTCTGATGTGGCCCTGGAGATAGCGGGACGGGTGTCACTGAGATGATCTCTGAAGGACCCCAGGGAATCATTACGGCAAGTGGACAGTAGTCATGGTCAGCTTTAATTGGACAACCAAACTGATAGCAGCAATGTCCCAATGTTCCAATGCAAGGGGACAGCCAAGAGGACCACCGAGGAACAGTCACCTGTATCTTATGAAAATCACTACAATGTCAGCAGTCAGAGAGTGAATGCCTAATGGATGGAAAAATTCCAGTCCAGGCTATAAGAGTCAGTGACAGCAGGAGGGAGAGCTCTGCTCTGGGGTCAGAGTTAGTTCTGGTTCAAATCCCAGCTCTGCCGTGACCTACCCATGCAACCTTGGACAAGTTACATAACCTCTCTAGCCCCCAAACTCCTCAAAGATAAAATGGGCCTTTGGGGAGGAAGGGGGAGAGTGAAAAATCCACGTCAAAGATTGTTGGAAAGACTATATTAACTGGGTAGGTGTATCAGCCAAGCTTTAGCAGGAATCCGAATAGCAGGGATCCAATAGCACTGTCGCTTTGGGTAATTTGAGGCAAGTTTTGAAAGGGGACTTTATAGAAGCGAGGGCAGGATACAGTGAAACCTGTATTAGGACCTGTCCAGGTCCTAATAAATCCCAAAGCCTGGGAATGAGTTGCCCTACATGGAAAAAGGGGACTTTGCAAACGTGATCTTGAGGTGGGGAGATGATCCAGAGTGACTGGGGTGGCCCAGTGTAATCACAAAGGTCCTTATAAGAGAAAGAAGAGAATCGGAGAAGAAGATGTGATGACAGAAGCAGGGGTGGAGGGCTGTGGAGCCACGAGCCAAGGAAGGCAGGCAGGCGGAGAAGCTGGAAGAGGGAAGGAAGGAATTCTGCCCCCAGAGCTTCCGGAAGGAACACAACCCTGTTGACACCTTGACTTTAGTTCCCTGAGACTCATTTCGGACTTCTGACCTCTAGAACTGTACGATTTGTGTTGTTTTAAGCCACCAAATGTGTGGCGATTTCCTACAGCAGCCATGGGCGACTAATACAGTGAGGGATGGGGGCGGAGGGCTGCCCTGAAGAAGGTGTGACCTTTAATCAGCCCGGCCAGGAAGCCTCCCCCCAAGAAAGCAAGCAGAGGAAACAAAACCCTGACCTCACTCTCCTCTGGAGAAGAAGTTGCCAAGAACCCAACTGAAGCCAGAGGGAGACACGTCCATACAGATCAGCTTCCGGGGCGGAGCGCGGGGAGCAGAGGTGGGGACAGATGGGAAGAGACAGAGAGGCTCTCCAGCACCCCAGGGAGACCTGGAGGAAATCGACGTCGGCTCACACACCGTACACGAGGCGGGGGCCGCGCGTGAGTCCTGAGAAAGAGCAGGACGCCCGCAGTGCGGCGGGAAAATGAGACTCACCCTTAACCCTCAGATCAGAACCCCAGCAAGACAGACTCGGATCTGGGGCATGGAGGGTGGAAATCCTTCCAGAGCTTCCTGGCGGTGGGGGGGGGGAGGGGAATGCCTTGAATGATCTAATAGGAGCCAGTGTGCAGAGGCGATCAACTCAGAGGCCACCACCCCTCCTCCTGTCTTAACCACCAATCCCAGCCCTGGCTACGTGCCCCACACACACCACACCCTTCAAGGATGAGATTGTGCTGGATGGAGAAGAAAGCCCAGGGTCCCAGGCATCGGCTGCCCCTCCTAGCCTGGCTCTGGCCAACTGCTACTGCCCATAGTACCAGCTGGGGACATGCTCAGGCCCTGCCCTCAGAAACTAACATTCACAGGCCAACTTAGCTGAAACATGCAGCCTGGCACTAGCCAAGAAGGCAACTGTGCAGATTAAGAAAAGCTACCCTTGGGGCTTCCCTGGTGGCGCAGTGGTTGAGAGTCTGCCTGCCAATGCAGGGGACACGGGTTCGAGCCCTGGTCTGGGAGGATCCCACATGCTGCGGAGCAACTAGGCCCGTGAGCCACAACTACTGAGCCTGCGCGTCTGGAGCCTGTGCTCCGCAACAAGAGAGGACGCGATAGTGAGAGGCCCGCGCACCGCAATGAAGAGTGGCCCCCACTTGCCGCAACTAGAGAAAGCCCTCGCACAGAAACGAAGACCCAACACAGCCATAAATAAATAAATAAACAAAAAAAAAACAAAGAAAGAAAAGCTACCCTTTCCTTAAGACATTTTCCTGCCATCTACTGGGGATCTACAATAACTGCACATATCCAAGATGACAGTGAGGAAAACGGGGGCCCCCTGGAATTGTGCAATGCACAACCTGCACAACTGTGAGTGGCAGCCCCCCAGCCTGTCATAGAGCCCTCATCACAACTGGATGATAGTGATTGTGGCCTTTTTTGGTTTGTTGTCTGTCTCCCCAGCCCCCACCGAAACTACGATCGGTGCCCCCGGCCAAAACCTCCCGGAACACGCCGCTAGATGAACGCACTGGGCAGTGCACTGTTGCAGTGAGAGAACACAGGGGAGAATACTGTTGGGTCATGTTTCTATGAAGCTCAAGAATGAGTAAAATGAATTTACGGTGTCCAGGGTCGGAACAGAAGGTGGTGTATATTCACTGTCAATACAGTAGCCACTATCCCCTGTGATGACTGAGCACCTGGAGTTCAGCTGGTCTGAACTGGGACGTGCTGGAAGCATCAACTATACTTCAAAGACTTAGTGTGAGAATCAAGAGTGCAAAGTGTCTCATGAATGATAATATGATAACATTCTTGACAGATGGGGTTAAAATTAACGCCACCTATTTCCTTTTTTATTTTTTTTAACATGGCTACTAGAAAATCGTAAGCTACCTTCGTGACCTGTATTATCTTCCTATTGGACAGAGCTACTCTCACCCCCTCCTGCCTGCGCTCAGAGGGGAAGGGAAGCCTGTGCCTCAGACTCAAGGTCATTCTGCAGCAGACCTCAGTGAACTGGGCATTTGTCTGCCGCCTGATCCCATCCAACTCTTCCTTTAGGAGGGTCTAGTTAAGGCGTTTTGACAGCTTCTGCAGAAGGTCTGACTTATTATTAGGATACACGGGTGTTGCACACGGGGAATCAGATCTTAAAAATTCTCTCTTCTTCCTCCTTCTTTCTCCCTCTTCCTCTCCCTCTGATCTTCCTACTCTTCCTTTCTCCCCCTCTCTCTCCTCTCTATACATCTGTCTCATTCCTCTCTCCCTCACCAACTTGCTTCCCTACTTCTCAGGCCACAGGGGGGGCAACAGGCTGCCAACTGGTCCCCAGTTATGCTGCTAACCTGTAACCACCTGGAGAGAGATCCCTCTGCCTCTGTCTCTGGGTGTCTCTCTCCTAACTCATCAAGGAACTGGCAGCCTGGCTGTGGTCGCAGCCCGCCCTGGGCAACCAGCTCTGCAGAACGTAGGTCTCTGTCCTTCCTTCGTAATGCAGGCTGGGGAGGTGAGACCCACGGGCAGCCCCAGCTGGGGGCCTGGGATCGCTGAGCCTGTCAGCCAGGAGGCAGGCAAACCAGGGGCCTCGTAAGACATTCAGGAGAAGAACAGAGCGTGGGTGGAGGTTTAAAAAGAGGGGGGAATCCCATCATGCCACCAAAGAGTAGAGAAAAAAAAAAATTGGTGAGGCAGAAAGAAAATGTAGGGATGCAAACAGAGCCACAAATTGTAAGTGGTGGAGAAAATGCTGGCAACGCATTTCATCCCAGCCCTGGATCCGTCATAGACTCACTGCTGTGACTTTGGACGTGTCCCTTCTCATCGCTGGCCCTTAGCGTCTCCATCTGCAAAATAAGCTGTTAGATACTTTCTGAGGGTCCTTACACATGTAGGAATCAAGATGTGTTTTTCATAAAGAAATGGACTATGTTGGCTCATGACCAGCAGGTATTTCTGAACCCGTGGTATGGGGCAGGCATTATTCTAGCTACTGGGGATGTGGCAGAGAACAGAGCAGGAGAAATTTCTCTGCCCTCCAGAGACCGTCGCACTCAGTAAAAGCTGCCAGCCTCAAGACCGCTGAGGAGAGACAAATGCTCCATTGCATCTTCAAATGGTATTTTTATCGGAGGCAGGAGGAAAGGTGAGGTTCTTCGTTCGTCGGATTCTCACGCTAATGAGAATACCTGAAGTAACGGAGCAATTGTAATTAGGCCAGGAGCTCTGCACACGCGAAATGGCCATACGTAAGAATGGGGCCATACCTAACCTTTCCTTGAAAGCCCTGAGAGCGGAGGGATGGGGGAAAAGGCTGTGCAGGGGGCAGCCTCCCCCCAAACAGCAGGTACTTGGAGGCCGCCAAGGTGGTCCCTCATTCGCAGGCCGATCA
The DNA here is from genome assembly GCF_965194825.1 of Balaenoptera physalus. Lineage (NCBI taxonomy): Eukaryota > Metazoa > Chordata > Mammalia > Artiodactyla > Balaenopteridae > Balaenoptera > Balaenoptera physalus. The sequence continues at coordinate 53,908,110 of NC_138901.1, read as the reverse complement.
ATCAAGGTGAAGTTCAAGACAGAGTCTCTGGTACAAGACATGGGAAACCCAGGGAGGAAGAGGGAAGGGCAGGCAGCCAGATGGTGGCTATCCGAGGACTCAAACCTGGGCTGCCAGGCTGTCATCACGCAGACGGTGGTCATGGGGAAGCCAGGGCTCCAGCACTTTCCATGAAGCATCTATTATTCAGGGGAAATCAGGAGCCAGGGAAGGCCCAGGTGGCCCCTCGCTCCCCAGCCCTCTCCACGCTCACCTGCTGCCTGGGCCCCACAGGAGCAACAGCTTTGCAGGAGATTAAAAGAAATGCCAGCTCTGCTCTTCAGTTTGGGTTATCCGCACCGCTGCCACTTACTGAGTCCAGCTGTGTTACCCGGGCAAGCGGCATCCTCCCCAGAGCTGAGGCTCGTCTGCCAAATGGCACCTACACTGCCCACCGTGAAGCAAGGGAAAAGGCACTCAAAAAGGGGCGCTGATTCGTCCCCGGGCTCACGCCAAGCCTCCAGCGGAGCCCGCGCTGTTGAAGGTTGAACTCTTGGCTAAATGCATCTGACTGAGGTCGCCTGGCCATTTCTGTATGAGGAGGTGGCTTGGCCTGTGACAAGCAGCAACTGGGCACACGCTATAGCCCTTTGCCATGCCGCCAACTTCGGGACACGCACCAAACCCTCAGATGCCCCGTCTAGCTGAGCCCCTCTCATGGCGAGGGTTCTGCCACTGAAGGGGTCCTCACCTCCTGAGAGGGGGCCGTGCCCAGTGGGGCAGGAAAATGCTGACTCTAGCCCCCATTCATCTGGGTCGGAGTTCAAATTCCGCCCCTGCCCCTGACTAGCTGGGTGACACTGCACATGCTTCTCTACCTCTCAGCTTTCCTTCCCTCCTTCCAGTCTGGAGGAGACTTGATGCCTGACCAGCAGCATCCTGGCAGAGAACAGGGGGCACAGTTGAAGGTGCCACTGCAGAGAGCTGAATGAAGGTGCAGGTGGGGTTGGGGGAACCAGCAAAGAATGAGGGGCACCTTGGGGGACGGGTGGGGGTGAAGGACCAGGGGAGGGGCTGCTGCTCTGGGGAGCAGGGAGAGCTGTGGCCTAGAAGGGCTCCCTGACCCCAATTGTGACCACAGGACAAAGAGCACAGACACGGCAAAACCACAGCCCAGCGAGAAGGGAGTGGGAGAAACAGAGACCCAGCCTTACTCTCCTCCCACACTGATCTCCTGCTGGTACCTCCTGTTGGCCAAACCCAACTGGAGGCTGGAGGGCCTGGGAGCTGGGACACATCAGCATGTTGAGCCTCTCAGGGGACAGAGCAGGCCAGAGAACAGATCTGGGGACAAAAAGAAACCAGCTGGCTGTGGTAAGCTCTATAATGGCCCCCAAAGGTGCCCACAATCTAATCTCCAGAACTTGTGAATAGGTTACCTTCGTGGTAGCAGGGACTTTGCACGTGTGCTTAAGTTAAGGGTCTGGAGATGGGGAGACCATCTTGCCTTATCCAGGTGGGCCCAATGTATCCACAAGGGTGCTTATAAGAGGGAGGGAAGGGGGTCACCACAGAGGGGACGTGATGACGGAAGGCGAGGAACAGAGACGGAGTGGAAGATGCTGCTCCGCTGGCTTTGGAGACAGAGGATGGGGCCACAAGCCAAGGCATGCAAGGGCTTCTAGAAGCTGGAATGAGTAAGGAAACGGATTCTCTCCTGGAGCCTCCAAAAAGGAAACAAGCCTAGTGACCCATTTGGGGACTTCTGACCTCCAGAATTGTAATGGAATAAATTTGTGCTGTTTTAAGCCATTAAGTTTGTGGTAATTAGCTACAGCAGCACTAGAAACCTAATACACTTGCATAGTACCCAAGGGGGTCCCCCTGTCTGGTCCCCAGCCCCCTGCCACCCTCCCAAATCACTCTCTGGTGTTGTGTCACGTAAACCCCACTAGACAGAGGTCAGGAGGGTGGCTCAGACATGGGAACAAATGCCTTGGTTAAGCAGTAATGATTCTCAGAGGGGCCAGGCCAGAGGGGGAGTAATAGGGAAGAACAATTGGTACTAGATGTTTCTTTCACTTTAACCTTTGTGTTCTGTTGCTTTTGCTTCCAGCTAAGAATGTTGCCTATAGCCTGAAATATACAGGATAGCCCATTCTCAAGGCTCTGACCTTTAAGGGTATAACACTTTTGCATTCATACAGAGATAAAAAGTTGCAGAACAGAGAATAACACTCATCTTGTTGGAGGTTTACAGGAACATCGCAACCTGACCTAAGGAGAGAGCTGCAACAACAGAGGATTCTGGCACCGAGAAGTTTGCAGCGAGCAACAACACCCCTCTGTCACCTTGCTTTGCTGAAACCCTCTGGGGGGTTCGGGGTTTTTTGGGAGCACGAGCCACCCGACTCCTTCTGTGGCTCTGCAATAAATCTTTCTCTGCTCCAAACTCCAACGTTTCGGTCTGTTTGGCCTCCCTGTGTGTCAGGCATAAGAACTCGTCCAGTAACAGGGGCTGTGAGGCCCACACAAGCCCCGCTCACGTTTACCCCTCTAACTGCTCCCAAACTAAGCCTATAGACGTGCTCTGGGTTGCTCTCTAATAGAAGTTTCATATTTGTCTCCTTTCGTTTTTTAAAAAAACATCATACCCCTGTATGGACTGTCCGGTGACGGAGGCAACACAATGTAGAACAAAAAGGCCCAGCCCAGAACCCTGGAAACCTGGATGCTAATCCCCGTCTACCCCAGCTTTGGAGTGGCATCTAGAAAGTTACTGGCCTTCTCTGAGCCTCAGTTTCCCCATCTGTACAAGGGGATGAGACTGAGGCCCTAGTCTGCTGGCATGCTGATTCCATGGTTCTGAACACCTCCCCCCTGTCGCCAGTCAGCCTGACCCTGTAGGAGTCGGGGTGGTCAGGGCCCCTGGAGAGCCGTCACCTCCAGAGCCCAAAGCTTTCCCGGCCAAGTCCAGCTCCTGGACCAGGAACTACAATCTGCTTGTTCTCTGCTGCCCCCTGCTGGCCGCTCAAAAACAAAGGCTTCCTGCTAGATAGATCCCTTGGAAACAGTCAAAAGGGACCCTCAGGAGATGCCCCTGCTACTTCCTGCATGCACCGGCCTAGACCTGGCCAGCCAAGACCTCCTTGGAGACACAAGGAAGCCAGTGCAAGGACCAGAGGCCTGGCTGGGGAGGCTGCCTGCTGTGGGGCCCAGAGTCAGCTCTCCCCATCTCTGCATTCCACCTCCCCCGGCACTAGTGAGATGAAGTATGAGATGCCGTGAATTCTGAAAAGTGGTGATGTCCCATTCGCTGCCTTTGGATGACAGTAACAAGAGGATGGTGTGTCCTTGTTCTCTCTCTCTCACACACACATGCACACGCACGCACACACACGAATTCACACGAGAAGCACACAAAGAGCGTGCTTGACAAGGCAAAAATTAGCAGGAGGGAGTCCACTGAGAAGACCAAGAAGGCTGGACCAGGAAGGAAAAGAGAGACCGTGCAAAAACCATGATTAAGAAGCTGAGGGTATGTCAAAGGCACATTATGATTTGTGTCCCCCATTTAAAAAGAAAAGACAGGCAATTAGAAATGCTGGGTGCAGATGAGGTTGGGGGAAAGCTGGCCTAGAAAGCCATGAACCAAAATGTGGCTTGATTTTAATCCACTGGATGCCATGTGAGAAAGAATTCCCAGGGCTTTTGTAATACAAATGTCTCAAATGGCTGCTGCAGTTTGGCGGGGGTGGGATGGGGGGGGGGTCTCCAGTTGTTTGAGTTCAACACCTCCTCAACTACTAATGCCAGGGTGTCTCCCACCACACTTCACGGGGGTCCGGGCCCCTACTCCTCTTTGTTCTTGGGCTTGCAAATGTCCTGGGGCCTCAGGAGGGGAGCCTTCCACCCAGGATGCACTGGACAGGACCACACAGGGTCCTGGGATACATTCAGGCATCAATCCCGCTGGGGGGACCACAAATGAAGTGAGATCTTCACTGTCCCCAGGAAAAGGGGAAGTAGTGGGGACGCTGCACACAGAATATGGACAGGACAGTGGAGGCTGGGAAGCTTGCAGACCACAGTTCCTGTCCTCAAATAATGCCATTTGCCGGGCTCTTCATCTGCTTCTGAGCTGCCCCTGAGACTCTGGCTGTCCAGACACCACCCAGGCCTGTTTTCAGGGCAGCCAGGAGCAGGTGAAGGTCCCCTCTGCTCTCATCCCACAGCCTCCACCCTGCTCCTCCTTCTCTAGCTCAGAGCCTTCTTTCTGGCCTCAGGACATTCCTCCCTTCCGTCTTCTGCAGGTCATAATGTCCCCTTCCTTGGACTTCCTTTAAAATCTCCACCTGGTCCTCTGACAGTATACCTGGCAGCCCATCAGACACCGAGGCTGATTCAACCAAAAATCAACCCTCTTTCCTCCACGGTCTGAGGACTTAAACCTCAAATCTCCTAGTGCCACAAAAGGGAAGAAGAAGGGGGTGAAAAAAATCCCATGTTAAAATAGACGCTGCCACTCCAGTAGCCAGGAATATCCTCATCCTGGTGGTCCAGGGGTCATGAATTTAGAACCACAGAAAATTGCAATCACACTACACGGCCATATTCAGGTAAATGACATCTATTGACTTTTCAGTTTTAGAGTCAACCGACGGACAAAGCATAGAAGACTTCATTTTGGTGACCGACAGAGCACAGACGTTAACAGCCAGGATGATGGGAGAGTAAAGGTACATCAAACCGGTTAGGGAGGAAGAAGTGGGAGACGAGAGGGGAGGTCCCAATGCTGACACCCTCATCCTACACAGAAGAGAGTCCCTGCGGCCCAGCAGAGAGCTCTAGGTGAAGAATAAATACCAAGTTACAAAAATAACCAAGCAAAGAACCAGCAATGTAACTATCTGAAATTAGGAGAAGGGGAGGGAAGGAAGGGATCAGAAAGCATCAAAGCATTTAATTCTCACTTTTCAATGACGTGGGGTAAAAAGCACACGTGGGGAAGCTGATTTAAACATATGGAGATAGAGAAAACTATCAAAAGAGTAAAAAACAGGGTCCATTAAAACTGCTAGCTCTAGGCTAAGGGATGGGAGAGGTAAGGCAGGAAACTTCATTTTTATCCATAAGCTCTTCTGTGCCCTTTGGGGTTTTTGGGGGGGGGGGTTTGTTAACCCTGGCATGTATAAATAAAAAACGTTGCTTGCCACGTTAGTAAACAAAGGATGTTGCAGCCACCCACAATGTGCACCCTGAGAGGATTCAGGATGGAGAAAAGCAGGATATTGAGCCTACATATAATAGTTAAGGTGTATCTCAAAGGAATGTTTTCAAGGAGCCCAGACTCTTGCATCTTTCCATACCAAGAAAAGTGCTAATAAACTCATTAACTTGAGGTGTCTGATTTTCTTTCATTAACGGTAACCTTTTGAAGTTCCGACTATCTGGTCTTTGTTACAAGAACTCCTGTACAGCCTGGCTCCTTCCTTACCTCTTCGGAGCAGTCCCTCAGGGCTATCTGACAGGCTGTCTTCTGGGGCGGGAGTCCTCAGAAAGTCCGCTGAATAAAACGTAATTCTCAACCTCTAGGTTGTGCATTACTTTTTCAGTCGACACATGCATTATTTTGACTTTTAAAATTAAAAGTTTAAAAAGTGACACCAAACTCCTGGCCAACTGAACCAGAAACGGCCAGGCCATCTGCTAGCTGCCCAGTGCCCTGCTGTCCGGCTGGGGCGGAGGGGTCAGTGCGCGGCGAAGGGGCGGCGGGCTGGGGAGGGTGAGGGAGGGGCCGATGGAGGCGGGGGCCGGAAGCGGGTGGCCTGGCGCCTGCGCACTAGCCCAGCATGTTCCGGCAGCGCAGGCGCTCTTCCTCGCGTTTCTCCTCCAGGCGGTTCTCCAGCAGCCTCAGCTCCCTGCGCACCACCTTCCGCATGGACGGCTCCAGCTCCAGCACTTTCTCCAGGTCCGCCTTGGCCTCTGCCTCATTCCACACCTCGGCGTGAGCCCGGGCCCGCACGTAGTAGGCCTTCGCGATGCCTGCGGGGAAGATCCAGCTGGACCCGCCACCCAGCCCCAGAGGCAGCTCCGACCCCGCGCCCGGCGGGGCTTGGCCAGCTGACACAACCCTTAACCTTGACCCTGATCCTTAACCTTGACCCTGATCCTTAACCTCTCTGTACCTCCAGAGCCCGTCTCCTCCACTATAAAATACAGACGATAATAATCGCAGTACCTACTTCCCTCCCTTCCGCGGACCCTTCCAAGGCCCTGCAACTAATTTTACATTCACAACTTTCTATTCTTTTCTTACAGAAGCGCCCCTAATGGTGCAAGCTCCAGGCCCAATCCCTGCACCTGTCCCTTACGGTCACTATAAGGACTAAATGAAATGATAAATGCAGAGAATTTAGCGTGTGACGCAGAGTAAGTGATGTAACGTTCTTCAAACATCGTCTTCACAAGTATCGCCATATCCGCGCATCACGGATCCTAGAATGTACTTAATATTGTTCTCTGTATTGATTGCCCCCATTTTTAAAACCCGTTTACCGCTCCACACAGGTTTGGTGAACTGCTTATATTTTGCCCTAATGCACCTTAAAATAAAATACCTCCCACAGTAAGTACAGCCCAATCATTACCTGTGGTATCGTTATAGGCTTGGGAAAACCCTGCTGCGTGGAGGCAAGTTTTGATGCCCTGACAGGGTCAGAAGAGAAGGCCACGGAGGTCTGTGCACGTGACTCCGGGCCCCTGGGCGGGATTGGGCGCCCCTCCCCCCCAACCCCGGACCAGCTTCACGCCACCCACCTGGGTGGTGCCGGAGGATGTCACTGGTGTGCTCCAGCACCTCGTAGTACTCCCCCTTCTTCAGCAGACATTGGCAGTAGTTCAGAATCAGGGTGTTGATCATCTTCTCCAGCTTCAGCCACTGCACCTCCCAGGGTTTCTCCTGCCCGGTGAAGAAAGGTCTGCGGCTGCCCTGCCCCCACCCCTCTCCCCCCGCGCGCAGGGCCAGTGCAGGGCTGCTCCCCCCACATGCACCCCGCTTCCCAACCCCCTGGCGGGCAGCCTCGCACCTTGGTCTGCAGGTTCCTCAGGCAGACGATGGCTTCCTGGTACTTGGTAGAAGCCTCCTCGTAGCGGCCCAGCTTGAAGAGCCGGTTTCCTTCTCCATGGAGGATGGGCACCGCCTGCATCTTCTCATCTTTACTCAGGTTCCAGGTCTCCCTCTGGTACTGGCTGGGGGCCTCCACCTGCCCCAAGAGCTGCAGGTCAGTAAGGCAGGGACCCCGAGTGCTCGAAGCCCAGCAGGGCAGGCCCTTTCCCTTGCAGGGGACCAGAGAAAGTGGACCAGAGAAAGTGGACCCAGCACATCTTGCTGAAGTCATTTCTTCATTTTCCACAGTGAAGATGGCGGGCCGAATCATGCTTGCTGGCCAAATACATACAAACGGGGGAAGGAAGCAACAAGCCCCCCACCCAGGGCCTTACCCTAGATCAGAGCCTTTGTGTAAATTAAGAAAAGGTACTCCTTTGTCAACACTTTACTTCTAATATTCAGAAAATTGCCATGATACTCATTTCATTAGAACAGGACACTTTATTGCCTGTTGGAATCTGTTGGAATCTGTTGGAAAAATATTATTATAAAAGCACAAATATATAATGTCTCTAATGAGCACCTTAGAAGGAATGCCCTCTTGCAGTGCACAAGCCGCACAACTGTTCAAGCAGGCCCCTTGATGACACAGTTCTTATTTATTTGCACTCACCCATGTAACCCTCAGGCTGAGCCTCAGCCTTGGCCATTAGCTGAGTCCTGCCCTGGTTTGACCCTCTCCCACCACCCCACAGACAAGGGCCATCAGTCATTCTGGGGTCTGGGGGAGAGACTGTGGATGGTTCCGTGCAGCCTCTCCCACTACTGGAGAATGAGATCGGAACCCACAAACCATAGGGACTGGGGCTGAGGATGTAATTCTAGACTTTTGGGAAAAAAAGGGAAGTAGATAACCAATAGAAATAAAATGCCTCCAAGAAGAAAATAACATTTTTAAAAATTAGTCCCAAAAGGGCTTTTCCCTTGGAAAAGGCAAAGTACCGTTTTTTGGGGGGGGGGGAGGGGTCCAATTCCAGTTCCCCTGTGGTTTATGAACCCTTTATCGTTCTCTAAAGAGGAACTGGGTGATGTCCAGTGACCCGTGGGGCTGGGCTCCCCTTGATGCCCACTGACCCCTGTTGCTCTTCGATGCTGGGACAGTACCTACCCCGCCTCCCATGCCCCAGGGTCACACCTGCAGCAGCTCTATTACGAAGATCAGTGGCTGCGGCTCCTTCTGCAGCTCATCCAGGTCCTCGTAGCCCAGTGTGTGGTAGGCGAACATGTTGGCCAACCCACACGTGTGCACGTGCCACTCAGTGGGGTCCTTGCCCTCCGCCATCTGCCGCAGGCTCCGGGACAGGATAGGGTAGACCCCTGTGTGCTGTGGGGAAAATTGGGCGGATGGCATCAGGCTGTCTGCTCAGAGCCAGCTGGACCACAGAGAGCCCCACTCTGGGGCCCCCCCAGAGCAGGACTCCTGCTCTCTCCCTACACCTGCCCCATGGCTGTTACTACTCATCACCCCAGCGTACCCCCACTAATCACTGTGGTTACCTGTGTGCCAGGGAGAGCGCGCTACACCTATTAGCTCCTTTAATCCTTAAGGTGACCCAACGAGGGAGGCGCTACTATTCTCCCCATTTTAGAGATGTGGGAACTAGAGCCCAGAGAGGTTAAGTGATTTGCTTAAGGTCACACAGCTAGGAAACGAGAGTCAGGATTCAAACCCAGCTCCGGGGACCATGCTTTAGCCGCAATGCTATGCTACCTCTTGCTGGCCCTTGCGGTCGACTCTAACGGGTTTCTCTCCCAAGGAGACCCTCAGTCCATGAAGCCTGTGACCCCGCAGGGACGGGAGCATGGAGAGCTGTGGAAGGAGCAGGGCTCTGGGCCCACGAGGGCCGGGTTGGTGTCCTGATGGTGCTGCTGACTGGCAGTGAGTCCAGGTCACTGCAGCCCCCTGAGCTCCCATCCCCTGGGTTGCACCTACCTGATAGTGAGGCTGGTGTAGGGGTTAAATAAATGAGATGGCGCAGATATAGGGCCAGCTCACCACAGCTTCCCCCAGCACCAGGAGCTGGGGTGGCCACCCTCAGTGTGGAAGAAGGCTAGGGAAATCAGCTGCTTGGCCTCAGGCAAGGCCTGTGGCATTTTAGGCCATCTTAGGCCTCAGCTGCCCCATCTGTGAGCTGGGATGCCCCACAGACGAGCTCTGAGAACCGCTCTCCAGGGGCTGGGTTCTGAGATGGCCCGTCTCAGGCTCCTGCCCGCAACTCCAGTAAAGACACACCACTGGGAAAGTGAAGGGGCAGGAGTGGTTCCGCTTGGTCCCCAAGCCACCAGCAGGGGGCTGAAGGCCACCCCCTCCCTGCCTCCACCAGCCAGCATTAGCCCGGAGTACCTTCGGCTTCTTTGTGAGCTGGGTGACCAGATGGCAGTTAAGCCTGTTGAGATTAAAGCTGGATGAAGAGAGGGAGGGGCCCCCCCGGGAACAGCTTGCTGGGGGGAGGGCGCACTCCTGGCCCTCACGTAGCAGCCCCAGCTCGCAGACCCCTGCCTCCCAGAAAGTCAGTGCTGAGCTGCTGACCCCAGGAATGGGAGGCTGCTTGGACATGACCTCAGACCAATGCCTTGTCCCATTAGCCACCTGCCACCCTAGCGCTACCAGGGATGCTGGTTGGCACGGTGGACTGTAGGATGCCACCGGGAGTGGGCAGAAGTCCCAAGAAGAAGGATACAGGCCAGAAGAAGGAGCAGAACTCCAGGGCCCCGCACCCACCTCTGCAGCACCTCCGCTGAGACTGGGCAGAGGAACTCCAGGACCACTGCCCCTCTCTGGGGCTTCAAGGCCACAGCCTGTTTCTGTCTGAGGGGCTCTATCTATCTGGAAATTGCAAACTGGCATCCTGGAGGCCACATTCAGCTCCCAGATTCGTTTTGTTTTATCCTTCACGTAATTAGTTGCCAACACTTAAGCATTGAGAGAACTCATGGACTAATGAAAATCTCTGGTTTGTCTCTAAAACTCAGACTATCCAGCCACACCCGACCTGCCCCTTTCACACAGCAGCCATCCCGTTGGAGCTGAGGAGCAGCTGCCCCCTGTGGATGGAGCAGATGACCTTCAGTCACCCAGGGGCCCTGGCCCTTGTGGTATTTGAGTTTGCAACCCCTGGCCTCACTAGACTGGGCACCAACAGAAAATTCCTCGTAGAGACCAGTGTGCTCCCTGGGTAGAGGGGGTGGTAGTGCATTTCAGGGCAGAAGCTCCCAGAGCCCCTGACGGCCCCTGCCTCTTCATACTCCCTGGCCTGGATGCTACCTCTCTTCCCACTTCTAGGCCTGGTGAACTCCTATTCATCCTTCAACACCCAGCTCAATGTCATCTTCTTGAAAAAATTCCAGTGTGCTCCCCTCCTGTGGCTCTATACCAATCTGTCCTCACTCATTTATATCGTGGTGCTACCTGCCCTGCATTGTAATTGCTTAGGTGTCTGCTCCTCCTCCACAATTCAAGTTCCTTCAGGGATGGGGACTTTGCCTGTTTAGCCTCTAACACCTAGCACAGGCCAAACCTGGTGCACTGAATGTTTTCAGATAAATAGACCTACAGATAGATGACAGGTGGATGCTTAGTGGTGGAAGAATGGATTATGAATAAATCTGGTTGAAGGGAAGGATGGATGAATTGATGCCTAAGTGTGGGGATAGAAGGATGGATAAAACATGGATGCATAGGTGGGTAAATGACTCTGGAAAGTGTGTGTGTGTGTGTGTGTGTGTGTGCATGTGCAATCATAGCAGCTGTGAGCTGGGGGGAGATGAGGGGGACTATTGGAAAAACCAGTAATCATCGTGGCATAAAAATTATCAGCCTGTGAGATGGGCAGTGCACTCATGTGACCACTAATGTGATCAAAAGAACACAGAGTCCACAGGAAACCAAGAACCATGCCCACATTACGGGAATAACCGCAGCTTATGGTTTTGCAAACAACAAATCAATCAACCCATCAAAGAATTTGACAGCCTTTTATGCACTCAGCACTCCTACAGTAGCAAATATGCATCCTATGGAGAAGGGGCCCTTGTTGGTGACCAAGCTTTGTCTAACATATGGCCTAAATTACGGGCACATCTGGGTCTGAAAAAGTACAGGAGCCCTATAAGCAAAGTCAATAGATACCATTTTAAACTAATTGAAACCACAAAGAAGCCGATTTTCTGAAGACTCAACTTGTTAAAAATAAAACATCTTTTAAAAAATTAAAACATCAGGATAAAGAGTAACATAAGGACTGGTACAAAGAAAAGATGCTCAACTAATATTTGCTAAGTGAATGAAGAAATGAATAACACATTGGCTAGGATCCCCTGGGGTAGAGGATGGCGTTGCAGCCTGGCTCTATTAGACATTGTAACCGGAAACAGTGCATAAGGAGGGGACCAGGGATCCATCCCTGATCCTATCCCTTAGCTTCTTTGACCCAGAGCAAGTTACTTTCCTTCTCTGAGTCTTTTTTTTTTAAATATTTATTTATTTATTTGGTTGCACTGGGTCTTAGTTGTGGCACGTGAGAACTTTAGTTGTGGCATGTGGCATCTAGTTCCCTGACCAAGGATTGAACCCAGGCACCCCCCTGCATTGGGAGTGCAGAGCCTTAACCACCGGACCACCAGGGAAGTCCTCCTTCTCTGAGTCTTATACTTCCTCATCAGTAAATCAAGAAAGTTAGTCTCTAGAGTGCTTCTAGCTCAAAATAATAAGCTCCCACTTCTCAATTGCCCTGTCCCATGATTTGCCTTAGTATGCATCAGATCAGGTAATCCCCACAACAGCCGCTTAACATGGGAATTTGTTAATTTATAGATGAGGAAATGGAACGCTAGTAGGGAAAAGGGACTTCCCCAGGGTCATACAGCTAATAAATGAGCAGAGTTCAAATTCCGGTCTCTCTTTCGCTCTCAAATTGCTTTTTCAAAAAGTCAGTGGCTCCTGGTGACATAATGAATCTGGGCATCCACGCAGAATCCAATAATCCTTCCCAAAAGTGAGGGCTGTGAGGTGGGCCCTGCACCCACATCCCACCAGCCAGCCTTGACATCGATCGTCACTTTAGCAACACCTATTCTTTTGGGGGAATCCATCTTCATCGCTACCGTAGCTGAGAAGGAGCAGGCAGGGTTCTCTCTCCAGAGTTTTGTTTCACCCTCTCTTCCCTGAAACACAGCAGCCCTGCAAAGCGGATGGGCGAGGCCTACTTACGATGGTGTCACACCAGAACTCGGCCACCTCACTGACCCGCATGGACGTCAGCAGGATCTCCCAGACCTCCAGCTTGAACATGTTGCCGATGATGATGTGCATGGGATGGCCCACCTGCTTGCTGTCATCTATCACCGTCCGCTCCTCATCACATTTCAGGGTTCGGAAATGAAAGGTCACCTGGTCACCAAGAGAGCAGACCCTGGTCTAGACATACCTCCCGAGGCCCAGCAGAAGCCACCCCTATCACCGACCCCCTGGGCTGTCCTCTCCCAGCCCCAATCAGACCTTAGGGCATCCCCCGCCAGCCTGCACTCCCCCACTCCCTCCTAAAGGACCCCATCCCACTCTCGACAGCTCTGCAGGTCAGGAAGTCCTTCCTTAAACACGCCCTAGATCTGAGGCCGCAGACCCAGACACATCCATCATCCATCTAGGAGCCCACCAGAGATTCCCGGACAAACACCCTGAGCCCTGAAGGCCCTCCCTTCTCCCTCAGCATTTGGGACTTCAGAAAACTCCCAAAGCCCCACCCGCACTCCACGCTGAAGTTTAATTGAAGTTTAATTTGCAAAGTATCAAAAACACCCCGTGAATGGGCACCACTTCAGAGCTACCCAGATGCCTGGGGCAGAGGGAAGGGGAGGGGCGGTTGATAATTCCAGCAAGGACCTCCTGGCCATTTGTTGGCAAAGCTGACGAAGGCTGTTTGCAGTGCCCTGTGGCCAAGCTGGAATGCAGAAGGCTGCCATGGGGGCTTTTAACTGGTCTGGGGGGGGGGGGGGGCGGGCCCCACTCACTCGGGCTCCGGTGATGAAGTTTGGGAGCTCCCCCGTGCCCCCATGCAGAATGGTTTTCTTGATCCCTTCCACGTTGAGGAGCAGAGCGGCGTCCATGGCTCCAGGTGCGGGGTGACGTCCAGCCCAGCTGAGATAATCTGCCTAGAGGAAGGCACTTAGGTGGCTGAGCGGGGGAAGGGCGGGGGTGGGCGGAGCGGGGGTTGGGTGTGAATGCGAGGGATAAGGTGAGGCCACTCCCGGCAGGCTGGCCGCTGCCCCGTCCTCTGCTTCTGTTCTAGCCCACCCTAAGGAGGAGGGAAGACAGCTGGAGCTTTCTTAAAGTAGACAGGAGGGGACTTCCCTGGTGGTCCAGTGGTTAAGAATCCGGGCTCCCAGTGCAGGGGGCCCGGGTTCAATCCCTGGTCAAGGAACTAGATCACGCACACCGCAAAGAACATCCCACACGCGGCAACAAAGATCCGCGTGCTGCAACTAAGACCCTGCGCAGCCAAATAAATAAATATTAAAAAAAAAAAAAAGAAGAAGAAGAAGAAGAAGACAGTGGATGAGGAGTAGCAGCAGGAGAGAGGCCTCAGGCCACTGAAGGAGGAAAGGAGGGGGCACCGGAAGCCCCCTTTGCCCTGCCTGGTCCTGGGGCGCTGGTCCTGGTCTCAGACTCTTAGTCCCTTTGGAGCCCAGGCCTGGGTGCAGTCCTGCTTCCCTCTTTTCTGTGTCCCACTATCTCCTCCCCAAGATCTGCCCGCAGGTTTCTGGCTTGGGAGAGCGCTAGACGGAGTAAGAGAAGAGGAGCACGTTTGGAGAAAGCTGAGGAACCCCCACCAGCCCTGCTCCTGTCTCCCCTACAAGGTCTGGCTGAGGACAGTGAGCTCTCCCGTCCCCTTTGCGGGCTCTCATCCCTGTGCCCTGGCACCCAGGCAGAGCTTATTCTGGGCATTTGGGGTTTTAAAGTGAAAAATGATGTGAAGATGTGGTGTTTGGCGCCACCTTGTGGCCAATTCAAGTTCTCATGCCTCGGCTCCCTCAAGCCTTGAGGGTGATAAGGATTCTGAGCACAGGACCCTGCCACAGGGAGAGACGGGAACACGGCACCAGGAGCCCAGGAGAGCTGCGTTCAAAGGGCTGAGCCCACCTCTTATTTCCTGACCTTGTGGCTTTGGGTATCTCTCACCCTATCTCCACTTTCCCAACTGAAATGGGAAAATCGACCTCTCCTGCCTCCCTCTCTGTGAAATTGAGAAGTTTCCCTGAAAAGTGAGTGGGACCCCCAAACCCAGCATCCCTAAAAGTTTTGACTCCCATGAGGAACCACTGGCGTACAGCAGGGCCAAGCCTGGGCCAACTGCTCTGGGCCACAAACCCAGTAACCCAGACTGGAGCAGCTCAATCACCCCTCCAAGACCCCTCCCTGAGTGCTCAGAACCTCCCCACTGTGGGCCCAGCTCCACCTCTCTCTGGGGACAGGGGATAAGGTGGAGGGGGTTTACAGAGGTCCTCCTTTTCTGTTCCATTCTTTCTGCAGCCACATAGCAACCTAGAGCAGTCTGCATGCGTAGGAGGTAAGATGGATACTTAGATGGTAAAACTACAAAGAAAAATCAGAGCGATTCCCATAAAAGTCAAGGGAGGGAGGACAAGAGCAGGGGTAGTGGTTGCTTCTGGGGTCCTGGCAATATTCTGTTTCTTCACCCAGGTGATGGCTACATGGGTGTTGGCTTTATAAGTATTCATGCTACTAGCCTTTACGTTTTAGGCATTTTTCTGTCCATGATATCATTCACAATGGAAGAAAAAGTTCTAATTGGGTCTCACCTTGCTCAAAACTCTCCCTCTGTTTCAATTGCTTCCCTTTGCAGAAAGTCGAAAGGCACACACATGGGGACTTCCCTGCGGTCCAGTGGTTAGGACCCCACGCTCCCACTGTAGGGGAGGGACGTGGGTTCAATCCCTGGTCAGGGATGTAAGATCCCACATGCCACATGGTGTGGCCAAAAAAAAAGAAAAAAAGAACGAAAGGTGCACATGGATTGCAGAAATACCTAGGGGTTGAACTGACAAATTTGGCCCATGGTTGGCAAGGGTGAGGGGTACAAGCAGAAGGGGGTGTTGAAGCTGAGGCCGGAAGTTTCAGTTTCACTGCTGAGAAAAATGAGGTGCTCAGGCCACAGCCTCCAGAGGGACCCCCAGCCACTGTTTGGCCCACAAACTAACCTCCTAATGGACTTCATAAAAATGCAATTCTAATAACCTCAGTCCCCTCTGAAAATTCAACAAAGGCTTCCCACCGCCATCAGGATAAATTCTAAGCTCCTTCCCTGGCTGATGGGGTCCTTCAAGCCCTGCCTCTTGCCATCCGGCTCCTGGCCTCTCCATCTCGCTCAGCCTTCCTCTGCTCCTGGAACTTGATGGAGCTCTGGCCTCCCAACATCGGCCTTTGCAGATCCCTCTATTGGAAATCCTCTTCGGCTTTGTCCCCCTAACTCATCAGCTAAAACATCATATGCTAAGGGAAGCCTGCCCCGACCCCCCAGCTCCATTGGGTTCCCCATTCCTTTTACACCCTCTCATCATCCCCTAGCACCTCACATTCATGACATTTTGCACAGTTTAATGTCTGCTTCTTCCATCACACTGGCAGTTCCATGAGGTCAAGGTAACTGGTGGAAGTTTTCTGTTGGACAGGGAGCCTTCAGGTCAGGGCAGGGCTGGAGCTCCTTCTCCTCCTCCAACCTCCTCCCCAACAGAGGCAAGGATGGAGCTGGACCCAGAAAGCCTCAGCCTGGAACCACGGACTGGTTTTTCCTCCTTACAAGGAGGACCAGGAGCCCCTGTACCCACCACCCCTCCGCTGGGAGCCTGCTCACCTCCGTACATTTTCCTTCCCACCACCTTGCTCCACCCTCCACAGGAGGCCCATAGAGAGGCTCCTCGTTCAGAAGAAATTGTTTCTTCCTCCTCTTGTTGCCATGGAGACCGCTCTCCTTCACCTGCCCTTCCAGTCACAGAGCTGAGGGAGGCGGGCTGAAAGCTTCAAGCAGGGAGGGCCTCAGCGTGCATTCAACCCCTCGTTCCTGATGCTTGATGAGGCCGTGGAATCTAAGGGTAAGAATTCAGGTTTCAGAGTCAGACCTTCAGGGTTTAAGTTCCAGCTCCGACCCTCTGTTCCATCTTGGGCAAGACACCTCACCCGTCTGAATCTCAGTTTTGTCATCCGTAATGGGAATAAAAATAGTACCTGCTTCATAGCGTTGCTGTGAAGATTAAGGAAGATTAAAGAAAGGAAATGCACTTAGCAGACACATGGTAAGGGCTTCACGCATATAAGCTATTGTATAGATGCCCGTGGTGTACGAGCCAGGCACTGCGACAGGCAGACGGGCACGGATGGACAATGGCAACGCGACAACCAATTTGGGAGGATTTGTTTCTACGTGTGTCATATTCCCTGAGTCTTTCCCACATGTTCAACTTAGTTTCCAGAAAAATAATAACTCTTGCTTTCCCCCCTCGTATTTCATTGGTAGAGGACACGAATTAAATTCCCTAATTACAATAATAAATCCAACAAGCATACAAGAAGTGTGGGAACAAACGCTTGGGAAACAACTCAGCTAGGGGAAGAAGTTGAGCAGGCAAAACGGAGCAGCGTTTTTCAAACCGCAGCTCACAACTCTTAGAGAGCCATTGTAACATAAACTTAGCGAGCTGTCACCAGGATTTTTTTTTTTTTTTAATGAAATAGAAAATATGTCAAAGCACCTCACACATAGTCAAGTATCGTTTCAGGAAACTTTTGTTTTAGTTACACATATGTGTGTGTGCTGGGGGTCTCACCTGGGTCCTGGGCCCCCAGACATGATGTTCCTTGTGCAAGAAGAACCCCCCCTCCCCTGCCTCCCACCTCCCCACATACACACTCAAACACACACAAACACACACATTCTTTGCTTGGTGAACTCATTTTCTAGGCCTCAGCTTTAAGTGACATAATTTTTGTGTCATAATTTTCTTTGATGAATCGATTACTGGTTATTTAATTTATTCATGTCCGTTTCTCCCCACACACTAGAGCTGAGCTCCTGGAGGTAAGGAATGCATCCGTTTTGTTGACCTTTGTGGACCGTTGTTAGCACAGTGCTGAATCTATCAAGACACAAGTAGGTATTTGGAAAGACACATGAGGGGACATGGGGAAGGAGAAGGGGGGCCGGGAGAGACCAGGGTTGGATACACCTGCCGGGGAGAGGTGCAGGCTGAGGAGATGCAGTGTGGTACGCTGGTGAGGCTCATGGACCCTGGTCCCAGACTGAGTTTGAATCCTTGCTGCATACTAACCGGGGGAAATTGGGGCCTCACCTGACCTCCCTACGCCTCCGTTTCCTCATCTAGTCCTTGGCTGCAATGAGGGGCTCATGAGTTCCTCCTGTAAAGTGCTTGGAACACCAGTACCTGGTGTATAGTAAGTGCCTCGTATTAATCGTTCTCCTCCCATGGGGAGGGTCCCTTCGCAAGGGTGTGGGTGAGATCACCCAGAGGTGAAGAATAGGGTTAAGGACTGAGCTTCAAGGGGCCCATCAGTCGAAACTCGGGGTGGGGGGTGGAGGGTTTTAGGTGAGGACGGCAGCAAGGAAACGGAAGGGGGAGCATGGCTAATACTGCTTTGAGGTGGAGGGGGGACGAGGCTTTCTAAACGGTGGATTTTTTAGTTTGGATGCTAAAGGGAGGGAGGGAGGCACTCAGCTGGATAGAGGGGACGGGGCGGGGAGCGTACTTGGAGGAGGAGGGGAGGTGCACCCAATCTGTCCCCTCTTCCAGGATGGACTTTCCTGGGGGTCAGCGCGAGTGGCAAGTTTGGGGGACAGAGGGTCAGTCTCCGGAAGGCACAGGGTCACGAGGGAAGTTTGAAACAAAACTTCCACAGGAACCCAAGGCTCCGAGCTCCCCCAGCCCAGGCTCTTTCTTACCAAACCACTGAGACCTCCAAGCAGGATGGGAGGGGCCCCTAGGAGCTCGGGACCCCGCCTCCGCCCCGCCCTGTCAGACCAGCCAGAACCCTTTGTAGTTAAGGAGGGAGCCCAGCGACCGGGGGCCGAGCGTCAGGAGGTGGCGCCGGGGCTGAGCCGGCGCGGGAGAAGGATTCCGCAAGCTGAGCGGGCGGGACCCCAGAATACAAAGAGGCCTCAACGCGCGGCTCCCGGCCCGCCAGACATCCAGAGGCATGAATGGGGAAGGCCGGGCCAATCCGAGGCAAGATTCACAGCCGCGGGCGCAGGAGCCAATGGGATCCCCGACGAGGCAGAGAGGCGGGGACGGAGCCAATCAGCTGTGAGGACAGGGCCAGGGGGCGGATCCACGCGATGTTTCAAATCGTCTGGATGGGTGAGGAGCAGCTGTGCTCGGCGTCTGGTTAGCGTTGGGCGCTGTTGGGTGAGTGCGGGCCGGGGCGTGGTAGGGCCTCTGTTCAGAAGGGACGGGAGGTGGGGAGGGGGGACCTCCCGTTAGGACGGACACGGTATGTGGGGCTTCTGGGTATAGCCGGATGGACATTGGGGTGTCTGGTCAGCCCGCCAGAGCGCGTGGGGTCAGGGCGAACCCGTGAAAGAGCCGCTGGTCCTGCCCTGGACCAAGTGCTGAGGCTCGGTGGCGGCCGGCCAGTCCTGACTGCCTCCCTCTCCGCCTGAGGCAGATAACGGAAAGGAGGCTGGGATGAAAAGACAGCTTGTTTCAGACACTTGCAGCACGGGACACCTTGCTGACCGGCCTTGTTCAGCCTCTACCCTCTCTGGGCCTTGCTGACCCCTCTTCCAGGAAGCATCCTCCTTCCTGCACCCACAGTTGCCAAGTGCCCCACCCCACGGGCCCCCATCCCATCTCTTCCCCCGGTACTCAGGGTGTCTTTGAAGCCTGCGGATGGGACTGCGGGGGCACGCCTTGCTGACCTCCCTTTGATCTCCTCTCCAGGGTCTGCTGGGCAGAACAGACTCTCGGCCAGGCAGATGGCTTCTCGGTGGCCGGCCGTGGGGACCTCCACGCGTCGGAGGTCCCTACAGAGCCAGGAGCAGCTGGAGGAGAGCGAGGCCCTACAGCCTGCAGTTGGCCACCCAGACAGCTCCAGCGGGGCCCTGGACTCCCTGTGCAGACAGTTCCAAAGGAGGCTGCCCCTGAGAGCAGTCAGCCTGAACCTCAGGGCGGGCCCCTCCTGGAAACGCCTGGAAACCCCAGAGCCAGGACAGCCCGGCCTCCAGGCTGCAGCTCGCTCAGCTAAGAGCGCCTTGGGTGCCGTGTCCCAGGTAATGTCGAACGTGTCCAGGTATGGAGGGCTTTCTTGATGCTGGATAATAGCTGCCCCCAAGGAGCCCCCAAGAATATAGACTCTGTGAAGACAGGGCCTTTGATTTGTTCATTGCTGTGTCCCCAGCACTCCAGATAGTTCCTGGCACATAGCAGGTGCTCAACAGATAGCTGAATGAGTGAATGAAAGCAGTGTTGTGAGGAAACAGAGCCTCATAAGACAAGATGATAGAGCTGTATTGTGATAGGAAATTACATTCAAGGGGCTAATGGTGGGGGAACACCAAAAAGAAGCTTAGTCAGTGAAGGCTTCCCGGAGGAGATGATTCCGTGGAATTCGCCCAGGAAAGGGGGAAGTATGAGGAGTGTACAAGGCAGGTGAAATAGTCCAGACCCAGGGCTGAGGGAGGGCAAGATGCTGAAGAGAACTGGCAGGAACTTAGTCTATGTGTGGCCGGAGGACACAGAGCAACGTGGGACGTGAGAGGGGGTTCGGTGTGCCAAACATGTTTAGATGCTCCCAAGAGCTATTGGGAGCCCTGGGAACCAGTGGGAAGAATTTGCACCATGGTGGAAATTGGGTCCGATTAGCATCTTAGAACTTGTTCTTTAGCTACTTGATGAAAAGGGGGTTAGAAGAAGATTCGCCTCTGAGGGGGGTCTGGGGGGTCTGGCCTTGCAGAGGAGTGAGCAACTTCAAGAACTGCTCAGAAGGTAGCTTTGAGAGGATTTGGTATCAGATGAGAGGTGTGGGCAGGAAGAGGCCATGTGTGCTGGGGGTGACAGGTCCCTGGGCCTCCCATGTGGCTGTGTCTCCAAACCTAGAGCTGGAGGTGTGGGGAGGCGTCACCTAGGAAGGACAGGAGCTGTGAGAGTGGACAGGCCTCCAAGGAGAGAACTGGGGGTGGGCAGAGCATCTCCTTGCTGTCTGAGTGGGAATCTGAAGGTTTGGGAGAGGGAAGCATTTCTGGACCCTTTGAGGAGAAGTCTCTGAGCCAAATGTCAGTCCCTGAGAAGGGTCTGTGTGCAACAGTGTGGACGGTAGATTAGAGTGAGGGAGACCAGAAGCCGGGAGAGAACTTACTTCACGGTATCCTGTGGGTAGGCCTGGTCTCCTCTGGGCCTCCCCTTTGAGTCTGGGTCAGTCTGTCCCGAAAGAGGGTTTGGACTTAGACCAAACGCAGACTCCATGAGCCAGCGTGGTTCTGCTGCTGACCACGCACTCACCCCCGGGGGCCCTGAGCTGGCTGCTTGCCGTGGACCCATTCCACGTGGACTCATCTGCAACCCTCACCCTGAGACTAAAAGCTGCCTGGATTTGTAGGACCAGCTGGTGCGCCGAAGTGTTGGGGGCATGGCCTGGGGACTCGGGGGTAGCTCACTCTTGGCTTGTCCGTGCTGACCTTTCCGTGTACCTGTCGCAGAGAATCCAGGAGTCCTGCCAAAGTGGCACCAAGTGGCTGGTGGAAACCCAGGTGAAAGCCAGGAGGAGGAAGAGAGGGGCACAGAAGGGCAGCGGCCCCCCCGCTCGCAGCCTGAGCCAGAGGAGCGCCCGGCTATCAGTGGCTGCCCCTGCCCGCCCAGCCCTGGACCCCCGGGAGAGGGAGCAGCACCGCCTCTCCACCCCGATGGGCCCGCATGCCCACCCTCGGCGGCGGTCCAGGAGGGAGGCTGCCTTCCGGAGCCCCTACTCCTCAGCAGAGCCCCTCTGCTCCCCCAGGTACGTGCGGTAGTGCCTGCCCCGCAAACACTAACTGGGCCCTGGGACACCTCCTGGGGCTACCTGGAGCCAGGGACACCCTGAGCGGAATCACATCCGTGCTGTGGCCCAGCTCTGCGCCCTGCTAGTGGGGGATCTGGGGAGGTCCTTCAGGGCCTTAGTTTCCCCGTCTGCCAAAGGAAGAGACGAGCTTAACTCTGGGAGGATCACAGTCGCCCGAGCCTCCGGGGAGCCCAAAAGCAAGTTCTGAAGCCATCCGGAGGGCTGAGGCTCACCTGTCTACAAGATCACCTGCCCTTGACCTTGTGGGCCTTGATCCAGCTTTTCTCTGCCATCTGCTCCAAGCTGCTCTGATGTCACTTCCTGGAATGGGGGTCTGCGGTGACACGTTCCCAGCCCGTGTGGGTCATTTGGGCCCATACACCAGGCCCGGTGCTGGATGGGAAGGGCTCCTGTCACAGGTTTCCAACTAGTGACTGATAGTGTGGCTTTTCCTTCCATTCAGCGAGTCTGACAGTGACCTAGAGCCCATGGGGGCAGGAATCCAGCATCTCCAGAAGCTGTCCCAAGAGCTGGATGAGGCCATCATAGCCGAGGAGAGGTGAGCTGGCATACCATGCTTCAAAGGGACATGGCCGGGAGGGTCCGCCTTGAGCCAGCCACTTTTTTTTAGGCAGGCTCTGGCTCTGCCCTGCTGTGTGACCCTGGTCGGCCCTCTCCCTCTCTGAGCCTCTGTCTCCTCTGCAACATGCCTTGGTCTCCTCCTTGATGAAAGACCTAGACTGGGGTGGTGGTTAAGGACATACCCTGCATGTATGTGGCCCCCTGGGCCTTGGTCCCCCACATTTGTCCATCACGTGTGGCCAGGTCCCTGGTTCCTGAAAGACCCGCCCTTCCTCTGCCACTCCCCATGGCTCCTCTCAGCCCTGCCCGCCCATGGAACTGGGGAAAGCATCCTGGCTGCTGTGAAATGCCTGGTCTGTCTGCTTAGGACACCATCCCGGGGGCAGGGCCTGGGCCTGGAGCTGCCCTAACTGGGGGCCGTTTGTACGTGGCTGTGACGGCCTCTGAGGCGGGGCCTGCCGGCTCTGACTACATGCTGAGTGGGCCACGTCCTGCCACGTTGCCAGGTCTGCTCTTGTCTAGCTCAGGCGGGGAGGGTCCCTCAAAGCCTGCGGCACCCAGTGGCATCTGTCCCTCCTGCTTTCCCACCTCTAGTGGCGACATGACTGTTTCTCTCATTCATGACTGAAGACAGCATCCTGCAGGTAATGCCCTCCTCCTAAGCAGCTTTCTCTGTGTCTTCCCCCTCCCCCTCCTCCTCCTCCTCCCCCTCCTCCTCCTCCTCCTCCCCCTCCTCCTCCTCCTCCTCCTCCCCCTCCTCCCCCTCCTCCTCCCCCTCCTCCCCCTCCTCCTCCTCCTCCCCCTCCTCCTCCTCCTCCCCCTCCTCCTCCCCTCCTCCTCCCCCTCCTCCCCCTCCTCCTCCTCCTCCCCCTCCTCCTCCTCCTCCCCCTCCTCCTCCTCCTCCTCCCCCTCCTCCTCCTCCTCCTCCTCCTCCTCCCCCTCCTCCTCCTCCTCCTCCTCCTCCTCCTCCTCCTGCACGAGCCCGTAGACATACTTGGAGGCATGTTAAAGAACTGAGTCTTTTCTGGAAAAAGCCACAGAGCCAATGGGCCCCACAGAGCAGGAAGGTGCAAGTCTTCTGAGCTGCTCGGAGCCGGAGCTGCTGACCTCACTGGGCCCATCACTGATGGAGCAGAGCATACCTGGGCCCCAGGCAGCCGCAGCCACCTTCCAGCACCTCATTTCGGGGGGCAGTCTATGGTGTCCCCGCCTCCCCTGGCTTCAGCACTGTGAGGGGCATGAAGGGAGCTCTGTCTTGCAGGAAGCAAGCCATAGCTGACCACCATGCCCGCACACCCAGGATCCGCGCCTCCCGGGAGTTCCTGGAGGACCCGGGAGCTGGCAGTGCCCCTGGGCCGCTGCAAACAAGGACCAGACTAACAAGGGCCTGCTTGTTAGCTTGGAGGCTGCTCGGGGGTCTCTGCTCTCCTGCTCCAGCCACGTCCCCGCCAGCCAGCGACCACTTGCCGCAGTCTGCGAGTGACTCGGGGAGACCTCGGAGAGGCGGGGGGAACTGTTCATTCTACTCCCCTTTGGGGCTTAGAAACTCATCCCACGTGTGAGCTTTACAGCTGCTTCACTTGTAACGTGAAGTGCAAGCACAAGGTAATATCTGAGAGCTCCGAGCTGTGTACCCAGGAGTAGGGTCTGCAAAGAGTCACCTCCTGTGTCACCAGCGCAGTGGCTCTTGGGAACCCAGATTCTAGCCCTGCTGCCCACAGCAGAGCCCCGGAAGAAGGGATGGGAGAGAGTTCCAGGCCCCAAGACCCTGAGTCCACAGGTACCGATTTACATTCTCAGCACAGGGCACCGTGGGCGTTCAGGGAGAGGTAGCCCTGTTCAATAGCAATTTCTGACCTTTGTAAATTATTTAAGAAATCTGCTTTGTCATTTTATTCGAAACAAACCAGTGTATGACTTTCCTAGATAACACTGCTTTTTCATAATAAAGACACTCTTTCTGTATTTGACATCTCTTCGTTGTCACCCTACCCCCCTGCACCGCTCTGAGCAACAGGTCTGTGGTCTAGGGCCCGGCTTTGTCCCCCTCATCCACCCCGACTCCAAGCCAGCCTGCCCCCAGCTCAGGCAGAACATGAGCAACGGGAAAGGTCTCTCGGCTTAGTTCAGAGCAAAGCACATTTTAAAGGCAAATAAGGTTTTTATTTAAGTGACAACATTTGAGAGTTAAAAACCAACTCACATCAAAATCAAGACCAGTTGTAAAAATCTTTTAACTCCGTAAGCTGTTTTTTTCTTGTTAGAAATCTGATATTTTACATTTTCTTTTCTAACGGATTTTGTACAAGGCAGCCATGAGAAATAGAATAAACCTTTTTCACCACAGAACCGTCCACCACAAATAATACTGAGAGTTACATACTTAGGAACAGTCAGACGGACAAGATCAGACCGGCTGCCACCGCCGAGTAAACAAACAGAAAAGGACAGCGGGGTCCGAGGGTGGGAGTCCCTGCGAGCGAGCCACCCTACCGTCCCACCCCTCCTTGGTGTCACCTGCCTCTCCTTGTGCCAGTGAGGGTGGCGGTCAAATTCCTGATTTTTTTTTCCCATCTACCCTGTTGATTTCTCAGCAAGGAGACAAGGACCCAGGCCAGGCCTCGCTGCTTGGACTTAACCCTACTTAGGACGGGGGGTGGGAGTGGAGGTTTCCTTTGGCTGAGCCAAAGAGAATAGGTTTCCAGAGCACTGGGCACCCAAACCCCCGGGGATTCGGCAGGAAAAGTGGTTATTTAAGGCGGGGTCAAGCTGAGGCTCCGCAGGCAGGGCGCCCCTCCCGGGCAGGGCTGCACCTGGGCTGGGTGGGCGAGTGTCCCCCACAAAACCAGCGCCACCTCGGGACCCATTTCCACCTGCCTCGGGGTCCGCCTTTCATTTAACAATCGGCGCCACGTTTTGTTGGCAGGGCACTTCCGGGGCGTGGGTCTGGGCTCCAAAGCCGTCACAGTACAGTTTAAAACCCATGAGATCCAGCCTCCTCCCTTTCAGGGAGCCCACCCCACCCCAGTAATGTCTGGAATCCTGGGGTTCAAATATGTTGGTTTTCTGTGGCCCAGCACCCAGACTGGAGGGCCCTTTTTCCAAATGCATGAGTCTTACTTTTTTCTTTTTTTTTTTTAATGTATCTGTTGCGGAGCCTAAGAGAGGAGTTGAGATCTTTAGAAAAATGCCATGAGGCCGGAAGAGCAGGCCCTGGCTACAGATGCACCCTGAACCCCCAACAGGGCGAAGGCAGGGGAGGCTGCGGGCAGGCCCTCTGTCGGGACAGCCGCCCCCCACCCCAAACTAGGAAGAACAAACATGCCACGCAGGGAACAAGGAGCTTTGGTCAGGCGGGAAGATCTGTCTTCCAGCTCCTGGGGAGCAGGCACACCGGGAGCTGGAAGGATTCTCTAGGAAACAGCCAGACTGGGGATCACAGAACTGCTCCAGGAGAGGCAGTGGCACCCCCTCCAGAGAACGACACAAGGTGGTTCTTTGTTTTCCTCCAACTTAACTGGAAGGACAAAATCAAACAAACCACTAGCAGAGAAAGTGCACGTTGGTTACAGAGTTGCCGTGAAGGCAGTACTGAAACAAGTCGAGTCTGATCGCTATACAGAGCTCCAAGTACACACGTTCACACACACCGACCGATGCTCCCAGAACGCTGTGTTCACCACATCTCACTGTACACCTTCAGCATCTGAGGTGCAAGTCGTCAGATCCCCAAACCGGAGCTCCAGGAGGGAAGGGGTGCGGGCCCTCCTGCTGGGGCCCACGTCCCGGCTCCGATCCCCACACGCACAGAACCCTGTTCCCGCGGACTCCAAATTCCTCAGGGTCGCTGCCCTCTCCTGCTCCCAGCCTGGGGTTCTCAGAAAAAAGGGCAGAGGGACTCTAGCTGGGGGAGAAGTATCTCACGCTAATTATTTCATCACTTGAGAGCAACACATCAGTGGCTTCTGCAAAAAGGAGATGGAATTTCAGAGAAGCAGACCAACTCCGCCCGAGTTTAATTCAGCGTCTGTTTTGGAAAGGAGGGGAAGGATTGGAGTTGAGGTGGCTATGCCGTATGAGCTGGTGCTCGATGGAGAGCCAAGAAGGATGAAATGTTAAAGGAGGGATGGGCCCACTGCGAACCGCCAGGAGGCAGGACCAGAGAGGAAGCTGGGGGTAATCACCCCTCCCCAGCAGACTTGCCAGCAGCTCTGGGCGAAGATGCGGCGCTGGAAGTGGAGCAGGAGCTGGCAGGCTGGAGAAGACACATTTCCAGTGGAGAGCAGGGGTGGGGGCTGGGAGCCCGGAGCCGTCCAGCCCCAGCGGCGCATCGAGTTTACCGGGTGATTCACAACAGCGGTGCCAGCCGCCCCCACCAGCAGCCGCCACTGGGGAGGACACTGGCCACATGGGACCTGCAAGAGGTAGACAGCAGAAGCGACACTGAGCTGACACAGGTGCCTGCTGGGTATACAGACGTCTGGGCCTGGGCAGCCCGGCCCGTGACACAGAACCTCGGCTGCAAGAGCTGGATCAGCCTCAGTGACAGCCCGAAGGGCTCAGAGGCAGCCCGGGTAGCCCAACACAGCAGGTGTGGGTCTGGGCCAGGGAGCGGGGGAAGTGCAGGAGACCAACGCCTGGGCCAGGGGCTCAGCAGGAGGAAGGCCTGGGCAGAATTTGAGGGGCCCCAGGAGAGCCAAGCCCTGCCAACCTCAGGGGATGACCCAAGAGGAGGTTATGGGCACCAAACCAAGCTGAGTGGCAGGGGGAAGGGAAGAGAACACAACAGTTTGAGCCAAAATTACATGAACCCCCGGAGCTCTGGGACCTCAGCTGTTATGCCTTCCAGGAGCCAAAGGGAGAAATTGCTCTGAGCAGAGCTGGGGAGGGAGAGCCCGACCAGTGCCCTTTGGGGAATGTCTCTGTCCCTGGGACACCAGGTTTGGACATCAGTGCAAAGCAAACCTCTCTATGGAGTAGGGACCCCTTCCCAGCAACCCCACAGAGGGGCTTCCTTTGAAGTGGGGGGGCAACGGCAGCTCCCTCCCGCCCCCTCTCCCTGCCCCAGCCCCTCTCTTAGTCTGCAAGGAAGGTATAGATCATTGGGCACTCTGAGGGGCTCTTAGGCCTGAAAAGCCTCAGAAGGCAGAAGTGCAGGACAGCCTAGGAGTCAAAATCTCCCACCAATCTCAGCTGGGGAGACCCCTCCAATTACAGAAGGAAGGCAGGGCCCAGAGAGGGCAAGCAACAGGCTCAAGGGCTCACAGCCAGCCCAGCTAGGCCAGAACCCAGGGCCACAGCCTCACAGGGGAGGGCACCAGGCAGGACTCCGGGAAGAGGCATAACTGTCCTCAAGGGCCACGGGAGAAAGGTGAGGATACGGAGGACAAGAAAGAGGGGACAGCTGCAGGAGGACAGACCGTCAGCACCAGACCCCGCCCCCCAAGGGCCGTGGGCAAACGACTCAAACATGGGATGAGCCCAGGGGACATCCTCTCACTCCCAGAACGTGGCCACTTTGCCACGGGAGAGCCAGGCCCAAGATGGTGACCCGGGATGTCACACGGAGGGCGGGCACAAATGCCACGCGACCCTCCAGCAGGCAGCCAAGAAGCTGTACCTGCCAGTGGCTGTTGGTCCCTGGTCTGGGGGCTCCTCCCGTTAGGGCCTGCCTAGCATCGCTGCGGAAGCCTCAGGAACTCAGAAAGATGGTCGACTTTGTCAAACACTCCGGCTCCGGGCAGGCCTGCCCCCGGGATTACACAAACATCCACCCTCGCTGGGGCTTGCGTTGCAGGCGTGGGGGTGCCGCAGCGACTGCACTGAGACCCCTGGATCTCACCCCTTCGCAGCCCAGGGAGCCCCCCAAGGCCAGGCAGGGTCCTGCCCCCCTCGCTGGTCGGACACTGCTGGACAGACACGGGAGGGAAAAAGCAGGAAAAGGCCTGTGTCTGCCGGGGAGAAGGCAGCCCCCCGGGGCCCCCCTGCTCTGCGCACAGCCTGGCCCTCAGGGCACCGACTCGAACTTGGGGGGCCCGCGCGCCCAGCTGAGCGCGGACAGGGGCCGCTCGTGGTCCTTGTCGGACTCGGGCTGGCTCTGGGCCCGCTCGGGCTTGGGGTTGGCGGGCGGGTCGGGCTGCTGCACCGACATGGTCCGGCGCAGGTGGTTGCGCTTCCGCAGGAACTCGGGCTGCGCGTGGAGGCCGAAGCTGCCCTTGCGCAGGATCATCCGCGAGCTGTTCTTCTTGGGGCGCGAGCGGTGGCCGGCCTCCAGCGCGGCCAAGTGCGCCGCGTAGCCCTCGCTCAGGAACTGCGGAGGGGACGGGCGTCAGGCCAGAGGGGCAGGCGGGCCGTGGTCCTGCCCTTCCCCACACCCCAACACCGCCCTCTCCCCGGAACACCCAGCTGCCCCGGGGACCTGGGGAGCTCACGACCGGTCAAGGCTCCCCGCCCAGCTCTGGGCAACTGAGCGCTTCTGTCTGTACCCGCGGGTCATGCCAGAGTTCCCTGGATTCCTGATGGGGTGAAGCTCCCATCCTTGTCACTTTCACTAAAATCCCCCAGAGGTAAGTCTCTCTCTCCCCTCCTCCAGTCTCTACCGCATGGAACCTCGTTATTTTCTGGCCTCCGCAGCTGCCCTTCTTGCCAATCCCTCTCCCTAGGTCCTCAGAACCTTTGCTACTCAAAGTGTGGGCCGCAGATCAACAGCGTCAGCACGACCTGGACCCTTGACGGGTAGAATGTCAGGCCCCAGCCCAGGCCTAGGAATCCGAATCTGCATTTAAACGAGGCCCCCAGGTGATCTGTGTGCACCTTAGAGTTGACAAGCCCTGCTCTAACGGTCCCCACTCTGAGGTCCCACCATCTCTGCCCCTCCACCTGCTGGTCACTTTCAGGCACCTCCCACTCAACGTGGCCCAAAGAGATCATCGCCTTCCATTCAGTCGCCTGCTTTTCAATCCCAGTAATGGTACCACCTACCCGGTCACCCAGGTCAGAAACCGGGCGCCATCCTTGACTTTCCCTTTCTCTCGACCCAAGTGTCTGATCCCTTCATTACCAAATCCAATCCAACCTGCCTTAGAAGTGCCTCTCAGACCCTTGGCCTTCTCTGTCCTGCCACGGCCCTGCCACAGCTTCCCTCCCCTCTCCCCTTCCTCTAATCTGCCTTCCACCTGCAGCCTGACGGATCTCTCTGAATCACAAACTCACTCGAGAGCCATAGAGTCCCAGCTTGGCAAGACACACAGGCCATCCAGGACCCGCTGCCCCAGCCCCCTCTCCCCCAGCCCCCTCTCCCCTTCCCTCCCACAGCACACTCAGCCAAGCTGAGTCACTTGCAGTTCCCATAATATACATGTGCTCTGCCGCCTCCTGACCTTTGCTTTTGCTGCTGCCTCTGTCACAAAGGCTCCTCCAACCTCAGGCCCTTCCTGGACAATTCCTTCAAACTCCCAAAAACCAGCCTTGTCCCTGAGTCCGGCTTAGCTGCTCCTCTCTGGGACCCCACAGTTCTCTGTGCTCCCTGTCATTCATTGGGGCTCCTGCCACACTGCACTGTCATTGTCTGCTCATTTTTCCATCTCCCCCACTAGACTGGATGACATGACATCCGATTCCACCGTGGATCTCCCCTGCACCCAGCGCAGGGCCTGGCCCAAAGCAGGCACCCAGTCGTGTGTGTTGAATGAAGGAAGGAAGGAAGGAAGAAAGGAAGGAAGGAAGGAAGGAAGGAAGGAAGGAAGGAAGGAAGGAAGGAAAGAACAAACAAATGACTGAACGAGCAAACAATGGAATAAACCTCCTCCTCCCCTCTCCCCTTTTGTTGGTTCCACCCCCTCACCCCTCAACCCCCAGCCCCACCTCTACCCACCTGGCACTGGGTTTGATACTTCTTGGTGGGCCGGCCCACAATGAAGATCTGGGAGGGTGGCAGGCCCAGCACGCTGTAGACGGAGATGTCCTTTGTGGAGCCATAGGCCGCGCTGATTTTGATGAAGCACTGAAACACAGGGCAGCTGATGGAGGGAGAGGGGGCCCAGCGCATCCCCACAAAGGATTCCTAGATGTCCCCCCAGGGAGCACTGCTGGGGGACCCTTTATCTGCACACTGATAGACTCCAAGTCATGGGTCCACCCTGCATCAGGAACCACCCCCTGCAGTGGCCTCCCCTCCCGCCCCACCCCCTGCACCGAAAGCCTGATACGGGCTCCACCCGTGAATCACAGCCCCACCATTTGCTGACCCCACGTGAGGAACACGATCTGTAGGTTACGAACAGTGGGGCAAAGTGCTCCTCTGTGGACGGGAACTTGAGTGCCAAGTTGACACAATCCAGGGCCAGGACTAGAGGCTGGTTCTGTCCTGACAATTCTGCCCTCTGGTTCTCCTATCTGTCCATGCCTTTCTCTCCATTCCGTGACTACCACCTGGATTCTGGTCTTTCTGTCTCTTGCTTGGGCAACAGCCTCCCAACTGGCCTTCCTGCCCCTCGTTTCTCCCGCCAATCTGTTCTCCATACAGCTGCCAAAACGATCTTTCTACCACCCAAATTAGACACTGCCACTCCCCTGCCTTAAGCTTTTCCACGGCTCACCATCACCCTCAGCAGAGAGTCCATGGTCTTGCCCAGTTTCTAAGGTTTTCACGGCCCGCCCAGCCCAGGCCCCTGATCACTTCTGGGACCTCAGCTCCCACCTGACCTGAATCTGATCCAGCACATACCCCCATCCTGAATACCTGCAGCTCTGAGAACATCCCAGGCTCTTTCCTACCTCAGTGCCTTTGCACATGCTGTTTCTTTGGCCACAGGACAAACTCATACTCATGCTTCAAGACTCAGCTCAAGAGTTATCACCTCCTAGAAGCCTTCCCTGGCCTCTCCAGACAAAGCTAGGTCCTTTCTCCTCTGTTTTCCCAAAGGGTCTTTTCTAATCACCCACCAGTAAACTGTCAATTTCCATGTTTTTCTTCCTGTAGATCAGGGATTGGCAGACTCTTTTGGTGAAAGACCAGATACTAAATATTTTAGGCTTTGCACTCTGTTGCAACTACTCAACTATTCCACTGTAGCTCAGAAGCAGCCATAAACAACCCGTAAGCAAATGAGCATGGCTGTGTTCCAGTAATACTTTATTTATGGACATGGAAATTTGAGTTTCATATAATTTTCACATGTCATGAAACCTTATTCTTCTCTTGATTTTTTCCCCCCAATCATGTAAGAGAATTAAAACCATTCTTAGCTCACAAGTCATATAAAAACCATGGGCCGGATTCAGCCCCTGGGCCATGATTTGTCAACCCTGGCTCTAGATCAGCAGTTCTCAAAATTTTGTAAGCATCAGAATCCCCTGGTGGGCTTGTTAAAATACAGATTGCTGGGCCCCCTTCCCAGAGTTTCAGATTCAGTAGGTCTCCAAGGGGGGCCAGAGACTCTGCATGTCTAATGAGGTCCCAGGGAACCCAGTGCCACGGGGCTCACGGTGAAAATCACGGCTCTAGGACATCCCGAGTTCTGTTTGCCTCTGTGCATCCCCAACACCCAGGACAGGGGAGGGAACACACTAGGCACTTAAGTGTCTGTTGAAGGGATAACCAGATGCAGAGACAAGAGTTTAGGCTTTCGGGTCAGAAGATAAAGGATGAAAGGGTGACTCTGAGATCCTGGGCACATCCCTAAGCCTCACCTTTCTCACTCGCCCGTGGGGATAATAAGACACACCTCGCTGGGCAGTAAAAGGACCAGTGAGGTGCACGTGAATGTGCTTTGCAAACTGGGCATCCGCTTGGACAATCGGAGGATGTGGGGTCAAGGAGGAGGCCCCCCCACCCCGGGTTGAGGGAGGAGGGGAGGGGTGAGGAGGAGGGCGGTGGAGGAAGCCCTGCCCAGCCGGGACACTCACCTCCTGCATGAGGTTGCGCAGGAAGATGGCCTTCTGCCGCAGCGGGTCGTGCACCAGCCCATCCGAGAAGAAGATCATGCCCTGTGGGAAGTTGTGCTGGGACAGCCACGACACCACCCGCTGCTTCTGCATGTCCGGCCGCCCCGTGATGTAGAGGATCATGTAGCCCAGGTCCTGCCAGTGCCTGACGAGACGGCATTGCAGGGTCCAGCCCCGCCCCGTGCGGGCCACTCCCTGCCCAGCAGCCTGCCCCACTCCCCACTTTCCCCTGCCCCGAGAAGCCGGACAGGCTGTTCCCAGGAGCACTAGGGGAAAACAAGGGGGCACCCTGAAATCCACACCCCCAGTTGAGCCCCGTGGGTCCTGGCCATCTCCCCCAGATGGCCCACAGGCACCAACCGCATGCCCACAACACAAATGATTCCCCCACTCCTGCCCCCTCTGCTTGGGTCCGCTTCTCCGTGATGTGCCATCATCACTCAAGTTTCTGGAGCCAGAGAGAAGCGCCTTTGATTCCTCCCTTTCCTTCGGTCTCCCCTCCTTCCTCCTCCAATCAAGGAGCCTTTGATTCTACCTGACAGGATCTTCACTCCATCCTCTCACTTTAACTCCACTTCTTAGCCTTAGCTCAGGACCCATCGCTCTCCTGGGCCACTACAAAAGCCTCCTGGGAGGCCCCTTTCCCTCCAGTGCCCCCAATTCCAAATCCAACCTGGGCCATGCAACTTCGAGCAGGTTACTTAACGCCCCCAGGATTTCAGTTTCCCCATCTGTAAAATGGGGATAATAACAACAATTACCACCTAGGGTTTTCTGAAGGATGAAATAAATTCATCCCAAACAAGCCTGGCAGTGACTTTATTGTCATCCTTGGTACTGTTTCCATGGTGATTTCTGTAAATTGAACATCTAACCCCACTACTCCTTTGCCTAAAGCCATTCCTGGCTCCCCGGTGCCCTGAGGTCGCAAGGCCCCCCTGCACTGGTGGTCCTCCACACTCTGCCCTTGAGCATGGCAGCTCCCCAGCCACACGGAGCTGCTTTGCTGCCCCAGACAAGCCCTGTGCTCTTCTGCTGCAGACCCCTGCCCTAGAGAGGCTTTGTGGCTCCATCTCCTAATGTTCCCATCCCCCCATCTTTCAAGGCCACCTCCTCCAGGAAGCCTTCCCTGCTTTCCAAGCAGGCTCTGCCTCTCTCTTCTCTGTGCTCTCACAGTGGGCAAGTACCCTCTGTTGACATGGAATCCTGCCTGCAAGATGTCAGATGAGCCCAGGCCTGATTGCAGGCTTTTGTGGCGCTAGCCACCGACTGGCCACCATAGATTGGGGGTTTCCAAACCTGGAAGATGCTCTGAGAGATTTGGGGAGGTTTTGTAAGAATGCACAGGCTCAGGTGTCACCTCCAGAGTTCTGGTTAATTCTGAGGGGGTACCCAGTGATCTGTGATTATAAAAAGCAGCTTCTGATGCTTAGCAAGGTTTGGAGAGCACCGCAGCAGCCCCAGGAGCCCATGTGAAGAGGTGAGAGCACCAGATGGACTGCCCCCCAGAGAGGAAGGACCACAGCCTCCCCTTCCCAGGTGTGGGAGGGGGACACTGACTTGGGAGGGGCTTGGAGAAGATATAATGGAAATAAAGGACACAGGCTTATAAAGAGGAGGTCGACCCCTGAAGTGAGCAGGTCCAGGGCCTGTTTCCACAAGGCCAGTGGGCATCTTGAGGTGCGCAGTCTCGTAGGAGTCCTTGAGCCAGACTAGTTTTCTCTCTCCACAGTGACCACTGCTGCTGGGGTGATGCAGGGCAGTCCCCTGACCCAGTCCCCAAGAACTCCCAGGGCCCGGGATCGGTCCCACTCTTGGTGTTCTGATCACTTGGAGTCCTGGAGTACGGTTTCTCATGCCCATGACTTGTTTTCTCCACTGGACTGTGAATTTCCTCTAACTAGGATCTCTTTCTGCATCACTGCCCAGCCTAGAGCCTGGCCCAGAGCCAGCCTCAGAAAAGAGTGGAGGGAGGGAGGCAGGGAGGGAGGGAGAGACTAAAGTGGTACCTCTTTTGCTTTTCTATTGGCAAACTCCGTTTGCACCTCTCTCGGCAGTACAATAGCCCTAGGAAGCTGTGCTTCCTGCCACACCTCCTGCCCTGTCCCAATCTGGCATGGTCTGTTCGTCCCTGTCCTTGTCAGCTTCTTGGCCTATCAAAACCAGTTTTGTATTTTCTTCTTTTTGTCTTTCTGCATGTGCTAATATTTGTACAATGGCATGGACGGCAATGTGTATATATATATATATATATATGGCCATCCTTCAGGAGTTGCCTCCAATGTCACCTGCCCCAGGAAGTCTGCTCTGCTTTCTCCAATCAGCTGTAATAGTTGCAGTCTCTCGATTAGCACTGTGTGTTAGCTAGTCTCGAAAGATGGCCTCCCAGTGAGCCATGTGTCCCAGTATTCACACCTTTATGTGGTCCCTTCCCCTTGAATCTGGGCTGACCCTGCGACTCACTTAGAACCAGTAGAACGTAGTGGAAAGGACACTGAGTTCCGAGGCTGGGTCCTCAGAACGCTTGTAGCTTCCAGCTGGGTCTCTAGGAACCAGAGGAGGCCGGTCACCATGGTGGAAGTCAGCCACCAGGTACAAAGTCTGGCTAGTCTGAGACCACCTGGCTGGCCACATGGAGCAGCCACATGGAGAGAGAGAAAGAGGGACCCCAGCCGAGGCACAAGATACATGAGTTCGTCATCCATCTTGAACATCTTGAACCTCCAGCTCAGTGGAGCCCTTAGACGACCCCCAGCCTGGACCGCCACCTGACTGCCATTGCTGGAGAGACCCCACATGAGAAACTTCCAGCAGAACCCAGTCAATGATGTGATAGAATAATAAAGTGTGATCTTCAGTTGCTAAGTATGGAGCCATTTGCTACACAGCAACCGGTAATCAGAACACACCAATTTTATCCTGATTGGGATCTGAATGCAAGAGACCAGGCCTGATTCACTGCACAGAATGCTCAGACAGTGTTAGAATAAACAGAGGGAGGAAGATAGGGAGGGAGGGAGGGAGGGCATCCGAGTTTCTCAAGGGCCCTCAGTACATTACTCCTGGAGGTGAAGCCAGGACTCCTGGCTCCTGGCCCAGAGACCAGTGGAATTCCTAGCGGAAACTAGAAAAACACAGCCCATATCCCCCAGGGCTGCTGGCCCCTGCCCCGGGGGGACACATCCCCTGCAGGGAGGGAGCACTCACCGGACAACGTCCACTGCCCCTGGCCGGACCTTGGGATCGCTCCCCATGATGGACACGCTGGCCGCAAAGGAGCCGTCGATGCTGAAGACCACGCACTCCATGCCCCGGGGCAGCACCGTGAGGTAGCTCATCGCGCAGGTCTGGTCGCCCCTGAAAGGTATGGACAGCCGTGTGCTCAAGGTCAGGTGTCAGCCTGAGGCCAAGGTCAGCCCACAGCCGGGGTCAGAGCTCAGTCGGGGCCAGGTTGAGAGAGAACCTGGGCGGCATCTCCTGATGCTACAGCTGTGACCGCATCTCATTTTCCTCTCTCCCTGCAGACAAGGACAGGGTCCAAAAGACAGTACCTCGAGGACCCCATCTTCTGGACAGGCCTGGCTGGCAGGGCCATGGAATTGGGTGAAACCACCATGAGAATGTCCCCTGGGTCTTACCTGACGACCATCTTCACGGGGTAGACGCCGACCCCCAGGCGCCGGGGCCGCGGTACGCTGTACGTGATTCGGCCGCTGCTGTTGGTGATCTCCGTGTCCAAGTGCACCCAGCGGCCGGAGGAAGGCTCTGCCATCACCAGGATGTCCACCTGCAGGCAGTGAGGGGACCAGGGGAATCGCTGAAGGCCGGGGGGCTGGGGCTGGGCTTGGGAGCTCTTCTCTGCCAAGACAGCAGGGCTTGGGGTCCTGTCCAATGCTAGTTCCTGGCTCCCACCACCTTTCCTCTTTCCACTGCAGCCGCACCAGCTTCTCCGAGGCACCCGGTCCATCCCTCACTCCCGCTCTCCCTCCCTGACCTGCGTGAGCATCTCCCACCTCGTGCAGCCAGGCCTTCTGCAGCCCTCACCCCACGTGCCACATGGTACCCAGGAGGGGATGGCCCAGCCTCTGTACCTTCTCCCCGGTCAGGGCCACCATGTCGAGGGGCCCGTACATGAACCGCCCCACCAGGACCTGGGGGCCGTCTTCGGCGGCAATCACGTCGTTGGCCCGGTGGTTGGCGGTGACATTCTGGAAGGACAGAAACCAGCTCAACCTCTGCAAGGGGACTTGACCTGGCTTTTTCCTTCCATCAGCCACAGGATCAGCTGGAGGGTTGCGCACCTGCCGGATATTGCCTTCCTTCCTATTAACCTCATCAGAGTTTCCGAGATGTGTCCCCATGGAATCCACGAGGGAAACAGACCCTTAGACCCTCACGTTGTCTCCAAGGGGCCCTGGGCTCCTGCAGACCAGCATTCTCCGCTCTTGATCGTCCCCATGGCCCGGAGGTAATGCCAGTCCTCAGAGCCTGGCATCCTTCTAGACCCCCAGGCTGGAAACTGAGGCTCACCTTCACTTCTTCCTTCCTCATCACGGCTCACATCCAGTAGCCGTTTACCATCCGTCTTTGCTTCGTGGGCGATTTAAATGTCAAGGGTAGAGAAAACAGTGTAGGAAATCTCGTGTTGCCGGAAACCAGTCACGGCCATTCTGGTTCTGTTCTTCCCTGGCTGGATTCCCCCACCCCGCTCCAGATCATCCTGGAGCAATGCTGGACGTCGCGTCACTTGTCTGTAACTATCCCAGCATCCCCTTCCTTCTTCACGTCTGGTTTCAATTCATTCCGTAGCTCAAAGGCCTGCATTGGCCCCATCTGCCCACCACTCCCAGCCTGGCTTCAAGACCCAAACCACTCTATCTTCACAGAACCACCCACATCTGTGTCTTTTCCCACACCCAGGTACCTCTCACCTGGGCTCTGCTAGTAGCATCTTAAAGGAGCCCCCTTATTCAAAAACATTCCCTGTGGCAGATCAACCGTCTTTATAAAGCACAGATCTTTTAACCCCCCGGGCCCTCGGGATGAAGTCCAAATCCTGAGCCTGGCCTCAAAACGTTGCTGGGCAGTCTTTTCAGTCCCATCTCCTGCTGCTGCCCTTCGAAGCCCCACTGGTTCTTTCAGGTCAGGCTCTGTAGAGGCCTCTGGGCCTTTGCTCACGCTGGGCCCCCCACTTTCCATGGTACCCCTGGTCCCCTGCCTCCTTCTTCCAGCCCATCCACTAAGACCTGACTCAACTTCGTCCTCTCCAGGAGGCATTGGTGGACTCCGCAGAGATGGTCTCTACCTCCGCTCAATTCCCATGGTATTTTAATTCACTTCAACAAACGTTTGCAGGCACCTCATCTGCACTGGTCCCAGAGCTGGGCTCTGGGGATGCAGAGAGGAACCAGTCATGGACCCTGACCTGGAAACCCTCAGTCAAGTGGGAGATGCAGGCCTGCTTACAAGAATACCGATAAGGGAAGAGCTCATTCATGGAAATGAACACATGGAAAGATGCCATAAAAAGGAATTAAGTACTGACACAAACCACAACGTGGGTGAACCTTGAAAAAGGTGCTCAGTGAAAGAAGCCAGACACAAAGAACCTCATATTGTATGATTCCATTATATGAAATGTCCAGAACAGGCAAATCTATAGAGACAGAAAGTAGATTAGTGGTTGCTTAAGGTTAGGGGTGGGGGTAGGGGGCTGGGGGAGGGGGATGGTAGCTAAAGGGTAAGGGGTTTCTTTCGGAGGTGATGAAAACGATCTAAAATTAACCATGATGATGGTTGCACACATCTGTGAATATACTAAGATACATTGAATTGCACACTTTAAGTGGGTGAATTGTATAAAATGTGGTTATAGCTCAATAAATATGTTTACCAAAAAAAGAGTTGATTCGTGGATCACTGATCACCTTCTACCATTTAGGACTGTTCTTGGGGTCCATGTCTGATGTTCCCACAGGACTGGAAGTGCCCACCACAGAGGTGGCTGTGCTTGTAAATCCCTGTGCCCCACTGCTTGGCAAAGGGTCTGGGACACAGTGGGCGTTGACGATCGCTTGCTAAGTAAATGAATGTATGCTTACTGAACTCCTATTCATACGTCAATACCTTGCAGAGATGATGCTTCTTCAGGGAAACGCTGCACGGCCTGCCCTGACAATCCTTCTCTACATCTTCTTCCTAATCTGTGCCTCCCTCTATATGATGGCAAATGCCACACCAGGCTGTGAGCCCCGTGGTTGTGTGTAGGACTCTTTCGGACCCCTGTGTACATCTACAGAGGCCTGGCGTATAGCAATTGCTCCATAATTGGCATCTCCTCACCATCCCCAGTGCCCTGGACCCCCACCCGTGGTGCTCCTGTGGAGCCAGGCCACGGGGAACCAGCTCCCCCATCTCACCTACTCCCCCCACCCCTCCACTGCAGCCCTGGGGGCCTCGTCTAAGCCTGAATCCCAGCATGTATGAGCACGGAGATCTGAGGAGCAAACCAAAGCCCTTCCCCGCCGTGTGGATGCCCCAGCCCCCGGGGGCAGCCCCACCTCCTGGAGACCACAGCCTCAACCCGTAGGCACCTCCAACAAGCACATACCCGCAGCTTGACCTGGGTCCTCTTACGAAGCCACTTCTCGCGGGGGTTGGTGGGGCTCAGTGCTGCGGGGTCCAAACCAGCGCTCTCCTTGACGTTCACGCTCTCGTAGCGCATCACCTGATCAGCGGCCCAGCAGGACTCCGGGTCAGGCCATCTGGACCCCTCTCCCTCCTCCCCATGGTGTCAGGTCCTCCCCCAGGCCTCCCCACCTCCCAGCCTGGGACCCTCAGGAGGCCGGGAGCCCCCAGCACCTACCACTCTGCCCACCTTTCCTGAGAGCTGGGGCCAGACCACTGTCTCTCAAATGCTCTGGCCTGGGAGCAGCCTCTGCTCTCGACACCCAAACCTAGCAGCCACCTGCGTCTGTACCCATTCTCTGCCTCCCCCCATTACGGTGGGTGACCCTTATCGAAGGCCAGCTGGAGCCCTGGTCCCACCCAGCCCCACCCACCTCCTCAGGAACACAATGGAGCCAGCTCCCCTCTCACCCCGACATCGCTGGCTAGTCCCTCACTACTGGAACATTCTCCTTGGCATCTAAATATGCCGTCATAGTGCCTCTCCTCCCTGGGACCCCTCTCAACAACTATCACATGCTCCCGTTCTCCCTGACAGCAAAAGTCCACAGAAGACTCGCCCTGCACTGTCTCCACTTCCCCCCTGCCTTCTCCCCTCCCTCACTCCAGGCAGGTTTCTGACCCTGTGTCTCCCCTGAAGCCATTCTTGCCAAGGCCCCGTGACCTCCATCCTGCCCAACTCAGCGGCCCCCTCCCGTCTATCCGCTCTGGTCCTCCTCCGACCTCAAGGGATGTCCTCCTCCGTTTCCTTCGGTGGCTCTTCCTCTCTCCCCAGAGGAGCTCCAGGACCCCTCCCTGAACTTCTCCATCTACATTAACTCCCTCGGTATCTGTGATATTGTGATTTATAATAAGAAGTATATATTTGGTCTTTGTCCAATTTCTGGCACAAAGCTCCTCAAATCCTTGGAATTTCCTAAGTGAGAGGGACAAAGGTGTCTTTTGTTATGTTAATGAGGTGACTTGAACCGCATCTAAGGATAGGGCTGGTTGCCAGGAGAACCAACCTTGTGAACAGAGGGTTGGAACTTTTAGTCCCACCCCAGCCCCACATCACCACCTCCAGAGAGGGGAGAGGGGCTGGAGGGTGGAGTTCAATCACCGATGGCCAGTGATTTAATCCATCATGTCAATGTAATGAAGCCTCCACACAACCCCAAAAGGATGGGGTTTGGAGATCTTCCAGGTTGGTAAACACATGGGAATTTGGGGACAGTGGTGCCCTCAGAGAGGGCATGGAAGCTCCAGCTCCTTTCCCCATACCCTGCCCTTTGCATCTCTTCCATCTGGCTGCTCCTTTTATAAAATCCTTTTATAATTAACCAGTAATCTAGTAAATAAACTGAGTTCTGTGAGCCACTCTAGCAAATTAACTGAATCCAAGGAGAGGATCTTTGGAGCCTCCATTCTATAGCCCGTGGGTCAGAAAACCCAGGTGAGGGACTTCCCTGGTGGTCCAGTGGTAGAGAATCCGCCTTCCAATGCAGAGGACGTGGGTTCAATCCCTGGTCGGGGAACTAAGATCCCACATGCTGCGGGGCAACTAAAACCCACGCGCCACAACTACTGAGCTCACACGCCTCAACAAGAGAGCCCATGTGCCACAAACTACAGAGCCCATGCGCCACAACTAGAGAGAGAAAAACCTGCATGCCACAACTAGAGAGAAGCCCATGCGCTGCAACGGAGAGCCCACGCGCTGCAACAAAAGGACCCACATGCCTCAATGAAGATCTCATGTGCGCCAACTAAGACCCGACGCAGCCAAAAAAAATAAGGAAAAAAATTTTTCATGATGTTTAAAAACAAAAAGAGAGAGAGAGAGAGAAACCCAGGTGACGACCTGAAGATTGACATCTGATGGGGGAGGGGCGGGCAGTTGTAGGGCTGAGCCCTCAACCTGTGGGATCTGACCCTATCTCTAGGTAGATAATGTCAAAACTGAGTGAAATTGTAGGACACCCAGCTGAGGTCAGAGACTTGCTTGGTGTGGGGAAAAAACCCACACACGGGAACTGGTGTGAGAAGCAGGGTAATCCATCGCTGGCTTTAAATGCCATCCAAGCTCTGATGACTCCACAGTTTTATCTCCAAGCCAGCTAAGCGCCAGACTCTCCACTCACCTTCCTTCCCAACATCTAACAGGCATCTCATCTTCCCAGGTCCAGACCCATCACTCAGTATCCCCTCCCACCCAGCCCCCCTCTTCCCCAGCCCTAGGGCATGGTGTCACCATAGCTAATCGAGTGGAAACCAGGATTCGAGGGACTCCCCTCCTTCCCTCGCAGCCCGAATGTCAGCAGGTCCTGTCACCACACCTCAAACCCGGCGGCTCCTCGGCACCTCCGCCACCAGCTCCCTAGCCCAAGCCGCCAAAGTTGGGGTCCCACGCTTACCTCATAGCGGGGCCTCAGGCTTGCTCTCCTGCCCTCCAAACAGCAGCCACAGGACTTCCTTCTAAAATATCAGTATCTCTCCCTTGCTCAAAACCCTGCAGTGGCTTCTCATTGGACCCAGTATAAAATCTCCCTCTGACCTTGGCCGTGGAGGGTGCATGTGATCCGACCCTCACCTCCCAGCCTCTACCTCCCCCAGGCTCTCCCTCAGTCATTGGCCTCTCTCTCCACCTATTTTAGAGATGAGGACCTTGAGACCCACAGGGGAACAGGCATGATGACTCCAGTCTCCAAGTTGAAACATAGGTACATTCTCCTACGTGGTGTCTATTTAATTTTCTAGAAAGTACCACGCCATTGGCCAGAAGCCAGTGTTCCTTAGGAAAACCGTTGTCTGTCCAGGTCACCCCCCCAATCACCGCGCTTCGGTGCCTTCCCAGCGTCCAACGTGGCCCGCGAGGTCAGCCTCTTCCCCCCAGAAGGATGCGCCCTCCCGAGAAGGGACGGCAGTACCTGTCTCAGGATGAAGGCCACCACGTCCGTGGACTCCCAGTAGCTGGCGTGGAAGAGGTGCGGCAGGGCCACGGCGGGGAAGGCGGTGAGGACGTCGGGGCAGTACAGGGCGTAGTCGATGCGCTTGCTGCCCCACCACCTGGCTGTGACTACGGCTCCAAGAGGGAGGCAAGGTCAGAGCGGCCTGCCCGGGGCTTTGACCCAAGGGGCAGCGTGGGACCCCGGGGCCCGGATCCAGGGGTGGATGTGCCACTCGGGGCACAAGTTGGGGGCCAGAGCGCTCGGCTCAGAATGAGCTCTGGGAAATGTGCCGCTCCTCCTCCACCTTCGACCACCCCCAGCCCCATCGCATACCCACCCCTCCCCCAGGACGTGTACTGCAAACTGGTCCCCGGGATGGGGGCCTGACCCACGGAGACGGGCACAGACTCAACCCAGGGCCGTTGGTCACAGGGACTCCCAGGGGGAAAACTGAACGTTCGGATTAAGTCGAGGCCTGGCAAGGTCACGGCTCAGTCCACGGTCAGAGGTCAGGGCCCCTGTCCAGGGTCAGAGGTCACAGTTCTCTCTGAGGTCAGAGCTCGGTCTGGATTCCCTTTTGCCCTCCTCCCCCGCCCTCAGCAGCCCCGGCAGTGGGCCAGCGGCCACCCGGAGGAGGGTTCCCCCTCCCGCAGATCCAAGCAAGGCCCGGGAGACCCTCACTCACTGCGGGAGGTGCCCACGGGGGCCAGGCTGTCCGAGGACTCCGAGCTCTCACTGTGGGAGCTGCCCTGGCTTATCCTCCGCCCCGGGCGCTGGGACCTCGGGGCCTGAGGGGGTGAGGCAGGCGCCTCCAGAAGCGGCGGGCTGCCCCGGGAGCTGCCCTCCAGGAAGAGGGAGCTGTGGGCGTGCAGGGCGTCAGCTGGAGGGGGAATTTCACAGTCAAGGCCGAGTGGTGGGCCTCAGATGAAGCTGCCCGTGTGCGCCAGCCCCGTGCTGGGCGGGAGGCTGGGCGCCCAGGGAGGAGCCAGGCCGGCCTGCTGCCTCACCTGCCCAACGGGCGGCCCGCACCTCTTACCCCAGGGCCTGATGGGACCCCCTCTCCGTAGCACGCAGTCAGATTTCACCTCCTCCAAGCCATGGGTTCGGCAGGCACGACTCAGGGTCCCAGCCATCACGTCCAGCCCCGGTAGGGCTGCCGAGGGCGCGTCTGGGACGCTGCCCCAGAAGCACCAGCTGAGGTCACAGGTGGCACACCACCATGTGCTCTCGTATCAGACCCCTCCCTGGGCCACAGAGGATTGTGGCTGAGCTTGGAAATGAAGGGGGCCTCCAGCCTGGGAGCGAGGGCGCCCCCTGGGGGCAGGGGGATGCCCTGAGCAGAGAGTGACACATTTTAAGATGTGGGAAGGTTTTAGAGCCCCTTCTATCTATGGAAACGCCTGACAAAAGAGGACTTTGGAAATTAAGTTTCCTTTGAAATGGGGGCGAGGGGGGTAAATTGGATTTTAATCCTGAACGAGCCACGTGCACAGCAACCCCCGCCCCCAATCTAGCCCAAATCTCTGAACAGGCTTGGCTAAACTTCCTGAACTGTGGTACGGAGCCAAGGCTCTGATCTCCGAGCCCCTGACTGTCCAATAGAGGCCTCGCCTTGACCTCACCCCAGTCCATGCCTGGCTCACCCCACTTAAGCCCTGGAGGCCACTGGCCCTCCCCCAAACCCACCTGCCCTTTCTCCTGCTGTTCCCTCCACCCAGCAGTTCTCTCCAACCCCCATCCTCCAGCTCTTCTCCA
The DNA here is from genome assembly GCF_965194825.1 of Balaenoptera physalus. Lineage (NCBI taxonomy): Eukaryota > Metazoa > Chordata > Mammalia > Artiodactyla > Balaenopteridae > Balaenoptera > Balaenoptera physalus. The sequence continues at coordinate 53,865,002 of NC_138901.1, read as the reverse complement.
CTTGTCCAAATGCCTTGGTTGAAGGCCCCCTCTTCCATGAAGCCCTCCAGGGTGACCCACTCCCTGCCCTGCCCCTCCAGAGTCCAGGCTGGGCTCTAGGAATAGCACTCAGCATGGATCCCCGGACTTGCAATCAGGTCTGACAACTCAAGTATTATGCTGGTCTTGGCCATGGGAGCTGGTCACGGGGCAGAGCCCAAAGATGCCTCCTGCAGAACAGGTGCTCACACAGGTGGGCTGTTCGGAAGGCAGGTGAGTCAGCTGTCTTCCTGTCCCCCCCGCACAGAGCACAGAGACCTTGTTCAGGTGAGTCTAGTCACTCTGACAGCTGACTAGCTTGGAGGGGCTGGACCAGAGAGGGTGGCCCTGGGGCGCCTCCTAGCTGGGGCCCAGCCTCTGGCTCAGCACACTCTTACACTCCCAAGGGCCTACCAAGGAGGAGGGACTGTCCGTCACCCAGCGGGAACCTCTGGTAGCGGGGCACGCTGACGGGCGACACCAGGTGGAACTTGGGCTCCAGCAGTGGTTCAAGGCGGGAGGCAGAGGGGTCTGCGCAGTGGAAAAAGCTGTAGACCTGACTGCAGGCAGGACGTACCTGGAAACCTGGGTGGGGGTGGGGAGTGGGAGGATACATGGGGGAAGCCCCTTGAGCACCTGCTCCCTTGGCCCTAGGAGGCTCCCTTGACTGCAGCTTTGAGTAGCCTACTCCTCTGCTCAAGAACCTGCCGTGGCTCCCTGCTACCAACAGGATCAAAGCCATTAGGTTCAGCTTGGCCTTCAATGCCTTGCCAACCTGCCCCACCTAGAAGCACCGCTGTAGGCGCCCAACACTACAGCCATGGTGGACGTCGGTGACCCCAGCCAGGCTTGCTGCTTTCCTTTCTCTGTGCTTCTGCTCAAGCTGCCCCTCCTCCTAGCAGGACGCCCTCCACTATTTCCACTGGTCAAACTCCTTTAAATTCTTCTAGCTGTCACTTAGTTGCTCCCTGATCTATGAAGCGGACCTAGGATCTTTCAGTCAGGATCAGCACCCCTTCCTTCGGCCCGCTCAATTCCCAGGTCCAGTAGTAAGTAGACTTCTTAGTTTGCCAGAGCTGACAGAACACTTCTCCCATTGACCAGCAGGTGTCTCCACTGAGGCTTCAGCTCATCAACGTGCCTCCCTGTCCCTCACAGGGGACTGGACGGTCCAGCATACAGGGAGCCCTAGGTTTCCTTAGCAACGTCAAGGGTGGCCGTGGGATTCTGCCTCCTTCCCCGACTTCTAGCAGACCCCCCCTCCACTTCTTATCTGTTCCATAGTGCAGGCTGTTGGTAAGCTTTGGTGCTAAGGAAATTCGAGAATCCCTGATCCATTGTTCTCCGAGGTGCCTCCAGCCTCTTATATCCTCAGAGTCATTGCTAAGCCATCTGCTGGTGCAAATCACCTCCGTGTGTATTTTAGAGGAATGGGGAGAAGGCACTGAAGGCTGCAGGGACTGCGAGAGCAAAGGCACTAAGGTGAGCGGGGCATCTGTGGGGGCAGTAAGACCAACCTGGCTGCAGAGGGCCTGCCTGGGCGCTGGGGATGGAGGGGGTGGGTGCAATAGGGCTTCTCTTCCCTGACAGCATGACAACTGGACAATGGGGGCACAAATCACTCTGGGCCATGTGACAGGGACAGCGAAATCCACCAGGAGCTGCCTCACCTTTGCCCATCTAGGGAAACTGCCCCACTCTCCCTCCCCCCCCACCCCTCCTTCTCCTTCCTCGCCTCTTGCTTCATCTACCCCAACTCCATGGCCCTCCCCGCCCCCACTCTCCCCAGTTCCAGGCCCTCACACAGTGGCCTAGTGACCCAAAGGCATCTTGGACCCCAGCCCGCGCCACACCCACCATCCAGTCCGGGCAGCACCGTCCTCCGCATGGCCAGGACCAGGCCCAGGGGCGAGCCAAAGAGGAAGAAGTCGGACACCTCAAAATCCAAGCGGCCCAGGCTGACCTCGGGGAGCTGGGGCCCCCCGGCCGCAGGGGGCTCAGCCTCATCCTTCAGCACGCTCGAGTGGATGCTGGCCAAGGGAGGAAGACAGGGGAGCGCAGGTTAGGGGAGGACCAAGCACGGGGAGTGAGCACTTAGCAGAGCAGCCTGAGGTCCGCGGTGCAGCGCCCAGCCCTCCATCTCTGGGGCGGGGCTCAGACCCGGAGTCCACTTGATGGATCACCGACACGAGTTGGCGACCATCTCAGCATCCAACACCAAGGCCTGGCCAACATTTGGGTAAGGCAGCAGTCAGCCAACTTTTCCTGTAAAGGGCCAGATGGTAAATATTTCAGACTTCGGGGGCCATGTGGCCTCCATCACATCTACGTAACTCAACTCTGCCACGTGGCACACCGGCAGCCACAGGCGCTACTTGAACAAACACGCGTGGCCATGATCCAGTCAAACTTTCTTCACTAAAATGGACTGAGCACCTGAAAACCTAAGCCCCCTGCGCATTGGCAGGTCTGCCCCATCGTACTGGTCTTGTGATGGCCACACTATGAATTCCTGCCCTGTCCAGAAGAGAAGCCTGGCCTGGCCAGACAGCTGGGTGACATCAGTTCTGCCAGGATGAGGGCTTTCATGGTAACTCATGTTCCAGGCAACTCACAGACACAGATGCAAACAGCTTGGTCTTCCCTCCCCTCCAGCCCACAAAGGAAGCTGAGCTTAAAGAGAAAAACATGAGACACACAGAATTCCAGCCGTTCCCATCCCAGGTGCCCGTTGCCCCAAAGACTTCAAGTTGATGTTTAGCCACAGACCCAGAGTGGGCTGCTGAGAATGGGCAGAAAACTGGGGACCTCCCTGACCTTCCAGCTGCATTTAGGTACTGCTCGGGGTTTAAGAAAGTCCAGCGGGATCGCATGATCTATGAATCCATTAGCAGAATGCAAATTCTACTAAAATACTCAAGTTGGAGGAGAAAGGGAATCTTAGAAATAACAATCGAAATAGTGTGTGCCAGTCCCCCATCCCCTGTGGGCGAGGGTCTGGGCAGTTGAATCTGCATCCCCACACGCCCCCCTCCTCTCGCAGTGTGAGCATCTTGCAGTGAGGATGACCACCTGGTGTTTAACAATTCGTGTCTCATGTACAGCGTGGTCCCGAAACACACACCAGCTACGTAACTGCCAGAGAAACAGCCATCTGTCCCTACACCAGAAGGAAGAGCTGGCTTTGTTGGACCAGCTATCGAGAGCCTCCAACTTCACGTCACTCTCCAAATTTGGGGCTTCCTTAAAGGATTTTTCAAGGATGAACCAGAAATGGTATGATTTTACCTTGCAACCTGACTTGAAATGTAGCTGCTTTTCTAAAGAATAATCTTTCAGAGGGGCTTTAAATATGATTTGAATATGCAGAGCCTTTGACCTAATAATTCTTCCTCCAAGAATCCATCTGAATGAAATAACCCCTATATATATATATATATATATATATATATATATATATATATATATTTATGCACAAAGATGTTTCTGGAGTGCTGTTTATAATTGCAAAGAACTGGAAAAAGCCAAAGTGTCCAGTTACTGGGACTAAGTAAGATGTCATCCGTTCACTCAAAAAAATATTTTTAAGAATATTTACCAAGTATTTTTAATTATATGGGGAAAGACCACAATATAAGAGGGGTTTTTAAAGTAGAACTATAGGCAAAGTATGTAAAAAATATACTCCAAGGAAATACTCCAAAGTCAGCAGTGGTGAGAGGATACATTTTCCAAATGTTGTGATGACCTCATGCTACTTACCATTTGGGTAGAAAAGAAGGAGGGAGGATGGGAGGAGAGAATTGAGGAGAGAGGGAAGAAGGAAAGAGGCGTTCCTTCCCATTTGGATCTATGTTCAATACCCATTTGAATCCTGAATAAATGTACAGATAATTCATTTAGCCAGTGTCTGTTAACATGCCTCTTCTAGAAAGTTAAAGGGTGGGCAGTTCCATGGAGGGACCCGGCTGGCCTTTGAATGAGAGTGCATTGGGTGCTGGGCACTGGGAGACCAAAATGCTGACCCCAACTCTCCAGTAACTGGCTGTGTGATCCCTGGAAAGTTCCTAACCTCCTTGGCCTCTGCTGCCCCATCTGAGAAATACCAAGAACACAATACTAAGAAATACAAAACACACCTACATCTGTTCTTTCACCAGATTCTTAAGACCATCAGTGAAGTAGGCTGAAGCGCAGCATCTACTCTCTTGGTGAGACCGACTGCCCCCATCTCTCTGCAAGCTGGGGAGTGGGGCGGGCACAGCGTGCAGAGTCCCAGGTCTTGGCGCAGGGTCCATGGGGAATGGCCTTGGTCCCAGCATTTCAGTGCTGGTCCCTTCCCCCCACCCCGATGCAAGGGCCTGGGAGTCACAGGTCTCCCAGATGACTCTGGGCCGAGGTCCTGTCCCCCTGGACGCTTTGCTGGAAGGCAGCAGGCACAGGGAGCGGTTACCTTGATAGGAAGGCGTGATGCTGGGTGATGGTCTCGCAGTCATAGGTGGAGGAGTCGCTCTGTTTCCGTGGCAATGGCCTCTTGGGTTCTTCATCCTCCAGCGCGCTGGAGACATCAATGCTGCTCTTGCTGAGCCGCTTGCTTCTGGCCAGGCTGCACTCCTCCTCCACCACCGCCGGGGTGTCCTTTGGGGCCGAGCAGAGGACAGGAGGACACTTCAGTCACCGGAGACTCTGCGGCCCCGCCTCCTCCCCCAGCACAAATGAACCCCTTTCTCCTACGGTGTGAGAGGCAGTACTTCTTCCAAAAGGGGCATGGGAGCCACAGCACAGTAACGGTGGGATTTTAGGCACAGGGCTGTCCCCGGAGTCCAAAGGGCTCGGCAATCCAGTGGGACTCTGGACAGCCGTCTAGGGACCAAACCCGGCATGAGCCCTCTCTGGGCTTCAGTTTCTTCACCTGTATTAATAACCTCCCACTACTCTTGCAGGACTGTGATACGATACCTTGTAACGTGGATGTCACAGCACAAACATGAAAAGCTAACACTGCTCCCCCAGGAGAGGCCCTGTTCCCCTGGGGCCGGGGCTGGGGGTCCCAAGGACAGACCCTCCCCCATTCCCACTCTCTGGCCCGCACCTGGGTGCTGCTGACGCTCCCCTTCCGGCTGCTGCTGCCAGGGCTGTCACCTGAGGGCCCCGCGCTGTAGCAGATGGCATCGAAGGCCAGGAGGCCCCCCACACAGTCCCCGATGAGACACACCTGGAGAAGGCAGAGCTGGGACCGCAGGCCTGCCCACTGCCACCCCCCCACTCCACACCCAGCCAGAGCGTGGGTCGCCTGTCCGCGGGGGAACAAGGAGCCTGTCCCAGGGAGGCACTGAGAGTCCCAACAGGGGGATGGGAGGGTCAGCCTGAGGACGGGAAGCAGGCTACAGTCAGGGGTCAGACTTGGGCCACAGATCGGCATGGGCTGAAAATCAGAACTCAGATGTTGGCCTCAGTTTTTCTATCTGTAAAATGAGGATAAACCCAAAGACCTCAAAAGCCTCTTTGGATCTCAGAAGCTAGGGCTCCAGGGCACCCTGGTCTAGATCCTTCTGGACGACCCCAGCCTCTCTCCAGGCAGGGACCAGGACGGGGAGGCGAGGGCAGGCTGTCCTACCTGCCCACTGAAGCCAATCCCATCGGGGGATTTGAGGAACTCCGTGTACACCTGGTTGGCTCGCTCGATGACGGTGGCAACTGCATCCTGGTACTGCGGGGAGGAGATGGCCAACAGGGGCAGGGCGGCCAGAGGGACGTGGTCCTGGCTGTTGCTGAGACAGCCCTCATCATGGCTGTAGGGATTCAGGCTGCAGACAGGGGGCCAAGGTAAGCCCAGCCGGGCAAAAGAGAGCACATGCTGGCCAGGAATTGGGCATTCGGCTCGGGGACTCTTCAGGAGGACCCAGGCAGGAGCCGGACGAGACAAAGCACAGGCAATGGGGTGGGGGTGGAGGGAGGGGCAAGCCTCTGCTGAATCCCCTGTATGTCCATCCCGTGCCAGCCATGATGTGGGCCCTGTGTCTCTTATGACAGCAGTGCTCTATGCCCTTTTCTGTGTGGCCTCAAAGGACACCCCAGTTATGGAGGAAGCCTCTGGTGTGGATCAGGGTGGGGACATGTCACCATGGCGGACTTCCTGGAGGAGGTGAGGTTTGAACTAGGCCTCAAGAAAGGCTTTAGGGAAGCTAGAAGGGAGGTGATAGGGTGTGCCAGGCATGGGTATCACACATTGGCCACAGCTTGGAGGTGGGCACACAGCTGCACGCATGATACCGTGTCCATCTTTCTGGGGAGAGGATCCAGAGCCATCAAGGGCTTTGCAGAAAGGTCTGTGACCCCAGAAAGGACTGAGAGAGCCTGTCCTACAGCACCCCCCCCCACCAGTGGATTGATCCTCAGCCACTGTGTGGGCCCCTCACTTCCTGCCTCCCTCTCTCTGGGCAGCTCAGCCCCATCAGGGACCAGCTCCCAGCTGCCTGTGCCTGCCCGCACCCCACCCGTCCTACCTCTGCCCCCTGGGGCATCAGACCCAGCTGGCCGGGAGGGACAACAGAGGGAGGGACTGTACGTCCCCTCCCCAGAGCCTTCCCCCGTAGTCCAAGCTCAGGTTGACCCAGGGCCCAACAGGGACCTGACAGAAACTGGGGAAGGTGACAGGGCTCAGGGCACCCTGGACAGGAGGCAGGGACCTCATGGTGTGCCAGGCAGGCCTAACAGCCATTCCTCATCTCCAAAAGAAACACAAATTAGAGGAAACAGCCCTCAATTGCAGCCGGAGAGAGTTTAATTAGCTGAGAAAGACCTCCTTCCCAGCAGTGATTAGGGGTGATCGATGGCCCGGGTAAGGAGCTGCCTGGGGGAGAGCTAGGCTCCCTCCCGCTGTCCCCTCCAGTGGATGCCGGGCCATTCGTCTTCCTGGAGATCAGGCCTGGGCTGGCTGACCCAGCTCTGGAGGTCAGATGTCCTGGGGGAGAGGGGGTAGGGGTGGGGAGTCCTGAGATTGATGATGAAGGAACACAATTAACTCCGACTATTGGCAGTGACGGACGGAGCCTTCTTTCAGCTCTGCTTCCCAAACCTGCTGCAGAGCAACAGCCTGGAGGAAGTCAGGATGCAGATTCTAAGGCTCCACCCCTCCGGGCTCAGCCGGCCCAGGGGGAGGCCCGACCGCCTAGCAGTTTAACAAAAATCACACCCGGGATCTGGGCCGTTAACCAGGTTGGGGAACTACTCTCCTTCCCGACCGAATCTCCTTCCTTCCAGCTCTGGTTGAGATCTGCCCAGACCGTGTCCTGGGAACACGGATAAATCTAGAAGGCACAGGAGACTTTCCTTTCTCTCTCAGAGGGGAGAACTGAGACGCCCACATACCCTCCCCGTGTTCCCCCTGAAGCAGCCGGACGCTGAGCCCCTCTCCTTAGAGCCACACCTGATCCAGAGCGCCCACTCCATCCCCCTGGGGAGCTGGCACCAGGCTGGGGATCCCTCTCCACCCTCCCCAAACCCCACATGGATGGGGGCTCCTCTGCAGAAGCTATGAAAGGGGGTGAGGGGCGAGACCGAGGTGCCACTGGCCTCCCTTTCACCCCAGCTGCAGAAAGTTCCCGGCTCCAGGCTCGAGAGCCAGCCGTTTGCCACACAGGTGCTCAGGGTCTTGTCTGCCTATATCACTGCTGAGCAGCCGGGGCTCCCAGCTGGCTCCAGGCGCCACCTTCAGCTGGTTCAACAGGGCAGGCACCTGGGGAGCCCCTGAGGGAGCCCCCGGGGCCTGGAGCAGTGGGCAGGATCTCCCAAAGCCCCCCAGGTTCTGAGGGCCCCCAGTTTCACTATCTGTCCCGCACCGGTTCCAGGGCAGGTTCGTGAAGAACTAAGCCCTGCAAGCACACTGCCTTGTTCCCAGCCAGCAGGGTCCCCTTCTCCTGCCCCGGCCCACTGCCCACCAGCAAGGACAGTGCCTTCTCTCCTACCAGGATGGTGTCGCGGGTCTCAGCTAATCCCCGCGCCCTGCCACGTGCTTCACACGCACTAGCACACAGAATCCTCACAAAAACTCTAAGAGGTGGTTAATACCATGATCATCCCCATTTTACAGATAAGGAAACACACAGGGAGAGGTTAAACAACTTCCCCCAGGTTACACAGCCGGAACTCAAATCCAGGCTGACCGAGAGCCCACACCCTTAACAAGTTACGCTACTCTCAAAGCACACCCAAAAGTCACCTCCTCCAGGAAGCCTCCCTGGCCCTCTCTCTGAGTGTCCGCAGTGCCCTGTGCCACCTCCATCATAGCACACATCTCTAATGGCTCTTAATTGTGTGGCTCGAGAGTGGGGCTGCCTGGGTTTGACTCCTGGGTCCACGGGCTGCGTAACCCTGGCGACATTGCTTAACCTCTCAATGCCTCAGCTTCCTTGTCTGGGCCAACGAGACCAGGGCCTGTTGAGCACAGGAAGTGGGTCTGAGCGCCACCCAGCCCCGGGCAGAGGAGGATTCGGTGCGCAAGTGTTAATCACTGTGGACTCTAGCTGACCACTTCCCACCGGTGATGCTCGTGGTTGATCGGGACCTGACACCCCAGAGAGGCCTAGGCAGGCACCCACCTGCCCACCACGTACCCACATGGCAGGGGCAGCCCCTCCGCTTCGGCCCCACACCAACCCCAGCCAGTCCAAACAAGCAGAAAGGGACTCACTTGGAGACGAGTGAGAAAGCCTCAGAGCAGATGGCGGGACAGGGGACAAACTTGATGAGGATGTGGCCCAGGGCTGCGGGGAAGTGGGCGCGCATGACCTTCTCCAGCACGGAGCTGAAGGTGTGGATGTCGGCCACCTTGCAGGACGGGTCCCCCGAGCCCGTGTCCAGGATGTTCCCCCCGTGCAGCACCAGCAGGAGGACGTGCGTCTTGCAGGAGCGCTGCGGGCAGCCTTCCTAAGAGGGACATCAGTCAGGATAGAGAGAGACAGGCAGTGGGGAGGTGGGGGCAGCGGGCACACAGAGAATCACACACACACAGGGGGACTCTGACGGCGCCTCCTGTACATTCAGAGTGAGGGGCACAGGCTGCCAGGAGGGCAAGCCCCTCCGTGTCAGGGTGGGAAGAGTCCCAAGAGACTTTTTGTTCATACAGGACCCAGAAGCCCAGAGAAGGACAGGGACCAGCACGACGTCACACAGCAAGTCAGATGAAGAGCTGAGTGAAAACTGGGTGGCCTGTCTACCAGCTCGGGGCTCTTCCTGACATCCTGCCCACAGAGGTGGCCCAGACACCCTCAGAAACCCACCTCATTGTCTTCGTGGATCTCGATGCTTCCCTGGGCTGGGAACCTCTGTCTTCTCAAGGAAACCCGGTACAGTTCTCCTGTTGGGGGGGACAGAGGACTCAGCATCTCCAGGCCTCCCTCACGGTGACTGGATGTTCCCTGGGCCCAGCTGGCATGAGGCCTGGGCTCCCAGGTGAGCTGGAATGACAGCGTCCCCAGCTCGGGAGGGTCACGCTGCCCAGCCCCTGCCGCCGACAGATACACAACCTGAAACCTTTCTCCTCCTGAAGAAATGGAGGCCGGGGACTTCCCTGGTGGTGCAGTGGTCAAGAATCCGCCTGCCAATGCAGGGGACACGGGTTCGAGCCCTGGTCCGGGAAGATCCCACATGTCACAGAGCAACTAAGCCCGTGTGCCACAACTACTGAGCCTGCGCTCTAGAGCCCGTGAGCCACAACTACTGAGCCTGCGTGCTGCAACTACTGAAGCCCGCGCACCTAGAGCCCGTGCTCCACAACAAGAGAAGCCACTGCAATGAGAAGCCTGCACACACCAACGAAGAGTAGCCCCTGCTCGCCGCAACTAGAGAAAGCCCGCGCGCAGCAACGAAGACCCAACGCAGCCAAAAATAAATAAATTTATTTAAAAAAAAAAAAAAAGGAAGAAAAAGAAAGGGAAGCCGGCAGTGTGAGGCCATCATGGATGCTGTCTGTCCCTGAGGCCAGGAGGGGTGTCCCAGAAAGGAACTATTCTGCTCTTCCTCACCGGTAATGAGAGAGCAACAGGACAAATGCCATCTGGTGACTACCAGTTACGGAGGGAAACTTGGGCCAAGCATCCCTCTGAAAACAACCAGAGGAGCTGAGTAAAGTATTTTTTAAAAGATCTGTTTGAAGCTCTCGGAGTGACAGCAAGGCCTTAAATTATGGGACCCCGGTCCAGGGAAAGTGGATCCTCCGAGAGGCAAGGCCAGCATCCAGAAGCACACTCACCGTCACACACGAGATTTGGGGTGAAGCCAGCCACTGCCAGGAATGCTTTTCTTGCTTCTCTCGGCTGCCATGTCCTCCTCCAGGAAGCGCTCCTCGGCATCCAGCCCTGGCTGAGCTCTCATTCCTCTAACATGTAAACTACAGCCGTGGACCAAATCTGGCCTGCCGTCTGTTTTTGTAAATAAAGTTTTATTGGGACACAACTGACTTTTTCATTTATGTATTGTCTATGGCTGCTTTTGTGCCACAGCAGCAGAGTTAAGTAATTGCCACAGAGTTCTTACAGCTGGCAAAGCCGAAACTATGGACTATCTGTCTCCTTACAGAACAGTTTATCTGATCTAACACCCGCATTTCTGAATGTCACTGCACTGGACTCTCCGGTGGAGGGGCGCCTCCAAGACATCCAACGGCCCCCTCAAGGCCCACCCGGTGATTCCGGCCACACTGAGCAATCCTCACCACCTCTCCTTTCTCCCCATGAGAAGGACACTATTTTCTCTGTGTTGCTGAACCACAAAGCTAGACTGTGAACCACTTGTTTGCCTTCAAGCGGTTCATCTCTAAAGCAGCTGGTTCTAGACAGGATGGCCCTTTCTCCTTCCCACTCCACCCCCACCCCCTTCCACGAGCCTGCAGCACCCACTAGGAGTCACATCTGGGGAGGGGCCTTCCCAGGGGCTTTACAGGCAACCCTGCGGTAGGCGTGGGTGAGAGCCCTGGCCAACATGTTTTTAAGTCAACATCTTCTCAGCCACTACTGGCCCCAGGGGAGGGTGCGTGCAAAGAATTCCAAGTGAGAAGCTTTTCTCAGTCAGCAAGTGCCTTTCTGAAATATTCTGTCCTCACAGACACAACCCTGGTCTAAGGGTAACTGCTTTATGAGCTCGGAGCTGCTGCCCACACAGACAGGAAATCGTTTCCCAAATGATGGAGAGGTTTGGCTTGGAGGAGGACGAGAAAAAACTTGTTTTGAGGCCGGACTCTGCCCTGCACTTACTAAGACTCCTTCAGTGGCTCAGACTCTTCTGCCTTAATTCTAACATCCTGTAGACCTTGCCCTGGGCTTGGCTAGAAGAGGTCTGGGCCCTGCTTTCAGGACAGGATTATGCTAAAAGACACCAGTAAATGGCTCAGTTTTATTGAGCACTTATTACATCCCAGGCACAATGAGATTTACAGGTACCATCTCATCTAGTCCCCACAGTTATCCTCTGAGCTGTGGTCCTCTTATTATTAGCCCCATTTTACAGATGAGAAAACTGAGGCTCAAACAACCTAGGTCACTTGCCCCAAACCACACAACTAATAAGACTGAGGGAGCTGCCCCACACTCAGCAGAAGACGATGCTTGACAAAGTGACTCCCCTCCCATCCCCCTGATCTCCACAGCTCCCCAGTGAGGTAGACACAACAATCCCCATTCTGCAAGAGAAAAAACAGGAGCACAAATTGATGTGACACCCTGAAGACTAAAGCCCCCGAGACTTCTTCCCACCGCACGTGAAAGTTCGCTAGTAGGAGACCCCGAGAGTGTCCAGGAGGGAAGCTGAGTGTCGCTTCCCCAGGATGAAGCAACCACACTTCGTGGTGTGTGCAGCCTCATGTGTGCAGCTCTGGGGCAGCTGGACCAGGAGGAACCAGGAGCTGGGCAGAGCTGAGGTCATGGGCGGGGAGCCTGGGAGACCCCTCACTTCTGGGGCTGGGAGAAACCTAGCTGGGACCATGGACTTTGGAGCCAGAATGCCTGAGTACAAATCTACGCTCTTACCAGCTGTGTGCCCTGTGTCTCAGTTTCCTCATCTGGAATATGAGCATAATAATAGCAGCTACCTCACAGAGTGGTGATGAGGATAAATGAACCCATATATACAAAGTGCTTAGGACAGGGCCTGCAACATGGTAAGTGCTATATAAGTGTTAGTAGTTTATTATTATTATTATTATTACTATTATCCAGGGTGCATCGGAGGGCACGGAGCCAGGGCCACAGCTGACACAATGGGGCCGGAGGCTGATGGGGACATCACCGCCTCCACACTCCTGCCCTGCCCCCAAGTCCCTCCCTAAGCCCTGGCAGCCTCCCCAGCCTCACTGGGCTGGATGTCTGCTTGCAGTGTGATTGCAGAATTAAATGCTGTGATTGCCACAAATTACCATAGCGAGGCTATAAATAAGTCGCAGGGAAGACATGAGGGTCCTGCCATCTCCTGGGCACCATGTCCTCCAGTAGGTGGGGACTGCATCCTGCACCCTCAGTGATTACACAGACTGACAGCACCCGCATCCTTGATCTTCCCGTGGCCAGCTCCCTTGGGGCCCATGTGATGCCCTGGGCATCAAATCCGTGCTGCGTCCTGGCCACAAATGATGCTGAGGCAGCTCCAGGCTCAGTGGAGATGGGAGACCAGCAGGGCTGTCCTCAGCATGGCTCACGCCTTCCCCAGCCAAGGGGAAGAGTCCGGCCTCCCATGCTGTTTGAAGACGGAGACTTGCTTCCTTTTAATGCACAAAAGCCAGAAATGCTTTGCTCTGGAAGATGGAGGAGGCGAGACCTCGCCTGCCAGATCTGGATTCTGGCCCCTTGAGAGCTGACTAACAGGACCAGAGTTTCCCCATCTTCAGTCTTAGAAGAGGTCTCTGTAGACCAACAGAAAGGCAGCCTAGAACCCATCTGCCAGTACCTTGCCCACAAGGGTTCTGCTCTTCTAAGAACCAGACATTCCCACCACAATGACTGAGGCCACTGGCTCTGACTCACCCACAAGACACAACTCTTTCACTCTTCCATGCCTTTGCTCATGCTGAGCCCTCTGCCTGGGAAGCCCTTCCTCCCTCTGCAGACCAGCAAACTCCTACCTAACCTACGAACCTGCTCAGTTGTCACCACCTCTGGAAAGCTTTCTCAGATCTACTCAGGCAGAGATGGTTATCTCACAGGGTGCCTGGCTGGGCCTGGCTTGCTGCCGTGAGATTACTTGTCTAATTTCCTCATCAGACTGTGGACCCCATGAGAGCAAGGCTTACCAGTCAGTGGTCAGGACCTAGCATGACATTTCTGTGAAAGCCTATTGCAAGTGAAGATCCCAGGGTACACGTGACCCATGAGACATCTCTATGCCGTCAAACCCCCAGGAGAAATTGGGGCCAGGGGAGCATCGTCCACCACGAGGCACATTTCTTGAAAGTCCCCAGGGAAAGTGGCATCAGGGAACCTCTGGGAATTCTAGAGCATCCTGGCCGGGGCCTTATCACTCTGCCCCTAGAGGCTTCCCCAGAGCCTCTGGTGACAAGAGCTGCTGGCAGGGGTTCCTGGGTGGTGAGGAGCCGCATTCCAGGGGCCCCACGACCTCATACCAGGCTGCCTGTTTCTTCCCACTTCCTGTTCATTTCTGTTTGCATGGCGCTATTCAGGCTGGGTCCCTGCCGTGCCCAGATCTGGGGCGGGGTGAGACCACAACTGTTTTCGTGACAATGTTTTGTGACAAGCTCTGAGGCAGGCCAGCTACTGCAACGCCTGCTCCCAGCACCCCTGCCAGCCCTGGCACCAGGACACCCAGCTCACCGTGCCTCCTCCTGCTAGCTGAAGAATAGAGGCTATTTTTGCTTAATCACATCCTTGGAAAGGCGCAAATCATGATCATCCCTTCTAATTACCGATGTGCTACACTCCTCTCAAGACAAAAGCCAAGGTCGTCACCCATGCACTCGGCACCCTAAGCAAAGCATCACCCAGTTTGGCCGAAGACTCCATCTCCCTTGCCACCCGCGACTGGGACCCACAAGGAGTGGATGCTGGGGGTGCCCCCGGGCTAAAGCTGACCCCTCAATTTTACCCTCCATTCTACCAGCCCTGGCAGTTGCCCCACCTCTCTTAGTCACTCCTGGGGTCAACTGAGCAGAGCTGGGCCCAGCTTGAGGCCACATGGCACGTCCTGAGACGTATCTGCAGAAGTATCTAATCCTTTAGAGCACATGGAAGCACATGCATGGGCAAACACACACACACGTGTGTCTGCATAAGCCCAATGGCTTGGCTATCTTGCTCTGATGTGAGATGCACGGCATATACCTAGAAATGTCTGGGAAGATCTAGAGCTTCATTCAGCTGCAAGCAGGAGGCTCAGATCATGGCCCCAATCGAGTACCCTAGTCAGAGGATGACCTCGGGCACTCTCCCCATGACCGCAAAATGAGGGGGTCAGACCTCATTCCCTCTTAGGAAGTCAGGCAATCGGAGATTCCATGAGTCCAAGCATGCTGTGTAAGTTCAAGCCTCCATACCCAGCAGAATTAGACTCTTAGACCCTAACGGGACCTGCAGGCATGATGGGTGAGTTGCTTTGAGGGATGCCAGAGGGAGGAAGAGGAACCAAGAAATGGCAGGTGGCAAATGTCACCTGGATTTTCAAAGTGGTTGATTCTATCTAGGGAGCTTCATGTCAATTTCTAGGCAAGCCCTGTTGCAAATTAACAAACAAGTGTTTGGGGACCCTTAGAAAAGGAAGCAATGGGCCCCCAGAGCCCTGATAGGCTCACTCGGACATCTCTGGCCAACCCCACCTCATTGCTTGTTGGGTAGGGTCACTGGGCTGGGAGCCCAAGGTAGCGCCAAGGGCTTAGGGCATCTGGGGAGGAGGGGACACTGGCAGAAAGACAAACCAGGTTGGAACCTGCAGCTCTCATAGCGGCTCAAGGAGTGCAGGTTCACGAATGGGGCCACGATGCGGATGGGGCACTGTGAAGCAAGGGAAAGAATGGGCCCGCGCTGGATGGTTTTAAAACTTTTTTAAAATGGTGAAATCTTTTGCCCAGTGAAATTTTCCTTAGAAACCCAATTTGCAGAACAGGTGAAAGTGGACGGCTCTGACTGAAAAAGGTTGGGGGGCCCAGAGCCCCGCTTCCTTACTCCCCCCCACCCTTGACCTAGGCAGCCACTGAGGGCTCCAGAGAACAATTAAAAAGTCACCAACTTTGTTCACCAGCCAGACTCCAGCCCACCCTCCTCCACGGTGCCCCAGCCCCTGGCTTTATGCAAAAACAGCAATCTAGGTGGAGAGGTGGGAGGATGGGTTGGAGGCCTGATATTGGAAGAAAGCACACCAAAATGTTTATAAGTGGTTTTCTCTGGATGGTGGAACAATGGGTGATTTTTTTTAACTTTCTGCTTTTCTCTATTTTCCAATTTTTCTCTAGCAAACTCATATTTCTTTTAGTTTACAACTATTTATGAATACATCGATTGAATGCACTACAAGCTTGTGTCGTGTTTACAACAAGAACATTTTCAACAAGCTACTACCCCTGACTCTGCTAAATGCAAACACTACAGACAAAACAAAGCGAAATGCCCTGCCCTCTGGGAGCTGACAGCAAATGAGGGAATGCAAAAGGAAATGACATGCTTATGGAAGGAAAGAACGAATGTGAAACACGAAGAGTGAATCACCATCCTGCATTTGGGTTAAAAATCCAACTTGACATGACTTGCCAATTCCTCCTCCATTGGTTATTGCCCAAACTTGTGTCGGGGCTGAAAGTACCAAGATGAATCAGATATATAGCAGGTGCCTTCAAGGATCGCTCAAGCCCCTAGGGTCACATGAGCAAGGCCTATGTCATGTGACCCAGCCCAGTCACATGACCAAAGGCTGCAAACAGCCTGAGCCAGGGTAATGGGACCCCCAAAGGTAGTCAGCCTCTGAGGCTGCACACACTAGAGACTATGGAATGAGGAGGGGACGTCCCCGTCCTGCTCCCTGCAGCTCAGGTCACTTTGAGGGCACATCTGGAGCCCAATAACTGGGCAGGAAAGCTGTGGAAGGGGGCCCAGCCTGGGGAAGAGCAGGCTCTATGGGACATTTGCTGCCTGCAAATCCCAGCCGAGCTGTGTTTGGGTCACAGGAGCAGAAGACAGAGTCGGGATGAATGGGGGCGCAGATAGTTTCTGAAGAGTTCTGAATTTCAGCACAACTAAGGAAATGTTTACATAGTACAAGAGTGACCCGTGCTGGCCCAGCGGCAGGGCGTTCTCTCCCCTTCGGGAGATTGTACAAGCAAGGAGTGTAAGTGGTCACTTGGCAGGGTTGCTGGCAGGGGATGTTCATCCAGGGCTGGGGGATCTAGAGGCCGAGGCCCCTCCTATGACTCCTTAAGCCTTTCAGGGTCAGAAGCCAATTAAGTCAGCCTAGATTCATCTGGCTAATGAGGCCAAACCCCAGGGGCCAATTAGCCCCCCACAGAGTTGCTTGTCCCACTAAGGCCTGTCCCTTGCTAGGGTCTGGGCCCCAGATCCTGCCTCTTGAAAACACACTTTTGGCCACCCCAAGGGAGCTTGGGGATAGCTCCAAGGAGCCACTCCCCTTGGGGGAACCCAGTGTCGCCATCTGAATCAGGCCCAGGGAAGATTTCAGATATACAACCATAAGAACCTCTCCTGCCACTACACAGTGATGCTAGAAGGGCTTGGCGTCCCCTATCTGATGACTCTCTGTAATAAATGCCGTCTTTCTCAGATGGGTCTTGAGTTTCTAGTCCTCGCCCAGCGTCTCAGGCAAACTTCACATTCATCCTGAGAGGGCAGGGTGCTCTGCCCATTTTACAGATGAGAAAACTGAGGCTCAGAGAGATTAAGTGAAGGGGTGGGGATCTGAACCCAGGTCACCCGGCAAGGGCTCTTTCATCCTCCTGAAGCATCACCCCACAAAGGTGGGGGTTAAGAAAGGGGTGTTCTTGTCAGTCTTTTAAATGCCTCCATACTGGCTCTGCCAGCAGAGCCATCCCTGGCAGGGAGGGAATGGGGAAGAGAGGCGGTTATCAGGAGCAGAAGCCTGCCTGAACCTTTGGGTCCTACCCCCTAAGGAACCTCTGTCAAGCCTGCCCTGGCCCGGCTTGGAAGTCAGCACACAAAGGAACCCCAAAGCACACTCCCCGACGGTAATCCCCTCAAAATGAACATGGGCTCCAGAAAAGGAGTGGGGCAGGGCCCTTAAACATATGAAAAGGTGCTCAACCTTAGAACCCTAAACTGCAGGAACGCTCATTGAAGTCACTCTAAAACGCCTTTTTTTTTTTCACCTTAGCAGTTATCAACACCCAGCCGCCCAAGGTGTGGGAAAGCAGCCTCTCCTCATTCATTGTGGGTGAAAGCGAAAACCAGTACAGCCTCTATGGAGGGCAGTTTGGCAAGGTCATTCCATATACAGAATGCCCTTGACCCAGCAATTCCAAGTCCATGTGCAAAATGACATGGGTACAACACTAACCACTGCCACACTTTCTAAGATATAGACAAGAGACAGAAAGCAACCTATGTGCCCATAAATAGGGGCCTGGGTCAATAAACTAGGCCACCGTGAAATATGACACACCCGTTGCAAAGAATGATGCCCTTCTGAATGTATTAGATAGTAAAATACTCCGGATATATTATTATCTGAGAAGAGCAAGGTACAGAGTGGAAGGCACCGAATGCTCCCATCTGTGTGGGGTAGATATAAAGTTATATATATATAAATGAATATTTAGGGAGATGCTCATATATGCAGAGAATATCTCTGGAATGTTCTAGAAGAACCTAGTCACAATCGTGGCTTCTGGGGAGAAGGAGGCACCCTCATCACCTTCGTTCCTTTAGAATTTTATACCATGCACATGTGCTACTACTCAAGAGACAGATTAAAAATAAGAATTTTTTCAAAGGGCATAAAGCAGGGTGATTAAAAGCCCTTTTGTCCCCAGGAGAAAGGGATTTGAGGAGACAGAGGTTCCCTGAGACTAAAAAGAGATCCCCACCCCCTGCCCCAGGCTGAGGGGAGGAGACAGAACTAGGTGCGGTGCCCTCACAACTTGGGGGACTCTTGCAAGTCCAGGAGGAGAGAGAATGATTTTCACGGTCTGGTCCCCCTGTGCCCCAAGGAGCCTGGCCCCTCGGCAGACCAGGACGGAAGGGAGTACCAGGCTGGGGCCCGGAGCCCCGCAGCATCCACGAGTGTGGACGGAGAGCTTTCTGCACACATTCGCATGTGCACACACTGTTTCCCCACCAGGGTGGCGGGGAAGACCCCTGGGGGCTTTGGAACAAGGGCAGGAAAATGAGGAAAAGGGAAACCCCTGGAATCACAGAGGGGGCTCTGTCACCAGTCCGGCTGGATGGGTATGCAGAGTCGAAATTGCAAAGGGGCTCATAGAAAAATAAAGGAAAAGGTGGTTCGTTCATGTATAAGTCCACTGACTGTGCAGTATGGTCTCCATTCGCCCCTCCAGATCCACCTCCACCATCCCCAATGAGGCTCCCTCCCTGCCCGCTCACCACAGGCTGTCCCTCTCCTGTCCCTCCCGAAGGCCAAGCTCCTGCGCAGGTGGGGCAGGGACAGAGGGGGAGGCTCTCCACGCAGTGACCTTCAGGGCTGGGAGTGGCCCGGGGCATCGTCCTGTGCCTGGCGGGTTTCCTTTACCTGAGATTGAAGAAACCCCTACTGGACTCTCCTCCAGTCATGCTGCTCGAGAGCCTTCCTTTTCCTGCTGGAACCCCCGACCGAATCATGACTAGACTCTAACTGCCCTACAAAAATCTTATCATGTCAGCCTACACTGTCCTTTCCTGTGGCTTCCCCATCCTGACCAAGGCCCATGTGGTCTGCCCACAGGCCCGACTCTCCTCCACTCACCTCTCCCACCACTTGCCCCACCCTCTCTGAGCTCAACCACGTCGGCCTTTTTGACAGTTGTCAAGGATCCCATGTCCCTCTCGCCACAGGGCCTTTGCACATCCTGTTCCCTATGCCTGGACTCTTCTTCTCACCCTCTGTGCCCAGACAGTCCCTACAGAAACCTCAGGGTTCCTTACTCCTGGGGGCCTTCCCTTCTTACTCTCCTCCTCCCGAAAGCACCATGGCTTTCTGTGTCCTAGGACTAATCCTTATACTTTTAGTTTTGTGGTTATTTCATTTGTCTTCCCCTCCTCCAACCCCCAGATTGTAAGATCCTTAAAGGCTGGAACTGGATTTGTTTTTGTTCCATTTTATCCCCAGAGACTATTAAGGTGCTGGCATATAAAAGAGACTCATTAAATATTTTTCAAACAAGCGAATGAACTAATAATTTGTTCCTATTTTGTGCCCCTACACGTGTCAGAAGCTGCACACGTCCCTGGCAATGAAGACGCGGCACAGACTCACATAGATGCTCACGGAGCCTTGTGCAGATGACTGCATTGATGCTTGGACACACACGCTAACGCACACACACCAGTGCACAGGCACACGTTTCCCTGTGCGCGCGCACACACACGAACGGACCGTGCCAAACATAGGCATACACGCACACGCACGCAAGAAAAGTGCTCCCAAGGCGGACGTCTGCCACCCTGAGCTCATTAAAGCCGCTAAATATAGCCCGTCTGCAGCTGTGCTCAGCAAGCTGCCCACACAGGCCAGGAAAAGACATCAGTTACCAGGCAGAGGAGTGGGGAGGCCAGCCGTGGGCAGGGGGCTTCACGCACCACGCCTGCGTGGGGCTGCTGGGGAGGCCATGGGGCTGAGGGTATGCAGGAGGGGTAGCCCCTCGGTGGCTGGTCCGGATATTCAGAGCTGCTCCTCTGGTCCCTAGTCCCAGACAGTGGGCCGTGAGGTCAAGCCACGCCCCCACGAGCACCCCCACAGTGGGACAACCACACAGGTTTTCCTGACAGTTACTGCGGTCAAGGAGCCAAGCTCAGTCCAGGACCAGGGACTGGAGCCAGGATACAGCCTGGGACAAATCGGGGCTCTGTCGGTGCCTAGGGTAGAGGCTCAGTCTGGGATGAAGATCAAGGGTCCTTCTGGGGCCAGGATTGGGACTCAGTCTGGACCACTGGCAAGGACGAGAGAAAGTTCAGAGACCCACTGTTCACGCCGCTCTAACAAACAGGCATGGCCACGGGCAGACCCTCCCCACACTGGGGGCACCACCTGCTGCCCCGAACCCTGCATCTGAAGCCTGGCACTGGCCCTGAGAAAGCCATCTGACGACCACAAGTGTAAGTCACATGTGCAGGTCAAGCTGTACTCCACACAGACTGGGTCCAACTCAGAGGGCCCAATAGCAAGTCCTCCTGTCCTGGAATCTGCACCCTCCTCCCACCCCCCCGACCCACACAGGTGGACATGAGGTAGAGAAAGTCTCTCCAACTCGCACTTTACTGTGCACATCCTGGACCCCAAGTTTTTTGGGGGGTTCGTGGAGCTGGCTCTTGAAGGGGGTACCTGTGGGACACAGGGGACAATGGGGCACCTCCACAGGTACCTGGGGTGACCAGAAAGGAGAAACTTCAGGAAAATGGGAGCTCAGACCAGATATGGGACTGAGCTCTGGAGATGGAGGAGCATGGAGATCTGTGTTTGAGCACCTTCCTTGGAAGGTTATTTACCCCTAGTCTTTATCTTCTCAATGTGACACAGTTGTAATGATTGTAACCTTTCCCAGCATCCAGGTGGCCATGAAGATCAGTGTGCAGCGCCCTGCACACTGCGAAGCTGCTGAGAGGGGAAGGGAGGGGGGATGGAGAGAGTGAGGCAGCCACGGCTCCCCTGGGAGAGTCTGCTCCCCCTGGAGACGGACCCGGGGGACAGAGGAAGGAGAGTTACTACACCCACTGAGCCAACAGCTGTGCCCTCAGCCTCCTCTGTGATGACGGTAGGTCCTGGCAGGAAGGGGTGGACCCAGCTCCCTGATCCAGGAAGCGATGAATGGAGTAGAGGGCAGAGGCCAGCAGGGCTGGGTCCCAAGGCAATCGCTCTGGAGCCCCAAGTCCTTCCTACCATCTGCTGTGGAGGGGGCTGCTAGTGTCCCCTCCACGGGGCGGGATGCACTGCTCGAGTTTTCCAACTAGCTTAAGAGAAAACTGTGCTTGGAGTCTGCATGCTCCTTCTAGGAGTCAGTCTGGAAAGGAAGGGGAGGGCTGGTGGGGAAGGTGGGCAGGTAGGCCGTGAGGAGGCCGGTCTCATCCTTTATTGGAGAGGAATCACTAGAGGGCATCAGGAGGCCATGAGGACAAGTCTGCCTCCTGCGAAGGTTTCTCTCACACTCTGGAGGAAGAACCAAAGTGGGAGAGACCGGAGGCAGGGAGGCCAGCATGGGAGGACGGATCCATCCAGAAGAGAGAAGATGGTGGCCTCAGCTGCAGAAGGGATGGGGGATGGAGTGGGTGGAGGCATTGAGAGCTCTGCTGGGGGTAGAATGGATGCTCTCAGGGGCCTGATCTGACTCTGGAAGGTGGCAGAGAAGAGGAAGTTTAGACGGACGCCCAGGTGTCTGGCTTGAGTTTGCGGAAAATGGCGCCATTCACTTTGTACAGAAGAACAGGAGTGAGGTTCACTGAGCAGGTGATCAGCTCCCCGAGTCCTTACACCCAGCACCATGTCAGGTGCCAGAAGTGCTCTGTAAATGTCGGCTCTGCTGTGGAGTAGCGTGAACACGGCAGAACAGCCAGACGTGCGGGCAAAGGAAACCAGGAGACAGAGGCAGCGACGGAAAATCAGAGAGCGCTAGAATGTCACAGCTAGAAGGGGCTCTACGTACAGACGGGCCAGGAGACCGGCCACAGGCAGGAGCTGAGGCTGCACAGCAAGTTAGCTGGAGGGGTGGGGGGCCCAGGTCTCCTGCACGCTGGTCCGAGCCCCTCTCCCCTCTGCCTGCACCCGGCCCCTCCGCACTGGTTCCCTAGGCTTCCTCAAGTCCGGTTCCAAACAGCAAGCACAAGCCAGAGGCAGCAGGCTGCCAGCGCACCTGTGCAGCTGCAGGATGAAGGCTGGGCTGCCTGGCCGAGGAGGGAGGATTCCAGGACACCCCCGGAGGCCCCCACCTGTGGTCACTGCAGACAAGGCCTTACAACCCCATGCCTGCACATGAGCTGGGAGGCCCTTGAAGGCCCCTTTCCTGCACTCCCAACCCTTGTGGCCAGCTCAGGAGGGCTCCCTGGGGACTCAGACTGTGACAGTGACAACAGAGCCGGCCACAGGACCAGCAGAGCATGGAAAAGACTGGGCTCCGTAAGACGCTGAGATTCACCCCCGCGCCTGCACCAGGTGTTCCAGGGCTCATCCAAAAGCCAATAATAAGCGAGAACCATGCAATGCTTCCTATCTGTGAGGTGCAGACCTTGGCACCCATGTACATTACCTCTATGCCCTCAGCGACTGTCGAAGTAGACATTACGATCATCTTTCACCAACTGAGTAAACCGAGGCCCAGAGATGTTAGGTAACTTGCCCAAAGAAGCACAGAGAGTAAATGGCGGAACTGGGCCCCAAGCCCAGGCCTGACACCTTGGAAGCTCAGATGCTATAGCACCAGTCCCAGAATTTTCTGACTCCTGGTCCAGGGCAGTTTTTACCACTTCCCACCTTGTTTTTAGTGAGGTTTTGAAAACCAAGTGGAAATATCAAATACGATAATACGCACAGAGGTGCAACATAAATGGTGGAGCACATCATAAATGTCAGGCATTGCCATTATTCTATTTTTATTCAGGGTCACAGACTTTTATTTTGCCAGTTTTGGATGACAAACACAAATCACCATCAACTACCACCGTCATTTCATAAAAGAAAAAGTATTTGAATGCCATAATGTGTAGACAGGACCAAAGTGCGGAATAAAAAGCTGTTCTCTCAACCGAATGCATTCAATGTTATGGGAAAACACATTACAGGACTGTCGTTTGTCTCGTTGTCAAAAACGCTGGGTTTGTGCTTGGCAATCACTGACCTCAATGACCATTTCAGCTCTGAAATTCTTCCATGCATCTACTGTTATTCTTTACTAAACAAGAACATCCTTAAGGAGCAGAAGTGGATGACAGCTGCCGGCAATCTCATTCTGACTAAAATCTATAACTGTGGTGTAAAAAACAGAAAACAAACAAACAAAAAGGCTTTGTTTCTCCTTAAACACGCATTTTTCCCCAGCCAGGTCCAGAAGATACCAAACGTCTGATCAATGCATTTGTGTCTGTGGAGAACAGAGCTGTGGTTTGGCGTTTCGGAGACAGCCCCGCGCGGCAGGTGGCCGTGTTTTTCACTTTGAGGCCGCTGTGGTTTCTTCTTCCTAGGGGCCCAGAAGGAGTGATCGGGGCTTGGTTCCTCTCTCACATTCCTGAGGAATGTGATCCTGTGTTCAGCGTGCTTTTATTTTATTATGTTTGACATCTCTGGGGGCCAGCCTAGCTGGCCAGGGAGAGACTGACCCTCCCAGGCCATGCTAATTCCTAGAGATAATAAACAACTCACCCTAGAACGCACCTTTCACATGCAAACCAACCAATCCTGGGTCCTCAGCTCCAACCACCTCCTTTATCTAACTCCCACACGCCAGGCCAATATCCCCCCTGCCCTAAATCACCCTGGGGCCAGGTGCCCGAGAACTAGAGACCGCCCCTGTGGCCCAGAGCCTGTGACATTATTCAATCCAGCCAGGCCTCAGCAGTTTCCCCTGCCCTGACGTGCCTTTCCCACAGAAAACACAATCCAGGCTCTGGGCCAGGCTTTCCCCATGCCCCTTCTACCCGCCCCACCCCCGACCAAACCTGGTGCTTCCCCCATGGCCCCTGCCCTGGGGAAGTGTAAATAACAAATTCTTCGGTCAATGGCTTTGATCTCTCCATGGCTTTGATCTCTCCGGGTCTTCACTCAGTCACCTCTATAAATTAAAATCCCGTGGGTACATTTTAACACCCAGCCCCCCTCCTGCTGAACTTGGTTCCTCACATCCTGTAAGGACACAGGAGAGAGAACTGCCCCCTTCTCTGCACTGCCCCTCCCCTTGCCCAGTGCACTTATGGCCTGAGTCTTGTGGGGGGCACGCACGCCCCTCTCAGAGACACTCATGGCTCCCAGCCCCTGAGGGGCTTCGTCTATGAACTGCCACCGGATGTGTGAAGCATAGAAATCTTCTCCAAGGCCTGTGCACCTACTCAGGCCGTGGGAAGCTGGCGCTACAGGTACCCCTCCTGTCAGCTGACGGATGGAAGAGCTTGGAGGAAGAACTCAAGAAAGGCTTCAGCCTGGGGAGGGGGTGGGCAGAGTGGGCTGCAACCACAGACCAAAAGAGCAGGAGAGAGAAGGAAGGCAAGTTCTGAGCCCACCCTCCGCCAGATACACACATAGACCCTAGTCCCCAGCCCTGGCCTCATGTGAAACTCAATACTGCCAAGAGCAAAGACGTCCGGCTCAGACAGTGCCCATCAAGTGCACCCCAAACCTCCAGGGAAGATGCCCTGAGGTCACTGTGCCAGAAATTGACATCTTTACCAAGTCTCTCCTGGGCCTAATCCTGTGCTCGGCCTCTTGGGAAAACACAGGCAGAAGGAAATCTGAGACGCCTGTATCATACGAAGGACACAAGGACTTGGGAGGCCCCGCTCTGCAGACAAGGCCTCTGAGTGATGGGACAGAGGATCATGACCCCTGGCACAGCCTCGGTTACCGTGTCACCAACTGTGGTTCCTGGAAGTTGTGTCACCCGAGAGAGATGGTCTCAACGGCTCAGGAGGGCTTGCTCCCCTTTCCGGTGCCCCCCTCTGCCCACAGGCAGACCACGCACGAGGCTTTCCGTGGTTCCACCTGCTCTGCTGAGCTCAGCCTCCTGGCCCCTCAGCCTCAGGCCCCTCTCTCTGGCCCTGACCCCCGAGCTGCCCAGCATGTAGGAAGTTGGGAACCCGTGGAGCTCAGCTCCTGGGGCTGAGAGTGGCCCCGGCCCTCCGATCCCGCACGGTAGTGAAGACCCTACCACCTGAGTGGATAAGGGGGCCCCCCGGCCCAAGGAGCTTGGACCCATCCAAGGTGGAGAAAAGACCCCTGGGGGCCAGGTTTAACTCACGTTGCTTCTCCTGGAGGATGCTGGATGTGCACGGCACGTTCCCGTCTCCTGCAGAAGAAGAGAAGAGAGGTGAGAGGACTCCGCATCGCTGTCAGCCAGACGCTGGGAGGCCACCGTGGCCCCACTGGCCCCTCCTGTCCAGCTGCCCCCGCCCGGAGCCAAGAGCCGGAGGTGAGCACTGGGGAACCCCCAGCCCCTCCCGCCCTGCCCTGCCGCTGCCACACCCAGCTCTCCGCACACACGACAAAGCCCGAGCCCTGATGCCATTGCCTGGGGAGGCGTGTCCTGGCCACCCTGCCACCTCCGCCCACCTGCATAAAGCAGCTGCTTGTCTGGGGTGGCCCTTTTCTACACTTACTCTCATCTCTGAGAGTCACCGCCGCCCTGCAGACAACTGGAAATCCCTGCCTCTAGGCCAGCCTCTAGTCTCCTAAGTCCTTGACCCACGTCCCCCACCGCCTCCTGGACCTCAGCTCAGCAGGCAGCACGTGCGCACCACGACCACAGAGAGCGGCCTGGAACTGCCCCTGTTCCCAAGTCCCCACCTCAATGAAGGCACCACCTTCTCCCCAAGCCTGGGAATCACCCGTGACCCCTTTCCCTGCCTCGTCCCCACTTTCAGTCAGTCACAGAGTGCTGGGGCCGTCTGCCTCATTCTCTCCTCCTTACTCTCTCCTTCTCCACCGGATTTGGACTCCCCATTGGAAGGGGTTTCTGTGCTGTTCACTGGTGTGTTTCCAGGCCTAAAACAGTGCGTCTCAGTCAATATCTGTTGAATGAATAAATGAAACACACACACAAACACATACACACACACACAAATACATACACACATACACACACACACAAATACATACACACAAACACACACACACATACACAAACACACACACACACACACACATACACACACACATGCACACACACCACTCCCCAAATACAGAACTCCATCCCGTCTCCCTGGACTATTGCAATAGCTCCTCCTTTTGATGAGAAGCTTTTTTCTATAATTATGAAAGTAACACAAGTTCCTTATGGAAAATTCGAAAAACACCAACCAGCAGAGAAAAGGGAAAAGATTCCTTATAATCCCATGACTGAGGGAAAACTACTGGTCCCCATTCCATGTCATTCCTTCCAGGCTTCTTTCCATAAACATTTTTTTGGGCCAATTGAGATCATATCATCTCTCTGTGGGCAGGGATTATGTCATTTATCTCTGTATCCCCAACAAATAGATCAATGGGTGGCTCGTGGAAGGTATCATAGATGATAAAGAAGCACAAAATACACTTTCTGTACTTCAAGTTGAAGCATGAATAAATAAATAAAGCTACGAAACCTCTGTAAACATCCCTCCAACAGCTATAGAACATTCTATTGAGAGGATACATCATGGTTGACTTTTAAATTATCCTATTGGCAGAAAGTTTCAAAATTTCACCATTATAATTACTGCTGCAAGGAACATCTTTATGGCTGAAGCTCTTTCTGCCTGTTTTATGATTTCCTTAAAATACAGCCACAGAAGGAAAATTCTGGGTCAAAGGGTAAGAACATTTTTAAGGCTCCCGATGTTTATTGCCTGATTGCTTTCCAGAGAGGCCTGATTATGTTCTGATTTACACACCCAGTCGCAGCAGAAGTCAGGGCTGCCCTTAACAGACACTCACCTCCCCAGCATTTACATCGGTCTGTCAAATTTCTCTGCCTCTAGTTTCACCAGATTAATCTTTCGAAAACTGGCCTGCCCAGGCCACTCTCTTGCTCCAAGCCCTCCAGTGACTTGCCGTCATCAATTTCTCAGCCTGGCAAGCAAGCCTCTCTGTAAAGTGGCCCCTGCCCACGTCCCCAGCCTTTGCCCACCCCTTCCTGCCTCATCTCCACCAGCCAAATGACCTGCACACCATTAGGGCTCTTCCATCTTTCTCTGTCGAACCCGCTATATCCTGCGGGCTGGGTGGAGAACCAACCCCGAGGCCACCTCTTCCACGAAGACTTTGATCCTTCCTCAAAGGCCTCAATTCTCAGGACCTTTGTCCTCCAAGGTCAGCTCTGCGTCCCAAGGGACTCACAGGGTCAGGTTCAGCAAAGGCCAGTTCCCTTCCATCGCGAATGCTCACCTCGAGCCCACCCCACCTAACTGGAAGGCTCAGAAAGGGACCTAAGCCAAACCCCAGGAGCTAGAAAATTCTCTGTGGCCAGAGTGAGGCTGGAATTTGAAAAGTGGAATCCCCGGCCCTCAGCTGACCTCAGCCCACTGAGAGCCCAGTCAGTTAGCAGTTCTGTCTGAGCCCCCCAAAGATCTTCAGCCAGGGGAGCCCCTTGGCATCAGGAGTCCTAGCCCTGGCTCTGTGCCATGTTTTGGGCCTTGATTATACACATCTGTACAATGGAAGGTCTCACTCTACCCTGCTGAAGGGTCCTCCAGCTCTGCCAGGACAGGGGTCCAGGGCCAGGGGGACAGCACAAAAGTGGCCAGACTGGAATCTAGGGCATGGGCCAAGCAATGTAGAAGTCACGCCTGCAGCCTGAAAACTCTAGCTAGAGGCAGGATCCTGCTGCCCGGGTGGGACCCTCTCTCCTGACCCTGACCATGCCGGCAGAACCTACAGATACCAGGTCTGGCGTCCCCGGCTTCCTGAGCAAGTCTGAGGTCCCCCAAAAAATGTGTCCACAGCTTCCCCAAGGACCCCAGTTCTCCAAGGAAGGTTCCAGGGCACAGAGAGAAGCCAGCTCCAGGCCTCTGCCGGGGGCCTTGAACGCCCTTCCTCATGCAAAGCTGCCGGCCCTTCCCCTGCAGACTCAAGGGCGGCTCCAGTGTAGGAAATGCCACCACCTCCCCGCCAACAATCCAGGGGCTGATGGGCGACTCCCTTCCAAGGGAATGAACCATCCCAGATGCCACGCACCGGAATCCATCACCCTGTTTCTGCAGCCTCTGCCTCCTAGGGCTGCCTTCATGGCTCATGTCACCTGAATCCTAATCTGTCTCCCTCCTCCATGGGATCAGGGCCTCTGGGCGCTCTCAAAGGCAGGAGTAGGGAATGCAAAGAGCATAGAGTTGGAGTCAGGAGGCTGAGATTCCCTTCCAGGTTCCCATGGACTCAGACTCACTGTGTGACCTGAGGCAAGTCACCTTCCCTCTCTGGGCCTCATTCCCACATTCCAGTGTGGGTCCAGTGCTCTCTAAGGACCCTACAAGTACTGAAAGTCCTTGGTGGTACTGCATTTCGGTTAAACACCTGGACTCAAATCTTGGTAACCGTGTACCCTTGGACAAGTTACTTAACTTCTGCATGCCTCAGTCTTCTAATCTATAAAATGGGGACAGGAGTGCTACCTACCTCAGAGGGTTATTGTGAATATCAAATGATTAATGTGTGTAAAGCCCTTAGCACACAGCCCAGCACACAGTAGCCATTCAAGGTGTGAGGAGTGGTCTTATTGTTGCTTCATTTACTTATTTACTTTTAACAACAGGCTCAAGACTTCATCTCTTTTGTCACCATCACGACTCCAGGTGGAGCCAGGTAGAGAAACTCAATGGTTAGTGCTGGGTGCCAGCTCACAGTGCTCCCCGGGCCCAGGGGTCATGGCAGAGCCTGTGCTCCAGAGAGGCCCAGGTAGAGAACAGAGGCCTGGGCACCCTCGCAGAGTAGCCCCCCGACAGCATGACACGGTGCCCGCAGACCGCTTCCCCGGGTGCCAGAGCAGCACTGATGCGGACAGAGCAAGGGAGATCCCACATCAGATGTCAGATGCGTAGGTCAGGACCGAACACGAGCATCCTGTCTGAGCGCCAGCTGAGTCCAGGGGGAAAGTCAGCTCCCGCCACCCAGCAGGGCAGATGCCTCACATCGAGATGAAGACGCTCACTTATAAAACCCCTTCTATTTATCTATCTGCCAAGCACTGTGCCAGGGGCCGTGGGGGACACGGAGATGAAAAGTCAAGGTGAGATGAGAGAGGAGGAGGGAGAGACTCGCTCTGACCGAGCGACCCTGGGGAAGGTGCGGCAGAGCCACGACTTGAGAGCCTCGGGGCAAACATAGCTTGACAGGGAGAGGACCGAGCAGGACGTTGCAAGCAGCCAGCGAGACCGCGTCCGCAGCACGCGGAACTGAGGAAAGGCAGGTGTAGGGGAGCGGGGCCCGGGGCAGATAAGAAAACTGCAGCTTGGAGAGGCGGAGGGATTCACTAGCTCTTCCAAATCCGAGTCTCCTGCCATTTCTACTGTGCCCCAAACCAACTACATGAGCAGGGCCCAGTGCAAAACGAAAAGGCAGGGGCCCTCGTTCAAAAAGCAAAATAAATAAAACCTGGGGATTCCCTGGCGGTCCAGTAGGTAGGACCCACGCTTTCACTGCCAAGGGCAGAGGTTTAATCCCAGGTCAGGAACTAAGATCCCACAAGCCATGAGGCCCAGCCGAAAAAAAAAGAAAAAAATAAAACTGTTAAAGGTACTAAAACACAGTTTTTCCCTTTGTCCTTTCCTGCCCTGTCCTGGTGTTCTTTATTTGCTACCTAATGTTGTGCTCCCTCGTGCACAGGGATACCTGAGGGGTGAGTGTAGACCCTCACAGGTGCCCGGGGGCGGCCGCTTCTCAACGTGGCACCCAGGCACATGGGCCATCAGCTACCAGAGTCCCCCTCCCGCCAGCTGCTGGACCCTGGCACCGTGCCGGGACCGAGAGCAGGAAAGCTGGGCCATGCGTCCACCCTTCCCACTGCCCACTGCCCCGACCCCCCGGGCAGGCAGGTGACCCCCAAGGGTACTGCAGCCTGTGCATCAAAACACTCTAGGTCCCTGGACGGGGTGGGTGAGAGGCCTGCCCTCTCCGAGTCACCCACTGAAGGCACCGCAGCACTGCCAGCCCAGGGCGGGAACGGCCGCTCTGTGCTGACACTGGGTTCCGTGCCTCTGACCCCAACCGTCCCGGCACCCAGGCCCCTGCTTGCGGGAGGACAGCGGCTGTCTCTGGGCAGGTGCAGGGAGGAGGAAGCTGGGTGGCAGAGGGCAGGAGAGCGGGAGGCCAAGAGCCCATCCTGGGAGGCAGGGAGGCGGGGGGGAGGCGGCCCGACCGTGAACCAAGCTCCCAGCCCCAGCACATGCTCCACTGTCCCATCAAGCGGCACTTACAAAACACAGATCTGAAGATAAAATCATTCAGACTTGAGATCGTTAAACACCAAGCCCCAGGCCTTTCAGAGCACTGGTCACAGCCCTGACTACAAAACATACACCTCTGGTGTTTCTCTAGTACCTGCTCTGTGCCAGACCCTGGGGGAAGGGGAGGCGATGGGCCAGGTCTAGCCCATCACCTCCCCGTTCTCAGGCCAGGCCCTAGGAGCGACTCACCTAGGTGGTTTACAGGATGCCGCTACCAAGCAATACTTCATTGCCAGAAAGGAAGTAGGATCTGTAGCCCAGGCAGGATTTCAGTGGCAATAATGCCTGCTGGGGGAGTGGAGCTGGGTCATTAAAGCTGGGGGTAGGGGGGAAGCAGGGGTGCAGAGGCGGAAAGAAGCCAGGAGGGAATGTCCCTGAGAAGCTGGTACACAGGATTCACACCGGTGTCACATGGGTAGAAGGAAGAATGTTGGGGAGGTCAGAGCCGGCCCCACCAGTGCGGGCTCAGTTGTGGAAACCAGAAAGCCTGTCCCTGGGCTGCAGAGCTTGTGGTTTGCGCGGTGCTTTCCCACCTGTTAGATCACTAAGATCTCACACCTGTGCGGAGAAGGGTGCCTTCACAGATGAGGAAGCTGAGGCTCAGAAGGATGAAGTCACTTACCCAATTTTATATCTGGTCCCTTTCAACGCCCTCACGTCTGCTGGGGGCTCTTCCCATGACCTCTGCCCCCTATTGGGGGAGGGGCTTTCAGAGCAGGGGCTTCCTGGGCTGGCTCAGGCAGTGTGGGCAGTGCTCCCTGAAGTCGGGGGGGTGGTCAGGGGCTGAGGAGTGGGGAGCAGGGAGAATGGAGAAGGGGTTGTTTGTAAGGGCTGCTGGGGAAAAGCGTCCAGAGGCTGGAGCTGACCAGTGCTTCCTCAAGCTCGGATGCCGGAGCCCGGTGAGGCCACCGACCTGGGCAAGAAGGAGCTCAGTGCGTGACAAGGTAGGTGTGGAGCCCGAGCGGCAGGGAGCTGGCCTCCTCTGCCCAGCCACCGGCTCCGGCTCCAGCTCCGCCGTCCCGCACAGCCACCGGCTCGGCTCCAGCTCCGCCGTCCCGCACAGCCACCAGCAGGCGGGCGCAGCGGAGTCGGCGGTGAAGCCGGCTTCCTGATTAGCAGGCTCCCAGGACGAGGGTGATTAACCAGATGTGCCGCTGCTTCAGCCACTGTCTAAATGAGACCCCACTTGGCCTAAGCTTTCCGGGGCCCCTGGGCCCAGTAGGCTCGCCTCAGCTGGAGCTTTCATCAAATGCAGAAGCTGCCAGCAACTCCCACAAACACGACGGGCTACACAGAGAGGGCTGGGTACCGGGAGGGCAGGGCCTCTGTTACCTACTAATCCCGCCCGTCCCAACCTCACACCCCCACGCACCTGAGCCCCATCATTTCCTCCAAGAAGATGCTTCCATATCCCGCCCATGGTTTCCTGCGTGATTTTATATTTCCTCTTTCCAATCCCCTTCCAACAAACTGTGAGCTCCCCGAGCGCAAGAGAAGCAAAATGTGTGGCCAAGGACAGGAACACTTTCACCAAACGCCTGAAACAGGAGGATGGGGCGGCTGCTGAGGGAGCGATTCGGGCAGACTGGGCCTCGGGGAAGAAGGAGTCGGGAATCCTCCTCCTGATATGCCAGAAAGGGTCTGAGCAGACCCCACAGAGCAGGAATGGGGGCAGTTGAAGCCCTGTGATCTGCCAGGCCTTGGGGGACCAAACCAGGCTCTGGCCAGCCTGGTAACTCAGCTCACAAGGTGGGGCTGAGAAGGAAAGACCCACACACTCCCCCCTGCCCAGGGTGCCCCCCAGGCGCTGAGCCTCTGCTGAGTTGCAAGGTCAAGATTCACCCTCATCACCTCTCACCCGGCCCGTCACAACCCCCTCTACACTCATTCCCTGGTCCCTCCTATTATCTTCTACACTGGCTTCCAGAAAGATCTCTCTAAAATGTAGCTCGTCCCTCCCGCTTAAACTATTCCATGGGTCCCCAGGGGCACTCCTGATGTTCAAGGGCTTCCTCTTCAGCTCCCCCACTCCCACCTCTTCTCCGAGATCTCCCCACCCCTCTGGCCACCCCCCCAGCCCAATGCCTAGCACCTCAACTTCAGTCAAGATGTACTCTGAGTAGCTCCCCAAATTTCCCTGCCTTCTCATACCTCCCTCCGTACCTTTGCACCTGCTGTTCCCTCTGCCTGCTGCACCCTCACGGGTCTGTCCAGAGCCCCAAAAGGCCTCCTTCATGCCTCACATCTCAGCTCCAGCTCCGTGTCCTTCTCTGATCCCTCTGGACCTTGTTCCCACTCTTGTTAGAGTAATTAGCTTACGGGCCTGGAACCGCCCCACCCCCAAGTCTGGGAGCCCGTCAATTCTGAGTCCATTTCTGAGCCATCAGTGTGTCCCCAGCATTGACCGGCACAGGGTCTGACACAGAGTAAGTACCAGTACGTGTGTCCTGAATGCATAAGTGAGGGAGGGAGGGCACGAATGCGTGATGAACACCTCACTGCTTCGGGTTCAGAAAGGGAGGCAAAGCACCACCACCCAGAAAGGCACAGCTGTAAACAGACGGGCCAGCACTGCAGGGGCGGCCCAAGTAAGCAGTGCTGAGCAAGAGGGAGGTGGTCTGGGAGAGGCTGGGCCATCGGGGAGGCTCCCTGGGGAAGTGCACAGGATTACGAGAGCTGGAGAGGAAATCAGGGGAAAGGCAGGGGGAAAAGCAGGCAGAGCTCAAGTGGGCTTGAGAGTCAGCAGGCAGCTCCTGGGCATTTGGCTGGAACACAGTGTGAATGGAAGCGGGAGGTACAGCCCAGAAGTCATGAATATCAGAGTAGGGATAACCTTGAGATCGCCAGATTTAGCAATGACCTGACAGCCCCTGTGTAGCATGCCTCATGGTAGTCATTCCAGGGCTGTTTGACTCCTGCAGGGATGGGGAACGTACTAACCCTAGACGATTATAATTGTTAGAAGGAAGGCTAGAACCAGGATGGCCTCACATGCCAGGCTGGGGGATTTATACTTCCTTCTTTTTTTTTTTTTTTAAACTTTTATTCTTTTTTTTTTGGCTGCGTTGGGTCTTCGTTGCTGTTTGCAGGCTTTCTCCAGTTGCGGTGAGCAGGGGCTAGTCTTCGTTCCGGTGCGCAGGCTTCTCATTGCAGTGGCTTCTCTTGTTCTGAGCACAGGCTCTAGGCGCATGGGCTTCAGTAGTTGTGGCGTGCGGGCTCAGTAGTTGTGGCTTGCGGGCTCTAGAGCGCAGGCTCAGTAGTTGTGGCACGCGGGCTTAGTTGCTCCGTGGCATGTGGGATCTTCCCGAACTAGGACTCGAACCTGTGTCCCCTGCATTGGCAGGCAGATTCTTAACCACTGTGCCACCAGGGAAGTCCCTATACTTCCTTCTGCAGCCAACAAACATCTAGTTGCCAACTCCATAGCAGAATGATATTACTGGATTTATATTTTAGAAGCATCACAGTAGGATCGGATAAAGTTGGCCAACTGGCAACGAGATCCAGCCTTTTTCTCCTGTCCCATACCCCTAGAAAATGGCATTAACTATTTTATATGAAGTAATCTTTAGTAGCATCGTAGAACAGGAAGGGATGTCCTGGCAGATCAGAAATTCTGACGTACCCTCAAAAGGCAGAAGGCAGAGAGATCTGATGGAGGGGGGTAGGACTGGCTACATAGTTTGTGGGGCCCCTTGTTCAAAATGACTAAGAATTTCAAGATGGTAACAGCAGAGCATAAACTCGAGTGTGAGACCCTGCTATGCATGGAGACTTGTGTGACTGTGAAGGTCAAATGCCCATAAAACCAGGCCAGGAGAGAGGAAACCATAACCTCAACCCTGAAAAGGAAGGTCTGGAGCCAAAGGTAGGGGCAGCTCAGAGGGAATGGCAGGGTCATGGGTGGAGAACACAGGAACAGAGGAAGGTTTTGCAACTGTCCGGGCTCCCATGGTAGAGAAGCCCGGTGACTTGGCTCCCCGTTCACCCTGCCCACCAACCCCCACTTGCACCAAGCAGAGGCATCTGCCCCCAGGTGTGAGAAGGGCTGAGTTTGAGGGACAGGACACCCTGCGGGGCTGAAAGTACCCAAGAGGGGCAAAGCAGAAGCTAATGGCTCGAGTCACCCTGCAGCATTTCCTACCCTCCCCAATAATAAGATGACAGCAGCTTGCAGTAAATAGACATATCACATCACTCAGAGAGAGGCTAACTGCAAACACAAAGTGCAGTATGTATCTGAATATTACTAAATGTAAGAGGAAAACCAACAATGTGAAAGAAATATACCAAACCTAATGCCTGAAGGAGAGTACAGGAAAACGGATCTGTGGGTTCCTTCAACCAACTTAGTATCATAATCACGAATGGCTCTCAAATTTAGCAAGCACCAGAATCTCCCAAAGGGCTAGTTAAAACACAGATCCTGAGCCCTACTGATTTCTGATTCAGTAAGTCCACAATTCATATTTCTAATTATTTATTTATTTATTTTTGGCTGCGTTGGGTCTTCGTTGCTACGTGTGGGCTTTCTCTAGTTTCGGTGAGCAGGGGCTACTCTTCATTGCAGTGCGCAGGCATCTCACTGTGGTGGCTTCTCTTGTTGCAGAGCATGGGCTCTAGGCGCGGGCTTCGGTAGTTGTGGCACACGGGCTCAGTAGTTGTGGCTTGCGGGCTCTAGAGCGCAGGCTCAGCAGTTGCGGCACGCGGGCTTAGTTGCTCTGCAGTATGTGGGATCTTCCCAGACCAGGGCTCGAACCCCTGTCCCCTGCATTGGCAGGAGGATTCTTAACCACTGCGCCACCAGGGAAGTCCCACACAATTCGTATCTCTGATGGTCTCCAAGTGATGCTAATTGTGTTGGTCCAGGGACCACTCTTTAAGAATCACATATCTAGAAATAAGGGTATAAACTAGAGTCAGAGGGTGAGTGGTAGGAAGAAACAGCTCTCTGGAAAGCTCAAGGCAGAGAAATTGATCAGGGACACCTAGGCAGTGACTGCTCCCTTTGTCTCCATGAGAATGTGGCCTTGATGACACTAAGTTTGTTTCAAAAACAAGAAGGGTCCTGATTGTAAAGAGTCTCTTAAGTGACAGCTCATAGACTATTAGCACAAATTATTCTGGAAGACATATGTAAATCCTGAGCATAAAAGATTAGTGACACAGCAAGATCCAAGTGGAATTTATCCCAAGAATGAAAGATTGTTCAATATATGAAAATCCATCAGTGTAATATGCTATATTAACACAATAAAGGACAAAAACCACATGATCATCTCAATAGATGCAGAAAAAGCATTTGGCAAAATCTAACATCCTTTCATAAAAGCTCTCAAGAAACTGGAGGGAATCTCTTCAACCACAGAAAGGACTACAACAAAAAAACCCCACAGCTAACATCATATTTAATGGTGAAAGACTGAAAAGTTTTCCCCTAAGATCAGGAACAAGACAAGATGTTGGTTCTCATCATTTCTATTCAATATTATACTGGAGAGTCTAGCCAGGAAAATTAGACAATGAAAGGAAATAAAAGGCATCCAGTTTGGACAGATTGGACTACCTCTATTTGGAGATTGTATATATAGAAAATCCTAAGGAATCCCCCCAAAATAAAACCAATAAACGAGTTCAGCAAAGTTGAGGTATACAACATCAATTTACAAAAATAAATTGTATTTCTACACACTTGCAATAAACAATCTATAAATGAAATTAAGAAAACAATTTTGGTTACAATAGCATGGAAAAGAATAAAACGCTTAGGAATGAATTTAACAAAACAAGTGTAAGACTTGTACACTGAAAACTATAAAACGTCATTTAAAGAAATTAAAGAAGACCTAAATAAATGGAAAGACATTGCATGTTCGTGCATTAGAAAATTAATATTGTCAAGCTAGCAATACTTCCAAAATTGATCTGCAAGATTCAACAACAATCCCTATCAAAATCCCAGCTGGATTTTTTGCAGAAACTGATGAGCTGATTCTAAAATTCATGTGGAAACGCAAGGAACACAGAAGAGCCAAACTTGCAAGAAAAGAACTTGCAAAAAAAAAATGTTGGTGGACTCCCACTTCCTGATTTCAAACTTACTACAAGTGTACAGTAATAAAGACTCTGTGGTACTGGCACAAAGACAGACATATATATAAGTGGAATAGAATTGAATGTCCAGAAATAAACCCATATGTTCATGATTAATTGATTTTTGACAGGTGTACCAAGATAATTCAATGGAGGAAAGAATAATTTTTTTCAATAAATGGTACTAGTACCACTGGTTACCCACATGCAAAAGAATGAACTTGAATCCCTACCTCACAAGCATATACAAAAATTAACCCGAAGTGGATCCAAGACCTAAATATAAAAGCTAAAACTATAAAACTCTTAAGAGAAAACATAGGGGTAAACCTTCATGACCTTGCATTAGGCAATGGTTTTTTAGATATGGCACCAAAAGCACAAACAATAAAATAAAAAATAGATAAAATGGACTTTCTAAAATTTTTTAAAATTTGTGCTGCAAAGGACATTATCAAGGAAGTGAAAGAACAATCTGCAGAATGGGAGAAATATTCGTAAATTATACAACTGATAAGGGTCTAGCATCCAGAATATATACAGAACCCTTACAACTCAACAATAAAAAGACAACCCAATTTTTTTTTTGGCCGTGGTGCATAGCATGTGAGATCTTAGTTCCCTGACCAGCGATCGAACCCATGGCCCCTGCAGTGGAAGCTTGGAATCCTAACTACTGAACCTCCAGGGAATTCCCAAGACAACCCAATTTTTAAATGGGCAAAAGATGTGAATAGACATTTCTTCAAAGAAGATGAACAATGACCGATAAGCACATGAAAAGAAGCTCAACATCATTAGTCATCAGGGAGATGCAAATCAAAACCACAATCATACACCACTTCACACCCTCTAGGATGGCTATAACCAAAAAGACAGACAATAACAGGTGTTGGCAAGAATGTAGAGAAATTTGAACCCATATAAAGTACTGGTAGGAATGTAAAGTGGTACAGCCACTTTGGAAAAGAGTTTGTCAGTTCTTCCAAAAGTTAAACAGTTACCATACGATACATCAATTCCACTCATAGATATATACACCCAAGAGAAAATATGTCCACACAAAAACTTGTACACAGATACTTTTGACAGCATTATTTATAGTAGTCAAAAAGTGGAAACAACCCAAATGTCCATTGACTGATGAATGGATAACCAATATGTGGTATATCCATACTATAGAATATTATTCAGACACAAAGTGGAATGAAGTACTGATTCACGCTACAGCATGGATGAATCTCAAAAACATTATGCTAGACAAAGACAGCAGCCACAAAAGACCACATTGTTTGACTTCATGTATATGAAATTCCAGGGGCTTGGGGAGAGGAAAATGGGGATTGACTGCTCATGGGTATGGGGTGTCTTTGGGGGGAGGGACAAAAATGTTTTAGAGCTAGATAATAGCGATAATTGCACAACTTCAATAATATATTAAAAACCATAAAATTGTACACTTTAAAAGGGTGAATTTTATGATATGTGAATTATGTCTCAATTTAAAAAAGAATTTGGCAAGACCTGCTTTACTTGGACAATGTTAGTGACAGCTGTGTGTTTCCTTAGACAATTAGAACCAAGCTCGATCCTGCTGTGTTATAATCTCACTTACGGATCTTTGGTTAATTAACCCAATCTGAAGTGTGTGTGGGCTATTCCCATCCACATCTGACAGACCAGAAAACTCTGAAACTTAAAAGAACAAGGAGATAGAGACCCTAAAAAGCATGGAATGAGTCCATGACATCTATGAATCCGTATCAGATTGTTATGAAAAAGAACCAACCAGAGCACATGAAAATGAAAAGATGATTGTTAAAAAAAAAAAAAAAAAGAAGAGTTGATCAGAAGAACGGAAACAGCCAAAGAAGAGAAAAATTGGTGAGCTGCTGATTAGTTGGAAGAAAGGACTACTTCCAGAACCCAGCAAGAACCGAGAAATAAGAATAGGCAGGGCAAGTTGAGACATGGTTCCAGCAACTATCTAAGTTTTGGAAGGAGAAAACACAGTGAAAGAAATACTTGAAGAAATAATCAAAAGAAAATGTCACAGTAATAAAAAAAGAGGACACTAGGTTCAGACACAGCAAACAACAAAACCTCATCTGCAAACTTGGTTGTGACTTCAGAATGCAAAGAATAAAGCTTTTAAAAACTGAAAGCTTCAACAAGAGGGAAAAACAGATTATCCACAAATTTGCCTCAGACTTCTCACCAACAACACTAAATGCGAGAAGGCCATGAGGAATGTCTTCAAAGATTTCTAAAAATCTTGTATATTCTGGTATAATGTTATAAGTCATAATCCTAGTTACTATCTTAAAATGTATATCTCAGAAATAACTAATTTTCTTGTCAACTGCATTATTATGAACTTTCATCAAATTTTTAACTGTGGTCATTTTTAAGTCTTTTGTCATTTACAGACAGTTCTGTGTGTACTCTGATGCTATTGCAAATATGTTCCTATAAAAGGGTTTCATCTTTAAGAAATTCATGGAAAAGACTCTGACAAGTACAGGTTTCTGGTAACTGACTGTACTGCTGAACTGAATGAATAAGCAGAACTGAATTTTCAGAACTCTAATGAAAAACTGATGAACTCATAAAAGTGCTAACAAAAGATCAAGATAAAAAAAAAAATTAATTACATGGGACTGAGTGAACTGATGAGGATGAGTATAATTTTTGTGACTTTCTGTCTGAATTAAAAAAAAAAAAAATCCCACAAGGACTCAGAGGCAAAGAATATACAAATCAATTTTCACTGCAAAGTAAAGGAGCTGTTACAGTGGAGGATTACTGGACTGAATGTCAATATTATGACATAGTATGAGTGTGTTTCATGTTTGGTAATTGCAATCATTGTTGCTTTTGTTGTGGTCATCCATGTACAATGCTTGGTGTCAGTCTATTTATCTCTTGTAAAAATAAAATATAGTGTGTGTGTGTGTGTGTGTGTGAAAAAAAAAAAAGAAAAAAAAAAGATAGTTTGGAATACTATTCTGAATGCAGGCAAACTTGCATCCAGGTGTAAAGGCAAAATGAACACATGCTGAGAAATGCAAGGGCTTGGAAAATGACTATCCCTACCTGACACTCCCTACCTGAAAGAATTACTTGAGGAGATATTCTAATTAACAGAGGAAGTAAATCCAAGAGGAAGTCATGGAATCTAAGAAGCAGCGGTGAAAACTATACACTAAAAAGGGTGAATGCTGGCACTTCCCTAGCAGTCCAGTGGTTAAGACTCCACGCTTCCACTGCAGGGGGCGTGGGTTCAATCCCTGGTCTGGGAACTGAGATCCCGCAGGCCAGGCCAAGGCACGGCCAAAAAAAAAAAAAAAAAAAAACCAGGGTGAATGTTACCTAATGTAAATCGTACCTCAATACACTTAACTGAGGAGGGGGAGGAGGAAAGGGAAGGGGGAAGGGTGGGAGGAGAAGGGGGAGGGGATTACAGTGTTACAGTCAGGATCAAATAAGAAAGCCTGGGTCACTCTTACCACTCAGCATCTATCTGGAGATCCTGTGCAATGCAACTGAATAAGAAAAATAAGTAAGCTGGGTAAATATTGGCAAGGATATAACTGTTGAGATTTGTAAATAGTGTGACACTCTACCTAAATAAACCCAAGAGATTAACTGACAAACTATTAGAAAATAAGAAAATTCAGCCAAGTGGCAGGAATTCAAGAGACAAAGATTTCAAATACATAGCAGACAGATAATTTATATCCAAAATACAGGTAAAGAACTCCTAAAAACCAATAAGAAAAAGACAGTTCAATAGAAGATGAACAAAAAGCATGATTAAGAAACTCGAAAAAAAGAAAATAGAGTTGGGAAGCACATTTATGGAAAGATGACCGCTCTCACTAGCAATCAAGTAGGGACAAAGCAAAACAAGAAAATGTCTTCATCCGTCAAGTTGACGATATCAAGTCTGGTGACAATGTGGAGAAATGGCTCACCTAATCCACAGCTGGCGTGAATATAAATTTGCACAGTCTTTTTGGAAAACTGTTTAGCAGTATCTATTACAAGTTTCAATGCTTACACTCTTAACCCATGTATCATTGTTTTAATGATGAAAAATTCCAATGTTTATCACTACACAGTGTTTAGATAAATTATGGTACATCTATTGTAGAGAATACTATGGTACAGGTAAAAATAATGAGTCAAATCTATACTCATAGGAAAAGCTCTCCTAGATCTACTATTAAATGGAAAAAATAAGTTAAATTGCAACAATGACATCTAATATCTATCTCTAGAGAGATCTCTCCACGTTGATAAACTTTGAAGTGAGGTCTGCAATTGAAGAAGTAGATAAGGAAGACTGGTTTATTTATATTGACTGTTTATTTGTATTGTTTGTTTACAACAAGAATGTATTCAAGTGGAATTCCCTGGCGGTCCAGTGGTTAGGACTCTCCACTTTCACTGCCGAGGGCACGGGTTCAATCCCTGGTCAGGGAACTAAGATCCCGTAAGCCACAAGGCGCAGCCAAAAAAACAAGAGGAAGAATGTATTCAAGAAATAATATGGTTATTTGTACACCAATGTTCATAGCACCATTATTCACAATAGCTAAAAGGTGAAAACATGTCCATCAATAGATGAATGGATAAACAACACATGGTAGATACATGCAATGGAATATTATTCAGCCTCGAAAAGGAAGAAAATCCTGTCACATGTTACAACATGAATGACCCTTGAAGACATGCTAAGTGAAACAAGCCAGATATAAAATGACAAATTCTGCTTGATTCTACTTATATGAGGCACCTAGAGTGGTCAAATTCATAGGAACAGAATGTAGAATGGCAGTTCCCAGGGGCTGGGGGAAGGGGGAATGGGGAGTTATTGTTTAATGGGGACAGAGTTTCAGTTTGAGAGGATGAAAAAGTTCTGGAGCTTTTTCATCCTGGTGGTGATGATTGCACAACAGTGTGGATATATTAATGCCACTAAGCTGTACACTTGAAAATGGCTGAAATGGTAAGTTTTATATTATATATTTTACCAAATTTTTTAAAACACTACATAAAAATAACAAGACAAGCAATTGTAAAAATAATAATAAGGTGGACTGAGCTGATGCCAAAGGATCCCTTTCCATTAAAATACTGGGCAATAGGGACTTCCCTGGTGATGCAGTGGGTAAGACTCCGCGCTCCCAATGCAGGGGGCCCGGGTTCGATCCCTGGTCAGGGAACTAGATCCCACATGCATGCCGCAACTAAGAGTTCGCATGCCACGATTAAGGAGCCCGCCTGCCACAACTGAGACCTGGTGCAACCAAATAAATAAGTAAATATTAAAAAAAAAAATACTGGGCAATAAATATCCAAAAAAAAAAAAAGTAAATATGTAACCAAGCTCAAAATAAAGAATGGATAATATACAAGTGCCAGAAACAAAGAGGGAACTACAATCCAGACACAAAAGCAGCAGCTAATGTAGAGAAGACCCCTGGAAGATTCACGCGGATAAAGGCTCCAGGGCTAGAGGCTGAGAGCAGTATTGCTGTCAACTCCACAGGCTTGGCCTCAGCCTGTGGGAGGTGGGGCGCTAGAGCAGAGCCCCCTGTGTAGTAGGGATCCGTGAAGGGCTGCTCCACCCATAAAGAAACACTAAAAAAAAAAAAAAAAAATCCTCTGGGGAAGCAGCCAAAAAACCATTCACAGACAGTGGGGAAGAAAAAAGTCGCACTTGAGTAATTAAAACCCTAAGCCCTTGCCACCTATGGGTGTAGGGTCTAAATTTACACCACTCAAGTAGAATGGAACCGCAAAGCTGTAAATTTAGCATATAAAATGTCCACGATTAGTGAAACACTCATGCCCAGCAGAAACACAAGACCAATCACTAGAAGGACGTTTTCAAGACCTGGGGGACACAAGATTCCCATAGAAAAGAAAAGGGCGGGGTGTTGACCAAGATGAGTTCACAATAAAAAATGAAGAAGCAAAACCCATGAGGTGCAGGTAGCATGTGCGCAGGTACACACACATGCACACACACATACCAGAATCAGCGCCCTCAAGGACTGGAGATACCAGAGCAGCCTGAACATACCCATGCAACACAGGCTCCAAATGACTGAGATTAAAGATGGGCCATAGAACATAATTAAGGTTCAGAAGGAAGCAGCTCAGCTCCATTTGGAACTTGCAGAGCATTAAGTGGTTTTGAGATGTCCAGGTAGAGGCAAGTAGGAGCCTCCTGAGAATATGAGTCTGGAGCCCAGGGGGTAGGTCTTGGCTAGAGATGAACTTGGGGGTCATCACCAGGGGTAGCTGTGATTGGCCAGGGCCTGAACCATGGTGGGGGGGGCTGTCTCTGCAGTGAGCCCTGAGTTTAAGGGCAGGAATGTAGAAGGAGGCAGGGGTGGAGCTCGATCTATAACACCAATTTTGATTGCAGCCTTTTCCAGA
This sequence comes from Balaenoptera physalus, assembly GCF_965194825.1. NCBI lineage: Eukaryota > Metazoa > Chordata > Mammalia > Artiodactyla > Balaenopteridae > Balaenoptera > Balaenoptera physalus. The sequence continues at coordinate 53,822,157 of NC_138901.1, read as the reverse complement.
AAGTGTTTTCAGAACTTCCTCTCCCTGAAGGAGTCCCCAGAGGCTCTCTCCTCAGGCCCCTGACTCAGTCTGTCTTATTGCACTGTAGCCGTGGCCATGATCCTCTTCCTCTCTCCTGTGAGCTCCTACAGGGGTAACAAGGCCAGGATGCTTGTCTTTATTTCCCCACCATCCTGGGTTGAGCCCATGTCTCGGCTCCAGAAGTGGCTGCTGGAATGAATGAAATTGGCGTGTGTGTTCTGCCGTGTTGTGGGAATTCACATCGTGAATCCACAGGGGAATGGGGCTCAGAAGGAGCCAGAAACACGGCTGGTTTCCTCTTCCTCACCCCTCCTTCTCTCTCTCTCCCTCTTGCTCCCCATTTCATACTGGGAGGAAACAGCATCAATTCTTGGACTCAGGCAAGCCACTGCCCCTAATCCAACCTCTCATGACCTCCATGATGCATTTGTTAGAACTGTGTGCAAGATCTTTCACTCTTCTTTCCCCCTTCCCACGTTATAATGACCAGGCACTGAAGGCACTTTGCAAGTATCAGCTCATTTAATGCGTGCAATTTGTGTGCTAGCCCCATTCTGCAGATGAAGAAACTGAGGCTCTGAGAGGTGATGTGACTTTCCTGGCCACAAAGCCATGGGGTGGCAGGGCCAAGGTTCAAACCCAGATCTCTTAGATCCCAAAGCTACGGTTTCAGCCTTGCCCATCGACCTCCATCTGCTCCCCCCTCCCCTGCCCTCCCAGCTCACACTGCTTCTCACTCACCACCTCCTTAGCTCTCACTGTGTCTGAGTCGCACATTCCTTGGCAGACAGGCGCGGGTTGGGATGGGAGGGGATGGCCAGATGGGTGGTGAGTACAAGTCTCGGTTTGTCTTTTCATCACTCCAAGCATTGTCCCGGGGAAGCACTTGGAGTCCATGACCCCTTCTGGGCCCCCTCCGGGTTCCTGGGGTGAAGGAAAGAGTAGACAAAGGGTCCATCTGCAAATGAGTAGCAGGGAAGACTGGGAAATTTCCTCTGGACTGGTCTTGGGTACCAGGTTCAGAGCCCACTTGTTCTGTGAATGTGACAGTGGCCCAGGAGGGCCTTGCCTTTAAGACTCTGGGTTGCTCGGACTTGACTTTGCCGGGGCTCAGAACTGTGCTGAGCCTCGGTCCAATTTGGGAAGCAAAGCCCTGGTCTGGGAATCAGGAGGCTGGAGATCTAAGTGTGACGCCACCCCCAACTTGGAGGACCTTGGGCAAGATGCAGCTCCTCTGAGCCCTGGGTGCTTCACTTGTAAAATGGAACAGTCACCCCAGGCCTGTCCATTTCTCAGGATGGGCAAGCTGGTACGGGGCGGGCTGTGAGCCAAGGAGGCCGGGATGGGGGAGGGTAAGAAAAGGAACAGATGCTGGGGTAAGACAGCTACCACCAAGATGGTCAACACCAAAATGGTCATTCTCTTGGGCTAGGCCAGGACTGTCTCACTGAGCGTCTCCTGATAGGTAGCCTGGCCCAGACCATGACAGGAAAGATGGGGCCAAGAGAGAACGGAAAAGAGGAGATGGGGAGGAGGGGAAGTAGGAGGAGTGATATACTGGGTGGGGAGGAGGGATAGAAAAAGCTAACAGAAGCAGAGGCACCCTGGATCCTGGATAGGGTTCTAGCCCCGGCTCTGCTCCTCACTCCTGTGTGACCTTAGTCAACTACAGCCCCTCTCTGAGCCTCAGGTTCCCCATGTGCCATCTCAGATTTTATGAGCTCCTTGGTTCCATCCTCCACTTGCCTTGTGAAGCCTGGGTCCATAGGTTCATTGTCAAGAACGCTTCCTTGAGACCCCCTCTCTTGCCTCCTAAAATTCCTGCCTCTCCCCTCTGGGCCCAACAACCCTCAGCTTAAGGGTTGACCCCCTTATGTTTTGACTTACACTCTGTGACACATCACAAGGCAGAAGCCTTAGTTAAATCACCTTTGGTCCCTCCTACCAAGCACTTATACATAGTAGGTGCTCAACGAACATTCTGTTCGTAATATGAAATGGTCAGATGGACAGAAGGATGGATGCCTAAAAGAATATGCCTGCTTTGTCTGCGGATTAAGCTCCTGGTCAAAACTCCCCTCCTTAAAAAGCCTCTGGACGAATCCCCAGCCATAACCTTCTTCAACAATTCAACCAAAGGAAGTTACAACCCCAGCTGCTGCCCCTCTCCCCTGCCCATTCCCAAAGGCTTTCCAGTTGCTACCCGACCTTAACTAGCAGATTCCAAGGAGCTTGGACCCTACCACCTGCCCTTAATTACCCATGCTCCTGGGTGGTCATCCAATGAACACAGGAAGCTCTGGTGAAGTATCCTAGAGTTTTCCTGCCACAGAAAACCCTGCAGAAGTCCCCATGAGGATTCCTGCAGGTCATAGAATTCAGGGGTTGTAAGCGAAGTTCCCAGACAGATAGACGACTCTTCATAGAAAACCCAGGTTCTAGCCCCAAATTGCCATCGCTTCAAACTGCGCACTGTCCGCAACACACATACGTATACACCCGGCCAGGAGAGAAGCAGAATCTTACCTTGATGCTCCTCCAGTTTCCCCATGGTCTCGATCTGCTCCACCAGGTCATTTGAATTCCACTGGCTCATCCCAATGAGGATGGCGTTCTTCCCTTCAGCCACCTCCTCTGTGGAAAGAAGCAAAGATGGGCATGAGCTGGCAGGGCTGTGTAGACGTAGCCCTAACAGGAGCCTGTATCTCAGGGAGTATTTATTTCTTCCTTTGAGTTGAGGAAGATGTCAACTATTGAAGGTGTCTATAGTTACAGACAGGTATAAGACATCCAGGAATTTTTCATTGCAAGAAGGCATTGTTGTTATACCCTACTGGGCCTCCACATGTTACAGCAAAAAAAAAGTAACAAGGGAACAGTCATGAGAGAGGCTGAAAATTCATAGGAGGCTCCATTCCTAGCAGTAAGAGTGGTATTTCTTGAAAGGCAGTGTGTTTGGGAAGAAAAGGTAAAGCCTTACCACTAGGTAGCAGTTGTTCTTTGGGTGAGTTACTTGGCTTCTCTGAGCCTCAGTTTTCCTATCAGTAAAATGGGACTGGCAATGTCTAATCATAGAGTTGTTGTAAGGATTAAAGGAGATAATGAATATAAAGGTCTTGGTGCACAGGGGGGTGCTTACAGATGGGAGACATTAAGGTTACCTCTTCACATGAGGAGTGAGTTGCCATCCTTACTTGAGCAGATCAGGATTTGAGTGGTGTAGGAGCAGCTCTGGAGTAACTGAGAGAGCAGAAGACTTCTGCCTCTAAGCAAGCCTTAAGCTATATGGAACCCTTAGCCCACATCTCAACCTTATGAACCTCTTAATGCTTCCATTCTCCCTTTAGTCCTCTCCTCAACCCTGTCTCCATCCTTGCCCTTTCCCAGTCTGAGCTTAGAGGAATTGGTGAGGTCATATTCCCTAACACGCTGAACACAAGCCCCTGGGTCCCACACATCAATTGCACATATCTGGTGCAGTCCCTCATCCCACAAAGGGACATTTCCTCAAGAACAAACCCACAGGAATGCCCCCTCTCTCTCTTTAAAGGGACAGGCCTTCCTGGTGAAGAGCTTTCTGCCTTTTCTCATAGAACAGACATTAAAGGGTAGTGAGGAGAATCCTTAAGCTCATCATGAGAGAATAAAGAGATAAGACCCATTTCACTGCCAAAGAACTTCACAGAGCCCATGGAACCAATATGGTGAATCCAAAGCTTGGGGATCTGTCCAGAGTTCTGAATTACTCAAGCTCAGTAATCCAGACCCCATCTCTGGCTGGGACACCTCCTCCTGCCTTATTTGATTATTTTATGTGATCTATTTAACACCACTTACCAAATCCTTACTATGCACTGAGGTTGTTATAAGTGTTTTACAAATACAAATTCATTTAATTCTCATAACAACACTAAAAAAGTACAATTATTATTATCTCCATTTTACAGACAAGGAGACAGAAGCATGGAATAGTTCAGTAACTGGCTGAAGGTCACTGGCTAGAGCCAGGATTTAAACCCAGATATACTATTTCAAGAGTCCTAAAATCCCGCCCTCCTGATGGCCTGCCTGCCTGCCCTGGACATCCTGTATTAGCTGCCCAAGCACCACACACAACCAGACAATTTCCTGAACCCGGTGTGTTCCATCTGGGCACGGTTGACGCCTCTAGGCAGCGTCGTGCTCTGGGCAGAGCCCTGCCTGGGTTCCAGTCCTGAGCTGCTACATGTGACCTGTACCTTTACAGATGTCCCTCAACTGTTCCTATTCTCTTATTGCTTAAATGGGAATGACAGCTCTGGTTCCACAACTCTTTCTAGCAAACTTTCATGAGGACAACTGACGTAGTAAATTTGAAAAGGCTACACAAGCCAAAATGCTGTAAACAAATATCAGGTAGTAGTATTCTTGGGGAAGCAGGATCACCAGGGGGTTAAGAGCTCCATTCTGGGGTCAGATTGACTCTTTGCAATCCTGGATGCACCATTTGCTAGCTGTCTGACCTCGGACGGTAACTTATGCTGTATGAGCCTCCGCTTCCTCATCTATAAAACGATACCATAGTAATGCCCACGTCACAGAATTGCTGTGAGGATTAAATCAGACAATGAGATAATGAAGGTAAAGGGTGTGTAAGCATGACTAGCACACAGTAGGAGCACAGATGTGGATAACAGCACAGGAAGATGACGGTACCACCACGACCACCACCACCAGAGCATGTGGAGTTATGCCCCGGTTCCAGTTATGCTGCTGCCTACCCCTATGTCATTTTGTCCCAGCTTCGGGGCGGGGTCGTCAGGGTCAGCCTGTAGCCCACCTTGAGTGCCTACATCTCCTGGCTCAGTTACCCAAGCATGCAGTTTTCTGCTTGTTCGTTTAACATTCGTTCTACAACGCAGGGATTCCTGAGCAGCTGCTGTATGCAGTGTGAGACACGACCTCCATCCTGTAGGAATTCAGCTTTGTGAAAAAACACAATGGGAAACTGACACAGTCAGATGAGTGAGCTGGGGCTCCTGGTCCAGGGCTGGGTATACAGCAGGTGCTTACACGTCCTAGATCCTGGATTTTCTATAATGCGTAATCCCTATCCCACGGTGTATGTGAGGCTATCAGAACCCCGAGAGGCTTCAGCATCTTCTCCCTCTTCCTTGTATCTGCATGACCCACCTCCACCTCTCCCTCTCGGTCTTCTGTCTGTCTCTCTAGGAAATGTACCTCCTCTCAGACTCTCCCCGTGTTCCTCTCTGCCTGATGCCCATCCCTGACCCACTCAGACCAGGTCCCTTTCCATTGATCTCTGTCCCTCTGGGTCCTGGGGTTTCTCTGTCTCTCTGCCGTGTCTGTCCCTCCCTCTGGGCCTCGATCACGATTACTCTTTGCTCTGGCTCTGTCTGTATCCCAGAACCTGTCTCTCTCCTCTCTCTGGGTGGCTGTGTCTCTTTCTTGATCTCGCTCCTTCTCTGGGCTTCTCTTTCTTTCTCTGGGTGCCTGCCCCTCAGCAGCTTTCCATCTCTGCAGGCCTTCGTGGTGTCTCTGATCTCTCTCTCTCCTGGGTCACTGTCTCTCTTTCAACTCTCTTGGTGTGGCTCTCTTGGCGTCTCTCTTGGTGTGTCTGTGTGTGTGTGCATGTGTCCCTCTCTCCCATCCTCTCCGAGTCTCTCTTGCTCTCTCTCCCTCTCTGCTCTCTCGTATTTTCCCTGGCTTCCTTGCACTCTCTGCGGCTCCCCCCGCCCCCGCCCCAGGCTTCAGCCTGCCTGTCTCTGTAGCTGCTCCCCGGCCCCCCACCTCACAGACGAGATTTCTCTCCCTCTCTGGGCCGCTCCTCTGCCCCTGCGCTCAGTACTCAGCCTTAGATCTTCACTCTGGCAACAATGGGCTTGTCCCCTGAGTGGCAGCAAGAAACACACACACACACGCGCGCACACACACACACACACACACACACACACACACACACACACACGGCAGCAGCCGAGAAAGCTCCTTTTGGAGTCACTCAGGAGAACGAGGGAGACGCGTGCCTCAGCTCTGAGCCTCTGCTCTGTTTCCCCTCATTGTAGTACGAGACTCCCATGGAGGCCAAAGGCCGCACAGGGCTTATCTGCGTAAATGTCCTGGTTATTGACTTTGCTTTTCGACTTCTGGTGACTGTTCCCTATGTGCCGATGCTCAACCCCAGTGACCCCTGGTGTGGACACAGTTTTTGCATCTACTTCGACCCCCCTGAGCCCCAGTCCCTGCCCATTCTAGGTGCCAGGCTCAGCCTCACCCACCAGTACCCCGCCCCTGGCCTTGACCTCACACTGACTCCGACCCTGAACAAAACCTGGATACAGTGAAAGCCTTTCTTCCTACCCTGGGGGCTCTGTGTCTGCTGGACCCACAGGACTTCAAAGCGGGGAACCTCCTTGTCCCGTGCTAGGCAGGCTTCACCTGCAGCTCATGGAGGCGAGGGCTCAGTCACCTTCGGCCATCAGCCGGTCCAGGTCCCTCCATCACTCCTTGCCTGAAGCCTACAGGCCAGTCTCTCCACGGACCAGATATGCGCTGCTCTGGGGCCTCTGGGACACAAGATTGCTAACCTCCGCGACTGGGGACCGCTCGCCCCATGCCCCACCTACGGCCGTACCACCACCCTCTCTTCATCGCAAGGGGGTCCCCACTCAGCCCATTCCCAGAAGCCTTTGGGGCAGCTCCTTGGCATTTGCTTCTCCACGTCCCCTCCCCTAATGAGAGGGAGGGTCAGGGGTCAGCGACACACCTGTGCTTTGCTTCTCCGAGGGCTCTTTTGCCCAGCTTCCCAAAGCGACATCCTCCACTCCAGCCGCGAGACAAACCCTGTACCCCTGCTGTGCTCCAGAGGGGGGACCCGGGGTCCAGAGGCTCAAGACGCACCTGAGGTCAGACAGTGGCCAGTCACTGCCCCAACCCTGAGGAAAAGCTGGCTGCTCTGACCCCAGATGACCTGCGCCACTGCCCTCTACTCTCAGAGATTCTGAGTTCTGTGTCTCCAGGGTCCTGGAGCAGGAGCAGGGGTCCACAGGGCCGCTCCAGAGGCTGGGCAGGAAAGCACATCCAGAGGCTACCGGGCCGGGTCTGCCCCCCCGTACATCGCTGAGCAGGCGCCCCCTCTTGCTCACTCTGGCCACGCCTGCCTTCCTATTCACTCCTCCGGGAACAGCTTCGCACTGGCTGTTCCCGCTGTCCGGAACACTACTCCCCCAGATCCTCACCTGCCTCGTTTCTTGCTATGCAGCTCTCAGGTCAAGGCCACATCCGCTGGGGGCCTCCAAATTGCCCGTTCACTCTATCACAATCCCTTATGTTACACTGCGGGGGGAGTGCCTCTATTTTTTTTTAACGGCATTACTAAAGCTATCACTGACATTCAATGCACTACACGTATTTAAAATGTACAATTTGGGAATTCCCTGGCGGTCCAGTGGCTGGACTCGGCGCTCTCACTGCCGAGGGCCCAGGTTCAATCCCTGGTCACGGAACTGAGATCCCGCAAGCTGCGCAGTGCGGCCAAAAAAAAAAAAAAAAAGTACAATTTGATAAGTTTTGACCTATGTGCACGCCCAGGAAACCATCACCCTAATCAAGATAGTGGACATATATCCATCACACCCAGAAGTTTTCTCCTGTCCCTTTTGATCCCTCCTCCCCACCCCCAGGCAACCACTGATCTGCTCCTGTTGCCATAGACTCGTTTGCATTTTCTAGAGTTTTCTATAAATGGAATCATAATATGCGCTCTTCCTCAGTCTGACTCTTTTTCACTCAGCACAATTATTCTGAGATTCATCCGTATTGTTGTGTGTATCAGTTCATTCCTTCTTATTGCCAAGTGGTATTTCATGAATACTGAATACGTGAATGTACCGCAATTTGTTTATTCATTTACCCATTGATGTACATTTGGGTTGTTTTCACTTTGGGGGGATCATAAATAAAGCTGCTATAAACATTCAAGTACATGTCTTTAGGTGGACATATGTTTGCTTACCTCTTGTGTAAATATCTAGGCGTGGAAAGGTAGTTAACTATGATTAACTTTTTAAGAGGCTGCAATCTGTTTTCCAAAATAGCTGTCCCATCGTACGTTCCCACCAAGCAGACTTTAAAAGTCCCAATTCCTCCACATCCTGGTCAGTTGTCTTAATTAGTCATTCTAATAAGTATGAGGTAGTATCTCATTGTGGCTTCGGTTTACCTTTTCCTAATAACTAACGATGTTGAGCATATTTTCATTTTTCACCTTTCATTTTTCATTTATCTACCTTCTTTGGTGAGGTGTCTACTCCTCTGCATTATTTTATTTATGGAAACTATCAACAGAACTCACTTGCTTGTACGTTGTCTTCCCACCCATCACCACTAAACTGTAAGCTCCATGGGGGCCAGGACAGTGTCCCCTTGCCCTGCATCCCCTACACTTGGAATAGGGGGATGGACAGATGCTCAATAAATACTTGAGAGAGTAAATAAATGACTCTGAATTCTAGCCCCTGCTCTGCCTGACCCTTTGTGTGACCCTCAACAAGTTTCCCAGTTCTTTGGCCTCAGTTTTCCAGCCTGTAAAATGAGGTCAGGGTGTTGAACTCAAAGACCTTGAGGGCCCCCTAGCTCTGACATGGGTTTGAGGCATGTCCCCTCTTGGCCACCATGGGTTTCCCTCACTCTGCACTCCAACCTTGCTAGACTGTGGCTCCCCAGATACCCTTTGACTGTATTGACAGGACGGGGAGTGGTGCTTCTTCTGGGTCTGCAGCCTGGACCCCATCACCCATCCTGCAGCCTCCGATCACGGGTACCAGCTGCCCTGAGGCCCCATGCCTGCTGCCACAGCCCAGGGAGCTGGCATCCTGCCCAGGGGATTGTTATGGGCCCAGATAGCTCCATACTCCTACCTGACTTCCCCCCAGTCCCTCCCATGCCTTACATGCACAACCAGAGCCCCCAGAGCCTAAGGGTCTTCCTCTGCTACTAGACCATGAGCCATGAAGGTCTCTTGTCCCACCAGCTAAACCCTAGTGCTGGACAAGTGGGATGGAGCTGAAGGAAGAAAGGGAGGGAGGAGGGCCCCATTTTCAGTAGTAAGTCGAAGAAAAGGGCCTGACCTGGACACTAAGCTCCTGGGCTCCAGCTCCTCTGCCCCCACCTCGCTGTGTGATCTTGAGAGGTCCCTTCCATGCTCTGGCCTCTGTTCCTGACAATGTGGCTCCACCACGGCTGGAGGTGGAACTGCAGAGGCAGCAGGATGCAGGTGGGGACAGAGACCACACCCAGGCCAGGGTCAGGGCTCAGCCTGGGCTGGAGAACAGAGGCAGGGAGGTGACCCTTCAGAGCATGCCCAGAAAGCCGGACACTCATGGCCTGGCCCCAGATGCTGAGAAAGCTCTTGGGAGCAGAGAAGGAGGATGGCTTTACCTCTTACTGCCCTGAGCGGAGGAAATACGCAAAAGCCTTGTCCAGGGAGACCACAGGGAACAGACAGGAGGTGAGGAGTTGGCAACGCAGAACCAAAGAGGTTCCAGCAGCCTGTGGGCGGATCTTGGGGCTGAGCGCTACAGATGCTCTGGGAGAGGTGACATAGGAAAGGTTCAGAGACATGAGGTTCAGAGGTCTGGTAGGAAGTGCTGAGAGGTGGAAGACAGGGAAGGAGATGGGAGAGTGTGTGATCCTGGGATAGTGGAGAGAAGGAGAGACGGAGGTGAGGAGAGCGGGGAGGAGATGAAACAAAGGAACAGAAGAGAAGGTGGGGCCACCCATAAGAGAGGAGTGAGAGGTGAGGCCAGTTTAGGAACTGCAGACAGAGCAGTGAGATCATGGGGGCAGAGGACAGAACGCTGAGGGTCCGCAGGGAGGGAAGCAGGTTGGATCCACAGCTGCTCAAAAGGAAAGCAGGTGCATAAGGCCCATGGGGATGGAGATGAAGCTGACCGGCGCCACCCGCAGACGCCTCCCGCAGGGAGCCATCATCGTCATCTGCGAATGCAGAGCCCTGATGAACTACAAAAATATTTTAAATGAAAGTGTTCTAAGCATCAAAATATTGAAGCCGTTGTTGTCACACTTTGGGTTAGTTGCTATGGAGAAAGTCAGCCCCGGCTGCCACTCCAATCAGACGCCAGTGGGAGACAGGAAAGAAGCCCCAAATGGGCTGGTTTGGGGTTGGCATCAGGGAGGGGGTACTCCATCCAGAGTCAAGAATGGGGGAGGTTCAGGCTGGGGCAGCGTCCCACTGCCCAACCCCACCGTGCCTCCCCGAAAATCACCTGAGCTGGATACAGTCTCCATTTCTGGAGGCATCGAGCTGATAGGGAAACTGAGGCCCAGAGAAAGTGAAAGACTTGCCCAAGATCACAGAACGAGTCAATGACACGGCTGAGACCATGTCCCAAGTGTCCTGCTCTGGGTCCTGGGGTCTTGCCAGCGCATGCTCTGTTTCTCTTTCAAGACCCCATTCAGCCAGTATTTCAAAGCTGGCCCCATCCCAGGAGTAAGTCAATCCCCCAAATATGGTGACTTCCCAGAGTGGAGCTGAGCCAGCCAAGTGAGACTTGGGGACCCTCCTAGGCTTGTGCGTCTCACCCACCCCGGCACAGCCCAGGCCAGCATGACTGTGAGGGTCTTCTCTCCTGAAGTCCAGGCAGATTCTGCCTTCCACTGGTCCCCTGCCCTGCACGTCCTCATCTCTGAGACCGTGCTCTCTGCCTGAAATGCCCACCACATCTGGTGCCCTCTTCTCCAATCCTTGTAACGTTTCTTGTTTTCCCATCCTCACTTAGATAGCGCCCCCTGCTATGTCCGGCAGGCAGGCCATGCGCCCAGCACTGAAATGCAGAGCTGATGTCCTCCCCTCCCTCGTCTCTCCCCTGAACATCTGCAATAATCTAACTGGTCCGCATCTCCACTCCAGCTCCCCCTCCCGTCTGTGGGCTGACCTTGAGAGTCACCTACTGGGTCACATGCAGCCTCATCTCTCCTTTCCCCCTCCCGCACGGGCCTCCAGTTCCCGGAAGGCCCCCTCTTTCCTGCTTCAGCACCATCATACCTGCTGCGTCTTCTGCCTAAGGCTCTTTCCTCCCATTCTTCTTCTAGCCAGCTCCTATCCTCAGTGCTGCAGAGAGGATATTAAGGACCTCCCCAGCCTAAATCAGGTACCCCCATCATCACTCTTTCTATTAACACTTGGTGCTTTTTACTCAGGGGTATTAGTTCCCACTTGTGACTGTATTTTCCTTTACGTAATTGTTTGACGTTTGCCTCTCCCACTAGACTATCAGCTTGATGAGGGCAGTGGCCACGCCTATCTGTTTACTGCAGTATGGTAAGCGCCTGAAATATTGTAGGAACTCAGCAAATATCTCAAAGAGTGAATGACTGGACGCTGAGCCCCAGCCCTGGGGGGACTCACAGATTGGGTAATAATGAAGCACGGAATTGCAGTGTCTGAGTGGGGAGAGATACTAACTCCCAACAGGGATCCCCTTCTTGGAGCTTCTAAAAAGGTCACCCAGACAATGATGGGACAATGAGATTCACTCACCTCTAGCATCAAAGAATTCATCATCAGAGCTCTCCACTGAGTTGCTGAGGACATTTCGAAGGTGCCAGGGGGCACCACCGCCCGGGGGAGGGCCACCTGCCAAAGGAAACACACCTGTTAGCCAAGCTTGAGGCCGTGTCCTGGCATGAAGGAGGTAAACCCAGACTGCCCCTGGACCAAGGTTTAGTCGGCATCCTGCACGTCCCTGCCCTCCTGACTTCAAGTGCACAGCACCTCACAGAGCCCTCCCACCGCTGTGCTTTCATTTAAGACCCAAATTCCTTTCTGAGACGGCTCAGTGGGGCAGGAACGAGGGTGCCCATTTTGCACACACCAAAACCGAGACCAGAGGTAGTTAAGAGATGTTGCCAAGGTGACACGGTGTATCAGGAAGTATCAGGTAGGTTTTGCTGTGTTAATAAATCATCTTAAAACAATAACGGGGGCTTCCCTGGTGGCGCAGTGGTTGAGAGTCTGCCTGTCAATGAAGGGGACACGGGTTCGAGCCCTGGTCTGGGAAGATCCCACATGCCGCGGAGCAGCTGGGCCCGTGAGCCACAACTACTGAGCCTGCACGTCTGGAGCCTGCGCTCCGCAACAAGAGAGGCCGCGATAGTGAGAGGCCCGCGCACCGCGATGAAGAGTGGCCCCCGCTCGCCGCAATTAGAGAAAGCCCTCGCACAGAAACAAAGACCCGACACAGCCATAAATAATAAAATAAATAAATTAATTTAAAAAAAAAATAACGGTTCATTCCTCACTCACACACAGGTAGGAAGGGGGCTCTGGCCATGGCGGTCACTCAAAGACCCCACCTTATGATGCCAGCATCTCGAATCGAGACTTCAAGTTCTGCAGAAGCTGGGGAGGAGAGCACAGAAAGGCACGCCCAGTCGTAAACGAGTCTTCCCACACATGACAGACTTCTGCTCCTGTCATTGGCCAAAGCAAGTCACGTGACCAAGCCCAGCTTTAAGAGGGTGGAGGGAGGAGAAGCAGACACCCGGAAGGGCACTAGTGATGTTTGTTGCACACGTGTGCAGGCCAGGGAAGGACTGCAGCCTCCCTTGGGGAAAAAGCCCCACACTAAGAGAAGGGGGACCTGAACTTGAGTTCCACCCCGTCTCTGCCACTTGCAACCTCTGCGGCCATTTCCTCTCCATACCACAGCCTCAGTTTCCCCTTCTACAAAATATCGGCAACAATCAATCCCGAGCTCGAAGGATCAGAAATAACGCATGCTCAGCGCCTCTATCTCGGGGGGCGCTCAGTGATGGTGACTGCTGTTATTATTAATATCTACAGAGGCCAGGACATGGGGCTGAGAGGTTCTCCAGAGCAGGCAGGAGCAAGTGCACATAGAGAATGTGGCCCCTTGCCCTGAGCTCAGCCTCAACCCACCTCCTGCCCCGCGACCAGGGGGAGGAAGGCCAGAGGCAGAGCTGGGTCACAAGCCTCTTCCCCTGACCCCCATTCTCAGAGCCCCCTTTACTTGGCACTTTGGGACTCTCATGGAACCAGCTGGCACCCGGCACATCCAGGAACCCCTCCATCTGCTCCCTGGACACGTGAACTACTGGAGATGGCAGATGAATTCCAATCTAATTGTAAACATTAAAACCATATAAGTGTTAGAAGAAAATTGACCTGGTAATTTTCCTGAGGAAATAATCAGAGAAGTATACAAAGATGGCAATATATAGTTGATCATCTTGGTGTTCTGGTAATTCCAGTAAACTGGAAGAAATCCCAGTGTCCATCCACAGAGGACCAGACATACATTCACATACAGTCATCAAGGGAATTCTTTGCAACTGGTAGGAAAATCAAGTAGCTCCTTATGTATTGACATGGAAAGATGCCCACGGAGTATGGGTAGAAGAAAAAAAGTGCACATTGGTCCCAGAACCGTAGGTATCTTTTGACCCCATTTTTGAAAAATATACTTATACCTGCACACTGAGGATACGTACAGCATGTTAGTTAAGAACTCAGGGTCTGAGGTTGGAAGAGGCCTAGATTCAGGCTCAGACCCTTGCCTCTTAGAAGCTGTGTGATGTCAAGTGTGTCCCTTCACCTCTCGGTGCCTCATTTTCCTCAGCTATAAAGTGAGGAAAGCTCATACCTGCCCCATGAGCTTATTGTAAAGATGAAATAAAATACATCGAGGTGCTTAGCACAGGGCCTAGCATATAGCAAGTGCTCACAACAGTAATTATTATATAAATATACTCACACATGCATTAAAATGTCTGGAAGGACAGGCACCAAAACATCAATAGAGATTATCTCTACAGAGTAGAATTTGATAAGAAGCAGGGGAAACTCAATTTTTACCCTGCACATATAATTTCATATGACTATTAATTTTATAAATTCATCTTATCGGTTCTAAGACGTACATTTTTTGCACACCTCAACATCTTTAAAATTGGGGTGTGTCTTACATGATGGCATGTCCTCATTTAGTTGGCATTGTTTATTCTTTCCTGGGGTATAGAAAATAATGATGCATCTTACAATTGACTGCATCTTAATTCAATGGAAAACAGTAAAATCGCCATGCACACAAGGTACATCTTCCTCCGTATGGCCCTGGCCATCCAGTACATGTGGGTTCTTGCATCAGCAATGCCCCTACCTCAGTTTCCCCGTCTGTGCAATGAGGAACCTGACAGAGACTTTCCCCTGAAACTTTTCAACTCCGACTGATGTTTGAGGAGCCAGTCTGGCACATAGTAGATGTGGATGAACCAGTGAGAGGCGGGCATTCCCCCCGCCATGGCTAGAATGCCCATCACGATGCAGTCCTCAGAAAATCTGCTGCAGCCTCAGCTCACCCAGTCACCCTGCAGGATGCTGGCACCGTTCCCTGCCCTGAGCTCAGACCTCAGAACGTAAACTGTTCCTGAAGGGAGAGGCCAGCACAGGTCAGCCCAGGGACTCAGCCCTCCTGCCTGTCCCTCCTGCCCCACCCACCACAAACTCCCAAACACACACCCAGCTTGAGCTCCATGGCTTGGAGCCAGGCCAAAAGCACTTTCTGAAACACAGAAAAGGCAGAGGCCACAGGAAACACTGACCTGCGAGTCACTTCTAGGGGTAAAGCTGGGTCTGCCCTACACTCCCTGTGGGGACCCTCTAAGCTTTTGACTCTCACCCAACAGTGTGGATGGCATGACAGGCTGATCAGCAATTTCCTGCCCGTGACCCCTGGATTTATTGCAAGGGAGTTTGAAAATCCAGATTCACCATAACTGAGTATTTCTAACGTGGATATGGGACCGTTTCCCAAATGTATGTGGGGGGAAGTTCTAGCTAGTGCAACAAGACAAGAAAAAGAAATAAAAGGTATACATGTTGGAAGAGAAAAAACAAAACTGCTTTTATTCTCAGATGGCATGATTGTCTATCTAGAAAACAAAAACTCTGCAAAATCTACAAAAAAAGAACCTACTGGAACTAATAATTGAGTATAGCGAGATCGCAGGATACAAGGTCAAAATACAAAAGTCAGTTGCAATCCTGTATGTCAGCAATGAACTGGAATTTGAAATCTGAAAAACAATACCATTTACAATAGTATCAAAATAAAATAAAGAAGTGCTTAGGTATAAATCAAATGTATGTGAAGATTTCTGTGATTCAAAAAATACGATCACTTAAAATTCTTCTTGATTTTACACTAATTTTATATGTTTTCTCATATAAACCTATCCCTTTTATAGATGCTAAAGGTATAAAAACTATCAGACGTCCTATATCAATGTGCAAATATCCCCTGCTGTCCAAATCGATCCCATTACTAAGAAAGCAAGAATCAGGATAGTCAGGGCAGTCATATCAGCCTCATCTACTTGGTTCCTGAGTTTTGGATGGTGAGCAGCAAAGGTTTAAGTAGCGATGGGTTTGTCTGAAGATGTATCTGAGTCGATTTGGGTCCTGAGTTTGGATAGTGAGGGTTCAGCAAGAAGGTCCTGGTTATGGAGGGTCTCATACCTGTACAGTATATACTCCACCTGAGAATGAAGAAGGGCAAGGATATTCCTGCCAACCTCTCCCTCCTAAACAGAGTGTGTGCTGGAGCCTGAGGAAAAGAGGAGAGCTCTGGAAGTTGTCCCTCCCTCACTCCCACCACCACATCCATCCTTGCAGGCCACCATCATCTTAGGTCACCACAACACCCATAACATGTGTGACGGGCTGGCCTTGGTGAGAATCCCAGCAGGGAGAACCCGCCAGCAGGGAAGGCTGCAGGGAGGCCAGTTCAGCTGCATTTGAGGGAGATGTTCTCCCAGCTAGAGGTGGGCAGAGAGGGAAGGGGCTTCTGGGTGTCAAAGGGAGCTGTCCGTCCTGCAAGGCACTGTGTGAGTTGCTAGGGACACTGAGGTGAATAAGAGGGACAGGGCGTGGCCCTGCCATGGGGCTCTCCCAGCGCTTACACTCTGCGGGGTGTGGGTGATGGTGGCAGTGGGCAGGGAAAGCAGACCTGGAACAAGGAAGCAGCAAAGATCATTTCAGCAGTAAAAAGTGCTGGGAAGAAAGTAAAACGGTTCCTTCCTACCTCCACCACGTCCTCCTTCCTTGAGTGTCTCCTACGGTGTAATTACAGCCTAGAGAATAGACAGGCATGAACGCGTGGATCTGTACATCCACCGAGGGATGATGAAAAGGGCGATCGGCCCCGTCATCAAAAGAACTCTGTCACCTGTTCGAGTCATAAACGCTGAACCAGCGCTGTTTCTCCTTCCACGTGAACCCTTCACCTGATTGTTGACTCTCCTTTGTGGCCGAAATCTACAGTTGATTTTCTCTTCAAAGGCATCTTTTATCTGGTTTACTTTTATCTTCTTTGTTTTCAAAATGCATACCTGCACTGGTTTTTAAATACACACTATAAGTTTGTTTAAACCTGCTACAGTCCCTCCCTCCTTGCAAACAACCTGTGGAAAGGTAGGTATGTGGAGGGATCTCAGTTATCTACCCTGGTGTAAAAAAGAACCTATAAGAATGGATCATGTTAAGAAGCAGCCGTCACCTGGCTTCTGGGTGGAAGATGTTCCCTTCGTCTCTTCCTTCAGGGTGCAGGCTTTTTAGTGAACGGCAAAGATCATACTTCAAAAAAGGAAAACAGTGATAGACAGAGTATCTTGGGAGGGGTGTGAGGGGAAGACTTTTCTGAAAAGGTGTCAGATCAGTGGAGACTTGAATGATGAGAAAGAGCCAGACATGCTAAGCGCGAGTGTGTACATCTGTATGTGTATGCATGCTCCTGGCACACGCGTGTGGGATGGACAGACAGAGGAGGAGGATGAGAGCCTGTGATAAGAGCTGGAACAAGTGACGGAGGGGGAGACAGGTGTAAGGGGAGGTGAGAGAGGAAATGGAGCCAGACCAGGTAAGATTAGGGTTAAGTTTAGGGTTAGGATAAGGTAGGGGGTTGCCTGCTTGCTGTGGATGGGAGCTCAGAACAGGTGGATTTTAAAGTTCCAACCTCCACCCAGAGTCTATCACCTGCACACTTCAGGAAGAGGGAAACACAGATGCCCAAGAGGGTCAGGAAGTCTCCCAAGAGATAGGGGGCACAGGTCAGGTGGCTAAAGGCCACACGTGATCTTGAGAGTCAGAGAAGGTGGGTGCCATGATCCCAGAACAGCGAGGGCAAAGGCCCAGAAGCACAATCTCCTTGAGGTGGGTCCCTGCCCTTCACCTCTCTGCATTTTCTGTGTCTAGTACAGGGTCCCAGGTGGAAGAGGGCCAAGGGGTGTTTGGCAAACAAGCGAATGAACAAAAATGATCTGCTAGTTGCTTCACAGGTATTATCTAAAGTAATCCTAACCAAGCCTCGTGGAGTGGGTGTCATGAATCCCCATCTTACAGCTCAGGAAATAAAGTTCAGAGGGGTGAAGTCATTCGACTGAGGTCATAAAGCTAATAAGTGATGGAAGCAAGATTTGAACCCAGGTCCATATGACTCCAGGGTCTGTGCTCAGGACCACCATGCTGGGTGCTCTGTAGCAGAGCTCAGGGCACGGGGCCCAGGTCTCCTCTTCTCTTCCCTTCCCAGGCTGCAGAGTCCCTTCCGCAACCCCAAGGCTCAGCCTACTTCTTCCAGCAGACTCTTCTGTCCCACCTTCTCTACCACACTTATTCAAAACTCTAAATCAGGGGACTTCCCTGGGGGTCAAGTGGTTAAGACTCCGCGCTTCCAATGCAGGGGGTGTGGGTTCGATCCCTGGTTGGGGAACTAAGATCCCGCATGCCTTGAGGCATGGCCAAATTTTTTTAAAAACCTCTAAATCAGGATACAAGAGAAAGGGGAATATCCCAATCCTTCCCGGCAATCCAGAGAGAAACAAACGATCCTTCACACCCCACGATGCGCTGGTCCCTTAGCAAAGCTCGGGGTAGGGTGGGGGGCCTGCAGTGGGAGGGGCTGCGAGGAGCCATCCCCGCCCTCTCTCCTGGCGCATCTACCCGCCACCATCAGGTCCAGTGCGGTCTCCTCGACCTTGTCTCAGGCCTGGGTCTCCCCAGTGTGGGTGCAGCCAGAGGTCACCCACTTCCCCACCTTGGCCCTGGCTCCCACAGACACAGGAATAGGCAGACGGACAGATGGACAGGAGCCAACAGTGGGTACTCTGGCCAGTACCGGGGACCCCAGGGCAGCCCCGGCATGAGGGTCAGCCCCACCAGAAGGGAGTCACTGCCCTGCTCTCAGGAGCCCAGTCTGAGGGGGAAGACATTTCACGGTGAGGAAAGCCCTGGCACAGTAAAGTGAGGGAGGCGGGTATTGGCCGACTCTTCCTGGGCCAGACCTTGGGCCAGGTGGTGCCCAGGAGGAAGGAGTTGGGGACAGAGCTGAATGGGCTCAATCCAGGCTCCTGGGTGCCAGCCTCGGGGCCCAGCCCTGCACAGCCCCTGCACAGGGCACAGGACAAAGGAGGGGTGGGCAGCCTGGCCTCTGGGCTAAATGCCACCCCTACCTCGTCTCAGAGGTGTGGACAGGACCTCCCAGAGGCAGACACCCTGCAGGCTGAAGGGCCCAGAGGCCTTCCTGGGGGAGGAGGCCCAAGCTGAGCCTTAAAGGAAGGGTGGGCAGGGTTGGCCAGGCTGGGGCAGGGTGGGAGGGAGTAGAGACATGGGTCAAAGCAATCGGGCCATTTCCAAGAGACGCTGGATCCAGAACCTTCTCCTCAAGAGTAAGAAGTCTGGCTCATCAGAGCAAGGGAGGGGACATAGGCGTCTGCTGTGACAGCCATGGCCCTGTGGGTGTTCAAGTAACACCTACCAATTTCCAGACCTCCAGGGAGTCACAAGCACCTCTGAGCTGGCCAAGGTGGGCTGCCTGGCACTGAGCCTGCTGCCCGTGACTGTGGCCGCAGCTTCGGTGCCCGGTCCTGCCTGAGGCCACATCTGAAACCACGGCCCAGCAGGCCTGCTGGATTCCAGCAATCTGTGCCTCGGAAGAGGACGGGGCCGAGGGGGAGAAAAGAGCTCGGCTGTGGGCTCATTCAGGCAGGCCCCTCATCTCCAGTCTGTCTCTGTCTCCTCTGTCTCTCTGTCTCTCACATACACACACACACACACACACACACACACACACACACACACACACACACGCACGAGGATGGCAGGTTCTACAAGCACAAGCATCTGGGTCTAACTGCTGACAATCAATGCTGCAGAAACCATCAGGCTGCCAGACATCCCGTGGGCAGTGGGAGCCCCGTGGACACGTAGAGTCCAGAGCCTAAACGTGGCCCACACAGCCACACACACACACACACACACACACACACACTTAGAATCACACTTCACAGTTCTGGCCTGGGGTCCCAGGGGTCCATCCACTTGCTGGATGCAGAGTGAGAGATGCAGAGTCTGAGTAAGGCTCCTACTGGCAGGTGGGGGGGACTCTGAAGGCCCCCCTCCTCTCTGCCCCTCCTCCCGTAGCCCTGCCTTCCTCCTCTCACTGTCAACTCTGCCACTTCTCAACTGGTGATCTTAATAAATGTCACTACACCACTCTGTGTTCAGTCTCCTCCTCTGTAAAATGGGGGTAATAATAGTCCTTCCCTAGGGTTGCTATGAAGATTACGTGAATGAATATTCGAAAAAGGTTTGGCATGGTGCCTGGCACTCAGTGCTATAAAAGGGTTTGTTAAATAACATAAATAAATCATGATATCCACGGGCCTTTCTTTGGTCCTTTCACAGGTGGGAGCTCCCAAGAGTGGGCCCCTCTCCTTCTCCTCCAGCCCCTGGAATGGGAGCCCAGAGGGCAGAGCAGGAACTGCCCTCCTCACCCTGAGGCTGGAGGCTCCCAAGCCCCAACACTCTTGGGGCTGCTCCTGGTGCACGGCTGGCCCTTCTCTCCTCTCCACCGGTGCAGCTCCCTGGGGCTCTGTCTTATCTGCTCCCCAAACCTTGAGCTACCTAAGACCAGGACCTGTTCTGTCTGCAAGTCCCTCCACCCATAAGTTTGGGTTCCAGTAACACGTCGCCACTGGGAAGGGCCCCCCCCACCCCCCAGCCCATACCATGTTCTTTCCCTCCAAGACTTCGCTCCTGAACGTCCTGGTACCTGAAATACCCTCCATCCCCGCCCTACCCCAGCTGAAAGCCTTCCTTGACCCCAGTGCTGATCTGGGTGCCTGCCTCTTCCATACTTCCATAACGTCCTTTACCTGCGCCCATCAGAGCACCAATCTGCAGACCAGGTCCAGGCCTGCCCGTCCCACTGGGCTGTGGGTTCCCCCAGGCAGAAACCCGGTAGGAATCCTCCCCAGGCCCGTAGCCTCTCCCAGCCCAGGGCTGGGCACAGAGAAAGCTCTTGTTACACTCAGCATGGCCCAGCACCGGGTAGATCTCAGGAGGGCCCCCTCTCAGGGAAGTATCCCATAGGGAATGTCCTCAGGCCCCCTCTCTGGGTCAGGATGAGTCTGACCAGACCAATCAGGGCCAACCAGCCCATGCTCAGCCTTCAAGGGGCTATGGGGCCACCCAGGGAGAAACAAGAGGCCAGGAGAAGCTGATTCCAGAAAAAGGCATTATTGAAGGAAACCAGTGCTGGTTGGGGGTTGGTTGCTATAGAAACATGTCCTAACTATCTCCCAAACTGCTGTATGCGCCACTGATGAGCTCGTGTGCTGGGCTGTTTCAGGGCACATGCCAGGAGTCCCAGAAGGGCCTGTGTGCTGGGGTTCCCAGCACCTGGAACCCCGATCCTGGAGGACCCTGAAGGAATCCAGCTTCCAGGGGACCCACATAGCTCCATCAGTCCAGGGGTGGACTCAAGAATTGAGGCTGAGGCTCCGGGATGCAGAATTTTCCTGAGACTAGCCATGGCCCAACCTTGACCTCGACCACAGCCTAACCTCGAGCTGACCACAGATCAAGTCACAACCCCGATCCCAGAACAACTGGGACCTGAACTCAAACCAGGCCATGAAGCTGAGCACAGGGCAAGCCACACACTAAGCCTTGACCCAGTCATGGACCCAGCCACACGTTCGGCAATGACAAAAAAACTGAATGCCTCTAGCCACCGACTGAGGCCTCACCCCGGCCATAAACAGCACCAGGCACAATCAAGGCACTGTATCCTATAACTTCAAGGCTATTTTCACAGCTAACACTAAATTCTGTACAGCATTTTACACCACTGCCAGGGATTTGCACGGCCTTCACTTCCTATCATCCCCACGACAGTCCAGTGAGGTCAGTTCAGAAGGGCTCCGATCCCGCTTTGCAATGACAAAAGGGAAGCTCAGACGGGACCTGCCTCCCGTCATGCTCCCTGCGCCTGGGGGTGGCCTGGGGGTGGGATGACAACCCCAGTCTCCCAGCAGGACACAGGTGGGCCAACCAGGCGCTTTGGGAAAAAATGTGCTTTTTGAAAACCTGCTGGTATCTCATAAATATGCCACTTAAATACCCATTAATTACCTGATTTAGGAGAGGATTAGTGATTAATAGCTTTGGCTATCTATTGTACTTTCATTTGCTCTGCCAGTTCGGTCCCCAACAGTTCTGAGTTGTTTGGAACAATTCTCTCAAGCCCCAGATGTCCCGCTCTGTCCCACCAGACTCTTGCTCCGTAAGGGAGAGGCTTTCTCCTGCCTCTAAAGGGAGCTCCCAGAGCACCTGCCAATTCACCACTGATGGCTCTGCCACCTGCAGGCTTCTCAGGAGGGCGGGGGAGCCCAAAAGACAGGACAGAGGGGCCCCTTCTGATCACCCCAGGACCCACTGTGGGGAACAGGGAACAGAGACCAGGAGGGACCCAGGCATCCAATCAGGGCATGGGGAGACCAGATTGGGGAGGGTCACAGAGTCAGCGGAGGATGCGGGGGGCTCCTTTAGAGCCGCCACCTCAATGAGCTGGCCGGCTTTTTGGTAAGGTCACCAAAGGCTACCGTCAGTCTGAAGCAAGCGGCAGCAGGGGAGCTGCTCCCACCAGCCAGGGCCAAGGTGACTCCGACGGGCCATTTGTGCTACCTGCCACTCTGGAGTTACTACAGAGCAAGGATGGAGCCCAAGGTTGCCTCTGCCTCAGGCGCTGCATTTGGTGCCAAATCACAGCACCGGGAATTGCCAGCCAGGACCCCGGAGGCAGGGCTGCGTAATGCTCTCACCGCTGCTCCAGATTACACTGTACAAGAAGGAAACAAAAAGGCAGCAAAGGGATAAACACCACCCCACCCCACCCCCCACTGGGCAGTAATGGGAAGGCTGAAAATAGCTCCTTTTACCACAAGGGATGATTTCAGAATTGCTCAGCTGAGACCAGCCTCACGGGAGGTGGGAAGTTGGAGGGCCGGCGGCGGGGGGCGGGTACGGCAGGCCAAAGGGAGTTCTGATCAGGAGGGCAGCAAGCTGGACCACGGCCACAGCCGCCCCAAACCCCCCAAAGACAGACTCGTGGAACAGCTGCAGGCCCTCCAGCCCGCAGCCCGGCTCCTGCACACCTAGATCCATCCCCGAGGAGGTCAGGAGCGCAGGACATGACGTGCTCTGCAAATACTGAGCCGAGCAAACACAGCATCGGCGGCAGACAGCTCAGAAGAGGCCTCTCGGATCCACCAGAACTCAACGCCCCTCCCAGACGGAACCCAATGCGTTTCTATTTTTGCTTTCAACCCTTGTTTGGCATCCCCGGCTAACAGACGGCTACTTCCCCTCCCCCCTGAACAGCGGGTCATCTGGGAGGGGGAAGACCTCGCTGGCCTTCCCTGCCCCAGGTCTGCAAATTAACAGGCTGACCCTCAAAACGGAAGGTGAGGCGGAGAACAGCTTGACGCCCGAGGACTCCGGTTTCCAGAGGCAGATGCGTTAGCACCTGCCCCGCTGCCAGCCCTGACCGCCCCAGAACCACAACGCCCTCCCCGCAGGTCCTGTAGTCACCCCACACTCAGGTCACAGCCCAAGTCCCTACGTGCCACCCCCAGCCTCAGCCGGGCCCCAGCTTGAGCCGTGACCCCATCCGCGAGTGAACCTCACGAATGCCACCCTGGGGAGAGTCTGGAGGAGGCGGGGTGGGGGCCCCACTGCAGGGACCCAGCGCCCACCCACAGCCGCTGACAGGCAGGGGCACCTCACACGCGCGCCCCCCGGTGGCCACACGGCTGTGCAGGCCTCCGCAGGCAGGCAGACGTGGGGCCCTGGAGGTGGCATTTACCTCCGGAGTGACTCACTAAGGCGCCCATTCGTTTGCGGAAGGGGCTGCAGTGTAGCATTTCCCTTCTCTTTAGAAAACAAGAATTTTAGAAGAGGGAGTATAAAGAGATTTGAGGGAGTGGGTGGGGAGCTCAGATCCCATTTGATTTCCAGACTCATCTGTTATGCATTCTCTCCTCCCCCCTCCCACTCCCAGGCCTTCCCCTGGGGGCCCGGGCTGCCCCCTTCCACGTGGCTCCTGGCTGCAGATCTGGTGATAGGCTGGGGCCCCGGGACCCCCAAGAGGCAGGTGCTCTCCATGTCCTGGTCTTCAGCTCCCCATTTGTCCTCCCATTCCCACCACCCTTGTGAGGGAGGAGAAGGGAGGAGGTGAGGGCTCAAAAGGCACAGTAAAGCCAGTGGGGAGCGAGGCCAAGAAGGAAAAGAGAGCAATGTTTGAGCTGGCGCAAACTCAGAGCTGTCCTGTCCCCCGAACTCATTCCTTCCCATTCCCCTTTTACAAATGAGGAAACTGAGGCCAGAGGGGCAGTTCAAGGGCAACCAGTGACAGAGCCAGGTCTGTTCTTTGTTACACAGTCCAACTCCTAGGAATGCTGAATCCCAGAGAAGACGAGACCTAAGTTCTAATCCCAGCTCTGCCTCTGACTTTATGTGTGACCCTAGAACCAGACACTTAACATTTCCAGGCCTCAGTTTTCTCATCCATAAAATGGGAATAACATCAGCCCTACTTCGTGATAATCCCTGACCCTCTCCCTCCCTCTCCCAAGCCTGGAATCCCAGAGAATTTCTGGGAGGCACCCAGATCCTACTGAGTAGCTCCCAGTCCTCAAAGCCTCACTGGTCTTGGGAGTTCACACCCTCTGTCGTTGAAGACACCAGAGCTCAGAGAAAAACCCTTTGCCTTTCTGGCCTCGGTCTCCCACTTGCATAATTAACAGGTAGGACCAGAAGATCTCCAAGCCTCTTCTAGCCATGAATTACCACTGTATACTAAGATGTATATGAGAAAACATCCCACTTTCTGGCCAGTCCAACACAGACATGGCCCCAGCAAGGGGGGCCTAGCCATGTCCTCATACTCTGTGTTCCACCACTCGAACACCAGCTAGGACTGGGGCTTCATGCGCTGGGGGTAGGACTCTGTTTTAACTGTACTGTCTTAGACTCACCACACCACACCACAGCCAGGGCTAAGAGGCAGCAAAGGGTCTCAATCTGGGGCCTGCTGGGGCCTGCCAGGTCGGCTGCTGTGACAGGTTACTCAGCAGAGGAACCAGAGACTGGCCCAAGCTCCAGCACTTCCCCGACTGCACAGAAGGCCCCAAAGGCTTCCTGGGGGCAGAGTTTTCGAAAGGCCTTGAGTTGGGACACAGGCATCTGATTTGGCCCTAGCCTTCTCCCTAGGAACCTGAAAAGGTGCATTTGCAATCTCCACGCAGAAACGTGATGCTCTTCCCCAGATACACAGCGAAGCCATCCCAGCACCCTCGGCCCGGGAGTTTCTGAGTCGTGCCTCAAATCTCCTGGCACCTCCCCAAAGTCCTGAGAATCCCAGAGTTGGTCCCTTTCCGAAGCTTCCAAATGTTCTGTCCTCTGAGAGCTCCGGCCACTCCCCACACCACCACCTGGGAGCCGTGAAGCAGGGGGCCCAGAAGAAGGTCTGGCTTTGGGATGGTGAGGGGGCAGCTGACTCAGCAGAACAAGGTCCCAGCCAAAACTCTGGAAACACAGGTTCTGGGCCCAGCTCTGCCACCATCTTTTTCTGTGGCCTTGGGCAAATACCTACACCCCACACCCCAGGCCTCAGTATCCCCTCATGGTGAGGGCTTTGAACATGAGTTTCTGGAAGCGTCCTCTCAGCTCTGCCACTATAGGATCAGTATTTTACTCACTTGAATTACTGGGTTTGATACAGTCCAGCCCTCTGGCTCCGCCCCTCAGAGCAGAGGCCAACACCTGGGAGCAAATAAACTGGTTCCTCCAGCCTGGAAGGCCCAGCCCTGTGGCCCCAGCCCGGCCTCTCCAGATGGTCCTGGCCCAGCCTGAGAGGTTCCAAGACCCTCTTGGCTGTTGTCTCTGTTCCTGCCCGGCGGGGCCTTCCACTTGCCCTGCCCCCGGGCGGGCAGACACCCCTGCCAACATGCTGGGGTGTGGAGGGAGGGGTAGAGGGGCCCAGGGAGGAAGGGAGGGGCCGTGCGGCTGGCAAGAACCAGCACAAACTCTTCCCAACTAAGACAGCCCTGCCAGGCTGGCCTCGCTTTGCCCCCCCAGGAGCAGCCAGAGGGATCTGTCAAAACACCCAAGCCTTACACAACCCTCCCATCCTCCATGCTCTCCGGAGCTCCTCTCGGCCTTCTGCACCCCCCTAGGGACGCTTCACCCCAGCCAGACAGATTTCGCCACCCTTGGGCACCTCCTCCCCACCCACCCTCATTCCCACCCGCCATACCTACACCTTTCCCGTCCCACCCTCCTAGCCTCACCTGCCCGTGGAAGCCTGCCCCTTGCCACCTGCCTGTCCAAATTCTGCCAGCCTTTAAGGCCCAACTTCTAGAGAAATTCGGCCTTCGCTGTTTCAAGCCACCACTGGCCTCCTCTCTGTCTGCACCGCACTTGACGCCTGCAGCCGCAGGTAGCTCTGTGCTGTAAGTTGTCATTTCCCGGCCCCTCCCCACTGCCAGCCCTCACCTCCCTACTGCAGACTTTCCTCCCCAAGGTAGGCCTCTCTCCTCCTTTGTCCACTAGACAGAGCACTCCCTCAGGGCAAGACCAATGGCTCTCCTCCTCTTGCCTTTTCTCTCAAGACTGGACACGAGGCACCATAACGATCCTGTTCTGTGTGCTGAAATCTCCCCAGAGATTTGGTAGTCGCCCGTTGGAGATCCACCCTCTGCCCTTTATCCAGTCCTTTCTAGGACTTGATTACATTTTCTCTTGTACCTGGGTTCTCCTGGCAGCATGGAAGTCCTTTTCACTGCCTTCCTTCAGCTCCTGTGTGACACAGTTGACATGGCCATGGCTGGCTGCTCAGGCTGTGCCCTGCACAGGTCTGGGACACCTTCACTAGACTACAATGTGATGACCTTGGAGTCATGCCCTGTGGTGGCCCTGAGGCCCAAGCCCCTATCTCTAGTCAGTGGCTCCCTGGACCCGTTTTAGACGGAACACCTCACAGGTCAGAGAGCACACTCCCTCATTCACAGACCAGATTCTCACAGCCTTCAGCCTCCTTTGGTTCTAACAGCACCCTCTCCCTGCCAGAGTGAAGGCCTGATCATTTCTCACTGACCATCAGCCTGTCCATCCGCGGTAGATGGTCCTGAATAGCCACCCCTGTGTGAGTTACAGCCCTTCCTTGGGCCTCAGTTTCTCTAGCTGTAAAGAGAGGGACTGGGGCTCCTACCTCCGAGGACTCCCTCTGTTCTAAAGCTCACCAGTCCATCCTACACAGATTTTGACATCCGTGCACACATCACCACAAGTCGTCTTCAAGTCAGCGAGCTTAGAAGCCTTAGGAAGAGAAGGGACCTTTACAAAATGCAAAGGAGCCTGGAAGAGCTAAGAAGAGGAGGAGCGATCCCCTCTTGCTCGGGTCAATCCCAAAGGCTCCTTGGGGCGGCAGCTGAGTGTGGGAGGGAAGAGCCTGGGCGGTTTGATCCACAGAGGAGGGCAGTCCGTGCTGCCCTGAGGGAAAGGGCCAAGCACGAAACTGCAGCAGGAAAGACAAAATGTTAAGACACCAGGCACTGATGCTCGAAGCAGAGCAGTTTTTCACCCGTCACTGGAACGAATTCCCACGGACTCTCAGTCTAGAGACCAAAGGACCCACAGACCAAGGTGGAGAGGCTGGAACCGCATCTTTGTTCTGTGAGGGGGGCAACCTACGAGGGTAGCAATGGAGAAAATCTAGTACTCGGAGTCCTTACAGCCTGGGTCTACATCTAGGCTCTGCCCAGACCCTCTGGGCCACCTGGAGGGAGCTATTTCTCCGAGTACCTGTTTCCAGATGTTTTAAAAAGGGAAGAGTAACACTTCCTGCCTCCCGGCATGGCTGTGCACATTGCCTGGTACCTCGGACAAGCAGCAATTGTTAACTGCTGTTGTGATGACAGTGCTTGGGCAGGTGATCTGTGCAAGGGGTGTGCATGCACTTGCACACACACAGGCAGCAGAGGCGCGGGGGCAGTGGGCGGGACACACACCCTGCCATGTGCCCTATGGGAGGAGCGGGGGTGGGTAAGGACCCAGCGAGACAGCCTTTCCCAGCCGCCTGGGGGGGGGGAAAGGGGAGGGAAGTGAGAAAGGGGGTGCTTAGATGTGTTCCGTACTTGCTGTGTCTCACACAACCAGCCCCACCCCAAGGGGACTCCTCAGGGACAGAACGGGAGTGTATTCTCAGGCATCCAAATCACACACCCAGCATATGTACAGGGGCATCAGACCCGGCCCTTGGTCAGGGCAGCATTTGTGGGGTAGCAGTGGATTTACACACAGCCCAGCGGTATCCAGCCCAAGTGTGTGCAGGGGCGAACTCACACTCATGCCATCACTGTCATCGCTGGTGGGTAGAGGGTGGGGTTCGTGCCAGACCAATGCCGAGTCCAAGGGGATGGCATGGCACCTGCCAACGTCACAGGCTGGGTGTGAGTTCACGGTGGATTTACACATGCCAGCCTCCCAAGCCAGCCCTGCTGTGTCCAGGCTTGCAGCCACCGTCGTTCCGCCACCCTCCCAAGGCACCATGGGCCCAGAGAGTGCAAACAGGAGCAGAGTCTCCACCACCTCCTGGTCCCAGTGCCCAGCTCGGGGCCTGGCACAAAGCAGATGTTGGTGAATGAACGTCTGGCTGAATGAATGAACGAATGACTAACGCCCACTCCCTCACATCACGGGCCACACGGCCTGTGTCTGGGGGAGGGCAGAGCCCTGGGGACCCCAGAAGAGGCCCCGCTTCAGACCTCCGCACCTGAGGCTCTGCCTCCCAGGGTCCGGGAGGGGGGAGGGGGGGAACGGCTCACTAGCCGGTGCGGAGCGGGGCACCCCTCCTTCCCCAGAAGAAATCTGGGTCTCCTGACTGAGCTGGGGGCGGGGGGGGGGGTTGTCGCGTCCTGGATAGAGCGAGCGGCCGGACAAGGGGGCGCGTCCTGGTTGGCGCTGGGGGGCGTGGGATGGCGAGGCGGCCGCGGGACCTCGCCTTCGGTCCCCGCGCCCGGCTCTGCCCAGGGCCTCGGGAGGGCGGCGATCGCTCCCCACCGCCGGGCTGGGCAGAGGCGCCGCAGACCTGGCCCTTTCCGGCGGGGCCGCGGCGAGGGGACGCGGTGTCCCACGAGGTGACCGGGGGCGCAGGAAGGGCGCGGGGCGCGCGGAGCCCCCTCTCCACGCTCCCGGGGGCCCGCCGCGCCGCCGCCCCCTCAGCCCGCCCGGAACCTCCGCCCACCTGCGCCGGGGGCTCACCTGGGCCGGCGGCCCCCCCTCGAGACGCGCGGGTCCCTCCCCCCGCCGGCGGCCCAGCCCTCCCGGCGCCCGCCCTCACCTGCACGGCCCGCCTTGGCCATGGCCCGGGCGGCGGGCTCCGGCGGCGCTGCCCGCTCTCCTCGCGGCTCCCAGCCCGGCCCCGGCCGCCCAGCCGCCTCCGGCCGCGAGCGGACTCCGAGCGCCGCGCCCCGCGCCCCCGCCCCGCTCGCCGCGGCCGCCGCCACCGCAGCCGCCGCCGCCTCGCCGCTCCCTCCCGCTCCCTTAAAGGCGCCGAGCGGCGGCCGCGCCGGCCCCCCCGCGCCGCCGGGGAGGGACTGACGGAGGAAGGCGCCCAACGCCGCCCCCGCGGGCCCGCACCCCTGCCCGGGGCCGCGGCCGCCGCTCCGAAACGGTCCGCTCCGAGCCCCGGACGGGCGCAGAGACGCGGAGGCGCTGCGGTCCGGGCGGAGATGCGCACGCGGACCGCGAGTCGGGGGCGAGAGCCACTGAGACCGGGCGCTAGAGACAGCCCTGGGGCCGAAACACCGACGGGGAGAGGGGGAGAGAAATTCGGAGGAGATTCGAGATCCTGGCACCTGGAGAGTAACAGAGAGCAGAGAGGAGACAGAGAAAGGAAGGACGGGCAACGGGAGGCTCCCGCGAAGCCAAGAGGGAGGTGTCTCCAGGGGTCAGAGGCAAGAGGTGGACCCCTCCATCAGCGCCAACTCCAGGCTGTCATTTCTAGGATCCACAACCTGGACCTGAACTAGCTTCAGAGGGGAAGGGATTTCTGTGCCCTTAGTTCTAAAGGAACTTGTAAAATACACGTAAAGCCCACCTGGGATTCCAGGCTGGAGCAGTCTGGGGAGGCCAGGAGCCTAGCTGTGAGCAGTAGCCCCCTTTGCTTCCCACACCTGGGACGCAGACGTCCTGGTGAACAGGCCCAGCGGAGGCCGGGGAGACCGGGGTTGTGGCTTCTGCCTGGTGGAGGCCGGGGATCCACAGCCCAGCCCCAGCAGGGGGCGGGAGAAGGCCAGCCAGATGGGCGGCCCCAGGGGAGAGCAGTCCTCTCCCTAGCTCAAGGCTGGGCCAGGTCGGTGGGTCCAGCAGATGTCTGCCCAGCCTTTGGCAGCTCCCAACATCCCCAAAGCCGGTTGCCTGGCTCTGCTGCTGGAAAGGGCTAGGGGCTATCTGCTCTCAGATGACCTTTCAATTCCCACCAAACCATCCCTTGAGAAGATGCCCTCTGCTTCCTTCTGAGGAACTGGGAAGGGGTAAAGCCCAGTTACCGTCTGTAGCCAGGCACCCCACACACGCTGTCCCACACCCGCCTTCCAGGGAAAAGGATAATTCCACCCTTAGGGTAGCCAGTGTCCCGACTCCAGGGTCCCATTAGCCCCTCTATGGAAACGGGGCACATATGGTGCTGAAAGGGTCCTCAGTGGGCATTTAGCCCAGCACCCCACCCCCCAGGGCTTTGTCTCCATCCACCAGATCCCCATCAAGTGGCCCTTCAGCTCCTGGTTTATTACATCCAAGGACAGGGAGCTCAGTACCTCAAGCAAGAGTTCTTCCACCTTTGGACACTGCTGACCGTGAGAAGGTTTCCCCTCATTTGAGCTGAAATCTGCACCTCAGATGACCCACCTGTGGGTCCTTCTGGGGCCTCACTCAACAAAACCAAGGGCCCTCTGTCTAAACTCCCTAGTGTGGCTTCATCAAGAGGGACCAACCATCCTGGTTTGCCAGAGACTCCTGGTTTTAGCACTGAAAGTCCCACATCCCAGGGAACCCCTCAGTCCCCAGAGTTCTGGATCCCAGAACCAGACAGCAGGGCTGACCGATAGACAAAATTTCAGAAGCTCCGAGGTTGAAGCCAGAGTTCTTGGCCGGTGTGTGCCATCCGTCACCAGCTGGGAGTGTGTGAGTGAATCCCTGCAGCCTTTCCCCATTACTCGGGCATGGTGGAGGCAGGGACGGCATGAGTGGACCCGCAGTATGCTCGGGGCTTTACATATATCATGTCTTTTAACCCTCAGGCGCTCGGTACATAATACCCTCGGATGTCTTGTATTATCCCCAGTTTACACAAAAGGAAAGGGAGGCTGAGAAAGTTCGGTGCTTGTGGTTATGCAGGATAAATTTAGAGCCTATGTGCTATCCCTTGGGCCTGGTTCTCACCCTTCCCTGCAGGCAGGGCACAGTCAGAGACCTGACTGCCTGGATAATGTCCAGGTTCGGCCACCTGGTCTGTGGGTGTGAGTTGTCACAGAGGAACAATAAAGCAGCCTCAGAGGGGACACACCCGGGCCTGAGCACCTCCTGGGGCCCTTGGCTCACAGCGGCAGCAGTTGACCACAGTCTGGCAGGGGCCCTACGTCCAGGCAGCACTGCGCGCGCGTGCGTGTGTGTATTTCATAGGCAAACACATCCTGCTCAGGGAAGATGCTCCCGGAGGTGGGCACTGAGACCCCTCCCACCTCTCTGTCCAGTCACCACAAACCCTTGGGAGGGGGTGGGTGGGGCAGGTAAGGGGAGATGCCGAGTTGATGGGAGTTACAGAAATCATCTAGCCAGACCCTCCTCCACGCCGCCCCCATTTCTCAGATGAGAAGACAGTGGGCCAGAGATGGAGGAGGCTTGCCACGTGACAACCCACTTCCGGGATCCATCCGTGGCTTCTCCACTTTGGACGTCCACCGCAGCCCCAGTCCCTGTCTGAAGATCAGTGCTGCCGTGTGGATCTGGAGTCCAACGGGGACTATGGGGCCCTGGCCCCCCAGGGCAGCTCCTGAATGTGGGCTGTGACCTGCTACCAAGGAAGTTCTGGCCCTGCCTGCAGATAGAGCAAGCACATCAGGACTCAAGGCCATTAGATTAACTGCTGGGAGTTAACTTCCTGCGTCAGAAGAATTGTCCTTAATTGAAGAAAGGAATAACTAGCAATTTAGAGACGCTGACCTCAGCTGCCTGCAGGAGAGAGAAGCCAGAGTCAGCCGGTGCTTCCTGGGCCTCCCAGCTCTGTGACTGAGAGACGGGGTCAGGGTTCCAGACAGGATCTTTCCTCTGGGACCCGCTGCCCAGACCCTTTCCTCTGCCCACAGTCTGTTCAGCTTCCGCCTCTGGAGTAGCCCGTTGCCCCCCAGGCCCAGCCAAGCACTCCAGCCTGGAGAACTGGGAAAACAGTGCAGAGGCCAATGCTACCTGTTCCCCAGGAGAGTGTGAACACAGGTGTGGATGGAGCGAAGAGGTCCAGGTGGGTGCAGAGAGGGACATGGCTGGGGTGACTCGTCCACAATGCAGACCCAAGGCCTGGGTATCCATCCTGGGCAGGTGGTGTCCAGGCACTGGGAGAGGTAAGTGACCGTCATCAGGAGCCAACGTGGCCCCGTGGAAAGGCAGCCACGCCAGGTTACACTCATTTCCTTTTTGGACACGTTGCAACCGGTGGAGTTCGGTATTGCAGTGCCTGCTGGGCCTGGCGTAGCCGCTGTCCAACCCTCTGATGGTGACTTGCACCGAAGTCAGGAGCAGGACAGTGGGCTGGTTAAGTGACCTACCCCTGTCCTCTGCTGATGGACGCCAGCAGAAGGAGGCCTGGGGCAGGACTAGGGCCAGCTCGAGCCCGGCAGCAAAGGTGCCAGTGCCTCTGCCGGGGTCACGTGGGTCTCTCTCACCCGAGCTGCTGGAAACGCCTCCCCTCCCTGCAGTGTCTCCTGCCCTGGCTCTAGCCTTCTGGGCCCCTCCTCGCTGGTTCCCACACTTTAAAGAAACTTAGGGGTTGTCCACTGCCATGAGTATCGCCCCCAATCACAAAAGCAGCCCTAGGAATAGATGCTTTTCTTTGGAGCCTTCCAGAACAGCTGGAAGTGGCTGGTTTGTTCTCACCATCGTCTTCTCGCACCAGGCTGCCCCCCACTTCTGCCCACCATCCGGAACACTGGGTAGAATGTGCCTTCGCATCTAGAGCTCTTCTTCTTCTCCTTGCTGGGAGCTGTGGCTTATCTAGTCCGTGCTTCCACTTTCAACCTCAAGAAGGGTTAGAACCCTGCCTGTCCCCGTCCCTGCTGGCGAGGGCCCGTTCCCAGCAGTTACACTAATAACCACAGCCTCACGTTCACAGCAGATTCTGTGAAGGAGGCACTGGGTCACCAAGGGTCTCATTTGTGATCTCATGCAGAGGCAGGAAGATTCCCTTAAGATCGACACAAATGACCCCTTAGGTGAGTCCTAGACCCCTCTGTAAGAACCCCTGGCCAGGAAAGAACCCCCCCCCGCCCCAACCTAGTAGACCAAGCTGAATGCTTTACCTTTACATAGACCATGGTCCCCCCCTATGCCCACAAGGGTGGGCCTCAAAATCTAGATGACATTCACATTCCTGCATCCTCAGTATTTTCAAAAGATGCTTGGAGACATCTTGCAGAACCTGTTGAACAAGACCTCCGCTGATTTTACTTGAGTGCTGAGATGACCCGAGGCTCAAGTTTAGATTTTATTTCATCAATTGCTGTTTAGCTGGCTTCGCTGTTCTTCCGAGTGGGGTGTGCTGGTAGATGGGATTTTGGAGAGAGGGTCTGGAGAGGCTGAACGGAGAATTTTTTAAGAAAAGAGGGGGTTGGGTGGAGGCAGCTACATGTGGCCACTGCTCTAAGGGACGAGCTGATTTAAGAGGCTGCCCAGTGGGTTAGCAATTTATCTCCTCCTTCAGCGCTTGCAGTTGGAGCTGTGTTTTGCGTTTGTCTGATGTCAAGACTGTTGAGATTGGCCTCAAGCAAGACGAGTTGTCTTCAAGTTATATTTAGACCAAATACAAATGAGGAACTGGCTGAAAATCTAAAACGCACTGCAAGAGTGGTCCTTGGAGTCTACACTCCTGCAAACATGCATCAGTGCCAGCGGCCCAAAACAAGCATGTACCAAAGCTCCGACCTCAGACTCGTTGCTCCCCTGCCCTGGCCCCCCACACGACATTGTTTGTTTATGACAGATTCCAGAACGCAGAGAAGCAAACACAGGTATAGATGATAAGGCACTAAGGAAACAATAGATCAGCCTGTGGGTCCTGATTACTAATGTAACTGTATTGACGAGGCAGGAAATCACAAGCAGATTATGTAAATAGATTATGTAACAGACTTTATCGGCACCTAGTAGAATATCTACACCTATTAGGGCTCTTGTACACCTTTCTTCAGATACTGCTTTGCTCAGGCTCCACAACTCGGCATGGTCCTTGCTCTGGACCCCTACAAGGTCCCAGCTCTGGCCATGCTGGCTGAGCACCAGGATGGCAGTGCTGGAAGGTCCTGAGGGAATCATCTAGACCCAAACCATCTTTATCTATTATTTTTGTTTATTTCTTTATTTTTGTTTGAACCCGAGATGCACCTAATAGGATATAATAGGATTTAGTATTACCAGCTCATGGCATCTCCTAGCAGTCTCAGCAGAGTCTTTTTTTTTTTTGGTCTCTTTTTGTCCTCACCCCCAGTCCATTCCTCTCTTCCAAATGCTGTGTGCTTTTCCCATCTAGCTTCAGAAGCTCTTTCTCCTGTCTGTGTAGCCTAAACATTATATACCTGCATGGAAGCATTTAAAACATTACATAATGGCACCATGGCTGCCCGTTCTGCTTCTTACTTTCCCCCCTTTAATATTGTTTTCAGATCTATTCATACTGATATTTGTAGATTTGGCGGGTTCCTTTTGATGATAATGTTTCCTAGTGTGATAGGACCTCATCTTGTATCTCCTCATCCCCTCTTGATGGGCATTTAGTTT
This sequence comes from Balaenoptera physalus, assembly GCF_965194825.1. Taxonomy (NCBI): domain Eukaryota; kingdom Metazoa; phylum Chordata; class Mammalia; order Artiodactyla; family Balaenopteridae; genus Balaenoptera; species Balaenoptera physalus. The sequence continues at coordinate 53,787,653 of NC_138901.1, read as the reverse complement.
TCACAGCTCTTCGCTGCTACAGATGCTGCTGCAACAAACATCCCCTGCATTTCCTGGGTTTCTGTGTCAGAGATTCTCTGGGGCACATACACAGCACTGGAACCGTAGGGCCGTTGGGAATACGCAGATTTCCCTAATCACCGCATCAGTAAGCTGCTCGAGAGAGAGAGAGAGAGAGAGAGAGAGAGAGAGAGAGAGAGACAGAGAGAGAGAGAGACAGAGAGAGAGAGAGAGAGAGTGTTCTGCCAATACCCTCATTTGATGGATATTAAGACCGAGGCCCAGAGCAGGGAAAGGCCTTGTCCTAGTTTAGAACCCGATTGTTCTGACTTCCAGCCCAGTCTCCATCCGCTCAGAACACTCCACACTCCCTGTCTCCCACGGAGAGAACAGGGCAGCTGCAGCCTCGTTGAGCAGGAAGCTCGGCCTGTGATACAAATTTCATCTCTCTCCTCCAGGTCCGAGCACAGTGGTACCCACCACATGCCTCCCCAGGAGGGGATGGAGAAGAAGGTGGGCAGTCTGAGCTGAAGTCAGCAGAGAAAGGCCTCCTATTCAACAGGAATAAACCCTGGCAGCCCCCATGGCCCGAGTGTGATATAAGCTCCCGCTGCAGACCTGCCCCACCCTGCCCTCTCCACCGAGGCATCATCTGTACTTGCTGATACAGATCTCAAAGTGTATTAGTCTTAACTCCCCAGAGAGGACCCCACACTGCTGGGGCTCAGGCAGCTGCTGAAGAGAAGCCAAGACAGAGTCATTGGGGGGAGGGAACCCCTGAGAAAGGGTCATTCTGTCCATCCTTCTGCCTCCAGACTTTGCTACAACCTTCAGCTCTCTCTGTTAGGCTAGCTGGGAAGCTCTTCTTCACATCTGCTCTATTTCTCTCCAGCTGTAACAACAACACAATAACAACAATCACAGGAATAGATTTGCTGAGTGACTACTATGTACCTGGAAATGTTTTAAGTACTTTTCATGTGTTACCTCATTTAATCCTTATAGCAACATAATGAGGGAGGCATTATTCTAACCGTCCCCATTTCACAGATAAGAAACTGAGGCTCAGAGAGGCTAGGTATCTTTCTTTAGGTCACACAGCTAGTAAGTGGTTGGACCAAGTATTCCAACCCAAGCCCTAGGATGTCTGTGATTCTCACCTTAACCTCTAGAGAGAAGAAGACAAGAAATAAATAAGACAAAAGCAAGACACAGGAAACTGAGATGCTGAGGCTCTGCCACTAACTCCAGGCACAGCCTCAGACAGCTCACCGCCCTGCCCTGTCTATACTAGATACACAGGTTTCCCAGAACCCTTCCGCTGGGCTCTGACCCCGTGGTTTTCCAAAGCCCACATTCAAGATGCTCTGGCAGGTGGAGAAGCTGAGTCAGCAGGAGTCTCCAGGGCACAGATGCTGCGGCCTTGGCCTGGGCAGAGGCCTCCTGGGGTTATCGGCCCGTATCCCCTGGCCGGATCTCATCCCCTGGCCGGATCTCGTGGGTGGGTGCTGCTGGGGCTATCTATTCTTATTGGAATTTGAATGCTTCAGGTCAGAGTGACTAAAAGGCTGAATTTTACAAGGGTTTTGAAAGTGAATTGACTCCGCTTATTAAAGATATACTAGATTACTCGATGAGCGAAAGGACGCTCCAGGGACTCCAGGCCTTTCTCGAAGACAGAAACATCCCTTTCCGAGCCCAGCCGCTCCCAGTAAACCACAGGGGGAGACATTGCACTGGGCAGGTGCCAATTAAATTACCGGCTGAAGGATAGCAGTCAATCAAGGAAACATCCTGGCCTGGAAGGGCTGCAGGTGAATAAAGAGGCAGTTGTAGAAATGCCCTCTGGTTATTTTATGCAAATCCATTTCTAAAGGCAGGAAGGCAAAGACTACAAGGAAAGTATTCACGGGAAGACTTGACTTTTGGTCATGAAATGTATAAGGGAGAGAGAGGGATGAAGGGTGTTTTGTGCTCCAGAATGTGACCCACAGGACCGATGCCAGGTAGGGGTCAAGACACTGCTTGTTTTCAGACTCAGAGTCCTAGGGGAGTGAGTCCTAGGTGGGTGGGGGCTGGGAGGTTGCTCGTCTATGCCTCTGAGGATGCTGGACAGTTTGAAGGATATCTGGACTCAGGACTGGAGTTGGAAGGACTTCCAGACCCCACTCACCGCATCCAACTCCAGCTCAGCTGACCCAGCACCTCACTGTACAGATGGGGAAGCTGGGCCCCAGGTACTAGGGGTGGGAAGCGGGGAGTCAAAAACAGGGCATTGGTGGCAGAGGGTCTCCAGGTTCATCTCTCAGGGCTCTCTCCTCACGCTCCCGTGTGGAGGTGGAGGCAGTGTCGCTGGCTTGTGGAAAGGAGTCTTTTCTACTCTCTTTGACCCCCTCCACCCCATCCTGCCAGGAGAAGCGGGGGTGTTGCTGGTGCCCAGGTAGCATTTGCTTGCAGAAGTAACACAAGGTCCAGACGGTGTGCATGCAACACGGATGCTTCCTATTGTAGCAGGCACAGACTCGGGCTCTCTTAAGCCAAAGGGAATTTATTGGCGGGCTGCCGGGACTGAGGCTGCAGGGACAGGCTTGGAGAGCAGACAGGAACAAAGGCAGCTCAGAGGGCAGAGAACTGTAAAGCCCAACAGCCACCTCGTAGCAGAACAATTTGGCCTGAGGGTCACTCCCTGCGCCTTGGACAGCCCCACCACTGAGTGGGTTCTAGAGGAGCCTCATCTTTGCACCACTCCTTCAAGCCAGGCCTGATTGGCCAAGGCTGGGACGTGGGAGCACGCCCCAGGTTCCAGCAGTGGGAGAGGGAGCTCTGAGAATCCCGCCATGGCAGGTGGGCTCCTGCATTCCCAGGACTCTATTCCAAGGGCACTGGGAGTGTCGTGCATGAAAGGCTGCATCGTGAGTTCCAAATCACTCGGGTATTGGGGGCTGTGTCATCTCATGGATGACATAGCCCCTGCAATCCCCCAAAAACTCAATCCTGAAGACTTGCCAAAGTTAAGGGTTCCAAAAGTCTTCAGGAGAGTGCTGTTGTCTGCTGTTTAGAGTCATCTGGCACTGGCATCCTCCGTGCACGAGGGTCCTGGTGTGGCCCCAGCAGGAAAGTTCTGGGAAGGGGCTGGATTAACCGCACAACCACATGGAGAGGCTGTCAGTTCTTCCATAGTGCTTTTTAGTCCACGCTGCCGCAGGCTGTATGGTTTTAAATGTTCCAACGTTACAATATTTCATACTTGGGAATTAAGCACAACTATGATTTTCAGAGTTCAAATTATATTTCAAGCTATAGAGAGTAAGATTTAACAACTTGGCCTGAGATTCAGTAGATTTCTGCTCCCCTCCCCACCATGAGTTATTAGAAATTCCTGAGGTGGGGAAATGAGATTTTTTTCTGTGCATCAAAAGGGAGCATGGCCTAAAAAAGTTAGAGGAAACAGTGGTGGAGCTGATGAGCCCCACTTTCACTATTGATTTCCTATCAGACCCGTCCCTGCTCTGCAGAAAAGGGGGTAATAAACCCTCCTCTGTCTACCTCAGAGTAAGAGGTTAGAAAATGCTTTGTGATGGGGGCACAGCTTGTACCTAGACGGCTTCTAGGTACAAGAATTACAGGGGAAGAGGCCGGACCCCAGAATCATTCAGTTCAGGGTTCCTTAACCAGGCATCCAGGCCAGCCTGGATCTGGGGATTGCCAGCCCCGTGACATGACACTGCAGGTGTGTGTATGTGTGTGTAGATACATGCACATATGTGTATGTGTGCATGTGTGTACGCATGTATATGTATGTGTATGTACATGTGTTCGTGTCTGTGTGTGTGTTTTCTGAGGAAAGGGCCCATAGCTTTTTCCAGATTTTTAAAGGGATTTTTACTAAAACAGCAAGAACTCCTATTTCGTCAATCCCTTTGTGTGGATGGGAGACAGGCCCCCTGAGTTAGTGTGGGGAGTCTGGGGCATGTTCATGTCTAACCTGTGAACGATTATGTGAGTTAATTAGAAGCGTTGGCAGAGCTAAGCCCGCATCCCTGTGATCTCCCACGGCAAGGTGGCCTTCCGCCACGCCTGCCACAGGTCACAGGGCTGCAGCAGTGCCCGCCGCCTGGGTCTCAGGCCCCAGCGTGCCCTCCCCAGGCAAGGACGACAGGATCAACACTGACGGGAAGGCTGACACCCCGAGGTCCGGCCTAGATTGTCCTCGCAAAGACCCCACGGCTTAGTGGGCCCTGCATCTGTTCCAAACATGCCTGGAATTTCTTTTTGACACTAAAGTAAATGTTGGCTGGAGAGCCACCTACGTGGCTGACGGAGGCGGCCGGCTTCTCATTGGAGGGCCGGGAGGAAACTCTGCAGGTCTTTGAGGCTTGCCAAGACTCCTCCGTCACACTGAGCAGATATAAAATCCATTACCAAGAGCTAATAAAGGCGAGGAGACCAGGCTGAGGACAAGCCGAGGGCACAGCGGGCCCGGGCGGGTGGGGCTCAGCGGGCTCCCCTTCTGCTACTCAGCCTTCAATATTTGCCCCTCTTGCAGCACCTCCTTCGGATCCCCATTGTTCTCAGTTCAATAGTTTGGGCAGCGATTCTGTTTCTCATTCACTATAAAAGCCCGTCCCTACAGACCTCTCGGCACATTTATTGTGAGGCTGGAATTTATGACGGATTGGATTTCAGAGGAGGGATTGATTAAATACAGATGGAGCACTTGGCAGGGGCCTGGGGCTCCCAGTAGACTCCCCCCATCTGGAAACAGAATAAAGATTAGGAAGCTTGAGCAAGGGGCAATCTGGGGCAAATCCTGCTTTCAAGGGCAGTGAGGGTGGACGTTCTCCCAGGGAAACTGCTTGTTTCTGTTCAAGGGCATCTTCTCGAAGCCGGACAAAAATTCTTTGTCGGCAGGAGTCATGAGCTGCCAAGGCCACTCCTCACTGCCTCAGATGCACTCAGTCTCGGGCACACAGGCTCCCAGTGCAGGCGTCTCAGCTCTGGCTAAACCCCTCTAGCACCTTAGCCTAATCGCATTATATTCACATATGCCCTCCCCTTTCGAGAGCTCAGTCCTTGCCCTGCTGTTCCCTCTGCCTGGAGGGTCCTTCCCCTACTTCTATAATTACTTTAGTTTCAATTTTCTTTCAAGGTCTCATTCAAATGCCACGTCCTCCATGAAGACCACCAGGATTGCAACCTTCGCTCAATAAAAATGAGTCACTTCTTTGAATGCACAACCATGCTCTGTTGCTTCCCTCTGTTTCACCTTAATTTTCATTCTGCTTAACGAGGGTCTGTGCCTTACTTATCTCTGGATTTCCATAGATGTAGTAAACTTTGAATGACTGTTAATGAAAATTAAAATGTGTCTTGTGACCTAGTCTTAAGAAGACATGCTACTTTTTGTAGTGCGCACCGGCAGACTCTCTCTCCAGCTTCAGGGAACGCGGCCTCTGTTTTCCTCTGAAGCTGCCGCTTCTCCGTGTTCAGTCCATGCGGTTGGGATGCTGCTGATCTATCCTCTTTTCCAGGTGCACATGTGACTAAGATCTGACCAATCAGAGCACAGGGATTAGGTCGGGGATGGGTCTGTTATGTGGGTTGGGCCCATCAGACCAATGAGCAGTGACCCTGCAGCCTTCGTGGCACTCCTGGGAGAGAAGGGCTTCTCTCTGCTGAGGTTGCCAAGGGGAAAAATGTCCAGCTGGGGCCCCTGGTGCCCCGCGTGACACTACGTGGGGAGGGGCTGCCTGAGAATGATGCCTTGAGGAGGCAAAGGAGGAAATTAGACCGGAGGGCGGGGACACTGGCTTTGCCACTGAGGCTGGCCTGCACAGGGCAGAGGCCGTTTGTGAACAGTGCTTGGGAGGTAGAGCCAAAGGCCAGGTACAGCCCGGGCGAGGGCTGTACCAGCATGTGCAACTCGGTACATGCCCTGGGCACAGGAGGCGAGGCCGCAGCTGTGGCTTCGGCTGCCTTCTGAGCGGACGCCCAGCCTCCGGCTGGCCGGAGGTTCTGGGGGAAGAGCCTGAGCGGCAGGCAGGATGCCAGGGCCCAGGGGGGTCCCATGTGGTACACTGGGAAGAGCCCAAATTTGTAAGCAGACCCAGAACCACTGTCTCGTTGGGAAAATCTCCTTCTCACTTGGCTTCAGTTTTATCTGTAAAACAGGTTAATAATCTCTAGTTCAGTTTAGTGTGAGAATCAAATGAGATCGTGTAAATAAAGTACCTACCTGGTCAGCACTCAAGCAGTGGAAAATTATCATTACTCTGTGGGCTGAGTTCTGGGGAAGGTTCAGCCCCAGCGGGAGCACAGGGGATGAGGGAGGCAGATGATGGAAACTGAGGCAGCAGCTCAGCTCTGGGCAGTGGGGATGCTGTATCAGGAAGGTGGGAAATGCATCTTAGTCATCTTTGTAGGCCCCAAACTAAGCCTAGTGCCTGGCAGAGTGCAGGACCACAGCAAGTATTTTTAAATGCAGATTCCACTTACAATTACATCTACTAAGACTTTCCAGACCATCTAAGAATCATCTGCTTGAGAGAAAGACCAAATGGTGTCACAGAATGGAAAGGTTACTAGGTCTGAAGTCAAAAGACGCAGATTGAGTTTTGGTTCTGTCACTGTGTGTCCGTATGACCTCTTCATTTCCGTAGACCTCAATTTTTTCATCTGCAAAACAAGGCTAGTGGACTTCCCTGGTGGCGCAGTATTTAAGAATCCACCTGCCAATGCAGGGGACACGGGTTCGCGCACTGGTCCGGGAAGATCCCACATGCCGCGGAGCAGCTAAGCCCATGCACCACAACTACTGAGCCTGCGCTCTAGAGCCTGCGAGCCGCAACTACTGAGCCCACGCGCCTAAAGCCCGTGCTCTGCAACAAGAGAAGCCACGGCAATGAGAAGCCTGCACACCGCAACGAGGAGTAGCCCCTGCTCGCTGCAACTAGAGAAAGCCCACACGCAGCAAAGAAGACCCAATGCAGCCAAAAAACGAAACAACAGCAACAACAACAAAAAAACAAGGCTAGTAATACTTCATCCGCCTGCCCTTAAGGATGTGGTCCAGTTCAGAAGGTTCTGGTGGCACCGGGAGCCCTAGAGCAAGCGTACAGGACCACTGTCCACGGTGCAGTTTAGTCCCATGGCCAAAAGGGACATCTCTCTGAGGTGGCCCAGGGGGATAAGCTGGAGGGGGAACCAGATGCGTGGCTCAGGGCAGCCAAAGGAATGGCTAAGTGTTGCCGAGTGTTTGGCTTCCAGGGCAAGGCAAAAAGAGACACAGGGCTGTAGGCAAGAAGAACACAACAGGAGCAAAGAGGCAAGGAAAGCACTTCGGAAAGAAGGCTGTGAGAACAGCCACAAGCTTCCCCCTCCTAAGTCCTCAGCGACAAACCTAAGAGTGAACACTTGCTGAGCACTTACTATCCGCCAGGTGCTCTTCTCAATGTTCGCAAGGATTATTTCCCTTAATCCACACAGTAACCCTGGGTAGATACTACTGTTATCCCCATTTCACAGATTAAGAAACTGAGGCATGGAGGTCCCAGGAGATTTTAACTCGTGGCTCACATTCTTAAGCAGTCCGTGTTACTGCTGGTACCAAAGCAGGGTGGCTACAGTGACTGAAAGAGAGAAGGGAATGTATTGAAAGGCATTTTGTGAATTGTAAAGTGCTGAGTAGATGTGGGATGGGGTTAAACCCCAAATATTCACTTAACCTCTCTCGGCCTCTCAGTAACTCTCCAAGGACGGTGTGTTGGACAATCATGGCTAAGGAGAACCACGTTTCCTCCTGAGCCTGGCCCTGGAGCTCGGTCTGTAGGGACCATAAAGGCAAGTGGCTGCACAGGTGCTGGTGGCCAGCCTCATCTCCCCAGCTCTCTGGACTCCCAGCCTCCCATGCCATCTCGAGGAATCGTCTGCTGGGGGCCTCCTAGGTAATTCAGCCCAGGCTTAGGGAACCCTGGAGCTGTGGGGCAGTGGCAGAGCCCAAGTGTCCAGGACCTGATGACAGTGTGTCAGAGCCGGATGCTGCTGGAATTCTCCCATTCCCAAATGGGATGCTGGGCAAGCTTCTAGACACAGGCACGGTGACCACAAGTGGGAGGCCTCAGGCTGACCTCACCCGCACCCAAGGGAAGACAGAGGAACAGGGTGTGGATGGAAGATTCCAGGGAGACAACCAGAGCAGAAGGGAAATGCTTCTGGTCCAGGGAGGGGGCAGTGAGGGAGGCTGGGGAGGGGAGGGCGAGGAACGGCACAAGGTGTGAAGATACACCCAGAGGGGGTGCCGAGGGGCCCGGGGGAGGGCTGCAATGGAAGCAAAGGGAGACAGAGCCTGGGGAGGCAAAGGCTGTGACACAGGGGCTCTGAGAGAGGGTGACTTCTCTTGGATCCAGGGCAGAATGGGAGGGGAGCAGCCCCTCAGTCAGCCCCCCGGGGAGAGCTGGGGCTCAGAGAAGGGTAGGAGGCGCAGGTGTCTTACTCATTTCATGGCGGCGGGACATGGAGGAGCCCAACCTCCGGACACCCGCTGGGGCACGGGGGTGGGGGGCGTCTGATTCAGTGGCGGGAAGGGATGGACCCAGCCACAGGAAAAGTCCAGCTGGGTTGATGGAAAGTCAGCCAGAAAAAAAGGTGAGAGGCAGCAGGTTTGGTTCAAGAGATCAGGGTTACCAGGCGGATGGAGCACAGAAACAGCTAAGGGGACTCGAGGAAGAGCAGCGGATAAAGAGGGTTCATCAGAGAGGGTGGGGGCAACTTCGGGGCTCCCTGCTCCAGGCTGAGGCCACACTTGAGGCTCTGGGAAGACTGGTGAGAGCAGAGCAGGCCCAGTGGCACAGGAACAGGGCCCTGGGCAGGCTGGCAAGAGGAACCTAGAACCGGAGCCACAAAGCAAAGAGGAGGCCTGGCCACACAGCCAGCCCAGAGTCATTATCAGAGCTGCGAGCCTGGTCAGGGTGGGACCCGCACTGATGGACGAGTTGACTGAGATCACTTGGGCCTGACAGCCAGCCCGGGGCCCAACATGGGATTCCCTGGGGCCCTGACCAAAGACAATAGGAAGCCCTCAGGTCGTCTGGTGGAAGCCCTTCCAGGCCAGCCGCATTATTAGGTTCAACCAACTAATAAACAGATGCAAGGTCTCTGCTCTTGAACCAGCAGAGCCGAATGGGAGAGGCCACTATTTAGGAAGACAGTGGTCGCACCGCTGCCTTCCTGCTGCTTCTCATGAGCCCCAAGAACCGAGAGCTCTCCAGCCCGCTGGCCCTCCCAGAGGGCGCTCCTGCGGTGACCTGTGCGTGGTGAGCAGACACCCCTGATTTACAGGGTTTGCAGGGAATTCTCATCACTCCCTCAAGTTGCTAAAACAGAGTTCCTCAGAAACATTCAAGAGTTAAGGAAACCTACAGGGCACCACAGAGAAAACTGGAAGCTTTGCGACCGGGCTTAGAGCCCCTTCCTCTCCTCTGGGCCCTGGGCGCTTCGCTCAGACGCTCACTCTCGCCTTCCAGACCCACCAGCGCACAGTTCATGCCACCTCCAGGCACTGCCTCTGGCTGCCCACTCCCTGTGCACACACTCCCCTCAATTTCAGGGAAGCAGGAACTGTGAGCAAAGGAAGGGAGGGAGGAGAGGCAGAAAGGATGCTCCTCACCGTCTCCCCTCCGACCCCCAGCACCAACAGGCAGAGGGGGAAGGGACCCCAGCATCAAGGCAGTCATTCCTGCGGTCCCCCATTCACTCCTCTGCCCTCTGCCCGAGCCCTGGGCGCCCCCCCCCACCCCAAGCCCACTCTGCAGCAGTTCTGGAAGTTCTGAGTTGGAATCCCTGATGCATCGGCACCTCGGAGATGGGATCTGCAGCTCCTCACAGGTGACATCCTACATCAGGTCACAAAAGATTCACACAGATTTCTGCAGACTCTGCAGAGATGTGATAGAACCCCCATCCAAAACCAAAACCGACCCCAGGAAAAAGCATGCCTTCCTTCTTTCATTAACTCAAAAGAATTTACTGAGCAATAACTACATGCTGGGCAGAGGCCTTGCCCTCAAGGAGCTGTACAGACTAGAGGCAAGTGTGTAAACAGGGAAGACCCCCTAGGGCCAGAGCTGTGAAGCTGGACAGGTCAGGAATTTCAGCATGTCCGTCCACTGGGACAGCCTATGTAACACAGAAATACTACGCTTATGCATTTCTCTGTTTCTGAAAATAACACGTGAATAGGTCAGGAGAAAACTGGAGGGGATTAGAGAATAACTTACACAGGATCAGCCTTTGCTCATGAAGAACAAAAATTCTAGAGGTCTGGGATAATTGCAAGGCTATAAACAGGAAAATTTATATTTTAAGGATTCAACTTCCATTTTCAAATGAAAGTTTTTATTTCTTGCAATTTACTTTTGCATCTTTGGAGAATGCTTTGGCCGAGGAGGTTCACTGTGGGCCAGGGCTATAAAGTAGACAGCAGACACGGAGGTAGGTGTAACCCTCACCCATAGGAGTCAGAGACAGGGAGACCCAGCTGGTGGGAGGAGCAGGAGAGATACTGGAAACATCTGCAAGCAAAGGAGTCTGGACTTGACTCTTCAGCAGACAGGAGGTGCTTAGGAAAGGACTGCTTCAGACAACAGCGTCTAAGACATGTTGAGCGGACACAGGAAGAGGCAGGAGAATGCACCTGAGTGAACTCTCAAAACTTTGACCCCTATCTTTATGGGACTAAGTGAATCCATGACCACGGTGCTGCTGAATATAGGCTTAGGTGATCAAATTATCTCCCCATTCTGTGCCTCATTTGATTCATCTACAAAATGGGAATAATAATGGTATCTACCACACACAGATATGAGGATTAAATAAGTTAATACAGGGAAGGCATTTAGAGCTATGCCTGGTACATAGTATGTGCTCAATAAAATGTTAGCTTTTTATTATCGTTTATTTCTTTCTGGGGGTGGTGAGAGGTGGCAAATAATCCACTACGCTCATATTAAACATCAAAGTATTCTCAGTGGTTTCTGTAAATCACATTTCACTTTGCCTGGAAAAAAAAAGGAGCTGTAAATTTTTTCAAACCGACATGTACATACTTTAAAATACTGAGTTTATTTAAAAAATGAGCACAGTCAAAACTGCCACACAAATTATCAATAACAGACACTCCTATCAAGCGTACATATATAATTCCTCAAATAGAGGACCTTTAATTTCCCTTGAAGCCTTTTAAATTCTGAGTTTATATAAAATTAAGCAGGAAAACATTAACATTAAACAAAAATCAATTTTGCACAAATAAGTGTGATCAAGCAGCTTAAATTATCACCTGAAATACTTGTACTTCAGAGAAAAATCCCAGACGACAACACTGTATGTGCTATAAGAGGATTCACATTATTCTGTGGGGTATGTCTCACATCACTCGTTCTCCACATTTCTTTCACCAAGCCCCAGGCAAAAAAGTGAGGGAAACTTTTTCAAGGCAGTGGCCTTATTTTATACACATTCCTTTTCTTTTTCTGAATCCAGAGTTTCAGAAAACATAGAGGCTTTTCTCTTGGTAAAATATGACTTATAAGATGTTCGAGGACCAAGCTATTGTGGTTCTTAAAGTTTCTTCCTTTCTTGGGGGAGACCCTGTGGTCTTCACACTATCCAGATCTGTTTTCTCCTCCCACACAGGCTCCTTTTTGGTGTGGAAACACAGCAACTTGTGACCTCGGCAGAGAGGGGGGTGAGCTCTGTACCTCTGACCAGGCCCCAGAAGAAGGCCGGCCTCTCCTGATGTCCTCAAATTTCCTCTGAATTCAGAGTTCTGTATATCAGAATGTGTCAACCCACAGCGACAGAAGACTTGAGGAACTCAAAATGTGAAGAAGCACCTAGTAACTGAGAATTAGAGAAATGTGTGTTTATTGTTGTACACAGATAACTGCTGGGTTCCTATCTTAATGATGGAGCAGAGTTTTGGCAGCATAACCAAGTCCTGTGCTCGACACAAGTCTGTAACCCGGCAGGACAGGTGTCCTGGTAGGAAACTGTCAAAGAAGCAAACACGAGCCAGGTGATGGGACCAGACAGGAATTGCACTTGTGCTGGCATCAAGGCCACCCACAGATCAACAGCAACTTGAATCCCTGTGTGAAACAGACTTATCTGTTATCTTTCAAAACGTTCTGATCACCAAACTGAGCCAGTGTAATGAACATGGTATTTCAATGGGAAAATTATACATTCAGAAAATATTATAGTCATAATTGATTCACGTTTCCTGGGCACTGATATATATAACACATTCCATCATAAACTACCAGAACCATTGCTCTGACAATGAGAAGATGCAAAGTGAGGATGGCCTCACTGGCACTTCCTTCCTTTCAGTGGGCAGCACCTTCTGGGCCTGGATGGACAGCTGAGGACAAAGATTTCCTGTGGCTAGTAGAAAGGGTGGTGCCGTCCCCTCACCAGTGACACTGGGGGCCCCACCTTGGAGAGCCTTTATGTAGCCGCCTCCAAGAATTCTGAGGTGAACACGGCTTCTGCATAATCTTCACACACATCCTGAAGTTCAGCAGCCACGGCCCCCAGAGCTTCATCTACAAGCTCTTCTGCAAAGCTGGAAGACAAACAACACAGCTAAAGGTACATACAGCCAAGTATGGGAGCCATTCTGTTACTCAGCGGAGGAACTTACCAAGTCACTTCTAAGATTTAAATGGAAACTCAAAAGGCCAAGAATAGCCAAGATAATTTTAAAGAAGAAAGACAAGGTGAGAAGCCTGGCTTTCCTAGACAGTAAGTAAGATGGTGGTGCTGAGATCCCAAAGTCAGGCTAGAGGGAGGGGCCTGTCATACACACAGGGCGGACCTCACCCTTGAGATGGTTGAAACCAGAGGTGACTGGAAACTAGCTGCAACCCAGCCCCAATCCAGATCTACCTCCTACAGCTGCCCAACTGCCTGACAGAGGAAAGGGTGTGGGCCTTCTCTGTGGGGCGGGGGGCAGGAAATTCCAGGTGTCTCTCAACACACACATACGCACACACATTTTCCCGCCTCCAAACTGTTTGAGAGTAAGGTGCAGACTTGATATCCCTCAGGTACTTCTGGGTACATTTCCTAAACACAAGGACATTCTCTTAAATAACCCTGATACAATTATAAAAATCTTAACATTAACACGGATACAATACTATTATCTAATCTTACCTACAGACCTTTTTCAAATTTTTGCCAACTGTCCAAAAAATGTCCTTTAAAAGAAAACATTTTCTAGTCCAGGATTCAGTGCAGGATCACATGTTGCATTCAGTGGCCACATCTCTTTAGTCTATTTTCATCTAGAATCACTCTTCAATCTTTGTCTTTCATGACCTTAACATTTTTTGAAGAGTAAAGGCTATTTTTTTTTTGTTTTAGAATGTCCCTCAATTTGGGTTTGTCAGGTTCACGTTCTACATTTTGGGGACAAATGTCCAGAAGGGTTACTGTGTCCCTCAATACATCTATTTGTCTTACTATGATGAGTGCTAATTTCTATCACACAGTTACGCTGATGTCTGCCAGGTTTCTCCCTTGTAAAGTCACTATTTTCCCTTTGTAATTAATACTTATATTGCAGGGAGATACTTTGAGACTATGTAAATATCCTGTTTCTCATCAAACTTGCTGAATCAATTATTACAGGGTTGCCAACACTGATTTTCTAATTCTGTCATTCCCAACTACATGGAAGAGCTTTCCCTTCTCTATTACTTATTTATGTGTTTATATCGGTTTGGTCTTACACATTCTTATTTTATTCAACAGTCTGTAATCTGCTTCTATTATTACTTATTTTGATACTCAAAGTGTCCCAGATTGGCCAGTAGGAGCCCCTTCAAGCCAGCTCTCAGGTCCTCTTGGCATGTCCCCATCATTCTTTGAACACTTCCTTTCTGCCACACGATGACATTTCAGCCTCATCTTACATTTTCCCAGCCCCAGTCTTGGAACCGGCCATTTCTCCAAGGAGCCCTGGTACCTTTTCATGGAGAAGACTATTTAGAAACCAAAATCTGGGTACTAAGTGTGCTCATTGCTACTAAGTGTGCCATCGCTTCTAGGCCCTCTCACCAGATAGACTCAGACAGACAAACAGACACATAGACACACACCCCATGTCTATTTCTGTATCTATCAAAAACCATAAATTCATAATACCTCCAATCCCACTTCAAAACAGGAGATTCATTCTAGCCTTCCCCCAGAAACCTGGCTCTCATTATTCACAATATACTTATTTACTTGATCAACCCTAAAATATAGAGAAAGTAGTTTTAGAATTGTTAACCCATGCTGCTGGGTAAAAGAAACCTACTTATTAGAATCTAATATGTGTTTACAGTATTTTTGTCTTTAGCCAGAAGGTACAGAGTCAAAATACTGCATTCAAAAGTAACTCAGACAAGGCCTTATCTGTATGTATCCCTTTAGTATGGTTATTTCTTGGAAATACAGTTAGTGTCATATTTCTTTTTGTATTCCAATTTAGGGTCAACCTCCACTGCCCCCCCATCCTTGATGATTTGGAGGGATGTATAGGAAACATTAACAGTTCCAAAAGTCAGAATTATACAAAAGAGGTAAACGAAGGTAAGTGTCCTTCCCCTTCTCTCATCCCTTCTACACCGATTCCTGTCCCAGCTGTTTTATTTTGGCTAATCTGACAATCTTTCGTCTTTTAATTGGTGTGTATAGTTCTTTTTCACTTAATGTAATTCTGATATATTTGAGCTTCTACTACTAAAATACTACGTACTTTCTATTTGTCTATTTGTTCTCTCTTCTTTCTTGCCTTTTTTAGGATTTTGTGATTGTTTAAATTACATTCTTTCCTCACTATTAACTTGGATTTTAAACACTCTTACTATTCTTTTAGTGGCCACTCTAGATTACAATAAGCATCCTTGACTTAAAGTCTAACACTAATTGATATTCTTACCATTTTCCCAGACAATGCAAGAACCTTATTAGAATACTAACTCTATTTATCCCCTTCCCAATTTATATGCTATTTTTATCGTGTATTTCAGATGTATATATACATACATACACACACCCATAAGACATCAGTTTTTCGTTTTATACAGTCAATATTCACTTACCTACATGTTGACTTTTTCTTAATTCATGCCTTCCCCTATTTCTGACTTTTCATCTGTGACTGTTTTTGCTCTGCCTGAAAAATACCCTTTTAATGTTTCCTATAGTGACGGTCTACTGGTAATAAAGTTTCTCAGCTTTGTTTAGAACTTTTATTGCCCTCCTTCTTGAAATACATTTCACTGGGCTTAGATCCAGATTGGTAGCTTTCTCTTTTAGAACTTTTAAAAATACACCAGGTCATCCAGCTTCCATTGTTTCTGTTTCTCCTTTTTCCTTCCTCTGGCTGATTTTAAGATTTTCTCTTTGTCTTTCATTTTCCAACAATACTATGATATGCTACATATGGATTTCTTTTATTTTTCTTGCTTGGGGCATTTAGAGCTTCTTGAATCTACGGCTTGATGTCTTTTGTTATTTGGGGAAGTTATCAGCCGTTCTCTCTATGGATGTGGTTTCTGCCCATTCTCGCTCTCTCCTCTCCTTCTGTGACTCTAGCCACGTGGATATTAGACCTCGTCCCTTTATCCTCCATGTCCCTCATCCTCTCTTCTTTATTTTCATCTTTTTGTGTGTCTCCGTGCATCACACTGGATATTTTCTTCTGTCTTATGTCCCAAGTCTCTAATTTTTTTTTCCATAAATAAGATCTTTTATTTGTCACCATTAAAAGTCTAAATTTTCAGCAGATCCTTGGCTCATGTCCATCAGCTCGTTCAACTCGAGCACCTGCCTCGTCCCCAGTAGCTTTTCCAGAACTACTACCTTCACCACGTAGCTCCATGAGTCTTCCCAATTCAAACTTGGGCTTCTTCAGCATTTTTACCTTTCTAACAATGACATCATGGAACAGATAAATAGATTGGCAAGCCTTTTCTATGTCTTTTCCAATGCTGTCTGCAATCCATTTATTGACCACCTCTTTCAAGTCATTTGTCTGCACCTCTCGGGTCATGATTTCCCTCATCTTCTTGCGGATCTGGCGGACCTGCTGGTGCTGGGCATAAAAGGTCTTCTGAATCTGACTGTTGCGTTTTTTAGTAAAACCCACACAGAACAGATGAAGCAAATAGCCATCATTAGTCTTGACACCCACGTGAGCTTCAATCATGGTCTGACATTTTTGACCATGGAGCACATTTTGTCACGGGTAAGATCCATGCCACGGAAATCAGTCAGGCAGTATTTGCCCTGAACATCCTCAGTGATTAGCTTGAATTTTCTAAATGCAAACTCATCATTCTGCAGATCAGCAAGGCTCGCTTCAAAAACACAACACTTGAGGCCATCAGACGCAATTTTGGTTCCCTGAGTTCTCGTGACTAGTGTTTTCCCAATATTTCTTACATTGAACATAGCTGGTGCTTTCACATCATACCCATCTTCCTTAGAAAATGGGTCAACCACTTTCTTCTTGGCTCCCTTTTTGCCGCCTTTCATAAGACTCCTGTTCTTGCTGACGCCATGGTGCTGCTCAGAGAGCCAAAAGCCTCCAATTTTTTCTTTTGATGTGTCTAATTTGCTATTAAGCCCATCCAATGAGTTGCTTATTTCAGAATTTGTATTTTTCAGTTCTAGAACGTCCACGTGGATTTAGTTTAGTTCCCAGTTCTCTGCCAAAATTCTAAATTGTGTTCTTTATCTCTATGCATATAGTAGGCACAGTTATTCCAATATCTGTGCCCAGTGGCTCTAATATGTGGAGCTGCTGTGGGTCTGTTCTTGTTATTGTCATGTCTCTCTGTTGCCTGCTTTTTTTTTTACCATATACCAGACACTGAATTTGAAAACTGCAGAAATAATTTCAATCCTAAGATGATATTATAAAGCTTCAGAGAAAAGTTAAGTTTGCTTCTGCTCGGTGCCTGTGGGGCAACAATCTAGAATCACCTCAATGCACTCTCAGGAAGTGAGACGACGTGGAGCTGACTGGAGTCCTGAGAGGGTCACCCTTATTCCAGAGTGCCACCCTTCAGGGTCCCAATCAGAAACGAGCAAAGTTCATCGGGCCAGTTCCCCGCCCTTGGCAAGCCCTTAATTTCTACCTCTGTCCTCTGATCTGAAAAGGCCATTGAAAGTGCCATTCATCTTCCTCCAGAACTGACAATCCAGTGCCAGACACGGGCTAACTTCCCTGGGTCTCTGTCTTCTCAGGATCCTGGCCCAGTTATTCTTTATTACCTAGTTAACTTCCTGGTGCCTTCAAGCACATATGTTTTATTTTTAACCTAGCTTTTCTATAAACAGTTATCCTCAGCGGGAGAGGCGGTCCAAATTACCAAGTGTGTCATTACTAGAAGCAGAAGTGATTACTTTGTTTTTATGCTTGCTTTGCTTTCTATATTCCTATCACTAATTCATCCCCAAACTATGAGAGAAATACAAAGGTGCTCCCAATACATTCAAACACATGAGGGAATGTATCTGTTTTCTTCTTCTTTTTTAACCTTCCTCACGCTGGCTTCCCCCTCTGGAAACTATTCCTCCTGGAGCCCTCTGTCCTCCTGACTCCAATCTAGACTAGCTGCTTTCTATGCTCACTGAAAAATTCTCTTAGAAATAGCTTTTGCCATTTTCCTGGAAGTTCCATGTTGGAGTCTTAAGTTCCCTAAATCCCGTCTTCCTCCTTCTCACTGTGCACCTTGTGCTGGCGGCACACACCCTCTGGTAGCTTACTGAGAAACAGTGCATGGGAACTACATTCTTGGACACTTTGCATACCTTAAACTGTCTTTATTCTACCCTTTTATTTAATCAATAATTTAGCTGAGCACAGAATTCTAGGGTAAATATGGGAAGTATGCTCCAATATCTTCTAGCAGGGTTGCTACTGACAACAATATGCCATTCTCATTTCTGATTATTTGAATGTGCCCAGTTTTAACCCTCTGGAACCTTCTGTCATCTTCTCCTTACATTGGGATGCCCACCTATCCTTTGCACAACAACGTGCCGTGATGTGTTGTGTTCTGTTCTGTTTATTTATTCAGTTATTCACTCACTCACTCACTCATAGTGGACAACTGGTGAACCCTTTCAATTCAGAGACTAACAACCTTCTGGGGATTTTTCTTATAGTATTTCCTCAATAATTTTCCATTCCTCCTTTTTCCCTGTTTTCACATTCTGGAACTCCTATTATTCAGATGTTTTCTCTGTTATAATAGCCTATGTAGCTTTCATGGTTTTCAGCAAATGTCTGGATCTCTCAGCAATCTGCTACATTCAAGAATGAGAGTTTCAACTAAGCCTTCTACTTTCTGACTCCCCTGGACCCATGCATCTAGTGTTTCTCATTCCTGAGTCTTACCAAGGTTCTTCTGCACAAATCAGCTAGGGTCTTGGCTCCACCCTCATCAGGCACTTGGCTCTCTCTGGTCTGCTAACTCACTTGCCATTTGTCTAACTGCTTCATGGCTTCCAAAATTTTCTTGCTATTTCTTATTTGCTGTCATTTATGGTTTCATGCCTTTTATTTAGTCTTTCAGTGGCATAGAGTGGGCTAGGGATATAGGGAGTAGAGATAAAGCATATGTTCAATCTGTCCTTTTCAACCAGAAGTCTCCTGATTTGTTTTTCAAACAAGGAATCTTTAAGAGTTTGCTTTCATTAAAAGCATTATCACCTTAAGCCTTTCCTTCCAGAATCACTCTTTTATTTACATCCAGTTTATATCACCTGCCCCATCTGACCACCGGAACAGTGCTTTTCTCCACGTGGAAGGAGGAGTGGAGACATTAAAAGAAAGAGAAAAACTCAGCTTACTTCTCCCTCACCCAAGAGGCTATCAGATGAAGTCAACTGTCTTTGGATACTTTTTCAAGATTTGATCAGTATACTTCTCATCTGTGGAACACTCAAATAAGAAACAAAACAAAAGAGATCAAAAACAGAGCTAGAATATTTAGATGTGCTGCCACTTGAGGGTCAAGGACAGGAGAGGAGAACATCCATGAAGTTCAGGCGTATTTTAACAGATCTGACCTCAACATCTTAACCTATTAGTCCTTATAAACTGAGAGAGCTTTTCCCTACATTCACAGAACAACTATGAACAAAATGTATCGTTAATCAAGTGGTAAGAACATACAAGGAACAGTCTATCTTCCTTAGCTTATTTTGGATTTCCCAAGATGCCAGTTAGCCTAACCAATCCAGACAGGTTCTGTGCAAACCAGTGAGTATGCTACAGGACTGCGTGTTAACACACGGAAGCAAGTCTAGTGTACCTACTCTCCTCTCCAGAAAATAAAATGCACATCTCAACAGAACAAAGGGTCTCATATGCTGTGAAGGGTATGTATATTAAGAGAAGTCCCAGGACTTCAGGCTAAACCTGAGAGATAGAACATAAGTGATTATCTCTGATCCCACCCAAAAGCCCACCAAAATAAAAGGAGTTAAATGAACACATAAATCTACAATGAGAAAAAGACAAAACTAGATGAGAAATGTCCAAGATTTTCGGAAGATAAAAAGCACACAGAAGAATCAAAATTGACTCAGCAGTACAGAGGAAAAATACAGAGGAAGCTGAAACCTTAGGGTACATAGAGGGAGGCGCCAAGGAAAAGCAAGCTGATCTGTCTCACAAAACACGTCTCACAGAAAGACTCTGGAAGTAAGAGAACCAGGAACCATGAAAGTGGAATGAAGGAGCTGGTAGAAATGAGGCAACTGGCTGAGAATCTGCAGAACAAGCAGTTAGACTGATGGGTCTCCACGTCGGCTCCTGGCAGCTACCTGACAATCCCTGCTTGACCCCCACAAAAAAAGGAAGGTATATTCTTTGGAAAAAATAAACCAGTAATTTGGGACTTTCCTGGTGGTGCAGTGGTTAAGAATCCACCTGCTAATGCAGGGGACACGGCTTTGAGCCCTGGTCTGGGAAGATCCCACATGCCGCGGAGCAACTAAGCCCGTGAGCCACAGCTAGTGAGCCTGCGCTCTAGAGCTCGCGAGCCACAACTACTGAGCCCACGTGCCACAACTACTGAAGCCCGTGTGCCTAGAGTCCACGCTCCGCAACAGGAGAAGCCACCGCAATGAGAAGCCCGCGCGCCGCAACTAGAGAAAGCCCGCGCGCAGCAACGAAGACCCAGCGCAGCCAAAAATAAATAAAGTAATAAACCAGTAATTTAAAACCCAGCCAAATCATCAATCAAGTATGAAGATAGACACCTTCAAACATGTTAAGTCTCAAGAAATGTCCTCTAATACACAAAGCAGGATAGGCTCCATCAAAGTAAGAGAGTAAACCAAGAAAGAGGAGGACACGTGCACACAGAAAACAAGGACCCGAACATGGGAGGGAGAATCTCACACTCAGTGTGGTTCCCAGGACAAGCACCACACTGTAGACCTAGAAAGCGGCTGGGCCAGACTGAGAGAGAAGGAAAGAGGGCCTCAGGACAAAGAGTGGGGGGTGGAGGCGAGAAACAGAGATTAATCAACATATCTGATCATGAGGAAAATTATGTTCAGATGTGTTGGCTAGTATGTGGGGAACGATAATAAATACATAAAAGAATAAGCAAATTAAAAAGAGGCAATTATTAACTCCTGGAATACGTTTGAAACTTGTTCAAGAAAGAAATGTAATCATGGTATACTGCTTGGCTCAATGATGAAGATTATCTGCATGTATGTAATAAAGTGATACTCATGAGGAAGTTAAATTTGGGCCCCATTTTAAAAGAAGGAATTTGCACACATCTTTCAATTAACTATTTACGTAAAAGAAGGCTACCCATTCTTCAAATATTTAGTAGCAGTGGGACTGTTTTCTGACTGCACAAAACTCCCCGTTCTCAGGGGAGGTGACAGCCAGAAGGAGAAGGTTAAGTGTAGCAAAGTCTGTAGGCCTGCTGCTCCTAGTGTAAGTTTATCCCGACCGAGAAGATTTCACGATAATAACTGTTTCCTGCCCAGTAATAATCTGTGTTCTCTGACAACACGGCCCTCAGTAACAGCAACAGGAAACCCGTCCTGACTTGAATATTGTGCCTCTACCTAAGGAGGGGAGTCTGCAGAACGCTCCTTCGGATGCCATCAGCCATGCCGTTTTCCAATCTCCTCCCCTTGAAGAAAGGCATTTAGCAGAGAAAGCCTGTTCGCTAGCCCCAAAGCAGCCACTGGAACTCCAGGGCACAAAAGCACGGCCTGAGACCCTGGCCAGGCCTTTCTCCAGCCTTTCCGTAAGTTGACACGTGGCACCCAGTTCCTCAACAAAGCACAAACCTTCTACTGACCTTTCAGCTATCAGCCACGGGTTGAAGGCGCCCACAGCCTCGTGCGCAATAACTCGGAGGTACTGCTCGAAGCGGCGGCAGTAGTCACCGATGCTGTGCCGCATGCCCCGCGGGACAAAGAGGGCAGCTCGGCCTTTCCTCTGCTGAGCACCTTCTGAAAGGGAGAGGAGGGGAGTCTCTCTCTTCTCCGGTCTCTCCTCTGTCCCCACACTTTCATCTAGGGAACTGAGAGCAAATAAAAATGATGAGAGCATTCAAAATCATCTGCAAGCGAGGGTAAACTGTTAATTCACCCTGATGGTTTGACAGCCAAAGGTTTACCTTCATTTCCCTTCCTCACACTGAACAATACGCAACATCTTATCACCACTCATTGTTTCTCCTTCACACCGGACTAACCCTCCACACAGGAGGAACATGTGTCCCACAGACAAAAGAATTCTTAAAAGCAGATCTTGCAGTAATTACCTGCACAATCACCTGTGCCAGTGTGATGCTTTCAATCGTAAAAACCAGCTAAATGTTACTGAAAGGATCCTTAAGATGCAACACACTCAATTCCCATCTTATAAGCACTACTATTTTACTGGGCCATCTTGGAGTTTGTCAAGATCTTGGTCAAAAGAAGAATCTCTCTCTGTCTTGTGGTAACTGAAGAAATGTGAAATCTAACAACATCAAAGGCAACCAACTACAATGAAATCAGACAGTCTCGTTACCACTTACGTGCCATTGCAGGGCCTTTCTAACACGATGTTCACATCTGGGTCTTTGCGAGCTGCTGTCTTTGTGATCCTGATTGGATGAGGAGAAAGACACCTTTCACTTACTGCTGGGATTTTTTGGTCTAGAAAAGGAGAAGCATAAAATGACTGCATATAAAGAAATGCTGGTGTATATATCAGAGCTGTCTTAGTGGCCAGTAACCTGTGAGGAAGTCATGGGCACATCTCTTAAGCATAAAGGTTGCATTAGCAGTGCAAAGGGAAAAAAGTGCCCTTGTTTTAAATGAAAAGGGGAATTTAGAAGTCCCCAAGAGGGACTTCCGTGGTGGTCCAGTGGTTGAGGATCTGTCTTGCAATACAGGGGACACCAGTTCGATCCCCGGTCGGGGAACTAAGATCCCACATGCTGCGGGGCAATTCAGCCTGTGCGCCACAAGTGCAGAGCCTGCACGCCACAACTGGAGAGCCCGAGCGCCGCAACTACTGAGCCTGTACCCTCTGGAGCTCACGCGCCACAACTAGAGAGCCCACGCGCCACAACTAGAGAGAAGCTTGCGCACCGCAGCAAGGAGCCCACATGCTGCAACAGAAGATCCCGCATGCCGCAACTAAGACCCGATGCAGCCAAAAAACAAATAAATAAATAATATTAAGGGGACTGTCCTTAACAAAATAAAAGTTACCGAGAAACAAACCAATGAGGAGTCAGTTTTAAGAAATAAAGAACTTGTTTAAAAGCTTCTGTCAGCTCTTTGGAAGA
Source organism: Balaenoptera physalus (assembly GCF_965194825.1). NCBI lineage: Eukaryota > Metazoa > Chordata > Mammalia > Artiodactyla > Balaenopteridae > Balaenoptera > Balaenoptera physalus. The sequence continues at coordinate 53,764,764 of NC_138901.1, read as the reverse complement.
CTCTTCGAAGAGGTCTGTGCAAAGCCAGGTTCCATTAGGATCCAGCCCCCATTCCGAGGAGTCTTAAGCCGTTGGGTTTGTTTTTTAACCTTTAAATGATTTGATTACTGGAGAAGGAAAAAAACCACTCACACCTGAACACTTAATTAGCTGATTTAATTTGTCTCTGGGCTTCGCTGGAAAAATCTGCATGATGATAGTCAAAACATTAACTTATTAACTATACCTTGCAGGCTTGACAGCTCTTTTGAGTTTTGGATTATTTATCATTTTAAATGCATTTCAAATGTAGAATTCCACTACTGGGCATATACCCAGAGAAAATGATAATTCAAAAAGACACATGCACCCCAATGTTCACTGCAGCACTATTTACAATAGCCAGGTCATGGAAGCAACCTAAATGCCCATCAACAGATGAATGGATAAAGAAGATGTGGTACATATACACAATGGAATATTACTCAGCCATAGAAAGGAATGAAATTGGGTCATTTGTAGAGATGTGGATGGACCTAGAGACTGTCATATAGACTGAAGCAAGTCAGAAAGAGAAAAACAAATATCATATATTAATGCATTTATGTGGAATCTAGAAAAATGGTACAGATGAACCGGTTTGCAAGGCAGAAACAGAGACACAGATGTAGAGAACAAACGTATGGACACCAAGGGGGGAAAGCGGGGTGGCAGGGATGAATTGGGAGATTGGGATTGACATATATATACTAATATGTATAAAATAGGTAACTAATAAAAAAAATGTAGAATCTCTGACTCGCATATTTATATGCTTATGATTTTTTACGCTCAGAAATACTGCATAAGTCCGTTTTTGTAAAAATATTACTGAGAGTACAATCAATTTTCAATTGATTTCAGAAAAGAGAAGGTGAGATATAGATTCGACACTGCACAACTCAAAAACCACTTTAAATTTGGTTTTTGTGATGCAACTGAACATACAATCAGAACAATTAGAAACAGAAGGTCCTTACGAGGATTTCATGATTCTGGATTTAAAGTGTCCAAAAATTCATTTCAGTTCCGGGTGTTCTACAGAGCTCCTTTTAAATGCATACCTAGACTCTAGCAGAGTCAGAGATAGTGACTAACAGTTTAAATTGTCCTTGAAAAAGAGAACACCGACTCCTTGGTAAGGCTGTCTTCTGCGTGATGCAACCTGACTGTGGCCAGTGGCCAAACCATCAGTGAAACAGCCGCCCTTCAACATTTCCCCCTCCTCTGCCTCCTCACGAAAAGATGCCCACTGCTTCACTAAGCAATGATTAGAAGGGTCGTCCCTGTGCCAGGCCCATGCTAGGCACAGTTGGGACACAACTGAATATGACAAAACTCTCTGGCCTCAAAGATTCTGTGGCTTCTTTGGGAGAGGTAAAGAGCTCTAACAGGGCAGGACATGCCAAAAGTCTATGGGAGTTCACGGGAAGGGAGCAGAGTTCCAGCCCAGGAAAGCCAGGAAAAGCACTGCCGAGCAGGATCACGCGAGCCGGGCCTCGAAGAATGGTTCAGCTGTCATGTGATGATGAAGATGGAAGCTGGAGTAGGGCTGGGGGAAAGAGAGAATGACATGAACAAAGAATAGCGCTGGAAAAATTACAGAAGACAAAAGGAACAAATTTGTATTGTGTTTAGATGGCTCATCTTTCTGTCAAAATTTGACGTGGAGAATACTTTTCCTAGGACAATACCCCAAACTCACATTCTAAAAAAGTATACATACATAAGCTGCTGTTGTAGACCTTCTACAGCCACAATTTCCTTTACTTCTCTTAATACTCATAGTACTGAAGTTCCTTTAGAGGTAACGTTTAACCACATTTTATTTTCCTCCTTTCACTGAGTAAAGTAATAACTGATAAGCATGTGTCAAAGAGAATTTGAGTCACACTTCCCAGCCCAAATTGTGATAGTAGCCTAGCAACTGCAGCCAAAACGCATATGTATGAATTTTTTAAAGTGGAAGAGAAAAGTGAAAGTCTTTTCAACAAACAGAGCAAGAACAAGTGGATATCCATTAGTGGAAAAAAAAAAGAACCTCAACCTCTACCTCAAACCATAGGCAAACTTTTATTCAAGACGGATCATAGGCCTACACATAAAAGCTAAAACCATAAAGCTTCTAGAGGAAAACAAGAGCCTCTCTTCTCAACTTGGGAGTAGGCATAGGTTTATTAGATCAGAGAAAGCAAAAACTATACAAGAAAAAATGGATAGCTTAGACTTTATCAAAATTTAAAATGTCTGCTCATAATAAAACACATTTGAGAAAATAAATACGTGAGCTATACATGGGGAAGAATGTTTGCAGATATTCGCTGGAGGAGATTAGTGAGTGCTGGGATGAGGGGAGGGAGAATGAGGGGTGATGCCACTGGATGCAGGGCTTCTTTTCAGTGATGAAAATGTTCTGCAATTAGCAATGACATCTGCACAATTCTGTAAATACACTAAAAATTACTGAACTCTTTAAAAGGGGGAATTTTATGGTATGTGAATGACATCCAATAAAGCTGTTTTGAAAACAAACAAACTATATATACATATATGACAAAGAACTCAAACCCAAAATGCATAAAGAATTCTTACAACTCAAAAATAAAAAGACAATCCAATTTTTTTAAATGTACAAAAGCTTTGGACACTTCACAAAGGAAGATATACAAATGACTAATAATTACTTGAAAATGTTCTAAACGTCATTATTCACCAAGGAAATGAAATTAAAGCCATAAAGAGATATTGCTACAGGCCCACCAGAATGGTTACAATGAAAAAGACTGACAATTCAAATACTGGCAAAGATCTCTAGCAACAGGAACTCAATGTAGATGGGAGTGTAAAACGGTACAGCCACTTTGGGGAAAGGTTTAGCAGTTTTTTATAAAGTTAAACATGTACCTATCCCGTAACCTGGCAAGTCTACTCAGGTGTTTATCCAAGAAAAATGAAAACTTATGTCCATACAAAGACTATACATGAATACACCCATAGCAGATGTATTTCTAATAGCCCCAAACTAGAAACAACCAAATGCAGATCTACAGGCAAATGGATAAACTAGATGTGGTACATGCGTACGATGGAATACTACTCCACAATAAAAAGGAATGAACACTGATACAAAGTGTGGTAGGCTGCACACTGGCTCCACATTCTATTCCCTGGAACCCGTTAATGTCCCCTCTCCGGCAAGAGGGACTTTAAGGACCTTGCGATGGGGAGAGTGACCTGGATCACTGGGGTGGCCCCTAAATGTAATCAACATGTCCTTACAACAGGCAGGCAGAGCAAGATTTGACTCAGAAGAGGAGAAGGCAATGTGACAACAGAAGCAGTGTGAAGTAATATGGCTGCAAGCCAAGGACTGCAGGCAGCCTTAGAAGCTGGAAGAAGGAACCAGCCCTGCCACCACCTTGATTTTAGCCCTTTAAGACTCACTTCAGACTTCTGACCTCCAGGAACTGTAAGAGAAAAAATTTGTTTTAAACTGCTAAATTTGTGCTTTAACTTGTTACAAACCTGTTACTGTGGCAATAGGAAACAAGTAATAGATAAATTTATAAAATATCATGCTAAATGAAAGAAGCCTTAGACAAAAGAGTAAATACATGTATGATTCCATTTATATGAAATTCTAAAACAGGCAAAACTAATCTATAGTTAAAAAAAAAAAAGCACAGTGGTTGCCTGGGTGGTGGGGAACTGACTGGGAAGGAGCATAGGGGAACTCTCTGCGGTCATGAGAAGCTCTGTTTTGAAAGGAGTGTTGGGTAACAAAGGTATGCCCGCCTGTCAAAACCCATCAAATAACACAGTTAAGATCTGTGCATTTTATTATATGTGAATTTTATCTCAGAAGGAAAAAGAGGGCTTCCCTGGTGGCGCAGTGGTTGAGAATCTGCCTGCCAGTGCAGGAGACACAGGTTCGAGCCCCGGTCTGGGAAGATCCCACATGCCGCGGAGCAACTGGGCCCGTGAGCCACAACTACTGAGCCTGCGCGTCTGGAGACTGTGCTCCGCAACAAGAGAGGCCGCGATAGTGAAGAGGCCCGCGCATCGCGATGAAGAGTGGCCCCCGCTCGCCGCAACTAGAGAAAGCCCTCGCACAGAAACGAAGACCCAACACAGCCAAAAATAAATAAATAAATAAATTTATTTAAAAAAAAGGAAAAAGAGCCATAAATAAATATTAAGCTCTAGTTAGTGATACAAATGCTGAAATATTTCAGATAAGATGTACTGATGTCTTCAAATTACTCTGAAATGCATCCAAAAATAAGATGGATTGATGGATGCACAGAGGATAAGTAGACGTATGATAAAGCAAACACAGCAACATTTTAATTGTAGGGTCTAGAAGATGTGTATATGGGTGTCCACTGCAGAATTTTTTCAACTTTTCTGTATGTTTGAAATTTTTCAGAATACAATGTCGAGGGAAAAAGTGGGGAAACACTCACCATTTTTTTCTTCCTGCATCCAAAGATGAGGATCTGTATATACAATTTTATTATATCTCTGGCGAACCGTCTCCTGGTATTTCTTTAAAAAAAAAAAAAAAAGTATAATTTATGAGGAAAAAAATTAGTTTCATTACAAACCAGAGACTAGTACAGCAGACATTTGCTATAGACACGTTGCCAGAAACAGGCATCCCCCAGGGCCAGGAAGTGATTAGTTCATGAGATGAAATGTAAAAGAAAATGAAGCAGGGCTTCCCTGGTGGCGCAGGGGTTGAGAATCTGCCTGCCAATGCAGGGGACACGGGTTCAAGCCCTGGTCTGGGAAGATCCCACATGCCACGGAGCAACTAGGCCCGTGAGCCACAACTACTGAGTCTGCGCGTCTGGAGCCTGTGCTCTGCAACAAGAGAGGCCGTGATAGTGAGAGGCCCGCGCACCGCGATGAAGAGTGGCCCCCGCTTGCCACAACTAGAGAAAGCCCTCGCACGGAAACGAAGACCCAACACAGCCAAAAATAAATAAAAATTAATTAATTAAAAAAAAAAGAAAACGAAGCAGTTAATCTAATTAATGTAATCTAGACCAGCACTGCCCACAAGAACTTGAAGTGGTGATGGAAATGTTCTATTTTTGCCATGTCCAATATACCAGCTACTAACTATTGACCACTTGAAATGTGAGTAATGTATTTAATCTTAATTAATTTACATTTAAATGGCCATCTGTGGCTAGAGACCACCATTTTGGACCCTTCAGGTCTAGACAGTTACAAGGGGAAATCAGTTACAAGACTAGGATAAACTACACATTTTAAAATTTTCAAAAACCAACTAAAAGTTGCCTTCCCTATAATGTTTCTGTTTAGCAGCAAAGCCAAAATGAGATTTCATCACGGTGGAGTTAAAAAGAAAATGCTGGACTAGGAGTCAGGAGACCTGGATTCTCAGCCCACCTCTGGTGGGAATTTTTGTGTGACCTTGGCCACGTCACTTACTCCCTTATTGGGTCTCAATTTCCTGCTCAGAACAATCCAGGGGTTGGCTTGAGTAATGTCTGAGGTCTAAAAGTCTCTGAGAAAAGCGTTCTAAAGTAGTATCATGGGAATTAGAGAAGGTGAAGTTAACTGTGATTTGCCAGGATCCCATGCTAGCAGAGCAGAAGAGGCAACTGAACAGCATTTACAAGCCTAGGGATGAAGAAGTTAAGTTGCTGGTCGCATCTGTGGGCCTGAGCTCCGGTCCAGCGTCTTTCGTATCCCATACCAATGATGAGTTATGTGTCAGGTAGGGTGCTGACACTTCATACCTCATTTTGTCCTTAAAAGCACCCTACTTATTAGAGAGGGTACGGGACTTTACCAAGGCCGTACCCTGGGCTGGCGGCCGAGCTGGGATTTAAACTCAGCACCAGGTGACTCTGAAGTTCTAAGCTACAGAGCCACGAGGAGGAGCTGCGCTCGGCAGAAGTCAGCCGCCAGCCACCGACCAGAGCTGGCAGGCCCGGCCTTACTTCCATTTCCTCCATGCGGAGCATCATGGCCTCCAGACGTGGGCTGTCCTCGCTGTCCCCCCAGGTGGCTAAGGCCTCAGGCTCCGAGATCTTAGAGTGAGTCACAGCCCAGAGCTCGTGAGCGGCATCTTCCAAAAAATCATCCAGCTGATGAATGCGACTGGATTCACAATCAATAGCTGTAGCCTGCAAAACAAGGGAAGGGGATGGAAAGGCAATACAAAGATAACAGAGATCTTAAAGATTAACGCTAATCATAATAAACCAACCACGCAGTGATCCAACACGCAGAGTTTCTACACTAAATCTAACCTCTCCTAAGTCAGTAAACATCAAGAGCAGTGACATCAGGACAATTTCTACCACAGTCATTTAAACAGTAACATCAACTGAGGAGTACCATTACTGTCCATGGGAATTATCTTTATTACCTGTTTTGCCAGTTGGTAAAGCAAATATATTCCTTGTGCTATACTCAGAAGAATGTCCAATATTTCACATGTCACATACTACAGAGGACATACCTACAGTATTCTCTTTTTGGTTCAGTGCTTTGTAAAAACATCTGTTCATGACATCACAAAAGTTCATGATTCTTGTCTTTGCTTGAGACTTTCTACCTATAACCAGAAGAGCTTTACCAGCCTTTCTTGACCTTGTATTCTTTACATTCACTTTACAGCTTGCAAAGCATTTTTATATGTGTTGTTATTTCTTTTGATTCTAATATACGTCTATAATCTGCTCTGAAAGAGGCTTTTACAAAGAATGTCTGCTGGGGGAATAATCGTATCAGGCTCTGGAATGAGACATTCCTGGGACTAAATCTTGGTTCTGCCTACTGGTATGCCTCCAAGTGTGGGCATGTTTACTTAACCTCTCTGGGCCTCAACCCTCTGGTCTGTAACATGGAAATAATAATCCTATATTTCAGAGTTGTAAGGATTACATGAGCATTTGCACATTGGAACACTTACAATAGTGGCTGGCATGAAGAACAGTTACTGCCATAGTAATTTTTAAAACCTTTTAACGGTTCACGGAAGAAAATATATCAATGGCCAATCAAGATATAAAGAAATGCTCAACCTTACCCGAAGTTAAAGAAATAAATATCAGTTGAATAACCAATACAATAAAATTAACAAAAAAATCTAGAGACAACTAAACCAGTAATACAGGTCTGGTTAAGATGTGTTTATTTATATTTTCATTCTTAATATTTAAAGAATTGAATATCAAGAATACTATGAGATGAGAGATAAGGAAGTTCCCAATATGCTGGTATGGAAAGATCACCAAAATATAAAGAAAGAAGCTGGATACAGAAGAGCATATGGTATCCGTTTGTGGGGAGCTTTTACTTTTTACATTACACTTTTTCTGAATCGTTTGCATTTTTAGCCATGTGCATATACAACTTTTAATTAAAAAAAAAACACACTTTGGAAAAATGTATTTCACATACAAGTTCAGTTAATGACAATAGCAGCAGCAGGAGACAAATATGTTATGATGGCACCCTTCCAAAAACTTTTTCCTGATATCAGGGATCATCTTGTCTGCAAGTAAAACTACCGAGAGCTTCAGTTTACTTGCAAAGCGCAGCAAACATCTTCTCCATTTGAGAGATGAGAACTCTGGGAATATGTGTTCAAGGTCCCACAGCTCTTTTATAAGTTAACACAGCAAAATAACTCTTTTTACTTCATCATGCCAACTTCAATGAGTTTGTTTTTATTCAGTTATTTATAAAAACTGACTCCTGATGGTGCTGCCTGGGAAAGTCTTTGCAGTGATGCTGATGTTTAACAGCAGCCCAGAATACTGAACACTGGATAGAGTTCCTTTTCTTTTTCAAGAAATTGTATTAAAGCCCATTTAATGTCTACAGAATGATTCTTATATATAAGGCTGATCATTTCTAGTAATATTCAAACATGTCTACTTCACTGACAGCATTTATGACCACTTCATATTTCTGTCATATTAATATGCTTTATGGAGCTGCCTCCCTAGATGAGAGGCTAGTCTCATTTTTTGCTAGGGAAAAAGGTATTTGGTGGCTCTGCTGCACAAAGCATCCAGCCATAGCACGCCCAGTCTGTACGAGTCAGAGGTAGGCTTTCAGCTTCCGGTCTCAGAAGCCTCACCTCACGTGAGATTCTGTCACAAAATATTGGTACAATAAAATTACAATTGCAAAAATTATGAAAATACACCAAAACTAAACTATTGCTTAATAAATTAGAACAGGGATACATTCTCAAAATCTACTTTCTTCCCGTTCCTAAGGTTGGGCTGGTGGAACTCCATTCCAACTTCCTTCTAACCTGAGACCTTCACCCTTGCTCTGTCCTTCACTTGCTTTGAGCACGTAAAGCAGTAACTTCTTTCCAACCTCCACAAAGACCCACTAGAGGCAGCCTGCACCTCCCCCTCCCTACGCCGAGGCAGGGTGGGAACATTCCCACAAATGCCGAACACAAGTCCTCCGGAGGAAGAGCCCAAGGGTGGACAACCACATGATATGTTTTCATTGTTCTCAAATGTTATCATTCGTTCCTGAGCCACCTCTTCTCTCTGCCAGGCCAGGTACTGGTCATTATTAGGCACTCAAAACATGCTGGCCTAACAATAAATATTAGGCCCTCAGTATAAATGAAATTAGGCCAGTAATGAGCAAAACTGGGCTGAATCAGAGGAAATGAGGGCAGCCATTCTTCTGCCGCGGGCCATCAACATTCAGGGTCACGCAGTCTACCCACATTCTGTCATCAGGAGGAAAGGAAAAAGTCGCTGACAAAAACCTGTGGCTCTAGAGATTTCTGTGAGCTGTCTGCAAGGCTCATCTAAGTCATAATGCTAAACATACACTGTAAGAATTAATATGCCAAATATGAAAAACAGCCTCCACCCTCTGGAGTGGGGTAGTCTAGTGTTGGCAGGGTAATCTGCGTATCAGCTTTCCTTACAGCCGAGGACATCATCACGCAGTAATACCAGTGTCAGTCCAGAAGGCCAGCCCCACACAGCACACACCTTCTCTGCCGGCCGGGCTGTTGCTGCAATCACTGAGAGCCGATCCTTCAAATGAGCATCTGCTTCCAGAGAAGAATTGACTCTCTATTAAAACAGACAAGCATGCTCATAAATTATGAAAATTTACAACCCATATTAGTACAAATGAATTTTGCTCCCAGAATAACTTCTGTGTGGAACTGTTCATCAGCTTTAGCTATATTAGGCTTTTTGCGGGAATTCAAAGCACTCTGTCTTCATGAAAATAAATGCCATGTGCTGATCTTGGCTTTCTGCCCCTTTTCTTCCCTCAACTTTGTAAACACTGTCAGAGTAGCTGTGTGGTTTTGGGCAATTACTCAACTTCTCTGTTCCACAGTTTCCTCACTGATAAAATAAGGAGGTTGGACGGTCTGGCCTCTAAGAACCCTCCCAGTTCTATAGTCCTGAGATTTCCATGGACTCTAATAATGATTTAACATTTCTTAGACCAAGAGATACACAAGTTCAGTGGTCTATTCAGGGTCCCAGAATGTCCTTCATTCTATTTAAGATTCTAGTGCTCTTCTGTGGCCTCATCTATTCACACACACAAGATGATTTCCATTTACGGGTTGGATCTACAGGGTCTGGCCATAGCCTTCAGCTCACTGCTTACAGGAGGATGGCACAACCTACTGGTGATGCTCTATGCAATTTCATCTTGAAGAAAGTACTGGTTTGTGCACAGAAGCTGTTGTCCTAACATCTCTCTCCTTGGGAAAAAGAGAGAAAATCATTCCAAATCACTGAGGTGAAAGAGCACGGGATTAGAGTGGAAGCAGTGAACGAACACTAGCACCACCAATAGCTCTATTTGGTGAAGAACGTAAATTGCAATAGAAGCTCATTCCCCAAACTAAAATCTCACCTTTCTCAAAAGTGGTACTTTCTCTTCCCCCATCTTGTTCCCTTACTCACAACGGAAGACACATCAACAGTGTGGGAGCCCAGAAGGGGCCCAGCAGCCCTGCACGCACGCTACGAAGCACAGAGCAGCACTGCAGCTTCCAGCGGCCACACACTCAGCCCTGCAAAGGCTCAGTGTGACCTCCGGAGCAACTCTTTTGATTTGAGAATTTCCAAAAGGCAAGCACATGGGATGAACTAGATTACCTGGGCCTTGACCAGGAGAGGCTTCAAACGCTCCAGAACTGCCTTCTCTACCTTATCCGCTAAGTGGGTGGCAGAAACACTATTTAGAAATAAAACTGAAAATTAAAATCAAAAGCAAGAAAATATCCTATTGTGCATATTTACTTACCACCCCAGGCGAAGGAAAACCAAATGATTATAAAAACTGTACGGCCTCTCTAATTTTCATGGCCATACGAGATCCCTGGGGATCTTGTTAAATGCAGATTCTGATTCAGTTGGTCTGAGGGAGGCCTGAGAGTCTGCATTTCCAACAAGCTTTCAGGTGATGCAATAATGCTGGTCCTGAACCTAACTTTGAGGACAAGGGCTGAGATAACATCTGAAGAAGTATATTAGGCTCTGAATCCATTTTGAAAGAATAATGGCTGCCTTGAAACAACTAAAGAGGGCAGAAGACTCAACAAATGAAACTAATTTTGTACCCTCCCAAGCCCGACAATAACAGAATTAGACATAAACTCACAAAGACAAGGGGGGAAAATGGTGCTGGAAACAGAAGGACAAAAGTGGTAAGTAACTTACTGACCTGAGAAAGCTGAATTCTAGGGTCATAATGGGGAAACCTGAGAACGCACACAATTTGCACTGCTGACTTAAAGAGGCACAAGACTGGTAGCACCAGGTATGCCTAGGCCTGGGGGTGAGCTGGGAGGAGGTGGCTTAACTATAAAAGACAAGAGTCAAATGACGTTTGAGAAGTTAGATCCCTAGGTCCCTTTCCCTCCTTCGCACAACTGGACCACTGCCTCTCTCCAACTCTGAGGGAAGTCTGGTTGCTCATCCTCTGGAGGGGCCTCTTGACTAGGGGATGCCAATTACATTGGGACAGTAGGTGCCCTACTGAAAAGAGGGGATTCATGTACGTGAGCTGAATGCCGAGTGGTAAGACTCACCACCCTCCTGCCCAGCTCAGCTCCTAGGACGCTGGCATCCAGGTCCTCACCCTCCAGGAAGAAGATCAAAAGACACATCTTTGGATAGTCTGACCTACCCCAAAGGAAAGACCTAAAGACCCACATGAGGGTCCTTAGCCAACAGTCCACCAGATGACCCTAGAGTAAAGCTCAAGGTCAATAGTCCTTTCATCAGATGGTGCTAGAATAGCCAGATATACATAAGGAAAACAATGAACTTTGATGCATGAGCATCTCATCTCATGCACAGAAATTAATAAAAAATAGATTGCAGACATAAAAATAAAACCTAAAACTATAAAGCATTTAGAAGAAAACAGAATATCTTTGAGATGTTAGCATTGGCAATGATTACTTATTTCACAAAAGAGACTGCAAAATGAAAAAACTGATAAGCTGATCTTAATCAAAATTTAAAACTTCTAGTCATCAAAAGACTCCATTAAGAAAATATATAGGCAAGCCACAGTATTGTGAGAAAATATCTGCTGCACATATTCTGAAAAGGGCCTCAAATCCAGAAAATATGTTCTAAAACTCTTAAAAACCAATAATTAAAAAAACGATAAAAAAATGGGCAAAAGACTTGAATAGACACGTCACAATAAGCACTAAAACAGATCCTCATCATCATTAGACTTCAAGGAAATACAAATTAAAATCCCAACAAGATACCACCACACTCTCACCAGAACGGCTAAAATTAAAAAAAAAAAAAAACAAAAAAAAAAAACCCAGACATTACCAAATGTCAGCTAGGATGTGGAAAAACTAGAAAGTAACTCCCATATTAACTAAAAATGGAAAATACCCCAAAGGTTAATTCACAGGAGGATGGATAAACAGACTGTGGGATAGTCATGCAATAGAATACTTCTTGGCAATAAAATAGAAAACTATACAAGGCAGCCCGCTGTCCCCCTGACCAGGCTTCTTCCAGAAGTCCACTGCACTTGGTTCACTTCCAGATGCCCCAAATGGGGTAAGCCCTACATTTGCAAGGACTCATTCGTGACCTTGCCCACTAACTTCCCAGGATGGGCACCTAAAAACTCCTAGGGAAGTGCAGCCTACTTTCCCTGGGAATCTTCATCTCCTACCAGCAGCATGGCCTTTTCCTTGTTTAGCTAGGTTTGGGCTCGCTTCTCAGCTGTCAGGATGAACGATATATGGCTAGCGATACACACTTAGATAACAGATTTGTGAATAAGGGTAATGAAAAGATAACACAGGAATCAGGACAGTGGTGAGCTCTGGGGAGAAAGAAGGGGATGCAACTGAAGAGGGACTCACAGGGAGTTTGAGGGCAGGGGTGCTGACCTATCTCTTGGTTTGGGGTGGTGGTTCACAGTGCTCACCCTCTAAAGAAAGAGCCACAGCCCTTCCAGCCTGGGAGTGAACGTTCTATCATGACCGGTGACAGCATGCGCAGCTGTGTCAACGAGAATTCTGTTTATGTGACTTCAGGGTGAATCATTATCAGAGCTAGAAAAATGAGCCAACTGCAGCAGTATCAACTAAACTTTCTCATGAACTTCTTCGTGCCCGTAGTTAGGTGGTAACACTCTTGGGGGCAAATGGGAAAAGCAACCTCATTCAAAAACCTTAGGCTGCACTCAAGCTAACACGTGAGGCAAAAGTATCCACAAAGCCATGCACAAGAGCAGACTGTACGTCAACCTCCTACCCTACCGAGCCAGGAGAAAAGCACCTCTGAGTGCAGTACAAACAGATAGAATACTGATCTTTCAGATAAAACTCCTCCGAAACTATAGATATCATTCAAACTCCACACCAAAGAAATAATTCCTAGCAAAGATACTGTGTAAAATACACGTAGGCATGTAGATATTCATTCATTCATTCATTCATTTAGTGAGCTTAGGCCCAAATGGTCCAGCTTGGTGGTGAAACTATCTAGACCAATTAGAATAGGCAAGCATTCACTATCCTTCCTCAGAAGCAAACACATACCTCAGTTTTTTCCCCCCTTATTAATTAATTAATTAATCTATCTATTTATTTATTTATGGCTGCGTTGGGTCTTCGTTGCTGCGCGTGGGCTTTCTCTAGTTGCGGCAAGCAGGGGCTACTCTTCGTTGCGGTGGGCATGCTTCTCATTGTGGTGGCTTCTCTTGTTGAGGAGCACGGGCTCTAGGTACATGGGCTTCAGTAGTTGTGGCACGCGGGCTCAGTAGTTGTGGCTTGTGGGCTCTAGAGCACAGGCTCAGTAGTTGTGGCGCATGGGCTTAGTTGCTCCATGGCACGTGGGATCTTCCCGGACCAGGGCTCGAACCCGTGTCCCCTGCATTGGCAGGTGGATTCTTAACCACTGTGCCACCAGGGAAGTCCCATGCCTCAGTTTTTGAAGTCTATCCGTTTCTTCAGTTTTGAGTTCATTCAATTCCTTTGTTCTTCTGGAAGTTTCAGCATCACGTCAATTGAGCCTAGAGGATGGTATCAGAGTCACCCCAACTCTCCTCAAACCAGCCAGGACTCCCTGGGGCTCCAGTCTGGGCTCTACTGTTGGCTTCTTAGGTGACTTCAAAGTACTTTAAGCAGGCAGATGGTCAATAAACATGAGAAGTGTGACTATACCACTAAACAATCTCAACTAGTTGTGAAAATGACTAGATGATGTAGAACAGCCCTGCTGCTTTGGTTTTTCTCTACCTCAGAAACACACAGTTACCTCTGTTTTTGCATTTTGTCCATTTCTTCCGCTTTTAATTCTTCTAATTCCTTTAATCTTTTGGAAGTTTCAGCATCGAGCCAAGTGAGTCTAGCGGACAGTACAAAAGACTCAGACCAATTCTGCCTTGACCTGCAGGTATCATTACCACATAAAGAGACCAGGAGTCAGGATCCCCCAGAGCACCAATCCTGGCTCCATTAAAGACTCAGGAGGTAACGCAGCCTCTGGGCCGGTAAAGCTCTCTGTGTAACGTTTCATGTAAAAAGACATTCACCCGCAAGAGCACTCCTAGTGAGTGTGCAGAGCCACAAAAGAAAATACCCAGGAATATTCTCGAGAAAACTAGCCATTGCTGCAATTAGAACTTCTTGCTCAGCTGTAAAACAAAGCTGTTCCTGTATCTTCCAGCTCAGACAAAGAAATTGGCTCCCAGGAGAGCCCTAAAGGCAGAAGAAAGTCAAATAAAAACAGAAAGGAAAAGCTAACTGGGAACAACCTTATTGTATGTGTTAGGGCTTGATGCTTTCAGTTTAGGTTACATGAATAGTATCAAATTATCTAATGGTCCACTTTCCCTTTGGCTTCCCCATAATTGCAAGAACAATTCCAGTCAAATGAATGCAGAACAACCTGTTTTCACTGCTCTCTTGTCATGGAATGGCCTCACCTCATCACCCTCTATTTAAAGCCTATTCTTTAAGTCCTAATTGATTTTCCGTCTCCCTCCACAAAGCCTAGATCTCTGCAGAGGTGTCCTGTCCCCCTCTGAACTCTCTCAGCTCTTAACTCTTCAGTTCTCAGGGGACATACCATGTTCTATCTTAAATTATAGTCAGTGATATGTCCTCTCTACTGACTATAAATAAGCAGGGGCTGGGACTCTGTCTTTTTTGCCCCCCTTTTTAAAAGTCTCCAGAGAGCTCACAACTGTACCGTATACATATACAAAACAAGCAATTGGTAGACAACTGACACATATGTAATTTTTGAATGAATTAGACAAGGAATAAAACAGGGGTTCACTGTCTGAGCTGCATAATTTGACAGAAAAGTTTAGTAAATTCCATTTTAAATAGCCAACTTTATACATGGGAAAGAGAAGAGTTCGCTTTAGAATACTCGTGAAAGGGGACCTTTACTTTTCAAAGACTTGACGAACGCCAGCACAAACCTCACTGCTTCGTGCTCAACAGCACCTCTCAACTGATTTTCCTCTTGAGTATCTTCTTGCTGGAGAGACTGTTCTTTTGCGGCATCTTTGGGGCTAGATTTCACCTTTAGCCAGGCAGCACTGCAAAAAAATGGAAAACTATACCTTTGTAATCATTCACTCCACATCCAATGACTCGTAAAAGGTGCCAGCTCAGAGAAGACAAGAGCGTTAAATTAATGGTGATCTACAGGATGGGGCTCTGAATTGGAAACTGAATGTAAAGCAGAGTGAGATCCTCCAGGGTTCAGGCTCAGTGGCAAAGGAGAGAAGTCCTCCTTTGCTTCATAGAAGCAATCACTATTTTAAATGAAAAAACAACTGTCAATTACAGAATAACGGGTGAACCTCAACAAAACCCTGTTTTAATATATAGATTTGGGTCACTAATTACATTCCATGTTACATAGCAACTTTGTGCCTTTATAAGGCCTAATACAGCACTTGGAGCCCGTAAGCCTTATGCCCTCCCCTCCCCCACCGACCACACATACACTCTAGAAGACAGTCCACTGTATATTTGGTTTGCAATATAAACTCCAACCAACTGCTGTTTTTATAAGCTTACAACTGAATTCACATCTCTATACTAACACATATATAAAAATACAGAATTTTTTTTTTTTTTTTTTTGGCCACATTGGGTGGCATGCGAGATCCTAGTTCCCCAACCAGGGATCGAACCCATGCCCCCTGCAGTGGAAGCACAGAGTCCTAACCACTGGACTGCCAGGGAATTCCCCAAAAACATAGAATTTAGAGCAGAGAAATAAAAGCAAAAAAGCACATACATTGTGAAATCAGAAGACCTGATTTTAGTCCCAGCTCTGCTATATAAGCAAGACATTAGATTCGCTGGACACTGTTTCTTCAGCTTTAAAGTGAGAGTCGAGGAATAAGCATAACCATCCACTCACAATCATTCAGAGTCTTCGGGGACTCCATCCCACCAGGCTTCTCACCGTGTCTCCTGTCCGCCTCTTAAAAGCTGAACCCTTCAAGTCACCTATCTTCTCACTTGTTCTCCTCCCCCCATTACTACTTTTGGCTGCCTTCCTTCTACTGTCCTACCTCCTGCCCCTTTCCATTGTGCTTTTGAGAACCACTGTCTCACGGTATACAAGCTCCCCTTCACTTTTATTTTTTTTTCTATATATATATATATATATATATATATATATATATATATTATAAATTTATTTATTTATTTTTGGCGGCGTTGGGTCTTCGTTGCTGCACACGGGCTTTCTGTAGTTGTGGCGAGCGAGGCTACTCTTCGTTGCAGCGCGCGGGCTTCTCGTTGAGGTGGCTTCTCTTGTTGCAGAGCACGGGCTCTAGGTGCGCGGGCTTCAGTAGTTGTGGCGCACAGGATTAGCTGCTCCGCGGCATGTGGGATCTTCCCTGACCAGGGCTCGAACCCATGTCCCCTACATTGGCAGGCGGATTCTTAACCACTGCGCCACCAGGGAAGTCCTTCCCTTTGCTTTTAACCAATTCCCCAAAGACTACTCCCACCTAACTGGACTCTGCTGCCCCTGAAGGACAATGCCTTCTCCCCAGCTCCGTGGAATGGCGGGTCCTCATTCTCCATGTGCTGTGAGTGAGGGTGACAAGGCAGTAATGTCAGCATTATCCTAACTGTCCCCTGCGGTCAGGACAGCGTCTATGAGATTTGCATGGTTTTATAATTCATATTGTCTTGACTTGGAATAGGAATTATTTTTAAATATTCATTCACTCAGCAAAAATTTACTAAATGTCTACTAAGATTTACTACATCAGGCACCGTACATTCAGATATAAGGAAGGCACAGTTCCTGGCCTCAAGTAACTAGGATCCACTGGGTGAAGAGACAAGTGAAGGGCAGCCCATGATCCTCCATACGGTGAACATGTCCGCAGGGTACTGGGGTGACCCGTGGGAGTTACTCTACCCGTAGCCAGGTAGGAAAGAGGAACCAATAGGCTTCTAGCAAAAAATGTCTCATGTATATATTACTCATCCAAATAAGCTTTTCTCCTTAATGGGAACTAAAGATGCTGCTTTATTTGCTCTAAGGAGTAGGTCACCTTTGATCTGTGGAGGAAAATAAAGTCACATACCCAAATGGTGCCGTGAATTTTTACATACCATTTAGGAGATGCCAGCGGGGATGTGGGGTTTGGAGGTATCCAAGGAGCCCTATGGTTCTTCACAGGCTGCTGGTTCATTTTTAACCTGGAGGAGACTGTTGTCCGTTGCAACCTGCCTTTGCTGTAACATTGGGGTGGTCTACTTTTTCCAGCTTTGTGGAGTCCCTGCAAGAGATAACTATGAATTATAAAGCCAAACGGGTATCAAAGAAACTGGCTGTAACCTCTGGCTTACTGAAGCTTCAAATGGCCCTATGATGTTCATACACCCATTCAGCAAAAACCTAAGTGGAAAGCAGTGTAGCAGAAATTTGGGGAGGGTACAAATTACACTGAAACAACCTTGGTTGTGGGGAGAGGGGTGGAGGCATAAAACTGGAATCCCTGGCTTGGCCGTCTTTATATATACATATACATATATATATATATATATATATATATATATATATATATATTAATTTTTCCTAACTAAACAAAAGAGGTAAATCGTAAAACATTCTTGGTTAAAATACATCTCTGAGTCTTAGGCTTCCCATCTGTAAAACGGGAGCTAATATCTTCGCGAATTTCTAGAAGATTAAAAGGGCTAATGGAGGAGGAGTACGACGGTGAAGGCAGAAAGGCATACGCCATCTAAATAGAATGACTACTGTAAAACGCTGTAGAGGATGAGGCTGCCTCGGAGAAGAGCACCAGGCTGAATTTATACAGGCTGAATCCTGATTTCCCAATGACCCCCCTTAAGAGTTTGTTTGAAAAGGAATAGAGACGATCTTAATCCATGATCTACCAGTAACAGGTGATAACTGCCAATATCCTTTTTCTGGGGTCACCTGACAATATGCAGGTTTGTTACATAAGCCTCTGGACAACCCATCAAATGGGAGTAACTACATTAAGGGTATTTAGATTAGGAGGTGGTCTTGTGGCCAGTTCTCCAGTGGTAGGGCCTTAAGTTAAATTTTAGATAGAAGCTTAAAATATAATGTACTTTCGAGCCAGCTGGCTCCCAAAGCCATATTAGAAAGTACTCACCCTAAGATGCCTTTCAATATCAAATATTTATCGATATTTATCTTTAGCAGGAAATCTTAATCCCCTCAAACTTCACACTTCCAAATCAGAAGCAGAAAAAACCTGAATTTTAAAATAGCCTACTCAGTGAAGACCTTGGTATCAAAATAGTTAGGCTCTTACTAAACCAGGACAAGAAAGAATGTCCTGCCCTTAGTAACACTATTAAAACTTGTTGTTTTTTGTTAAAAAATAAAAACGACCTGGAGCTAAGTCAGCTTAGTTTAGATAGTTGGACTCAACGGCTCTGGCATTCAAATGCCTGAGAACTCAAATCCTAGCTCCACCCCTTACCAGCCTGTGTGACCTTGGACAATGTCATATTAATACAAATGGGCCAGAAGAAAGGAGTGATTTCATACTTGCTGTAGTCTTGCCGGTGCCAGAGTATCTTTCTTCCTAGAGGGTGGCACATTCTCAGTCACAAGCTTCTTTTTCCCTGCTCTTGTTTTTGCCAGGGCTAATGCCTCTTCTTTGAAGTTCGCATTCTGGTCTACAATAGATGGAGCTTCTTCCGGAAGGATATCCGCATCTAATACATCAAGCTCGTTTTCCAACCCCTGGGTCACTGGAAGCTCTGTATCAGGTTGATACTTATCTACATGGAGATTTCAGAAGGAAAAACTGAAGGAAATGCTGCTCAAATCAAGTGAGAATGATTATCTAGAGACAGATAAGCTCACAATACCCTGTTAAAAACTGAGGTGTTTTGCTGTCAAAGTTGCTCCTAATCCTATGACTCCTACTGCAGTTCTACAAGCAGAAACCTAAGTGCCATGGCTGACTCCCTGAATCTCACCTCCCACATTTACTTATTCACCCGGTCCCTCAGATCCTAATTCTTAAATATCTCTTGTCCTTCCTTCCCTTCTGCCACTACCCAAGGTCAGGCTTGCAATATCCTATGACTGTAACAATAGCCTCTTCTAACTGACCCCTTCTTTATCTTCCATCACACCTTCTCCTGGCTACCATAACTATTTTTTTCAATGTAAATATTTAAATATCACTTCTCAAAACCTTCAATGGCTCCTAATTTGATACAGAATAAAGTCTGAACTCCATACATGACATACAACCTGCAGTGGAAAAGAAAGTAAAACTGTCTTTATTTGAAGATGAGATATTTCCTACATAGAAAAAAAATCCAAGAGAATCTACAGATAAGCAATTACAACTAAGAATAGAGTTCAGCAAGGTTTCTGGATAAAAGAAGAAAAATATACAAAACTCAATATCATTCCCACACATTAAAATAACTAATTTGAGGAAATATAAGAGAAAAAATACCCCATTAACATTAGCAACTAAACTGTAAAGCACTAAGGAAGAAATCTAATGAAAGATGTACAAGACTTTTACAGAAAAAATTCAAAGGTATTTTAAAGGACATGAAAGAAAATCTGGATTAATTGTATTCATGAATGAAAAAATACTGTAAAGCTGTCAATTCTCCCCAAAGTGACCTACAATTTCAAATGCAAGTTCAATTAAAATCCCAACAGATTTTTTTGTGGATCTAAACAGGTTAATGCTAAAATTCTTATGAAGTGTAAAATCCCAAGATAGCCCAAATAATTCTGAAGAACAATAAAGTGGGGAATAGGGCAGGGGTGGGAGTCTTATTTTCCCAGAGATAAAGTGTTCGTGATAAAGCTGTAATAATTAAGGCAGTGTGGGAATGATACAGGAACAGGCAGAAACCAATGAAGCAGGATGGATATGACAAAGGCAGTATGACGAATCAGTGGATATGAACTGGATTGTTCAATAAATAGTGCTGAAATTATTAGTATCCATAGGTAACAAAATAAAAATTTAACTGTTCAGCATGAGGATCCTTGCCTCAAACTGAACACTTATATTCTAAATGGAATAAAAACCTAAATGTGAAAGGAAAACTTTAAAGATTTTAGAAGAAAATATAAGAGAATATGATTATGACATCAGGGCAGAAAAGGCTTTCTTAAAGTCAAATATAATGTTAACATATTTAAACTTAATTACATGAAACTACAACTTCCTTTTGACAAAAAGACACCATAAAGTCACAAACAAGCCAGAGTCTGGAAGTAGATCTCTGTAATGCATATAACTAATATAGGCTTAATATCCAGAATATGTAAAGAACGCCTAAGAATCTATAAGAAAAACAAACAATCCAATAGAGAAACAGGCAAAGGATAGAAAATGGCAATTTAGAGAGAAAATCTGAACCGTCAATAAAAACATGAAAAGATGATCATCAGTAATCAGAAAAATCGCAATTAAGACAATGAGGTACCATTTCACATCCACCAGATTAGGGGGAAATTTTTAATGTGACAATACCACGTACAAACAAGGATGTAGAAAAACAAGTACTCTTACAAGCTACTAGTGCAGGAGTAAACTGGCACAGCTACTTGAAGACTCACCCACACTGTCACCCAGCAGTTTCACTCCTGGGCACAGACTCAGCCTAGAGGAACCCTCACGCTTACACAGGAAGACATGAACACAGATATTCACTTCATCAGTGTTCGTAACAGCAAAAAAATGGAAACGACCCAAATGTCCATCAATAAGAACTGAGAATAAACTATGGTATATTCATACAAGGGAAACCTATCCAGTGGTTAAATTAATAAATTAGAATTCATGTATAAATATGAACAAGTCTTACAAACGTAAGTGGAGGGGAAAGCAAACTGCAAATGTTGCATTTGTAAGATATCACTGACATGAAACGCAGAGCATATGAAACAATACTTTATATTGTTTATGGATAGAAACATAAGCAGTACAAGTATAAAAACAGGGCAGGTCCATATTATAATAACAAAAGTAACCTCTGGTGAGGGAGGGAGGGGTATAGAATGGGGAGAGAAATATAAAAGGCACTTCAACTGTAGCTGTCATATTTTATTTCCAAAAAAAATTCTGAAGCAAATAAAACAAAAATGTTAAAGTTTGTTAAATCTGGCTAGTAGATATACAGGTATTTATTATTTTCCTTCTTTTTCTATATGTTTTAAATATTTCATAATAAAAGGAAAACTACATTTAGACTACTTTAACTACTTTAAGAGTAGTCTAAACTACATTTAGACTACTTTAATCTGGCCAAAGGCCAGATTCTCCTTGCATCACTTTTTAAATCTGGTACTTTTCAAGGTCATGGAAGTTACGCAGTAAGGATACATAAATTGGAAGGAAAGAATGCTTAGACTAAATCCTCAGTCTAAAACTTATTTATTAATCCCCAAGTTTACATATAGCAAGGCAACTCTGACCTCTAGGTCCTGATGCCTTTTCAGTTCTGATTTGCATAAATCAACTGCAAATGTAGTACAAGCTCCAGGGGCAGCTGAGTTTGAGGACATTGCTGGTGATGGGGAGGGAACCAGCATCCTTACATCTGACAAGTTATATTAATGCAATCAACCACTACAAGAACATTTCAGAAGCCGCTAAAGAAACACGCCAGCCAACAATTACATAAATCACAAGATCAAATCAGGCTCACACATATATCCCAACTGAAAAGACGGGGTTTTCCACCCAAGTGGCTCCCTATGACTTTTAGGGGTGGGGGGGGGCGTTGGGAAGAGGAGACCTTAGGAACTCAGAATGGAGGAATTAGGTAAAGTGAGATCTAAAACAGAAACAGAAACTGCAACCTTCTGAAATCCAGATTATAAAGACCAAAAAAATACCAATAAAATAAATAAAAATAAGAGGGCTACCATATCCTTCCCCATGAGCAACTGTATTAAATTTGCAAAGTAGCTAACCAAAATACCTCAATTTGTAACGACGATAACGACAGTGATTTTATGATCAGCCCTGACATCTGCACACTTCTTCAGTTTCTAACACAATTCACATTCACATCTGACGCTCACCATGACACACAGAGCAGGTGGGGCAACGATTACTACGATTTTTCAGGTGAGGAAGTAACAGTTAAGTGCTTTACTCAAGGTCACAAGGTCAGCAAGCAGCAGAGTCACATCTTCTGACTCTCTCAGTCCAGGGCCAGGCCCATTCATTCTGCCCTGTCAGGAACTACGGAGCTGTTCCACATAAACACATTTTCCAGATAACTGAAGCTCACTTAATTCTTGATGAATTATCTAATTTGCTACTTACAACAACTAAGTCAGTTACATCGGATAAGGACCACAGGCGTACCTGAGAGATCTTGCGGGTTCGGTTCCAGACCACCAAAATAGAGCAAATATCACAATAAAGCGAGTCACACAAATGCTTTGGTTTCCCAGTGCACATAAAAGTTATGTTTACACCATGTAGTATGTAGTCGATTAAGTGTGCAATAGCCTTATGTCTTTAAAAAATGTATACACCTTAATTAAAAAATACTGTATCACTAAAAAATGCTAACCATCACCTGACAATGCAGGGTTGCCACAAACCTTCAATTTGTAAAAAGCACAGTATCTGTGAAGCACAATAAAGTGAAGCACAAAAAAATAAGGTATGCCTGTATTATCCCCAGTCACAGATGAAAAAAAATGAAGGTTCAGAGAGATTAAGTCATCAACCCAGGATCACAAACTGGTGGAGCTGGGACTAGAGTGAGGTCTTTCTGGTCCCTGTTTTTCCCACGGTGGTCTGTCTTCCTGCTTTCCCATACTGGTGCCTACAGTGAGTTTTATATTAGCAGGTTTCCCAACTTCTCTCTCTGAATCTGGTCCTCATCTTTCACAACTCAGTTATGGGCGCCTCTCATCTTTTAACTCATTTAGGGAACACATCTCCACGTGCAGGCCTGGAAAGTTCTCCACATTCCCTCCAGAGTATCATAAATGAGCACCCAGAACTCAGGTTACTGTGATTTGCTGCTCAGAGGCCTTTTCTTGTTCTATTTCACTTCTTCACAGTCACTCATTTAAATGCCTAACTATGTGTCGGCCTTGGGGCTACCACAGAGGATACAGCGGCAAACAGACATCACACCTGTCCTGAGAGAAAGGCTGGCAAAGGCAGCCTTCTGGTTAGAAGTAAGATGCTATATTAGTTCTACCTGCCTACCAATGAAGGGAACAGAACACCACATTAGAGTGAGTAAATATCTAATAGTAACTGAGTAAGTTAGGTTTTGTTACATTCATGATAGAGGCAGTGCATTAAGCTACAGATTTCCACAGAATTAGTTTAGATTGAGAAATAAATGAAAACCAGACTGATAAATAACTTTCAAATCAGTAGAGGAAACAAAATGAAACAAGAACAACTTGATTAACATAGTAAATTACAACAAAGGAAAAAAAAGTGGCAAGTGGAAAACAAAAAATAAGGTAGAAAGAAGTTCAAATGTGCTATTAATCTCAGTAAATGTAAGTAGGTTAAATATAGAACTCTACAACAGGGTTAAAAACACCAACAGTAAACTATTTACAAGAGACATTCTTAAAATAAAAGAGCAAAGAAAAACTGAACATAAAGGGATGGAAAATGGTATTCTAGGTAAATGCCAAACAAGTTAGGTAGATGAAACAATATTAATATCAAACAAAACAGAATCCAAAGTGAATGACATTAAAAAGGCAAAGAGAGATATTTAATAATAACATACAAAATCCACAGAAAAAAGATTTATCAGTAAGGAACGCTTATGCATCTAACAGCACAACTTCAAAATGTACAAAACAAAAATGAATAGAAATACAAAGAGAAATTTTAAAAGTCTCAAGAGACTTTAACATACCTTTATATCAGTAATCTACAGATCAAGGAAATAAAACCAGAAAACCACAGAAGAAAAAGAAATAAAAGGAATAAAGATTGGAACAGGAGGAAATAAACCAATGGTTATATTCATAGATGACATGACTATATACACTGCAAAACACAAATAATCTGCCCATAAATTATTAGAAATAAATTAGCTTAGCAAGGTTGCTAGATATAAGATCAACACATAAAATCGACTATATGTCTGTATATCCACAATATTCATTAAAAATTAAATTTTTAAAAAGACATCATTTACTGAAAGCACTGAGAGCACTGAAAATAGCAATACCAAGAAACAATTCTAAATAAAGATGAACAAACGTACACACACATTATAAGTTACTGAGAGTATTTAAAGACAACCTAAATGAATGGAGGTATACATACCCTGCTGGTGGATTGGGAAATATAATATTGTAAAGATAACAATTCCTCACCAAAATTCCAATAGGTTGTTTGTTGTTGGAGGGGGAGGGGATGAAAATTAACAAATTCTGATCCTAAAATTTCTATGGAAATACCAAGGGTCAAGATTTGCCAAGACATTCTGGAAGAACAGGTGACAAAAGCTGTTCTACTAGATATCAAGACTTAGAATAGTTAAGTAAGATAGTGTACACTAGCATAAGAACCAACAAATAAATCAGTGGAAGAGAACAGAGGACCCAGAAACTGACCCACACATATGTGGACACAACTTATGACAAAAGTGACACTGTATGCCACTGCGGGGAAAGAATATTTTCAACAAAGAGTGCTAGCTCAGCTAGATATCCACCCGGAAGAAAATGAACCTTTTTTAGGAAATAACATAGGAAAGTAGTTTCTTAATTTTGGCATAAGGAAAAGCTTCTTAAACAGGATCCAAAAACAAACCAAAAAAACAAAAAATAACAACAACAACAGCAACAAAAAACCTATACAGGAAAAGATTGCTACATTGGAATACAGTGAAATTTAGAATTCTGTCCATCAAAAGACACCACAGCAACATTTAAAAGCAAGCTACATCTTATTTCTATGAGGATATTTACAACACAGGTAACTGAGAAAGGGTCCTATGTAGAATACTCCTACAAAGAACTCCTACAAATCAATAAAGAAAAGGAGAGAGAGAGAAAGGAAAAAAGGGAATAGAAAATGAGAGAGCGAGAGAGGGAGGGAGGACTGGTCAAGAGACTTGAACTGGCACTTCACAAAAGAAGACATGTAAATGGCCAATAAATATATGAAGAAGTACTCACCATTAAACATCCAGAAAATGTAACTAAAACCGCAATGACAGCCTTACACATCAACCAGGTCGCCAAAATTTTAAAAACTAATAACAAGGGCTGGCAAGGATGTGTAGCAACTGTTCTTATACACGGTTGGTTGGAATATAAAAGGATAAAACTACTTTGAAAAAAATCTTGATTACAGTTGAACAAATACATATCCTGATGACCTAACAATTATACTCCTGGGAATAAACCCAACAGAAACACAGGCACACATGTACCAAGAGACATATATAAAAACGATCACAGTAGTTTCCCTTATAATCACCCCAAACTGGAAAAAACCCAATGATTAAAACAATAGAATAGATAAATAAATGGTCATATATTCATACAATGGAATACAGCAATGAACATAAACAAATCACAGCTACACAAACAGAGCAGATGAATCTCACAAAGTGGTAAGTGGAAGAAGCCACTCACAAGAAAATACCAATTGTGTGATTCTATTTTTTATAAAGTTCCAAATCAGGCAAAAACAAAGTACAGCATTAAAAATCACAGTGATAGTTAATAGAGGGGAAGAAGCAGGGGAAGGAGGTTGGAAGAGGAGAGTCTAGGGGGATTTCTTAGCGCTTGTAATGTTCCATTTCCTGACTTGGGTGGTGGCCATACACAAATGTTTGTTTTCTGATAATTGAGCTGTAAATTTATAGTGCACTTTTCTATCTGTACATTCCACTTCAATTAAAAGAAGGGAAACTAGTTTACTGGATTCATCCACACTCTGATATAAATGGCATATTAAAAAATTCAATATTAAAATCTTAAAACTATTTTAAAATACTATCAATGTATATATGTCAGTTTAAGAAGGCAAAAAAAAGAGGAAAAGAAAATCTCTTAGCAAAACAGGAACAGAAGAAAATTTCCTTAACTTCATATGCAGATTTGCCAAAAATCAATAGTCAGCATCACACATGAAAAAACATTCCCTTTAAACTGGTAAGGGGGGGGCACGCAAGGGGAGTTGATGTCCACCATTACAGCTATTATTCAATATTACCCTGAATTAAAATCCATTCAATAAAGCAGAAAGAGGAAAAAAGAAAGGTATAAAAATTGCAAAGAGAGAGGCAAAACTTAAGTGAGCTCATCTATCTGGAAAAATACATTAAAATTAACAAAATCTCATATTTCATCAAATCTGAAATATCAAGTACAAGACATATCATTATTTTATGTACCGACAGGAAATTTTAAAATATCGTCAAGTAATTGTAAGATATCATCAATTTAAGAATGCATCCCAATTTCAGAAATGTTCAAATGTATACCTTGGAACCAATGAAATACAGTACCATAACAAATTAAAGATTTCAGCAAGGTGTCAGATATAAGAGCAATGTACACATCCAACAGCTCTCCTATAAGTAGCAATAACCAATTTCAAAATGTAATTTTAAAAAAAGATCCCATTCACAATAGCAATAAAAACTGGAAATAAACCTAACAAGAAATTTAGGAATTCCTATATATTCCTACGTCAGGGATTATCATATGCAGAAAGTTATAAAATTCAACTGAAGGGATGGAAAAGGGGCATGAATAAATTGATAGGATCATATTGTAAAGATGTCATTCCTCTCCTAATTAATTTATGAACTCAGTGTAATACCAATCGAACTCCCAATAGCATTTTTCATGGAACTTGACAAGCTCATTCTAAATTCCTCTGAAGATAAGCAATCACCATCAGCAAAATTTTGAAAAAGCACAACAACAAAGAGGAAAGAACTGCCTCTTAAAATATTAAAATATGTAGGAAAGAATGATGATTTTGCCTACAAAATTAAAATTTTCTGGGAATTCCCTGGCAGTCCAGAGGTTAGGACTTGGTGCTTTCACTGCCAGTGTCCAGGGTCAATCCCTGGTCAGAGAAGTAAGATCCTGCAAGCCTCGTGGCATAGCTGAAAAAAGTAAATAAAATAAATAATAAAAATAAAATTTTCTGTGCCAGAAAAGATATCATAAACAAAATTCAAAAGTAAGTGTCTAAGAGAAAATATTTACAATACATGTAAACTAGAAAAGGATTAAGATCCAAAATATATAAAGAACTTCTATATATCCATAAGCAAAAGACAGAACCCAGTAGGGAGATGGCAAAGGATATGAACAGATAAATCACAGAAGAGGAAATGAACAAGGCTAAGGAACACATGAAAGAAAAACCTTCCTGACTAGGCATCAGGGAAACACAATATAAAACAGTAAGGTACCATTTTCCACCAAGAGACTGGAAATTTCTTATATTTCATTATATAAAGTACTTGGCAAGGATATGGGGAAATACATACTGATGGTCACTGCTAAACAAAACATAATTGTATGCCCATTTTCAAGGGCAAGTTGGCAGTATCTGTTTAAATGTGCACACCACGTAAGCTTGCAATTCTGCTTATTGGAATAACGAGAATTTATTACCTATGTAAAAAAAGATCATATATATCAACCAAACGTGTGTTTGTGTAGATATGTATATATCTATCGTTAAAACATAAATAAAAAAACTTAAAAAAAAAAAAACAGGGCTCTAACTTCCAGCTCTGCAGGGATTTACTTTGGTTAGCCCAAACGCTATGATGCAGGAAACGGGAATTTTACTTTCTCCACCCTCCTCTATGGAAAAATACTCCAGCCTCCAGCCTAAGGAAGCATTTTGGTTGCTATTCCTTTATCCTAGTTCAAGCGCACCTACTGTGGACTAGGCTTTAACTCCTGACCCGGGGCGGGGTGGGCAACTGTTACAGTCCAGACAATTTCAAAGAATAAAGTATCTTGTAATAAACACTTTAGGACACATACCAGCAAGAAGCTTCTTCGCCACTGAAGGTCCTCTTGTTTCCTGTGGAAATATCTCCTTTGCTACGAAGGGCCTCCTCTCACTCTTTGGTGATGTACTTCGCCATCTCTCTAAGGCCCTTTGGCTACCAATAGGAAATCTGCTCCGAATTTCACTGAAACATTTCTTTGCCTTTTTTGGTGACAGTGTCTTTTCCAGGAGGGATTCCAAAGCCTGCCATGAAACAGTTAATCATTCTCTTAGTTTATCTCACAAAAGTCCAACTTTTCAATTATAAAACTGAAAATGGGAACTCCAGAGGAACTCATTATTAAATGGCTATCTCTAATTGTTAATGAAATGTCACTTAATTTTAAAACTTGGTTATTTAGGAATCCAATTAATAAAAGAAATTCTGCATGTTCTTTTACATGTTTAGCTCACTAAAACCAATAGCAAAAAAATAAAGAATATGACCACTCTTAAAGGCATCCAAACTCTAAAATTAAGGATTCCTATTTTAAAAACTAACCACAGTCTTCAGAATATAATCCTATACGCTATATAAGCATTTTAATTCTCAATGAAAACCTCATAAACTTAAATTATCCTTTAAGTGGGCACACAGACTGTATTTAATGTACATCTTCATAAACTAAAGGAAACTTAGCATGTCCAGTGGCTCTGGTCACTCATCTACCACAACGGGGGGGATCTGTGCCCCTCCACCCCTTCTAAGAGAGGCATGTCCTCTAACAAGTACCCACTCATCACCAGGCAGCAAGGGCCCAGTCTCCCTCCAGTCAGTACAAGTTAAGGACAACTGAACACAGCCAGGGACATTTAGTTCAGATGACAGTAAGGCAATAAGAAAATAATAAGCTATGGGTTGGTGTAGTACACATCAACAAGAAAGAATAAATTTCTTGTGCTACTGGATATTTTCAAATGTAGAGGAGACAAACATTATATTTAAGAAACATTATGTTAAGGCACTCCTGCTCAAAATTTGGGAAAGGGACTATATCTCTTGAGATCCTTTCTAGGATTAGCAAGATATGCCCTCTAAATGAAATCATTTGGCCAATAAATATTTCTTATGGATAAGTTTAAAAAGCACCACATAACTTGATATGCTACCTAAAGGTCTCCATTTGACAATAACATTCCTGATAGTAAGTTCTATACACACGAATATAACCAATGTAAATCACAAACATATTTGCTGGATAATGAAACTGTAAAGGTAGAAGGGGACTTAAAGATCACCAAGGGCTAGTTAATGGTAGAATTGGTCTGTCACTTAGTCTCGAATTCTTCCCACTACAGGCAACAGCCTACTGTGTCACACTAACAGAAAGGCCATCCTTTTATTTGTGGATGAAAATGTGTGGCGCAGTGGAAATAACAGTGGCATGGGAGTCAGAAAACAGGCATTGGATTTCCAGCCATCAAGAGAAGTAACTGTGTCACGTCTCTGACCTTTTTTTTTAATCTGTAAAATAATAGTAATAAAACCTATTGCAAATCACAGCAACGCAGTAAGGATGAAATGACAGCACTCCACAAACTTCAAAGAACTACAAAGATTTAAGGACACAGTGTTTTTGCTGTGTTTGTCACCAATAAAACTAAAAACACTATCCATTCCTGACTAGTACATACCGGTTGTGATTTCCAGAAGTCTCTAGCCATAGCACGAGACTTTAGGCTCTGCTTCCATATATTTTTGTGTTTCTTTTTTTCAAGACTCTACCTAGATTGCACACTGATATTCTAATCTAAGCATTAAACTAAGCAGTGCTTTACTGTTTTCCTTTTGTATGCTAATAAGTTCTTTTGGTCACAGTATGGAACATTCTGTTTAAGTAATGGACCTGGTTAAGAGTTGTTATATGTTCTAGACTCAAGTCACCAATTCTCAAAGCAGTGAAATACAATACAGACTAGACTGTAAAAACAAAATTAAAATGAAGTGCTTCTTCTGCCCTCTGCAAAGCTTGAATTTATTAGGTACCAGCTTTGTCTTGTATTCTCCACGAATCTCAATGAAATTAGGCAATGGTAAACATTACTTCCCTGCTTAGAAACAACGCACTTTAAACAAACATCGGAGTCAATCTCATACCTCAGTTTGTTGCAGGATATCTATCACCACATCAGGGACAGAAGAATTGGCCTCCAGCTTGGCAGAACAGAGTGAAAGCTGGCGGATGAGACTGCCCAGTTCCTGGCACCAAGTAGGAACTGGGTGCTCCACCCGGTCAGTAAACTGAGTAACAAACATCTGTAAGGCCCGAATGGCTCCTCGATGGGCAGCTGCCAGCCTGGACACTGCCCATGACTGGCAATAAATGAGATGCGAGAGTTATTTCAATACTCACAACTTCTAAACATTAACCCAACCCTTACGAACATTTATAGCCAATCTTCTTTCTATGTAAGAACAACTTCTACTGTAAAAACTTTTTCATAGTAAAGGGAATTGTAAAGCTTAAAGGTTTTCTAATGACAAAGTCTTTTCCCTTTTATGCTCAGTTTCTTATACCAGGAGCAACAACCTATTTTCAGAACCTGTTTCTTGGAAGGTAAGCCCAAATTCAGAATATGTAAGATGCTCACTCCCTAACAGGTTTCTACAAGCACTGAAAATAATATTAGTGCAGAGAACCCACACATAATACTAACAAAACACTGGAAATGTAGTTTATAAGTAGTAAGTATTAATCATAATTAAATTGCATCATACCTTCTTAGTGTGTTTAATTTTATGTGGACTCAGTTTATCCAATTCTTCCTGGATTTCTTTAACCTGTTTTGTAAAGGGGAGAGAAATGAAAACTTCGTACCTTTCCACTGATCTTTTCTGTAGAAAAGGATACATTTTCTCTTGTCCAAATATAACCATTATTATTATTATTTTTTAAATAAATTTATTTATTTATTTTTGGCTGTGTTGGGTCTTCGTTGCTGCGTGCGGGCTTTCTCCAGCTGCGGCGAGCAGGGGCTACTCTGCGTTGCGGTGCGCGGGCTTCTCATTGTGGTGGCTTCTCTTGTTGCGGAGCACGGGCTCTAGGTGCATGGGCTTCAGTAGTTGTGGCTCGTGGGCTCAGTAGTTGTGGCTCGCGGGTTCTAGAGTGCAGGCTCAGTAGTTGTGGCTCACGGGCCTAGTTGCTCTGCGGCATGTGGGATCTTCCCGGACCAGGGCTTGAACCCGTGTCCCCTGCATTGGCAGACGGATTCTTAACCACTGCGCCACCAGGAAGTCCCAAATATAACCCTTATTAATTCAAGTCACTTGAAAATGAAACAAGGCTCTTCATTCATGCACCCCCAAAGTAGCTATTGGTTTCCAGTTCAAGATGGTGACTAGAACACAGGGTTCACCTTCCATCCCTTGGTCCCCAATGTAAGAGGAATTTAACATGAAGGAGTGAAGGTGAAGATGACTCTGGAAAGGTAGGAGAGCCAGATCAGGACGTCTTCAGTGCTGTGGCTAAAGAATTCAGCTTCCACCCTCTAAGTAACAGCGAGCCAATCAAATCTTTCAAGCACAGCTCTGATTCGTGTTTCAGAACAATCTTTATGGCAGCAGCGCAGAGTTAAAAACAAAATGAACCCAACAAGAATACAGAACAAAATCTAACTCAGGCATTATCTTTTAAATGAAAGAGTCCAGTTTTGGGTTCAGCAATAAGGCTAACACGTGAGCTAAGTGGCCAGAAATGAGTTCAAGGCTTACTAATGAGTAAGGCGTTAAAGTTAAAACAAATATTTAAAAATTCTTTCCACAATGTAAAAAATGTAAATGCCTGCTTATTGGCCACTCAATGTGTCCTGAAAGACACTTAACACATTCTTCACTCTTTACTATTTAGTAAAGACAATGAAACTATTTACTATCTACTAAGCTTCTAGTACACAATAAACATGAGACAGATGGGAAACTAACAAGGTCCCTATCCTTCAAGACTATAAGGTACATTACTGGGGACCACGGGTTTCAGGGTAACTGATCCACTTAAATTTATCTGCAAAAATATGGGCTGTATAAGCATTTTTTTCTGGGGAAAGGACACATAGCTTTTAGTAGATTCTCAAGAGTCTATGACCCCAAAAAGTAAAGAAAAAAACAAAAACAAAAAACCCCCCAGTATTTAAAGAGTTTGGCCAGGGACTTCCCTGGTGGTGCAGTGGTTAAGAATCTGCTGGCCAGTGCAGGGGACACGGGTTTGATCCCTGGTCCGGGAAGATCCCACATGCCTCAGAGCAACTAAGCCCATGCGCCACAACTACTGAACCTGCACTCTAGAGCCCACAAGCCACAACTACTGAGCCCGTGTGCCACAACTAGTGAAGCCCGTGTGCCTAGAGCCGGTGCTCCGCAAGAAGAGAAGCCACTGCAATGAGAAGCCCGTGCACCACAACGAAGAGTAGCCTGCACTCACCACGACTAGAGAAAGCCCGCATGCAGCAACAAAGACCCAACACAGCCAAAAATTTTTAAAAAGTAAGTAAATAAAACAAATAAATTTATTAAAAAAAAAAAGAGAAGGCACCGCAATGAGAAGCCTGCGCACCGCAACAAAGAGTAGCCCCTGCTCGCAGCAACTAGAGTAAGCCTGTGTGCAGCAACGAAGACCCAAGGCAGCCAAAAATAAATTTAAAAAATTTTTTAAAAAGATAAAAATAAAATAAAGAGTTTGGCCATATACACATAATACACAAACACACATAAAGGCAGAGGACGAGAAGCAGAATTATTTGTCCACGTGTTCAGGAAATTCGGCCTCACAAACACATCAGAATTCATGTAGGATACTCTGGTGCTGATATTCCTGAGACAAAAGGAAAACAGGAATTCCCTGAGAAGGTCCCCGGTCCCTGAGCCTCCGCACCTGCCGCTGGAGGACGTAGAGCATTCGGGCAGAACGGACGGCCTGCTCCTGCCTCCTGACACGGATTCTCCGCTCTTCATCTGGATCCAAAGCTTCTTCCATGCGATCTGAAAATATTTTTTCCCCAAAAGTGGATTATAAACCACACATTAAAAACTTATAAAAACTTCAATTACTCAAAGAGATAATGAGGTTGACAATCTCTAGTTTTATTAAGGAAAAAAATGAAGCTGTCATAACCAAAAATTTCAGTTTTCATCAGCCAAAAAACTAGGAACCAGCAAGTGGGCCTGTGTCCTGACTCAGAGATGGAAGAGACATGAAGACTAACTAGATCAAGCTCCCCTCCAGGCAGGAATTCCCTGAACCAAATCCCACTGGACAGCCTACTCCACAGTTATGCATCTCTCACTATTTTTAAATTTTCTATTGAACCCAAATCTATAATGCTTTTTTTTAAATTAAATTTCTTGGTCGCGTCACGTGGCATGCAGGATCTTCGTTCCCCGACCAGGGATGGAACCCATGCCCCCTGCAGTGGAAGTGCAGGATCTTAACCACTGGACCACCAGGGAAGTCCCGTGCTTTCTATTTTTTAAAAAAAACATTTATTGACCTATTTTTATGTTTAGCAAGATTTCTTTTGCACTCTCTTATCTTGAACCCAGATGAGAAGTCCTTTCGCCAACATATTAAGACACCAAGGGCTAAAATTATTTGCGTGTCCAAAGTCTTCGTTTATCTGTCAGGAAGCACACCCTCGTACACACTGCTGCTCCACATTTTCAAAAGATTCATTCACAGAAACTGTTTCTGGAAGACTGCCTGAGCAGCTCTGCTCTAAAGGTCCCCTGTACGAGGCCCCATCACCAGAGCAGCGGGCCTCGAGGCTCTGCTCCCCTCGTAGCATGGTTTCCACAAACTATGCTGTGGTGTCACGCCGCAGACCGCCACCGAGCGACGTCAGGAGAAACGAGCCACCCGCTGCTGCTATTCTGAGGTAGGAACATCTTCCAGTTGTTCATATTACACAACATACTCTTTATGAAGACCCACCAGAGAAATTTTTTTCCAGCCTCAATACGTGGTATAATTTTTTTCTTTAGACAACTGTCTTTTTCTTTGTAAATTCTGCAATTGATCACATTTTCCTGGTTAGCTGACTGTGAGGAAGCTCAGAAACAAATCTGTAACCCATTCCTAATAAATGTTGTTTTTCCTTTCCTTATTTTTTCCTGTGCCAAAATATCCTCATTTACATATTTTTGTTCTATTTTATTCAATCTGTTTTCGTAAGGCACCTTAAATTCCTTACATAACACGCATACGTGCACATATACATATATTACTTGACTTTATAGTGCAAAAGATCATTATAGACTATGTGTTATCTTAGCACAGTAGCTCCTTTGGATGTTAACTCCCTATTCCTTGCAGTCTGAAAGCTAGGCTTGATCCCCCTACTTGTTAGCTATGGTTACCCCATATTTTCCATGTGCAATCAATCTTCTACTCCCCAGGGAAATGCAAGGGCATAGGGAACACTGAAAAACTGTAAAGAACAGTATATGAGGATTATACACCTTCCTTTCTACCCTGTGGTCAGATATTTTATACGTATATCCATAACTCCCCATCACTGCTGTGTGCTCATCTAAACACTGCCTAAGTTAGAACTGGTTTTAGCTATAATATACAGGTATTATGCTCTTTTCTGAACACATTAAAAATAATTTTTCCAGAAGGACTTCTGGATACAGAAGCAACACATTACAGGATAATTTGCACTCAGGTGCTAGAAGACCTAAGCTTCAGACAACAGGTACCGCAATCACTAGGCGGGGCCCTCAGTCAGTCGACTTAGCAAGTACAGCCTAAGGGAAAGGGGCTCTTTCAGGTGCCTCTGCTGGAAAGAGAGGCTAGGGCGGGGCAAACTTGTCAGAAAAGAAGACACTGGTCAAACTCAAAGTCCACCTGTCTTGTCACGAGTGCTCAGTCTAGTGACAGAAGCAGAGAATGGAATGTGACGGGGGCGGGGGTCCCGAAGAATGTATTTGGACTATACCCTCTCATAGCATCTTTTCGAAGTCAAGAGTCCAATTTTTCTCACCTTTTTTAGTTAATTCTTCAATTTTATGGATACAACTGCTCAACTCTTTCTGGAGTCGCTGAACTTCCAGCAGGCTTTTGTGTCCGCATAGGCTTTTGTGGTCACCTATCCTGGCATGTGGCTGAAGTCCTGGATCACGAGTGGGTGGCGAATTTGGCGTGGTGAGGTCTGACTGTCCTGGATGAGATGTGTACACGTATACCTTGGCACCTGAGCTGGAAATTTCTACTTTGGATGGCTGGCGGCTGCCGTGACAGACTTCCCGACTCTTTGATTCCTTCCTTTCCACTCTATGGTCAGATATTTTATGGTTAGAGTGTCCACATTTCTGAAAGATTTGGGGCTGACTTCTGAGATGGTGTTCTTTTATATGTTCTTCAAGTTGTCTTCGTTTTACATCCCTTTTGGCTAGATGAACGGCATAGCTAAGTCTCTCTTCTGATATGACAGAAAATGAAACAGAACTGCTTAGGTCAGGACCGTCTCTAAAACCTGAATCTCTACAATGGTAAGACTCATTGCATGAGTGCTTCAGTTTGTCAATTCTAATTCCATGTGGGCAAGAATATCCGATTGCCAAGTTGCTTGAATGTGTAGGAACATTCCTATTAAACTGCAGCTGGTTCTTTAAAAAAAAAATAAAAGTAAGCACACATTAGAAAAATAACATATTGCATAGTTAGTATGTATCTATAATCAAGTTTCTAACATTTCACCCACACGATTATTAGTGCTAAGAGGTATTTTCCTGTTGTACTGACAGAATCAGCTACTCTCACCCACCCTTGAATTAACCACACACCCCTGGTTCTATCCTACCATCACCCAGTCCCCAGTATGATACTTCTGGTTTACCAGTAGCATACTAGAATCCTCCTCACAAAGTCAACTCAGAAAGCTTCAAACAGAACCAGTGAGTTCCTCAGCTCCCCAGTGATGGGCTTCTGCCCTGTATCAAAATGTCAGTTTCCAGCAAGTGATCAGTACAATTCATTATGAGTGTTCCTGAAAACTGTTCCACAGATGCGCCACACAGAACCTAAGCCACTGACAATACTCTTGCTGAGATTTTTCGTCTGGTGGTTAGACCACATCTCTTATCCTACACCTAAGTGCATCTTGCTCTAAACAGTCCACTTCACCTTCTTATGCAGGTTTAAGTCTTTGTTAGTTAAAATCATGATAGACACAGGTTTTGTTTTTCACTTAACAAACGTAGGCATGTTTCCATACTCCCACAGTTTTCATTATTTTTCACAGTTGCATTTTCCAAAATCCAATGAATGGCCTTTTCATGCTTAACCTAACTATAACCTTATTATTAAACATTTAGATTGTTTCAGCTTTTCCACTAATAGAAATAGTACTTCAACTAATATTCCCATGCATTTAGTTTTTTTCTGTTTTTAAATTATTTCCTTAGGATAAATTATCTGTTCTGCGATTACTATGTCAAAGGGAGCAAACAATTCTGTGGCTTTGGACCTGTCCATGGCAGGTAAACAGCACTAGGAGAATCCGTGCATGCAAACCCAGTGCCGCCTCTGCTATGATGCCTTATTCTTGAGACAGCTCCCCAACTCTCACAGCACACACAGGAACATGTGTTTATACAATCACGTGTATGAAGAGTTAGTTTAAACTAACCCAGTGTGATAAAACTTCAGGAAAGTATTTTAGGGAAAAAAAGTAGAGATGAGAGAGAAAAAAAATAATTACCATCTGAAAGGTGCACAGAATGAGGAACAATACTTGGAACTTATGGCCTTATTGGAGAAATCTTCCCCAAAAGTAAAAATAACCTAAAATACCTAGGGGATTTCATATAAGTACTAGAAAAAAAAAAAAAAATGAATGAATGAATTCCTCTTTAACCTGGGTGTAGGGAAAGGCTTTCTAACTGTGACTCAAAATCCATATGCAATAAAAGAGTGATAATTTTTACTACATTAAAATAAAAATTTTTTAAACAACTTGTTTTTTATGGTTTAAAAACACCGTAAACAAAGTCAAAGAACTGAAAAACTGGAAGAAAAATACTTGTAAATTGAGATGAAAAAAGACCAAAACTCAGTAGAAAATGGTGAAAACACATGAACAGACAACTAACAACAACAGAAGAAACATGGCCCTTAAATATATGAAAAGTTCGTCAAGTTCATAAAAACACAAATTAAAAATACACTGAGACAGCAACAGATCAGCAAAAATTAAGAGATATAACAACACATGCTGTTGGCAAGACTGGGAAAACAGGCCTCCTCACAGGATGCTGGTGGCAGCGCAACCCTCAGAGACGGGACTCCAGCAACGGCAAACAAAACCACACGTGCGTTTGCCTTTTGACCGAGCAGTCTCACTTCCAGGAATTTATCCAGACGATACACCCCCAACAATACACATGCACAGGGTTACTCAGTGCTCTATTGTAACTGCCAAGTATTGGAATTGACCTAAATGCCTATGTAGAAGCGTGTCTCAAACTGTGCTATATCCTGGGCTTCTCCGGTGGCGCAGTAGTTAAGAATCCGCCTGCCAATGCAGGGGACAAGGGTCCAAGCCCTGGTCCAGGAAGATCCCACATGTCGCAGAGCAACTAGGCCTGTGTGCCACAACTACTGAGCCTGTGCTCTAGAGCCCTCAAGCCACAACTACTGAGTCCGTGTGCCACAACTACTGAAGCCCACGTGCCTAGAGCCCGTGCTCCCCAACAAGAGAAGCCACCGCAATGAGAAGCCTGAGCACCACAATGAAGAGTAGCTCCCACTCGCTGCAACTAAAAGTCCGCACTCAGCAACAAAGACCCAACGCAGCCATAAATAAATAAATAAAAGAAAACAAAAGAAACTATGCTACATCCACACAGAGGAGTACTATGAAGATGTTAAGAATGAGGAGGGTGTGTATGAACTCATGCGGAGGGATTTCTCAGATATGCTGTTCGGTGAAAAGAGCAAAGTGCAAAAAAGAGTATCTGTAATATTCCACCCTTCAAAAAAGGGGAGAAGTACTTCATGAGAAAGCACACACACATCTGATCATTTGTGCAGAAAGAAACACAGGGAAGAAAAATCAGAGAATAATAAGATTAGGTATCTACAGGGTGTGGGTAGGAATTGGGTGGAAAGGATAGAGGGAATTGGGGTGGGGGGCGCTAATACTTCACTGAATGTTCCTTTTTGCACACGTTTGTTTGGAACCACATTAATGTTTCCCACATACTAGAGAGACAGGAAGGAAGAGAAGAAGGGAGGGAGAAAGGGAGGAAGATAGTAAATAAAATTCATACGGATGAAGGAAAACCCTAAAAATAAATACTAACAGAAACCAACGAACCAAAATGAAGTTCAGATGACTAACATAACCACATTAAAAAGTGAAGGTTAAAAAAAAAAAAAAATCAATCCAATTAACTTTTGAACATAGCATTTGGACTATATGCCCTCAGGCTAAAGACAAAAAGTTCTCTAAACAAATACTGAACTCTAATTTATAGGGTTCTTTTTTTGCGGAGGCATGGATTGCAATTCTCAAACAGTTTTGTACATTCTAGGATTGAGCCAATGAGTACGCATACTGTGGATAACCGGAGACTGGTTTCACACTGTTGAATATGGGAGTTACAAATGGGAAGTGTTGGATTGGACTGGAGACAGCTGTGTGAACTCATGGGTTTAATATAGACAGATAGGCAGATAGACAAACAGACACATGGAAAGGGAGGAAAGAATGGAGTAAGAGAGAGGAGGGGGAAGGAAGAAGTGCAGATCTGCATACGAATGTGTGCACAGGCACACAAGTATATACATCTATTTCCCAGTTATGTCCTCTGAGAGGGCATATGAGAGAAACACTGACATCCGAGAACCAATGAGCATATCTAGCACCCGGACACTGATTCCTAAAATCCATTCTCCACCAAAGGGATGACGTCTCCTTTGATAAATGGCTGATTCCAGGGCTGGGACAGGGGAAAATTACGCTGAGCCTGGAATATCTTTTTATAGCAAAAAGTGGTCAAAGACTGATGGAAACGTGAAAGGGACACTGGAATCAGCTTGAAGTGACTCTCATTTCACTGGCCAAATCAGAGACCATTTGAATATCATACTGAATTAAGTAACAATCTAAAAGTCTGTTCTGATATAAATAAATAAATAAGTCACCACTTGCCTACCATCATAATAAAAATTTGATTCCGGCAAAAATCATCAATGAGCTCTTCTCCAGTTATCACAGCGCGAGGGACCACGAGCAGCAAAGTCTCCTGAGACACCCTCTACGAGGCGGTGCAGGAAGTCCTGCACGGGAACCAGCACAAACGCTGGAAGTTTCTGGAGACGGTGGAGCTGCAGATCAGCCTGAAGAACATGACCCTCAGAAGGACAAACGCTTCTCGGGCACCGTCAGGCTTAAGTCCACTCCCCGCCCCAAGTTCTCCGTATGTGTTCTGGGGGGCCAGCAGCACCGTGACGAGGCCAAGGCTGCGGATATCCCCCACGTGGACGTCAAGGCCCTGAAGAAACTCAACAAGAATAAGAAACTGGTCAAGAAGCTGGCCAAGAAGTATGATGCCTTTTTGGCTTCAGAGTCTATGATCAAGCAGATCCCACGAATCCTGGGCCCAGGCCTGAATAAGGCTGGCAAGTTCCCTTCCCTGCTGACCCACAATGAGAACATGGTGGCCAAAGTTGATGAAGTGAAGTCCACAATCAAGTTCCAGATGAAGAAGGTGCCGTGTCTGGCAGTGGCTGCTGGCCACATGAAAATGACAGATGATGAGCTTGCATACAACATCCACTTAGCTGTCAACTTCCTGGTGTCATTACTCAAGAAAAACTGGCAGAACGTTCGGGCTTTGTACATTAAGAGCACCATGGGCAAGTCCCAGCGCCTGTACTAAGGCACAGCTTAGTAAACCATACTCCCACCATTAAAAAGGAAAAAAAAAAATCATCAGTGAATGCTAAACTAGCAAATGAAGTTTGGGGAATAAAAGGATATTAACAGAGTCTCAAAGACAGATACTCCAATTACAAAAGGCAAAAGAGTAACTTTACAATGGAAAACTTGGCAGACACCACCTTAATCAAATAATTAAAGTTAACATTGTCAGTAATGGGACTAAACCGACAGCGTGTACCTCCTGATATGATGCACTGAGAAGAACTCAGCATCACCTTGGTGGTTTTCCCACCGCAAGTGCATAACCTGAACGTAATTATAAGAAAATTTCAGACAAACCCAAAATGAGAGGAAATCCTCAAATAACAAGCCCGTATTTTTCAAAAATGTCAATGTTATGAAATACAAAGACAGACTCAAAAATCGTTCAGATTAAAGGAAACTAAAGAAACATGACAACGAAACTCATGATCTTAGATTTTCTTTCACTATGAAGGACATTATTGGAACAATTAACAAAATCTCAGTGAGGTCTGTAGGTTACATGATAGCATCATTTGATGTTAATTTCCTGATTCTGATCACTGTACCATGATTATACAAGCAAAAGAATCCGCCTGCCAATGCAGGGGACGTGGGTTTGAGCCCTGGTCCGGGAAGATCCCACATGCCGCGGGGTAACTAAGCCCATGAGCCACAACTACTGAGCCTGCGCTCTAGAGCCCACGCGTCACTACTGAGGCCTGTGAGCCTACAGCCCATGCTCCGCAACAGGAGAAGACACTGCAATGAGAAGCCCGTGCACCGCAAGGAAGAGTAGCCCCCACTCGCCTCAACTAGAGAAAGCCCGCACGCAGCAACGAAGACCCAACACAGCCAAAAAAAAAAGAATAAAAAAAAAAAAAAAAAGTACTTAGGGGCAAAAGGGCATCATGTTTGTAACTTAACCAGTTTAGAAAATAATTTTGTGTGTGTGTGTGTGTAGCGAGACAGAGAGAAAAAAAAGGAAGGAGGGAGAGACAGAGGGAGGGAAAATGTAATAAAATGCTAACATTTGGGGAATCTGGGAGAAGAGTATCCAGGAATTCTGTGTACTATTCTTGCAGCTTTTCTGTCAGTCTGAAATTATGTGAAAATTTAAAAAAAATTTTCTTTGAGATATTACTATACACCCACCAGAATGGTGTAATTAAAAATATATATATAATTTAAAAACACCAGCAAATTCTGGCAAAGATGTGGAGCAACTGGAGCTCTCATTCATTACTGGTAGGAAAATAAAATGGTACAGCCACTTTGGAAAAAGGTCTGTTGGTTTGTTAAAAAACTAAACATACACCTACCCTATGACCCAGCAATTTTACTTCCAGGTATTTACCCAAGAGAAATGAAAACATGTTTACAAAAAGATCTGTACAAGAATGTTCATAGCCGTTTCATTCATAGTGACCCAAACAGCCCAGGTGTCCATCAACTGGAGAATGAATAAACAGTGGTACACATTTACTATGGAACACTACTCAGTATTCAAAAGTAACAAATTACTGATACATGCAGCAAGGTGAATGAATCTCAGAAATATTACACCAAATCTCAGAAACATTATACCCCGTGAAAGAAGCCTTACACAAGAGTACATAGTATATGACTCTGCTTACATGAAGTTCTAGAACAAAGAAAACTAATCTATGTTGAAAAAAAATCAGAATAGTGGTTGCCTGTGGAGGCTTGGGGTGGGACTGACTAGGAAGGGGCACGAGAGAACTTTCTGGGGTAATGTAAATGATCTGTATCCTGATAGTGGTATGAGTTATACATGTGTATACACTTGTCAAAACTCAGCAAATGTGACAAGATGTATACATTTCAGTGTATTTGTTGCAGATGTAAAATGTACAACAAAAGAAAAAAATGGTAAACAAAGAATGAATTCTAGGGGGCTTCCCTGGCGGTCCAGTGGTTAAGACTTTGCCTTCCAGTGCAGGGGGTGTGGGTTCAATCCCTGGTCAGGGAGCTAAGATCCCACATGCCTCGGGCCAAAAAACCAAAGCACAGAACAGAAGCAATATTGTAACAAATTCAATAAAGACCATTTAAAAATGATCCACATCAAAAACAAAAAAAAATCTTTAAAAAAGAATGAATTCTAGTATATGATACGCATGCTCAAGTACTCAGGGTACTCAGGGTCTGCAATTTATTTATTTATTTTATTTTTATTTTATTTATTTATTTTTGGCTGTGTTGGGCGTTCGTTGCTGCACGCGGGCTTTCTGTAGTTGCGGCGAGCAGGGGCTACTCTTCTTTGCAGTGCGCGGGCTTCTCATTGCGGTGGCTTCTCTTGTTGCAAAGCACGGGCTCTAGGCAGTGGGCTTCAGTAGTTGTGGCACGTGGGCTCAGTAGTTGTGGCTCGCGGGCTCTAGAGCGCAGGCTCAGTAGTTGTGGCGCACGGGCTTAGTTGCTCCATGGCATGCGGGATCTTCCCAGGCCAGGGTTGAACCCGTGTCCTCTGCCTTGGCAGGCAGATTCTTATCCACTGTGCCGCCAGGGAAGCCCCTGCAATTTATTTTGATCTGAGTCCAAAAGTATGAGGGATTGATGAATGGATTCTAGAGGAATGGACTGAAGGACAGATATGCAATGGAACAAACACGTGAAATAGTAATGGAATCTACAGGTTCACTGTAAAATTCTGTTTGTTGTATGTTTGAAGATTTGCGTAAATACAGTGCTGAGGGAAAAGACATTTTGGGGACAACTGGGTGAAGCTGAATGAAGACTGGTTATTAGATAATATTAGGGAATTATTTTTTGTCCATTTTCTTAGGTGTGATAATGGTTAAATCTAAAAGGTGATTTAAAACGTGTTCATTGTCCTTTTCTTTGTCTGAAATGTTTCATAACAAAACTCTGAAGAGAGAAATGAAACGAGACTACCTGGGTCTGAAGTTTCCTGGGGTCACTCCTCCCATCCAGTTGGACACTAGATGCTAGATGAACACAGGCTGAGGCTGGTCTGCCTGATCCCATCACGTCAGAAAGTGCAGCACAATAGTGAAAGCTCAGTCATCAGCCAACAGTTCTCTCCTAAAATCGTTGCCTAAAATAAAAGAAAGTACTTTCAGACCAACTGTATTCAAACAAAAGGAAAGAATAAGTAAAACACAATGCCATGCTCATGTAACAATATTCTAGTAGTCCCCAGCCCCCTCATACTACAGAGTGAATGCTTAAGGACAGGTATATGATAGTTTCTTCCACTTACTAAAGCACCTACACTTTTGAAATTCTACCTTCCAAGCGAATAGGGGACACACTAGCTTAATGACTATCTCTTGAGCCCTTTTCATTCCAAATTTCACATCTCAAAGGTTGCCGATAAGACGTTATTCCAAAGACAGAGCTCTGCTATGGCCAACAAGCACTTTCCCACAAGGAAGTTTTACGGATATACAGCGTACATTAATAAATCCTAACTACTAACCAAAAAGCAGTACGCTTCACCCTTCTAGGTAGCTCAAAAGGACATAACTCTGAATGACTCTAAGTAAACCTGTGGCATCAGAGTACGTAGACTGACGCCAGGAACTGCCATTAACTAGCTAAATGACCTCTGTACATCTTCAATTTCCCCCAAACTCCCCCCACCCTGTATTCACATACAGTGTCTAACAGATGAGAGCGTTTGGTAAACTACACACGCACCAGTGCCTCTCCCTGTTCTGAATGCCTCCTCATATGCGCTACTGCCCCTG
Organism: Balaenoptera physalus; assembly: GCF_965194825.1. Lineage (NCBI taxonomy): Eukaryota > Metazoa > Chordata > Mammalia > Artiodactyla > Balaenopteridae > Balaenoptera > Balaenoptera physalus. Next base: position 53,721,046 of record NC_138901.1, on the reverse strand, counting down.
CACTCACACACTTGCTCATGTCGTTATTTACCTATTTCACAGGTATCTGTCTCATCTTCCCAGCTAGACAAGGTTCCTGGAGGGTTAGGGCCTTGTCTTGCTCTTCTCTGAGATTCCCCACAACAGTGCTTTGAGCATAGTGGACAATTTAACTCAACATTTGTCGAATTAAGCAGATCTTCCATAAACCAACTAGTGTTAACTGCATGGGGGAGCTTGTCCTCTCAAAGAATCCCATAGGAAATCAACTGGGAAATTCAGGTTTTTTTAAGAGATCCCTAATTTAAGCTTTTGAATAAACTCAAGGATTGTAGACTGGATTTGCTTAAAGACTGACACATCTGTAGAAGTATAAAGATTCCTTATTTCTAAGGCTGTAGAGACATGATCAAAAGCGAAGATGGGAGGAGGCACCCGAGTGAGGCAATCCCAACTGGCTTGACATCTCCACAGCCCAGGGGCCGGAGCCGCAGAATGAAGGAGCCTGCAGAATTGGGGCCTGGGCATCTGCGGCTTGTACGTGGTCAGTACTTTCCCCCTGGATGCCAAAGGCCTAACAGTCCGTTCTCCAACAGGAAGAAGCCAGGTGATCCCCACAGTTCCAGGATACCTCGAGTGACGCTACACACACACACAAGCATATACACACACAAAGTCCAGGGACACCCACCCCGAACCGTTCCCCTATACAAAGTCCTGGGACACCCCTCTCCTTGCAACCTGTCCCTTTCCCATTGTGCCCGGAAACCTCCCAATGTGTTATCCCATATACGGTGAGGCATCTCCACGAAGTATCTCTCTCCCCAATCCTGAGACACCCTTACGGCCTGTGCCTTCATCCATAACCCAGAACAAATCTCCCCCCAACCTGTTCCCTCCCAAAGAGCCCCAGGGTCCCCCAACTTGTTCCCTATATATACTACTGGAATGCACCCCTCAATCTGTCCTCCCCCTCACAATTTTCTCCCAAATTGTTCCCCCTCCCTCTGATTCTAGACCCTCCTGCAGTCTGTCTCCTCCCACCCTGCTGTGCATGATCTCTCAAGTGGCCAACGCCTGTCTCCTCCCTTGAAAACGGAGGCACTTCCTCGGCTTCATTCACCCCTGCAGCCGTGCCTGTCCTGGACACCCCTGGCACGTTCTCAGAGTCCGGTTCTTCCCCCGCAGACCTTGGGCAGCTCCATAACCTGGTCCCATGCCCACAGGTGTAAGACACCCACCCCAGCAGCCCCAGGACACTTCTACCTCCTGTCTCCCGCCCTGGAGCCCCGGGGCCCTCTGCGGACGGCCTCCTCCCCGTCGTGAGGCCGGAGACAGCCGCACTGGGTTCTTCTCCTGCAGACCCAGTCACCCACACTGTGGCAGGCCGGCGCCCCGCCGTGGGAACTCCTACAGCTGCAAGCACCCCCAAAGACAGAGGTACCCTCACAGCCCCAGGGATGGCTCCGTCGGCTCTCCTTCTCCATAGGCCTGCAACGCCTTCAGAGTCAGTGTCCCCGTCCGCAGGTCCTGAAGCCCTGACAGCAGTGGGCACCTCAGTCGCCTGTCCCCTTCCCCATACCCCTAAGCCATCCCCAGAGCTGGCATCACCCACCAGCGGCCCAGGGGCCACAGCAGCTGTGGACACCCCTGCAGTCAGAGGTACTCCTGCAGTCTGTCCCCTCCCTGGCAAGCGTGAGAAACCCCCAGAGCCAGTCTCCATCCCCAGGGGACCAGGTACCCGAGGAGCCGTGGGCACCTCAGCAGCCACAGGAACCCTAGCACTCTGTCTCTTTCCCCATGATCCTGGGGAAGCCTCACAACCAGTATCCTCTCCCACAGACCACAGCTCCTGGGGAGCCATAGGTACCCCTGAAGCCAAGGGTATCCTGGCAGTACGAACCTCTCCCCACAGGTTCAAGTCATCCCTGGAGCCGCCTTCCTGACACACAGAGCCAGGCACCCACACAGCGGCAGGCACGCTGGCAGGTACGCTTCCAGACCCAGAGGTACACACAGCTGTGGGCGCCCCTGCTGGAGCACTCCTGTGCTTGGTCACACCTGCTGCCTCTGGCGACCCCACTGCCTCAGAGAGCCCCGCGGCCTGTCTTCTCATGCAGAGACACGAGGCATCCCCACAGACAGCCTCCTGATCCACAGACCCGGGTCCCCCTAAAGCTGCAGGCACCGGAGCCTCTGGCCCCCCCAGAGCCCGCCTCCTTTCCCACAGACTCAAGACATTCCCACCGCAGGTCTCCTCCCTGACAGCCCCCGGCACTGCATCAGCCGGGGGCACCCCCAGAGCCTGCTGCCTAGCCCACAGGCCTGTAACACCACCGCCGCTAGTCCGTTCTCCCACGGCTCCCGCTACCACCGGAGCCTGGGACACCCTCACAGGCTGTTCCATTCCCCACGGACCCCGGACACTCCCACAGCCTGTCTCTGGCCCCAGAGCCCTAGGTACTCCCATAGGCTGTCCTATGTCCCACAGGCCTGGAGCGCCCCCAGGACCTGCCTCCTGCTCATCAGGACCAGACACCTCTGCAGGCTGTGCAGCTTCCCGGGACCCGGAGTCGCCCCCAGAGCCTGTCTCCACCCACACAGCCTGCCCCCTCTCCCCAAATCCTGGCTCACCCCGACATCTCATTCCCGCTCCAATCGCACAAGGCACCCCTATGGGCTGTCCGGTGCCCCACAGGCCAGGGAGAAGCCCGGCGTCTGTCTCCTCCATGGCTTGTCTCCTCCGCCATGCGGCTGGGGCACCCACAAAGGGAGTTTCCTCCCGCGCAGTTCTGGGCACCCCTGCGGTCCACCCCCTTCCCCCTAAGCCTGGGGTATCCCCAAAGACAGGCACCTGCGCTGCCTGCTCCCTCCCCCGCAGATCTGGAGCAGCCCCGCCGCCGGGCTCTCCCTCCACAGCTCTAGGTACCTCCACAGCCTCAGGCCACCCCACAGTGGCCCCGGGAACCCTCCCAGTCGGCCCTTTTCCCCAAGAGCCCAGGGCAACCCCATAGCCTATCCCCTCCACGGGCCCAGGCACCGCCACGGCTTGTCTTCTCCCCCACTGGTGTGGGGCAATCCCAGAACTTGCCTCCAGAGTCCCAGGCACAGCCACAGGTGGCATCCTCACAGCCTGGCCCTGCCCACACAAACCTGAGGCCCTCTCACAGCCTGCCCCTAGGTCCGGAGCTATGGCTACTCCTGCGGCCCGGGGGACTGTCCTGGCCTGTCCTTTCACCCACGGTCCGGTGAGACCACCACGGCTGGTCTCTACCCACGAAGCCCGTCCAGGAACCCCCCTTTCAACCGGCCCTTCTCCTGCAGGCACGGGATGGAGCTCGACTCTGCTTCCTTCCCCACATCCTGAAGCTGCCCTCATAGCCTGCACCTTCAACCACAGTTCCAGAATGCTCTCATGCCCCGTAGATCCCGGACAACCTTTTCTCTCACAGCCCCGGGGGCTCCTATAAGACGTCTCCTCCTCCTCCCCAGTGCCAGTCACCCACACAGAGCCGACAGGCCCCACCACCTGGGGTTCCCCCACTGCCCCGTTCACCCACACAGTCCCAAGGTCCCTTGCAGCCTCCATCGAGCCTGCCGTGCCAGGTGTCCCCCCAGCCTCGTTCGCCCCGGCGGCCTGGGCTGTTCCCGCTGCAGGTCTTCTCCCCCATGGCCGCCGACAGTCCTGCAGCCTTTCCGCACTCACACAGCGCGTCCCCCGAACCGAGGACCTCGCCCGGCGCCTCCCTCCACGGCCTCGGGACGTCCCTGCACCCCGTCTCTTCTCCCACGGCCGCCGGACTCCGCGCCCGGACCTGCTGGGCCCCACGCAGCGGCCCGGCGTCTCCGCCGCTAGCTCGCCCCCGCGCAGCCCCGGCAAGACCCCTGGGCCAGCCGCCCCACTCATCGCTCCAGGACGACTCCCGCCTTCCCAGCGCAGCCCCGGGGCACTTTCTGTCTCAGCACCGGCTCCCAGGGCGGCTCCACGCACGCACTCACACACTCAGCTCCAGCCCTCGGAGCCTTTCTCCCTCCCAGCCCCCTACCCCCGCCCAGTCCCGGACGCCCGCCCCCCGGTCCCGGGGCCCCACTAAAGCCTCGGCAGGAGAAAAGGTAATTAGGCCCGACGAGCGGCACGATCTAAGCTCGGTCAAAGTCTCCTCTCCCGCAGATCCATGACTCCTAACGCGGCTTCCCACAATCCCCCCAGCTCCGGCCAGAGCCCACCTGGTCTGGGGCGCGGCGCGCCTACCAGAAAGCGGGCTGGGGGCCGCAACTAGGCCTCGCTTCCGGCCGCTCGCCCAGTCGCCATGGCAACGGGCGCAGGGCGGCTTGGGAGCCGTTAAGGCTCCGGAGCCACCTAAGGGTTCAGGGGCTGCGTGGCGGCAGGTTTTGCAGCCACTGCAATGGGGCTGGGGCCGGGACCAGACAGGGGCAGAAGCCGGGGTTTCGGGGTGCAGCCAGCACTGAGAGACCTGAGAAGAGAACAGAATGACGGTGCGGAGGAGTTCTGGCCGTCAGAGGCTCCCGTAGCACTTCAGAGCCAGGCTGGCTCCCTCAAGCCCTGCCCAGCTCCCCGCCCACCCGGAAATAGCTTCGCCCCACCCCGCATGGAGCTCCTCCCCGCGGCGGCCGAACCCAAGATACCTCTAGCTTTCCGAGGCACGCTTTCCCGATGGCCCGCTACGAAGAGGTAAGCGTGTACGGCTACGAGGAGTTCACGCAGGCGGTGGAGCAGCACAGTGGCAAGACTATTTTCGCCTACTTTTCTGGTTCTAAGGACGCCGAAGGCAAAAGCTGGTGCCCCGACTGCGTGCAGGGTGAGGCCGGGATTCGGGGGCTGCAGCCCAGAGGAAGTGGCAGGAAGGCCGAGGCTATGGCCAGAGAGTGGGGTGGAGAGGAAGCGGAGGGAGTCTTGCTCCCGGAGTCCCGCAGGGCGGTCTGAGCTCTCATCTTGCCTTTTCCTACCCTGTTCCCGACTCCTGCGATTAAGTCCTTCCCGCCCCGCCAAGAGTGCTCTTCGACCATTCGACCCGGGTAATCTTGGAATCTAGTCCATTAGAACTTTTCACTTCCCCAATGTGATTAGTGTCTTACAGGAGACGTGAATTGGTCTCCTTATGATAAGTCAGCAAATATTTGTCTCTCATTGTTCTGGGCGCTGTGGCCTGGGGACAAATCAGGACTGAGAGTGGGTCCTTACCCTTAAAGTGGCTCTCAAAAATCAGAAAAAAACACGTGACTTCTGTTAATCTCCTCAGTTAACTGCAGGATAAAGTCTGAGTACTTACCAAGACTGAGGGGAGAGGAGGGGAGGGGAGAGGGACGCTGTTCATCAGTGCCTGATTGTAAAGATGGTAATTATTTCTATCAACTTTTTAAAAAGCTGAACCGGTCGTCCGAGAGGGGCTGAAGCATGTTGGTGAAGGATGTGTGTTCATCTACTGCCAAGTAGGAGAAAAACCTTAGTAAGTGGCAATGTGTACTCTATTTCCCAGACATGCACTAGACTCTTGCAAATTTAGGCGGGAAGGGTCTTGTGATTCAGGTTCCGAGTTCTAAGGTACAGTCGGATAAGTCAAGCAACTAGAAGATATTAAATACGAATTAAAAATTCGAATGTTCAGCCATTTGTATTAGGTAAGGGTAATTCAATAATTTGGCCTGATGTTAGTTAAGAACTTAATTGTCTTTATATTTATTTTATATCTTAGTATATATTCACTTCAATGAAAACTTTGCACAGGAGAATATATGTCGTAGACGTCAAGGTTTTTAAAATGTTTACAACGAAAACAGTGTTTACTGAAAGACTGAAAGTGGGAATGTATCAAATACCAAGCAGAATGTAAGAAACCAAGTAAATGTTTTTCATGATCACTTTCTCCTTCTGAAATAGTTGGAAAGATCCAAATAATGACTTCAGGAAAAAGTTGAAATTAACTGCAGTGCCTACACTACTTAAATATGGAACAGTGAGTATCTTTCTTTAACTGTGTTGGGGATACAGTTCACCCTATCAAAACTCTTAACTTGTTCTGGATTCAAATTTGAAAAGATCTTGACATTTCATCCCAAGTATCACATTGCTCTTCAGAATGTATTCAAAATACACATGGCTGTCCATCCCTATGGCCTATCCCAATAAGTCATTAATAATGCAAATATTAGGGTTTTTTTCATGCCTTTTAAAAGCCATTCTTATTTTTAAATTCTGTAAGCACTGTTGAAGAAAGCTGGTTAACATACAATTCCTTAAAACAGTGGCATCAGTAGTTGTTTTCGACTTAATCCATAATTCTGGATGAAAAGAAAGGGCATGTCCTCTAGTTTAGTCATGGCCCTGGGATCCTAAATTACAGAGTTAAAGGGAAGGGCTGACGCTGGGCTTCCTGTCTCCTGTTTTAGTCCACGGAGCCAAGTATTTTAATGACTCGCCTTAAGGTAAATATCTTAACTATTTCATAAAGCTTGTTACAACTAGTTAATAGTTTCTGAATAGCATAATTTCTCTGTTCCAAGACTTGTGTCATTCAAGGTAGAACAACTCATTCCCCTCCTAATAACATTTTTGTAGCTGTGGGTTAAGATATGACTGTTGTTCTCTTACAGCCTCAAAAACTGGTAGAATCTGAGTGTCTTCAGGCCAACCTCGTGGAGATGTTGTTCTCTGAAGATTAAGATTTGATGATGGCAATTGTGTCTTTACTTCCTGATTTGCTCTAGTATAAAAGAATGTGCATACTTGCTTTGAATTCATGTTAGCAATAAGTAAATAAATAAATGATGATGTAAAAAAATTGGTACATGTCTAAACAATAGAGAGTGCTATTAAAATGCTCATGAACCCTCAATTTGCTTTAATATATGGGTATTTTTAAGCTACCATAGGTAAAATAAGTCTTCAGGAGTGGCAGTAATAGCACAAAGGAAGCTATTATTGGAGATGACAGAAATACCTAAAAGCCCCTAATAGTGCAGTAGACAGCTTCCAAATCTCTAAAGGAGTTAGGATCTTTTACCTTAAATTCCACGAATTTACAAAGAACTGTTATTCCTAAAACACCTTCTTTGGCTTTAGAATGTAGAACTTAACCTAACCACTGAAGGGAAGCACAGCAAATCTAATCCAGCCTCTGCTTAATGCTGGCAGTTTTGTTACAGCTGTCTGAATATGCCTCACTACTTGGGATGAGGCGGGTGGCAGAGAGGTCAGAGACCATATAACCTCGTGATGGGAAGGACTCCAGCCTGTGAGTCAGTCTCACTGATTATCACTTACTAGCTGTGTAACCATTAACCTGTCTAAACCTCAGTTTCCTCCTTTATGAACATGGATCGTTCTGAGGATAAAATGAGAATGCAACTAAGCACTTAACATTGTGCCTGGTTTGTGGTATCTGCCAAATAAAGGTCAGCTTTCCCAAATGAGCACAAGTGTTCGAGGCTCCTCACCTTTGTTCTAGTCTTAAGGTCAAGAGTCCAATTAGTAGTTAACCACCAATCTTCTCCCTGCCATTACCAGGTCAGTGACATACCAAAGATTCTTCCTTAAACCTCACTTGCAAAGCAACTGGTGATACAGGTATGTCTCCTGCCCTGCAGAATTTAAGAACCTTTATGCGGTTCCTGCTGTCTGATGTAAAGAGGTCACTTACTCCACACCTCTCACTCTGTAGATGAAGGGGGCAGGATAGCTGATCTGAGGGACAGCAAGGTTCCAGGAGACAGACTTGTCCCAGGCCCCACTGTACATGAAAACAGAGCTCGGCTTAGAGTTTGGGATATTCGGTGGCCCTCCCCTTCCCTCGCCCCCCACTGCCTTAAATTGGTCTGAAACACCTAACATTTCGATTCTTACTCAGCTGACTGTGTTAAATACTAATAAAAGCTTACAAATCCACAGGGAAATCAAAGTAGAACAATTCTGGTTTAACAGAAATCATCTATTAACAAGAAAAAGTTAGTTCAATTAAATAGCACACTAACGGTTCTCGGTGCTACCACGATAAAGGTACACAGGAAGAGTCTTTTTTTGTCGTCACTGCACAAAAGCAATAGGTACATGTCTTAAGAGCCTGGTCCGGATCCAGCCGTTCACTTTCCCGATGCGTTGTTGTGCTGCTGCTGCTCCGCCAGGGCTTGCTGGAGGCGCATGCGCTTCCGAGAATAGTGCTGCCAGTGCAGAATTTGCTGCTCGTCAATAAATTTCGCACACTGAGCATTCACCAGCTCCTTACGGAAGTGTTCATACTGGAGCAGTTCTAACATGTGTAAACACTGAGGGTACCTGGGGTTAAGTCTGTAAGTTAGTGATCGACATAACGTGATAATACCACGCTCTAGTTCAGTTACTCACCTAAAAACGATCTTGCAGCCTACCATTTCTGTAACATTAATTTAGTATACTTTGGTAGTACAGTTCTTTTTTTTCCTGCTTATGCATCAAAAGTCAGCAAAATTTTCAAAAGTGAGAAAACTTAAGTTCAGAAAGATTAAATAACTTGCCTAAGACCACACAGTAACTGGTAAAGGGAGTCAACATTGGGGGACAAAGCATGCTATTCTTTTCTGGTGGTTTCCAAGATGAGGAACACGAACACTTTTTATTTTAGTAATTAATTGTGTGTTTAATTAATACCTACTGGTTTTCCATAAACAATGATAAGACAACTTTTATTTTAAAACTGAGTCAATCTCAGAAAGAACTAAGCACAAATACTGTATTCTAGTTTTCCATAGGGATATAACAATTCTGAAATTAAGTACATATACTCTAAGGTTGAGCAAATACGTAAGTAAATATGCTGTAGATAGAAAGCCAAATTTCTGGCTCTCAGAAAAAGAGTTTCAGATAAGGAAGGGGGAAGGCTAGAATGAATCCTGTTACTGAGTTGGAATTGAAAACAGTATGAACTCATGGCTTTGAATATATATATATATATGTACATACACACACAGATATAGAAATAGGTATTTATATACACACACAATTTCTAGCTTTGTGTGTTGAGAGGGCCTAGAAGCAATGACGCCAATGCGCACACTGAGTGCCCAGATCATGGGTTTTATATAGAATTATCCAAGGTTGGTTGGAGACATGGCTGATTCTAAGGCTAACAGAGGGAAAGTACAAGATGAGCCTGGAATATTATGTAGTGTCAGAAAGAAAAATGCTCAAAAAATTATAGGGATATGTCAAAAGTACTCAGGAGCCAATGTGAAGGGGCTCCCACTGGCTATATCTGGGATCAAGAAGATACATAATTATAACCCACAAGATAAAGAATCCAAGAGTCCATGTTGATGTAACTTTTCTAAATGAATAAATAAATCAGGAACAAGGAAATGTTCCTTCCTTACAACTGAATACCAACTAATAAATGAATAAAGAATGATGAAATTAGAAAATCACCACAGTAAAAACTGTTTCAAGCAAGTATCTTCCATAGATGCTAAAGTTAGGTAAAAGAATGAAATATGAAACGATATTTACATAGTCTCAAAGTATTCCCTCACAAAATACATATTAAATACAAAAGGAAAAATAGTAACTTGATACAGAGAAAAGTGGCAGCCACCACCTCAACCAAGTGGTCAAAATTAATATCACCCGTAGAGGGACAAATTGACATCCTATGACTCCTGATATACAAAGAAGGATATAAGATCACTTCTGTGTCACACTTACGGGGGAAAAAAAAAAAAGAAGACTGATGAACTCAGATTAATGGAGACTAAGACATGACAACAAAATGCAGCATCTGAGCCTAGACTGGACACTGCCCCAGACACAGGACATTAGTGAGACAGCTGGCAAAATGTGAATGAGGTCTGCTGGTTAGAGAACAAGATCAGATGATATATCAATGTTAACGTTCTGATTCTGATCACTGTACTGTGATTATGTAAGAGGTTTGCATTTAGAATATCTGGGGGAAGAATATACAGGAATTCTTCTTACTGTTTTTCCATTTGTTTTTAAGTAAAACTATTTCAAATAGAAAAGACATAAAATTTAAATGAGTCAATTAAAAAACAGTAAGTCTTACAGGGGGTACACAGATAGAGCCAAAATTGTACAAGTGGTATACAAATGACTAAAGTCTGGGGACAGTACACTACAGCAGTGCCTCTCAAATTTTAATGCACACATGAATCACTTCTTAAAATGCAGACTCTGATTCAGGAAGTCTGGGGTGGAGCCTGAGGACTGCATTTCTAACAAGCTCCCAAGTGATACCAATGTTGCTGGTCTGAGGACCACATTGAGTAGCAGGGCCCTACACCACGTTGTCCTTATTACACATTTGCTTCCTATACTCCAAAGATACATAGTTGCTTGTAATTGTCAGCAGCTAAGCCTGGAAAGCCCTACTCACACCTAACCTGGCTATTTCCTTTTCATGAGGACATTGTTGGTAGTTAAAAAGACCTAGGTTTGAAACCAGCTCTGCCATTCTCCAGCTGGGTAGCCTCAAACAAAGTACTTAAACTCCCTTAAGGTTTAGTTTCTTCAACTGTAAAATAAGTTAATGTGACGACCAAGAGAATGGTCTTCAAGTAGCATTTAGTCAGTAACTGGAACTTAGACACACAGCGACCATTTATCAGACTTGTAGAGACAATGCTCAGAATACATTATATGACAAAATAAGGAATTATAAATATGTTAATAGGCTACAATTATAGCATTAACCAACAAGATGAAATAGAAGAGGTACAAAAGGAAAGTTTTGCAATTAGATTTTTTAAAAATAAATAAGAAATAAATGGAGAACTAAACTAATAGCATTGATGAAAATAAGAACTGAAAGATTTTAGTTGACATAAAGCTCCCAGCAAGTCAACAATATGAATCCTTGCCCCCTCATTCCCTGCCCCCACAAAAAAGGTAATGTAAACTTAAGTTGAACAAATAGAAGTATAATGTCCATATGAAGAAAAAAAAGCTATTTGGTCCACCGTACCCTGACATCTGAAGGCCTGTGTTTAGCTCTTGGCTGAAAAACATAAGGCATAAGTGCAAAATATCCAAAGGTGGGCACATGAGAAACGGCTGAAGGTAGGTGAGAAAAAAAGATGTAAGAGATAAATTATAGTTGCAAGTCGTGGCTATTAGTAAAATAGTGGAAACTGTCTAGAAGAGGCAGCTGCTCCTCTGCTCTAGCCAGTGGTTGACCTGGGAGAACAAAGACCTGGGGTTACCAGATCTTCCAGAATTTTAAAGAGTAGCTGGAAATCTGGATTAAAATATGAAACTTTCTAATCTTCAAATGTTGGCAATTATTAAACGAAAACCTTGCAGAAATGAAATGGGGGTTAATTTGCAACCTCTCTTGAATTTAAATATCTGAATGGCTGTTCCTCAAGAGGGCATAGATTGGTTCTGGATTAATTCAGGGATAAAACTCAACATGGGTTGAAGTTACATGGAGGTATATCATATTATAATACAAGGAAGAACTTTCTAGCATCTAGCTAACAATGGAATTGGTTGCCCCTGAATGGAGTAGTATGTGCTCACTGGAAACCTCCAGCCAGCATGTAGATGACCATCTCAGCAATGTTGTGGGTGAAACTGAACTTGATGGTGTCTAGGGCTCATTGTCCAACACTGAGTCTCTAAGTCTACATACATATAACATGTTGCCATCTAATAAAAAAAGTCTTTTCTCTGCATTATTAAATGAATAAGTGGTTCTTTATAAAGGGCCAGTAAGGGTGCCAAGGGTCCTGCAAGCTACAGGAGGATGTGGGCTTCGCACATCCTCCTTGTTATAAGACACAGATCAGAAAAGTGGGAGTACAAGTTTGAAACATTTTCCTCTCAAACTTGTATTTGTTTAGGAAAAAAAAAGACTAAAAGTTTCACCATTGCTTTTTGACTACCTAGTTAAGACAAAGCACAGGTGGGAATTCACGGTTTATTTTTTACCATTAAAAAGGAATACGTTCAGGGACTTCCCTGGCAGTCCAGTGGTTAAGACTCCGCGCTCCCAATGCACGGGGCCCGGGTTCAATCCCTGGTCAGGGAACTAGATCCCGCATGCCGCAACTAAGACCTGGCGCAGCCAAATAAATCAATAAATATTTTTTTTTTTTAAATGTAAGCTATAGCACTACTGCAAATTAGCAGAATTAAAAAAAAAAAAAAAGGTATAAGTTCGTGATTATAGTATGCTCCTTGCAATTCATAAGCCTTAAAACGAAAGCATCTATTGCACAACTTAAATAATAAATACATATATTTATTATGTAAAATATATAAAATAAAATAAGCAGCTACTAAGACTCGGGTAAGGCTACTTCCTCTAGAAAACCTTCCTTACAAGTAAGTACCCCTTTCTATGGTCTTTCACGTTCAGGCTATGGCTATGTCATTCCATATATAGACTGTGGGTTCCTTGGGGTCAGAAATCCAGTGAGATGGAGTGAGTGGTATAAGATAAGGTCAGACAAGACAGGGCTAGATTATATAGGTCTTTAGCTCAAGAAAAGAGATTAGATTTTCTTCTGCATGCAATGAGAAGCAACTGAAGAGTTCTAATGGAATGCTTTGATTTATATTTTTAAGATACCAAGTTGGCTTCTGTGTAGAAAATGGTTCTGCTTTGTTTGGCCTGGGGGTGGGGGATGGCGGGGAGAAAGCAGGGATACTGGTGAGTATATTACTGAAATAATCCAAGTAAAGTTAGAGATCAGTGTGTCTCGTGTTAAAATGGAGACAACTAAAAGAAGTGCAGAGATTCAAAATATATTTTTTCCAATGTGAAACTAAGAAGTCTATTAAATATCAGTGCTTTGGAGTATAATAAAGTACACACATATTTAGGACTATAAAAATTAAACTTACTTTAGATACTTGGCATATTCTGGTTCTTTCCAGTAAAGCAAGTACTTAAGATAATTAACAAAAGCTTTGTCTTTGAAGTAACCTCTTTGGGCAAGAACTGAAAGGCATAAAAAAAAAAAAATACACCTGTAGAGCAAATCAATCCTTGGACTACTGATTTGTGACTCCTAACATAAAAGTAAAGAATTTACTTACATAACATCCCCACCACCAACACTCGTTGAATTCACGACAGAAGTCCCAGTTTGCTCAATTATATATATACCAATATAAATGTAGCGATAATTCTGTTCAATTGAGAATGTACAAAAGTAGATACTAAAGTCATCCCTCAAATCCACAGGGGACTGGTTCTAAGAGACCCCACAGACACCAAAACCCACAGATGCTCAAGTCTCATATAAAATAACATAGCGCAATGACAATGACAGTATTGTCACCCTCCGAATGGGAAGATTCAACCAACTGCAGCTGAATCCGAGGATACAAAGGGCCAACTATGAATTGGAACTATGAATTGCAACTCTTCTATCAGAAATTATAAATAGCTACTCAATTCAATGAGGTGCTCAACAACTTACAATTAAGGTAATTTGGGTTGGCTAAACACTGCACAAATTCCAACTCCAACTGAAACCGAAGTCGATTTCCAGCATCATCTAGGAGAGAAGATAGCAAAAATCATCCAAAATAAACGTCACCATATACAATACTGATTTGTAGAAAGAAAACAGCAGTAAAGAAACCTGACTAATGATGAGATACGTTTCTACATAAAGAAGGGCATGTGAATGTTTTCCTAAACTGGGCGAGGGAGGAGAAAAACCTTCCTTAGAAGTCTAAGGAAAGCAAAGCCCTGATTAAAAGGAATGTTTAATCAGGAATGAATGAATTCTCTAATGTTAAAGACAAGTTATCAAAGAAAACAGAATCACACACGGGGCAGAACGTTTATCACTCGTGAGCCACTATGTTGGGATTTTAACATTTTAACATTGACCACTGTTGCGGTAAGTTGCGGTAACTGTGCCTTGCCTTATTTTAATAATGCGTTAGAAGTTGTTAAGTTATTAAGCTAAGCAAAAATAAAGCAAACGCTAAACCTATCAAGAAAAGTTCAGAATGCAAGCTGAAAGAGACCACGGCGAGTACGCAAGATCAGGGAACGCGTGCTTCGGTGAGACGCGTCAGTGGCAAAATAATACACGAGTTTGTCGACGATATTTTAAACTTATGCAAGCTCATTTAAGACCCAGAAAACAAATCGAGGAAGCGGTTTATGATCCAAAATCTCTCCTTTAGCCTCGCCGGAAGCCGGTGGGGTCGGTGTCTGAATAACAAGTGAGGAGAAAGGATATACCAACAAAACAAACTCTGAAAAGGCCAAACTACCTTCGCCCTTCCAGACGCTAGAAGAGCCCTAGCCCCTCCCAGTCCGAACAATCACCTTGCGGGGAGTTAGGCCTGGAAGGCGAACCCGGGGAAGCGGGAGCAGGTGTCTGGGCCCAGGATAGTTCTATTTGCCAAAACGCACGGCTCGGAGCGCCACTCACCTGTCTCCATAGCGACGGGTGCTGCCATCACCAGTAAAGAAGCTATGCAGCCAGCTGGCCGACACCGCGAACGCCGGGAGTGGCGGGGGAGGTGCCGGAAGCCGCGGCTCCCCCTTCCTGCCGCGGTGCAGTGTGGGATGCGGGAGGCGGGCAGAGACTCGCGCGGGGGCGGGCGGCTCCGCCCATCCCAGGCCCGCCCCGGCCCGGCCCGGCCCGGCCCCGCCTCCCCCCGCGCGGGCTCCTGACAGGCTAGGGGGCGATGCGGGGGCTGACCTATCGCGGGGCCTAACCCAGGGTTTCAGAGGGGCCGTTACCAGCCCCCGCCAGGACCACTGTTCCTGCACGTCCCTGTGTCGTGGGACCCTCGGGTACCGCTGTGCCTGCGTCACAGTGCCATGTGATGTCACTCCTCACCGTGTGACGTAATCCGTCGAGGAGCGTGGGGCAATGGGGCCTCGCGAGGCCTGCTTGGCTCCGTTACCCCTGTAAGATGGCCTCACCCCTTGGGGGAAAGCCCTCTCCGCCCTGGGCGGAGTCCGCCCGCTACGAGGAGGCGGCGACGGTCCGCGTGGAGACCTCGTCCCACCGCGTGGAGACGTCCTCCCGTCAGGTGCGGAGGTCTTCCCGGCAGGTGGAGACTACGCAGCGCCGCAGCTAGGGGCGCTCCGTCTCCCTCTCTGGGAAACGGCTCCCTCGCGTCTTCGAGGTGTCATACCAGCACGTGGAAACCGCCTCGCAGCGCACGGAGACGGCCTCCCGCCGCGTCAGGGCCTCGTCTCTGCGGGTGGAGACGTCTCTGCACCGCGTGGAGAGCCCGCCGCGGCGGGAGCAGCCGGCCGCTCGCCAAAATGTCCAAAAGGCCCGATGAAATGCTTCCTTCCTCGGGGTCACGAGAGGGCCATGGCCCTTGGCCAGGGCAGAATTGCCTCCAGTTCGCAGCCAGCCTGCTGCCAGGTGGACCGATCATCTTTGGTTTCCTGGAAACCGACCACAAATCAATTTAAGAAAGAGCCAAGTTGCGGTTTCGGGACTCAGCCAACATTCATTGACACTGCTGCTCCCTGGACCATCCTTTCCTGCCTTTCACCCAGTAAACTATTTTAACTTGAAGGCAGCACAAAAAGTTTTCGGGCTTAGATATTGTATATATTGAGATGATGGACAAAGAGGCTGTTTGAACCTCTGAGGCAGGTGAGTTTTGGATTCTTAGCCCCTGAACGACCTTTGCTGCTTCAAATTTAGGGACAGAGCAAACTGAAGTCATGACCAGTGGAATGATTATATGCCTGCAGCAAACCTGAGGGGCAAGGAACAGACTTTCCTTAATTAATTAGTTGGCCTGTGTTTATGTTTCAAAATTGTTATTTTCTTTATGCCAAGCCCTTGTGCATGGTAGCCCGAGCCATACACATTTTAACATAGGTCAAATGTAGTTCAAAGTGAAACTACATCAACAGTCAAGAATAATCTTAGAAAGGAAACCTGACCTGTGATTTGAGGAGGTACAGGGGAGGAATATTTATTGAGCACCTACTCTGTGCCAGGTGTTATTTTAGCATTTGGGCTGTAGCAGTGAACAAGGCAAACAGGGTCCTGGCTCTTGGGGAGCTTACACTCTAGTGAAAAGGCAGACAACAGATGACAATAGAAAGTTTTCTATTGTGATTAGCACTATGAAGGAAATAAACAGGTAATGTAATAGAGAATGTAAGGGGGTTCTTTAGGTGGGATGGTCAGGGAAGGCCTTGCTGATTAGGCAGCATTTGATCTGGGACTTGTATAGTGAACAATGAGTCATGCAAAGGTCTGGGGAGAGTGCATTTTAGGTAGTGGAATCAGCCAAGTCCAAGGGGTGAAGGGGAGCAAGCTTGGGCTGTTCAAGGAGCAGAAAGAAGACCAGTGTGGCTGGAGCTTAGGGAGGGAGAGCATCGTATGGAAGAGAGGATGTTAGAGAAGCAGGCAGTGGCCAGTTCATAGAGGGTCTTGAAAGCCACAATAAGGAGCTTGGGTTTTATTCTAAGGTCAATGGGAAGACGCTGGAGGGTTTTCAGCAGGGCAGTGACATGATGCATTTTACATTTAAAAAATATCCTGGTTCCTGTGTGTAGGATTAGGACAGTGGTTCTCAGGGGTGATTTTTATCCCCCAAGGGACAGTTGGCAATGTCTAAAGACTTTTTTTAGTTTGTCACAATGGGGGGGGGGGCAGTTGCTACTGGCATCTAGTGAGTGGAGACCAGTGCCCAAGACAGCCCTCCTCCCCCAAGCAAAGGGAACTACGTTTGGACTAACACACTTAGTCCAAAATGTCAATAGTGTGAGGTTGAGAAACCCTGATGTGTAGGGGACCAGAGAGGAAACAGGAACTAGTTAGGAAGCTAATAGCGTGGTCCAGTAAGAGATGATAGTGGCTCATACTAGGGTGGCAGAAGTGGAACTAGAGAAAAGAGCGCAGATTAGGGATGTTCTGGAAGCGGAGCTGACATGACTGATGGATATGGAAGGTGAGGGAAAGAGAAATAGAAGAATCAAGGATGACTTCTAAGTTTTGACTTGAGCAGTTTGGTGTATGGTGGTGCCATTTACTAGGCTGAGAAATACTAGGGGAGAATCGGTTTAGGAGGAAAAATCAGTTCCATTTTGGCCGTATTGAGTTTCAGATGCCTATCAAATACCCAAATGGAGTTGACTGCAAGCGGCTGGCTGCCATGAGTAGGGTCGTCAGTCCATAGATGGTATTTAAAGCCGGGGAACTGAGTGACCATCATCTGCCGGTCTGTCTCGCTCATTTTATGCCCATGAATGGATTAGAGCTCTTGTTCATCAGGGAGCACCAGCTGGCTAAACACCTCTCCCGCCTCTCACCCCCGCAGGGTCTGGCGTGACCTAACTTGTCCTTGCCTGTAGCCCTTTGGTAACCACCAATAAGGGAGAAAGTTTGCACTAAAATGTGAGACAAATGCTTCTGAAAACTTGACTTTCACTGGCAACGTTACACTGCTCCTGGGAAGAGGGTTCTTAAAGGTTCAGAAGTTAAACTTTTTCGGGGGTTTTGTGGGGGGGGGGTGTTTTGGAGGTTGTTGCATGGATATCAGTGTCCCAGGCTTTCACGGGATGGCTGAACAACTGAACTGATGTATAACAGTGGTTCTCGACTGGTGGCAGTTTTCCCCGCAGGGGACACTTAGCAATGTGTGGAGGCATTGTTGTCACAGCTGTGGGGGTCGGATGCCACAGGCGTCTAGTGGGTGGAGAGCAGGGAATGCCACTACACGTCCTACGACGCGCAGGGCCGTCCCGCCACCCCATCCCCGACGACAAAGAATCGCTTGGCCCAAAATGTCTATAGTACCAACAGTGAAAAACTGAAGATTCTAGCAGCTTGGAAAGCTAGAGCATGGTCCATTGGGGGAAGCACCCCACTTCACGACAGGTTTGCTATGGGAAAAGGCTTAGAGGTAGTGGTCTCTGTCAAATGTCAGGGCAGGAACTGTCGGAGGGGAGAGATATGTGGCTTTTCGAGGAGACCTTACATCCCTGCTTTCAACCATGTGTGATATTTATCCCAGGAGGAAAGGCGGTCCCATCTGGCAAGATGTAAAGACCTTGATTTTGTGGGGCCTCCTTGTGAGGTAGGGTACTCGCTGCTGGCAGGCACTGTGCTCAGTCAGTACCACGTTACCTCATTTAATCACGGGAGTGCACTGGGCCTCCCAGGGGAACGTTAGAAACCCCCAGAGGCTACCCTAATGCTTCTGCCTCATAAAACTTCTGCTGTAGACTAACAGTTAGACTTCGGAATTTTAGTCTTCGGTGAGCTTACTCATTCTTTTTAATGTGACAGACTGCTTGCATTATATACACTCTCAAGTGTTTTTTGAGTGAACAAAGTAGTTACTTTTCTTTAACAGTGTTCCTTATCAATGTTTTTATTACAAAAGCGATAGGTGCTTAATGTAACAAATTAAATAATTCAAGATGTGTAAAGAAAAATTTAGTAATTTGTCCGTTTCCATTTCCATCCTCTGGAAATAATTCATGTCAGCAACTTGGTGTATAGCCTTCTAGACCTTTCTGCATTAGGTGCTCCTAACCCCCTTCTTAGTCATACCTGGAAAAATGGTTGGAAGGTTACTGTGAAAAAGCCAAAGACTTGGTTTCTAGATGATTGATTCTCTTGGAAGGATATAGGATTCTGGTAGCTCTTTCTTTTTGTTACACTTGTTTCATAAGAAGGGTTTTTACCTAGGTTTCTTCCTCCCAGTTTCATTTACTCATATTTCCAAACTGAAATCCAAAGGGATATACACAGAGCAAGAAAGTGTCAAAAAAGACGAGACATGAAAAAAAAGGATGTGACAAGATACTTGTCATATATACTGTATATCAGATTCCACAGCTTTAAAATGATCCTGTATGTTAAAGGAGCTTATATCTGTCATAATTTTTAAGGTACCTGCTGCGTATTGTTAAGTGTGTGCTACCCATACTGTGTGTCATCGTCCTTCCCACTTTGTCTTGGAAGCTCCAAAGGAGCACGGGTGCTTTTGTATCTGTGACATGGTATACAATCGCTAGCCCAACGTGTGTGCAATGAAGAACGAAGAGCCGTGCTGTCCCTCTATTCCCAGCCAAGAAGGCGTCGCATGGCTCCATCTACTAATCCGTTAGACTTACTGATCTAGGTAGTAGCCGTGACCTGCCTTCAGTTGTTGCCAGCCAGGTTAGTTTGGAAAAACTAGGTACCTGTCAGCACCTGTCATTCTCATAATCCATTCATTTATATGTAAGCTGAGGGCAGCTTACAAAGTTCAGCATATGTATTTTCTGTCAGCTGTGTTGAAAATACTTGAAAGAATTCTGTTACTAGAACACTCTTTCCCCAGATCACATGAGCCATGGAAAGAATCAGGAGCCCAACCAGCAAGGTATTTGGGTCAAGGGCCCATCTAGATCTCCCAGGATTCCGGTTCCTCCCTTCTTACCGCTGCTCCCATCCCAGCATAGCTGGTACTTGACCCAGCCTCTAGGGGGTTCCACAAGCTGTTAGGCTGGAGAAACCGTTCGCCGTTTAAAAACTTTTTTTCCAAACGGTTGATCTTCATGGTACAAATGGAAAAACTGAAGTCCATAGAAGCCAAAAGTAATTTGGCCAGGAGCAGAGGTGCTAGCAACCACTCTTGACTGCCTCCTAGGATGGTTTCTTTTGATAGCCAAATGAAGGTAGGTCTAGTGTCCTTAAATTTAATTTACAATGAGCATAGTGGATCATACTAAAAATAGAAAAGGACGAGAGACAGAAGTAACATTTATACGGAATTCTACAGAGCACTCATTCCTGTGAGACTCCAAAAACATTATTATTTTGAAGCTCTGTTATTAAGTGCAGAAACATTTAGCATCATCATGACTTCTTGATAAATTGGCCCCTTTATCATTGTGAAATAACCTTATCCCTGGTAATGTTCTTTGCTCTGAAATCTATCTATTTGATACTAATATAGCTGCCCTAGCTTTCTTTTGATTATCGTTAAGATGGTGCATCTTTTTCCAACCTATTTGTGTCTTTTTATTTAAAGTAGATTTGTCGTTAGTATTATAGTTGGATCTTGGTTGGTTTTTTTTTTTAATCCTAGTAATTTCTGCCTTTTACTTGGGAAGTTTAGACAATTTATATTTTCTGTAATTATTGATGTGGCTGGGTTTAAATCTACCATCTAGCTGTTTGTTTTATATTTGTTCTCTCTGGTCTTTGTTCCCTTTTTTCCTTTTTTTTTAAAGACTAATTTAGTACTTTTAATTATTCCATTTTATCTCCTTTGTGGGCTTATTCACTCTTTTCATTTTAGTAGTTTCATGAGGGTTTATATATACATTTTTTGACTTTTCATATTCTACCTTAACATGATATTATACTCCTTGACCCATAGTATAAGAATCTTACAAGAGTATGCTTCTGTTTTTCTTGACTTATTTGCTATTGTTGTCATACATTTTACTTATACATGTTACAAATCCCACAGTACATTGTTAGCATATTTGCTTTAAACAGTCGATTGTCTTTCTTTTTTTAATTTTTTTACAGTAGGTCCTTGTTGGTTATCTATTTTAAATATTCAGTTGATTGTCTTTTGAAGAATTTTAAGTGATAACTTTTAAAAGCTCTACTCACATAGTTAGCAGTTTTGATGCTCTCCACTCCTTTGTATAGATCCAGGTTTCCATCTGGTAGCATGTTCCTTCTGCTTAAAGGACTTCCTTAATCATTGCTTCTAGTGCAGCTTTGCTGGTGATGAATTCTTTTAGTTTTTATATGTCCAATAAAGTCTTGATTTTGCCCTCCTTTTTGAAATATATTTTGAAAATCATCAATGTAGTCTAATCCGTTTGTTTTACTTAATAAGGAAACTGAGGCACAGAGTGAGAACATCTTGCCAGTCACATGGCACTTAGCCTACCTGCAGTGGCACTGCCCCCACCGGTCTCTCAGAACAGCAAAGATTTTGCCACTGGAAACTCATTCATTTAGTTGTCAGTGGCCTGTCCACATTACCCTTTAAAGATACCAGGAGAAAGGGCTAAAGTAATTACATTGCTCCTTAGTGTGTCTTCTTTGATCAGATTCCTTTACCACATCCAGAGCCACTTCATCCATTAGGCGTGGCAGGCTGTAACCCTAGGGGTTGTGAACTTTGTAAGGGCCTGCCAAAACGGTTGAAGCTTGAAAAATTCATTGACTTCAAAACACAAGAAGAAGAAAATAGCTAAATTGAAATTAATACGTGCCAGTGTGCGCACATTGTAATATATGTGATAGGATACGGATCAGGACCTCCAAAAATAAGAATATCTAAGACCCAGGTCTTAAAATGGTTCTGCCAAGGTAACTATAAACTGATACCTGGATTCTGGTGAGATGACAGGGTAGGGCCTCTCTCCAAAAGTGATAAGACTGATAAGACTTTGGCCAGGGGCAGCCTAGAGATCTCAAGTTTCCTTTATTTTCTTTCTTCCCTCCTTTGACCAGACTGACCTTCCCACTGACTGAAAAACTAGACCTCGGATAAGTGAATTCACCCCTCTGGGCCTCACTGCCCCCACTGAAAATGAGATGTTTGGACCAATCTTCAGATCTGTGATTCCCAAAGTGAGGAATGCAAATGTTGCTGGTGTGCAAGAGGATTTTAGGAGGTATGGAAACATTTTTTATTTTGATAATTAAATGTTTATTTCAGTGTGTATTAGATAAAAAAATATAACTAACCCTCAAACTTGTTATTTCACCAATATTTTACTTCAGCTATAGTAGGCATTTTTAAATGTTTAAATGAATTGATTTAAAGAAAAAATAATCAGATTCCATAAACAATCGGCCTTGGGTGTGGCCAGAAGTTTGAAAGTAGTGTGGAATACACTGACTGATGTTTGGGAAACAAGGCATTAATTTAGTTCCTTAAGTGAATGTTTTTTGAACTCCCTGAGAAAGCTTGGGGCTGTGACATCAATTTAGTGGATTGTAATCAGCATTTTTCTTATTAATGAAATAAAAATAGAAAAATACAGAATATATCAGAGCGTTCACACATGGTAAAGGTAAGCATTGCTTTGTGAAACTTTTCTGTGTTGTCACGGTGTAAATATGTTAATACTGAGAGTCGCTGTCCAGAAAGTTGGAGAAAAGTGCGTCCTGTGAGGCCGTGCCCATCTTTGAGTTTGTGCCATGACAGACAGTGGACAGCAGAGGTCAGGCAATCCCCGCACGGCAGCAAAGGCTGATCCTTAGCCCAGCAGAAACCTCAAGGGAATGCCAAGCGGCACAGAGGCCTGAGGCCAGGCCTGAGGTGACAATTGTTAACAGAAAGTCCAGCTCATTGGCCTTCAGGGGTGACCACTACTGAGAGCGACCGGAGCTCCACAAGCACCCTGGTCCCCCCCTACGGCGGGACACTCCAGGTGGCACCGCCGCAGCCACTTCCCGTCTTCCATCCCCAGATTGGATTCTCATCTCTGGACTTTCAAAATACCCTGGGGATGCTTCGGTGTCTAGTGTTTCTCAGACTAAGGCCCTGTGATTCGGGATTGGGCCCTAGCCGTGTTCATCTTGGAAAATCAAAGTATCTTCATGTTATGTGCCCACGCTGATTTAAGGGAACACTCTTCGTGTTTCACATCCCCTTCGCCTTGAGTACTGGAGACCACCAGCACGCGCTGAGCACTCGCTGTCCCCCAGGCACCGTTCAAAGCACTCCTGCTTTCCTCTCATCTGCGGGAGGTAGATGAGGACACTGGGGGGGCATAGAAAGGTTAAGTGATTTACCCCAGGTTACCAGCTAGGAAGGAGAGGAGCCAAGACCCACACCCAGGCTGGCTCCCCTACCTGTGCTCTTAACACTTGCGCTTGTGCTCTTAGCCACTAGCTTTTGCTGACGAGAGAGGGCTAGAGAGCCTTCCCAAAGCCTCTTCCTGCTCTTCCCAGTGTCATATCCAGTGGCCTCTTTGGTCCACATCCTCCCTGACCCTTCTGTCGCATTTGACCCCAAGGACCACCCCCTTCTGGAAATTTTCTCCCGCACTGGCTTCCATGAGCTGCGCTCTGGCCCAGTCTTCTTTCACTGAGTCCTCTGCCTGCCCCTGAAACCCTGCAGATATCAGTGGTCCCCAGAGTTCTTTCCTCAGCCTTCTTTTCTCACTGTGCCTACCTCACCCCAGCACTCATGGTGCCAACTGCTGCCTGAGTGCTGATGGCCTTCCCACCCAGACCTCTCTCCTGAGCAACTGGCCTGGACATCTTGCTCGTGATGGCCTAGGTTCATCTTCTACTCAAAATGTCCAAAACTGGCCCATCTGCCTCCTGTCCCAACTCCACCCCATAGTTTTGGGCATATTCCCACACACCTCTGCCTGTGTTTCCTCGGTGAATAACGTCATCTGCCCAGCTGCCGGGCAGAAATCTGTTACCTCTGACTTCTCACTATTACAGCCTCATACAAGTCAGTCCAGTGGATCTGTCTGCTTTGTCTCTTGAGACCAGCCATTGCCTTAGTTCAGAGTTTTGTCATCTCTCTGCCTGGTTTTCCTTTTCTCTCTTCTGATCCATCTCCAACATGCTACCAAAATTATGTTTTGTGAAACACATTTCACTCTTTTCGTTCCCCTCTTCCTCAAACACTTTCAGTGCTCCTGCACCTCCTGTGCTACGCCTGGCCTGGCCTTCAGTTCTCTGGCGTCTGTGCCACCAGGTCCCTCTAGGCACTCTGTGCTACAGCCGCTTTGTGCCTGTACTCACTCCTAAAAGCACACTTTCTGGGACCTGTTTCCAACTTATGCTGGGACTCCAGCGCCACTCCCTGAAGGAACAAGAGCGGGAACATAGGAATGGGAGAAGGTGAAACCAAAGCAGCTGCAGGACCTAGTGTTCTGTGAGGACGATACACCAGGTGTGGCTTATCCATTGTCCTTGTGTGACCAAGTGGGCACTTCTGGATGAGGGTGTGTCATGTACCAGCACCCTGTCAAGCACATTCGTGTGCAGGGCCTGCGTCCAATCCTGAGACCTTTAACTCAAGGCAGGAGCCTGGCTGTGATGCAAGAGATGCTATGATTCCCAGGAACCAGCATCATGACCAGGCCAGGCTCCCCATTGCCTCTCTGATCTCACCTCCTATCACTCCCCTTACCCCCAATTCCTTTTCACTTTATTTGCCTTCATGCTAATCCTTAAATATGCCAAGTTTATTCCTGCCTCAGGGCCTTTGCACTTTCCATGTATGCTGCCTAGAATGCTCTTCCCCAGATTTTTTAATGATTTGCCTCTTCATGTCATTTAGGTATTACATAAAACATTGACTTTACTGATTAAATACCCCCAACCCTTATTTCACATTTTTCCGTAGCACTTACCACAATGCGAATTTATTTTATTCGTTGCTTGTTTACTGTCTGTGTTCCCCACTGGAAAGGCAAGGACCCTGACGTGTTTGTCACTAGATCCCCAAAAGCCTGTAATGACACCTAGCACAGATCAGGTGTGTAATAAGTGTTTGTGGTAAACATGAGTGAGTGAATGAATGAATGGTCAGGATGAATTTCAGGACCCTCAGCAGTTTGGGCTCAGACTGAGACTGCCACTGCCCTCTGTCAGTCTGGGCAGGATTGGCTGGTGCTGAGCCCAGGTCTATAACAGGCTCAAGGGTGAGGAACTGGGGGAGGCCAGGTGAACTCTCACATTTACCCTTGGCCCTCTGATGATCCTTCTGCCAGGTAAAATCCTGCCTGTCCTCAAGGCCCTGCTGCATTTCCACCTCCCCAAGGAGCCTGGCCTGGTCCTCCACCCCACCCTGAGCCCACTTCCTAAGTGTTGTCACTCCCCACTGCAGCTCCCTCTTTTTACGGCACCCACGTGATTGCTCTTTAAATTACTCCTCATTGTTTACTCCTGTCTCTCCCATGAGACTGAAAGCACATCAAGGACAGGGACTATCACAGAGCCTCTTTGTGTTCAGTAACTATGCCTAGACCGAATGGACAAGGTTAGGTGTGTCTGGACACAGGCATGATCACTGAATGTTCTCAGCCCCTGTAAGGCAGGGCATCCCCTGGCAGTAATCAGGGAGTGTAGCTTCTCTAGAGCACAATTAAGGGCACATTTGGAAAGCCATACAGACTTTGAATAAAGACAGAATTGTTTGGTGACAGACGCTCACTCATATACTACATGGTCGTTTCCCCTTCTTTTTATTCACCCATGATTTACTGAAATCCCGCCCAGTGATTCTGAGATGGCCTCCAGGAGCTAGGGGAAGACATAAACGGGAAGATTCAAGTTCAGAATCAGATCTGTGCCTACCGTTGGGGCAGGCCAGGAGGGGTGACCCCACGATCCCTCCCTCCCTTTGCCTTCAGTCTGTTATAAATTGCCTTCACCCCGTGATGCTTCAGCTGGGAGTCCGGACTTGAACTGGCTTAAACAGATTGCTGTGCTTGCAAATAGCAACGCACTTCAGAGCCTGCAAAATCACTTTATCACTTTTCTTAAATGAAGATCCAACTCTACCATGTCTGTTCTGGTTTGGCTTCTTGGTCATAACCTTGGAGTGACTCAGCGGGCATCACCCAGACTCCCTGGGGCCACCAGAGTGAGCTGGCCAGGTGGGCAGCCTCAGCTGAGACTGTCTCCCAACCAGTCTGAGGTCTGCGGATTAGGCTTCATGGTTGGAGAGCTCCAGACAGGGAGCGGCAGGGTAGGTCCCTTGGGAAGACAGGAGTGTGTCGGGAGTCAAGGAGCACTGTTCACCAGCTACGGCGGGCCGCCCAAGCATCCAGGTGGCTGTTTTATGTAATTATTACTTTTTATGTACAGATAGTTTTACTTTTGTTTATTTGCACATACCATGGTCTTTGTATTCCCTATTTGCAAAAATATTCACAGCGGCCATACTATAGCATGTTGGACATGTGGATAGCACTGCACTCATCATCTTTTATGTACAAAGCTGTTATTTTTCTGTTGAATTATTTCCTTGCAATCCATTCCCAGGAGTGGAATTACCACGGGAAATGGGATGAACGTTTAAATAGCTTTAGAGCCGTGTTGCCCAATTCCTTCCCTAAAAGGCTGTGCTTATTTATGGGGCCACTGACAGTGTGTTTAAGCAGCTTTTTCCACAGCCATGGGAGCATGAGATGTTATCATTTCCTAATGTGTGCTAATTTCGGCGGTGTGGAGTGGCACATCGCTACTCCAGCGTGCGTTTCCCTGACTGCATCGAGGGTGAGCCTGTCGTAGGTACTGGTCCTCTCTTGCGATGGCCTTCCTGCTGCGTCGCCGGCCCTGTGTGTCTGTCTCTCTCCACCTCCCTGCCTCTCACTGACTGTCGGCCTCATTCTCTAAGCCTGTCTGTCTCGTCTTTCAGCCTCTGAATCCTGTCTTTCTCTGGTTTCTAACTGGGCAGACATGTGGCTGATTTGTGAAGGTCCTAGATGAGCCCTGACAAGCTGCTGGCTGGACCTGGACACTGGCCCCTGGCCTCTAAGGCCTCCCTCCCCAGTGAACTCAGACGAGGCCCTTCCTTCGAGCGGGGGCTCATCTGGGCTGACCTCCCGAGAAACGGCTGGTAATGACCAGGCTGTCCGTCAGGGATCTCCTCCAATGATGTGTTCCAGGCTCTCCAGCCTCAGGACAACTCGCCAAACAGACCTGCACGTCCTGGCAGTTGGGAATATGTGATCTGACAGAGCCAGTGAGTGGGGCCCCCAGAGTCCAGACGTGTGGACAGCAGAGGGGCCCACAGCGGTGACAGCAGCTTGACCTGCCTTCCTGCTCCAGCGAGCCCCTTGCCTGAAGTGGCAGAAAGAGCTCACCTCTCAGGCAGAAAACCCACTTGGCCCCAAGTGGATAGGGAGCCCCCAGCACTCCATAGTGTGGCAGGGTTCATGGGCACTTGGGAAGATTTCAGAAAGGCAGCTGACCTCAAGGGAAGCTGTGCAGGTGCCCTTGATGAACGCCCGTGATTGGTGGGTTGCTGAATCCAGGCTCCGGACCTGCCTGCTGCCACTTGTCACGGAGGCAGACAGGCCTTGAGAGTTCGGGCTCCTGCAGTCACCTCTCAGACTCCATGGATGGTCCTAGCACATTAGAATCCAAGAGATTGTTAAAAGCCAGACAGGAACTCAAACATCAAGTTTTTTACCCTTTCACCTAATATTCTTAACACTCAGCTGTTTCTTTTTTTTTTAATTAATTAATTTATTTTTGGCTGTGTTGGGTCTTCGTTGCTGCGCGCAGGCTTTCTCTAGTTGCAGTGAGCGGGGGCTGCTCTTCGTTGTAGTGCGAAGGCTTCTCATTGCGGTGGCTTCTCTTGTTGTGGACCACGGGCTCTAGGCACGTGGGCTTCAGTAGTCATGGCGCACAGGCTTAGTTGCTCCTCGTCATGTGGGATCTTCCCGGACCAGGGCTCAAACCCATGTCTCCTGCATTGGCAGGCGGATTCTTTTTTTTTTCCTTTTTTTTTTTTTTTTACATCTTTATTGGAGTATAATTGTTTTACATTGTTGTGTTAGTTTCTGCTGTATAACAAAGTGAATCAGCTATACGTATACATATATTTCCATATCCCCTCTTGCGTCTCCCTCCCACTCTCCCTATCCCACCCCTCTAGGTGGTCACAAAGCACTGAGCTGGTCTCACTGTGCTATGTGGCTGCTTCCCACTAGCTATCTATTTTACATTTGGTAGTGTATATATGTCAATGTCACTCTCTCACTTCGTCCCAGCTTACCCTTCCCCCTCCCTGTGTCCTCAGGTCCATTCTCTACGTCTGCATCTTTATTCCTGTCCTGCCCCTAGGTTGTTCAGAACCTTTTTTTTTTTTTTTAGATTCCATATAGATGTGTTAGCATACAGTATTTGTTTTTCTCTTTCTGGCTTACTTCACTCTGTATGACAGACTCTAGGTCCA
Source organism: Balaenoptera physalus (assembly GCF_965194825.1). NCBI lineage: Eukaryota > Metazoa > Chordata > Mammalia > Artiodactyla > Balaenopteridae > Balaenoptera > Balaenoptera physalus. The sequence continues at coordinate 53,693,202 of NC_138901.1, read as the reverse complement.
TCCACCTCACTACAAATAACTCAACTTGGTTTCTTTTTATGAGCTGAGTAATATTCCATTGTATATATGTGCCACATCTTCTTTATCCATTCATCTGTCGATGGACACTTAGGTTGCTTCCATGTCCTGGCTATTGTAAATAGAGCTACAATGAACATTGTGGTACATGACTCTTTTTGAATTATGGTTTTCTCAGGGTATATGCCCAGTAGTGGGATTGCTGGGTCATATGGTAGTTGTATTTTTAGTTTTTTAAGGAACCTCCTTACTGTTCTCCACAGTGGCTGTATCAATTTACATTCCCACCAACAGTGCAAGAGGGTTCCCTTTTCTCCACACCCTCTCCAGAATGTATTGTTTGTAGATTTTTTGATGATGGCCATTCTGACCGGTGTGAAGTGATACCTCACTGTAGTTTTGTTTTGGTTTTTTTTTAAATTTTATTTATTTTTTATACAGCAGGTTCTTATTAGTTATCCATTTTATACATATTAGTGTATATATGTCAATCCCAATCTCCCAATTAATCCCACCACCTCACTGTAGTTTTGATTTGCGTTTCTCTAATGATTAGTGATGTTGAGCATTCTTTCATGTGTTTTGTTGGCAATCTGTATACCTTCTTTGGAGAAATGTCTATTTAGGTCTTCTGCCCATTTTTGGATTGGGTTGTTTGTTTCAACATAATGAAATATTCTTCATAAACACTTTTAATTCCTGAATAAGAGTTTTGAGTGGACACACCATAAATACTTACTATTATCCAAATGTTGGGCATTTATGTTTTTCATTTTTCAAGAATGTAAAAACACACTGGAAAAAAAAAAAAAAAACGCTGAGGTAAACATCTTTTAAGTATAAATCTTTTGTCCACAATTTGAATTTTCCCTTAGATTAAATTCATACTCATAGGAGTATAAACATGTTTTTAGTCTTTCTATTTTGCTTTCCAGAAAGGTTGAACCAATAACACATGCCTAAAACAAACAAACAAACAAAAAAAACACATGCCTATCTTACTACACACAACTACCTGAAGAAATATCATTTTTTTAAAAATTTACTTATTTGAAAGGCAGTGAGTCTGTTGCTTCCTTTTAATAGATAAACTGAGACTCAGTGAGGAAAAGACACCTGCCTGGGGTCACCCCAGGAGTGTGTTATCTCATTCCATCCTCACAACCTACGATAGTGGGGAGCTAAAGCACACAGATGGGGTAACCTGCCCAGTCTCTCACTCAGCTCATGAGACGTGGAGCCTGAGTTTAATCCTACACAGTTGGAACCTAGGGCCCTTCACCTCTGTTCTGTACTTCACCTCTGTTCTTTGGCTGTTCTTCGTTCCCAGATATGATGCTGAAAGGTGGTTTGGGGCCAAGACCTGAAAGAACTTGGAGTTTGGATTTACCCTGTAGACAGAGGGGCACCATTAATGGGTTCTTAAGCCTCAAGACTGTGTTTTACAAAGATGTTTCTGGTAGACTGGCTGGGAGAGGCTGGCGACAGGGAGGTTGGTTGGGGAGGTGCAGCACACAGATACTGTGAACAACAAAGAGGCCTGCACAGACCCATGCGCACGTGGGCTTGTGGGTTATGGGCCGTGGGCAGTCGGGAACATTAGGGGTCTGGGGAGGCTTCCTCCTGTGCCCTTTTCACTGGGCAAGGGCCATTTTTATCTGCTACACGTCAGGCAGAACCTGTGCCAACGGCCAAAGACTCCACCTCAAATCTAGCAAATAAGAGAGAGGATGGTATGGATTACGTTATATTTAAAACAAGCCCACACAATGCCTGTAATTTTTTATTCTGACTCCGTAATTATAACTCAAGACCAGTCAGATCATAGTTATCCCCACACCGACCCGCTGTTGAGACACATTGAATTAAAGGCTTTGCTGCTTCTGCAGATTCTATTTTAGACGCCAAGCACTGGCAGGTAACCGGCCTTTCACAAGGCTCGTCTTGGTGGAGCCCCTCTCAGGGCAGCCTGCGCGAAGGCCAGGTCAACACTGGGCTCTTGAAAAGACCACCGATACTTGTGATGCTTTGCCCAACCTGAGCCTCAGGCCTGAGCCAGGGGCCTGGAGAGCCGAGGGAGCACCATCCTTGGAGCAGGCCAGCCTCCCTTGGTCAGGCCCATCTCAGAGCCTCTGCACTCTAGAAGATTCCTGAATGCTGCTCTCCCCCAGACCCTGACGAGGGTCCCAGGGTCAGATAGGCAAAGCCCTGGCTCTTGGGCACAGTTGTCACAGATAAGCTGTCATTGCCATTGCTCAAAGGGGCCTAATTTAGAAAAGACGAGAAAAAGGAGCACAAGCCAGCCATGCTTACACAGGCAGCCCCTGTGACTAACCAGGCCTAGGCTAATTAAGGCCCTCTCCCCATCTTGGGATCCACCAAAGAACACCACCTGTCAGCCTCACGAAGACGCCCCTGACAGAGCAAGAGTGGGGTTGGGTCCCTCCTCACAGACCTGAAGCCCCACTGCCCCTTCCTCCACGTGGCCCCTCACACCCAGTCCTGCCTCCAGGGAACCCTGTGGGGGAGATAGGCCAGCTCCCGTTCGTCCATAAGCTGCAGGCAGGCCTGGGCTCTGTCAGAGGGCCTTCACGTGTATCCCATTTCCTCACATCTCGTAATCATCTCTTTAGACGTGAGGAAGTGGAGCGCGGAGAGGTAAAGTGTGGGGCTCCAGGCCACCTAGGCCATATGTGAAGGGGTGGTAGCTGGAACCCACTTGTCAGACGCCCCCAGATCACACGGCTCGTCCATAGGCAGCTTGCCTGAAACCACCAGGCCTGCTCCCAGCTGCTGCTTGGTGGTTTCACACCCCCGGCAACTTGCTAAGCACTTGGGCCCAAGAAAGCCCAATCCCAGTACCTGTCTTAGCACAACTTTCTGCAGCACACGGCTCCTCGCCTCAGCCAGCTCCTTGCACAGACCCTTGCTCTCGTGTCCCACCGTAGAACGGACAGTTCCTTCCTCAGGCCTTTGATGCATCTTGTACTTCTATTTTGACATTTAAGACATTATTGTCACCATTCACATGACTCTCCTACTAGACTTCTCGGGGCAGGGCCTGTGTCCTGTCTCTTTGTTACTAGTTTGACACCTGGCACATAGTGGCTGCTTGTTGTTTGGGTTTTTTTTGGGGGGGTTTTTTTGGTTTTTATTTATTTATTTATTTATGGCTGTGTTGGGTCTTCATTGCAGCTCGCGGGCTCTCTCTAGTTGCAGCGAGCGGGGGCTACTCTTTGTTGCGGTGCGCGGGCTTCTCATTGCAGTGGCTTCTCTTGTTGTGGAGCACGGGCTCTAGGCGCGCGGGCTTCAGTAGTTGTGGAGTGTGGGCTTCAGTAGTTGTGGCTCGCAGGCTCTAGAGCGCAGGCTCAGTAGTTGTGGCACACGGGCTTAGTTGCTCCACGGCATGTGGGATCTTCCTGGACCAGGGCTCGAACCTGTGTCCCCTGCATTGGCAGGCAGATTCTTAACCACTACGCCACCAGGGAAGTGCCTGCTTGCTGTTTGTTGCAAGAAAAAAGGAGAGTCTGAAAAACTATTCATCCTTCAAAACTATGCCTAGGATAGGTGCTGGGAAGGCTTTCCTGATTCACACAAGCTGAGTTAACCCCGTCTGCTCCTATACAATCAGTAGGAGGATTGTTTACTTGGGTACACCTTTGGGGGGCAGGGATGGAAGCCGATTCTCCCTGTGACCCTGTCTCTCAGCACAGAGCAGGCATCTAGCAGCGGTCAGTAAATGTAGAACTGAATTGCTCTTTGCTTCACAGTCCCAGATAAAGGGCACCATGACCTGAACCAGCCAGCCACCCAAGTCACCAGGCTGAAACCACCGAGGGCTGGCATGCCAGGGATGTTTGCTGAGGAAGGGAACGCCAAAATAAAACCTAACTTTAAAAAAGAAACACACCCAGTAGGTGTTCTATTTCTATGAAAATCAGCTCTGTTTTTAGGTAACTGCCATCCTGCCTCACCTCCCCAAGGTGAGCCCTGCCTTCCCACAGGGCCCCTCTGCACCCCACCCGGTAATCATGGCCTTACCTGCCCCCATCCCCTCCCCTGTTTGCTCTCTGGGGTTTCCCTCGATTGCAGCGTGAGAGCTTCCAAACGCCCCAGAGGGCTGTCTCATGCCTGGGCCCGGACTCCCTCCCTCCTTCCCTGACCTGCCCTTGTCAGGGCCCAGGCCTTGGGGGGTGGGGGAGGGACAGGGCAGGGAGTCAGCCCCTTAACTGAGCCAGAGCCGGGCAGCTTCACAGCTAGGGGCACAGGAGCCAGGCCCTGCCCCTCCCAGGTCTCTGTCAAGCCAGCAGGGGCCCACTCCCTAGTTCAGACAGAACTCGAGGTCTGCATGGTGCAGTGAAGAGAACGGGGCTTTGTTGTCAGGCTTGTGGTGCTGGGCCTGGGCCTGGCTCCTCCTCCTCGGCTGCCAGCATCTAGGCAGGTCGCCTACCTCCCACCGTCTCCCAGCTTCAGACCCCTCCCTGGCCAAATGGAGCCGGACCTGCTGCACTGGTCTGCTGAGGGCCACGCCACGACGAATTTCTCGCAGGGTGAGAAATTTGGATTGGAGAGCAGCAACTCCATGCTTCCTGTGTGCTCATCAAGAATCAAGCTCGGGGACTTCCCTGGTGGCGCAGTGGTTAAGAATCCACCTGTCAATGCAGCAGACACGGGTTCGAGCCCTGGTTCAGGAAGATCCCACATGCTGCGGAGCAACTAAGCCCGTGCGCCACAACTACTGAAGCCCACATGCCTAGAGCCCGTGCTCCGCAACAAGAGAAGCCACCGCGATGAGAAGCCCACACGCCGCAACTGGAGAAAGCCCGCGCAGCAACGAAGACCCAACGCAGCCAAACTTTAATTAATTAATTAATTATTTAAAAAAGAATCAAGCTCCAGCACCCCAGCCCTGTTCTGTGAGCCTCCTTCTGGCTCAGCCTCGCCTCCTCCGTCAGCGCCCTTGTCCCAGTCGCCCTGGAGCCTCAGGGAGCACCCCACTCGCTGGCGGGCTCCCCGCTTCTCGCGGAGGGCTGGCAGGGTGAGCGACCCTCGCTGCCCGGGCAGCTGCCCCGGCCGCCAGCCAGATTCTAGGAGGAGGCCAGGGCAAGCCTGAGGCGGGGGCTGGGGCTGAGGCTCACCGTCCTGGGAAACTTGTGAGCCTCCCTCACAGCTCAGCGCTCGGGCAGGCATCCAGCTACCCACAGCTGCGGTTTCCGGAGAGCCGGGCCTCCCACCGCAGGGACAGTAAGCTGAGAAGCGCTGGAGCTATAAATGTGCAGTGGTGAACCATGGGACATTGCCGCAGCCCCGCAGCGGGCAGGAGCCCCCCCCCCCCCCCCCCCCGCCGCCTCCCTGCCTCGCGGCAAGCTTCAGGCCCCGCCAGGCCTCTGAGACAGCCCAGGCCTGTCCACCGGCTCCGCTCTGGGCTCTGAGCAGGGCTGCTGCCCCACTCCCACGCCCGGGAGGTCCCAGGCACAGTGTAAGGCCCGGCTGGGGGCAGGGCAGGCAGGACGCCACACAGCACTTTGTACACCAGCGGTCAGGGCCTCTGGGCTTACCTCACAAGCATCATCTTATTTTATGTTGACTTACGCAGAAGGAGGGGGGCCCGTAATCGTTTTGAAGCTTACTGCTTCTAAAGGTCTCACTCCTCCCCCGGGTGGTACCGAGTCAGCTTCAGATCCATCTGGAGGCTACCTTGGGCACAGTCAGGGTGACCTTGGGGTGGACCTGGGGCTCATGTGGTCCTGATGGGCATCCTCATAGGCCCTGCCAAAAAGGAGGCCCCGGGAGCGGCAGCGATGCCTGATAGCATAAGACCAGCCGCTTCACCAAGTGCCCGCCCTGTGCCCAGCCCAGAGCTCTCAGACCATAGAGGGGTCGTTGTTTCACAGGCGAGAGACCACACCCAGGGAGGAAGTCCGGAGCTCGGCTGTGCCTCAGGTCTTACCACCACTCCCACACTTCAGACCTGGGCAGGAGTGTGGTGCAAGGTGGGGAGCAGGGGCCCATCTGGAAGGGTCTGGGGAAACAGAGAACAGGAAGGAAGCCCCCTCTTTCTCTCCTCTCAGAGCCTGTCAAGGACAGGCCTCTTCTCCAACACCCCTACTCTGCTGGACAATCTGTCCCCTAGCACAGGCCCCTGCTGTTAGGCTAGGGAGCTGGCCAGGAAAGGAAAGTCACCCTCAGTGTGTCTGTCACCTGCCCCACACGAGAGCTCAGAGGTGAGCCCTTGGGTCTCTGGGGAGGCCCCACACAGTGGGATTGTCTTGAGCGATATCACTTCAATATCCCTTAGCTGGCGCCCCTCAGGGAGGTGGACAGAGATGGATACCTAGGGAGTGCCATCAGCCACGGTGGAGGGCCTGCCAGGAGGAAGCACTCTGGGCTGGGTGATGGGGAAGAGAGACAGCGAGGGCTTCTAGACATGACCCCAGGCCCAAGGGTCACTGGCCAGGGAAGCAGCTGGCAGCCTGTCCTCACCCCGTGTGAGTCAGGTATTTTGGCTTCTGAAGTCCACAAATGGGAAAAAACAGGCTGGGCAAATGTTTACTGCAAAAAACATTTAGTATTTCTTATTTGTAAGAAACTCGAAAACTTTACAGGAGGATATAAAAGTTTAATATATGGAAAAATAACATTTTGTTGTGTAGGATGGATCAATATTATAAAGATGTCATTTCTCATCTAATCTATAAACCTATTCTGATTCATTGAGTCATCTAATACGTATTGAGCCATTACTGTGTACCAGGTGTGTTCTAGGCACAAGGAATACAGGATTGAACAAAACAGGCAAAAATCCCTGCCTTCGTGGGGCTTACAGTCTTAAAGATGGGAGAGAGATAGACAAACAAAATAAAGAACTAAAGAAGTAAATTATATAGTACACTAGATGAAAAATGCAATAGAGAAAAATCAAAGACAGTATAGAGAGTGTGGGGCGGGTGGGGAGTTATAATTTAAAACAGGCTGAGTAGTAGTAACATTTGAGCAGAGATTTAAAGGAGGTGATGGGGCAGGAGTGTACTTGGTGTGCCCTAGGAGCAGCAAAGAGGCCTGTGTAGTTAGATCAGAGTGAGTCAGTGGTTCTTAGACATTTGGGGATGCCCAGAGACATTTTTCATTGTCACAATGGGGGGTGGGAAGTGCGGGGTTGCTGCTGGTCTCCGGTGAATAGATGCCGGGATGCTGCTGAACATCCTGCAGTGCACAGACAGCTTCCTGCGACAAAGATTTATTTGGTCTGAAGTGCCAATTGTGCTGAGGTCAGGAAACCCTGGGGAGTGAGGCAGAGTAGCAGAGAGATAGTCAGAGAGGTAACTGCCAACCAAGTTTTTTTTGGAACTAGAGAAGCTGATTCAGAAATTCTTATGGAAAAATATGTGATAATAGCTGGGGGCAGGAGGTGGGGAGGATTAAAAAGAAGAATAAACAGAGTTTTACCATATTTTAGCATACACTATAAATATTCTTATGACAAATGACTAATTTCCTTAATATATAAAGAGTTCTTATAAGTGAATAAGAAAAGGCCTTTTTAAAAAACTCTTAAAAATAGGAAAAAAGGAGTTTACCCCCCCAAAAAAGATACACAAATGGATTATAAATATGTGAAAAAATTATAAATGTTACTTGCAATTTAAAGAAATGAGAATGAAAATCATGAGATAGCATTTTGCAACTATCAGAGTAGCAATGATTGAGAAATTTGATTATATACGGAGTTATTCAGGATATGTGAGAATATAGCCTCATGCAGTTTTTTGTTTTTTTGGTTTTTTTGGCTGCATTGGGTCTTTGTTGCTGCATGTGGGCTTTCTCTAGTTGCGGCAAAGGGGGGCTACTCTTCGTTGCGGTGCGCGGGCTTCTCATTGCGGTGGCTTCTCTTGTTGCGGAGCACAGGCTCTAGGCGCACGGGCTTCAGTAGTTGTGGCACACGGGCTCAGTAGTTGTGGCTCGCGAGCTCTAGAGCGCAGGCTCAGTAGTTGTGGTGCACGGGCTTAGTTGCTCTGCGGCATGTGGGATCTTCCCGGACCAGGGCTCGAACCCGTGTCCCCTGCATTAGCAGGCAGATTCTTAACCACTGCGCCACCAGGGAAGTCCTCATGCACAGTTCTTGAGAATATATATTGGCACAGCCTTTTTGGAAAGCAAGTTGGCAATATCTGTCCCAGATTTTTTTGGGGGGGTGGCGGGGCCGAGGCACCACGCAGCTTGTGGGATCTTAGCTCCCCAACCACGGATGGAACCCGGGCCCTCAGCAGTGAAAGTGCAGAACCTTAATCACTGGACTGCCAGGGAATTCCCCTCTGTCCCAGATTTAAATACATACACGTTTTCATCCAGCATGCCATTCTAGGCAAGTATTCTACTCATGTACATTTACAAAGATTTAAGTACAGACATGTTTATTACAGTCTTAGCAAAAGATTGGAAATGACCCAAATGCCCATCAACAGGGGTCTTGTTTATTATACGGTATACACTTACAATAGAATACTATGCAGCTTTTAAAAAGACTGAGGCTTACTCCTAGGCACACAGCCAAGAGAAGTGAAAACATATGTCCACAAAAAGACATATGCAGAGAATTTTATAACAGCTTTATTCAGATAGCCCTCAACTGGAGCAAACCTAATGTCCATCAAAGGAGAATAAACAAACTGTGGCATATTCATACAATGGAACACTAGTTAGCAACAACGATAAAAGGAATGAATGGATACACACAACAGGAATGAATTTCTAAAGCATTTTGTTGCACAAAATAAATCAGACACAAGAGTAGGTACTGTAAGATTCCATTTACATGAATTTCAACAGGCAAAACCAACCTATGCTGACAGAAATCAGTACAGTGGTTGCCTCAAGAAGGTGTAGATTCCTGGAAGGGGCAAGAGAACCTTCAGGGGTTAAGGAGATGGAAATGAGGTGTTGCTTACACCTTTTATACAGTTGTCTAAATCACTGAATTGTATACTTAAGATCTGTGCAATTCACTGAATTTAATTTTACCTCAGTTTAAAACCAAAATTGGGAATTCCCTGGTGGTCCAGTGGTTAGAAGTCGGTGCTCTCACTTCCAGGCCCTGGGTTCAATCCCTGGTCGGGGAACTAGGATCCCACAAGCTGGGGAGCAGCCAAAAATAAAAAAAGAAAAAAGAAAAACAAAATTAACTATTGAATGGGGAAATAAAGTCAAACTTAGTATGTCCTGAAATGGAATGATCTCCAAATAAATTAAGGGGAAGGGGTGGAAACAAGGACAGAAAATGTGTATAGTATGCTCCCAGATGTAATAAAGAGGACACATATCTATTACGTAAGCTTGTATACAGTTGGCCCTCTGTATCCTCGAGTTCTGCATCTGCAGATTCAACCAACCATCATGCAGGATCACAGATATGGGGGTGCCGACTATACTAGGCCATTTTATACAAGGGACTTGCGCATCCGCAGATTTTGGTACCCTCAGGGGTCCTGGAGCCAACCCCTGTGGGCCGACTGTATATGTAACATGTCTGGAAGGACATGTAAGAAACTGTTGGGCAATGGTTGCCTTTCTGGAAGGGCCTGGAGGCCTCAAGGTCTAAAGTGGAGGGACATGTCTCAATACTTTTTTGTACTGTTGGAATTTTTTCACTGTGTTCATGGTAACTTTTTAGATATAAAAACTAGTTAAAATTTCTTGATTGGATAACAGGGTGTTCTGAGGTTGAATTGTCATATTTCTCTACCCTTGATAGCTGGAAGCAGGGACATAAATGCTGCTCTCACACTGCCGGCAGTGGGCGGCCTATGTCTCTGAGAGTAGAAGTGGGCATTTGCACAAGCATATCAGGGAAGCGCCTGGAAGGCGTTTCTGGGGCAGGGAAGTGAGAACCTGAATCCTGGCTCAGGACACCACAGGAAATAAACTGAATATCTATCTGAGCACAAGGATTTTGGCCGGAAATGGTAAGCTTTCTGTTGGAGAATGTAAAAAGCCATCCCATGATGTGGAAGATTTATCATGATGGAATTTTTTTTTTTATGTGAAAAGAAGCTTCTTTGGTGGGTTGGAAGACAAGGCTTTTAAGAGGATGTGGGACCAGGGGAGAGAGTACCCCAGAAAAAGGAGTTCTGAGCTAAGAATAGGACTTCCAGGTATAGTTTTTAACTAGACAGTCCAGCATTTGGTCTTTATTTCCCCAAAAAGAACATGCCATCAAGGGTCCTACCAGGGAATGTCCGTATTCATTTTGAGAATTGGACTCTGTGCTAGTGAGCTGACTCCCTGCTTGAAGTCCAGAGCAAAAGTTTCATTATCCATTATTCTTGTGTGTAAGGGATGGTGGGGAGGAGGGAAGACTTTTCCTGTCCCAGGGAGATGCCCTGCTCACTTGTTTTGCCAGAGGAGGCGGTCCAGGTCTTTCCCTAAGGAAGTCCTCAGCTCAGAGGGACAGGGAAGGATCCCAATTCCAGGATCAAAGGATAAGGAACCCTGGAATGCATGGGATCCTTGTGGAGTCATAAGTCCCTGGCAAAACAGCTCAGAGAGCAATCCTGGTCAAGATTATGTGTTCAGCTAACCTTGGGCCCAAATGTCTGATGTATGCTAAGAAGAGAGAAATCAAGGGTCTTGGGTAGAACCTCTTTACAAAATATAAGAGGCAAAATAACAATGGGGAAAAGGTCTCAGAGGGCTTTCGGCAAATGGCTAAGACCCAGATGGGAGCAAGGAGTGGGCCATGTAATAGACTTTAAGCCAAGACATCATGGGGATGCGGCAGGGGCTGCATCTGGCCCAAGCAGATGAAGGGTCAGTGGGGTAAGGGTGTTCATGACTCTGGGGAAAGGCCCTTACAGATGCTCTAGTCCAGCCCCTTCCTGATGGAAACTGAGGCCCAGAGAGTGGACTGACTTGTTCAGTATCCGACGTCAGGACTGAGCTTGGTCCATGACTCAGACTCTAGCCTCCCAATCCAGTGGTTCTCCTGGAAGTGGAGGCAGAGGTGAAGCCCTTGACCAAACACATACTCTCTTCCTACCCAGGAATGTGTTTCTACTGAATTCCATGGAAAGGGAGCCACTCAAGTAGCCTGGAGTGAGGGCAGCCCTCTGAAGGGGTCATAATAGCAGACCCTGGTTCATCACCTACCCAGCAGCTCCCCCTTTTCTTCCCCTGCCGGAAGCCATATTTTGTAGTAGGTGAAAACCTCTTGATTTCAGGAAACATAGGCCAATTTCCCAAGCCCAAGAAATGAGTCCTAATTGGTCTCATGGTATTCCAATTCCCCTTTGTCAGTGATTGGCCTAAGGGTGGGCATGTGATCTAGTTCTGGCCAACAAGACAGAAAGGGAAGATTGTAGGGCTTTCTGAGAGAGCTTTTGCTTTCCTAATAAAAGGGAAAGATGCAGTAGGTGCCATCATGCCCCCATCTCGCACACCTTCCTTCCTGCCTTCAATGCAGATGTGTATATAGTATGAGGGTCAAGCATGACAGTAAAGGCATAGCACCCTTAAGACAGCAGAGTGGACGATCAATCCCAAGTCTTTGGTGGCCCGAGTGAGCTGCTGGACCAGTGCCAGCAACTGTCTACCTCCAGACTTCTTGTTAAGTAAACGTTAGATGCCCTTATGATTTAAGCCGCTGTTAGCTAGGTTTTCTCTTACTTGCAGCCGAAAGCAATCCTGATTGGCACTGGCCATAAATGTTAGTGCAACTCCAGCCAACTTCAAGAGATGCTGTTTAGAAACAGCCTTTGGTCAGCCTCCTCAACCTTGGGATCTTTTCTCCTGAACCCCTGCCCAGCTTTCTTGTCTTTCCTCAACCAGATGGAATCCCCCCACCCTTCCACCCACCCCACCACATCCTCCCCCATCAGCCTGGCCAGTCCTACTCATCCTTCATTGCCCACGTTGGATGACCTTCACTGACCTTGCTCACTACCACCAGGCATACATCTAATTGACAACACTGATCAGTCATTTATTTACCAATCACACTTGTGGTGGCCTGCTGTGGATTAGCCATAGGGCCAGCACTGGACCCAGCAGGCAGTGCAAGTCCTTGGGAGCCCTCACTGGTGGGGCAGACACGTCAGCAACAGCAGTGTAGGGAGCAGTGACAGAGGGGTGGGTCGGTTTTATCTTGGCAGGGGAGCAGGTAGCCATTTCCGTACTGCTGTCTCCAACCAAAGGCTTTATTTCTCTGGGCAAAGACCAGCCCTGTCTGTTCCAGGACTGACCTAAGCCCATCTCAGAGGAGGCAGCAGAAAGGGCTCTTGTGAATGATCCCTGAGCGGGCAGGGCCTTGGGGTAGACGTGCTCTTGGCCACCCACCTTTCCCTACCGTCCCTGTAAGGCCAAGTCCCTTAATGGCTAGAGGAAGCAGCAGTGGACATGGCAGTGGAAGATCCGAATTGGAACCTTAGCCACCACTAACTTGATGTGTGACTTTGGACATGACGTGGGCTCTCTGAGCCCCAGTATTAATGAAAGACAGAGGAGGTTAATAATGCCTGCCTATCTCGCAGGCTGCTGCAAAGACTGAATGAGATGACTGTCAGATGCACCAGGGCCGGGGAGGCCTGGCACACTGGAGGTGGGCAGTAAGTGTTCATTCATCCACCTGCCTGCCCACCCCCACCCCACACACAGCAGAAAGCCAGAGACAGCGCCATGTACCTTCCATGGGAGACAGACCGGGCGCTCAGACATCATCCCACCCAAGGAACCAGGTGGGATGCTTGGTCCTCGGGTGGGGCATGGGGGTTCCTTGGGTTCCCAGACTTTCTCCTGCTCTGAAAAATACCATCAATGGAACAGCACAAGAAGGAAAGAAAATTGGGTTGGTGGGTAGGAGGATAGGATTCTCTCATGTGTCTCTCACAGGTTGTTCTGAGGGCTCCCAGGCCACTCTGGAGTCCTTGTCCAGCAACTTCAGGTAGATTCACCCATGGGCAGGGGCTGTCTGCTCAGGGATCGCCGGGCACTGCTTGTTCTCAGCGATGCTCTGTCAGCAGCAGGCTAGACTGCCAAGACCAGTCAGCAGAGGGAGGCTTTCCCCAGAGGTGCCCAAACTCTGGCATGACAGACAAACCCTGAAGGAACCCTGCTTTTGGCGGTTAACAGGTATTCCCTCTGGGTCTGCAGGTGAGGGAGGACCTAGACCTTCGCCTGTGGGCCCAAAGGAGGCCATCGCTGCCCATACTTGGAGTGTGATCCCAGCTGTCGTGGGGCAGGAAAAGCATCTCCCGGAAGAGCCAAACTGCCCTGCCTGGGAGAAAAGGGGCAGATTCCAGCAAATGACGGCCAGACAACAGAGGGGCCTAGCAGCTGAAGGAGGTGCCCCACAGAGCTGGGAAGGGGGTCCAAACTGTCAGCTCAGATGGAGCAGTGAACCGTCAGTGGGGTGACAGTGGGGTGGTGTCGTCCAGAAGTTATCGACTCAAATTCCTCATCCTTTTGCGGTGGCACCATACTCCTGGTGGTCCCAGGAGGCTCTGATTCCCACTCGCTCCAGCGGTGGAAAGCTGCCCAGGACCAGACATTTTGTCCCCGGGCTGGATTGTCCCTTCCAAGTGACAGGAGGGATATGAGGCAGCCCAAGGTAAGCTGGGAGAGACACAGGCTCTGGAAGGTTGTTTTCCACCTCCAGAGCTGGGATCTGATTGCCATTCAGATGACGAGAGAACACCAGAGCCCAGCCATGGGGCCAGCTCGAGGCTTAGTGGGGGTGGCACCCTGCCCGTCCCAGAGATGATGGCAGGCCCTCAGGAAAGATGGACGCCAGCAGCCTTATGGGAGGCTCCCTTCACTTCCGAGCCTGCCCTCCAGACACCCGGCCCCAGCTGAGACCCCAGGCGTGGAGGAAGAGGTGGCCCGTTGGCTGGGTCTCCGTGGGGTGTGGGCATCGTGGGGTCACCTTGGGGCATGAACCCCAAAGCTCTGCTACAAGTTGTACTGGAAGGTTCGGGTGTCCTCAGGAGGGCAGGGGCCTTGGGCGTGGTCTTGCGGCTCTTCCTAAGTCTCAATGTGCTGTCACATTAGCCCAGTCAGGGAAACTGTCCAAGTCAAATATGACCCGTCCCCAGGTGTTGACGGCCAAAAATACACAGGTGATTCCAATGACATTCATTATTAGTCCTGTTTTCATCTGGAAAAAAACAGGGTCAGAGTCAGCACCCTCGGGTCTGCCAGGCTGTCAGAACAAAGGTGAACGGGCCTTGGGAACCAGCACTCTGGGAGAAGGGAGCAAAGGCTGTTTGCTGGGCCTCCCGTCCCCAGGCCAGGCCCTGTGCTCTCCCCACCCCCCAGGCAGAGCAACTTCGTGTCCAGTAAGAATCACCACTGCTAAGGCAGCCCGGGAAACAGGCAGCACGGGTGGGCTCTTCAGGCCCATTGGGACGTTTGGAAAACTGGGCCTCAGGGAGGCGAGGGAGTTACTGGAGGGGCCCGGGTCTGACCCCGGCGCCTTCACCGCCCGCCCCACAGGCACGTGCTGGCCTTTCCAGGGCCTGCTCTGCCTCCCTTGGGTGCTCAGTAACCATTGCTTTCAAACCCTGGGGCAGAATTTCACTGGGGATTGGAATTGAGTTTGCAGTTCCTGGTTTCTGGGACCCACCCTCTGTGTGAGAATGCTCCATGGAGTCCCAGAGATACCCAGCGGAGGCTCTGAGTTAACTAACACCCGATTGGGCCGAGGGAGGGACCCGCTTTCCTGGCCTCCCCTGTTTGCCCACTTGCCTCTCCCCATTCCGGAGCTGCAGAGCTGCCCTCCTCCCGCCGGAGGCTGGGATAAAGCCAAAGCAGAACTGAAGAGTTCCTCCTTTGGCAGCATTTGTTTCCAAGGCAGCATCTGCTCCCAGGCAGTGGTGTCTCTCCCACTGCCTGCTTCCATGTCTGTAGACACCTCTGTCAATCTCTTTGGCTGTCATTAACATTTCCCCTCATCTCAGCCTTGCCCCTCCTGACTGTCCTCACGGGTTCTTACTAGACTGTGAAGTCCATCTCGTCCATGTGGGACTCCCACCCTCACCCCTTCCCAGTGCTCAGTGAAGGCTCCCCTGGTGGCTGCTCGGGCACTTCCAGGTGGGAGATTCTGTAACCCACCTCTCAGCTTTGGGAGACAGAACAGTCTATGAAATAAGAGATCATGTCAAAAAAGAAGAAAAAAGCTGCATATAAATGCAAATAATGAGCTAGGTCTGGACATTTGGTCCCAAACTGTTTGACACCACAGGTCATTAACAAATGGGGCATCCCTCATGACAAAAGCATCATAGGTGATAGGAGTGAATAAAAGCGGCTGCGTTACCATGTCGGAAACCTTGAGGTGTCCATAGGAAAACACGATGGCATTAGGTGGGGTGGCCACGGGCAACATGAAGGCAAAGGATGAAGTCAGGGTACAGGGGATCATGATGTACAGCGGGTTGAGGCCAATGGAACGTGACTGGGGAAAAACACAGCACTACAACGTCACAGATGCAGAAAACAGAAGCTCCTGGGGACCGTCACTCTGAAAAGCTTTTCCCTAATGTACTGTGTACATTCCCACCTCTGTGCCTCTGTCCTGCTGGCCCCTCTACCCTTTGCCACATCTGGATGATAACTCTGCTGGACCCTGAAGGCTAAACTTACCGGGAAGCCTTTCTGAACCCCCTCAATTCACTCAACATCTACTTCTTGGGCACCTACTATGTGCCAGAGACCATGCTGGGCACTCCTGCAGGCCATGTGTGCACATGTCTGTCTGTCTTGACACAGAGAGAGCCTAGAGGGCAGGGACCACATCTCTCACCTGTGTGTGTGCCTCTGTATGTGTGTGTTTTTATACACATTTGGGATCATTTTGTGTATGGAATTTGGTATCCATCTGTTTAAAGCTTAAAATTCAGCCACATCTAGCACAGAGTAGACAGATGCTCATAAATATCTGTTGAATGAATGAATGATATAATAATTTGTAATGTCTGTCAATATCAAAATTAATAATTTATCATGCAGATCTACTTGCACATGAGAGCAGACACATATGCAGAGATGTTCAGTGCAATATTGTAACAGCAAAACACACAGGAAACAGACTCAATGGCCATCAATAGCAGGACGGTCAAATAAAATACATATATACAAACAATGGAATAGTTTGCAGCTGAAAAGAAGAATTGAGTAGGTTTTATGTGCTAACAATGGAAGGATCTCCAAGATATATGATTAGATTTAATAAGGTGCAGAACAGGACCACGGAATAATGCCATTTGTTTAAAAGGAGAGTGTGTGTGTCTGTGTGTGCATGTGTAATACGTCCAGAAAGATACCTAAGGAATTAATAACAGGAATTGTCTTTAGGGAGGAAGCTAGAGCGTAAGGGTCTGTACACTCTTTGGTATTATTAGACGTTTTCTGGCTACGTGTATGTATCACATTTTCAGCTTTGAAAAATTATGTGTTCCCATTTTATGAAATACCCTTCAGGACTGATTTTTTTTTTAATGGCTTGATAGTGTTACATTGTATGAATATATGATAACTTATTTCATCAGTCCCCTGCTATTATGGAAGTATTTTTATAACAAATAATTCTTTGATGTGCATCTTTATAATATAAGCTTGTAGGCATCTCTGATGATTTTCCTAAGACAGATTCCTGGACATAAAATTCCCAGAGTCCGGTGTAATCTCTTAGCAGTTGGGTTTTTTTAAATCCTTGTCGTTTTATTTTCACAAACCTTGTATTTTAAACCTTTCTATGCACAAAATATAAATATGTACATAATATTTTTTTTACCAGTGGCCTCCAATTTTCTTTATTTTCACCACTATCAGGAAAGTATTTTAGCATATACTTTTAATATAGGGGTTTTTATTATAACATATATACATGTATCACTGTATTGATATATTCTAAACCATAGGAAAAAATAAATATTTTTTTATTGGAAAAAAAAAAAAAATTCCCAGAGTCAAAGGGTATGAGCGGGTTTCAGGTTATGGTTCCCGTGGGTAAACAGGTCTCTGAAAAGGCTGCGCCAGTTGCACTCTAGGAGTAACTGAGAGGAACCAGTCTGCTTCCTGGTTTCCCCATGGTGTGTGCACCCCATGTGCCTCTGTGACCCAGCTGGGGGTCACCACCTTCTCCTTCCCTGCAGGTGGGTGCTGAGGCAGGAGCGTGAGGTCTGCGTGGAATCTAACTCGGGGCTTCGGATTCTAGAAAAGCTTGTTTTCGAAGGGCCTGGCCACCCACTCAGGTGAAGACCCCCATTTGACTAGTGTCTGGAGGTGACAAAGCCAGGCCTCTGCTAGGGAAGGAGTCCTCACTACGGCACGACCAGCATCAGAAGACGCTCCTCGGCATCTTTTCGCCCTGGGCAGCCTGCTTAGAGGAGGGGGAGATGGGCCACCTTGCTCTTTCTAACACTTCCATCTTCACTTGGAATAAAAGGAGAAAATCACTTGGGTTTGCTTTTTATACACGTGGACACCCTGGCAACTGAATGAAAAGTTACCAACTTCAGTCCTGTGTTGAGGCCTTTGTAAGTCTGTCCTCCCAACTCCAGAATGACAGCCCCAGCCTCTCCCCGGCTCATTTTGCATCTACAGAGGGTCTTCATAGCCCTCATCCTACTTGACCCTCAGCACAAGAGTAGGGGAAAGAACTTGAGTGACGGGTTTGAGGATCCCACAACTTGAACTCAGGTCTTCTGACTCCGAACCTAGGGCTTTTTCTGTACCACCTTGAGGTTGGTACTGCCAAGTGATGAGTGACAAAAGGAAATGCAAGAGAAGGTCACAGTCGAGCTTCCTATAAGCTCTGCTTTCTTCTCAGTCCCAATTCAAAAACATGCTTGCCCACGGAACACAGCCCTTTAGCCTGGCACTCAGCATCCCCACCCACCACCACCCACAGCCTCTCTGGGCTCAGTGCCCACTGATCCCCAGTCCCTGAGCTTGCCAAGCAAGGCTTCTGGGAGTTTTCAGTCATGCTCCCATTTCCTTTATGTGGGCTACTCCATCTTCCCGGAACGTCCTCTCCCCTCCCACCATTCCCAGGCTCCATTTCCCCCAAGATCTCTTCCTGGCGGGTTCCAGCCAATGGTGTCCCCCTGTCCTGCAGGCCTCCTGCTCACCTGTGCTACATTCTGAGAGACCCTCTGTCATTCCCCCATGGCATCCTTGGTGTAAGCCCTGTCTCCCCCGCTTGAGAAATAATCGATTACATTCATAAATAAATTTAGGGCACCTGGTTGTTGCTTAGCACCTTTGGTCCGCGTGGAGGACACGAAGAAGAACCAGCGAAGCACTGAGCGCAGGCCCGGGGCCATCAAGGGCACACAAGTCTGTGTTAGAGCAGGGCTCAGGGCCCAGGTCTCCAGAGCCTGGCCAGGCTTGGGCCCCTGATGTCACTGTCTCTCTAGGGGCCCAGGATACGGTCAGCTTCCTATGAAATGAGGACTAAGGGTCATCGCCCCCAGCGGGGTTACTTACCATGGAGGCAAAGATGGGCAGGAACAGGGTGGTGGTAGCCACGTTGCTTGTGCATTCAGTGAGCACAGCAATGAGTGTGGACAAGATCAAGGTGATGGCTGCCGGGGACACGGCATGCAAGGGCTCCATCTGGCTCCCCATCCATTCTGACAGCCCCGAGGCCTGGGAAATACAGGGAGGGCAGTCACCACAGGGCTCCTGGCTCACAGTTCCTCCGGAGCCTGAAGGGACCTTCATCTGTCTCCAAAGAGCTCAGCCCATCCTTCACTTCCGATTCTCTCTGTCTGCATACGTACCATAGGTGATCTAATCCATACCCACAATTTCAGTCTCCATCCTCACTCTGCCATCTCCTAAATCCTCGTTTCCAGCCCAGCTGGTCTGCTGTCTGGATTTCCACACAGATATCCCATGAGCGTGTCAGACCCAACATGCCCCAACCTGAATTCATCTTCTGCTCCCCCTGGGCTCCCCAGCCCAGTGACTAGACTCACCTAGTGTCCAACCTAGAAGGCTAGGGGGTCATCCTGGGGTCTCTGTCCCCCTTATTTCTTATGCCCAGTCACCATGACACCCAAAACATCTCATGTCCATCATCTCCTCTCTGTCTCCCACAGTTCTTAAAGCTCAGGAGAGTGATTTGAGCCAGAAATTGGGAATTTAGATTTGGGGCTTTAGGCTAAGAATAGATTGTCCAGGGAGAGAATGAAACGTGAACAAAGAAGAAGCCAAGGACAGAACCTTCAGGAACACTCATATTTAAGGGAGAACAGAGGAAAAGTCAACCAAGGAGGCAGGGCAGGAATAGTCAGAGTTAGAAGTAGACAGGAGAAAATGATGTCTTGGGGACCAAAGGAGGAAGGAGTTTCAAAAAGGAGACAGTGGACCATGGAGTCCAGTGTTCTGAGCCTGTGTTAGATGAAGGCTATGGAGCATCTACTGGGTCTCCCCCAACCCCTGTCCGGCCTAGGCCTCCACTTCAGACATCCAAGAGATTTTTCCCAAGTGCAGATCTGACCAAGTTACTCTCTGGCCTCAAGCCTTTAGTAGCTGCCCACCACCTTCAGAATGAAGTCCACACTCCCTATCTTGACCCTCAGTGAAGTGGCTTCTGTGAGCCTCACCAGCCTTATCATCTGCTGTTCCTCAGCTGGATACAACATGCTGATTTCTGTACTCATGTGTCACTTCTTTCTGAAATGCTCTTCCAAACATGTCCCCCCTCTCTAGGCTGTGAAATCCTCAAGAACAGGGACCATATATCAATCTCCTCTGTAATTCCTGTGCCTGACCTAACACAGACATAATAGGAAGGTTTGATGACAAATGAATGAGTGAATGAGAGATGGATGGAGAGGTGACTAAATGGATGGATCTGTTCATCAAAATAATAGTTGTGTACCCACTATGTGCCAGGCTCCATCCTAGATGCTGAGGAAACAGCAATAATAAGATAGACCAAGTCTATCTATTACGTTCTATTCCTGGATAGATGGATGAACGGATGGACAGAGGAACGCAGCACCAAGCATCCCTCCCTCTGGCTCATTTCTTCCCTCTCAGGGAAGGGGGGAGGTAAGAAAGTTGCATTTTTGGGTGTTTTCCCCCAAAAGCTCTTCCTCTCCTCCTATGTCGCTACATACCTAGCTAGAGAAAAAAAAATTTTAATGGCAACCATATCAACAAAGTTCATCAGGAAGAAGAACCAAGGGTAATGGTGAAAATATTCACAAAGACTTGAAAGAAAGACCTGCCTAGAATAAATCAAAGCAGAGATTGTTGTTACCAAACCTCACAGGAGACCTCCCATCATCCCCCATCTCTTTTGGCTAACCAGGGTCACTCATTCACTCATTTCTGAAATCACTCAGAGAGTACTTTCTCTATTCCAGGCACTATTCATGGTGCAGGGTACCTAGATGACAAGGCAGAGGCCCCGTCTTCAAGAAATGAACAGTTACATGGAGAAGACAGACACAGAAACACACAGGCACAGGCCTGGGGTGCCGAGGAGGAGGGGTGCAGCAGTTCTCAGCTGCCCTCTTGGTGAAGGAAGGGGCCCTAGGCAGCCCACAGTGGAGAAGTTACCTCACATCCTTTAGCCAGAGCAAAGCCACCCCCCAGGAGCAGCACGATGCCCCAGGGTACTTTCTCCTGGGCCACCTTCCAATTCAGCAGCGGAGGCGGATAAAACGGTGTTTTCCTTTCTGAGAAGAGATGATAAAAACACACACATACGTTGGGAATTCCCTGGCAGACCAGTGGTTAGGACTCCGTGCTTTCACTGCTGAGGGCCCAGGTTCAATCCCTGGTTGGGGAACTAAGATCCCACAAGCCATGTAGCGCGGCCAGGAAAAAAAAAACAAAACAACCCATACATAACCCAGAGCAGCATTAGCAAGCAAAAGAGGTAAAAGAGATCTAATGCAGGGGAATAAAAGCCTGCAAGGACAATGAGTGCCGTCTCATATCTGTAAATTAGCTAAAATTTACGGTAATCACTACAACACCCACTGCTGGTAAAGACATGATATGGTAAAGCTATTATACACTCCTGTTAGTGTTATAAATTGGTGCCGTCTTTTTGAAAAGCAATTTACCAATACATTTTAAAAGCCTTTAAGACATATATACTCTTTTACCCAAGCTGCAATCACTGCTAGAAATTTATCCGAAAGAAGAAACACCCTCGAAGAAAAAGCTATATTCACGAAAACATTAATTTATAATAATGAAGAATTCAAAACAGCCAGAATGCTCCATGACAGGGGAATGGTTACAGCCCCCGATACGATATAATGCCGCTATTAGAGGAAATAAATTTGAAGACTGTGGCAATAGCAGGAAATGTTTCTAGCATAACCACAAGCGAAAACATGAAAACAAAAACCAGTAAAGAAACAGGATTGAAATTATGTATGTTTTGATTATAGCCATATAATATATATGCATATTAACAAAGACTGGGAGGGAGAGAGAAACCCCCAAAATACTGATGGCATTATGGGAAATGTGAAATCTCTTTCTGGTTCCTGTTGTAAAATAAATAAGATTTCAAATGTTTAAAAAGCAAAAGAGGAGATTCTGCACTAAACAATATGCAGAGAAGGCTTGGAAAATACGCTGTGCCCAGACTTTGTAATCTAGCCAGTCCTTTTCAACAGGGTGAGATGTTCTCCCTCCCAGGCCCAGGGAACACCATGGAGATCCTTTGCTGCCGGGGCCCCAACCCTGATGAATGGGAGGCCAGGACAGGAGCCTTACCTTCCTCAGTCTGGCTGCAGAAGTTGAACTTGGGCTTCTGCGAAGGCACAATGAATAGCAAGATGGCCACAAAGATGGCCACTGTGGCATCGGAGGCATACCTGGGCAGGGAAGAGCACATGGGATGAGCCCATCTTGGCTGCACTGACAGTCATGCAACAAGCCTGCACTCAGATGGGCTCATCTGAGTAAGAAAACTGGAACCCCAAAGGCCAAGATCGGGAGGGATGAGGTAGACTGAATCCTGGCTGGAAACCAAGACTCCCATGTTCTCGGCCTAGCTCTGCCACCAACTCTGAGTGACTCTGAGGGGCTCACTTCCCTCTCTGTCTGTGTTGCTCCATAGGTGAGCTTCATGAGCTCTCCTCAACCAGATTCTCCGGGATTCTGGGTTCACCAGGGTGACCACAAGGACTCTGGGGCTACCCCAAGCAGACCTTCAAAATGGAGTAAGCAGTAACAGGCAGCAATCTCCCTGTGCACATCTTCTGCCCTTTCTAGGATATGCATGTTTCTCAACCTTTCTTCTATTCTGACCACATAACATCTTAGCCAGGAGAGAAACTTCATATCCCCCCTTTTGCCAAGTCTCTATCTAAAGAAGCTTCTGGACCCCAGGATGCGTGTCTTCGGAGGGACTCGCCCGGATCTGAAGAAACATGAGAAAGGAAAGATGGCAGAACAGAGACTTGGAAACCAGAGCACTGAGAGCCCCAGTCCTAGCCCAACTGGCCTCTCTGTATCACAGCCTGGCTACCCTGCCAGCCTGTTGGGGCAAGAGGGGCCACAAGAACACATCTGTGAGCTTGTCAGGAAGACTGGTGAGACAAAAATGAGTCCAGAAACCAACAGAGTGCTCCAGAACCGGACGGCAGAGGAGGAGGAGAGCCATGGGGGGGTGCTGTGGGAGGAACCACTTACTTTGTCTTGCCCTCCACCCAGGCGATTGACAGCCAGCCGGGCATGAAGCCGGGGTCCCGGGAGAACCACAGGCCGACCAGCAGGAAGAAGCAGAGAAGGACGTTGACCTCAGCGAAGGAGAGGGGCCCCAGCTTCCTGTACTCCGCCCACAGCACCTCGCGGGCAGCCTTCTCCTCACTCTTCTTCTCCAGCCCGCAGCCCCAGGACTCTTTAATACTAGAGAATGCAAAGACAGGAGGACGGCGGGGCGTGTTGGCTGACTCAGGGCTGGTTGAGTGGAAGCGTGTACACTGGGCAGCAGAACATGATAGAAAGCCACACAGGGCTGCCTGTCCCCCGGGGGCCTCGAGCAAGTCCCTTCCCACTCCCCATTTCTGTCATCTGCCTGCCCTACCTCACAGGACATAGTGGGGCAAAGTCTCTGTTTTATGGACCCAGCATATGCCCCCAGGGTGCCCCCAGAGGAAGCCTGAGATGGCCCAGGTGGGGTGTCAGGGACAGTGGAGGTTGGAAGAGAGGATGCAGGAGGGTGGGAGGCTGAGCAAAACGGAGCAGGGGATGGACAGGAGCATAGGAAGCAGAAAGAAGCAGAACCGAGGCCACTGCTGGCACGGGGGTCCTGGCAGGTGCCGGTCGCCTAGAGACCGGTGGCTGCCGACATCTGGGGGTGCCCGTGAGAAATCTGGAACCGGCTCAAGGTGGGGCCGAGGCTCCTTCACATGCTCCGTCTTCCTCCTCCCACTGCGGCCTGGAGCTGCCT
The DNA here is from genome assembly GCF_965194825.1 of Balaenoptera physalus. Taxonomy (NCBI): domain Eukaryota; kingdom Metazoa; phylum Chordata; class Mammalia; order Artiodactyla; family Balaenopteridae; genus Balaenoptera; species Balaenoptera physalus. The sequence goes on along the minus strand of NC_138901.1, from coordinate 53,669,762 downwards.
TCAGTGGTGCCAGGATGCCAGTCCCCATCAGCAGGTGGCTCAAGAGGACACAAGGAACAAGGACAGGTCCCAGCAGACTGGGTCAGGCAGGAGCAGGGTGGGTACTTGCATTGCAAGGAGCTGACACGTAGGATTAAGGACGCAGAAGACTCGGGGGCTCGTAGTAGCTGTGGCGAAGGCAGGAGGGAAGCCAGCCAGGTCCTGCTCTTGGACGGGCTCCCTAGGAACCAGTGCCCATTGGCCAACACGCCTGCCCAGGGCACCCTGCAGGACTTCCCTGGGGAGTGTTGGCAGGAGGGGGCAGGAAGGAGGATGGATCTCGGAGGAGTTACAGAGGGTACCTAGCCTTGGGGAGGGGCTGACTGGGGCCACTGGCACACAGGATGCCAACCCCGAGGGATCCACTGAGGATTCCAGTCACACGTTCCAGCCCCCGTCAGCCTGAAGGTGGGGGGCAAGGCCAAGAGGATTATCCCTAGAGAGCCTTCCCTTGTGGGAGTCCTTCCTGGGACCCTAAAACAGACTTCCTAGGAGCACAGGGGTTAATGGAATACGTGCTGAGGTGCCAAATGCTGAAGCCAGGGCTGGACGGGAACCACCCTTGAGAGGGTGAGGGCCATGCAGGGCGTGGGGCACGGCCTAGAGCAGGGACTCAAGGAGGTTGGGACACAGCTTCCTGTGGTGCTCAGGGGTTAGGAAAGGAAGTGGCAGTGATGGGGACTCGGGTCTGCACAGCCTGCCAAGATCTCCGTTCTGGACTAGGGGCAAGGACATTTGTCCTCAGGGTCACCCGCCAGGGACACCCTCCAGATCATCCAGCATGGGGATGGCTCTGCTGGCGTGGGAGCTGGCCTCTCTGTCCTCGCCCCCTTGTCATGAGAGAGTCTGTGTTCCACCCACTACCGATCTGCTGCCACCTGTCGTTCTCCAGACTCTGGGGCTGGACCAGAGGCTTCAGCCTTCCAGGATAACGGGTGACTTTGGTAGCTGCCCAGCCCATGTCTGATGCTGGAGACACATCCCGACCCCACACTGGCTGCAGACTCTGGGGGCTGCATCATATATGCAGGTGTCCAGTGCTGGCCCCCTGCAGTGGTGCCCCCAGGCCTTCAGGTCCCTCTTACACTAAGCGGTTTCACATTCATCTTTGGGTTAATCCGTCTGGTGACTGCTGGGCTGGCACGAGATGCAGGCAAATGGATCCAGCTTTCCTGTGGGGGCCCCGGGAGCTGGGTGGGTGCATGATGAACTGGGTCAATGCGCTGCAGGAGAGGCGAAGGGACCCCGAGCCCCGTGGCAGGGGTCCAGAAGAACTGTCATCCCTAACTCAGGGCTTAGCCTGGTGAGGAAAGTTGGGTGTAAGCCAGCAGGAATATCCCAAGAGTCCTGGGTGGTCTTGGGAGGGTCTGTGGCCCCCTTGGCTGGATGTGGCCTAGGAAGCTGCCCATAAACTCAGGAAGATACAGTTTTTCTGAATTAGGCTGGAGGGAATGACCCTGACATTGCTCTCCACGACCAACCAGATGAGGGATTCAAACTGCAGCCGAGCACCTGTAGGAGCAGCTTCCCTTTCACACGGGGGCCCGGACGCCAGGCAGGGTGGGGGGCGCGACGAATGCCCGCAGCTACCATTAAGTCGTCATTATGGCTGCTTTGATTATGGACAGAGATTTTTTTTAACGGCAGTTTTCAAAACAGTTCCTCCTTCAGAAGAAAACTTAACCAAAGTGCCCCTTTTTCCCATTAACTCACAGGTCTTCGTGGGCGCTTTACCTTTCAGCTCTGAGATCTCTTGGCCACATAGGCCTCTGTTTTTTGTTGGGCTCAAGCGCCATGTGAACTAAGGCACAGAGCACATGGCTCACAGCTAGGTACTTTACACTCCAGTGTGAGAGGGTCACCTTCACGCCACAGATAAGTTTGTGCCTTTAAAAATGACAACAACCTTTTGAGGTATTTGTCAGCCACACATCATGGTTTCTGTCCAAAGTCTGGCTGCTGTCAAGGTTGACTCTGGGTCAGCTGTGTGCTGGGAACTGGAAGGTAAACTTTGCAGAAGCTGTGCGCTGCTGGGAACATTGTAAGCATTCAGTAAATCTGGGTTTGGACTGATGTGGATATTATCAGGAGGTCTGCTGTGACCTGGCCTGACGGGCACTGGCAGCCAAGTGGAAGTCTGTCCAGCAGTGTTGACGGGCACCAAGAACAAAGCTTCTTGTTAATTGCTTTGACAACGGTACACCTGCCCTTTCTCCCTGGGCTGGGAGCTGGGCCGGGTGTAGCGGTCAGAGAGGACTTACCGCAGGCCACAGAGGAGCTCAGGTCGGGGGAGGGATGGCACTGGAGCATGACTACAGGTGCCAAGGGGCAGGGCGTGGTGTGCCCAGGGAAGCCCGGAGCAGCGAGCAGGCAATCCGTCAGAATCGGAATGGGGGTGGGGGCAGTTGGGAAAGGTGTCGCTGAGGAAGGAGCATTTGAACTGGCCTTGAGGACTGAGGAGGTTGGAAGGTAGGAAGGCAGGGAGTGGCATGCCAGGAAGAGGGAACAGCACGTGCAAAGGCACGGTGAGCAGCAGGGGTAGCGGGAACTGGAGGGCAAACTAGCAGGAGATGGGGCTGGAGAAATGGTCCGGGCCAGACAGGAGGAACTCTCTAGACTCCCCTGCTGAGCCGAGGCGTGGTTAGATCCTCTATTCCGTAAGCATCTCAAACTTACTTGAATCTCATGTAAATAAACCGGAGCCACAGCCAGGAGAGCAGCAGCATGATCAGCATATTAGGGAAGGCAAATCCAAACCAAGAGGCGAAGTTCACGACGTCTTTGCTGTCAGGAAACAATCTGAAGGGAAACATACCGGTCCACATCTCTACCAGACACTGAGCTGTGGAGAGCGGGCGGGCCGGACCCTGCGGGCGGAGGCTGAGCGGCAGCCGGGCCCCGAGAGGTGGTCTGGAGCGGGGCCTCCCCCTCCTGAAGTCCAGCCACCCACACCCATCACTCAGCATTACCCCAGTCAAGCAGGGGCCCCAGAACATGGCCGCGCACAAGACAAGCCTGAGGAGTGACCAACTGACCCTCCTGGAGGTCCACACCCCGCTGAGAAGCTCATGAAAGTCATGGCCCTTCAGGCCAAAAAAATACACCTTTGTACACACATAATTTGGCCAACAGCTCCAGGGGGTCCACAGATGCCTCAGAACCTCACCCCATGGGCTTCTGCAAGGGAAGGCCCCCCCCTAGGAAATCAAATCTCAAAAGCTTACCAGGGTGGGACCAGAAGATGTTTCCTGGGGGCTATCCGCCCCCAGCCCCAGGCACTGCTCCCTTCAGCCCAAGGGTGTCAGACTAGCCACAGAGCTTTTCCCATTCAGCCCAGAGGAATTTCAGGGAGAACCATAAGGCTATCATTACAGAAAACACTTGCAGGAGCAAAACAGTCTGCTTGTTTGACCTCAAGTGTCTGCAGGCCTGCCCTTCCCACCTCCCAGCTGCCCTCCCCACCCCTGTCCTGGGTGTTTGTCTGCACAGGACGGGCACCGCCATACTTCTGTTCCTTCCCTCTGTGCCCACTGCAATTTGTACTTATCTTCATTAACACATTTACACAACCCGCCAGAACTCTCTGGGTGTCTGCTACCCTCAGCTGCCTCTCACTTCTGTGACCCAAGCCCCACCCGGCACAAGGCCAAGAACAGAACTGAGTCCTCAAAGCCTGGGTCCCTTTGTGGCCAAGGCTGGAAAGTTCTAAACCACCCCATGGTCCACCTGGAGCCTCACAGGGGCACACGTCCCCCTCAAGGGCAATTAGAGGGGCCATAGTGAAAGAGCCAGTGAGGAACCAGGTGACCTAACCTCTAACCTTTCCGGGTGTCATAGGACCATCGCCATTAACAACCGCGGTCGTGAGCCAGCTTTGAGGGAAGCATCTTTAGGGGCATCTATTTTCTATAAGTTTTAACCAAGGAACCCGCTTCTCGTATTACACTGTCAATTCCCATGACCAGCTCGGCGTTCAATCCACGTTCCCTGTCTGAGCGAGAATCCTGAGCCCAGGAGAGAAAGGCAGGACTTGTCCTGAGCAGAAAGCAACCCGGTCTGTGGACATCAGCTCCTACGCTGTGGGGTCCTGAGCATGTGCAGGGAGGTTGGGCCACAGAGGCTGATGGCGGCCCATCCTCTCACCCCAGCCAGGCGGCCCCCACCCCCATCCCGGCTCCAGGGCCCAGCTGAAGAGGAGGAAGAGGTGGGTGGGCCCCTCCAGCCCCATCCCCCCCCCACTATTGTCCCCAAAAGGCATGGCCAGCGACTCACTCTTGCATCTGGCCCAGGAGCACCACGTTGGGTCCCGTGCCGGTCAGGGTGGCAGTGCCTCCGATGCTGGCTGCGTAGCACACGCACAGGGTCATGGCCTTGCATATGTTCTTCCTGTCGACCTCCCGCTGCCTCATGGAGGGACCTTCAAAATGCGCTTGGCTCCCTGTGGTGGGCACACTGCCGTGGGCACACTGGGGACCACCTGCCCAGCCCCAGCTCCTGACCCTGCCGCTGACCTGAGGACCCAGGCGTGCCAGCTCTGCCGGCTCCCTGCCCAGGTTCTGTCTCCCCCACCTCCAGCCCAGTGCTCTTATCCGGCCCCACGTGCCCCCCCAGCTACGTCCCTCGGCAAGGCCCAGGCTCCTCAGTGCTCCGAGCAAAGTCAGCAACTTCAGACACACTCCTTTCTTTCCTGCCTCCTTGTTCTTGCTCAAGCTGTTCCCTTCATCTGGAGGGAGGGGTCCACATCCATCTCAGATGTCCTCTCCTCCTAGCAAGGTCTCTCCCTTTTCTGCGCTCCCTCAGAGTCTGGCTAATGGCAACCCGTGGCCTCCCCCAAGTCGGATGAACTAACCGAGGGGCCTCTTGACTCCATCCCACCGGGCTCCACAATATGAGTGTGTCTGCTTCATCTCTGCTGGCCCAGGGTCTGGCAATCAGGCTATCAGCACAGGCTCTGAGTGGGCCCACGCTGGGCCCTGGGGATGGGGTAGCGAACAAGACAGAGAAAAACACAGGCACTGTCTGACTCGCCTGAGCTCGGTGCCTAGCGGGGAAGCAAAGGTGGGATGACCAACCCCAGTACCTGCGGGAACAGTGTGGAGGGATTTGGCCTGTTCAGAGGAGGCCTCCCTGAGGATGAGTAGGGGTAGAAGGGATTGAGGGGCATCCAGTAGGTGCTCAAAAGATACCCAAATGAATGATCAAATCAACACGTATTCATTTCTGTGATGGCGGGAACGGAGGGCAGGAACTTGCTATAAGCTCTACTTAAGGATCTAACTTTTATGCAATAATCACATTCCTAAAACTTAGGAAAACAGTGTCTTCTAAGTATTTCTCTATGTGCCTGCTAAAAGGAGGGCTCCAGGAAGCAGGGAGGTGGCTAAAGCTGTTGGCAACCAAAGGGAAGGCTGCCCTGGCCAGGGGCTCACCTGGCAGCTCGCCGGCCTTGCCCTTGTCTGTCAGCTCCAGAGCCCCGAGGCTGGCCTCGGTGGCTGCGCTCATGGCCTCCATCTGCCGCAGCACGGCCTCCACAAGGGGCACCATCATGGCCGTGGTGGCCGTGTTGCTGATCCACATGGAGAGAAAGGCCGTGACGCCCATGAAGCCCAGCATCAGCCTGCAGAGGAGGGGCAGGAGGAAAGCCGGAGGATCCCCCACCCCCACCTCTCACAAGCCCTAGGGAGCAGCGGGGGGCTAGGTGCCCCCTGCAGGGATGCCCGGGGTCAGGGCCAAGGTGCTGAGGCCAGTTCAAGATTGGGTGTCCAGGAAGGGATTGCAGTTTTAGTGCCTCCCTCCCTCCCTTCCCTCCCTTCCTCTGCCTCTCTCCCGCAAACATTACTGACATCTACTCTGCTGGCTACCGGGTCACCAGGCGGCCTCAGCCTCAGTCGTGGTTCTAAGGCGCTCACCATCTAGCAAGGGAAGCACCAGCATCCAGTTTGTGCGGACCCAGTGTGGAGAGTTGGCCCTAATATGACTTAGGGGTGCGCTGGAGCAGCCCTATGTGCAGGCAGACCAAACTTCCCACTTCTATCTAGAAGATTCCCACCCACCCTGACCCCACTTCTCCCCTCATGAGTTCAGAAAGGCTGCGTGGAGTCAGCCTTCAGGGGTAGGATGAGCCGGGGAGGGCCCTGGGGAAGTGGGACCTCCTTCATGGCTGATCCCCTGCCCCACCTCCCTCCATTCACGCCCTTTGCCGCCCTCCACTCTGCAGTGGACCGGGTCCCCAAACAGTATTCAGAAAACGTTCCCTTTCCGTGTAACACCCCACCTTCCACCTCTGTGCCACCTGTGTCATCTGCCTAGAAAACTCCTCACGGTCTCTCAAAGCCTTCAGGCAGCATCCCTTCTCTGTCACCTCCTTCCCAGTGCACACCAGGTAGGGCTGACCACACCCTCCTCAGTCTTCTCTAGGACACTTCTCGATGGCTGGATTTGAAACTGTTTCCATGTCTGCTCTCTCCTTAGAACGTGAGCAGGGAAGGTCTGATTCTTCTCCATGGGTCCCGCACACCTGGCGCAAGGCCAGGAGCAGAGGAGCTTGGGAGGGGCGGTTGGCTAAATGGAACTCAACCTCTTGGTCCCCATGCCCCTCTGCAGTCAGGCTTCTCCCCAGGGCCACTAATTTATTTGCCTGAAGAAGGGTCTCGGGGCTGCACTGCACCGGGCTTTAGCTGGTATCCGTGCAGTAGACCTCATGGACCCATGAGTACAAAGGCTGGGATCCAGGCTAGGATGAGGGTCAGAATTTACATGAATGAGGCTTCAACATGATGCTCCAAGGCACCAAGGGAGCCTCGACATACAGGTCGCCCCCAGCACAGGCAGTGCCCTGCGCAGCCGGAAGCCAGGCTCGGAGGAGGAGCCAGGGGGCAGGAAGGAGCAGAGACGCGTGTGTGAACGTCCTGGATTTGGGAGCGAAAGCGCTCCAGCACACTCCAGAATGAGGCCCACCCGCTGATGGAGAAAAGCCAACCACTCAAAGGATCCTAAAAGCAGGAATTCTGAGGCCTCACATTTCTAGAAAATGCAATGGCTTTTGATTTGACCCTGTAAACCAATCACCGGAGGGGCTCGGGTAACAGGTCAGAGAGTCACAAAGCCCTCACTCAAGGGAGCTGAGGCACCAAGGGTGCTTGGGCGGGCCAGGGTCTCTGTGTGCTCAGAGCCCAGCATGGTCCTTGACATGAGGACATAGCAGGAGGGATTTACTGTGAAGTAACCAACCTGCCTTCCCAGGGCTGGGCTGGGTCATGCCATCATTTAGGGAGCACGTTGCCTCAAAAAAAAAGGTGCATGCTGAGTTCCCAATTAGAGGGGGCAAGGCCCCATCAGATAGGCCCGGTCCAATCCCCATGTGACGTCAGCAAACCATTTAACTCCTCTCTGCCTCAGAACAGAACGTGGGTGATGGGAATAATCCCCAACCCCCAGAGGTGCGGTGAGAGTCAGATGAGGTGGTAAATAAGCCCCCGGTATCATGCCCGGGGCCCTGTGGGCGCTCAGTACACCCAGGTGATTCTGCTGTATCAACTCCACGGCTTGGTCGGAATGACCTGTGACTGGCAGGGGAGATCTTGGAGAGGGGTGAGACGACTGAGTAATGGGGAGAAGGTGGGGTAAGCAGCAGCTTTGCAGAGGGAACAGATGTGCCAGCTTTGGAGGGATGACCTTTCCGCTTCCCCCCGAGCTGGGTAGTTGAGCCATCTCTTTCCTGCTTTCCCCACAAAGCCCCTAGGGGTATCAGGCATGGCTTGATCTGGCCTCCACCCACCCAGGGGTCTGCCTGGCTGCCAAGCCCAGGTAAGGCCATGGCCAGTCCTTGCCTGTGGGTGATCTGGCCTGTGCCACACACCCCTCCCTGGCCCTGGGGCCTACTGCAGGGCCCTGCGGTAAGAGAGAGAAGGGGTAATTACTGGGCAGGCTTGGCCCCCACCCAGAGGAGCGTGCGCAGGGCGATCCTCTTATGCAGGTTCCAGTGCTCCACAGCCACAGCCACGATGAGGCCGCCCAGGAACAGCATGTTGGTGTCCTTCATGTACTGGACGCACACCTGCAGGATGGCATGGAGGCCCCATCAGGCCTGCCCCCTGACCACACACTGCTTGGGCTCAGGGTCACCCAAGTCCCCAGAGATAGGCGAGCAGAGCAGATGCTGACTTCAGGGCAGCTTGGAATGGGGATGGAGGGTCAAGGGTATGTCTCTATGCCAGAGAGAGCCCACAAACAGGGTATTATCTGGTCCCCCGGGTCCTAGGCAGCTCAGGGAAGGGCTCGGGAGAAGGAGCCACTGGGAGAGAAGCAGGAAGCCGCCCGGATGCTCTGGGACTGCTCACCTGTTTGGAGTCCAGAATCTTGAAGAGTGGGAAAAACAAGGCAGGCATGAGGGCAGTGACAGCCAGAGGGATGACTTCTGTGCACCAGTAAATCGCCATGAGGATGATGACGTAGGCACACCTGACAAACTGAAGAGACGGCACTGAGGCCTGGCGAGCTGCTGCCGCCCCGCGCCCCACCCCAGAACACTCGGGACAGCAGGGCATGGACTGCCAAAACAGGGTGGCATGTCAGTGGGAACCCCTGCTTCCCTGCCCCCGTCAGCACAGCCTTCCAGGGTCAGGACAGTGAGGCGGGCACAGGACCCGTCATCAAGAGACTCCTGCCCCCTGCCCCCCAGCTGTGCGGTCCTGGGCAGGTCTCTCACCTCTCCAAGCCTTGCATCCTCACGTCTTCACAGGGAAGAAGAGGGGGGAAAGGAGGAGGAGGAGGAGGAGGAGGAAGGGGAGGAGGAGGAAGAAGGAAGAGGAAGAAGAGAAAAAAAAAGAAAATACTGTTTTTGATGACCCGCTCTAAAAATTAAATCATTTTACAAAGTAAGTGCAATTCTTAGGAAAGGCTCCCCAAAGCACATCCTCAAACTCCTGGTATCTGTATCTAATTTCCTTCTCAAAAGGCTGCTCCAACTTTCTCGGCTCCCAGAAATGTGTGTTGTAAACCAGCTCATTCAGACAATGGCCAGCACTGAGTATTTTCAGGGTTGTTGTTTATTATAATTGAGAAGATGGTCTTGGTGTCTATTAGCCTCTCTAGTCACAAGGGTCTCAAGCTTTACTGTTCGTATTTAATCTTGTGTGAACTGCCTGTTCACACCCTTTAGCTACTTAGCCACTGGGATCTTGACTTTGGAGTGAGACAGACCTAGGTTTGGTTCAAGCGCTCGCAGCCCTGGCCCCTTACTCACTGTAGGACTTTAATTCTCCGTCTCATCGCCTAATAAAATAGGGATAATAATGCCCACCACCCTGGGTTGTTTTTTGTTTCATCAGCATTTTTACTATAATCATTATTAACCACCCAGGCTCTGCCTCTCCCTCATTCCAGCCCCCTCCACTTTAATCAGCCTCCAAAACCTATAGCTTCTACCCCAAAATCTTCCTCTTTCCCTTCTTCCTTCACCCTGTGGCCCTGCCTTTGCTCAGGCCACATCTTCTGCCTGCATCACTGCCGCTATCTTTTTTTTTTTTTTGCTGTTTTATTCGCTGTAGTTTTTTTTTTTGTAATTGAAGTATAGTTGATTTACAATATTGTGTTAATTTCAGGTGTACAGCACAGCTATTTTCTAATACGATCTTTCTACTTGCATCACTCCACACTGCTGCTCCCTCTTTCTCTTTTTACAAACCGGATCATATCACTCCCTTGTTTAAAAGCCTTCCTTTGCCTTCAGGACAAAAGCCAAATGCCTGAGCCTGTCCTGGGAGACCCTCTGCGATGGAGCAGTCCCTGCAGGGCCCTCCAGCCACATCTCCCATGCCCACTCCCACCCCGAGCTCCTGTGACCCCAGGGCACTGGTGGGAACTGAGGCAGATGCTCCGCCTCCCACGGCTGCTCTCACACATGACACCGTTCCTTTGGCCTGGAGTGAGTGCTGGGGGCTCAGTTCACTGCTGCCCTTAGTCTGGGTCTGTGTCCTTCCTCTATGCACGCCCCCACCCGCAGCAATTAGCACACTGGGTTGGCATTATATTTCACCCACCATTGAACACTGAACAGTGGAGTGAGCAGTGGAGGGCAGAATCCGTGTCACTCGGCATCCAGCACAGGCCTGAAACCCCGGGGACACTGCAAATGCTGATTAGAGAAACGGACCAGCACAGCATGGGCTGTGACAACACTGCTGGGGAAACGTACCTGCACACAATCACTGTTTATCACCACCCGAGATAACACATATTATACGCATGGAACGTCACACAAAGGCTGAGACATTCTTTGTCTGGACCGTGTTATCAGTGATAAAAATAAATCTTTCTTCGGCAGCCCATGAGAACCCCAGGACACCTCCCTACTGTCTAATGCAGGGTTTCTCAGCCTCGGCACTACTGACACTTTGGGTTGGATGGTTCTGTGTTGGGGGTGGCGGGGGCCTGTCTTGTGCATGGTAGGATGTTTGGCAGTATCTCTGGCCTCCACCCTGCTAGATGCCAGTGGCACTCTCTCCAGTTGTGACAACAAAAAATGTCTCCAAACTTTGTCAGATGTCCCTTTGTTGGGAAGGAGGGGAGAATCAATGCGGGTTGAAGCCTCTGGGCCCAAGGCAGGATAGCAACGTGGTTAGAAGACCAGGCTTTGACACCGGGCAGGCCTGATCAATGTCCGCTGTCTGCCATTGTGTGGCCTTCAGTTACGCCTTCTCTGGGCCTTGGTGTCAAGGGAGAGAGAGGTAGGAATGGTCCGCTGCAGGGGGGCAATAAGACGGTGTGCTGTAGAGAATTTTAAAACGGTAATACTGTCTAAAACTCAGTCTCCCTCTTCTTATCATCATGTGAGAACAATTCCCAACGATGTCTTTGATAAAATACTCCTCCCACTCCCAACCCTGGCCCCTCCCCCTGCTTGTTTCATGTCCTCACCTGTAAATCGAGGATTTAAAAGTACCCATTCTTAACATATGGCACACAGAAAGTGATTTTTTTATTATCTGAACTTAGAAGCGGCAGGTGACACGTGTAACCAGTTTTCCCGGGACAGTTCCTAGAGGCGCCAGAAGTAACCAACAGAAAAGACACAGGCTAACTGCCCTCTCACCTCCATGCTCCTATCAGGAGGCCCAGGAGGTGCCCCATCCCTGAATAATACCAGTCAGCAAACTTGACCCTCCCTCGTCTAGAATGCTCCCAGAGTGTTGTGGAGAGAGCAGAATAGGACAGGCGACCTTAGAGAAGCCTGAGGAGGGGTTGGTCACCATGCAGAATGAGACGGATTCTGCCTGCAGGTGGGAGCCCAGTTCCTGGTCAGTTCGGAGCCTTCCCTGCCGCTGAGAATGTGGCCGGAGGAGCACTTCAAGCTGAGCTCACAGTGGACAGTGGGACTTAAAAGTCCACACCCAGCACCGTGGAGAGCACATAGTGGGGCTCAAAAAATACGTTAAGTGCACAACTGAAGAAAACCATGGCTCATTATTTACCTAATTATTAACAAATAAGGGCGTCCATGACATAGTGCTTAATGGAAAAAACGTAGCTAAGAGAACATGCTGTGTGCGTGTCTTATGGGATTTGAAAGTCTTTTCATTTTTACTTTATACTTTACAGACTTTAAACATAAGAATTTTCACATAACTTTAATAACACAATGAATATACTTTTTTATTTAATAAAAAGCTATTTTTTTTAAAGAAAGAACCCAGAGAACAGGCAGAAAAGTGGAGCAGAGATGAAGACAGGAAGGAAGCAAGGTGCAGGAGATGAGTAAAAGAAGAAAGGCTGCAGGAGAGGGGCCCGGGCACTGGCAGAGGGTGACATGCCCTGGGAGTCGCCACCCCGCTTGGACGGGGCCGCCCAGGCTGCCAACTTCTCGCCAGCTTCCCCGCTGCGCTGCCCCCTGCCCTGGGTTTCCTTGCAAACTTTGTGGCCGTGGGTGGGGACGGGGAGCTCTTCAGTGGTGACCAAAACAGAAGCACACAGGGAGAAAACAAGCAGACGGGGTTCTGTCTCCCAGTCACCTGCACCACCGGGAGAGAAAGCACGTGAAGTCAGCCCCTGGAATGACTTTTACTGACACCTCCTCTTCCCTCGCCTGATCCTCACTCCCGGGGCAGGTTAATGACATGCATACACAGCCTGAGTTGGGGTCCCAGCTCAGGGCCACCTGTGTGTCGGGGGATGGGATGTGTGGGGGTGGGGTCTCGGTCATACTCTTCCGGAGCAGGAAGGTCAGCAAAGCTACCATAATTAGTCCAGGGAACATCACTCCCCACCAGCAGAACTAAAATCACAGCTCTCCTGCCTGGCTCCCTCCCACAGATGATAACAGCCCCAAATCTTTTTCTACAGAGGAAATATGGCCGATCACAGTTGGTGTGGAAACTAAAGAACCCCTCTAGTTGGATCTGCTGTCCTTGGCCCATCCAGGGTCTGTGTTCAGCCCACCCAAGGGCTCCTCCCAGCCTCCCCCTCCCCCATCCTAGGAACCAGCATAATCCCTTTTGGCACCTAAAGCCATAAAATGTCAACAACCAAACCACCTTGCCCCATCATACAGACGAGAACACCAAGGCCCAGAGAACGCAGGGGCTTGGCTAAAATCACAAGGATGGGTGAAAGGTGGAAGTCCGGTTCTCTAAAAGATTGGCTTCCTGATACCCCAGTACAACCCCATTCCTCTAGGACTGCCCTCAGAACATCCCCTAAAGAGCCCCTCTGTTTCCCAAACCTGCTTGGGCTGGGGGGAGCTGAGGTTTCCTGTCTGGGCTGAGAGTGAAAGGTGGAAAGAGGGAATGAGGAAGGAGCAGCCAGCAGCCACAAAAGCCTTCAAAGGGCTCGGGCCTCTGCCAAACAGGCCTCGCACTGCCCAGCAGGGCCTGGGCCAGGGCTCCCCGCACCGCCCCCACCCTGTGGCCAAGGCCATTCATTCTCCGCTTCCCTCCTGGGAGCACCAGGAGGCCAGGGCTTGGGACACAGCTTCCCCGAGACCCTGCGTCGTGCCACCCAAGGCGTGAGCTCTGGGACTGTGTCCCGCCTCCTGCCGCCGCCACAGCAGGCAGTGAGCAAAAGCAGGCCGACCTGACCTGCCTTTCAGCTGGGAGCAGGCTTCTGACTCAGCTGTGGCTGCCCAGGTTTCAGAGCTGGAAAGAAATGTGGATCACAGACAGGGAAACCGAGGCTCAAAGGAGGGCCAGAGAGGGACAAAGATGGCACTCAGGGTTCACTTAGGTGATGATCTTTTCGTGTAGGTCCCCGACTGGCCTCGGAAGCCACCTACAGCTGGGAAGTCCCCATTCCCCAAGGGAAGAGACAGGAGAAAGAAGGGAAAGACAAGCCCCCAGGCTCCCTCTTGGTACAGGTGGCATTTGGGGGGCCTGGGGACCGGGTTATGCACTCTGGGGAGATTCTGAGCCTATAGAGGGGCTGTGTGGCCAAGATCGGTGCTAACTTCTGGGTTTCTGTGCTTGCCAAAACAGTTCTTGTGCCCTGGGATCTGTGAACCCCAAGATCCATGGCTGTCAGAATTCTTTGCAGGGCACCTCCCATAGCACCCGGAGCTCCTGAGCGTCCGTGCCCCAGGGGAGCCGTGCCCGCCCCCGGGAATCCGTGCGCTCCACCTAATGCTCCCAGGTTCGGTGCCCGCTGCTGGGCACCCGGCGCCCAGAATCCAAGGGGCTGCCCAGAGACGCAACTGACCTTGGCGGGCATCAGAATGATGAGTGGCAGCAGCAGAATCGGGGTGACGAACAAGATCACGAAGGACTTGAACTTGGAGACATAGCTCAGTGCGGAGGCCATCGCGGAGAGGGAGCCTGGCGGTAGAGGCGAGAGAGGGGCAGCTTGTAGCTTCACGGGCTTAAGAAGGGGCCGCAGTCCAGGGGGTTGGAGGGGGCGGCGGCAACTCCGCCTCCCATGGTGGGGCCTCCCCGCGGCCCCGGGGCGGGGCCAATCCCGCGGGGTCGGTGGGACAAGCCTGCCCCCAACTCTGCCTGCGGGCGGAGGCGGGCGGCGCCCACGGACTCCAGCGCTTCGGGCGGGCCCTCCAGGAGTGGTCTGGGCCCTGGCACCTCCTGGCTCTCCGAGGCTTTCCTGCAGTGCCCTAGACAGGCGCGCCCGCGGACGGCCAAGCGAGAGTGATCGGTCATTCAGTCTGCGGGCTTAGGCGTGCGGCACCCCCTCTGCATCCGCACCTGCCCTTCCTGGGCCCTGCCGGGGTCCCCGGTGAAAGTCCCTAGCGGTTTCTGAGTCTTTCGGATCCATCTCCCCAACCTCTCCCTCCTCTTCACCTGGTTACTCCTGTTCCTCCCACTCCCATCCCGGAGGGGTCTCCCGCAGCGACCCACCGCGCGCCCAGCGCCGTCGGCTCCGCGGGCCTCCCCGCCCCCCCGTCCCCCCCCAACCCCGTCACCCTCAGCTCCCATGCAGTGTCCGCGCTGCTCTGGGCACAGGACTCGTCCCCAGCGCGCCCTCTCCCACCCAGCGCATCCCGGGCACTCTCCAGCGATCGCGGAGGAGGTGAGGCCACCGTCCTCCGCAGCCCGGGGTGCTTTCGCCCTCCAGCGGACACTGGCGCAGCCCGCCGACGTCCTGCTGGCACTGCGTGCGCGGAAGGCGGACTGAGCCCGCCTGACAGCGGCAGCTACTGCCATTCTACAGGGGAAACGAGGGTCCAGAGAGGAAGGGACTTAACCAAGGCTGCCCTGAGAGGGTCGTTCATTCACTCGGCCCGCCTCCTGCGGACAAGTACTGAGTACCTATTCTGTGCTAAGCCCAGACACCACCACCCCTATCTATCACTTTCTTTTTTCCTCCCTTCTCCTCTGCCTGCCGGGCTTCTCATTCTGCAGCTTTCTTTGGGGGAGGCCTACCCCTGTTTGTTGTTTAACCACAGCCTGTTCCTTAGTTATTAGTATCCTCTGTCTTCAACCCAGCCCTGGTGCCAGAGTCCCAGATTCTCCATATTTCCAACTTTTTCCAGCCTGGATGTGCCTCAGGCCCTACAACTCAACACATCCTAAATCAAGTTCACGAGTCTCCTCCTGTGACCTCCACCTAAGGACAGGTATTCCCCCAAACCCTTCCTGTATCTTTCTTCTGTCCTCCCCCTTTGTAATTCTCATTCATCTAAACCTGGGTTTCCCTCCATCCCCCCATCCCAGGGCACTTAGCACTGTTTGTACCTATTTAATTATTGGTGTGATTTTTATTTAACGTTTGTTTTATTCATCACCATATGTCCAACCAGCACCTTTTACAGTGCCTGATCTGATACGTGCACTCAAAACTTTTTCTCTGGGGTGTGTGAGTGAATGCAAGTAGTCAGTGAAAAAAATCAATCAATAGTCAATCTAAGAAAGAAATGGAAATTTTTATTACAGCCAACCTGAGGATTAAAACCCAGGAAATAGTCTTTCAGAAAGCTCTGAGGACTGCTTTGTCTGTTAGAGGTCAAGGCATTTGAGTTTTTGAGACAAAGGGTTATACATCAAAGTAACATGTTGACGGTTTACATAGTCCAACAAGGCAAGTAGTGGGTTACGGTGACCCCTTACAGGATTGAAAGAGGAATGTTATCTCCTGAGGAGTTACCTTGCTGGCGCCAGGAGAAAGTTCCCCCCAACCTTTTTTTTTTTTTTTTTGGCGAGTAGGCATTCCTTTGTCTTCTGAGGGGGTCTAGTTAATGTATAATGCAGATGCACAATGCACATTAAAGGGATGAAAGTAGTGGCTCAAACAGGCAGAGAGATAATTTTATGTTTAAAATTTTTCTTGTCCTGCCTTAAAAATAATTTTATTTCCTCTAAGTAAACCATTTCCTTACAGTAATACAACTGCTTTTATTACCCAACCGCACTTGGGTCCATTCGCCCAACACTCAGCAAAGCAAGTCTACTGACACTGGGTTGTGGTGAAGTATGGTGTTTATTGCAGGTGCCAAGCAAGGAGAATAGGCAGCTCATGCTCAAAAAGACCCAGACTCCCCAATGGCTTTCAGGGAAGAGTTTTTAAAGGCAACATTTGGGGTGAGGGTTGCAGGGGACATGACTTTCTTCTGATTGGTTGTTGGTGGTGGGGTAACAAGGTGGTGTCTTGCGACTCTTAATCGTCAACCTTCTGGTTCCAACTAGTCTGGGGTCTATGTGCTTGTGGTCAACAAGTACCCCATCCTCCACCTGGGTGGGGGCGGGTGGGGTCTTAGTTCTTGCAGAACAATTTAACGATGTGTGTCAGATTGTATATATATCCCTCGAGGAGGAACTAGTACCCTGTTTTATTGCTGACCTATTGTTTCTTGACTGCTTTTCCTCTGTTTCTGCGTTCCCTCACTTCCCTTATTAATAACTGCTTGAGTCTGCTCTTTGGAATTCAGGGAAGACCTAGGAGACCAAAGCCTTTTTCTACAAAAAAGAAATGGACACGGAGGGGCTTTTTTTACCCGGGAGGGCCCCACAGGGTCCTGCTCGGTTTCAATCCCCCTTTTCTTTGATCCTCCTCAATCCTAAGGGGAACAGGGGCAGGACAAGAAAGAGAATAAAGTTTTGGATAGAGAGGTTAGCCATAAACTCAGCAGGGGAACGCGGTTTTAGGGAGACTCGATTTCACTTTAAAGGGGGTATACGTGGTTAGAGCATGGACTCTCGAGCTGGACTGCCTGAAGGCGTATCCTGCCCCTAATCCCATCCCGGCTGTGTGCCTTATCAAGTTGCCCTCTCTGAGCTTATTTTTTCACAAATAACACCAACTTTGACTTGAGAAGGTTGCTTTGAAGATTATATGAATTAATGCTCAGAAAATGCTTACCAGTGCCCTGGCATATAATCAACAATCAGTAAATATTTGCTTTTGCAATTATATGCAAAATACTCTTAGTGTCAGGAACAATGGGGAAGGCTTCACCCAGGAGGTGGCATTTAAGCTGAGACTTCAAGTCTGAGTAAAAATTTGCCAGGCAGCAGTGGAAGGTAGTCAAAATCACCAATGAATGATAAAGTGTTCAAATCGTTGAGAAAAATCCTGAGATAATTCAGGAATACTGGAGACTAAAGTGCAGCTACACCAAAAATAAGCTAATAAATGGAAAGATTATACCAAGTTCATGGATAGGAAGACCAAACATTGTAAAGATATGCATTCCTCTCAAATTAATCTATAAATTCATTTCAATTCCAATGAAAATCCCAACAGAATTTTTATTTGACAAGCTAAATCTAAAGTTCAAACTTTTGCAAGGAGCCAAGAATAGATAAGACACTTCTGAGGAGAGGGGGGAAATTAGTCTTTTCAGAATAAGACTCACTAAGTGATAGTAACTGATGTAACCATTAACTATTGGCATGAAGATAGAAAAATAGATGAGTAGCATAAAATGAAGAGCCTAGAAGTAGACCCAGGCTTACATGGAAACTTGCTATGCAAGAGAGATTACATGGACTAACCAATGCCTACTGGCAGCTGCTAAACTAATTAGTTCTAAGCAGTAGAGGCATTTTTCTTTCACTAAATATGTTAAACACATAACAAAAGTTTGATCATAATATGTAACAAATTAATAAAGTTATTTCTGATTTTTTAATCCACGAGTCATTCACTTATTCCCAATTCTCATCAATTGAAATGGGAATTCAATTGATACGTGCAAATTTATTTACCAAAAAATACTGACAAAGTACTGATGAGGACATGTAGCAACCGGGTCTCTCATTCATTGCTGGTGGAAATATAAAATTGTGCAAACACTCTGAAAAATAGTTTGGCAGTTTCTTATAGAGTTAAACTTACATTTACCATAAAACCCAGCATCACACACCTGGGTATTTATGCTAGAGAAATGAAAACTCATGTTCACACAAAAACCTATATGTGAATGTTCAGAGGAATTTTATTTACAATAGCCCCAAGCTAGAAACAATCCACATGCCCTTCAGCGGCTGAGTGGTAAAGAGGCTGCACTTTATCCACGCAGTTGGAATACTACTCAGCAGTATAAAACAAGAAAAAAGAAAGAAAGAAAGATAAAGAACGTACTTGGATGGATCTTAAGGGCATTATGCTGAGAGTAAAAAGCCAATCACAAGATGTTACGTACGGCATTCCATTTATATAACATTCTGCACGTGAAAAAAACTAGAGGGAGGTGGAACAGACCCGTAGATGCCAGGGGTCAGGGTTGGGGGAGAATGTGACTATAAAAAGGTGACTGAGCAGTTTTATATCCTAACTGTAGTGATGGACATACTAATCTATCCACATGATAACGTTTCATAGAACTACACCCACACCCACATACACACACACACACACACACACACACACACCTGCATGTAAAAATCAGTAAAACCAAATAAAGTCTGTAGTTGAGTTGTTAGGATCGTACCAATGTCAATTTCCTGCTTTTAATAGCATACTATGTCTATATGGAATGCTGTGTTGGGGCAGTCTGGAGAATGGTATATGGGAACTCTCTGTACTCTTTTTGCAACTCCTTATAAATCAAACTATGTTAAAATTTAAAAACGCTTTTAAAATTGCAGTAGGTAAAAAATAAACTTTAGACTAATGAATCCAATCCCTCCCAATTCATATTTTTATGGCTGATACTGTAGCAAAGAGAATGGTATTACTGTTGAGAGGGTGACATGCATAAAACATGCCTAAGAATGCAGTTGGTGAATAGTTTTTCTTAAACTTTAGATACTTTTATTTGAGTCTATTTGTGTCTATTTGGGCAGGGTGTGTAAGTATTTCTGTGGATAGAGCAGCTACAAGGACTGGTCACTGCTACTAAAAGCAGGCATCGCTTGTTTCCAGGCTTTAACTTGGGAACACTGTTTTATTTGTAAACAAGTTTTGGTTGCTAGAAATTCAACAACCAAAATTCAGCTTGATTCGCTCAGAGTATAGGATGTTGCCATTAGAAGAGAGTGTTGGTCAGCTTTCGCTAGGTTCAGCTTGCGACAGCAAATATTTACTCCAGAGCTGCAAGTCGGCTGGGAGTCTGCGGTTTTCCAACTCTGCTGCCGGCTGTGGGTAGATTGTGGGCAGCTCCATATTCTTCTCATTTCTGAACTGTGGGTCTGCTTCACTTGCTTTCTCATTCCGAGACCCAGACTGAGGAAGCGGACGCTCTCAGGACACGCTGTTCCCAAGGCGGAGAGCAGGAGCAAGAGGGCTGGTGGGACCTCGCAGCACCTCTAGAGCTTCTGCTCAGGTACAGCATACCTCATCTCTCCCCTTCCACTAGCCAAAGCAAGTCCCATGGCCACGTCCAAAGTCAACAGGGTGGGAATTGTACTCCGTCTGCAGGGAAGGATTGCAAAGATGGGAAGGGAATTAATAATTGTGAACAAATAATCTGACCTACCACACGTGATAAATATTATTAAGTCCAGAGCATTACACTTACATCTTTTAGAAGTGATGTGTGTGGAAATGGGATCAACTTGTATGAGTTATATGAGCTTGGTTACTTGAGTTACAAGAATTCAGAAGTGAGATGGTTGTTACAGGGATATAAATTAACATAGCTCTTCAAACTGGAAAGTGAAATCAGACTTTTTTTCACACAAAATAAGTCTTATTTGGATGATTACTTTGACAATAAATACTGACTTTGCCAATTAGGTTATACAGAGGATGCTTCCCATAAGCCAACTGAGCTAAATTTGTAGCTTCAATATTTTGACACATGTATAGTTGAATCTCATGATAACAGAAAATAACTTTCCATTGTAACAGATGAGTCTTAAGAGATGCTTCTATGGTGAAAGAGGTATTTAATTATCATTTGAAAATCCTAATAAAGACTTTTTGGTGGAATTCTTGAAAGTTGAACAGGAAAATGACCCTAAAAGTCTGAGCAGCAAATGCTTTTCTGAGCCAGGTGCTTTCCAGTTCTTTGCTGTCAATGAAATTGAGTGAGAACCAAATCAGGCTGCCAAATGATACAACATCCAAAACAATTTTCTATGATAGATCATTATGCGATTTTTGGTGAATTTGGTGCAACTTGGGAAAGTTCATAGAAGTAAGAAACTCTGCTCTTAAAAATCTTCTATTCCTATCTATTTACATCAGCAAAGTTGCTCAGAGCCTACATCCATAACAGAAAATAAGGATAGAATTGATGCTGAATCTTGCCTCCACCAAGTAATAAGTAACATTCATCCATGGCTAACTGATAACAAATTAAGCCCCATCGACCTTATTGAACTGCCTTTGCCATCAAATTTCACTTTTTATATATAATAATTACTTATAAAAATCTCTTATACTTATGTTGCTTTGGTTAAGTGTATACTAATAATTGCTGTCATAACTTAAAGCAGAAGAAAATTTTAACTCTTAGAGCCTTACTTTCATAAAAATTTTAAAACATGAGTATTTCAATTTATACACATATTTTTATTGTGGAAAAATATGGTTGGGAGAGCGGTAGAAGACTTCAAATAAAAAATATGTTAACAGATTTTATTAACCAAATGGAATGGAAATATAAGATAAATGAGAAAAATAACTACATAAAATTTTGGTCTGCCAAGGAAGAGTTTACTTGAGTATTTTTAAAGTGGAGGGCTTCTCTGGTGGCTCAGTGGTTAAGAATCCGCCTGCCAATGCAGGGGACACGGGTTCAAGCCCTGGTCCGCGAAGATCCCACATGCCACGGAGCAACGAAGCCCGTGCGCCACAACTACCGAAGCCCGTGCGCCTGGAGCCTGGGGTCCACAACAAGAGAAGCCACCGCAGTGAGAACCCCGCGTGCACCACAACAAAGAGCGGCCCCCGCTCTCCGCAACTAGAGAAAGCCCATGCGCAGCAACGAAGACCCAACGCAGCCAAAAATAAATTAAAAAAAAAAATAAAGTGGATAATAGCATGTATCAAATTACTATGATATTTAGATTCCATTGGATGCATGTTGAAAAGTGAAGTAACAATTTTATTTTTAAATGATATTTATAATAACCAGACATGACATTCTTTGCAACTATCAGTTTGAACTATATGAAATTGTTAATATTCAACCATTTTCAACCTACAAATATGGCAGATTCATATGGCTCAAACTAGTATTTAAACTTATGCTATAATAACCTAAATGAGAAAAGAACTTGAAAAAGAATAGATACATGTATATGTATAACTGATTCACTTTGCTGTACACCTGAAACTAACAAAACATTGTTAATCAACTATACTCCAATATAAAATAAAAATTTTTTAAATAATTAAAATATATGTATACATAAAATTTTTTTTAAATAAACTTATGATAAAAAATTTAGATGACAACTTAAAATGTGGAAAGAGATACATAATTTTTTCAAAATTACCTTAGGGAGCGCATGAGTGCACAAGAAGTTCAAAGATCATTGTCCTAGGAAAAATTATCTGCACATATGTACAGGAGACATATAAAAGAAAGTTATGGTAATAGTGTTTGCAAGAACAAAATATATGAAAAATCCAATAACAAGAGAATAAATAAATAAATTGGGATGTTTTCATGCCAGATTTTTATATAGCAGGAAAAATGAAGGAATTAGAGGTATACACATAAATATAAATGAAGCTTATAAGTATTTGGTGAAAGCTTTATAATATTTGGTGAAAGAAGTAAGTTACAGAATGACACTTACAGAGTGATAATGCTTATAAAATTTTAAATATGCAGTATAATACTATATTTTGCTTAAGGATACAAACAGAAATAGTAAAAGTATAAAGACTAGAGGGATAAATAAACACCATATTCAGTCTGGTTTTAACCTGGTAGGGAGGAGGCCTGTGATTAGAGAGGAGAGCTCCAACTATATCTGAAATGTTTTATCATTTTAACTGGGTGTGGATACAGAGATGTTTATCATATTTTCCTTTATAGTTTTTAACATATTTTAAAAATTGCAAAATAAATGCTCATAATATTTTTAAAGCGGCCTGCATATATTTAACACTAGAAAAACATTCGTAAGACTCCAGGTATAAGATAAAGGAAAAAAAATATTTCAGACAAAGAAGAATAGCCAATGTCCCACTTATTGAATATTTAGTCTCCAAAGGTCATCTTTGGGGGCGGGGGGGATAGAGGGATAGTTAGAGCAGCATAGGGACGAAAAAGGACTGGGTGTTTTTAAGCTAGGGATCTTTTTATCACTGTGTATACAAATGAGGTCTGAATGAACATGTGAACTTTGATCCCTTTTCCAAATTGATGCTGGGTCCAAAGTTCTGTGCCATGAAATAGTAATAGTGGCCTTGATAGGCAAATCTGAAAACACAGATTCGCTGAGTGAGGATTCAGAATTTCCCCTTTGCTCTAATTATTCAGTTCCCTTCTTGCTGGATGGCAAGTCCTTTTTTGCCCCCTCTCTCTCTCTTTCAGATACATCCATCAATAGAAAAGATAAAAATATTTGTTGGGAGGGTCTTCCCTTTAGTAAAATGTGTACCTTTTATAGCACGTTGCATTTCATTGTTAAAGATGCGGTATAGAGTTCTATACCTCTGAATTAAGTTATATAATTCTTTTTATATAAAGTTGTTCAGAATCTCCACAGTGCAGATTGTCAAGTGGATGAGGACTGGGCAGTAAGGTCACTGTAGATGGAATGGGGTTCAGCAGAGACAGAAGCCAGACTGCAGTAGGGTAAAGAAAGGACGGGAGATGACGCGTGGAAACAAGCGAGATGAGACCTCTCTTTACCGAAGTTCAATTGTTAAAAAAAAAAAAAAGTGAGATTTACTTGAAAGGGCTAGAGGGTCAAAGGAGTTTTTAATTTGTTTATTTGTAGTAGTATATACATTTTAACTCCATTTATACAAGGTTTAACAGTATACAAAAACAATATTATATGTTGTTTATGGGTCCAAACATAAGTAGTAAATGTTTAAAAGCCATGCAAAGGAATAATAAGCTCCAAATTTAGGAGAGTAGTTATATATGGGAAGGCAGGAAAACAGAACTGGAGGACACAGGGAACTTCAACTATTATTTCTAATATTTTCTTAAGCTGAGTAGTGGGTGAACAGATTTTTTTTTTATTTTGACATTTTAAAATATTAATAATAATGCTTTTACTTATATAAAATAAGTGAGGGGATTATTTCAAAAAATAAACAAAATTTATAGAAAGATCAAATTTTATTTAAAGTAGAAATAGGAAACTGGAAAGTCAAGTCTTTGCTTAGAGAGTTCAGAAAAAAAGAAAAAACTAGAGGGATAGCAGAGAAGATATCAACAGAACCCCAGCTGTTATTTACAATATGTAAGTAAATAATCTAGTTTTGCTTAACTTCAACCAAAAAGGGAGAGAGACCGGAATATAACTGTTAAAAAAAAAAAAAAAAAATCAAGAGGAATGCAACAGAAGGGAAATTGTGCAAGCAGAAGGGAAGGTTTCCCAGTATGCCTAAGTGACTTCCCTTACTATAATTCCAAAAGGTGGTTATATGGACCTAATCTGGAAGTCTGTATGTGTGGTTCTTTCCATCTGCCCTGAGGATGGTACAGACGGCCCTCCAAGTATGGGCGGAGGAGGAAGGAGACAGAGGTGGAGCTGTGGATTGTATATAAATGTGAGTGTTCTTCCAACTGTGTGCCCTAGAATTTCTTGATTACCCTGAGTATCTGGTGTTTCTTCCTGCCAAGCAGGCTACTGTTGAGGTAAAATAAGCCAGTGTGGTCTGATCTGCATTGCCTTACTTGCTCTTCCCATCAGCGGCCACACATGGAAGTGGCCCTGGAATGAGAGATAACAGAGTTCATTCTCCTAATGACATTTCCAACCTGGCTGTTGATGGTCGTCATTGCGGCAACCTGTTATCTCTCTGGCTCTCCCGGCGCCCTTGTACCACTAGAAAGGGCCGAGATGGCGACAAGAAGGAACTAAAGGGACTTCCCTGGTGGCGCAGTGGTTGGGAATCCGCCTGCCAATGCAGGG
The DNA here is from genome assembly GCF_965194825.1 of Balaenoptera physalus. NCBI lineage: Eukaryota > Metazoa > Chordata > Mammalia > Artiodactyla > Balaenopteridae > Balaenoptera > Balaenoptera physalus. The sequence continues at coordinate 53,645,796 of NC_138901.1, read as the reverse complement.
GACGCGGGCTCGTTCCCTGGCCCGGGAAGATCCCACATGATGCGGAGCGTCTAGGCCCGTGCGCCACAACTACTAGGCCTGGTCTCTAGAGCCTGTGAGCCACAACTACTGAGCCCACGTGCCACAACTACTGAAGCCTGCGTGCCTAGAGCCCGTGCTCTGCAACAAGGGAAGCCACTGCAATGAGAAGCCCGCGCACCACAACAAAGAGTAGCCCCCTCTCGCAGCAACTAGAGAAAGCTCGCGCGCAGCGACAAAGACCCAACACAACCGAAAATAAATAAAATAAAATAAAAAGAAGGAACTAAAGCAAGATGTTTGACAGCACTAAACAGATTATTTCAACAACCAATTAATCACCCTACCTACCGCACCTCTTCCCATCCCCCAGAGGTACACACTTGCAACAGTACTTCTAGCACTTTCTTCCAGTATTTACCTCTGTATTTCTTTTCTTTTCTTTTCTTTTCTTTGGCCTGCGCCATGCAGCACACGGGATCTTAGTTCCCCGACCAGGGGTGGAACCCGTGCCCCCTGCAGTGGAAGCGTGGAGTCCTAAACACTGAACCACCAGGGAATTCCCCATATTTCTAAGTAAAATAAACTGCAATTTTGCGACTTCCCAAGTTTATAAAATATTTCTTGACTTCCTATCATAAAAGATGAGCATGCAGCCCTCTTACACAAATCCTACCACATCACTGCCAGCCATTTCTCCTTTCCCTCCCCATGTCTTCTCAACATTTTGTTTGTCAACATTCTAACTGTTGATCATACATCGACCTGCTGGGAGGGTGGCTCATCTCTGAGTACATGAAAGCTGTTCGTCTGGGAGCCTCCAGACCTCATCCTGTGCGTCTCTTTATTTGGCTGGGCCTGGTTTGTATCCTTTATGATACACTGTAATCATAAGTATAGCACTTTCCTGAGTTCCATGAGTCATTCTAGTGGATTCTCGTACCTCAAGGAGTCGTGGGAACTCCCAGACTGATCAGAAGTGAGGGTAACCTGGGGACCCCCAAGCTTGTGGCTGGTGTCCTTAGTAGCTAGTGGGAACCCCAGGATTTGTAGCCAGTCAGGAGTGTGGGAGGGTTTGGCGTCCCTGAACTTGCAACTAGTGACTGAAGTGAGGTCGGGCTCAAGGGGAATGTGCCTTTATCCGGTGAAATTTGATCTAACTCTGGTAGTTAGGCTTAGAATTGTATTGTGCGTGGATAAATACAAAAGACCATTCTTTTCCCTCTTGATTTCTTTAGAATTCCTATGGCTTTTTAATGCACAATTTACAACATTGCCAGATGGTGTCAGGACTGAATTGTATCCTCTCAAATTCATATTTTGAAGCTCTAAACCCCAAAGTGTCGTATTTGGAGATAAGATTCTTAGGAGATAATTAATGTTAAATGAGGTCGTAAGGGTGGGGTCCATTTTTAAAAACTAAAAGACACTAATTATTCTCTAAAACGAGTGGCTGTTCATCAGCATGACTTACACAAAGTAAGCTTTTCTGATAGCAGAAAGATGCTCAGGGTCTAAGTTTTTTCTCTTTCATTTCCCCGCCCGCCCCCCCCCCCACAAAGTGACAATAAAAGATTTAATGTACATGGTCATTTGTCCTAGGTCACATGAGATTTGACAGCAACTAAGGTGGCCATTCCATGATTGAGATTTAGAAAATCACCAGCAAGAGGGAGAAAGGCCCAGAACACTGACCCTGAGATGTGCCTTTGGGGCACTGAAGCAATGACGATCTGGAGACAAAGAGGAGAGCTGGGATTGCCGATTGGATGGGGATGGGTCGGGGGAGAAGGTGAGGAGGTGCTTTGACCAGGAAAAGAGCTGAGAATGTGTGGAAACAGACCTCCGAAGGAATGGAAGGGAAAAATTCTTGGGACCACAATTGCAGACAGAATGCGATGGAGTTGCTGTTTCTTGCCCATGAGTTTAATGACAAGGTTCCTTCCCTTTGGATGCCAACTAAGCAGGAGCCGGCAGGGCATCCCCTGACTTTGCAGCCCATCCAGGCCTGGAATCTGCCCCAAACACAATCACAGATATTCCCAAGGCTTGAAGTCCATCCAGAGACTAGTCACTTGATGCAATTGCCTGTGGTCTGAAAAACAAACTCCCACCCAAACATATTGTACCTGGGGAGACTGCAATCTCAATGATCATGTCTCCCAGGACTCAGGCCCACTCTGACCACAGGATCTTTCTAAAGGCGTGACCAACAGACATGTGCACAATTCCACCATGTAATTTTTGTCTGGGAGGTAAAATACCTCTGTCGTTACATCATTTTCCTTAGCGTAGCGATCCCTTAAGAGAAGAAAGCCTGACCAAGATCCCTTCTCAAAGTCAACCATGGAAATAACCTTTTAATATTCTCTCCTGTCTTCCGTGACCTTGTACAGCTTTCACACACAATTTCTCATTTTATCCTCGAAACAACGCATCGAGGTATGTACTATTATTCCTGCTTCCTGGGCCAGCCTAGAATTTCTGCTTCCCCCTTTCCGTCCTCCCGTTGAAAGGTCACGCTGGGCAGCCCAGCCAAGTCACGCCGGAGGGATTAGTTCCCTGTGACACCCCTTCCCCCACTCCCCTGACCCACAGGCCGGACACAAAAGAGGCTGCCGGAAACTCCTGACCACTGCCAAGCCGGTAGCCGCAGTGCCCTGGAGAGGAATTCTCAGCTCACAACAGAGCATTTCTCATCTAGTTTTTTTATGGGTTTGGGGTTGGGGAGGGGTTGGTGACCAGCCAAAGACGGGTGGCAGAATGATGAAATCAGGCAAGCCCGCAGCACTGATTCATGTCACGGTGGGAATGGGGACAGGCTTTTGTGCCAACCAGAATGTGCCTTGGTTACACACTCCAGTTAAAAATAGTGATGGCTCAGGATCGGCCATGGTGGTCCAAAAGAAATTTTCCTTCGTCTGTAATATTCTAATTGCTTTGAAAGCAAACATATTTCTGCATTAGTTATAGAATATAAGTTATCTTTAAAATTCAGAAGGAAATGGCCTCCGCTGCTGTTTGGAGAGCCCTCGGGTTCTGGGGTGGGGTGGGGTGGAGATGAGGGTGCAGGGAGATTTCTGACTTCTGCTCTGATTATCTCAGACCCGCATCGTTCACACCCGTTCAGCTCAGCCAGTGTTTACCTGCCCACTACTGCACAGCCCAGGGCTTCACAGCCTACCGGGCACATGCACATGGGACCCTCTGGAGGAAGGTGATGAATCATAAAGAGCCTGATGAAAGAGGTGATGAATCTCAAATCACCTACACCCGTGGTTGGCCGAGGGCAAGTTGGGGCAACGGACAGACAAGCAGCCAACCATAACCAGAGACAGAGGAGGTAGGTCCTGTATCAGTGATAATGTCAGAGTTGGCCTTGAAGAACTTGTGGAATTTTGAGATGTAAGGAAGGGATGGTGCAGGGGTGGGCCAGCCCGGGAAGAGGAAACATCTTGGAAGACAATTAGGATATAGATGAAAAAACTCACGGTCATTTCCAATTCCACCGCCATAGCCCCCATCACTGGTCCTGGTCCCCTGGAACATCTCACCTGTGCAGCCCTCTTTGACATCTCTACCACCCCCTCCATTCTGGGGGATCTCAGCAGGAGACAGTGTGTGTGAAAGCTCAGTTTTTTTCACTATTGTTGCTATTCATAAAACTGCCTGGAGATAGACAGGAGTGGGAAGCAAAGGTCAGAGGGATTAAAGAATTTGCCCAGCTGATGAGGAAGGGAATCAGGAAGCTAACCCGGCCCACCCCCATCCCCACCAGCTGTCAAATAAGGTAGATGGTGTCTGGCTTGGGTTTATAGACCCCCTAAGTGAGATCACCCTGCTTTCAATCCCAGTTCTGACATCACTGTGTGACCTTGAGCAAAGTGCTTAACCTCTCTGTGCCTCCATTTCCATAGGTACAAAACGGGGTAATAATCCTTACACCAGAGCCATCAGGCAGATTAAAAAGGATCCTGCCTGTAAAATGCTTAGTATAACGCCTGGAACACAGGAAATGTTTAAGCATTCATTCGCCGCTGTTATCTCCTATCACTGATATTTATTGTTCGCACCCACTGTCTCTCATTCAGAACCTGAATTTTAGAGTCTGGTAGTTGGCTGGAGACCACGTCTGAACCTTTTCCTTAATCCCACGATCCTCCTCAGAAAAGCTGCTCTCACTCCATTTGCAGACTTCACAAGAATTCTCTCAGCCTGGTTGTGCCATCACTCAATATGGTGCTTTGGAATCCTTCTGTTAGCACAGCTGTGTCTGGGGTCTGGGAAAGCTCTGAGGACCCCGGGGGTGAGAGATGCACATGAGAGAGGGTCTGTCGAGCAAGTGGAGGTGGGGGGTATGTAAGCAGCCTCCCATCCTGTTCACGCATCCCAGAGGAGCACCCCGTCTGGCAGGCCGGCACCCCTTCTCTTCCTGTGTGCTACCCTGGGCTGGCCCAGACGAAGAGCTTGTCTGCACCTTGGCTTAGATGGGCTTTCTTGCAAGCTCACCCGCAGGGGAACATGAGAGCTGCATGCTCACTGAATCCTAGACCCTCCCGGCCTCACTCCTGGGGCCAGGTCCCCTCCATCCCTGACAGGTTCATCCAGGGACTGGGTCGTAACCAGGAGGAAGTTCGGGGCCTCCTGGGACTTCCACCCACAGATCCCAGCTCTCCTCCTGCAGAAACCCAGCCCCGTCTTTCTTCCATGAGCACCAAAGGTGGGTCCCACACTTCTGGAATCTTGAGTGAAGCTCATGCAAGTTACATCACCCCTCAGTGCAGTGGTTTCTGTGCCTGAAGACTTCCTCATCTGCCTGCCCGCTTGTTAGCATTACAGTTGTGCTTGCTGTAATGATTTACAAGCGAGGAAAGAGGCGCTCGGGGGATAGGCAGTTGCCCCAGGTCACCAAGCTGCTAAGCGATGTGGCTCCAAAGCCAGCAGCCTTGGCACCCACCACGCTGCATCCCCAGTTTCTCCCGCCCTGACCAGGACCGGAGGAGGATGCAGGAAGTCCAGGAGCCACTCTCAGGGAGCAACCTTCAAGTTCAACACGGCACACCGGCTCTCTCCCCGGCAGAGGAAGGACCAGCAAAAGGACCAGGAGGGAGAGGGAGGTCAGTGTTTTATGGAAGGGGATGGAGAGACATGGATGCAGTGAGGCCAGCCTGGGTGGGGGGAGGGGCTGCTGCCCAGGGGGAGGCCTGGCCTCTGGCTCCCACCCAGGGGGTCGTAGAAACAGCTGGTGGCAGCAGCACAGGCCGAGGGAGGCGGCAGGGGCCGGCTGGGCTGGCCGAGCTACAGAGGGGCTTCCTGCAGTGTCCAGCCACAGGTACCTTGGAGCAGCCCTGGGCTGAGAAATCTGAAAACCCCTCCCTTCCTGGGCTGTGGGCGGGGTGCTTGGAACACTTTCAGTTTTGTTTCTCTGCCTGCGAGAACCGAAACTCCTCGAAACAGAAGGACTCCGCAGAGCAGAACATGAAGGGAAACTTCCAGGTGTGCAGGAACTGGTAAGAAGTTGCTTTCCCGGCGGCCGACCTGAGGCTGGCTAGTGAGAGGGGCAGACAGGATAAGGCTGTTTCTGAAGTTAAGAGAAAAGGGTCCTTGTACCCAGGAGGGCCAGGGTGGAAGATTTAAACTCAGGAGACGTAGGAAGATGATGAGAGATGGTCAGGGTTGGCGAACATCCCTGAATGCCATCCCACCCCCACCCCAGATATTTCAGACTTTCTGGGACAGTTCTAAAGCCAAACAGCCAGGCTAGCTGTCCCTGCTGGGCTACTCATACTTTTCAGAACTTGGGTCCTAACTTGGAGTTCGGATCATATGCTCCGCACACCAGTCTTAGACAGAAAGGGGTCCACGGAGATTGTCCGGGACCACACCCACCCTCACATTGAGAGGGCGCTGTGGAGCGGGGTGGGGGGATAGAGCAGGGGTCCAGACCACACCTCTAACTCAGGGAGACCCGGTCCCTTGAAGTACCTCACTCTCGAAGCTCCCTACCTGTGGTGGGAACCAGGGGGATCCCTCCCAGAGAGCTTTCTCCAGGCAGACCCTCCTGGCTGAACCAGCTCAGGAAGAGCTGAAGGGCCAGGCCGGGCAGAAGGAGAAAGGGGCCAGGCCGGGCAGAGGGGCAAGAATAGAGGAAGGGAGTGGGAAGCAGCCTTTGTGCCACCTGCTTGGGCTGTGCAGGAGCCAAGACCTTGTTCAGACCAAGCAGAGTGAGGCTCTGGCTACTCCCCTCTGGCCACATCCCATGTGCCCAGGACATGGGCGGGCAACTCTCATCGTCCTTTAGGCCTTTAGAGCTATGGCCACTACGTGTCCTCTCTCCCAAGCTGCCACGAGCAAGAGCTGGTTGAAATGAAAGGAGGAGTATTAAGAAACACCCTGCCTGGGACCTGGGAGGGTCAGAAGCTTGTGTTTCTTGGGGTCTCCGAGAAGGGTCTCAACCTCTCTGTGGGTTGCACAGGTGAGCCTTAAGGCAGGGAAAGGTAGATGGCTTCTCGCTCTGGGAGACCTGGGAAGCTCTCCCTATGGGGATTCTGAAAGTTGGCATTGCCCTTGCAAGGAGAGTGGGCACGCAGGGCTGGATTTCCAACTGGCTGTGGGCCAAGCAGGGGAGCGCTTGAAAATAGACAAAATATTTGAAAGAATTTGATATTTGTTATTTCATTTTAAAAACAGCTTTACCAAGGTATAATTGACATAAACTGCATTTATGGTACATTTTTTAAAATGTTTATTTTATTTATTTATTTGGTTGCACCGGGTCTTAGTTGAGGCAGGTGGCCTCCTTAGTTGCGGCTCACCGGCTCCTTAGTTGTGGCATGTGAACTCTTAGTTGTGGCATGCATGTGGGATCTAGTTCCCTGACCAGGGGTTGAACCAGGGCCTTCTGCATTGAGAGTGCGGAGTCTTAACCACTGCACCACCAAGGAACTCCCTGTGGTACATTTTTAAAGTGTGCCATTTGACATGTTTGTCATAGATATATACCCATGAAACCATCACCATGTCTACTAAAATTCAATAAACTATCAAGTTAGGAAGAACAAAAGGGAATTTTATTCAAGCCACACTGAGAAGGATAACCCAGGAAGCAGATTCTCAGAAAGCTCTGAGAACTGTCCCACCAGTTAGAAGTCGAAGGCACAGTCATATACATTTTTGAGACAAAGGATCATACATCAAAATGACATACTGATATTTCACAAAAAGTTCACCAAGGATACATAGTCTAAGTAAGCACGTACAAAGTGTACCAAGCAAACAGCGAGTCACTGTCACTAGGACCCCCTACAGAGCTGGGAAAGAACCCTATTCTTTTATGAAGTTACATTGCTAGCTTCAGAAGAACGAAAGAAAAAATTGATCTTTACAATCGAGCAGGCACTCCCATCTTTGAGGAGCTCTGGTTAATGTGTAATACAGATGCACACCGTACATTAGGAAGGGAGGAGGCCCAAACAAACACAGGGAGAATTTTATGTTTAATTTTTTCTTGTCCTGCCTTAAAATATAAATTATATTTCATCAATCACAGTCAAGATAATGAACCTCTCCATTACCCCCAAAAGTTTCCTCCGGCCCCTTTGTAACCTCTGCCTCCTGCCCCTCCTCGGCCACTCCCTCTCACCCCAGGCAACAGAAGAGTTTACAGAGTATCCTTACACTTATTTTATGATTTTGCATTGTTCTGATTGAGGAACAACACGGGGAAGGGGTGCAGGTGGTATCGTCATCATATTTTCAGTGCTTGAGTCCTGGATATGAAATACGGCTCCCTGCTTTATACCATGAAATAAGCCTGTTTTTCCTCCCTCTTGATCCTGCAGCAAAAGAAGCGTGGCCACTGGCCACTTGGCCCTCCATGAGGCCCACTGTCTGCTGTTCCTGGTCCTCTGTCCAGAGTGCAAGGAACCCATCCTGCAGGATAAGATGGAAGAGCACCGCCGGGGCGGGCACCAGCAGGTGGGGAGGCGGAAGCAGGGATGGAGGTGGGGGCACCAGGCGGCGAGTCGGAGCCCGGTCCTCACTGCAGCCCGTCTCAAGTGGGCGCCCCGCGCCCAGCTCCCCCTGTGAAGTGGAAAGGGTAGTTATATCTGCCTTTCTTGTACTGCTCTGAGTCAACCCTGGTTTTCCCATCCCCTATCCTTTCCCTACAGGCGATGGGTTCGGCCAAGGCAAGGGGGTCCCTGTTTCAGGAAAGGTAAAATGTTCTTTCGAGATGTGTCAAGAGGAGAGACAGGAAAGGAGAGCTCTAGAAGGCACTCATGGCCAAGGCTGGTCAAAGGTTAACCTTTCTCTCCTGCTGTTTCTGGAGATGGTCAAGCTCAGGCATCCATTTCAACTCAGCGGGTCCCACAGATGCTCCTTGAGCACAGGGCTGGTGCTGCAGGGAGACGAGGGAACCTGACTCCTGCCCCCAGGCGCTCACAGACCCGCACCTGACACACAGAGCCAGGGCCGCTGAGCTGGGTGGGACTCCAGCGTCTCCCTCCGTGTTTAGGTGGGGTGCGCCATGTGTCAGCAGAGCCTGCCGAAGCACTTGCTGGAGATTCACGAGGTGAGAGTCAGCTGTGATTTCTTCTCCCAAGCCCAGGAGGAGGGGAGGGGGCCAATAATAAAGACTTCCCCCCACCCCCTGCCTCCAGCTCTCCTCGCCCAGGGAGGCCTGGGGCCTGGAGCTAGCTCACCACAGGGCCTCCTGCCCCCGGATGCCCGTCAGAAGGGCCTGCCACGGTCCACAAGCCCAAGAGAGCTCGTGTTTGCCAAGGAGCGTTCCCCCCACCCCCCAGCCTTTCCCACCTGCTTTCTCTTACTGGCTTCAATCCCCCAGGGAAATAAGCTCATATCCCCAGCGCAACTGCAGTCACTGCAGGCCAGTGACCGTGCCCGTCCCGCCTGCCTCCCCGCAGGCCAAGGAATGCCAGGAGCGCCCCGTCGAGTGCCAGTTCTGTGAGCTGGCCGTGCGCCTCAACAAGGTGGACATCCACGAGCGCCACTGCGGCAGGCGGACGGAGGTCTGCCCAGGCTGCGGCCAGCAGATCGCGCTCCACACGCTGGCCCGGCACAGAGATGAGTGCCGGGGCGAGCAGACCCGGCGCCAGAAAGGTGAGCAGGGATGGCAAGGAATGTAAGCTCTCAGCAGGACAGGTGACATGTGTGATGACAGATACACATGTCTCAAATTCATCTGGCTATTCTGGACCACGTACTAGAGTGGCCTTCTCGTGTGTCTGCTGTGATCTCTAAATGACTGGTCCAGGGAGACCAAGACGCCAGGAGCTGCGGGCCTGGGAGCTACACAGATGAGTGCAGAGGCAATGGGGGCCCGACAAAATGGGAGGCTTCCTTGGAACCCCTCAAGCACGATTCCAGCCTAGCAGAGACCCACCTGCATCCTTTTACAGATGAGAAACCTATGCATAGAATGAAACAGGGGCTTGCTAGAGGCAGAAACCAGACAGGACACCCAAGTTCCCTGACACCAAATCAGGAGCTTTTTCCACCATCAGCAGCGGACAGAAGGGATCTAGTTGTAACTCCTGACCTTGGGGCCTATGTGTTGGCCACCTGGTACCACTGTGTGTTCTCTTGACCTGGTTACCTCTTCATGAGGTGCGTTTACGGAGGACAGCAATGTGACAGATCTTGTGTTCACTGGTTGTTTTAGTAACACAGTAACACGTGGAGAGAGCCTAAAATCCTTTGGATGGTAAGTATCTCCTGGTAAACAATTTTATTAAAATCGGCAAATGAAAAACTGGAGTGCTTGAGATTCGTGTACGTTTCCAGCATGGCTGGGCTTCAACACAGCCAACAAACAACTCTTCAGCACAACTTCATCAACACAACACAGCTTCAACAAGACAACACAACACAGCTTCAACACAGTCAGCAAAGATGTGTGCAATAACTCCTCATTTGATCACAGAGCTCAGAAACTGGTGAAATGAGAGAGCAGTCAGACTGGACGGGGCTGGCATCTGTGGTAACGGCTCTCTCCGTCTCCTTAGAAACCAGTCCTGCTCCAGGAAAATGTCTCTTCATCCGGGCTGTGTGCTGCCCCGAGTGCACTTTTGCAGCTTAAAGGAAATGATGTGGGTGATTCCTGCTGTGGGTGGCCTGTGTGGCCAAGGACCCTGGCAGTGCAGGACACTCACGGCAGGCCGGGGACAGTTCATCATCAGGACTGCAGGCCACGTACACAGTTGTGGGGCAGTCGGGCTAGCCATTTTCAAGGGCAATCATTTGTGCTGTTGTTTCCATGCTTTTTCAGGGAAGAGAATTCCAGCTCCTGAAAGCAACATCTGCTGTCATTATTGCAACCAAATGATCCCAGGAAATAAGTATTTCCACCATATGGTGAGTAGAAATTAGTTATTTTCTAATGGTGCCAATAGCTAGTCCATATTCCAAAAAGTGTGATGTGAAAGGTGGATTCTGGGTCCAGTTTTACACAGCATGGATAACAGAGGTTCCCATATTTTTAGTTTTGCTTTGTTCAGAAAGGGATGTTGTGAATTGGTTTAGGCTAATTCAGCACACATAGTTGGTCTCCAGTCGTGCCAGCCCTTCAAGGAGCCTCCCTGACCAGTCCAGCTATCACTGATCACCTCCAAACATCTTCAGCCTTCAGGGCCTGGACATGGTAATTTGGTCCTTAATAGGACCTGCCTTATTATTTTCTGTCCCATGCGGGAGTCTTCTCAATTAGACTGTGAGCTCCCTCGAAAAAGTTAACAACTTTCTCCATCTTCCCACAGTGAAACTGATATCAGGGCTAGGTACCAAAAGGGGGACTCTGTAAAGATGTCACGATGTGATTGATTGATTGATTGCTTTTGCCTGGGAACATTCACAAACTCCTCCCTCCATCACTCTGAGCACGTTTTAGTGCATTAGCCCGTGCCAAGCTGCTCCCTTCTTTTGCAGGATGGAGCATTTTCTTTCTGGGGAAACTTCCTAAGGCTTCTCTCCAAAGAACTCATTTCCTTCTGCTTGGATGGAGCGCTGTTTGTCCTTTCTTTACCCTTCAATTCAGAGAAATATGAATATCAGAACTAAAGAGACCCTAGGGGTGATCTAGACCTTTTTGTTTATTGTGGGACAATACATATAAAATTTACCATTAGTGACATTTAGTGCATTTTAATAGGAACACTTGACTTAATGAAGTCTAAATTAATCATATTCCCTACCCTCCTTACAAACAATATATGGATTTGAGAACATGTTGACTCCGATTCTCTATTCCCACCTTATATGTAAATGCTATGGAATTTAGTTTCACCTTGTTTTCATACTATCCCTCTTTAGTCATTATTATTGCTGTCATTTTGTGCAATTCATGCCTGCTTGAATATACTCACACATTTACCTTTCTCTTTGCTCACGTTCTTTCTTAAATCCCAAGCTTTCCGTCTGGGTAGGATTTCTCTCTTCCTGAAATACACGTCTAGGTAGTTCCCTCAGCAAGAAGCTGTGAGGAGTAAATTTTTAGTTGCCTGCACAGGTACTTTCTTCCTGCATTATTGAATGGTAGTTTAACTGTGCATCCAATTCTACGTTAACCGTTATTTTCTCTTAGCATTTTGAAATTTAGTCCACCGTCTTCCCCCCTCTATGATTGCTGTTGATAAGTCTGCTCTCAGTGTAACTGCCATTCCTTTGTGGATAACCCTGTTTCTTTGGTTGATTTCAAGATCCTCTTTGCCTCTGATCTTCCTGGTTTCACTGCAATGCATCCAAGAAGATTTATTTTTATTCATCCTGCTTAAAACAATATGCTCAAGTGTGTTTATTTTTTTCCTCTCTTCTTCAGAATTTCTCCTGCCCAAATCTAAAGATTTAGTTCTGCCTTAATCAGTTCTGAGAAGTCTCAGCTATAATCTGAGAATCTTGGAATCCCCAATATTCCCTAACCCCTCCATGTTCTCCCAACTCTTTCTGTGGAACATATTGGATGTACATCAGGCCTTCTCGTTCTATCCTCATGTTCCTTAACCTTTCACATTTTCTATTTCTCTCTCCTATATTCTGAATAATTTCCTCACATCTATTTTCAAGTTCATTCTTTCTTGGCCAAATCTAACCTGCTATTTTTAAGCCTATCCATTGAGGTTCAGTGTCTGTATTTTTCATTTTAAGAAGTTCTGTTTATCTCTCTTTCAAATTCACCTACTCTTTTTTTCATAGGGTTGTATTCTTTTCTCTTGTTTGAATCATTTTTGATTAATTTATTTTACAGTCTCTCTCCTATAGTTCTGTTATCTGAACTCCTTGGAGACTAATCCTGCTAATGGTTGTGTCTATGACTCTTACCCAAGGTAGAGTGTTTCCTTGTGTGTAAATTTGAATCGTGAGTTTCTATTTGGTGAGACTCTGTGAGAATCCTGTATGACCTAGTTTGGGATTATGTAACCTCCAGAGGGATTTTGTGATGGCTTCTGCCCTACATCCCAAATTTTACATTAATTCTTCTGCTTGGGTATTCCCAGAGCTTGAGGATTTTGTAAATCTGAACCCCAAATACAAGGATGGCATGAGCCTCGGATTTTGAGTTTTCAGGAGTGTCGGTTTTGCTTCCCCACCCTCAATTTCTAGTCCAAGGTAGACAAGCTTTCTTGCCACTTTCCTTTTCCAATTAGCCGATTCTTTTCTCTTAGCCACCGCAGGTTAGCCTTCAAGGTTCCCAGCTTTACTCCGGGAAAGGGGAATCTTAACTGCCAATTTCACTTCTTGTGTGGATGGGACTCTTCTCTTATCCAAGCTCTGAGATACGAGATTGACCCCACATCTCCTCCTAAAGTGTCAGCTCATGTGCTTAACAGGTCAGGTTTTCATTCCTGGAACATGGAGCTTGCTTGCTTTCTTGCAAAGTCAGCTCAGTGAATGTTTGTCATATTTTATCCAGCATTTCAGAGTGGGAAAATTTCAGGTTATCTTGCCTATTGTATTGTCTACCATTAAAGCTGAGGTCATTTTAAAATTTGAAGTATGACTCATAATTGCAGGACAGATGCCGTCCAATCTCAGATTCTGTGACATATTCTCCAGTTGGGAAACCAGATATTCCTCCTTCATCCCTTTCAAGTCAGGCTGCTGAAGATCAAACTTCCACAGCAGAGAAAGACGTCCGTCCGAAGACGAAAAATACAAGCAGATTTCCCCTTCTTTCTGAAAAGTCAACACGGCAAGCACCAAGAGGCACAAACAAAACCACGGATCTGCCTTTGAAGTCTGATGGCAAGCTCAGGGCCTCCTCTCCTGTAGAAGACGAGACAGCCTATGACATTCTGAGGAGGTGTTCTCAGTGTGGCATCCTACTTCCCCTGCCAACCCTAACCCAACATCAGGTACCCAGCCTCCATTCTCTCCTTATCTGGCTGGGAGCCATCTGGACAGTGTTTAGAGAGACCCAAGACCTGCAGGATATTCTCAGACATCTTTATCTCCCCTTTCTCTGTGTGTCCGAATCCATTCTCATAGCACCTATCACCTGGTTATATATGTGCATCATCTCCCACCTCTGAAGGCAGAGCCAGATCTTTCATCTCTGTATCTCCAGTTCCCAGCCCAGGGAATGACCACAGCAAATGCCCCAAAACTGTGGAGCAAACAAATGAACAGAGCACACCCAATCTAGCTCTCTAGCTCATGGTGTAGATAAGGCAATCCAGGCCCAGAGATCAGAGCCTTGGTCAAGATACTAAGTCAGTTGGTATCTTGCCTCCAGCAGATCAGGATTTACAGCCTCAATAGCCTGATTTTTTACATCCTAGATTATTTTCCAATAATAATAAGAATTAGTATTAGAGGTAGTTAACCATTATGCACCAGTTACAATGCAAAGCTCTTTACAAATGGTTAATCATTATAAAAAACATGCAGGTATTTTATCCCTATCTTACAGATAAGGAAACTAGACAGAAAGGTAAGTAGCTTCCCCAGGATTATACAACTAGAGAGTGGCAGAATCCAGCCTAAAATACATGTGTATATAGTTCCAAAGCTTATGCTTTTAAGCCCCAAACAGGATGCCTCACTCAAAAAAAAAAAAAAAAGCTTTATTTGATGTTTTTCAAAATACAAAAGTACTAGATACTACTAAATACTAGGTTTTGTTGTAACCAGTTGACATGATACCATACAAACAAATATAAAGATAAAGCTCATCCTCCCCAACACCCACCCCACTTCCCCAGTCCCACGCCCTGAGATACTAGTTTCAGTATCCTGGTGGGTATCCTTCCAAAGCTTTACCTCTGTTCACACAAACATGAACAAGCCTCTATGGGGTTTGAATTGTTTTTTCTTTTCCCCTATATATCATCTTCCTATATTCATTACTCTGCCATTTGCCTTTTTCACTGAATATATGATGCACACTCCTTACAAAAAAGTAGACCTAGATCTTGTTTTTTCTAACTTCTCTATATGCACACAGCACATAATTTTACAAAGCTGAGTGAATTTCATACTTGCTGGGGGTGTTATTATTGCCATATTTCCTTGCCTCCCACAATTTGAAATTTCCTTCCATACTTCCCTCCATCCTTACATAATAGGGTTGCCGAATTTAGCAAATAAAAATTCATTACTTGGGACAAAAATAACTACAAAATAATTGCATGAGACATACTTATTAAAAAAAAAATTCTTTGTTTCTCTGAAATTACAATTTAACTGGACATCTTGTATTTTATCTGGCAACTCTGTTATATAACCACACACACACATACACATTTGGAGTCCAATTATACACATTTCTTTGCATCTTAATGTTATGATTCATCAATACCCAAGGACATCCCTCCAAGTCAAATGATGTTGTCCCCCCCTTTTTTAATGGCATAAGAGTCCATGGTGTGGGTATCCTCTAATCTGTTCGTCCACCCCCCTCGTGATGATAGGCCTCTATTAAACGTTGTCCCAAGCCTCCCATAGACCCCTCATGGCTCAATGGGCTCCATACATTTTCTATGGCATCTGTAGCTCAGGGTTCCTGCTCCGGGAACTGGGGATAGGATTACCCAGAGATATCCTAGGAACTAACACTCCCCACTTTAAACACATTGAACTTTTTTTAATATCCATTTCTTTAGGAGAAATGCTGGTGGTTAGCTTCATCAAAAGGAAAACAAGTGGGAAGTTCCAGCTAGCTTTGGAAAAGAAAAGGTACAACAGATTTAGAAGATTTTGTTTTTACACTGGTTTTTCTGCTTGCTTTCTGTGCTAGTCTTTACTTGTGAAAAGAGATGGGTTTTATTCACTGGGTTTCTTTCTTGTAGAAGAAAAGGTTTGGATTCTGTTTTCCTCCTTTTGAGCCGAGATGTTGGTTTCCCCAAGAGCTACAGAGAACCCAGAAGAAAAAAGGGCTCTGTCTCTTCTGCCTGCGAATTCTGATCAAACATCTAGGCTCCACACAGCCTGGACACCTTAGGGAACCCAGCTTTGTCCCCGAAGAATAAAAAAGCCCCCCCTGCAAACTTGTCCTCCACCTTTCTGTAGACTTTTCACTGGTTTTCCAGGGCCACGGATGGCAGCGGCTAGCACGGCAAGGAAAGGGGAGTGGCAGCAAAGAAGAAATGGAGAAAAGAAGAGAAAACTGAGGCTGGGTGGCAGGGGAGAGCCAGGTAAAGCACAAAGAGGTGCTAGTGAGGGCTGTTGGCAGGGAGACCAGCTGGGAGACACCTAGAGGTGCAGCCCACCTCCCAGCAAACAGCACACCCTACCTTTCTGCCTGGCCCGTGGGGAGACCCCAGACCCCACCAGGGAAGGAAGGGCCCAGGACACCCCACCCTCCCGAAACTGGAAAAGTGGGGCATTTCTCAAGCTTTGTCAAGTTGGCGAAGTCAGGTTTGCTTAAGACTTTCCTTGGGTCGGCAGCGACAGTGGTTTCCCAGAGAGAGGCCCCGCACGCTGAGTCCCCGGGACTGGACAGGACCCCGGGGATGGGTCAGGACAGGAAAGGTGGCGACTGCGCGGGCCTGCGCCCCAAGTCCGGGGGCAGAACCTCTTCCTCGCATGAGGAGGGACGGGTAGGGGGCGCGGGGCCCAGCCTCCCGCCTCTGGCCCCCCGGCCAGGGCGCCTTCCCGGGCCATCTGCGCGAGGACCCGTCTTGCCCCGCACGCGCACGATCGGTTGAGCTGGCAACCCCAGGTTTGGGCCCCGCGGCCGCGGTTATGAGCAGAGCCCCGCAAGTGGCGGCGCGTCACAAAGGCGGCCGGGCGCTCGGCCTCTAGCCTCTGCGGGGCCTGGCGCGGAGCCGGCGGTGGCGCCGGTGGCGTCGGAGCCGAGGCGGCGCGGGCGCAGCAGGCCGGCGCTCGCGGTCCCAGCAGCCCGAGCAGAGAGCGGCGGGTCGTGGCGAGCAGCGGGTAAGGCGGCGCGAGCGGGCGCAGGCCGGGGACGCCCCCCGAGGCCAGCGCGGGGGTGCGGGGCTGCCCTCCTCACCTGCCGCCCCCGCGAGGCTCCTGGGCCACCTCCCCTACCCGGGTGATCGGACACCCAGGTTTCCTCCCAGGCTTGGCAGCTGTGTGACGTGGTAAACCCAGCCTAGGTTCCAGCGTCCTTAGGCTGGGTTGGAATCCCGCTCCCCACCTAGCAGGCCATCTCACCGGGACACTTTCCTAACCTCCCATTTGTAAATACCTTCCCTACAGGGATGTTTTGGAAGCACCTTGCCACCCACTTTCTGATGGCAGCAAACACTTGTATAACATTTACTGTGTGCCAGGCACTGTTCTGGTGCTTTCCGTATATCAGCCCGTTTAATTCCCCCAGCGCTAGGAGAAAGGTACTTTTATTACCCATATTTACAGATGTGGAGACTGAGGCATAAATAAATTAATTAACTTGCCTAAGGTCACATACCGCAGTTGACGGAACCAGGATCCAACCCACTAAGCTACAAGAGGGGAGGTTCCAGGCGGTAACATGACTTTTGGACCACTTGCAACACCTTTCCCAGCCCACCAAAGATGTTCTTCCAACCCCCCCGCCCCCCATGGCTTAAAGTGTCTGATAATTCTTCAGACCCTGTGACCTTGCTGGGTCAAAGGGCTTCGATTAGCTTTCGAACTGGTTAGCTTTTTTCTTTTCTTTTCTTTTCTTTTCCATTGGCCGCTCTGCGAGGCTTGTGGGATCTTAGTTCCCTGAACAGGGATCTAACTGGTGCCCCCTGCAGTGGAAGTGAGGAGTCCTAACCACTGGACCACGAGGGAATTCCCTGGTTTAGCTTTTCTTGAGCATCTCTTAGGTCCCTTGCTCCTTACTAAGTGCCGTGGAGTCCCCTAGCCCCGGGCAGTTTATATGTGATTGAAGACACAACCTTATTTCTTCATTAGTTAAATGTTTAAGTACTTCCTCAAAAGAAGAATGAGGCTGTCCCTAGTCTCAAGGAGTGTGTGGGTTTCTGGGAGAGAAAGGCTTAGATTATACTAAGATTATACTAAGGATGGACACAGGGAGAGAGGGGAAAGAGAAGGGGAGCCGGCTGACCCCACTGGAGCCCTGTGTCCTGGGTGGGGGCAGGCTGCTACCAGTTCCCGTGTGGAAGTCTGTCTGGGTGGGAGATGGGAGGGCCGGCTGGAGGCAGGGGCCAAACTGTTCTGTAGGTGATCATGGGGTAGGGAGGACAAAGGCATGGGGGAAGACCCCAAAATAGGTCCCCTACAGGAGCTTGCTTGAGGATGCTCATCACCACTGTGCTGTTGGGGGGAGCTGGAAGAGGCCTGGGGGTCCATCACAGGGAGAGTGGGTAAGAGAAAGAAGGGGATACCCACCACCGGGTCTATTCGGATGACAGATGCCGTGTGAGACGTACGCAGGGCAACATGAATGATGCTTACAGACACTGAACACACATTTGGCAAGCACGCACACAAACAAAAAGCAGCACATCAAACACACTGGAATAGTTGCCTGTGGTGGGGAGCGATGGAGTGGGACACAGAATTAAAAGGGAATAAATGAATAAATAGAATCAAAGAGAGGTCTTGGGGGCTTCCCTGGTGGCGCAGTGGTTGAGAATCCGCCTGCCAATGCAGGGGACACGGGTTCGAGCCCTGGTCCGGGAAGATCCCACATGCCGCGGAGCAACTGGGCCCGTGAGCCACAATTACTGAGCCTGCACGTCTGGAGCCTGTGCTCCGCAACAAGAGAGGCCACGACAGTGAGAGGCCCGCGCACCGTGATGAAGAGTGGCCCCCACTTGCCACAACTAGAGAAAGCCCTCGCACAGAAACAAAGACCCAACACAGCCAAAAATAAATAAATAATTAAAAAAAAAAAAAAAGGTCTTGCACAGACAAGTGTCTGTCCCGAACTGAAAATTATGATTAACTTGTCCCTCTGAACCCGAGGCCTGAAAAGTGGAGGTAGGAAAAAAGTATAAGAGAAAGAGTAAGAAAGCCCAGGTCTAGCCTGAGTCCTGTTACTAACTTGCTGTGTGACCATAGGCAAGCCCCTTTACCTCTCTGTGCCTAGTTTCCATCTGTTAAAAAAAAAAAAAAACTCAATTCTCAGATCTCTTCCAGCTCTGAGTTTTTGTGAACCACAATGAATGATCTTGGGTTACCTGGTAAAGAAGCCAATAAAAGCTTTATGGAGTGGTAGGGCTTGAACTTTAAAAATGGGGGGTTTGGGAGAGGTAAAGAAAAGGAGGGTAGTTCTCAGGCAGGGGAAACATTGAAAGCAAAGCCATGAAGATTTTCACAGCAGATGACTATGAAAAGTCTGACCGAGGGCTCAGTGTATCTGGCGGGGCCTTAGCCCAGTTCTTCCCTGGGACTCCCTAGCCTGGCTGGGGATACCACCTGCAATCCAACAGCCAAGTCAGAGAACTTTCAGTCCTCCCAGTACAGGTGTTCACCAGTTACCAGATCATGTCTGCCAAAGAACTCACTGCCCACCCCAATTCCCGCTATAATGCCACCCTAGTCGCAGGCTTCAAGCCTGGCCTCTACGATGGACCATCCTTCCTCCACTCCCCCAGAGTATTCTTTCTTTACCTCAAGACTGACCACGTCACTTCTGGGCGTGTGATCCTTCGACCTGCCCTGACCTCAGCTGAGGTTCTCCACCTTTGTTCTGCTGCTGCACCTTTTGAATATAAACACAGCCATCAGCAATGTCGCTCAACACAGACACTGATTCTCATCCAGAGAAGAAGTCAGAATTCCAAAGTCTTAGGAAGAGGGGACAGTGAAAATCCCTGGCTGTAGGACACAGCCTTTATCACATCATTCAGAGCGTCTTGATTGATGCCCTTGAACCAGCACCTCCCACTGCTCCAGCTCCAGTTCCATCACTCCCTGACCCTCACAAGTTAAGCTCCAAGCAATTTTTAGTTCCGTGAATGCGAACACATCACGTATACTCACAGTTCTGTGGCTTTGCCCATCTTGTTCCCTCTGCCTGGAATATACCAGTTCCTCCACCACCAACCTGTCTGCCTTGCAAATCCTACTCACCCTGCAAAACCCAGCTCAGACGCCACCTCCTCTGAGCAGCCCTCTCTACTTCTCACACAGACAGAACTAATCCCCCCGTTTGTGCTACCCTGCACCATGAATATGCCTGAGGATTTTCATGTCTCCCACAGTGTTGTCATTGAGTCCCGGTCTATGTCCCTGATAGACCCCTGATGGGCTGTGACTCCTTGCAGGTGTGCACAGTGTGGTGGATTTATCATTGCACCCCCTGCACCAGCCCAGTACCTACACATGGGGCCATAGTGCAAGTTTGTTCCATTGGGTTTAATATGTGTTTGGCAGGTGATGGTTCTTCCTCTTTACTCCCCACAGAAAACAAGTGATTGCTTTGCTTTCCTCATTTTTGGAAGCCCTGCCTACCACACAGCTGCAGTGGACATCTCGGTTCCTTGATGGACGAAGAAGGCCAACCGATCCAGCCTCAAGACGAGAGCTGCTGGGCCACCCTTCCCGATGTGTGCCTACATCGTATTTTCTGGTGGCTGGGAGACAAAGACAGGTCCAGAGCGGCCCTTGTCTGCAGAAAGTGGAACCAGATGATGTATTCGGCTGACCTCTGGCGATACAGGACCATCACGTTTACTGGGAGACCTTCCAGGGTACACGCGTCCGAATTTGTGTCGGCTCTTTGGTATGTTAAGAAATTCGGTCGTTATCTGGAGCACCTGGAGATCAAATTGCTGCATCCTTACAACTCTGTCCTGACCAAGAAGTTCCAGGTCACCATGCAAAGCCTTTTCTCGTGTCTGGGCAAGAGAAACAACCGTCTGAAATCTCTGTCCATCCAGCACCTGGAACTAGACCGCCTGGTCTGGAGGAACAGCATCAGGAACTTGCTCTTGAAAAGCTTGAGCTCATTCTTGAAGAAAATGGGCAAACACCTGGATTATCTCAGCCTAAAAGGGGCTAGGCTCACCGTGGGGCAAGGCTGCCACATCCTCAACTCCCTGAGCTACTCAAGGAAAGAGAATGTGGTGTCAGAGCTCAACCTCGAGGACTTCTTCAGCCACCACCTCGCTGTCTACAGCAGCCCCCAGTTCAACAAGACCATGGCCACGTTCCACAGCCTGGAGTCCCTGAGCCTCAACTACAACTGCATCTCCGACGAGCTGCTGGAGAACTTGTGTGAGAACAATGCCGGCACCCTCTGGACCATGAACATCAAGTGCCACAGTCATGACCCCCACGAGCAGGTCATCTGGGGCATGTCCTGGGCCAAGCTGGCGAGGTACGCCACCAACCTGAGAGTCAACTTCTTCTTTGAGCAAGTCATGGAGTATGAGCGCTTGGCCCGGATCCTCCTGCAGGAGATCCCCATCAGGAGCATCAGTCTGAGAGACTGCTCTTTCAGCGACCCCGACTGGTCCATGAGGCCCACTCTGACGGATCTCCTGCCCACCTTCCGGCACACTCTGCAGGTAGGTATGAGCTGAGGGCTGGGAGGCTTGTGAGGAGGGGCTGCCCCTCGGGTTCCTGCTACCTGCTCTGGGCTGGGCTTGCACACACTCACTCAAGGTCAAATTGAGGTTCTGGGAAACGTCACCAAACTAAGCCTCCCCCGGTCCCCAAGACCGCAGCAGAGGACAAAAGCTACTGCTCGCTTCCTATACGTGGAACCAATTCCTGATTGGCTGTCAACCAAGGAAAGCTCCTACATCCCTGGCTCAGAGCTGTGAGGCCTGAGCATGAAGGTGCCTCTACAGGTGAGAAGCAGGTCAGCAGCTTCTTCTACTTCTCCACCCAGTCACAGCAGCACACAGGACCCAGTGTGACTCCAAACCAGACAAAAAGCCAAATTTGACCCAAGTTACAGAAGAGCTCAGAGATGTGGGCTGTTCTCTAATCTGGCAGCTCCCGATCTATAAAATTGGGATCATTTTGTTCCCCCCCCCCCCCGCCCCGCAAAGACCTCTCAGAAGGCTGTGAGGATTGATACTGAAGCGTATAAATACCACTACTAACAGTGAGGGATGACAAATTGCTAAGAGCTCATTTACGCTCACACAGCCCTGAAGTGGGCAGGCAGACATCATAACCATTCGGTGCTGCCCATGGTCACCTGGCTAGTCCATCGCAGAGCCAGGACCACCACTTTGGTCTCCAGACTCCAGATACATTGCCTCGAAACTCCAAGTTTCGTAAATTTGGATGAGATCACTTTCATACCCAAATCCCTTCTTCCGACACCTGCATGTCCAGTGCCCCTTATCTAAAGCGCTTGAACCACCGTGGGCTGCCAGGCCAAAGCCAGGGCACGAAGGTGTTATGAAATGATCCAGCCAATCCCAGCATCTCTGTCCACATCCGTCTTCCCCTTTGGTGCTTTTCCAGAAACTAACTTTTGAGTTCAACAACAAAAATGAGTCTCTGGACAAGGAGCTGCACCGCCTCATCTTATCCTGCAGGAAGTTGTTTTACTTCAAAATCTGGGCTTTCCTTGATGTTAAGTTTGTGGAGCAGATCCTGCAGAGTCAGGAAGAAGGGCGGTGTGCCCTGCGCACACTCAAGGTAAGAGCCCCCCCCGGGGTGGGTTCCATGGGGATCGGGCAAGGGCATCCAGGCCCCTGGGCGGGCAGGCATCCAGCCCCAGTGTTCCTGCTCTGGGATGAAGGTCAGGAGTGAGGCAGGGCATGGGGGGGATGGACGTCTCACAAGTCTGTCCATTGGAAATTAACAGTTTCACGGAAGGGAATCTGGAGCTTTCATCCTTAGTTGGGTTTGGGCTTTTCCTGATTCTGCCAACAATTGTACGTGTACATCATTCAGATTGTCTTCGGGGTCCAGGTGATGTAGCCACTGTGTGTGTGTGTGTGTGTGTGTGTATGTGTATGTGTGCGCGCGTGTGTGTGTGCGTGTGCGAAGGTGTTTGTCTATCGGCACAGGTGAGAATTTACACAAACAGATATGAGACGAATGAAGAGGACAGGACACTGTGGGAAATTTACAGGAAGTACAGACAGCTGATCGATTCAGAGCTTAACTATGTTGTCATCGCTTACTCCATGAGGTAACGAGCGCTCTCCAGAGGAAGAAAGCCAAGAGCACTTTGAACTTGACAATCCGAGCCTCACAGAATGACACTTGGGGCATCCCTTACCCCCACCCCTTTTTCTCCTCTCTCTCCTCTTTGCTAGTTTCACACCAACATGACACCCCAGCAACGGCTGGGACTTCTATGTGAAGACCCCAGGAGACTTTAAAGTGCTATCTTTACCAACTATCCGGAGGTGATTTCTTTTTTTGTCATTTGGTTTTGCTTTTTGACCCTCACTCAGCCACAGAGCTGAAAGCCCAAAGCTGCTTGGAGCAGTGTCTTACTCGGGGACCCTGACTAATCTCCCTCTGGAAAAGGTGTAAGTAGCCAGAGAGCAAACAGAGCAGCTGCATTTTCCACTGACTGTCAGTGTCAATTCAGAAACACTTTCTATCCTGGCTGACCTTCACATCAGAGCCTCCTGCCACTGACGCTGGCCAGGCCTGATCTCAGATGAATGAAATGCACCAGCACATCCTAGAGTGAAGCAGGGAAATTCCCTCGTTTAGAAGGAGCCTGCTCAGAGCCGGAACTCCCTCCCACAGGAGATCAGCCCCTAATTTATCAGTGTTGTGGACTCGGGTCTCCCGCATCTGCTTTTCTGGTGTCTCCTTTATTCCCCATCCAGGCAGCATGGCGCCCAGCCTGCTACAAACGTTCAGTTCTCATGTGGGGCTGAACCAGAAGTGGCCTTTACACTCATATTCACGAAGAATCTGTAATGTCCTGGAGAACTATTCCTAATGCAATGTTAAGTGAAACAGTAGCCCTTGAGGAGGAACTAAAAGTCCTTGACTTTCCTTAATGGTTAAACTATGATTATTTTGTCTTCTTTGACTGTTTGCATTTCTTTCTGCATTTTCTTGCTTCTCTGATTAAATTTATTCTTTGGCTAAAGTTTTTCTACAGACAAGAGGTGGCAGAGGGTAAGGGGTATCTGTCCCAGGAAGGCCCCATAGGGTCCTGCTTGGTTATAATCTAAGGAGAGCTCCCAGGTCTTAGTTGCTGAAACCAGAAGGGCCCTTGGGAGCCATCTAGTGCCTGTGGACCAGAAACGAGGCAGCTTGCTTTAGCAGAGAGGGAAGGCTCAGCTGGAGTGCAGACCACCTGGGAGACTGACTGATTGATTGATTGGTATAATGACTTATTCATGCTGTGGACCAGTTCTGGTTAGTTTCCTTTCATCCCCAAACACAGAATCTAAGCATAGAGGACTCTTTTACGGAAAATATGTTAACAGAAGTAACATTTTTATGAACATGTTTTCCATAAAAGAGTGAATTCGTTTTCCAGTTTTGCAAATCTCTTGCACATCCCGCTTAATAGCAGACAGCTGGGTTCTCATCCGGGTTTCTGTGGTCTGTCATAACGTCAAACGCCGTGCGTGGAGGCTCCGCAAAACTCCAGAAAGAATTAGAGTGAAAAAGGCACGTAACGTCTTGCTATTAGTGGATCTCTTGAAAAACGGTCTCAAGGACCCTCAAAGATTCCCCTGACCACACAGAGAGCTACCGCACAGACCTTCCTGTTCCCCGAGGAATCGAAACAGCATCAAGCCCGGGAGAGTCCTAGTGGGAATGTGCAGAGGACACGAGGTTTCCGAACCCACGGATTTTTAACAGGTATCCACTTTTTTATTTACCGCATTCAGAGGCGCAGTGGTAGGTGGAGACACAGACTTGTGGCCTCGCTGGGTGACAGCTTATCCACGCCTGTCCTCCAGTGCAGGGCAAGAAGCCGGAGGGCCGCTCCCACACGCCTCCCCCTGCTGAGGGTCCGCAGAGAGCACGCGGTTCTTTGCAGAAACGCGCAGAAGAAACTGGCACGTCCTGTCTTGTACTTATGAGCAGGAAACACATTCTGACTTCCCGGTGCCTCCTCTCAGCTGTTGGCGGAGCTGATGAAGCCCCGGCCACCAAGTGACTGGGGTCAGCGCCTCAGAATTTACAAAGATAGGAGGAAAGTAGGGCTGTGATCAGACTAAGGTGTAAACAGTTACCCCACGCAAATTGACAGTGAAAGTGCAGTTTTTCTTTTCTTTTTTTTTTTTTTTAATTTATTTTTGGCTGTGTTGGGTCTTCGTTTCTGTGTGAGGGCTTTCTCTAGTTGTGGCGAGCGGGGGCCACTCTTCATCGCGGTGCGCGGGCCTCTCACCATCGCGGCCTCCCTTGTTGCGGAGCACAGGCTCCAGACGCACAAGCTCAGTAGTTGTGGCTCACGGGCCCAGTTGCTCCGCGGCATGTGGGATCTTCCCGGACCAGGGCTCGAACCCGTGTCCCCTGCATTGGCAGGCAGATTCTCAACCACTGCGCCACCAGGGAAGCCCAGTTTTTCATTTTTGAAAAGACTCTCAGGGGCGGACCTCTGACTCTCTGGGCTGGAAGGATTCTGAGACTTGGGTTCTTGGTCCACTTAGGTCACTAATTTGTGTGACCCTAAATGAGTTCTTTATCCTGCTCAGGTCTTAGTTTCTGCTATTTGTCAAATGGGAAAAGCTGAACAGTGTATCACTGAGGTCCCTGAAAGACTAATAATGCTGGGATGGGGTGTGTGACACTGAACCTGGTGTGAATGGCCACATTCCTCAGCCCCAAAGCGCCTGGGCTTCCAAGCCAGGCTGCCTGGGTTTGAGTCCTGAGCTGCCCCTCACTTGCTGTGTGTGTGCCCTTCGGCAAGTATTTCCCGTCCCCCCGAGTGTTAACAGCTCTGTTTGTGCACGGAAAAATAATAGCGCCTTCCACCCGGGTCTGCTGTGAGGGATCAATGATTTAATACATGTGATACCACACATAAGCCTATCCCTTGGACGTTCAACAAATGTTGGCTTTTATCTTGTTTAATAAATGAGGAAACAGACTCAGAAAAGGAAGGTCACTTGCCCAAAGTCATACAGCCAGTTCGTGGCAGAACCAATACTATGGTTTTCTGATTCAGAACCCAGAACTCTTTCTCCCAACCCTAAGGATAAAACGCGAAGAATCCAGTTCCCCTCCCCATCCCTACTCAGCCCATGCCAGACAGATAATTAAAGTGATCACTAGTTGAGTATTTACTATGTGATAGGTATTAATTCACAGTTTCATTTAATTCTCACTACAGCTCTTGAAGGTAGAGACTGTTATCCCTCTTTGAGAGAGAGAAGAAAACTGAGGCTTAGCAAGATGAACCTGCCCAAGGTCACACACTTAGGAAGCTTTGGAAGTGAACCTCAAACCCAACCCAACTCCAAAGCCATTCTCTTACTTACCACGTATCGCCTCCCACAGCAAAAAGATTTGGAGTCAATTATACTGTGCTAATTCCATTTAGCACAAGAGCGTGTGGAGGAGAGGATCAATGAAAACTTTTGTTTTACTGTGTTTAGCTTAGAAATGCTGCCGGGTCCAACAGATCTCTTAAGAACCAAGTATCTGAGTAAAATAGAACAATATGAATTCATTGTTACGATGTTTTTAGGATGATGTCACTGTTTCAGAAGAAAACGTCACCAGCGGTAACTTGATAGAAACAATCTTTTATTGTTTCAAGGCTCAGTAGTTGTGGCTCACGGGCCCAGTTGCTCCGGGGCATGTGGGATCTTCCCAGACCAGGGCTCGAACCTGTGTCCCCTGCATTGGCAGGCAGATTCTTAACCACTGTGCCACCAGGGAAACCCCTGAATTATTTATTTATAGCTGGAAGTTTGTACCTCTTAATCCCCTTCACCTATTTTGTCCATTCCCCCACTCTCCTCCTCTCTGGCAATCACCCATTTATTCTCTGTATTTATGAGTCTGTTTCTGTTTTGTTTGTCTGGTTTTTTTTTTTAGATTCCACATATAAGTGGAATCATGTAGTATTTGTTTTCTCTGTCTGACTTATTTCACTTAGTATAATACCCTCTAGGTCCATCCATGTTGTCACAAGTGGCAAGATTTCATTCTTTTTTATGGCTGAATAATATTCCATTGTATATATTTATACCACATCTTCTTAAACCAGTTGTCTGTTGATGGGCACTTGGGTTTTTTCTATGTCTTGGCTATTGTAAATAATGCTGCAATGAATGTAGGGGTGCATGTATCTTTTTGAATTAGTGCTTTTGTTTTCTTCTGGTAAATACTCAGAAGTGGAATTGCTGGATCATATGGTAGTTCTATTTTTAGTTCTTTAGTTTCAGTTGGGGGTGAAGAAAAGCCTCTGGAGATGGATACATAACAATGTAAGTGTACTCCGTTCCACTGAATTATACATTTTAAAATGGTTAAAATGGTAAATTTTATGTTATGTATATTTTACCACAATAAAAAAATGCAAAAAAAGTACAAGTCAAAAAACTTAAAAGTTTAAGGTTAAAAATGTCTCCCTTGCACCTTCCCAATCTGTTTTGGGTAGACAGCATGCAGCTGGAAAAAGTGTGTGTGAGTGGTGGCAGGGGGAGGGGAAACGTGTGCGTCTGACAAACGCCTGTTTCCATTCCCCCAATGCTCTTACACCCTGAGATCCTCTTCCTCACTCACTCACTAGGCTGCTTTTGCTTTCTCTGGAGTTGAAATGAGGAAGGGAGAGGGAGAAGGAAAGGGGCAAGAAAGGTCTTATTCTGACTAGTACTGTGTGAGCTGCCACACAATCTCCCCGGGCCTGGCATGTGTATAAAGCTGACTCTTCATCTAGCGGGGTTCTTTTGTAAGTTCTTCCCAACCCTCTAGCCCACACCATTACCCGGGTCTGTCACCTACAAGTCTCATCCTTGGTCTGGACTGGCAGGTGACCTCTCCTAGGCCCACGGGCAGGCCTAGGCTTCAGCTTCTTGCTGCTAAGTCTCAGCTGCCCTCCTGGTGGCGCTCTTGGACAGGTTTTATTACCGCTCTATGCAGGTCTTCGCTCTCCTATGGCTCACATCTGGCCCAAGGGAAACAGTCACACATCCTTTCCTTCCAACGGATTTTAGGGGAACCAGTTTCCAGTGCAGCAAACTGTCTTCACTTTACTATCAAAACCAGTGGTAGAACTAACACAACATTGTAAAGCAATTATACTCCAATAAAGATGTTAAAAAAAAAAAAAAAAGAACAGTGGTAGCCAGCAAGTCTGTCATGCATTCTATTTTAAAAATCGGATTAATTGAGGTATAATTTACTTAAAGTAAAATTCACCAATTTTAACTATATACCACCATTGACCAATACCACAATCAGCATAAAGAACATTTCCCTCGACTAAAAAGGTTCATTGTGCCCTTTGCCTCACCTCTTACCTCTGGCCTTTAGCAACCACCACTCTGATTTCTATCCTTATACGTTTGCCTTCACCAAAGGAATCATGTTTTGAGGATTTACAGATTATAAATGGAATCATACAACAAATAATCACTCAGATTTGGTCTCTTTCACTTTAGCATTAATGTTAAGAAACATTCGTATTGTTGCATGTATTACTAGATTTTTCTTTTTATTGCTGAGTAGTGTTCATTGTATCTATACACTACAGTTTATTTATTCACCCATTGACGGAGTTGAGTTGTTTCCAAATTTTTATCATTACGAATATAGCTGCTATAAACATTTGTGTACAAGTCTTTGTGTGAATACATGTTTTTATTCCTCTTAAGTTAATATCTAAGAGTGGGATTTCTGGTTCATGTGGTAAGTGTATGGTTAACTTGATTTAAAACAAAAAAAAACAACTACCAAATTACTTTCCAGAGTGATTGCACCATTTTGCAATCCCACCAGCAATGGATGAAAGCTCCAGTTGCTCTATATTCTTGACAACACTTAGCATTGTCAGTTTTAAAACATTTTAGCCACTCTCGGGTATGTGTATGTGGGTTTGTTGGGTTTTTTTTTTCTAATGTGTCAGTACTTTTAATGTTGTGTACACGAAATTATAGTAAATAGATGACTATAAACAAGAAGCAGTCCTTCTGTTTTCATGAATAGCACACTGCGTTACAGGAAATTGAGTTTATATTCCACCAAGTGTGGTTCTCCCATTAGTTCACTTTGTGATGTGTCATTAAAAATATCTTCAAATGCAATAGGCTCGTCATTATTCCTCAAATATCCAGTGAAAGGTTTGAGCTTGGAAGAAATGGAAGGTGCAGAACATGCTGCATTGCTCTGAATTCCATTTGTAATTTTAGTGGAGCAAATAGACCCCAGAGTTTCTCAGTGCAGAAAAATTCATTTTGTCTTGGTTGAGCTGGAAATTTTATTTCTGACAGTTTAAGAGGATGACTGGGAAAAAGTTCATTTTTCACACAAGAAAAAAACCTTTTCAAAGAAGATCATGGCTTTCAAAATGTCCACTTGCTGAAAGTTCAGCTGGAATACTGTCCTTTAGCTGAGATCCAAGCCCAAGTCGCCCTGCACACAGCCTCTCAGCACCATTACTGTCAGCCGGCCCCGCTGCTCACTTCCATTTCGTGTGGTTTTAATTTGCATTTCCCTAAGGTCTAATAATGTTGAACATCATTTTATTTGCTTATTTTCCATTCATATATCTTCTTTGGTGAAGTGTCTGTTCACATCTTTTGCCCATTAAAAAAAGTAAGCTGTTGTTATTGAGTTTTAAGAATTCCTTGTACATTCTAGATACAAGTCCTTTACTGGATAAATGTATTTTGCAAATATGGCTTGCCTTTTCATTTTTCTTAATGATATCTTTTGAAGATCAGAATTTTTTTTTTTTGATGAAGTTCTATTTATCATTTTGCTTTTGTTTCCTATCTAAGTAGTACTTGCCAAGGGAGTTCCCCAGTGGCCTGGTGGTTAGGATTCCAGGCTTTCACTGCTGTGGCCCAGGTTCAATCCCTGGTTGGGGAACTGAGATCCTGCAAGCCATGCGGCACGGCCAAAAAAAAAAAAAAAAAAAAAAAAAGGATCACAAAGATTTTAGTCCTATGTATTTTTCTAGAAGTGTTATAGTTTTAGCTCTTATAGTTAGGTCTATGATTAATTTTGAATTAATTTGGGGGTATGGTGTGAGGTACAGATCAAGGTTCATTTTATTTTTGCTATAGATATCCAGTTATTCCAGCACCATTTGTAGCAAAGACAATCCCTTTCACACTTTCCAGCCTTTCTTGAAAATCAGTTTGCTACGGACTCGGACTCGGGTCCTTGGACTCTTTAATCAATAGAAATTGAAAAGAGGCCAGATGAGAAATTCAGGCTTCATCAGGAGGGAGTGAAAACAAGTAACAGGTGCCCTTGCTCACTCCTGGAGGAGCCGCGAGCTGGCTCCTTAAATTGGGTAACAGTAGGGGTGGGTCCATGGGTTGGGCAGGAGGTGTAGCTTAGGTGGTCCACCAACCCCCTTTGTGGTGCTGTATGCAGGGATCATGCGTAGTACCCTGCTTTTCTCCCAGCACCTCAGAAGTGGCAGTTGGTTTGTGGCCTTTTTGTATCTTATTGTTCATAATTCGCCCCAACTGCACATGCATGAACTTATTTTTAGTCCCTTATAGTTTCTTTGTATTCGGTTGCTCCAGGAGAGGAGGAGAGATTTGTCCAGCTGCAAGTGCAAGCACTCCAGTAAAGGGTCCCAGGTCCCACGTCCCAGCCTATCTCAAATTGACGCTGTGTGTGTGAGCCTATTTATGGACTTTCTATTCTGTGCCGTTGACGTCTCTGTATCCTTATACTGAGCTATCTTGATTATGGTAGCTCTCAAAATTGGGTGGTTTGAGTCCTCTAATATATTTCTTCTTTTTAAAACATTTTTTGGCTAAATTTTAGAATTATCTTAGCAATTTTCAAGAAAGAAAGCCTGCAGGAATTTTGACTGGGATAGCTATACTCTACAGATCCATTTGGGGTGAATCGACAATAATACTGTCTTACGATTCATCAACTTGGTATATCTGTCTGTTTATTTAGAACTTCTTTAATTTATCTCAGCAATATTTTGTAATTTTCTATGTTTGGTATATATTTTGTTAAATATATTCTTAAGTGTTTTGAGTTTTCCTCTATTGTGTATGGTATTGCATTTTCTGCTATTGTAAATACTATGTAAATGATATTTTAAAAATTCAATGTCTCACTAATATAAAGAAATACAGTTGAGTTTTGTATATTAACCTTGATCCTTTGATCCTGAGACCTTGCTAAATTCATTTAGTTGTTATAGTAGTATTTTGGTAGATTGCTTAAGATTTTCTACCCGGACAATCATGTTTTGTGAATAAAGACTTTTACTTCTTCTTATCCAATCTGTATGCCTTTTCTTTCCCTTGCCTTATTGCACTGGCTAAGACTTCCAGTACAATTTTGAATAGAAGAGGTGAGACAGATATCAGATATCTGATATTAGGGGAGAAAAAAATCAGATATCCTGATTTTTTTCTCCCCTAATCTTAGGGGGAAAGCATTCAGCCTTTTATATTAAAGTATAATGTTAGTTGTAGGCTTATCTTTTTTTTTTTTTAATTAATTTATTTATTTTTTGCTGTGTTGGGCCTTCGTTTCTGTGCGAGGGCTTTCTCTAGTTGCAGAGAGCGGGGGCCACTCTTCATCGCGGTGCGCGGGCCTCTCACTGTCACGGCCTCTCTTGTTGCGGAGCACAAGCTCCAGATGCGCAGGCTTAGTAGTTGTGGCTCGCGGGCTTAGTTGCTCCGCGGCATGTGGGATCTTCCCAGACCAGGGCTCGAACCCGTGTCCCCTGCATTTGCAGGCGGATTCTCAACCACTGCGCCACCAGGGAAGCCCTGTAGGCTTATCTTGACTGTCCTCTGTAAGGTTGAGGAAGTTCCTTTCCGTTCCTAGATTGCTGAGATATATTTTTTTTCCCCTAAATCATTAGTGGATGTTGCATTTTGTCAAATGCTCTTTCTGCGTCTATTGAGAGGATCCTGTAGTTCTTCTTATTTACACTGTTAATTTGGATTATATTGATTAATTCTCAAATGTTATACCAAGCTTGCATTCCTGGGATAAACCCCTTATGGTCATGATGCCTTATTTTGTTATATATTACCGAATTTGATTTGCTAGAATTCTGTTAAGGATTTTGTATCTCTGTGCATAAGGGATATTGTTCTGTAGTTTCGTTGTAATGTTCTTAGCTGGTTTTGGTATCAGGAAAAACCAGGCCAGGAGCTGGCCTCATAGAATGAGTTGGGAAGTATTTCCTCCTCTACAGATTTCTGGAAGAGTCTCTGCACAATTTTTAGTATTTCTTTCTTAACTGTTTGGTAGAATTCATCTGTGAAGTCATTTGTGCCTTGAGTTTTTTGTTTTTGTTTTTTTTTAGGAAAGGTTAGCTATTCTTTTTGAGTGAACTTTGATAGCATGTGTCTTTCAAGGAATTTATACAATTTATACAAGTTTATTGGCATGAAGTAGTTCATAATATTCCCTTATTATCCTTTTGATGTCTGTAGGATCTGTAGAAATGTCCTCTTTTCATTCCTGATAATTTGTGTCTTCCCTCCTTTTCCTTTTTCCTGATCAATCTGCCTATAATCCCCCACCCTATTTTATAGATAATTTCAAAGAATCAGCTTTGAATTCATTTCTGGCGTAACTGACTTTATTGTTGTTCTGTTTTCTACTTAATTAAATTCTGCTTGTTATATTATTTTCTTCTGTTTATTTCACACTTTACTTGTTCCCATTTATCGTCCTTTTGTGACTTCTTTGGATCAATCAAATATTACTTATGATTCCATTTTATCCCCTTTGTTAGTTTATTGGCTATAGCTTATTGTTACTGGTTGGTTTCAGGTTTATAGGTTACGGTGATGTTATACCATCTCATGTATAGCATAAGAACCTTACAATAGTACACCCAGAGCAGTGAACTGGAGCAATTGTAGAGTTCACCTAATTTTTCCCCATCTTTCAGAGATCACTGTCCTTTGTTGCCTGAAATCAAGTGTCTTGAAAACTGTTATTTTGTCTGTTCTTAGATTGTTTCAGTAAGAGGGTAAATCCAATCCTCATTATTCCATCTTGGTTAGAAGTCAAATCTTTTCGGTAACTTTTAAGATTTTCTTTTTATCATTGGTGTTAGCAATCTGATCACGATGTGCCTTGGTGTGGTTTTCTTTGTTTCTTTGCTTGGGTTTCGTTGAGATTCTTGGATCTATGGGTTTATAGTCTTCATCTAATTTGGAAAATTTTAAGCCACGATTTATTCAAATATTTGTTCTGGGGACTTCCCTGGTGGTCCAGTGGCTAAGACTCCACACTCCCAATGCAGGGGGCCTGGGTTCAATCCCTGGTCAGGGAACTAGATCCCACATGCCGCAACTAAGAATTCACATACCACAACTAAAGATCCCACCTGCCACAACTAAAAGATCCCACATGCCGCAACTAAGAATTCACATACCACAACTAAAGATCCCACCTGCCACAACTAAAAGATCCCACATGCCGCAACTAAGACCTGGCGCAGCCAAATAAATAAACAAACAAATACTTTGTTCTGTTCCCCCATTTTCTCCTCTTCTTCTGGGATTCCAATTTGTAATTGGAATATATTAGATTGCTTGATATTGTTCTACAGCCCGCCACAACTCTGCTTACTTCTTTTTCAGTGTCTTTTCTCATAGTGCTTTATCTTGGGTAGCTTATATTGCAATTTCTTCAAGGAAACTGATCTTCTCTTCTGTAATATCTCATCTGCTCTTAAGCCCATCCAGTGTATATTTCATTTTGGATATTGTGTATTTAAGCTTTAGAAGTTCCATTTTGGTCTCTTTTGTATATCTTTTACTTCTGTCCTTATCATGGCCAGATTTTCCTTGATTATATTTTAAGATTTAAAATAGCTGTTTTAGCAGAAACTAACACACCATTGTAAAGCAATTATACTCTAATAAAGATGTTTTAAAAAATAAAAATAAATAAAATAAAATAGCTGTTTTAAAGTCTTTATCTACTAATTCCATCATCTCTGTCATTTCTGGGTCTGTTTCTTATTATTCATTTTTCTCCTAGGTATGGGTCAGATTTTTCTGTTTCGTTACATATGTCTTGTAATTTTCTAATGGGTGCTGAATATTGTGAATTTTATCTTGTTGAATCTTATGTGCTGTGTTTTATTGTATTCCTTTAAAGAGTGCTGGATGTTGTTCTGGCATACGGTTAACTCACTTGTGACTCAGTTTGTCCTTTCAGGCTTCTTTTTATACTTTGTTATGGCAGGAAGCCTTTATTTTGGGACTAATTAGCCCTACTACTAATGCATGATCCTTATTCCCCTCCCCACCAGCTTTACTGAGGTATAATTGACAAATTAAATTGTAATATATTTAAAGTGTACAACATTATTTGATATACATAGACATTGTGACAGGATTCCCACAGTCAAGTTAATTAACACATCCATCACCGCACATAGTTACCTTTGTTGGGTGTGTGGGAGAAGCTTAAGATCTGCTGAGAGAGTAACTATACAATAGTGTGTTATCAGCTATAGTCACCATGCTGTGCATTAGATCCTCAGAACTCATCCATCTTACAACTGAAAGTCTGCACCCTTTTACCAACCTGTCCCCATTCCCCCCTCTCTCCAGCCCCTGGCAGCCACCACTGTGTTCTGTTTCTTTGAGTCAGACTTTTTTTTTTTTTAACGTGTAAGTGATATCATGCAGTACTTGTCTCTCTCTGTCTGGCTTATTTCACTTAGCTTAATGCCCTCCGGGTTCATCCATGAATCTGCAAATGGCAGGATTTCCTTCTTTTCTTTTTTTAAAATAGATCTTTATTGGAGTATAATTGCTTCACAATACTGTTAGTTTCTGTTGCGCAACAAAGCGAATCAGCCATGTGCATACACATGTCCCCATATCCCCTCCCTCTTGAGCCTCCCTCCCACCCTCCCTATCCCGTCCCTCTAGGTACTGAATAATATTCCATCATGTGCGTGTGTGTGCGCACACATGTGTGTGTGTAATTTTCTTTATCCATTCATCTGTCAACAGACACCTAGTTTCTTTCTATATCTTTGCTATCGTGAATAATGCTGCAACGAACATCGGAGTACAGTTGTCTCTTAGAGACAGTGGTTTCATTTCCTTTGGATATGAATCTCCCAGAAGTGAGATTGCTGGATCATATAGTAGTTCTATTTTTAATTTTTTGAGGAACCCCTGTACTGTTTTCCATAGTGACTGTACCAGTTTACATTCCCACCAACAGAGTGCTAGAATTCACTTTTCTCAACATCCTCATCAACATTGGTTATCTCATGTCTTTTTTTTTTTTTTTAATGGCTGCATTGGGTCTTTGTTGCTGTGCCTGGGCTTTTCTCTAGTTGCGGTGAGCAGGGGCTACTCTTTGTTGCAGTGCGCGGGCTTCTCATTGCGGTGGCTTCTCTTGTTGTGGAACATGGGCTTTAGGCGTGCGGGCTTCAGTAGTTGTGGCTCGCGGGCTCTAGAACACAGCCTCACTAGTTGTGGCGCATGGACTTAGTTGTTTTGCGGCATGTGGGATCTTCCTGGACCAGGGCTTGAACCCGTGTCCCCTGCATTGGCAGGCGGATTCTTTTTTTTTTTTTTTTTCACACACACACACTGTATTTTATTTTTACAAGAGATAAATAGACTGACACCAAGCATTGTAAATAGATGACCACAACAAAAGCAACAATGATTGCAATTACCAAACACGAAACACACTCATACTATGTCATAATATAGACATTTAGTCCAGTAATCCTCCACTGTAACAGCTCCTTTACTTTGCAGTGAAAATTGATTTGTATATTCTTTGCCTCTGAGTCCTTGTGGGATTTTTTAATTCAAACAGAAAGTCACAAAAATTATAATCATCCTCATCAGTTCACTCAGTCCCATGTAATTAATTTTTTTTTCATCTTGATCTTTTGTTAGCACTTTTATGAGTTCATCAGTTTTCCATTAGAGTTCTGAAAATGCTTATTCATTCAGTTCAGCAGTACAGTCAGTTACCAGAAACCTGTACTTGTCAGAGTCTTTTCCATGAGTTCCTTGAAGATGAAACCCTTTTATAGGAACATCTTTGCAAAAGCATCAGCGTACGTCTCTGTACTCTGAGTAGCGTCTTAACCACTGCGCCACCAGGGAAGTCCCTCATGTCTTTTTTTTTTGTTAATTTTTTGCATTTTTTTAAAAAAATTTATTTATTTATTTAATTTTATTTTTGGCTGTGCTGGGTCTTCGTTTCTGTGCGAGGGCTTTCTCCAGTTGCGGCGAGCGGGGCCACTCTTCATCGTGGTGCGTGGGCCTCTCACCATCGCGGCCTCTCTTGTTGCGGAGCACAGGCTCCAGACGCGCAGGCTCAGCAGTTGTGGCTCACGGGCGTAGTCGCTCCGCGGCATGTGGGATCCTCCCAGACCAGGGCTCGAACCCGTGTCCCCTGCATTAGCAGGCAGATTCTCAACCACTGCGCCACCAGGGAAGCCCCCCTCATGTCTTTTTGATAATAGACATCCTAACAGGTGTGAAATGATATCTTATTGTGGTTTTGACGTGCATTTCTCTGATAATTAGTGATGTCAAGCATCTTTTCATATCGGCCATTTGTATATCTTCTTTGGAAAAATATCTATTCAGGTCCTTTGCCCGTTTTATAATTGTGTTTTTTTTGCTGTTGCGTTGTATGCCTTCCTTATCTCCTTTGGATATCAACCCCTTATCGGATATGTGGTTTGCAAATATTTTCTCCCCTTCCATGGGTTGCCTTTTCATTTTGTTGAAATGCCCGACCCATCTGAAGACTCTACCCAATGCTTGGCATATTACGAGGCCTCTCCATTCTGACTGGTGGAAACAGGCACTACTCCTACTCCTGTGTGAGCCCCAGAAATGTGTGGTCTGCTCCTCTATGATGGTCCTTTCCCTTGCCTTGGGTAGTTTCCTCCCACACACAAGCACGTCAGTTCTTAGCCCAATCCTCTGGGGATCCCAGTCCCCTAGCCTTAACCCAGGTGGAGGTCTGGGGCCCTGGGGGAAATGGCAGGGACCGGAGGGGAAATGGGGGGGTGGGACAGACACTAGGAAGCCCTGTGGAGGGTTGGAGGGACTGGGGGATGGGTGGGGTTGAGGGACTGGGGGTCTGGGAAGGGATGGAGGAGCTGGCAGGAGTTTGGAGGAACTGCGTGGTGATAGGACAGATGGGAAGGGAGGTAACCAGGGCTGGCCATCTTGATAAATCACAGCCCTTCCTAAAACAGACCCCTCTGGTCCCCGCTCCGTGACCACCTGCTGCAGCAGGCCCCATGCTCTGGCTGGGTCTGTGTGGTGGCAGCTGCTAGGACCCTCCGCTGGCTGGGCCTGGAGCTCCCTGGCTGCCAGGATGGACCCTGCCCCGACCCTGGGGTCAGCATGCTCTCATCCTGCTTGGAAATGAAAGAGATCCTGGGGGACCCTGCCTTTCCTCCTCCCTGGGTCCGGGGGTGGCTGGAGGTGGCATTAAACCATGTTTGTGTTTTACTCATATCTGGTCAACCAAGGGTCTCAGTGTAAGGGCTCTTCTGGCAAGTGGGAAATAATGGAAAATAAATAGAGATGCTCTGGTCCCACATGGGGAACTAGAAAATGAGTCTCTAAGCAGAGGCACCAAACGGGGAGTGGGGAGACCTGGAGGGACTCTGGGAAATGGGAGGAAGTTGGTGGGGTTCAGGGCTGGGGGTATAAAAAGACTGAGTGTCTGGGAGGGTTAGGCGGGGACTAGGGGAGCTATGAAATAGAACTGGGGATGATTTGGGGATTTGAGTTGCTAGGGAGAGACTGGGAATGGAAGGAACTAAGGAGGTGAGAGGAGCTGAGATTCCAGAAGGGGTGGGGGACGTAGGAGGGAAGAGGTGAACTGGGAGAGCCTGGGAGAGGCCAGGAAGGCTGGGGGGTCACTGGAAGGATGTTAGGGCCTGGAAGAACCGTCAGTGACGTTCAGGGGCTGGGAGGCACTAGAGGCTCTGGGAAGAAAAGAGAGGTGATATGAAGACGTGGGGTGAGGCGTGGGAGGGATGGCCACAGGGGGCCGGGGAGAAAGTGGGAGCTACAGGGCAACACGGGCGGGGCTGAGAGACTCTCCTTCACCCAGAGGTTAAAACTGCCCGCTGTGATTAATAGATTTCTCAACTTCTCCTTGTAGAGCTACCAGTTTTGGCATTCCCCACTTCAGGGCTGAGTTGGGTACACGCCTCACTGCAATCCCCACCTTCACGCTGGCCCTGTTGAAATCCACCTTCCACGTGGCAGTAAAAGAGACCAGGTCCTCCCCTTACTTGACACCTTCCAGAGCTCCCACCCCTGCACCACTGCCCTCAAGGCCACCCCTCATATGGACCCTCCCCCCACACGGCCCCGCCCCCTCACTGCTGCCTCCCTCTCTGTCCTCAAGCCTCTGCCCATCTTTCTGCTGCCCACCAGCCTCACCGTCCTCAAAGCATTTTAACGCTCCAAACTGGATCCAGGCTCGGGCTTCTTTGCTCCTGCTGCTGCTTCTGCCTGGAATGTTCTTTCCTATACAGGTCTTAGCTACCATCTTACTTTTCAGACCTCAACACAAATTTTACCTTCTTTGGACAGGACTTTTCAGACCCTCCTGGATAAAACAGCCCCCAGCTCACTACAGTCGCTCATGGACCACAGGGTTCATCTTCCTCATGGCACTGACCAGCACCCGCTGTCACGTGACTGTGCCGTTTGTGTGCATATTGCGTGCCTCCACTAGAATATAAGCCTCTGGAGGGCAGACTGCTGTCTTGTTCACTGCTGTATTCCCCACGCCTGGAGCCATACCTAGAAGACGGTGAGGTTTCAATAAGTGACCGTTGGTTGATTATTGATGGACACATGCGTTCACACTCATGTTCATAGCAGCGTTATTCACAATAGCCATGGGGCAGAAGCAGCCCAAGTGTCCATGGATGGAGAAGGAATAAACAAAATATGGTACGTACACACAGTGGAATATTATTTGGCCTTAAAAAGGAAGGAGATTCTGACATACACTGTCAGAATTTGGATGAACCTTGAGGACATTATGCTAAGTGAAATATGCCAGTCACAGAAAGACAAATACTGTATGATTCCACTTTTATAAGGTACTTAGAGCAATCAGATTCTGAGACAGAAAATAGAATGGTGGTTTCCAGAGGCTAGAGGGAGGGGGACATGGGGATTTATTGTTTAATGGGTACAGAGTTTCGGTTTTGCAAGAGGAAAGAGTTTGAAGATGGATGGTGGTGGTGATTGCACAACAATGTGAATGTCCTTAACACCACTGAACTGTACACTTAGAAATGGTTAAGGTGGTAAATTTTATGTTATGTGTTTTGTACCACAATAAAACAAGAACATGATTGATGCACTCATGACTGCTGAATCCTGTTAGCGGATTGTTCATTTTATTAGTATGAAATATCCACCTTAATCTTTTTTTAAAATATTTATTTATTTATTTATTTATTTTTGGCTGTGTTGGATCTTCGTTTCTGTGCGAGGGCTTTCTCTAGTTGCGGCGAGCGGGGGCCACTCTTCATCGTGGTGCGTGGGCCTCTCACTGTCACGGCCTCTCTTGTTGCGGAGCACAGGCTCCAGACGTGCAGGCTCAGTAGTTGTGGCTCACGGGCCCAGTTGCTCCGCGGCATGTGGGATCCTCCCAGACCAGGGCTCGAACCCGTGTCCCCTGCATTGGCAGGCAGATTCTCAACCACTGCGCCACCAGGGAAGCCCCACCTTAATCTTAATGCCTTTTGTTCTGAATTCTATGTTGCCTGACCTCACTATTGCCACAACAGCTTTCCTCTTTCTTTTGTTCTTGCCTGAGAAGGATATTTTTGTCCATCCTTCCTATGTCAGTATTTCCATATTATAGTTGCTTTTTAGGTGTGTCTCTTGTTAGTAGAATATGATTGGATTTTATCCATTCTGAAAGGCTTCGTTTTCTTAATAGGTAAATTTAAGTCACTTAAATGCATTGTGATGGGTATATTTGGACTTATTTTGACATCTTATTTTGTATCTTCTATTTATCATGTTGTTTTCCTTTTTTTTTTTCTAATTTTAGTTTTTATTTCCATTAGTTATACATGCACATAAAGAATGAGGTCATTTCCTTCAATGTTTGTTTAGAAAAAGATGTTTGTTGGGTTATGGGGTTTTTTTTTTGGCAATCACTTTCTTATTTCCTCTGGAGTTGATTTTTAAAATATTTACTCCTACACAGTAGAAATCTTTCATTTTATAAAGTCCACAATATTAGTTTTTTCTTTTGTGGATTGGCTTTTTGTGTTGTATATTAAAATTCAAAGCTCATGATCTACAGACCAAACCCAAGGTCATGTAGATTTTCTGTTTATCTCTATAATTTGGATAGTTTCACATTTTAAATGTCTGTTAATGCATTTGAGTGAATTTGGTGTAAAAAATAAAGGAAAATATTTACTCCTGTATTTCTAAAGGACATGTTTGTGTTACTTCCTCCTGATTATTAAACTATCTTGCAGCTTCATCCTGTCCTCCATATTTTGCTCTGCCATGCAATGGAATATTATTCAGCCATGAAAAGGAATGAAGGACCACAATACAAGTTTCATGGTTGAACCTTGGAAACATGCCAAATGGAAGAAGCCAGTCACATAAGACCACGTGTTACATGATTCCATGTATATGAAATGTACAGAATGGGCAAATCCATAGAGACAGAAAGTAGGTTAGTGGTGGAATTGGGGAATGGCTGCTAGTGGGTACAGGATTTCTGCTTGGAGTGATGAAAATGTTTTGGAATTAGATAGCGGTGATGGTTGCACACCTTTGTGGATATATGAAAAACCACTGACTTTACATCTGCAAAATTTACTTAATGGATGTAAACTATCTCAGTAAAAAAGCAATCTGCATCTCTATGATCCTTCTGAAGAAGACAAGAACCTTAGTGTCTTAGCTCAGAGTCCTACTGAAAGCAAAACTTGTGATAAAGACTCTTGCGTTTAGAAGGTTGACCTGGAAATCGTGGCAGGAAGCTGGAGAGAGAGACCGGGAGAGTGAGAGATGGAGAAAAAAAACACTATGAGTGTGATACTGAGGTCTCTGCTGTGGGCAATTTGGGCTCAGTTCCAGTGGGGACCTTCTGAGGAGCCTTTAGAAAGCCTCTCAAAATTGTCCACGTGAAGAGCTAGTGGGAGAAGCATTTATCCGTCAGCTCCCATGCCCTCTGGTTGAGGGCCGCCTCTGGAGGCGTTAACTCCAGAAGTCCTGGAGCTAAAACTGAGCCTGTCATCCAGAGCCCCCCGGGAAGAGTTGGTTGCAGCTTTAGCTGAAACCAGAGGAGAGACAGGGAGAATGTGAGTTAGGATGTCAGCAGCATCTGATACATGGAAATCTTTTTTTTTTTTTAAATTGAAGTATTGTTTATTTACAATGTTGTGTTAATTTCAGGTGCACAGCAAAGTGATTCAGTTGTGTATATATATAAATTTTCAGATTATTTTCCCTTATAGGTTATTACAAAATATTGAGTATGGTTCCCTGCGCTATATAGTAGGTCCTTGTTGGTTATCTATTTTATGTTTAGTAGCATGTATATGTTAATCCCAACCTCCTAATTTATCCCTCCCCCACCTTTCCCCTTTGGTAACCATAAGTTTGTTTTCTGTGTCTGTGGGTCTATTTCTGTTTTGTAAATAAGTTCATTTGGGATACATGATACTCATGACTGCTCTCCATACTCTTCCCTTCCAACTCCCATGTTCTTGTGATCTGAAATTTTAGGACCAGAAACTAAACATAATAACATTAATGATAGTTATTTAGATTTGCCAATATATTTAGCTGATTTATTTGCTCACTCTTTCTTATTCCAACCCACTGCTTCTTTCCAAGTTCATTTTTCCTTTTAAGTGATGTCTGAACATGTACTTAATCTGCCATTACTCTTAAACGATAGTATTGCCGTGTTCACAACTCTAGGTTCACCTTTGTTATCCTTTACTCCTTTGAAAATATTTTATCGTCTTCTGGCTTCTAGTACTGTTGATGAAGACTCTGATGTCATATTCTTATTCCTTGTTTTCTGGTACTAGGATTTTTTTGTCTTGATCCTTGATGTTCTGAAGTTTTACTCAAATGTGAAACTAGTATAGATTTTTTTGTTTTTTGTTCACTGTGCTTAGGATGTGCTAAGATTTTTCCCAGTCTAAGGATTTATGGATTTTTTTTTTTTTCCTTTTCTGGAAAATCC
This sequence comes from Balaenoptera physalus, assembly GCF_965194825.1. Classification (NCBI taxonomy): domain Eukaryota; kingdom Metazoa; phylum Chordata; class Mammalia; order Artiodactyla; family Balaenopteridae; genus Balaenoptera; species Balaenoptera physalus. The sequence continues at coordinate 53,604,078 of NC_138901.1, read as the reverse complement.
TCAGCCATGACCTCTTTAGCAATTCTCTCCATCACTCTTTCTATATATCTGTTCCGGATACATCTGTTTCTATTCTCCTCGTGTCTAATATTTTTCTTTCATATTTTCCATCTCTCGATCTCTTAGTCATATGTTCTTGGAGATTTCCTCAACTCGATCTTCTAATTCATTATGTCTCTCTCCAGCTCTATTCAGTTCAGATATTCAGCTCACCTTTTCAGTTTTTTATTATCTGTAATTTTAATTTCCCATGTTTGTAATGGCTTCTGTCATCTGTCCTACTCTTATTTCACGACCTCCTTTTGTTGTTTTGTGGTTGCTGTTCCTTTGGTTTCTTTGAGGACCTTAAAGATACCTACTTTAAAGGCTTTGCAAACTGCTCTAAAACTTTGTTTTCCCAGCTATCAGTTCTTCCATTTGCCAAGTTTGTTGGCTTCCTCCGTGCTCTGTGATTCTCGCTTGTGAGGTTATCTGGAGGTTCTGCAAAACCCAAGGCCATCTGCTAGTGGCCTCAGCTTGGTCTGTATCTGGCTGGGCTCCAGACCAGGGTTTTCTCAGAAGTGTCCGCTGTGGGCCTCCAACCTCATGTTGATGACACATTTCTGGGACAGTCCCTTTAAGCCTAGTGGCTCTGCTGAGGGCCCAACCACAGGTATGTGGCTTTGGTTTTTGCCACGACCTTGAAGGGTGGACAGAGCTGCTCTGGTTTATCATCACAACTGTCACCACAGATCCTGACACCAGCCAGGCTCAGGTCCCAGCCTGGCTTAGCGTTTACACCATGGCCCACACCCTGCAAGTTCAGCCCTGCTCTCTTCCCAGCCCCTGGGGACTGCCAGCTTCAGCCCCTTCTCTCCCTGCGGCCTCCTGTCTTCTTTCTTTTACCGAGTAGTCTCCGTTTCTTGTCTACAGACACGTCCCCCTCATTAATTTTTAACAATCTCACGTCTACGTGTCTGGAGCAGAAGGAGATGGTTTCAACTGTCTTCAACCAGAAGCAACGCGACTTCTCCACATGTCATACAGCTGCTGTTAATGACATGTGGTTCCACAAGCAGATCTGTAGAAATGCACACACCCAGAGCTGTATGTTTTTCCTGTACTTGAATTAACAACTACTCACATCAAGATTGTTTGGACCTGCTGGTGACCAGGGTCTGGCTCAGCCTGGGGCAACAGGATAAAGGTGAAAGCAACATGTAATTTTTTTTGAGAGTCAAGTTTGAAGCATGCATGCATATTTATTAATTTTATTAATTTTATGTAACAGATAGGTAGACAGACAGATAGATAGGGTGCTTACTATGTGCCAGACATAGGGCGTTTGTTTGTAAGGGCCTTACAGACATGAATTAATTTAATGCTTATTAACAATCCCAGGACACAGATACTATTATTATAATCCCCATTTTACAGATAAGAAAACTGAGGTCCAAAGATGAGTGAGCCATGACTGAGATGCAGAGTCCTGTGCTCTGAGCCACTCCCCTATGCTGTGTGTGTGTGTGTAACACCAGCTTGCACATGGGAGTGGGGACTATGAAGTCCCCACTGTGGCTGTGGTATGACTTTCCACAGCTAGGCGTGGAATGAGGAAGAAGGACAGAGGAGTGGCAGACTCAGGGATCTGGCCCACTGACACGGGCCTCCCGCCCCAGACCAGTTCTGCCCACTTCTTCTCTGTCTGCTCATGTGGCCATGGGGCTGACCTAGGTCTGGCTCAGACACAGCAGCTGAGGGTACCAGGGAGGCCTAGGTGCAGCAGGGGCACTGGGTTCTGTTCTCTCCCATCCTCTCCCAGCCCAGTCCCAGCAGCAGGAAAAATCTGTTCACTGCAGACCGAAGGGCTAACACACCACTCCATAGTTCCACTTCATGTCCAAGGAACAGAGAGATGGAAAAAAACACAGGAGTAAGGACTGAGGGCAGAACAAAAAATACAGAGAAACACAGAAATATGGAGAGTCTAGACAGAAAGGTGCAAAGACAGAAACAGACGCAGATGCTGGGAGACAGAGAAACATACACCTGGAGGGTGTCTGAGATGGGAGCTGCTGGGAGATGGGGTGGGGATGAGTCAGAACTGATGTGTGTGGAAGGGTGGCAGTACAGGGAGCCGAGCCCCTGAGGCCCTGAGGGGTTTGGGGTCCTTGGGGATTCTGGAACAGAAGGGCCTAGAGCCAGGGGTTCCCGACCTACCGGTGTGGCCCTTCATCCGAGAGTGGGGCTGGGGCTGGAGTAGGTGTGCAGAAGCGTTTCCAGCCTCCTCCCTGGGCTGCTGACCTGGTGTCTGCGGAGCTGGGGACAAATGCCCTGCCTCTCAGTGTCCTCCTCCTGAACAGCACCAGCTGGTGCAACCCCCCACCCTGGGCCAGTGTCAGGTTCCAGGCTGTTCCCTGGGGGAACTTTGATCTGGAAAGAATGAGAATGACCGAGCTGGCTGCTGCCCAGGGCTGAGCAGTGTCACTGAGACCTGGCCTGGGCTGTCCCTGTCACCTTCCTGCCCACTGGGACACCAGGCAGTCCCTCCAGGGCTCGGGAGACACAGAAGGGATCTTTCGTGCTTTCCTTCCCCGCTGGTTCTCTCCATCTCCATTTGCTGTTCCATCACTAGTTCCTGCGCTCATGTATCCAGTGGCCCTCCCTGTCACTCACTCATTCAACAGGCCTTGGCTGTGGAGCTGCGGGCTGGGCGATGGGGCAGAGGGCTGAGTGAGGTGGGGCGCTGCCCTTTCAGGAGCCCCAAACCGAGATCACTGCTCAAGAGAGACACAAGCCACACATTGGAGGAGGGAGCCAGGGCGGGAGAGGAAGGATGTATTCCAGTGGGCAGGGTGCGGCGGGGAGGGGAGATGGGGAGTGCTGCAGGCTTCATCAGGGATGGCTTCCCAGAGGAGGTGGCGTTTAAACTGGGCTCTGAAGGTCTAAAGAAGGAGCGGGGAGGTTGTCAGACAGGATGACAAGTGGAAAGGATGCTTCAGGCAGCGGGACCAGTGCAGCCACAATGGCAGAAATGTGAGAGTTTGTGCATTTTGCTGGAAGGGCCTTGAATGGCACCCTAAGCCATTCACTTGTTGGTGGAGCAGATCCATGGGTCAGAGGGACAGTTTTGTTAGAGAAAGGAGACTCTGGGGGCTTCCAAGGGAGGTGGCAGCCTGGTGGGCCCTCGTGTTGGCCTCCGCACTCCAGGCCTTCCCAAGGATGGGCTCGTGCCCTTGTACACCTCGCTTATCCGCCCCAGCCCCAAGGAGTCTCCAGGACACTTCTGAGGAAGCCCAGCTTGTCTGTGGACTGCAAAGGACTCCAGAGGGGCCCTGGCCCAGGTCCTAGCCCAGCCTCCTGCCGTGGCCTGGCCTCCCCAGCGCCCCTGCTCACTCTGAGTGACATGGCCTTTTGCTGGGCTGAGAGCGGACCCTGCCCAGCCTGGGGAAGGCCCAGTGAGCTCTAGCCGTGGAGCTCTGGCTCCCCTTCTCCTGGAGGCCACTGAGCCAGGCCCTATAAATAGCCCGGGGAGGGGTAGGGGTAGGGGGAGCGGGCCAGGCAGCGGGGGAGGGGCAGGCTTTGGGCGGGCAGTTGTGGAGACGCGGGGAGAAGGGAGAAGAAGCCCAGAGCTCGCGAGGCCCGGTCCTGTCCCTGACAACGACTGCTCGCCCCTCTGGGTCGCAGGGTCCTCTGGGCCGGGGCAGCCAGGCTGGCCGAGCACAGAGCGTGCACAGGCAGGGACCGTTGTTCTAAGGGGACAGGAGAGACCCCTCCTCCTTCCTGGGTGGCTTTTCAGAGGCTCAAGGGGCAGGATATTAGCTGTGACGGGCCCCAGGCTGGGCCTGTCCTGCCCCACGGACCACTTCCCCAGTCCCCGGTGGTGCAGGACAAGCTATGGTGCTGTGCCGGCTCTTCCAGGACCTCGGTTTCCCCTCTTGGCGCTGCAGATCCCAGGGTGGGGGCAGGGAGCTGGGGTGAGTCAGCGGAGACCTTTCCGGGCCCTGAGGGGGAGGCTCCTGGAAATGGAAAATGTGAGCCCACAGCCTTATCTGGGCTGGAAGCAGCTGTCTCCACCCCACACCCTCTGCAGCCCCTGCTTTTGCCCGGAAGAGGCAGGCGCCTCCACCCAGGCTTGTGTGCTGTTTTTTCTTTTCTCTCTGTGTAGCCTGGCTCTCAACAGAGACCCGTGGGAGATGCTCCTCTGCTGGGACCAAGAGGGCCCCGTGTTGGTCCAGGAGGGCCGGAAGCTCCACCCTTTTACCCCCTTCCCCCATCAAGACCACCCTTAGAATCTTATATGCAAGTCTCTGCAGAGCACCCAGGATCTATACCTTCTAGAGACAGATTTCCAGGTCTGGTTAAAGAAGCAGCCAGAAATGGGGCACGTGACACGGGTGAGCAAACTCACACGATATACACACAAACATCTTATAAACGTGAGCATATGTAGACACTCGACCTACACATACAGGCATGCACTCATCCTGCGTTGACACATGAACCGCAGGCATGCATACATGTGTGTCTAGAAACACAGTCACCACTTATGAGCAAACGCATAAAAATCCCTCCTAGAACCACGGGTGCTTGAAAATGTGCCCACGCCACATACACGTGCAGGTGAGTGTGCAGGTACTGTAGACTCTGTACCTTCCACATCTTCCCTCTACACCAACGCACCCACACAGGTATTGTACACGCAAGCCTGATACGTGCACAGACGCATCCTCAGATACACGGGAGAAAGAGGAACATTACAAATTTACACGTGTGTCTGGCAGCGTGTCCCTGGGATGGGGTTTAAAGGAGGGTTCGGTAGAGGGGAGTTGGAGTGACCCAGGGGGCAGGGGTCTCTTCTGTCCTCCCTCCCAGGGGCCTCAGTTTCCAGGATCGGCCCCAGTGGCTCCGATTCAGGCAGGCAGAGCTGTGGGGCAGGGGGCAGAGCCTCTGTGCCCCTCTCCTGGGTCCTGGCTGGAGATGAGGCCCGGCGGCCCCAAGACTGGCCCACCCTGGGCTCCTGCACAGCCTCTACCACGCTCCTGCTTCCCTGCTTAGCACTCCACTTGGCTCCTGAACCCAGCAACCCGTCAGGAAAAGATAAACGCAAGCCCTGTGTCCACACCCCTATGGATCTCATAACAAGGCAATGGTTTCCAGGGCAGAGGCTGGATTTCAGGATTTGGGAGGAGGAGCCGGGGATGGTATGTTTGCCAGGAGGGAGGGGTCCAGTCCTGGAGTGTATTTCTCCGTTGAGTCCTTGTTAGCCTCCTGCCTGTGGGTGCCTGCAGCTGGGGACCCTGAGGGTGCCTGCAGCTGGGCACCCTGAGGAGTGTGGTATGGCTGCCTTCACACACCTTCCCAGTTACAAAGCCAGACTGCCAGGCCCCTTAGCCCGTCCCAGCAGGCTGAGGGCTACATGGAGGCCATGGCAGGGCCAATCGGGGTCTGGCCTGCCCCATGACTTTCCAACCTGAGCCCTTCCTGGCAGAGGGGCTTGCGGGGGTGAGGTGACCAGTGAGGTCGGCAGCTGCCTTTGACTCAGGGCAAAGGCTGATGTGACCTTGGAGACAGGCCCTGTGTAGTACCCGTGAGCCCCCTCTAATGCATCCTCTCTGTGACCCATCTTACTGAGTCCATCCATCCATTAGTTCTGTTGGTTCCACTGGCCCTCCAATGAGTCCCCTTTCCCAGGCATTCAATTACACAGTGTTTATGGGGTACTTTCTAAAGCCAGTTGCCTCTCCAGCTGTGGGAATGGATGCACAGCAGAGACAGCCCCTGCTCTCTGAGGATGTGCTCCAACACGTGCACGCAAGCGTGTGTGCGTACCTCGCCCATGCACGGGGACCAGGGTGCAGAGGGTGAGGGGCGGTCCCAGGTAGGTGGGCCCAGGACTGCAGAGGACTGCAGCAGCCCACTTCTTAAGTCCTTTCCCCTCCCCGTAAGCCCTATGTGTGTTCTCAGAACCTCAGGAGTCTGGGGAGCGGCTGGGACCTTCAGGGCTGAGGGCTGGAGGCGGGTGGGTATATGGAGAGGGGCTGGACTGAAGGTGGAGGAGTGGGAGTCATCAGTATGGGTGTGTGTGGGCGGTGACACCACCCAGAAAGGGTCTGCGGGTGAAAGGGGGGACAGGCCCAGCTCAGAGCCCTGGGGACCACAGTTAAGGGATGAGTGAAAGCACAGTCACTCAGGAAGGTCACTGGGGAGGAGAAGCGGAGGAGGCAGGAGGGATGGGCGGAGGGACCGTCCTCAGGGGCTCCTGCTAGAGGGCCGTGAGGGTGGTTCTGGAGAGCACCGAGGAGCAATTCCAGGGGATTGGAGCCTCTGGGCGACCCGGGAGCTGGAGGAGCTGCCCGGACTTGGCCGGATTTGACTCTTGCCCCCAAGGGGTGCTGGGAGCAGAGCCAGGGCCCTGGGTTCCAGTCCTGTGTTTGCATACCTTGCTGTGTGACCTGGGGCCTGTCCCTGTCCCTCCTGGGGCCTCAATTTCCCCATCTTAGGTCCCTGACTTCGTGGTTTTGGCTTGGCTGGGATTTGATTTCAGGAGGTGACTGGCAGGGGACACAGGAAGGCTTGTCCCGAATCCCGCCCCCAGCCCAGCACCAGAGCGGATCAAGCGACCAGCAGACGGTGGACGGGTCTGAACCAGGGGAGGGGGAGCTGGAAGGGCAGGTGCCAGAGACCCCAGGACTTGGCAGGAGGTCGTCCTTGCTAGCCTGCTGACATCAGGGCTGGTGAATGTGGAGGGAGTCTGGTACTGGGCAGGAGCTGAGTCGGGGGAGGGTGAGAGGAGGGGCCTTGAGGGGGCAGCGGAGAGGAGCCCCTGGGGCCTGGGGTGAGCATCAGCCTCTGAGCCGAACTGGCAAGGAGCCAGCTCTTGGATGGGGCTGGTCTTCCGTGCCCCCCTCCCCACCCCAGAATCACCCCCTCCTCCCTCCCTTCTTCTCTCCCTGCCCCTCTGCCCCTCTTCCTCCCACTCCTGGTTCATCTCTCCTCTCCTAGGCTCACCTCCAGCTACTGACTCAGTGGTCTCTTTTTTTTTTTTTTTTTAATCAGTCATCAGTTTTATACACATCAGTGTATACATGTCAATCCCAATCGCCCAATTCAGCACATCACCATCCCCACCCCACCGCGGTTTTCCCCCCTTGGTGTCCATACGTTTGTTCTCTACATCTGTGTCTCAACTTCTGCCCTGCAAACCGGTTCAGCTGTACCATTTTTCTAGGTTCCACATACATGCATTAATATACGATATTTGTTTTTGTTTTTCTCTTTCTGACTGACTCAGTGGTCTTACTGCTGAGGGAGAGGATCCAAGGGAGATGGTTTGCTTCTTCTACTGTCTGCCCAGAACCCACCGTGAGCCCCATCTCTGCCCTTGACAGAGTTCCTACTGCAGCCGCAGATGGAGCCCTGCCCAGCCCCCAAGCAGCCCCACCCAGGTGTTGTCACAGTGGATCAGGAGATAACCCGGCTGAGGTGGGAGAGTGTGGATGGATCCTGGGCAGCCAATCTCTAGATTCTATCACCCATTAGGGTTCCCGCTCTAGAGACCTGGCCAGCCTTCCTTCTCCTGGAGGCTGGGAGAGAAGGCTGGACCCCTGCCCCCCCACCCCCTCACCTATGCTGCCGGTCCAGGCACAGGCCCAAATGCACATCCACTGTAGGGCCAGGGACCAAGCTGTCCAGCCCCTCCCAGACTTCCCCACCTGGTCCTTCCTCAGGTCCTGCAAACGAAGAGGCTGGGCTTTTCTGGCTGAGAGCTGGGTCTCTGAACTCCAGGCTCCCGGGCTCAGACCTGGAGGGGCTCTGAGTGTGACTCGGGGCAGAAGCTGCAGCAGCAGCCTCTCTCCTAGTCTCTATCAAAGATTCTACCCCGAGAAAGAATGCAGGGAGCAATTTGGCTCACCCTGTCCACACAGCTACTTGGAACACACACACACACACACACACACACCATGAACGCCTTTTGGCACTTGACTTTCTCATGAAATAATTGCTGGAAGGCTCCTTGGATTAGGTAACCCAGAGTTCCTTCCTGTCCCCACGGTGGAGGCGGGAAAGGGGGAACCAGCGTTCAGCATCTGTTAGGCTGATCCAGTTCCTTTGGGGCAGAGCAGGCCAGTCCAGGAGGTCTGTGGCTGCAAACATCTTTGGAAGCCTAGTGTGATGGGAACAAGCCTTTCGGACCTATCGTTCCCCAGTCATCTGGCTGTGCCTGCCCAGCCACCGGGCCTCCTCCAGGTGGGCCATGCCTGGGAAGGAGAAGGCTAATCAGGAAAGACTTTTTTTGCACAAAGAAGGATGGGATGTTCCCATTTTTATTTTAAATCAATTTTACAATATATGTGGGAACGTACAGCATCTTTGTCCATCATCCTACAATTCTGAAGCAACAGCTGTTTTCACTCCTCCCTTTCTTGGGACGGTTGAGGGGTGGGGGGTATGGAAGGGAGGAATATCTGGGTTCAGGCATGAAAGGAGTGTTGAGAGGGAGTCGAGGTGGGAGCCCCGGCCTGTGGATAGAGGCCAGGGACCAAGGCTCTGATGGAGGGAGGGGGTGATTAATCCCAAGGTCGCCGATCCTAGGATTTGGAGATTGGGCCCTAAGTACGCTCTCTCCTCTGTCTCTAACCTCAGTCACTCATGGATCCCCTAGCAGGGGCCCCTCAGTGAGCTCCGAGACCCTATGACCACCGGCAATAAGGATGCAAAGATCTTGCTACACAGAGTGGGTCTGGGAGGGGAGAGCACATAATTGCAGAGTCAGGGAGGGACCTCACCACCTGTCTCCTTCTCCCTTGGGTCTTATAACAGGTGCAAGAAATTCCAGACAAAGATTCCACAGGTGAGTATGTGTTTGTGAGGGCCGTGTGCACGGCGTAGAGTGGGTAGTGACGGGCACAGGGTGAGGGTCGGGGTTCTGGGAATTACTGCTGCGGCTCTCAGGTCTCCCTGAGCAGTGAGGGGGTCCCTACCCCCAGTAGGACCTGGGCCCTGCGAGTGAGAGCCCCGAGGGAACGCATAACCCACGTCCGCGGTCTCCGAGGTCAAGTCCACTTGGGAATCGAGGCCTTCTTCAGGTGGCCCGCAGCCCCTCCCCCAGGCCGCACGCCGCTCCTCCAGGGTCAAGGGGGGCTCGGCCTCCGCACTCCCTGTGCAGCTCCGCACCGCGGAAGAGGAGAGGCGGAGTGAGCGCTTCTCCTCCGGCGCCACCGGGGAACCCCCCCTCCTCCACTTCACTGCATCCCTCGGGTCGACGGGACAGGGGCTGTCCCCCCCGAGCCGCCTGGCCCCGCCCCCGAGGCCCCGCCCCCGCGCGGCGCCCAGTCCCCCGGCTCGCGGGGCTCGCCCCGCCCCCTGCCCGCCCCTCCCACCAACCCTCGGGCGAACCCGGCCGCGGGCGTCCAGTTGCTGCCCGGAGCTGCGGAGGTCGACTGCTCTCCCGGACAGGCCTGATCTCCCTCACACGTAAGCGCTCTGCCCCGCCATGGAGCCGGCCCCCGACGCCGAGGAGGCGCGCACGGTGCGCGAGGCGCTGGGCCGCTACGAGGCGGCGCTGGAGGGCGCGGTGCGCGCGCTGCACGAGGACATGCAGGGGCTGCAGCGCGGCGTGGAGCAGCGCGTGGCCGAGGCGCTGCACCTGGCCGGGCCGCTGGCGCGCACGGTGACCGAGCTGCAGCGCGACAACCAGCGGCTGCAGGCGCAGCTCGAGCGCTTGACGCGCCAGGTGGAGGCGCTGGGCTTGAAGACCGGGCTGGCCCCCGCGCCCGGCACGCCCAGCCCTCCGCCCGCGCCTGGCGTCCCGGACCGCGCGCCCCGTCTGGGCACCGCGCGCTTTGCCAGCCACGCCACCTTCTCGCTGTCCGGCCGAGGCCAGGTGAGCCTCGGGGAGCACCGGCGCCTGTGCGCGTGCGCCGGGGGAGGAGGGCTCCGCGACCCCCGCCGCGCCTATAGGTCCCGAGTGCGTGCGCCTGCGGGACTGGGCGCTGCTCTGCCACCCGCCGCTGCGACTCCGTCGTGGGGGTCCGGCCACCATCCGGCGAAGCACCGGCTTAGCCTGCCCGCTGCACCTGTCTTGGGCCCCCTCCCTTCTTTGCATCCGGGCCCTGTTCGCCCCGAGTTCTGTCCCCCTCTCTCCGCTGTCCCGTGGCACTAAGGGCTTGGGCGCTGTTTAACACCGCCCGGGGCCCGGCCGGCGTGTTGGGGTGGTCAGCAACCCACCCCCCCCCCCAACTCCCACACCTCCACTGACGCGCCCCCTGCGATGCCGCTTCACTGAGGCCTGACGGTCCAGGTTATTGATTAACCCAGATTGAGAACTCAAGCCCGGGTGTGTGTTGGGGCAGGAGGACGCCGTCTGTTGGGGCGCAGCCGGGCAGCGGCGTTTGGGAACTCGCAGGGGGTAGAATCCTTACCTTGAAGGCAGAGAAGGGGTGGCGGTGGGGGCCAGGGGGAACCAGTCGTGAGCAGTCTAGATTTCCAGGGTCAGTGACCGGCCAGAGGCCCACACGGCGTGGGTGTGGGGCGGAGGCCGGTGTGGACCAGTCACTCCCCTGAGCCTGGGGCCGCCTGGAGCGGCGGGTGAAAAGGTTCCCATGGTGTGTGCAGTGGCCCTTAGGTGGGATTTTCCACCCTGCCAGGTGTGTGCTCCGGGGTTGGGGTGCCAGGGTCTGGGTAGTGTGCACCTGCAGTCCCTCCTTGGTTCAGTCCATCACGCCTTCAGATCTCTTGTGTGGGCTGGGCTGCACCTCCAGGGGCCAGGAGGAGGGGGATCAGATTAGCCCCTGCCCCTGGAGGTCCCAGCCAGGGTGGGCGATGGCCTCAGACCGAGCAGTACCAACACCGCGGGCAGCCAGAGCAGATGTTCTGCTCCAAACACGATTGTCCCGTCCTGGTGGGTGTCTCAGGCTGGCTTTGTGCTGGAGGCCAAGGACCTGCTGCCGCTCGTGCAGGGGGCGGTGTGTGGGGCTGTGCCTGCCGCCTCAGAGAGGCTGAACGGACTCACCGGCCGCAGGCGAGCCTGGTGGGTATGAGAGCAGAGGGAGGAATCGTGAAGGCCCCTGGATGCTGGGCCGGGGAGTTGGGCTTTGCCTTGGGGGGTGGGGTGAGAGGTTCTTAAACATGCTGGTGGCAGAGCTCCTGCGTGTCCCGGTGCTCCGTGTGAAGTGCCTAGAAATGGATACACTTAATTCTGTCCTGTAAGCGTGACCACTGTTTGACCATGGTATAAGATCACCACTGTGAGCTCACACGTACCTAATAAACTGTGTCATCGGCTGTTTTTGAGATTTTATTTTAACACACATTTGCTCCTTGTCTGCTTGTGGGAGCAGCTGTCCAAGTTTTCGAAAAATGCTTTCAGAGTCATGTAAATAGGTACATGAATTCACGCAAATATGTGAGAGGAATCTCTCCAGTCATCTAAGTTTTCTCAGTGGGGAATGGCCGTTAGTCACGTGGGGTGGGCTAGTCCTCCTGGCTATGGGGCTGGTGGGCGAGGGGCACCGGGCAGGGGAGGGACAGGGTCCTCCTTGTATCCAACAAGGTCCCTCATGGATGGATGGCAGGTTGGAGGGTGGCTGGAGACAGGATAAATGTGGTGGTCCAAGGAGAGGACGGCCAGAGCTTGGGGAGCCCTGCTGGGGGCCTCCTGAGTCACACGTGTGGTGGAGATGCTGGGTTCCATTTGGGTTGTGCTGAGGGTGTGAGGCTGTGGGACGTCCAGGCGAAGGTGTCCCAGAGCAGGCGGAGTCACAGGTCTGGTCGAGGCCGGAGGTCAGGGGGACATCAGGGCAGAACTGGTGGTTGAAGCCCTAGAATGGGTGAGGTCTTCAGGGCAGCCGTGGAGAAGGAGAGGGTGAGGCCAGAGCCCTGGGCAGAGGCCAGGGAGCTGCCAGGGAGCTGGGAGGCCCTGGAAAGCCCATTCTTAGACGTGGAGAGAGGGAAGTCCTTCTGGAAGAAGAGGTTGGGGGTCAGCAGGGACGCTGCCCCTCGCGGAGGGATGAGGATGGAGACACCGTTGAGGAGTAGGTTCTGGGCTTCAAAAGAGCCTGAAGGGAGGTGGAACAGCCAGCAGAGTTGAGCACTGTGGGTAGAGGATGATCGAGGTCTCCAGTGGGATCAGAGGCTCCCTGGGCCTGAGGCAGCTTCTCCCTGCCCAACCAGAGGCGCTGGTCCCCACTTCTCTTGCACCCCACCTCTCTCTCGCCCACCCGGGCTCCGAGCCAGTTTCTGGCAGGGAGGGGCGCTGGGCAGTCATCCACACGTTCTTTTTTTTTTTTTTTAATTTTAATTTTATTTATTTATTTATTTATGGCTGTGTTGGGTCTTCGTTTCTGTGCGAGGGCTTTCTCCAGTTGTGGCAAGCGGGGGCCACTCTTCATCGCGGTGCGCGGGCCTCTCACTATCGCGGCCTCTCCTGTTGTGGAGCACAGGCTTCAGACGCGCAGGCTCAGTAGTTGTGGCTCACGGGCCCAGTTGCTCCGTGGCATGTGGGATCTTCCCAGACCAGGGCTCGAACCCGTGTCCCCTGCATTTGCAGGCAGATTCTCAACCACTGCACCACCAGGGAAGCCCCATCCACACGTTCTTGCTCATGGGTTGTTACCAGCAGCTTGTGAGCGGACACTTGGTCGTGAACAAGGAATCGGGGCTCCGGGGTGCGACTGGAAATAGTCTCAGCTGGGCGCCGGGGCTGTCTGGCCTCTCAGACTCCCATATTCCCACGTGTGTGTTGCCGGGGGTCGGGGGTGGGGGGCCAGGGTGGTCTGGGTAGGAGGGTCTCACCCGCGCACGAGAGCCAGTGGTGGCAGTCGTCAGGCAGTGCGGAGGCTGGTGTTCCACTGCCCCTCTGTAACAGGCAATGAAATTTAGAGACCCTTGGTTGAGACCCTTTTGCTTCCTGCTGTTTCAAACCAGGGACTGCAGGGGTTGGAGGTGGGTCATATTCAGCATATACTTATGCCCTGAACTCAATGCAGGGTTGGTCTAGTAATCCAGTTCTGAGTGCACAAACCTTGACCTTGCTAAGTAGTGAGTAGCCAGGGAGGCTCTGGGAGGAGGGAGAGGGCGGGGCAGTAGGGTGGGAATAATCAGGAGGACTCCCTGTAGGAAGCCTGAGACCCTGCAGCAAATAGGAGCTGCTTTGGGCACATTTGTTATGAGGCCTTGGGGACATCTCCCAGCTGGACCTCAGTTTCCTTGCATCCAAGGGGGATTGGCCCATCCCTGTTTGGCCCCTGTGCCGAGTGGGCTGCGTAGTTACAACAGTGACATCAACCCGATCGGTTCGTAAGAGTGTCCACGGAGCCGCAGCTGTGGTCTGGCTAGTGGAGGGTAGCCTGAGGTCAAGCTTGGCCCGGGAGGCTGTGCCAGAGTTGGTCCCTGGAAACGTCCTCAGCTGAGCTGGAGCCACCGGGTCCCCACACCAGAGACAGTGGAGCCCCTCGGGAGCGACAGCCAGGAGCAGCATCGAGGTCCGATGTGAAAGAAACCAGACTTGCCTTATCTGCCTTCCTTTCCCAGACACACTGTGTGATAAGAGAGTTAAATGCTTTGGGGAGAAGTTTGAATTGAGTCTTTAAAACTGTGGTGTGAGGGAGGAGGAGGAGGAGGACGGAGCAGCCGTGTTAGGGGCTCAGGCTGGGGGTTCTGACCGCATGTGGGCTGTGCTAGGCACGCAGACGTGCTCCCCTACCCAGGCGCATGAGCCCACGTGGGGTCAGGCAGCCCCAAGAATGCCTGGACTATTATTCCTGGCCTCACAACAGTGTTTAAACACTTCCCCAGGGAGAGGGTCCCTGAAATCAGACTCACCCCCTGCCTCTCCCCCTAACATTCCCAGGCCTGGGCTTTCTCACAGGGAGCCTCCCCCTTCTTCAAACAAAGCCCAGATCTTGGGAGTGCGCGAGAGCCAGCTCCCCAGGACCCGTCTCATCCCCAGGGCTCTCCAGTGACTTCTACTCTGACCCCAGCACACAGAACCGCCCCGCTTCCCTTCCCTGTGGCTGAATCAGGCTGCCCCCACCAAAGGAAGACCACTGGGGTAGCAGGCATGCTGGGGGCCCTGTGGGCGGGCTCAGGGACTCAGATCCTGCTGGAGCAGTTACCCTGCTCTCCCCCTCCCCTCCCCCTCACCTGGCGAAGATGGCCAGGGCCTGGCCTCACAAATTTGTCTTGAGTTGTCCTTCCTGCTCCTGGAAAGCATGAACGCTTTGTGGATAGAGCCCTGGGTTGGGGTAGGAGACCCAAACCTTGACTCTGCTGCTGCCTTTGGTCACGGGGTGAGGTTAGGGATGACCCCCACCCGCCAGGCTCGTATGAGGGGTTGGAGGGCGGTCTCTGGATGAGTTGAACGTGCAGCGGGTCCCAGTCTCGGGGATGGGGTAGTGAGGGGAGTCCGGCCTGCCAGCGTGAGTCAGCCCCATCCCCTTTCCCTCCTGCTTTGCCGGAGACCCCTTGGCAGGAATCCAGCTGGTCCAGGACCTACTTCCTGCCCGATTGTGGCGTCTGGTCCCCCTGGGGCATCATGGGGTGGGTACGGGGCCTGCAGTGTGCGGGGGGGCAGGCGTCTGTGGGGGGCCCCCCAGAGAGACCCACATTCCTGGGGAAATGGTTTCACCAGTGGCCGGGCCCTCCAGACCTCCGCCTAGACCTGCGGAACCTGTTGGACCAGAGTAGAGTGAGTGGGCGGGACGTGGAGCCCCCAGAGCTGAGCGCCCTGGTGACGGGTGGGGGCTGGGTTCAGGATGGAGTGGCTGCTTCTCCTCCTTCTGCCGAGCTGGCTTCAGGTTAGGCGCTAGGGGTGCCCTCCCCACTCTGGGGTGTCAGGAGTTGCCCCCTCTTCTCCAGTGTTCCTGCGAGTGGGGCCGGCCCGGCCCGCTCCATCCTCCTGAATCAGAAGTTGGAGGAGTCACCTCCTCTCCAAGCCCAGGCTCTCCCCAGGCTCGAGTCCTGTCCTCTCCCACTTCCCCAGGGTCCCCACCCCACAGAGGGTCCCATCACCCGGCTGGAGCCTTTCTCACAGCCTATAAACATTGTCCTACCTCGTCCACCTGGAAGAGCCCCTTCCCCCACCCCTCATGGCTGCAGGTACCACGTCTCCATCTCTCCCCGAGGCTGTCTCCTGCACCCACCCCCACCTCTGATTCAGCTCCTAAACTGTCAACAAGAACCTCTTTTTTTGCTAAACCCAAAGGACCTTTTTAGATCTTGTCTTGACCTTCTTTTCCTTGACCTGAGGCCACCTTTGGAGCCACTGACACGCCAGCCTTCTCGACACACTTCCACCTGCCTTTCTTCACGTTCTTCTGGTTTTCTTCCTCCCCCCTCTGGCTGCTGCTTCTTATTCTCTTCTGCAGGTGCCTCTTCTGCCCCCAGATGTGGTGCCCATCGCAGGCCCCATCGGCCCCGAGCCTGCTCTTCCTCTGCTGTGCTCCAGATGTGAGACCCCTGTTTGTCCGTCCTTCCTCTTAAACTTCAGACTCAAATATCCAGCTACCTCCTGACCTCAACCCCCTGATGCCCCAAGGACACCTTACACTCACCATGTCCCAAATTGAAGTTCTTATTTTCCCACCGATCCCCCCAACCGCCATAGTCAAGTCAGCTGGGCCCAAAGCCCAGGCTTGGAAGAGGTGTGACTCCCCCGTCCCTCCATATCCACTTACTCTCCCCAAACCTTTGAGTCCTTTTTCACTGCCCCATCTCTCCTCCCCAGGTCCCCATGTGGGACTAGTGAGGTGACTGGCCATCTGGTCGCCCCCTTCCATGGCACTATGTCACTGGCTTCTGAAGGATGTTCCTAAAACACAGCTGACGACCTTCAGTTCCTTCTTGTCCAAGGAGTCAAGTCCAAGTGCTCCAGGCTGGCACCTTGGGCTGCATGGTGCTTCTCCAGCCACCAGATCAGAATGCTTTGTGCCTTGCTGTCTATCTGCTTTGGCAGATACTAGTCGCTTCCACTCCTGGTCCACCTAGCTTACTCTAGACTGGCTCTCAGCTACCCCTGCCTCTGGGAGGCTCTTCCTGACCCACTGGGCTGGATGAAGTCTGTCTTAGGCACACACCCTCATGCTGGCTTGATCTCATCTCACAGTCCTGGCTCCCCCACCAGACTGACCCCCCCATGGCGGGGTGGACACCTCTTGCCCTGGTTGCAGTGATAGCTGAGCCGTCGGGGGCCAAGGATGGGCCTTTGTCATTCTGGGAACCTGGTAGACAAGGGGGCTAGGTAGTCTGGAGGCGTCTAAGGAGAGGTACGGCCACCTCTCAAGCCACTCATCGTGGGCTCTTAGTAGAGCCCCGGATCGGGGTCTGCCTGTGTTCTCCTCTTGCAGGGCAGACCCTACCAGCCTCACAGGTGCTCCGAGCCCTCCAGCCTTCCTCACTGTGAGATGCGCAGAGCCAAGGTTGAGGAGAACATCCCTCCTGGCCGCAAATCTCAGCTGTTTCTCACTGTGTAACCTTGGACTGCACACATCCCCTCTCTCAGCCCTCAGGTTCCATCTGTAAAATGGGAGTGGTGGCACCTTCCTGGGGGGACAGAAGCAAGTTGGTTTAAGTGGCATGCCCAGAAAAAGGACCTGACACTTGGCAGATGCTGAAATGGCAGAGGCTTTGCATAACCTACTCCCTCATCTCCAACAGGGAAACCGACCCAGAGGGGGCACGACCTGACCTGGGTCACCTGGTGGCTGGCAACACAGCCAGGATGCCAGGTTCCCTGCTGGCTCTTGGTCTTGGCGCTCTCTCTGCATGACACCCCCCACTGCTGTAGCCCAGAGGGGATGGAGGGGCCGCACGGAGCCAGTCAGGCCTCTGTACTCTGGACATCCAGGCAAATCTTGTGACCCTGCAGCGTCAGGGCTCCTGGGCCCATTGTTGGCCCGGAAGGACCTTATGTCGCTGGGTTTGGGCTGCTCCCGCACAGGCAGCCCCCGGGATGAGCAACGGCCAGGCTCTCCAGACCCCAGGCATCTGGTCCAGCCTGGGGGAAGGGGTAGGGCGCCTTGCACACGCTTTCGGAACTCCCAGTCTTGACATTTGTCCCTAGCATTTTGGGGGTCTGGGATGAGCCCCGTGGAGGTGTTTGCCTCCAGGATCCTAGGGGCTCAGTTGGTGAGACTGAGTCCTGTGTGACCTTGGCCCATCACTGTACCTTCCTGAGGCTGTCTCTCTCAAAATTGAGTGTTGTTTGCCCTGTCAGAACCAGGGGGGCCGTGGGGGGTGCGGGCAGCTGGCCCCGGCTAACTAGGCCTCGGTGGTGTTTGTCTCTCTGTAGAGCGTGGATCACCATGACGAGGCCGGCGAGTCGGAGATGAGAAGGACCTCAAACTCGTGCATCGTCGAGAATGGGCACCAGCCTGGGGCAGGTAGGGCTGACGGCAGAGGAGAGCGGGCTGGGTAGCTTTGGCGTCAGGGCCTCGGCCACGCCTCTGTGCCAGGCCACCCCTTGTCAGGGATGGAGGACTTGAGCCTAAACCCCAGTGGGTGGAGAGGCTGCCAGGAGAGCAGCCTCATTCAGTGTGAAGTAGAACTTTGTAAACACAGAAGAAAATGAGAGATCTCGGAAGGTGGTGAGCTTCCTTGTTTCTGGAGGAATGCAAGCAGGGGCTGAGGAATCGTCCAAGCACTGAACAGGGTAGAAAGTGGACTGATAGGTGACTATTTATTGAACTGTCTATGAGGGAAAGTTGGAGCAGACGCCAGCTCTGGTTGGAACAGCGAGACGTCCCCAGCAGGGGGAGGTCGGGGAGGCAGGAGTGGTCAGGGAGGCCTTCCTGGAGGAGGTGGGAGGAGGGTTCACAGAGACTGGAGTCCTCCTGGGAGGGTCTGAGGCCCCTGTGGATGTCACGGCTGACACCCCCAACCCTGCTGGTCCCATGTTCCAGGTCCAGGTGATGGACCCCCTGAGACCACCCAAACCGTCCCGGCACCAGAGCCCCCCAAGCCTCGCCCTGCGAACCTCTCCTTGCGGCTGCCTCACCAGCCAGTCACGGCTGTCACGCGAGTCTCCGAGAGGTTCTCTGGGGAGACATCAGCCACAGCTCTCTCGCCCACGTCTGCCGCCGTCCTGGGGGTCCTCAGCCCCAGCGAGGCCACCACACCCTGGACTCCCAGTCCCAGTGGTAGGAGCAGGAGGGCATGGCCTCAAACTGGGAAGGAGGGCAGGGGCTGGGGGCGGTTGGCAAGAGACTCAGAAAACCTGGGCAAGCCCCAGCCCCCCCCGCTGTCACTGCGGCCCCCTCCCCTAGCTCATCTGCTCCGTCAAATGGGCTCATCTTGCCCAACTCCTCCCCCCGGAGATGCTGTAAAGTAGCATCGTCCCCCACAGGAGACGACTGTGGCTTTTACTGCAGGTCGAGGCTGTGGTTAGAAGGTGGCCTCCTAGCCTGCACACTTCGGCGTGGTCCCCGGGGCCTGTCTTGGGCCTGGGGTCAGGCCTCGGTGGTGTGTCCTGGGGTTGGGCTGTGTGGGTTTCCAGAATGAGGGCTCGGGAACAAAGTGTTTGCTGGATACGCAGCACAAGAGGCCCTGGGCTCTGTGCTCTCAAAAGCGGGGCTGGGGGCGGGGGACACTTTAAAAGGCCTCTTTTATGTCATTGCTCTATGTTCCCAACGTCCTTTCTCCTCAACTGTTGGCCGAGGCAGGACCAGCTTAGCCCAGGGGTCCTGCCCCTGCCCTGAGTGACACTGGGTAAACGGCACAGGGCCAGGTCAGAGGAAGGGAGGCTGGCAGTGGTGACCCTCCCCGAGGCCAGGCTTTGTTATTTCTCTCCCTTGCTTTGTCCCGAAGAGAAGAATTCTTCTCTCCCACGGTCTTTGTCCAGCTCTGGCCACAGGGCAGTGACGGCCAGCAGGAGCAACGACAGGTGAGTCGGGGCCCCAGTCCCCGGTGGGGGGAGGTCAGCCCTCCCCAGGCAGCGTCTGGACTTTGCCTTGAACCCAGGCTGCCCGGGCCCCTGCAGGGAGCTCTCCGTGCTGACCCAGGACGAGGCACCCTCCTGGGCTTGGTTCCAAGGGAGAGCGGCGTCACTGGGTGGGGTTTGAGCAGAGGACATGAAGCTGCGGGGCTAGGTGGAGGGTTTGGTTTGGAGAAATGGGACCTCGGGCTGGTTTCTCTTAGGACCCTTGAAAGCAAGTCTGCGCAAAGATCGGAGGGGTTGTCTCAGTTCCCACAGGAGGATGGAGCGTGTGACCATCTCCCACTTTCCTCTCCACCCATCCTGCTTTCCGCCCGCGGCTGAGGAGGCCTGTAGGCTGGGGCAGGTCTGCTGCCTCCTGGCCTGTGGTTGTCCCCATGCTCCCGCAGGCCCACTGGATTGTGATCAGAGCTGGGGAAAGAGGCTGGCTTGGCTTTTGTCCCCCCTTTTAGTAATAAAAGGAGAATTGTGACTTTCTGGCAAACTGTTGCAGCGGAGAAACAAAGGGGGTCTTTTTTCGTGGTGGTGAGGAGGGGGCCTGGTCCTGGTGGGGCCGGTTCTGCATACACCTCCCGAGAGGAGGTTGCCCCCCGCTCAGCCCAGGCACGGACACCTGCCGAGGGGCCCACTGCCGGCCAGGCCTGCCTCGGACAGCAGCTCAGTTTGGAAAAGCTGCAGAACCGGTTGGGGACTAGAGCAAGTGGTGCTTCCTCCCTGCCTGTACCCCGGTGGCTGCCTCATTCTACACTCAGTGGGGTGGGGGGCCCGGGGCCCAGGTGAGCTAGTGATGGGCAGGTCTTTGTTCCTGACTCCGTGGTTCTCTCCTCAGCCCACCTCTGGTGACGCCACCGCAGTCTCTCCCGTCCCCGCAGCCACCAGCCACGACCCAGGCCCATCGGCCTGGGGAGCATCGCCGGGAGCTGGTGAGGTCGCAGACGCTGCCCCGCACCTCGGGGGCGCAGGCCCGGAAGGCGTTATTTGAGAAATGGGAGCAGGATACAGCTGGCAAGTACGGATGCTCTCACCACCCCCCCGCCCCCCAGACCAGTCGGGGCCCCCAGAGTAGGCCTGGGCCCAGACTAGGGTCAGGCAGGCACAGCACGGCAAAGCTGGCCCTGTCCTGTTCCCCAGGGGGCAGTTCCCCAAGATGTGGCCTCTTGGGCAAGACACAAGGTCAGGGCCGGCTCCGGAGCCGGCTGAGGGATAGGTGGCCCCAGCTGTGGGGAGGAGAGGAGGGGGCAGGGGGCCAGGCAAGGCCTGGGGAGAGCCTAGTCCCCCTTCCCCCAGTCCTGGAGGGGCCCCGGCTGCCCTCACACCCACATTCCTCACCCAACTGGAGAAGCTGGTTTCAGGGCGTGACTGGAGAGGCCAGAGGGCAGTCACTGGGATGCCCAGCAGGAGCTGGAGGTGACACAGCGAGACCAGCCCCCATCACGCCCCAACCCCCGCTCCTGTTAGAGGTGGGCTCCACCTCTGCACACATTTATCCAGCCCTCCTGTCCACTGGTGGTATTGATGCCTGTTGCTTGTGGGGTGCGGCCCAGGCGTATTTGATGACGAACACCCCCAGTGCCGCTCCCAAGGCTCTGACTCCAGTGAGTCAGAAGGGACGCCCAGGAAGTGTCCCGCTGATCCAGACAACCTGATCTTGGCCATTAAGGAGTGTCCTTGGGGCCCAGAGGAAGAAACCACCGCTCCAGGCTGGGAAAGAGGGCGGCCCCGGAGGGAGGCTCAGAGGAGGGGTGGGATGAAGGGAAGCAGGAAGTGTGCCCCAGGCAGACGGCAGGGGCACGGGTCGTGCGGCCTCAGGTCCTCTGCCCCAGGATTGCCCGCGTGGGAGGTAAACAGGGGACCTGGAGGCTGGAAGGGGGTCTGGTCGTGCCAGACTCCATCAAGGGAGGCTGTGCCCTGGGATGGGGGGCTCATGCCTGGACATGGGTGTGGGGTTGCAGGGTTGCATACTGCCTGGGTGAGCAGGAGGGGCACGTTCTCGGAGTAGATGGCAGCCGGGGGGCAGCCCCCCAGCCCCCCAGCAGGCCTGCCCTCTCTCTGCAGGGGAAAGGGCGAGACCCGGGCGAAGCTGAAGCGCTCGCAGAGCTTCGGCGTGGCCAGCGCCAGCAGCATCAAGCAGATTCTGCTCGAGTGGTGCCGCAACAAGACGCTCGGCTACCAGGTGAGCCCGGCCCGACCGCTGGGACCCCGGCCAGAGGTGGGAGTGGGCACCGCCCCCCCACTCTTGTTCCCCTGGCCGGGACAGGAGCCCCAGTCTGGGGCGGAGGGGTAGGAGCTGGAGAAACTGTACCCTCCCGATTGGTCTCCAGCCGCTGCAGGTGGAGCCCAGCAGGCACGGCTTGTTGCTGAGCTGGGTGGATGGTGGGCCTGGGGAGGGGCTGGGAGGACCTGCTTGTGGGGTCGAATCAGGTGGAGGAGCTGAGGCCGGCGCTGTACTCCCCCTTACCTCCCTGCGTTGGCCTCGCAGCACGTGGACCTGCAGAACTTCTCCTCCAGCTGGAGCGACGGGATGGCCTTCTGTGCCCTGGTGCACTCCTTCTTCCCCGATGCCTTCGACTACAACGCCCTGAGCCCCGCGCAGCGGCGGCAGAACTTCGAGCTGGCCTTCACCATGGCCGAGTGAGTATGGTGGGTCCCCTGGCTGCCGGCCCCTCCCAGTCCCCAAGCCCGAGTTCTGCCTGCATCCAGCACAGGGGCCGGCAGGACGGGGGCAGCTGTCCGCAGAGCTGAGAGCCTTGAGGCCACCCAGTGTGTCGCCTCCCGTACGGATGGAGAGACTATGGCCAGGAAGGGGGGCTTTTCCCCGGGCCACCCGGCACTCAGTGGTAGAGCCAGGCTCTCTCCTCTTCTCGTGCACCTGCCCTCTTGGCTGGTACCCGGCCTCTGGTGTGCGGTCTGCCAGACCAGCCACAGACAAGGTGCAAGGGGCAGTGGGACAGGGTCCCCTGGGGCGCTGAGCCTGTCCTCTCCAGGCTGGTGAGAGATACAGTTGCTTGGGAGAGCCCAGCGGCTGATCAGCAGGAAACTGAATAATATCTGCCTGGGAGACATTTCAGACTTCTCCAGTAGGTACATTTTGCTTTCCTAAATGTCGTAAAAGCGTTTGATATGAAATTGCCTACCTTCTTAAGACCTGCTCATAGGGAGAAGATTGGGTGAGGGGTGATTTTGGGTTCAGGAGGTGCTCAGGGAGCTTGGCATTTGATTATAGGCTGAGGGCTACCCGCAGTGCCTCAGGAGAGTGGCAAAGAGGGCTCTGGTGAGGGTGCATTCAAACCGAGTAGGCAGGAGGGTTTAACAAAGGGATTCCTTGCAAACATGTGGGCAGGAGTGAGTGAGGAGCCAGGCGCCGTGGGGTATCCTTGGGCCTGAGGAGAACAGCTCTGTGGAGAGGGCTGGCTGATAGGAGCTGTACTTTGGGGCAGTGGGTGCGACCAGCTCACCGTGACCCGGCGGGAAGGGAGCTGAGGGAGTAAACCCTCTGCCCTCCCCCACCTCCTGCCCTCACGCCAGGGCCTCCTGTGGGCTGAACACGGAAGGCGGAGGGCAGGGGAGCTATTGCTGTGGTCCATCGAGTCCGCGCCCCCGCTCCAGGGCGGGCACAGGGCAGAGATGAGGGTGTCGAGGGCTGCCTGATGCTGGGCTTCATGGAATTAGGGGGAGGAAGGTCAGAGGGCAGGAAGACCTCCCCAGAGCTGAGTTTCCTGGAGGGAACATTTATCGCTCTCTCCTGCCCGCCCGCCTTTGTGCCTGGTGGAGTGAGCCTCTGGCCACCCGTGTGTGCCTGACCCCCCTTATGTCTTGTCTGCGACCCCGGTGCCCACGTCCGGGAGGTGCTCTCACATGCTGGTGGAGTTGGAAGAGCCCTCCCTGAAGCCTGGCCTGCCCTCCCCCCGGCCTGTTCCGCCGCACGCCTGGCCCCAAGCCCGGCCTCAAGCCCGGCCGGGGAAGGAGTTGGAGCTCACAGGTTACAGCCCCGTGCCCGGTACTGCGGGTCTCGCTCTAGGGGCAGAACGGAGACCCTGACTTGTTGGCGTGCTGGTGTTGCCCCTGTTGTGTTGTCTCGGATGACCTGCATGGCCTCTCGCCCCCGTGGGGTCATAAGAACTCCTTGTATACTTTGGAAGCCGTCTCTTTCCTGGCTGCTTAGGATTAGCTGTCATCCTAATTGCGGAAACAGCTTTGGACAGAGCGTGTTACACAACCGAATCCAGACGATGCTGAAGTAGCGCCAAGTTTAACGGCTCGATGTTGAGGAGGGGGCGCCTCCCAGGAGGAGGCCCAGCTGCTTGGAAGCCCAGAAAGGGTGACTGTCGAAAAGCAGATGGTCAGAGTGTACAGGGCCCGGGCTCTGATGTGGGCACCCAAGACCCACCCCCGCTGGGTGAGGCCACGCTTGTCTTGACAGTTTTTCTCCATCGAGTCCAGTGGGCCTGGCGGTGCCCGCTCAAGCCCCGGCTGCCTTGGTCACCCTCAGCCCTGGACCAGGCTGGGCTGTGGCAGGGAGAGGGGTGCCCCGGGCCCCAGGATGGTGGTCCTGCACCCCGGCTCGCAGGGAGCGCAACTTCCCTTGGCGGCCAGAGCCAGAGCCGTTCGTGGCTGTGCTTTCCCGGCACGAGGTGTGAGCTCAGAGAGCCTCCAGACGCCAAGCAGATGTTCTGTTCCCGCATTGGGGTTGGGGTGTGGGAGCTTGCTCCAGGCTGTGCCTCCCTCCCACCCAGAGCAGACAACGGCGGTAAAAACCGGGCCCGCCTTCCGGCCACCTGAGCCTGCTCCCGGCTGGCTGGGGAGGGGAGGGGAGGGGAGGGTGGCCTTCGGGCCCCTGAGATGAGTTCTGGCTTTTCTGCTGACTCGAGAGAGGGCTGGGAGGGGCTCCCACAG
This sequence comes from Balaenoptera physalus, assembly GCF_965194825.1. Taxonomy (NCBI): domain Eukaryota; kingdom Metazoa; phylum Chordata; class Mammalia; order Artiodactyla; family Balaenopteridae; genus Balaenoptera; species Balaenoptera physalus. Next base: position 53,580,275 of record NC_138901.1, on the reverse strand, counting down.
CCGGCCTGAGGGGGAGGAAGGCGCCCCCCACTCCTGAGCCATCCGGGAACTCAGCTCACAGGTACGTGGGGGGCCTGCCTGCCCGAGGCCTCCTGGGAGGATGGCAGCTGGGCTCACCTAGTTTCTTGGACAATAAGCTGGTTAGAAAAGCTGGAAAGAAAGCACAGGGACACCTACTTGAGGATACTGGCTACCAGTGTCTTAACAGACACTCCTTAGTTTTGCCAGCAAAAGCCAAGCAGACACGCGGGGCTGGGGGAAAGCCATCGAGGGCCACGCAGGCAGCATTGCTGAGAAAGGTAGTTTGCGGTGGGCGGTGTAGGGTGACAGGAACCTGGGCTCTGATGAAGGCACAACCTTTGGAAAGGAAAAGCAGCCATGGACAGGGCCCCTGCACATCAGGAAGGAGAAGTTTCCAGACCCTTTGGCGAGCAAGGGGCCTTAAAAGCACAGAGACGCATCCGGAACCTGGGGAGCAAGAGGGGTTTGTGATGCCCCGCCCCCTGATAATTTTCCTCCCCAGAGATTCCCCGGGGCCTAATCTGTGTGAGTGATGCGGTGTTGACAACACAGTGAGCTCCCCTTGTCCGACAGGTGTTCAGGGCTTGGAAAGCGGGAGTACCAGCTCCTGTTGCGGGTGCTTGACCCTCTGCACCCTTCTCCACTGAGATGGAGAGTGCGGTGTAGGCCCGGGGCCGGCCATGTAGCTGAGGATCCCGCTTGCCCTTCGGGGAATGTGTCCTACTCTCAGGTTACAGCCCAGCTGAAGGAGCTTCCAGGCTATTTGTAGTGCCCATGTGTCTCTAAAACCAGATAGGAGGCTGTAGTCTGAGCCCTGGCATCCCAGGCTGCATTTAGAGAAGGCTTAAACAAATAAAAATAACCCCTCAGGCACCTCCTCCACCTGCCTGACAGGCTAGCCCTGTAGTGACAGAAGATCACAATAGGATAGTAGTAGGAGAAAATCCTCTAACCCTTTTTTAACCCCAAACAAGGTGGGGCTAATTCATCTAAAATTGGTAGTAGGCAAATGATAGCTCTGGTTCTTGCTGCGCAGTGACATTTGAAATGACCTGTACTTTCTCCTTTGGATTATTATTCCATGCTGTTTGAACTATTTAAAACAAGTTTGTGTTTTCACAAAAACAGTTTTGTTTTCATTTAAAAGGCAATTGGGGCCTCTAATATTTTGAGACTGAAATGTTTTCATAAAAGTCAATGTTCATCATCATTTTCCTTTACTCACATCCTGTCTCAGGAGCTGTGTCCATAGCTTCTAGAAATCTTATCATTACTGTCATGGCTGGTTGGGGTGGGGTGGGGACCAGATGGATGTGGCTCAGTCCCCTGGTTTCTGGGGAAGCCAGCACCTGGCCCATAGCTTCCTGTCTGCGGGGTAGAGGGCGATACCAGGGTCAGGCCTTAGCGCCCATCCTGAATGCCACCCTGGGCAGGGGCAGGTGTGTCATTAGTGGGAGGGTCAGTGCAGCCTCTAGAATGAAGAAGGGGGTCAACCCAAGTTGGACAACACTTGGAACGTGCCAGCAATTGTAGAGAGAAACCAGAACCCGCTCAGGGGAGAGCCCCCAGGTACCCACTGGGGGCACAGTGAAGGAACCAGACATGTTTAGTTTCAGGGAAAGACATGGATATTAAGATGCTCTTCCAACATGTGAAGGGCCCTTTTGTGGGTGAAAAACAATTAGACTGAGAATAGCCTTGTGAGGCCAATAGGTAGAAAGTACCAAGAGGCAAAATAGCGTAAGAAACGTGAGGGAAAACTTCCTCCTGGCCAGGGCCGCCTGCAGAGGGATTGGAATGGTGCTTGGAGGAAATTAGGGCCCCTTCCCTGCACCTGGAGAGGAGCATGGCCGAGGCAGAGCCTTCGCCAGGTGGTTGGTGCCTCTGAGGGGGGTGTTTGGAGGGTGGGATTTCAGTTCTCTTCCAAGGCTGAGGTTTAGGGTTCTAATGGTGCCCACGTTTCCTGGGGGACTGACTACTGAGGCCACTGCTGTCAGTGGTGATACCTGGGCACACACCTGGCATTCTCTGTCTGCAGCCCTGGGAGGGCAGGAGGAGCTCTCCCTGCTCTGCAGGTAGGGAGAAGGGCATCAGACGCCACCTGATAGCTTAAGGAGGTGAACTCAGATCCACGGCCTCCCCAGGAACTCAGATTTTCAGTCCTTGACTATCAACGAAGCACCTCTGTGTGCATATCCTCGTCACAGTGTCCACTCCCCTGACACCGAGCCCCGCCCCGGCCCATCCTGGGCAGCCAGGGTGCCCGCTCATCGGGCCAGAACCACTCGCCACCCCACGAAGCCCTCGGCTCCCGTTGCAAGCTGCCCGCTCCAGACCGAGGGGGAGCCGCCGACGGGATCCAGGACCGGTGTCTCCGTTTCGCCCGGACTTTCGGTTTCTGATAGGAGGCCCGGCGTCAGGCCAGCACCACCGGATGGGCCCCATGCTGACGTTACATTGCTTGTCTTTGGAGCACACAGGCCCAGGAGCCGGCAGGGACTGGTAGAAAGTGCTTGGGGTACAAGGCACCACCTCCCAACAAGAACAAGCCCACCGGGAGGGCGAGCGGAGGTCGGGGGCTGATTTTCCACCGAGGAAATGGCACGGAAGGGTGAAGCTCTGGGCAGAGCCAGGATCTGAACCCAGCTCTTTAGAGTTCCCGTTCGGGCCTCTTTTCCCTGATGACCCACTCTGCTGCTTGGAGCGAACCATGATAATACAGACAGCAACAGTGAGCATTCCTAACGTTTACTGAGCTCTTCCGGTGTGCCAGACACCGTTCCTGCTGGTTGTGTGATTAGCTCATTAATCCTCCCACCTCCCTGTGAAGTGGCTGTTATCCCAGTCGGGGAAACTGAGGCCCTGAGAAGTTGTGTCGTGCTCAAATCATATAGCTAGCAAGGATACAGCTGGGACGTGAACGGTGTCACTCACGGACTTATGGATATGGGGGCAAAAAACCGGAGACCCTGGAACTACAAGAGTGCACGCAGCTGTTGAAGCTGATTGGACCGAGTGCAGTCGCTTTGGGCCTTTTGGGTTCGGCCTGATGACGCGTCTGGCTCGGCGCAGGGCGGGGCTTTGCTGGGCTTGGCAGAGGGTCCCTGCTGTTACCTTCCAGGTGGATGCTCATCTTCCCACCTCCATGAGACCTTGAAGCCGGGACCTTCAGTCCCCCTCCCAGCCGGGAACGGCAGAGGGAACAGCTTTTTTTGCAGCCCAGTGAAAGGCCCCAGTTTCCACACGCATCTACACCAGTGAGCCAGAAGTTAAACCAGTTATTTCCCAGAGCATGAGGCGGGCCCAGGGCGAGGTTGAGGGGAGGCTCACAAGATGATCTGAAGCAACTTTTAAAACTTTTGAGTTGTTGTGACCCTTGAGTAGATAATAAAATCAATTTTTAGTGGCTCACGACCAGCATTAAAACAAACAAAACCAAAAAACAAACAAACAAAAAGGAGGTGGGGAGAGAAATAAAGATGAAATCTAGAGAAAATATGAGTAGTAGAAAAGGTCAGTATCTTTGTGAAACTTTATTTCCACATAAATGTATGCACGTGCTGAATGAATCACGATGAACCACCTCTAACTATGGGTTATGGTTAAAAAAAAAAGTTAAAGACACTGTTTTAGAAGCATATGGGTGAATTTATTTTTTACTTTATTCATTTTACATTTATTTTTATAGTCCGTGCTGATTCTCCATATACTGCTGATACACATTGATCATTTTTTCAGTGAAATTTAATTTTGGAGCTAAATTTTTATTAATAAAACTAACTTTTTCGATTAATATAAGTTTGACTGAATTAATAAAATTGAATTTTTTAGCAGAACTTAATTTAGTGAAACCTTAAAGTGAAGTTGAATTTCACTGAAAATTTAAATTAAGTCTAGTTATGTAAAAACACGAGTCTTAAGGGCGGTTCCTGGATGTGGGAGTCTGGGAAACACTGCATTAGAGAAAGTAACTGCAAAGGCTCTCCTGGGGTGATGTGAGTTCCCAGTTGGGGAGCACTTGGGAGCCTCCAGCTCCGGGCCAAGCTCTGTTCTGGGGGCAGCGACGCTGGCTGATCGCTGGCTGATGGCTGGGGCCGGCGTTCTGATGGGGCTTCTGTGTTTCAGGAATCTGGCCAACTGTGAGCGCCTCATTGAGGTGGAGGACATGATGGTGATGGGCCGCAAGCCGGACCCCATGTGCGTCTTCACTTACGTCCAGTCTCTGTACAACCACCTGCGTCGCTTTGAGTGAAGCCCCTCGGGGCTGGAGAGCCAACCCCCGAAGGAGTCAGTGGGGCCACCTGTGTCCCGGAGTCAGGAGGCCCCCCGAGCAGAGTTGCATTCTGGTGTGAGAGAGCTGTTTGTTCTGTGCCGCGTAACCGCGCTCCCCAACCTGCCCGGCTGCGTTACTGATGGGAAAGTACCGCTGAGCTGCGTTCTGACCGCACTGATCACAGCCAAGGGCTCCAAGGAAAAGGAAGGATTACCAGAGAGAGAGAAATTGGTGCTAAGTAATTACCTTCCTTAAAAGAAAAATAATAATAATAATGCTTGTCTGTAGATTCTGGAAGGCTGAATCACAGTGTTCCCTCTGCTGAACTGGATCCATTGGCTTTACAGGGTTGCATTGACTACCAAGTGTTTTTTAATCAAAATACCCAGAGTTTTCTACTTCCTCACACTATTGTAGGTTCCTTTCCTCCCTCGCTCTGGGCCACTGCCAGGAAATATAGAGACGCTTAATCAGCAGCTTGACAAAGAAGACTGAAGTCTTGGGAAGAAACTGTTTAATCACTCCCAGGTCCTGGGCAGCAGATGACCTGCAAGTCACCTCGGCTCTCTGGGGAAACGGGAGGGCTCTCGCCTGGTCCCAAAGTGGTCCTGTCCTTCCCAGGAGGGCTCCACACGTGTTTGGCTAAGAATAGGCCCTCGGGAAGTTAACACTTTTAGGGAAGGACAGGCCTTTGGTGCAGCGAGGTGGTTTTTATTCACAGCTTTTTTAAAGGGATTTGCTGCAGATATTTATAAAAAGTAACTCCATCTGTACCACTGACCGTTTGTACATAAAAAGATGTGTCGCACTTCGCTTGGGATTTGTTATTTCTGTTTGGGAGATGGGGTGCCTAGGAATAAGAGATTTCTCATCCATTCCAAATGAAAATCTGCTTACATCCCACCCCCCCCCCTTAACTGTTTCTGTACCAGAATCACCACCCAGAAAGTTGAAAACCACATTTGCTCTTTTTGCATTTGCCTGTCAGTCACCCATCTCCGTGTCATGGAAGGAGCATGGACAGAAAGTCCCCCCTTGCAGTTCTGTCCCCTGGAAGTTGACTGACAGATCTGTGATCAGCAGTGGGGTGGTCCCGCACGTGGGGGAGCCCATCGAGGGGCACTGGTTTATTTTCACAGCTGTTTGGTGGTACAAAAAAAGCTGTTAGGGTTTTAGTAGAACATCTTTAGATTTTATAAAGCCGCAGCCATTAGCTTATTCTTATTCAAGAAGCATTTTCTAATCGGGTTGGATTTTAGCCATGAACTTGGAGAACTTCCCTTTAAGGAGTTAATATATGTCTTTAGCTCATGCAGTGGGTTCTAACGACCAGCATCTGTGCCTTCTCAGAGTCACCTGTGGTCCCTTGTGTTGGGGGATAGAGCTCTTCGGGGGTGTCGGGAGGAACACGGCAGAGCTTGCCAGGTGGGTGATTGGTAGTCTCAGCAGATTTGTTTGTTCAGGCTGCAGTCTTGTCCCATCCTTTGGATTCTCCCACAGTGGGAACCACTCCCTTTCCAGCTCTTGTCTCATGGAGGCTCGGGAAGGTGAGCCCTATTATTAGCAAAGACACTGCACCTGGTTTTTTTTTCTTACTGAAGTTTAGGGTTTCAAACCTAAAGCCAATCCAAGAACACAGGGGCTCTATAAAAAGCATGCCTATACATTACTGAGTCCTTGCGCATGTTAAGCGGAACTCTCCTGAATTGCAGACGTGGTCTTGCACCTCTGCACATAAAATAGAGCAGATCCTGCTGGCGTAATGAACAATTTCTCTTAAATTGAGGCATGGTGTCCCTCATGTCTCACATTCAGAGTAATACAGGCTAGATATCTTTAAAGTAGGTTCTGTAATGTTCTCGTCTGTGGTTTGGGGGGAGGGGCAAATGAGGGCTCATAAGCTTTAAGTGGTTTTAAACTTGATTATCTCCAAAACAAAGCCAGAGGGTTCCAAGGTGTGGAGCAAGTAGGGGGGGGGGGGCGTCCAATCTCAAGACATTGGGAAACCATCGTTTTAGATCAGGGTTGCACGGAAAGTTCCCATTTGTGAAATTGGACGTCGAGTCGCCTTCTACCATAGTACAGATGGTCTCACATGTTTATTCCCCATCTCCGCAACACCTCCCGAGAGGAATTATTTCTCAGAGCTGCTTGTATTCAATAAGATTCTTCTGCTTTCCCAGATAGATCCCTTCACCTGGATTTTGTTAAAACTTGTTAAGTGACCAAATTGGCTTGTGCATTTCCCTGCAGGGAATGTTTCGCCAGAGCCAAGATGGGTTTTAGCTTCTCTGACAGGTGATGGAGATTTTTCTAGCCAAGTGAGAGCTCATAAGCACTTTCTGAATATGATCTTGTACATGCTGGTTAGAGGAGAACGTTCAGGCCAGGTGTTCGGGGAACAGTCTGTGAAGGCCAACAAATTTCGCAAACGTGTTCAATGATGAAAAGTTCTCAGCTTTCCCTGCTGCAGCGGTCAGTGCTCTGTAACTGAAGGAGACGTGTATGAGAGGATATTTTCTTTTCTACCATCCCAGGTCTATGTGACTCCAGGCAATTGGATGGCACACTAAAAATGCTGAGTAAGTTGGTCAGTTTTAGGTGGGACATGTGTGCAACCCAGCAACTCTGAATTGGATTTCTCGAACTTAGTGACAGGTGACCAACTCATTCTGATGAATCGATTATGCCTGTTGAGACGGCCAACTTGATTCCCCTTTGTTCCCCTCTCTGAGCTACGCTCTCACATCCACCCATCATCCCCTTCTGCTGAATGATGAATGTTCTCGGTAGGATTATTATCCGTCTTATCTGTCTCGCTTTTGAGATTTGGTTTGGGCTGGCTTTTAAAGCCTTTGATCTCTTATCTCTTGGTTCTTGGACTTGATTTGACATCAAACAGCCCTCATCGGCCTTTGAAAGAGCACCTTAAAAATGCCTAGGCCTGCCTCTTCCCTAGAAAGCACCAAACAACCGAAAAACACCTGGGAAGGATGGAGCCAGAATGCTGCGCTCTCTGGGGTATCTAGGCAGCCTCTACAGGAGGGAGACTGTCCGACTGGGTGTGATAAAGAGCTGATGGAGGCCCCGAATCAGTAGGGCAAGACGATATGGGTGGTGACACCCGAGACATGCCAGTGTTTGGGTGCATCTTGACTCTCCACCCTGGTCCCTTGAGTTGATCCAGTGCTGTCACATAGGCAAGGGGCAAAAATCTATATTTTTTACAAACCAAATTTTTCATCACTCACAGTTACAAGTATCCTTAGCGTGTTTGATATCTCGGTGGTATGTGCGTTATTAGACCCCTCTTTCTGGCATCCGTGACCTCACCCACACTCTCAGGTTCCCCCCACCTGTCAGCCTGTTTCTTCCCAGTCTCCACCATGGCCTCCTTTCTGTCCATCCATCACTCCCCTGTGCTGTGTCTTATGCTCTGTGCCCTGTCTTCTACATCAGGGGTTCATAACCCAGGACTGGCGTGGGTTTTGGGAGCCTGAATGTCCAGATGGAATGTTTTTCCTTCCTCTTCCCTCCACAACTGGCTCCTTCTCCGGTGTTTACTGCGTCAGCAAACGGCAGCACGATCACTACGCATTGTCTGTGCCAGGGACCTGAAAGCCACCTTGTCCCTGGGCATCACGGACCGACTGCCAAAGCAACTCACCTGTTTCCTTTCGTGTGTTGTACATCAGGCATTTGCAAAACTCTTGCTAGCAGAGCCTCATGATTTCTATTGAGTGTCCTGAAGCATCAGAGCTACTAGTTTTCCCCAAGGTTTTATTCTGATAATCCTCAAATTTACAGAAAAATTGAAAGAAGAGTTCAATGAACATCGTGTATTCTTTTGTCTTGATAACATTCTGCCATGTTTGTGTCCTGTCTCCATTTTTCTGAGCCATTTGGAAGTAAGGTGCAGACATCACGACACTCGGCCCTGAATACTTTTTTAGCAGATGTCTCCCGAGAATAAGAACATTCTCCTACATGAGCACGCTATACTAGCACACCTAAGAAATGGAACATTTACTTGTATACAGTGTACATTCAAATTTCCCTAATTGTTTCCACATGCCTGTTAGGCTGTTAAAAATTGTTGACAATCCAGGATCCAATCAAAGTTCACACACTGCATTTGGTGGTTGTGTCTCTTTAATTGCTTTTAATCTAGAACCCTCCCTCCACTTTTTGTTTACTGCCTATTTTTCACTTAACTCTTTTGAAGAGCCCAGGCCGGTTGCCTTGTAGACTGTTCCCCACTCTGCTGTCGTTTGCTTCCTCCTGAGTAGATTCACGTGAAACATGTTTGGCACGAATACAGCCCAGGTGATGGATGTTTCCATAGTATCACATCAGGAGCACATGGTGCGCGTTAGCCCCCTGTTGGCCATGGGAGGGTTGATGGTATGAGGAAGGGTGTCCAGCAGACCTCTCCATTGCACTCTCTCCCCCTGGAACTAGTTAGAAATCTGTGGGTGACGCTCTTGAGACCATGTGAGTATCCTTCTCCCCAACACCTTTAGAATTATCAGCATGATCTTTGCCTGAATCTGTGATTAGACTGGGAGTTGAAAAGGGTGATTTTTTTTTTAATTGAAGTATAGTTGATTTACAATGTTGTGTTAGTTTCAGGTGTACACCAAAGTGATTCAGTTATGCATACATATTCTTTTCCATTATAGGTTATTATAAGATATTAAATATAGTTCCCTATGCTGTACAGTAGGTCCTTGTTGGTTGTCTATTTTATATATAGTAGTGTGTCTCTGTTAATCACAGACTCCTAATTTATTCTGCCCAGCCCTGCCACCCTGCTTTCCCCTTTGGTAACCATAAGTTTCTTGAAAGGGGTGATTTTTAAGTTCCATCATTTCTTCTATATTTAATAGCTGACACTCCTCTGTAAAGAAAGCCATTCCCTCTTCATATCTCATTTTTTTGAGTATTACTATGGACTTATGATTCTTTTTAAAAAAATGCAATGTGTTGAAATCCCTGTCATTATTATTTTTGATACTCAAACTGTCCAGTTTGTCCAGGGGGAGAAGACAGCTCTTGTGTCCTTTTGACGTGTCCCCATCAGCCTCTGAGCACTTCCTTGCCTTGAGGTACAAGGTGTTCCAAGCTGACCTTTTATTTTCTTTGCCGTAATCCTGGAATCAGCAGCAAGGCATCCTGGTCTCTTTTAGTGGGGAGTCGTATTTATCAGTCAAGATCCGGGAACTAGGTATGTTCATTGCTACTGGGTGTCTTGCTTCTAGGCCCTTTCAATGAACAGAGCTAAGAAATTTTGTGTATAAATGCCTCCAAGCATACCAGCAAATCTGAGACCACAGGATTCATCTGTACCCTCCTCTCTTCCATACTTATATTTCTTTTTCTCCAACAATCCTGATTCCAGACAATTTCGATGTATTACAACTGTCTTCTGTACTGTAATACACAGACAAGAATTCCATAATTTAAAAACTGATGCCAAGGCCAATAACGAATCCACTAAGTAAAGTTCAGGATTTCTTGGCAGCCATCCCCCCCTCACCCCCCGAATAAATCCTCTTAGGGTGCACAGATACTGCCCTCCAAAGCTGCTTGCAATATTTGTTTTCTCTTTGAAGTTATGTTATGAATTTGATATATAGTTAGGTTCATCTGTTTCTGTTTGCATTCGATCAAGGGTTTGTTTCCATGAGTTTAGGTTATTTTTTGAATGTGCAAATTCTTTCCCTAGTTTAAAAATCAAAACTGTATAAAAAGGCATCCTCCCATTCACGTTCCCCCGTCCATTCCTGCCCCCGTCCACTCCTGCTCCCGTCCACTCCTGCTCACTCCTTTACTCTCTGGTTCATCCTCCCTTTGTGTCTTTCTTTCCTTCTTTTTTTTCCCCTTCCCTCCCTCCCTTCCATCCACAATGATAAGCAAATACATAGCTATGTTTTTATTTTCCTTTCTTTCTTACATAAAAGATAGCGTAGCCAATACTTGCTAGGTACCTTGCTTTTTTATTTTCATTAGCAAGTGAAATCGTTTCATAGAGATCGTCCTCATCTTTAAAAGATGGCTGCATGGTCCTCCACTGTGTGGGCAGTTGGCAGTTTCTTCAGCCAGTCTCCTGTGTAAGGGCATCTAGGTCCTTCTGATGTTTTGCTGTTACAAGCAGTGAGCAGCCTTGTATATGTGCTGCTTTATAGTTGTGGCCGTGTGTCTTCAGGGTTAAATCCCAGAGATGAGGTTGCTGGGTTAACGGGTAAATACCTACTTTGTTAGATATTGTCAAATTCCCCTCCCTACGGATGGATTTTACACTCCCACCATGAGTACCTGTTTCTTCCCCAGCTCACTTTTTCCCCAAGTGAGCGCTGTCAGACTTTGGAACTTCTGTCAGTCTCACGGGTGACAGATGGTATCAGTATAATTTCAATTTGTATTTCACTTAAGAGTGAAGATGAGAATATTTTTATACTTATGGGCTATTTGTATATCTTTTTCTATGAACTCTCTGTTCGTGTCTTTTGTCCCTTTTCTTTTCCCCCCTTGATTTTTTAAGAACTCTTTATATGAGGAAGATTTCTGTATCTCTTTCTTTAAATTTTTATTTTATTAAAAATGTTTTTAAAAAAACGTTTTAAAATGTTATATTTTTAATACAATTTTGAAAGGTTACTTTCCATTTACAGTTATTACAAAATATTGGCTATATTCCCTGTATTATGTAATATGCCCTTGCAGCTTATTTTACATCTAATAGTTTGTACCTCTTAATCCCCTACCCCTAAATTGCCCCTCCCCCTTCCCTCTCCCCACTGGTAACCACTAGTTTGTTCTCTACGTCTGTGAGTCTGCTTCTTTTTTGTTATATTCACTAGTTTGTTGTATTTTTTAGATTCCACATATAAATGATATTGAACAGTATTTGTCTTTCTCTGACTTATTTCACTTAACATAACACCCTCCAAGTCCATCCCTGTTACAGCAGATGGCAAAATTTCGTTCTTTTTACAGCTGAGCAGTATTCCCTTGTATATAGATACCACATCTTCTTTTCATTTTTTTAAATTTATTTATTTATTTATTTATTTATGGCTGCGTTGGGTCTTCGTTGCTGCGTGCAGGCTTTCTCTAGTTGCGGCGAGTGGCAGCTACTCTTGGTTGCGGTGGCTTCTCTTGTTGCGGAGCACGGGCTCTAGGCGCACAGGCTTCAGTAGTTGTGGCTCGTGGGCTTTAGAGCGCAGGCTCAGTAGTTGTGGCACATGGGCTTAGTTGCTCCAGGGCGTGCGGGATCTTCCCGGACCAGGGCTCGAACCTGTGTCCCCTGCATTGGCAGGCAGATTCTTAACCACTGCGCCACCAGGGAAACCCGATACCACATCTGCTTGATCCATTCATCTGTCAATGGACCTTTAGGTTGCTTCCATATCTTGGCTATTGTAAATAGTGCTGCTGTGAACGTTGGGGTTCTTATCTCTTGATCCCAGTTTCCTCCATCCACTCTGCCTGGTAACCTTATGTAACGCATACCACTTCTCACTTGGATTAGAAAAATTACCTCCTAGAACTGGCTTCCAGGCCTGCATTCTTGGCCTTCTCTAACCCATTCTCTACCCTCAGCCACCAGAGTGATCTTCCAATGCAAATCTGATTGCATCACCACCTCCATTGGATGGATTCCCGTCAACCCTAGGATAAGCAATTCCTTAACAGGGCATTGAAGACCACCAACCTGGCTCCAACTCTCACCTTTATCTTTGTCCCTCACTGTTCCCTCTGCCCTGTTCACCTGAATCTCTCCTACTTCATGCTCAGAGCTCAGTCTAAATATCACTTCCTCCGGGAGGCCTTCATTGACAGCCCTCCACCACCTCTGTCCCCAGAGCACCATAAACTCACTTTGTCCTATCACCCACCACTCTTGTTTTATCACTAGACCGTAAGTGCCAGGAGGGCTGAGAGTGGGCCCGGCTCCCTACTGGGTGCCCATGGTCTAACGAGAGCCTGACACACAGTAGGTGCTCCACGAGTACTTTCTGAACAGATGGGCAGTGCTGCCAGGTGGGCAGGTTACTCTGAGCTGGGCGAGCACAGGAGGAACAGGCCAAATGAATCAGTTGTTCTGGGCCCCAGGGACCCCGCCCAAGTTTCTGAAGGTTAAGTGCCTCCTTTCAGAATTAATCAGGTGCCGCTGCCTCTCCTTCCAGTGGGACATTCTAATCCAATGTTGCTTCAGTTCCAATCGCCAGAGACTCTCAAGCGCCCGTGGGAGGAGCAGAGTTAGGCATTTGTTTGTTGAGCTGATACTGATACATGAAGCCGAAGGTAACAAGCTGTAACTGAGCTTCTCCAAGCTTGACTGGAACCACCATCGGTTCAGAGGTTCAGATTTCGGCCCCCAGAGTTCAGCGTCACTGCCTTGGATGAGGGACGGTGATTAGTGTCCCGGGTTTTCCACCACAAAGGCCACCTTCCCTTCAGTCATTATCACAAGACTGGAAAGAAAGGAAATCCAGTTTGGTTAGAACAGAGAAGGGTTGAGAACACTTCGGGTCATCTGCTGTGCTCGGTTAGAAAGCAAAGCCGGGGAGGGGAAAGCAGACCACAGCCCCTCCCCTGGCTCTGGGACCCCCAGAAGGACCCACAGGGTGGCACCTTCCAATGACTAAAACGCTGCCCGCAACAGAGTACAGAATCAGATCAGTCCTAGCGTAGTTAAGCAAATGGCATTAACCACATGACACATGGCAGAATCACAGAGCAAACTCCTACCGATGACACTGAAGTATCCTGAGCCACTCAGTTGGTCCCCTGAGCCCCCGGGGACAGAGGCAGAGCTGTGTGCCCATCCGTTTCCACTGCCATCCTGGCCTCGGACAGAGTTTGCACATAGTAGGTGCTCAGCGGTCTCTGTTGACCTGACTGGGACGGGTCACCTGCCCAGCTATTGACACCACTCCACTGTCATGGTTACCATCGCATTGCACATTGGCAAGTTTTGGGGATGCCAGGCCACTTTATCCTGCTAATAAAGGCTTTGGTGTAACTAGAGCAGGTTCTGTGCATAACTAAACACAGATCAGGGGTTAGTTAGTCAGCCCTGCTGGCAGTCCTCAGTCTTTAAAGGAGTAACTGATTTACAACGGTCTTGCGTCCCACTGGTGACTTTCCCTCTGCTCCCCAGGGCAGGGCTGGGCTCCAGCACACCAGGCCCGCCCCCCCCCCACAGAGGGACCAATTCCACAGAGGAAAACCCAAGGTTCTGCCCTGAACTGGGTCCCCTGCACCCTCGCCACAGTCTTCCTCTGGGCATAGGAATTTCATCCCAAAGGAGATCTGTTTGTTTCTTTCTGTTACTTTATCCAGCAGGCTTACGCTGACCCGAGGAGGGTGACTAAGGGGAAATGGAGTATTTTCAGCCAGGGGCCATCACAGTCACTGTATCAAATATCTTTTGGGGAGGTGGATTTCATGACAGGTGTGTTTTTATTCAGGAAGAATAATGCACTTTCCTTCCAAGAACGTTCCCTCTCTCTCTCCCTAACCCCCATCTCACGCTTCCAGGAGAACCCTCGGTGATGGCAACCACCACGGTTTAGAGACCGTGGAGAGACCGTAACACCTGAAGGACCATAACACCAGAAGACCTGGCTTCAAGTCTCTACTCTGTCTTTTAGACTAGGTGAACTCACCAAGCCATACTTTTCTCTTCTTTCAAATGGGCATCAGCCCTGCCCTACTGGCGTGGAAGGGGTGGGGAGAGGGGCATTAGTGAGATGATCCAGGACCTGGGAAGCTGCGGTGGTCCTTGTTGGGACAGTGAGGACAGGAATGGAGCCCCGGGTTGGTCTCAGCGCTCTTTCAGGCCAGAGACATGAAGGAGAAGGCAGAGTGGAAAGGTGGCTGGGTTGGGATATTTTCTACAACTGCCCTTGCATTATGGATTGGGTATTTTTCCTATACATTTAAAAAAATCAAAAAAATAAAATAAAATAAAAACTCAATTTTAGGACTTCCCTGGTGGTCCAGTGGTTAAGACTCTGTGCTCCCACTGAAGGGGGCATGGGTTCAATCCCTGGTCGGGGAAGTTCTGCATGCCTCGCAGAGCGGCCAAAAAAAAAAAAAAATCAATTTTAGTGAAACAAAATTTACATCCTTTAAAAAACTGTTTTATCAAAGTAGTACATGTTCATAGGTTAAAAAGTCAAATGGTACTAAAAGACATACTGAAAAACACTAGCCCCCTTCCCTTCCCACAGCCTCACCCCATCTTGGGGTTCCTTCTTCTATATATTTCCCTTTGTATTTATCCCTGTTTTTTTTTTTTTTTTTTTTTTTTTTTTTTTTTGCCATGCCACGCAGCTTGCAGGATCTAAGTTCCCTGACCAGGGATCAAATCCAGGCCATGGCAGTGAAAGTCCAGAATCCTAACCACAAGGCCACCAGGGAACTCCCCTATCCCTGTATTTCTAATGGACATTGTTTCACTCCTCTCTCGATTTTCCCTTTGTATACATCCATTGACTTCCCACAGCGGGGGATGATAAGGTGCCCCTCCCACACTGTGACCCCATCACTTTCTCCCCATCAATCCCCCCCAATGTGGTCACATCATAATTTTTGGCTAAAGCAATGGTCGGTGTTTATTTTGTCACGACTATGCAAATAGTGTTCAACTCAGAATGTTCCCTAACTGAATTATCTTCTTCCCCAAACCTGCTGTGGTGGTTTTAAAACATGTTCACAAACCCTTTGACTTTCCTTCTACCAAGAGGGGAAACGGATCCCCTGCCTACTTGATATGTGACTTGATTCTAAGGAATAGCAGGTGGCTGAAGGGATGCTGTGTTGCCTCTGACGCTGGGTCATTAAAGGTGATGTGGCTTCCCTCTCTGTCTTGGGACATACCCTGTGGAGCTCTGGGCGACCGTGTAAGAAGTCTGGCTCTTCTGAAGCCACCATGCTGGAGAGATTATGTGGAGAGACCATGGAGAGAGAGACAGAGAGAGAGAGATGGATGTCTGAGGAGCCCCAATTGGTCCATCCTCCAGCTACTCTGATCTTCTAGTAACGCTAGCCCCAACCAGCAAGTGAGACATGCGCAGCTGAGCCCAGCTAATGATAACAAGTGATGGTTGTTGTTTTATGCCACTAAGTCTGGGTTGGTTCAGCAATGGATAACAGGATCATTGCTCCAACTTCAGTCTCCCCGTCTCATTTGACTGTAACTTCATCTTTCCAGTTGCTCAGACCAAAAATCTTGGAGCCACTTTTGACTTCTCTCTTTTCTTTCACACCTCACATCTATTATGTCAAGAAATATTCTGGCTCTGCCTTCAAAGTCAACCCAGAGTCCCCTCACTTCTTACCACCTCCAATGCTGACACCCGGGTCCAAGCCACCATCATCCTCTTGGGTCATCATGGTTGTCTTTTACCTGGATCATGGCAATAGCCTTCTAACTGCAGTAGCATCTTGCTTCTACCTTTCTGCCTGCTACAGTTTATTCTTAACACTTCAGGCAGAATTATCTGCTAACATGTGAGTCAGATCATATTATTCCTCAGCACAAAACCCTCCCATCTCACTCAGAGTAAAAGCCAGAGTCCCCATGATGGTCTATAGACCTTTCACATCCTGGTCCTTATTATCTCTCTGACATCATCCCCTAGTCTTCTCCCCTCCCTAATTCTGCTCCAGCCCCATTCTTTTTGCTAGTCTTCGAATGCTCACTTCTACCTTAGGCCCTTTACACAAGTCATTCTTTTCATTTATTTCCTGGAACTAGTAATTACTTTTTGTTTTCTATTTGCTTAGCATTCTATATACCAATGGCTTATTTTTCCCCCAAAAGTGCTTCAGTATTTCTGGATATTATTTCCTATGTCCTCAAACATGTCATTTTCTTTTATTCCTTGAGTGCCTCCCTCCTGGTCCCCTCTGGACTGGTTGCTCTCTAGCCACTGTCATCCTGGCATCTCCTTTCACTGTCTTCCTGTACTGAATCCCAAGAATCCTAGTTCCACATCTTCTTTCTTAGTTTCCTTTCTCATTTGGTTGGTGTATATCCTGCAGTAGCTGTTTCAGAGAAGATATACGTGTGAGGTAAAATTTAAGTCCTTTCATGTTTGAAATGTTTTATTCCACTTTCATATTTCACTGATCATCTGGTTACAAGTATTTGAGGCTGAAAATCATTCTCACGCAGAAGTTTGAAGGCTTTGCTCCATTATTTTCTAACTTCTCTGTGGCCATTTAGAAGTCTAATGCCCTTCTGGATCTTCTGTATGTTTTTCTTTTTCCTTTCTGGAAGCTTTGAAAATCTTTTCTCTATTCAGGGTCTTCTGAAATTTCTGCTGATGAATCTTGATGTGTCTGTATTCATTGTGTCAGACATTTAGTGGGGCCTTTCAATCTGGAGACTCATGTCCTTCAGTTCTGGGAAATTGTATTGCTTTTGCTAGAACTTCCTTCCTTCCATTTCTCTTTTCCCCTGTTCTCTCTTCAATTCCTTCCTATTAGTTGGAAACTGGACTTCCTGGAATGGTCCTCATTCTTATCTTTCCTCAATTATTATTATTATTTTTAAATCTCTTTGTCTTTTTGTTCTACTTTATCTCCTGAACTTTCTTTTAAGTATTTTTTTAATATATTTATTTATTTATTTATTATTTATTTTTGGCTGCATTGGGTCTTCGTTGCTGTGCGCAGGCTTTCTCTAGTTGTGGCAAGCAGGGTCTACTCTTCGTTGTGGTGCATGGGTTTCTCATTGCAGTGGCTTCTCTTGGTGCGGAGCATGGGCTCTAGGCACGTGGGCTTCAGCAGTTGTGGCACACAGGCTCAGTAGTTGTGGCGCATGGGCTTAGTTGCCCCGGGGCATGTGGGATCTTCCCGGGAGAGGGCTCGAACCTGTGTCCTCTGCATTGGCAGGCGGATTCTTAACCACTGCGCCACCAGGGAAGTCCCTCTTTTAAGTATTTTATTCTTACTCTCCTTTTAAAATACTTCCAAAATCTCTTTTTTTTTTGGCCTTGTTGTACAGCTTATGGTATCTTAGTTCCGTGACCAGGGATTGAACCTGGGCCCTCAGCAGTGAGAGCACGGAGTCCTAGCCACTGGACTGCCAGGGAATTCCCCAAAATCTCATTCTTGTTTTCTCATTAATCCTTTTAAAAATAACATCCAATTCATTTAATGTCTATAACATCTTATTTTACTTCTCTGAAAGAATTATTGAAAGGACTTTTATTTTCGCATTTTTTTCCTGCTCCCATCAGCTTTCTTTCCTCCAGATTCCTTCTTCCTGTTTGTTTGGGTCTCTATCTTTCAAGTTGGAAGCTTTCCTTAAATATTGGGTGGTCCTGGACTGCTCATTCTGTCTAAGCCTGATTCGCTAAAAAGATGAACAGAGGCTGTGAGGGAGTGGGTGGACTTGTCAATGGGAAGGACTTACTACAAGGTGATTGGGCAGCAAACTGGCTTTTTAATGGGGGCGGGACTCTAAAATGTCAGACAAGAGAGTTCTTTTCTCTGGAGCCATTGAGTTATCCAGAGAGAACTTTTATCAAATCTTCTAGCAGTGAGGGTGAGAGGGGCACGATGGGGGTGTGGAGAGGGCTGGGGTAAGCCTGCCTGTGATGCCTGCTTATTTTCAAAAGCAGAAGGGGGAAGGAGGTCTAACCACCCCCTATACAGGCCCTTCAGCCCCCCTGGTTTTAGTGCCATGCCTCGTTCCCACCTTCTGTAGATCCTGTGCCTCCAAGTCCCCAGAACGTAGAGTTCCACAAGGCCAACCCCTTCTGCTTGTTGGTCTACTTGTCTTCAGAGGCCCAGGTAGTGACCCCCAGTTCCACCGAATCAGCTACCATCCTCCCCATCTTTCCAACTGTTTGTGGAACTCTCTTATCCATGTTGTCTCTTCTCCCATTTTCTCCCTTACAGGCTTATGTGTATATATTTTTATTCCTTTGCTGCCATTTTAGGGAGGTTTGGGAAGTGGGAAGTAAGCCATCTGCCATGCTTCCTAAGAAGCGGGTTGCATTCTAATAACAGAATTGGCTGTATTGCTCAAAGATAAGAGAGGGCGGTTAAAATACTCGATTTGTGTGCAGGATGTGCATTCTCGCTCATAATCCACACGTGCCTTCCATGAGGGGCCAACCCATCAAATTCCCAGGTGGTGGACTCACCTCCTAGAGCTGTTATGAAGATTCAGTGAACTAAGACAAGTAAAATGTACAGTGCCTGGCATTTGAGTACTAAAGTATAATTATTCTTATAATTTGGAATGTACTTGACTAAGGGCTCTGAGGATTTAGGTGAACTTCCAATTCTCCTCTTCTGTGCCCTGAAGCAGGAGTGGTCTTCTGTGAGCTTCTCCTGGGAGGTCCACCAGCCCATGGGTCTCGGGGCTCTGGATTTTGAGGAGGCAGTGGGGAAATGCCTCTGGTCTTGGCCACTCTGGCCGTGCGTAATCGGCATATATGGGGCATCCCATAATGTTCAATGCTCAGCCCAAAATGTTCTTGTTTTTTGGCATGAACCCATCTCTTTGCAAACACAGACACTTTGTGTTCCTCCTCAGTCCCCTTTTAAAGTTTTCTTCTTCCTATTCCTGCTCATATACATCTTTTTCAACATGAAAGTCAGCCTTTAATTTGTAACAAAGAGACCTGGGTTCTAGTTCTGTCTTTGCCATTAATGGCCTAGAAGTAGCTCAAATAAGGCATCTAGATTCGACCTGCCTAAGTCTGAAGCCCAGCTCTGCCACTGATTAGCAGTGTCCCATGGGCAAGCACTCAATCTTCCATGGGCTTAGTCTCCTCATCACTCCAGTGGAGATGGTAATAATAGGACCTAACTCATAGCACTGCTGTGGGGATTAAAGAGATAATCCATGCGAATCTCCCAGCCTGAACTCAGCGTTCAAAAAAAGCTAGATATCACTCTTATTATCATGCCCAATTTAAACCCTCGGGCAAACTTTGTTGCTTCGAGCACAACTGGAGATGAGGACTCTTAGGGGTTTGAAGCTTTTCAAATGGCTGAGGCAGAGGAAATGTGATCTCCTTGATTATGTTTATAGCTTCTACTAAACCACATAGCAACAGAACAACATAGCAACTAATGAAAGCAATTCCATTTTGCTCAAGTCAGTCAACTTGCATTTTTTTTAATGTCATTCTGACTTAAAAAAAAAAAACCACTTGAGTAGGTTTTGTGTCATCTAGACAAACCCCCTGTGCTGAAAGTGGTATTTGATTTTTGTTTCTGCTCAAAGCAGTTCTCATCATAAATTTATAAACGAATAACAAGCTCCCTCTGTTCTCATGAGCCTATTTTATAAACTAGTTTCTAGATTGTTGCCACACTGCCCTCTAGTGGACCGTAATGACTTCCTTGTCTTAGGTTGCAAAGATTTCTTTTTCTTCTTCTTTTTTTTTTTTTTTTGGTGAAATATAGTTGATTTACAGTGTTTCAGGTGCACAGCAAAGTGATTCAGTTATATATATATATATATATACATATATATGTATTCTTTTTCAGATTTCTTCCACTATAGGTTATTACAAGATATTGAATATAGTTCCCTGTGCTATACAGTAGGTCCTGTTGTTTATCTATTTTATATACAGTAGTGTATATCCCATTTATTATTTATTATTAATAGTATTAGGCTCATTTGAAGATATGGCTTATCCACATATTTTTAAAAACTTAAAAAAAAATTACTTATGATTTAATTTTCAATCCTTTGAACTATGAGGCTTGGTTTTCTCCGTCTAAGAATCTACCTTCCTGCAGAGCTGTTCTGCCTGGTGGGCACATCAATCTCACTCTTATGGTTCCTCTGGGTTCAGAGGGCTGCTCTCAAATTAGTCCACAGCAATTCTGGTGGAGCAGGGACAGCAGGCCTCACAGGGCCCAGGCCAATTGTTCTGCACAGGGGACGCAGTTAGAACTCAAAGAAACTGCCTGAAATCATCCTTTTGTGCCAGTTTCTGTCCGACTTCTCCCCAGCTGGATGTGCTGATGATCCTGAAGGGGATCAGAATATGCCACCCTCAAATATGCCACATTGGCATAAGGATTATTCGGAGCTGAAGGTAACTGAGAAACAACAGATGCAGGAAAAGTTCTCTGCCATCCCTTTATCTGCCTAAAAGTAGGGCATAAATTTTCCTTGGAGGAAGGTGTCCCTCTGTACCAGGAAGAAGAAACTAACTCTTATCACCAGAGACTGGGGTCACACTGAGATGGACCTGCATAAACAGACCTTACTTAAATAACCCTTATTTTCCGTTAGTTTCCCCATATGTTCCCTAGTCACTTTCCCAGAATTTATCACCCTTAGAAGCCCAGATTTCCTTACTTGTGTCTAGTCGCTTCTTCACAATTTACTGCCCTTTGTTAAAATGGTATATAAGCCTCAAGTCTAGCTGCTTCTTTGAGTTTTCACTTCCTTTATCGTGAGGCTCCTGTGCACACAAAAATATTAACATCAATAAAAATCGTATGCCTTTTCTTCTGCTAAACTTTGTCGGTTTAATTTGCACGTACCCAGATACTGAATATAAGAGAGTAGAGGAAACACTTTTTTCTTTCCTACAATCCCAGGTGTGGAGATAATTGTGAAAAGGGCAGGAGGTGGGTTAGCAGCCTTTGCTGCACCCTCCAGGGAGCCTCCAGGGAGCATCTGGCAGCTGGTTTGACTCTTGAATTGACAACCTCATCCGATTCAGCACCTTCAGCTGCTGTGCCTGACAAATGGCTCAAGACAAGAAACCAACCACACAAAGAAGCCAGTGCACACTTTGCTCTGCCTCATCTTGACTTTCGTGGGGCTTTGTGTGCTCTATGAAATGTTAATCCTCCAGGCTGAAACCCAAGCTAGTTTATCCTTAGAGTTACCAGGGCCAGTAGGGATGGTGAGCAATGAAGCACTAAATTTCCTTCCCTAAAATACAAGGGGTCTATTCAACAAGCTCACTGTTGCAGCACAAAAAGCTATTCTTGTATCAGATCAACAAAGGGAACTGGTCCAAGTGCAAAGACAATTTGAGGTTTATGTTCTGTTTCCTGTGGAAAAGTGAAACCCAAGGGAAGACCACTGGTAGGACACAGCAGGCCCCACAAAGGTGCAGCATTTCTTAAACTTAAGTTCTGATCCAGGAGGTTTGTTCTGGGGACTGAGAATCCATACTTTAACAAGCTTTCCTGGGGGGTTCTGATGCAGATTATTGGAGAGTTGCCCACATTCTGAGAAATACTCAATGGTGTCTGCCAAGATTCAATAGCAGATACCATTAAAATTATCAGGAGCACAAAGCCATGACAATATAGTAAAAGAATAAGTATAATTACATTTTCCAGGGTTCGGCTCAATCAAATTTTGCTTGGCCCACATAAATGCTAGTAGATAGGTATTTATAAACAATAAACACATGTTTCAAGTCCTGAACTGTACTTTTAAATAGAACATTAGGAAATAGTCATTATACATAGAGAACAGACTGGTGGTTGCCAAGGAGGAAGGGTTTGAGGGAGGCATGGAGGGGGAGTTTGGGGTTAGAAGATGGAAGCTTTTATATATAGAATGAACAACAAGGTCCTACTGTATAGCACAGAGAACTATATTCAATATCCTATGACAAACCATAATGGAAAAGAATATTAGAAAAGAATGTATATATATGTATAACTGAGTCACTTTGCTGTACAGCAGAAATTAACACACTATAAATCAACTATACTTCGATAAAAGGTATTAAAACTGAAAAAAGAAATAGTCATTACAGAACATTATTAAGTTGTAGTATACAAAACCAATACACAAAAACCTGTTGTGTTCCTTATATTATTATACACTAATAATGAACTATCAGAAAGAGAAATTAAGAAAATAGTCCCATTTACAATTGCATCAAAAAGAATAAAATACCTAGAAATAAATTTAACCAAGAAGGTGAAAGATGTGTATATTGAAAACTACAAGACATTAATGAAAGAAATTGAAGAAGACACAAATAAATAAAAAGATATTCCATGCTCATGGGTTGGAAGAATTAATATTGTTAAAATGTCCGTGCTACCCAAAGCAATGTACAGATTCAGTGCAATCCCTATCAAAATTCCAATGGCATTTTTTCACAGAAATACAACAAACAATCCAAAAACTTTTATGGAACCATAAAAGCTCCCAAATAGCTAAAGCAATCTTGAGAAAGAAGAATAAAGCTGGAGATATCACATTCCCTGATTTCAAACTATATTACAAAGCTATAGTAATTAAACAGTATGTGGTATTGGCATAAAAACAGAGACATAGATCAGTGGAAAGAAGAGAGTCAAGAAGTAAACTCACACATATGACAAAGGAGCCAAGAATATACAATGGGGAAAGAGCAGTCTCTTCAATAAATGGTGTTGGGAAAATTGAACAGCTGCATCCAAAGAAGGACTGCCTTGAAAGGTGATGAGTTCCCCATCACTGGGAGAGTTCAAGCACTGGACAACGATTTGGCATCCTCTATATCTGCTATAGAGGATATTTCAGCATCAGATTGGACCAGATAATCGTTCAAGTTCCTTGCAATTCCAAGAATCAGATTCTCTTAAAGGATAACTCAAAAATTCAAAAGTAAACCTATAGGCTTAAAAACTACCAAAATTGCTACCCAAAGTTCTTTCATGCAAAATGGAATCAAGGTGAGTAGAAACTCTAGTACCGTATACACTGAATACTTTAAAAGTTTGAAGGAATAGAACTCTTAAGATGTATCTAAGCTATCTGAAACGTACATCAAAATAAGAGGAGTATGGGACAAAGAACAATGCAATAGCACCCTTGGCTGATTTTCACAAGCCCCAAATAGTTAATCATGAGGGGCAATTTCTTTAAATTACACTCAAATTGTATGCTTTCTAAGGTCTTGAAGTATTTTAGCTTTTTGATTATTGGGATCCATAAATGTATAATAATCTTTTTCAAATCTTTATAATTAAATTGACTCTTGGTAGGAGAACAAAAGCAAGCATAAAAAGAGAATCTGTTTTCCATAGCTTTTCCTATATAGAATAAAATGGTACTTAACAAGAAGTAAGCAAGCAGTGATTGGGTAACATAAATCGGAGCTAACACATTGATTTCTTTTACTGAGTAGCTTGTTTCCTGATATTAATTTAGGCAACAGGGTGTTCTCAGACATCTCCCTTCCACTTAAGAGAACTGCATTCTTTAATATATTTATTTATTTATTTATTTTTGGCTGTGTTGGGTCTTCGTTTCTGTGCGAGGGTTTTCTCTAGGTGCGGCAAGTGGGGGCCACTCTTCATCGCTGTGCGCGGGCCTCTCACTGTCGCGGCCTCTCCCGTTGCGGAGCACAGGCTCCAGACGCGCAGGCTCAGTAGTTGTGGCTCACGGGCCTAGTTGCTCCGCGGCATGTAGGATCTTCCCAGACCAGGGCTCGAACCCGTGTCCCCTGCATTGGCAGGCAGACCCTCAACCACTGCGCCACCAGGGAAGCCCGAGAACTGCATTCTTATGTCAATGCCGCTCACTCTCATAATGGCTGGACAGCTCAACTGGCTAGAGCACATTCATTCAGTATACATTTATTGGGCACACACTATATGTG
Source organism: Balaenoptera physalus (assembly GCF_965194825.1). Classification (NCBI taxonomy): domain Eukaryota; kingdom Metazoa; phylum Chordata; class Mammalia; order Artiodactyla; family Balaenopteridae; genus Balaenoptera; species Balaenoptera physalus. Next base: position 53,556,359 of record NC_138901.1, on the reverse strand, counting down.
CAGTGAGGCTAGGCACTCTGGGCAGAGTAAGATTTAGTCCTAGTCCTCCAGCTAGGGTCATGGGTCAGTTCAAGGGTCATGGTAGCACTGTAGGAAAGTTAAACAAGAAGTTAATAATAGCTGATGTTTTGGTAGCATTTTTACATACATAAAATACTCTCCTATGACTGTCGTAAGCCAAACAAAACAGGTATTTTTTTAATTGAAATATAGTTGCTATACAATATTGTATATTACAATATAGTGATTCACATTTTTTAAACGTTATACTCCATTTACAGTTGTTGTAAAATATTGGCTATATTCCCCGTGTTGTTCAATATATCCTTGTAGCTTATTTTATACTTAGTAGTTTGTACCTCCCACTCCTCCACCCCTATATTTCCCCTCCCCCCTTCCCTCTCCCCACTGGTAATCACTAGTTTCTTCTCTACATCTGTGAGTCTACTGCTGTTTTGTTATATTCACTAGTTGTTGTATTTTTTAGATTCCACATATAAGTGATATCATACAGTATTTGTCTTTCTCTGTCTGACTTATTTCGCTAAGCATAATGCCCTCCACATCCATCCACGTTGCTGCAAATGGCAAAATTTCATTCTTTTTTATGACTGAGTAGTATGGCATTGTATATATGTACCGCATCTCCTTTATCCATTCATCTGTTGATGGACACTTAGGTGGCTTCCATATCTTGACTATTGTAAATAATGCTGCTATGGACATTGGGGTGCATGTATCTTTTTGAATTAGTGTTGTTGTTTTTTTCAGATATATGCCCAGGAATGGGATTGCTGGATCTCATGGTAGTTCTGATTTTTGAGAAACCTCCATACGGTTTTCCAGGACAGGTATTATTAATGTGGATAAGAACACTGACGCTGGTAAGTGGTAGGTAGGAACCAGGCTGGAAGCCAGTCTTCAGGCTCGTGGCTACCTGTGTTTTCCGCTACACCATGCTGCTTCCTCCAGAATTCTTTCGGTTTCAAGATGACAATTTAATGCCGCCCCCACTTCTTCCACACCTGCTCTTCTCTTGGCTGTGCTATTTGTGTCATGCATTTACTTAAGTAATTTATTATTATAAAGAACTGTTGCATTTTTCAAGTTGTATTTTTTTTTTAAAGAGATACTATATCTCTCAAGTGGTACACGTTTCAAATGGTTGAAAAGTACTCAGTGAAATCTCCTTTCCCCTCCAAACCCCCAGCCATGTAGGTTCCTTCCCAGAGGCCGCCAGTTTCTTATGTATCTTTCTAGAGAAATTCTATGTGTACAAAAACAATTACATTTTATCTTTTTCTGTCATAACAATGGCAGAATACACTGTTGTAAACCTTACTTTTTTTTCATAGCTTTTTTAAAAATAGAATTTTATTTATTTTATTTATTTATTTTTGGCTGCGTTGGGTCTTTGTTACTGCGCGCGGGCTTTCTCTAGTTGTGGCGAGCGGGGGCTACTCTTCATTGCGGTGCACAGGCTTCTCGCTGCGGTGGCTTCTCTTGTCGCGGAGCACAGGCTCTAGGCGCGGGCTCAGTAGTTTTGGCGCACGGGTGTAGCTGCTCCTCGGCATGTGGGATCTTCCCGGACCAGGGCTTGAACCCATGTCCCCTGCATTGGCAGGCGGATTCTCAGCCACTGTGCCACCAGGGAAGTCCCTCTTAGCCTTTTTTAGCTTGGCGGTTATTCCATAAAAAGATATATGCAAATATTCCTTTTTCTTTTTTTTGGCTGCACCGTGTGCAGCTTGCAGGATCTTAGTTCCCCAACCAGGGATTGAACCCGGACCACCGAAGTGAAAACATCGAGTCCTAACCACTGGACCGCCAGGGAATTCCCTTAATATTCTTTTTTTTTTTTTAATTTATTTATTATTTTATATTTTTGGCTGTGTTGGGTCTTCGTTTCTGTGCGAGGGCTTTCTCTAATTGCGGCAAGCGGGGGCCACTCTTCATCGCAACGCGCGGGCCTCTCACTATCGCGGCCTCTCTTGTTGTGGAGCACAGGCTCCAGACGCGCAGGCTCAGTAGTTGTGGCTCACGGGCCTAGTTGCTCCGCGGCATGTAGGATCTTCCCAGACCAGGGCTCGAACCCGTGTCCCCTGCATTGGCAGGCAGATTCTCAACCACTGCGCCACCAGGGAAGCCCCCCTTAATATTCTTAATTGTATATTTTACAGCTGCAAAGTATCCCACTCTATGACTCTTTCAGAATTTATTTTATCAGTCTCAATGGAGATGTAGGTTATTAAAACAATTTTTTTCTATTAAAAGTAATGTTGCAATGAATAAATTTTTACATATTTTACACATTTTGCACAGGTGCAGATGCATGTGTAGGATACATCCCTAGATGTGCAATTGAATTGCCATGTCAACTAGCATATGCATTTGTAACTTTGATAGATATAATAGTTATTAATAATATAATATCATAATACATTATGATATTATATTAATAAACTATGGAACGCTCACTGTGGCAAAGTTTTCTGCAGGTTACTTTGCAAAGATAAGTAAGGCCTCAACTCTTCGATCCAGGAAAAGATAAGATGTAAAAATAACTAATTTACAAGGTATATGGTGTCATTTGAGTCAGAATAAAAAAGAGCTCGATTGTAAACTCCATAAAAAGTCAGGGGCTGTGTCTCTCGTCATCTTTTATCCTCAGTGCCTAGCACAGGCCCAGTACTTAGTAGATGTTCAGTAAATATTTGAACAAATCAGTGAATGAGTTAGTGAATTCAGGAATGAGATCAGAGGATGATCAATAAACCTCTACTGGATCAGAAAGTGAATGAGTTCAGCTGGGGGGATCAGTCATGCCTTCATGAAAGGGGTAATGACACTTGTCACCATCTCTTACATTTCATATATTACACGGAAAAAAAGCACATCAAATTTTGTTTCTTCATAGTTACAACTTTCTCGTACACCTTTTCACTTTTCTCAGAATTTCTATTTGTCTTTCTCGATTAGAGGAGACATATAATTTCAACTCAGCAAGAGCACACAGTGATACTTCTGGATTATGAATCACATAGTTTGTGTGATTCTTCTTAAGTTCTTCAAGCACTCTTCTGACTTTCAGGTATAGTTTGAACTGATCGCTTTCCAGTTACACAGCTATTATACTGGTTTCTTTTCTTTATGGTTCCTCTATTTGTTATGGTCAGTATCTTCCTCTTTCTGGATTTTTCACTTTTGCTCTCATCATTTTTTTTTTCCAGAAGAGTATAAATTCAACTTTTAGAGCTGTCCAAATATATCTTTATTTTGCTCTCATACATGAGGTGTTTTGACTGGTTATAGAATTTCAGATTTGAAATCATTTCCTCTAGAATTTTGAAGACGTTATTCTAGCATCATTTCTAGCAACCCATGTTATAGACAAAAAGCTGTATACCTATTCATTCCTTTCTTCCTTACTCTTTGAATAAAGAAATTTCACCAGAATAGAATGTATATAGATACAGAATAGATGCACATATAATGTGTATGTATGTGTGTGTGTGAGAGAAATAATTATTTCAGGTGGGTCTTTCAATCTAAAGACTTGAGTCTTAACTTCTGTATGACATCACTTACATGTAGAATCTAAAAAATACAACAAACTAGTGAATATAGCAAAAAGGAAACAGACTCACAGAGAACTAACTAGTGGTTACCAGTGGGGTGGGGGTGCAATATAGGGGTGGAGGAGTGGAAGGCACAAACTATTCGGTGTAAAATGGGCTCAAGGATGTATTGCACAACATAGGGAATATAGCCAATATTTTGTAACAACAAAATGTAGATGGAAGGTAACCTTTCAAAATTGTGTAAATTTTTAATTAATTAAGATAAATAAATAAAGACTTGAGTCTTTAACTCAAGGACATTTTCTCTCTCTCTCTTTCCTTCATTTTCTATTCTCTATTTTTCCCCCTCTGGAAGTTCCACTTGACAAATATTAAATCTCCTGAGCCTATCCTCTTGGGCTTAATTTTTCTCCTGTATTTTCCATCTCCCAGTGGACACAGTGACCTGGGGTGTTTTGCTGAAGGCCTCCTCCCCACACCTGCACTCAGAGTTGCCCACTCAGGCCTCTCACCCAGTAAGAGGCGGGTTGGGGAAACAGACCTACACCACCTCTGCAGGAAACAATGCAGTTTGGGAAACGTAGTTTTATTCCAACCAACAAAAATCTCAAAACCACTTAAAACTTCAATGCACTTTGCCTGAGTATTCCTACTTTGAATCTAAGCTTTGGTTGTACACTTCTTAATTTAGCAAATTCTAAGCTTTGAGCTGCGTATCTGCTTTACGTTCTAATATTATTCTCTACCCATATACTGATGCCAGATACACACTGAGTTATTATTGATAATAAGCTGTTCGATACTTCCTCTATTGGATTCATTCCTTTGCTGGCCTGTGTGGGTGCAAAATAAGGTTTTACTTTCGAAAATATTTTCAAATACTTGCAATTACACTTAAACTCCAAAATAAATAGTTGCAGACTGCTTTTTTTTTTTTTCAAAGTATATCAAGAGATGCAACAGCATCCAAGTTTAGGCCTTTCAGAGGGCAGAACCAGCAGAAGAGAGTCCAGCTGGCTGGACTCAACTGCAAGCATTAGTTCTTCGATGAGGGTCTCAAGGTTTCTCTATCCCTCTCCATGCCGTGGGGAAGGGGGAGAGGATTAAATTTGTATACGGATGCAAAATACAATGGTGACCTATGATCATAATTCATACAGCTAATTTCATGTACTTTGGCCAATTGTATCATGTTCCCAACAGGTCCAAGTAATTTCCCCTTCCGTAACCTGAGGTGCGGGGACGCCAGGGTCGGGGCCTCCAAAGGAAACCAAAGGGGTCATTCAGGGTTGGCTTGCTCCATCAGGACGCCGCCCCTTCTTCTCGCCTAAGTAGGAGAGGACGCCCACCAGCGAGCACCTCCCCTGAGGCCCAGCTGCCCCGCACGCTCAGGAGTCAGACCACCTTCTTCAGGTGTCCTTGGAATGCAGTGCTGGGGCTGGGCCTCCGGCCCATTCCCGCCGGCTCGCCTTCCCTGAGTGGGAAACCCAGGCTCCACGCCCTGAATACCCACTGGTAGCCAAGACTGGCGACTCTCCCGCTGGTGTGCGGGTGGCAGGCGAGGCCACTTCGATCCTTAAATAGCCCCTTCTCTGAGGGATGGGAAATATGAATATGCAACACGACCTCCTCCAGACGCCACTGGACATGCGGCCTGTTTAATATTCATGACGCCTCGTGGGCCCTCAGGACGCTAACAAAAGATTCGCGAGATGTTAGGGGGCGGGCTCCACGAGGCAAAGCCTCCTCTGATTGGTTGTTCTTAGAGGGAGGTTGCCTTCGATTGGGGGGTGTGAAAGGTGGAGCTGCAAGTTTGGCATAGGGCGGGAGATTTGAATACCCATTTTCTGTGTTCCAGGCTGTGCGGAAGTGCTTTCTTTTTACCAGCACTACAACCACAAAGAACATATTCCGAGCACTGTACTCTTAGATTGGGAGCTCCAATCCACTCGTTTTCTAGATGGAGAAACTACTCCTGACTCCTAGCCCTGGGTTCGGCCACCGCCCCCGGCCGGAAGCTGAGGGGCGGGCCCCGGGTGCGAGACCCGACCCCTCCTCCTATTAATTACTCGCGGCCGGGGCAACCTCAGGAATCTCTTGCGGCTAACTCCATGCAGGGCCGGGCTTGTGGCTTAGTGGTCCCGGGACGGCCTGCGGCTGCGAGGGCCTGAAGGTCCAGCCCAACATCGTTGTACACCTGGGGAGTCCGAGACCCAGTGAGAGCAGTGCGGCCCGAGGTGGCCCAGCCCGCAGCAGGACCAACGCCAGTCGCAGGTCTCCTGACTCCCAGCTTGGTGTCCTGCGTCTTCGTGGTAGGTTGAGATGGCCGAGCATCTGGCCTGAGCGCTCCCAAGCCACATCCCTGTGTCCCCGGCGCTGGGGGAAAACACAGAACTCGCGCCTGCGCAGAGCCTTCTGGGGAAAACGCAGCTTCGCGGCAGACCCCGCCCCTTTTGCCCCGGTGACGCGTCTCCGGTTGCCATGGAGACTGCGCTGTTTACAGCCCAGTTCTGCAAGAACCCTGAGCTCCGGTTGGGGTAAGGAGGCTCCCATCCCGAAGTTGTGTAGTAGTTCTTTGTGGCGCTGAGGGTAAGTAAGCCCCGGCCCTACACCACCAACCCTTAACTGCAGCACACAGACCTACCCAATGCCTTGTGCCCATTGGTATCAGCCCGAATTTAGGTTTAGTTTCGACCTCAGCCCTAATTTCGATTTCTCTGGGAGCTACTCAGACTTATCCAGAAATCTTGGGTTAATTTTTGAGCCCCACACTCACACTTGGCCGAAGCCATAGGAGGGACTGGATTAGGAGACCCCATGTTGTCAGAGGGAGCCGGGTGGCCTGGGGCTCAGCCTGGTCAAGATCTGACTCCGGGTCCCTCCTTGTATGTTTGGAGAACTTCAGAGATCCAGAAGGCTTTAAGAGCAGGCGCTCAGATATATATTTTGGGTGAGGATGTGGGTGGGGGCAGTTTTTAGCCTTGTCTGAGGACGGCAGTTCTCACAGTCAGAGCTGTGTGCAGATGAGGTGGGGAAATGTTGGTCTTTCTGCTGCTGCTGGTCTCTGCCTGCTGCCTCCTCATGTGTTCCTCTTCTTGTTCTCTCCTTTTCTTTGTCCTGGGAAGGTTTTGTTTCTTTCATCTGCTGAACAGGCGCAATACCCAGTTGTCAGTTTACAGATGTCACAGTTGTTCTTTTTAAGAAAACATGTCTGGGTTCATCTGTTTGGCAATACGTACTAAAACTGAACACTGCCTTATGACCCAGCAATTCTAATGCGTTATGAAAATGCATGCATATGTTCACCAAAAAACACATTGTCTCTAAATGAGAATATTCATAGCATTCTCATAATAGTGCCAAACTGGAAGCCCAAATATCCATAAACAGTAGAAAAGAGACACAAATTTTGGTATAATCATACAATGGTATACTACACAGGAATGAGAATGAACAAACTACAAGTATATGAACAATACTGATAAATCTTACAAGCATAATGCTGAGCAAAAAAAAGTCAGATATAAAAGAGTACATAGTGATTCCATTTATATTAAGTTCAAAAATACCAAAACTAATTTATAGTGTTAAAAGTTGGAATAGTGGTTACTGTGTGGGTGAAGAATAGTGGTCAGAAAGAGGCGTGAGGTGCTGGTAATGCTTATTTCTTGATCTGGGTGCTGGCTGTACAGAGGTTTTCGTTTTGTGTACAGATTATGATTTATGTACCTTTTGGTATGAATGTCACACTTTAATAAAAACTGACATTAAAAAAAGGACAACTTGCTTTCAATGAATCTAAAAAAAAAATTCTGCTTTTGATCAGGACTTTAGAAACCTCAAATGGCCAAACTACTACAACATCCACCCAAGTTCTTGCCCTCAGAGTGGCACATTGCTAACAAGAACCAATACCACAGAGCAGAGGCCCAAAGGTCCCGGTCCGAACGCCTGGTGGCAGAAAGCCAGAGGCTTGTGAATGAAATTGAAAAGACCACAAGAAAATCTCAAAGCGATGTGAACAAGAAACTAGGTAAGATAACACATTTGGTATATCTGTGAACATGTTTGGATGATACTGTTGAGGTATGGCGATACTGTCATTTGCATTTCATGTTCAGGAATGGCAATGTATTATCTTGAAATATTAGGGAGAAACATGTGTATTCTCTGGGCTCTGTCTTTAAGTTCACTGCCCTAAGGTAGAGACATGGTAACCCAGTCTGATTTTCAGCCATTCATCAGACATTCTTTTACTGATTCAATACATATCTGTTGAGCATCTAAGAGCATCTATGGACAAAGCCCTGGGAATATCACAGAGGATGATCAGAGCCTCAGTTTTTGAGGGGCTCCTGGATTGAGGAGGAGAAAGATAGAAAAATGAATAATCAAAATATAACTAGATAGGAGCTGGGGGAAGGGGTACAGAAGTGAGGGTGGAGTCTGCCCTGGAGAATTGGGAAAGACCTCCTAGAGAGGAACATTTGAGCTGAGTCTTAAAGAAAGAGTAACGCTCTGGACAATCCCATTCCTATGAACACAATGTAAAAGGTGGTGCCCTTAAATAAGCAAAACAAGAATAAAAATAAGATGAAACAAACAAAAGTCCCAAATGCCAAAAAGTGATAAACCAGAGGTCACAAACTCAACAGTCTATCAGAGTTGGGCAGGTAACATAAGGGTTTGAATAAGACCCCTAAGCCAATAGGGAGTGGTGGGGACTGAGGGTGCCTGGAGAACATGTGCTCCATCAATTTCAACCCATTTTTTCCCAAGAAAGAATATGGGCCCAGTGTTGCCGAGTTCCCTGATTTTTTTTTAGAAAATCTGGAAAGCTGGAATTTTACCCACTTTTTAAATGCTAGCAATTGAGTTGATATATTTATAACACTGGGCAGGATGAACAAACACATCTATAAACAAAACCTGGTCTAATATTTATAACACAGGGCAGGATGAACAAACACATCTATAAACAAAACCTGGTCTAATATTTATAACACTGGGCAGGATGAACAAACGCAGTTATAAACAAAACCTGGTCTAAGGGCTGCTAGTTTTCAACCTCCCATAAACCAAAACTTCATTCAGACCTGCAGGGTTAAATGTTAGGCTTCTCCTGATGGGTTGATGCCTACTCCTGATACCAGCCTATAGGTAGACCTGATCACACTAGACAATAAAGCATTCTGGTTGACAAGCCGTGTCCCTGCAGACAGAGCTCCCAGTTAGTATTTTAGCATTTTATTCTCAAATATGATCAGATGAGGATCACCAAACATGTGAGGGAAGGTTCTAAAATGGCAAACACTGAAACAAACAAAACTAAAGAAAGTACACAGAGCAAAAGAAAAAATAACACTATAAGATCCTCAGGGAATTTAGAAAAGACACTGCATCTATGGAACAAGAAGACTCTTAAAAAAGAGAACATTCAGAGAACAAGAAAGTGTTCTTGGAAATTAAAAATATGAGAGCAGAATATTTTTTTAAGTCAAAAGAAGGGTTGAGAGATAGAGTTGAAGTATCTCCAGAAAGTAGAAAAAAAAGACAAAGAGATAGATAGAAAACAAGAGAGAAAAGACAAGAAAATTAGAGGATCCATCCGGGAGGCTCAATACCTATAGGAGTTCCAAACCCTCCTACACTGTTGGTGGGAATGTAAATTGGTGCAGCCACTATGGAGGACAGTATGGAAGTTCCTCAAAAAACTAAAAATAGAACTACCATATGATCCAGCAATCCCACTCCTGGGCATATACCCTGAGAAAACCATAATCTGAAAGGATACATGCATCCCAATGTTCACTGCAGCACTATTTACAATAGCCAGGACACGGAATCAACCTAGATGTCCATTGACAGATGAATGGATAAAGAAGATGTGGTACATATATACAATGGAATATTACTCAGCCATAAAAAAGAATGAAATAATGCCATTTGCAGCAACATGGGTGGAACTAGAGATTGTCATATTGAGTGAAGTAAGTCAGACACAGAAAGACAAATTATCGTATGATATCACTTATATGTGGAATCTAACAAATGAACTTAGTTACAAAACAGAAGTAGAGTCACAGATGTAGAAAACAAACTTATGGTTACCAGGGGATAAGGAGGGGAGGGATAAATTGGGAGATTGGAACTGATATATACACACTACTTTATATAAAATAGATAACTAATAAGAACCTGCTGTGTAGCACAGGGAACTCTACTCAGTACTCTGTAATGGCCTATATGGGAAAAGAATCTAAAAAAAGAGTGGATATATGTATATGTATAACTGATTCACTTTGCTGTACACCTGAAACTAACACAACATTGTAAATCAACTATACTCCAATAAAAATTTTTTTAAAAGTTGTATAAGAAAGTAAATTTATCATAGTATCATGATATCATGGTTTGAGTATAAATAATACTTACATACCTACAATAATATAAACAAACATTAAATTATTATTTAACAACATGGTGACACAGCTATATTGGGAAGATTGAAAGATCAGAAGTGTGTTGTATAAGTCATATAAGAGCAAACTCTTATCTTTCATCATAGGAAATCAATAGGTAATCTTAAAACTGATAATGAATAAATAGCAATGTAAGCAAATGCCAGAAGAAATACTAGAAGTGTTTAAAAAGCGGTTGCTTCCAGAAAGTGGGAGTGGGTAGGGATGTGTCAGAGAATTGTAATACTTGTAAAACTATTTGACTCTCCAAACAATATACATTTGTGTCTTTCACAAAATTAAAAGTTATTAAAAACAGTGGACTTTGAAGAATTAGAGTCAATGAGTGTAGAATGGTCTTTGGATTAATTTGATGTTGAATGTAAGAAGAAATATATTCTTATTTCCTTCCTTCCCTCCCTCCCTCCCTCCATCTCTCCCTCCCTCCTTCCTTCCTTCCTTCCTTCTTTCCTTCTTTCTAATAAACTCAGAGATGTAAAGATGCCCCAAGTAGCACAACTCTAAGAAGAAAAGAAAGTATCTCGGGTAGGTTTACAATAGTCTTCAAGTTTCTAATCTAAGAGTTGGCTACATTGGGAATAGATTAATCCTGGTGTGACTTCTCTGTGTGCTTCAGAGCAGAGGCTTGAGGAAGTCAGGTTCTGGAAGAAGGAGTTAGATGGCAAACTTGAGCAGCTGGTGCATGCGACCGAAAATCTACTCATCTATCGGACCAGATTGGAGAAAGCCCTGGAGAGCTTTAAAGAGCCCTTGCACATCACTGAGAAGTGTCTGGAATACAGGTAGGAGGGAAGGTTCCTCTAATGAATCATCTGTTGTAAGAAATGAATTGCGAAGAGGTAAAAGCTGACTGTGCTAGGTGATGGGTTAGAATGAGACAAATGAGCATGTGTTCTTTTAGAGCCTGAAATTATCTCAGCATGCCCAGGGTGCTGGGCAGTGGAAGGAGCACTGGACTTGGCTCATGTCTAAACTCTGCTCTTGACTAAGTTAAATATAAGTTAGGACTAGGTTTGGCAGTGGGTAATCAGAAAAGGGCAAAATAACATTGAACTTAGATAATTTCTTTCTCTCTCACGTTTAAGGAGTCTGGAGATAGTTCAGGGTTGGCATGGTGTGCCACAGTGTCAGGCTTCCAGGCCTTTTCTATCGTGTTGCTCCACTATCTTGTTGCTCCATGTGCGTGGTTTTTACTCCCAAGGTTACCTCGTGATTCACAATGGCAGCTGGAGCTCCAGCCATTATGTCTACATGCCAACAAGTAGGCATAATAAGGGTTTGGCATTCACCGTTTCTGCTTGTATCCCGTTGACCAGAGCTTAGTCACATGGCCACACCAATAGAAACTGGGAAATGGTGGTCTTTATTTTGGGCAGGCAGAGCAGATACAATTACTAGAGGACAAGTCTGCTCCTATACACAGAGCCACATGGAAGCACTTTGTAATCCAGAGAGCACTGTGCAAACATACCTTTTTACTATAATTTCCCTCCTGTAAGTCCTATGAGTAGGATGATCCTCTCTGCTCTGGGGTGATACTGATTTGCAGACCTGAGGCCTGTCACAGCCCTAGGGGTAGCACCCTTCTGCCAGCAGAGCCCCCTCCAACCGAGTGCATCCTCCTTGCTGGCTATTGAGCGAACCCTCCCAAATGCAGATCTTTCCAGGTCACTCCATGCTTAGAATCCTTTCATTACAATCCTTTGCCCTAGTACCTTCAAAATAAAGTTCAAACTTCTTAGCTTCAAAAACAAGGTCCATCCTGGTTGGGGCCCCAGTGACCCCTCCAGGGCCATATCTCATCCCCAACAGTGGGATGTACTTAGGGGTGCTGCGCTGCTTGCAGTTTCCCAAATGCACTGTGATTCTGTCCACACTCTTCCTCCTTCCCAGAAAACCCTGTTACCTCAGTGAGCTTAGCCAGGACCCCCTCTGCAGCAACCAGGCAGCAAGCTCCCAGCCAGATTTAGAGAGTTTGTGAGGCAAAGGGAAGTAGCAGGTGATCAAAGAGGCCAACATCCAGTTGGCTCAAGTCTACACCTAAGGGAAACTAGGACGTAGAGGACATACATGGATTGAGCACATGCTCCTCTGTGGCAGGTACCGTGCTATCTGCTTTCTTATCTCCTTTGTCCCTTGCCACAACCCTAGGAAGTACTAATAGTTATCCCTATTTCACAGATGAGGAAACCAAGGCACAGATAAGTTATACAGTGTGCCTGAGGTCACACAGCTGGTGAGTGGAGACTTCCTCCCTAGCACTGTCATGCAGGTGGAAAAGAATAAACTATCAGACAGCGACTGATCAATTTTGGGAGTAAGTGGTTAAAAACATGAGTAATGCCCAGTTAGTTCTGTGACATGGGGTGAGTTACATAATCTCTCTGAAACTCAGTTTCCTCACCTGTACTTGAGAGGTTACGTGAGAAGGAATATCCGCATGAAAAGCTCAGCACAATGCTTGTCTCGTAGTAAGTGCTCAGTGGTGGGGGTACTATTAATTTTGGCATTATTATGACTATTACTATTGTTACTATAAAGCATCTTTTTGGATTCAATCCTTGTCAGAGGACTAGGATCAAGGAAGGAAACATATGTCTTTAAAATTCTAAGTCAGAAGACAGTGTTTCCGATAAACAGGTAAAAAGTAAAAGGCTTCAGAACCGATGGCCAAATTGAGGCCAAAAAGTCCAGCTGGCATTTTTCAGACCAAGTAACCAGTCACCGATTAATTTTTCCTCATTATGTTTTGGATATTTTGAAGTCGCATAGACACCAACTAATGTACATCCCCCATCACATCATCCAGATGGATTTGGTCCAGTTGTCCTGACAGTTTTAAAAGTCAGCAGATTTTGAGTTGCCTTCCTCCGCGCGTGGGATAACCGTCCACCTTTCTCTCGGTCAGGGAGAAGCGAGTTGGCGTTGACTTGGTCCACGATGAGGTGGAGCAGGAGCTGATCAAGGAGGCCGAGATCATCCGGGGGGTGACGGCCCTGCTGACCCGCACCCTGGAGGAGACGTCCGAGCAGATCAGGTATGGCCGTGTGGGGCCTGCCCTCATATCTCCACTGGGCGTTATCTAGAAAAGGTGGTGCCCACCAAGGCCGTGCTCCATGGCCCAGAAAGAATGGGATTTAATACCCTACAAGCACTTTCCATGCCCCAAGGTGGCCCGGGAACACTCAGAATGAGACCAGGACAACCTCTCACGCGTGACAGTCACCCTCTGGTGGCGGGGTTGGGGTGCGGCCAGATTTCACCCCGATTGTAAACTGGAGGACACTGGAGCTGACCTCTCACAAACAGGATGCCACAGTGGTGACATCCGAAAATGTCACATTTGGAGGGAAGATCTTGAAGTCCTGGCTTGGATACATTAATTTGTCACCGAGTGTCTAATGGCGTGTGTGTGCGCGCGCGTGTGTGTGTGTGTGTGTGTGTGTGTGTTGTGGGGATGGGAAGGTGGGAGGAAGTGTCGCCATATTGCACTAGACTGGCTTCATTTTCCATGGTCTCCCAAGAACCTGGTATAGGTGCCACCTAGGCATTCCAGAGGGAGAAACCCAGTTTACCTTCTCCCTTCAGGCTGAACCGCTCTGCCAAGTACAGTCTTGAAAAGGACTTGAGGGACAAGTTTACAGCCCTGACCATTGATGATATCTGCTTCTCACTCAACAACAACTCGCCAAACATCAAATATTCTGAGAACGTCGTGAGGGTTGAACCAAAGTGAGTGGGTCCCTGCTGACCTGGCCCTGCTGTCCTCCTCCCTGCTGTGTGTCATGCTAGTGCTTCTCAGAGAGGCAGGCTGGACCTAGCACATCATCCTGAATGCAGGCTGAGAGCTGGGAAGAGGCAGGCTTGGGGCAAAGGCGGGCGCTGAGCAGTGAGTACCCTGACACTGGACCCAGAGGTGCCTCGGTCCTCCGGGTTGCCCCCACTTTAAGAAAGTCTGATATAAAAAAAATTTTTGGGGGGGGGGGCCATACCATGCAGCATGCAGGATCTTAGTTCCCCGACCAGAGTTTGAACCCACGCCCCCTGCAGTGGAAGCGCGGAGTTTTAACCACTGGACTGCCAGGGAAGTCTCTGATATAAAATCTTTAAACCTTTCAAATTTATTCATTTACCTATTTGCATTTTTAACAAGTAAAAGAATTTAAAAATGTAGAAAGGGCAAGTTAATAATTTCCCCATATCTACTCCTTTCTATCATTACACTCCCCGAGATAACCAGTGTTATCTGTATGTTCTTACAAACATATGTATACACTCACCTACACAAATAAATTTTGTTTCTTTACAAAAATGGGATTGTACCATGTACCTTTTCTGTAACATCTAACTTACATTTTTCAAGTAACATTACATCACAGACCTAACTCATTCTAATTTTTTAAACGTTCTTTTTGAAGTAAAACATACATATAGAAAACTGCACAGGAGTTCCCTGGTGGTCCAGTGCTTAGGACTTGGCACTTTCACTGCCAGGGCCCGGGTTCAATCCCTGGTTGGGGAACTAAGATCCCACAAGCCATGCGGTGCAGCCAAAAACAAAGAAAGAAAAGAAAAACGCACAAATAATAGTAAACAGTTTAATGAATTATCATTGTTTTGGTTATCTTTTGCTGTATAACAAGGTACCCCAAAACTTAGCAGCTTAAAAACAATAACCATGTGTCATCTCCCAGCTTCTGTGGGTCAGGAGCCCAGGCATGGCTCAGCTGGGCGCCTCTGGCTCACATCTTATGAGGTTGTAGTCAAGGGGTCTGCTGGGGCTGCAGTCTCATCTGAAGGCACAACCATGGCGGGGGGGGACCCACTTCTGAGCTGACTCATGTGGTCATGACAGGCCTTGCCACCCGAGCCGCTCCACGGAGCTGTCCCAGGACGTGGCAACTGGCTTCTCCCACAGCGAGTGATCCAAAAGGAAGCAAGAGAGAGAGGGCAGCTGAGACAGAAGCCACAATTTCCTTTCAACCTAATCCTAGAAATAACCTCTCATTATGTCTATTCATGAGAGATGAGTCAATGAGTTCATCCCACAACTCAAGGGGAGGGGACTATACAAAGGTGTGAATACCAGGAGACACAGGGGGTCATTGGGGACCATCTCAGAGGCTGCCTCTAGTCACACAGCAAACAATCTCCATGTAACCACCAACCAGGCCAAGAAATAAAACATTACCACCAACACCAAAACCTCCACCCTGTCCCCTCTTGATCAATACCTCCTCTCTCCTCCCCAGAGGGAACCACATTCCTGAGTTCTAATAGGTTTGTTGTGCCTACTTTTGCATTTATTAAATAGCATCATGTACTATGTATCTCGTGTGTCCCTTTCCTTCCAGTCAACATTATTTTGAGATTCCTCAAGTGTTATATAAAGCAGTTCCTTGTCAAACTAGCAATTTATTCATTTCTTTATAGCATTCCAGTATGGACTCACATTCTCCTATTTTATTCAGTGCGTTATAATCTGTTACTATTATAATTTACTTTGATACTTAAATTGTCTCTACCAATGTGATCTTGACGAAGTTACTCCATCTTTCTGAGCCTCAGTTTTCCTCATCTGTCAAATGGGGGTATGAAAGTTAGCTCACTAGGCCATCGTGAGGATTAAATGAGAGGATGTCTGTAAAGTGCCAGCCCAGAGCCTGGCACAGAGTAAGTAGGTTTCCCCAAAGTGACAGTTATTGCCACTGACAGACCACCATTCTCTCTGCCTAGAGATGGGGAAACGTTCTAGGTGCTTCTGATGGTGGAGGGAGGCTTAACTTCCTGTGGGTTTCCAGTAGCTTGTCCTACCCCCATACCCACACATCCAGCCCAAATATGCTATGAATGAATGCATGGGTCCTGTTTCAGCTCTGTGAGTCTGGAAGACTGGTTGGACTTCTCCAACACCAACGTGGAGAAGGCCGACGAGCAGAGGAACAACTCTCTGACGCTGAAGGCCCTCGTGGACCGAATCTTGTCCCAGACGGCCAACGACCTAAGCAGGCAACGTGACGTGGTGGACACCGCATTCAGGAATGGGCTGAAGGAGACCAAGGACGCCAGGGACAAGCTGGCTGTTCATCTGGCCAAGGTGAGCTCCCCGGGGGGACCATGGAAGAGCACCTTCAGAAGGTTTCACCCTGTAAACCTAGAATGGCCTTCAGGGCTTGTGATCCTGTGTACTAAGGAGTAGAGGTCACTCAGCTCTCTCCATCTTAGCAGCAGGCTTTGGGCTTTGGGGGACTGGAGCGGGCCTTGGCCCCACTCTGGGCCTCCTTTCTTACTCATCGCTGCAAAGAACAGGCTGTCTCCCCTCTCTGGGCCTTAGTTCGTCCTTCTGTGGAGCATAGAGATGTACCATATGCTCTTATACGTTCTTTTTTTTAAAAAAAAAGATTTATTTTTATTTATTTATATTGGCTGCGCCAGGTCTTAGTTGCGTCAGACGGGATCTTTGTTGCGGTGTGCATGATCTTTTAGTCGCAGCATGTGGACTTAGTTGCGGCACGCGGATTCTTGGTTGCAGCATGCGGATTCTTAGTTGCAGCATGCATGCGGGGTCTAGTTCCCCGACCAGGGATCGAACCCGGGCCCCCCTGCATTGGGAGTGCAGAGTCGTACCCCCTGGACCACCAGGGAAGTCCCTTATACGTTCTTTATGACTCTGAAGTTCCGTGAGTTGAGTGCAACCGATTTCTCCAAACCCAGATGCAACTCTGGGATTCTGGCTTGTTGTCTGGTTATCCAGCCATTTGCTGGTAAACTGGCTCCCAGAGGAGAAAAAAGCCCCTGATTTATAGAACTTGCAGATTTCTGTGGTGTAAATTCTTCCACCATGGTCAGTTTCAAGTTACCCATTTAACACAGGTCTGGCAGAATTCCTGAACGTTTAACAATTGGAGCCCAATAAGCCGACTCTAGCCCATGTCCCTCACCAGCAAGGACCGCTGGGTCCTGAGCATATGGGACCATCCCGCAGGCTAAGCTCAGGGACAGTGGGTAGAGTCCAGTGGAACAAGGGCTGAATTTGGACTGAGGACCTGTGGGCCCACATTCCAGTCCTGCGACAGACCAGCTGAGTGACTTAAGCAGACGCCTCAAGCTCTCTGAGCCTTCCGCCTCACCTGTAACACTGGGACAGCTACAGCTACCTGATGTGGCCACTGCTGGCCCACTCCTTGCTTTTCACTGATGGTGAAGCAGCCATGGAGAGCAGAAGGGACCCCAGGTGGCAGGTGCATCACTGGCAGCCTGGGACTAGAGCCCAGGCCTGCTCAGCTACCGAAACCTTGTCCTTCTGCTGCATTCCTCCCTTGCCTTCCATGGACCCAGAGTCTAATTGTAAGAAAAGACTTATCTCTGTGATGAGCAGGGCAAACCAGAATGTCATCAAAAGTTATACTGCAACAGTCCGCAAAACGACAGGTAGAAGAGCCTTGTGGGTAAGCGTGTAGAGCCTGGAGCCAGACAGCCTGGGTTCGAAATGGGGCTTCAACACTTGCTGTGTGATCTTGGGGAGGCTACTTAATGTTTTGTGTTCTTTTATGAGATGGTCAGTCACGTGCAGCCATAAGGAGACAGGGGGCTCAGGAAAAAACAAAGTTTATATTGTATTCACAGGTCCTAGAGACAGGAGGCAGGGCTCCCCACGCAGGGCCACATGGAGAACACACTAGTGTGGTCAGGCGGCAGATGACAGGAGCAAGGGGAAGGTGGAGGCCACGGCCTTTATTGGGGTCTCCTCAGGATGGGCCAGGCAGGGCAGCGGGAGCAGTTTAGGATCAGCTAGTGTGAATAACCTCAGTGGGCTTTGGACTATGGAGTGGTCCCCAGTTGCCTGGCACCCGGCCCTGGGATGACTGAGGCAGACCAAAATGCCCTCCTGGGCTGAAAGGGCAGAGAGAGGAGAGAGGGCTCTGGGCTTGCAGATCCAAGGCCTGCTCAGGCTGGTCCTTTGCCATCTCCAAGAATCGAAGAGCCCAGGGAGGGGCAGTTTCTCCCAGCCAGAAAGGTTTTTTATGATGTCAGAACATCATAATGCATAGAAAATTTAAAACATTATAATACACTTAAGCTGCCTGTTCCTGGGACTTCCCCGGCAGTCCAGTGGTTAAGACTCCGCACTTCCACTGCAGGGGGCACAGGTTCAATCCCTGGTTGGGGAACTAAGATTCTGCATGCACATGCCATGCTGTGCAGCCAAAACAAAAAAAAAGCTCCCTGTTCCTTGGTTTCCTCATTGATAAAATAGGGACAGCAACAGTACTCACCTCCCAGAGTGGGTTAGGGTAAAATTAGACAACCCAAATAAAGTATTTAGAACAATGCCTGGCACATACCGATTTTATACACACGCACATATATATACATACATTTACATAGTTTATACATATAATCAATATAATAGATAATCAATAAAAATTGGCTGCTGCTGCTGCAGCTAATAATAGGAACAACAACAACAATAATAGTAATAATGATAAACGTAGCCAAAGACCAGTCAAGAGGCTTCCTGGTGGAGTAAGAACTTAGTCCAGGCCTTGAAAGATGGATCTGAGATAGGAAGGCAGCGGGGAGGAGGGTCCACCGTAAGATAAGAGGCAAGAAGCTGGGCTTTGCAGAGGCCTGTGAGAGAGGCAGGTGGAGATCCTGCAGGAGCTGGGAGCTGTGTGGCTGAGGCCTTGGCAGCAACATCTAAAATGAGCATCCAGGGACTCACCTGGTGGTCCAGTGGGTGCGACTCCGCACTCCCAATGAGGAGGCCCGGGTTCGATCCCTGGTCAGGGAACTAGGTCCCACACGCATGCTGCAGCTATGAGCCCGCATGCCGCAACGAAGATCCCGCATGCCGCAACGAAGATCCCACATGCCATAGCCAAAAATAAATAAACAAATAAATAAATGTTTTTTAAAAGTAAAATAAAATGAGCATCCAAAATGATCTGGACAGGCTCGAATGATGGACTAAAAC
Organism: Balaenoptera physalus; assembly: GCF_965194825.1. Classification (NCBI taxonomy): domain Eukaryota; kingdom Metazoa; phylum Chordata; class Mammalia; order Artiodactyla; family Balaenopteridae; genus Balaenoptera; species Balaenoptera physalus. The sequence goes on along the minus strand of NC_138901.1, from coordinate 53,537,319 downwards.
AAATCAGGTGAGATTCCCTGCCCCCACCTGGAGATACCAACCTAGGCTCTATGAGAAAAGCCTCCAGCTGGTTATCACCTGGCTAGAAGCCTCCGTGGTCATGAAGAGGCTCGGCAAACGGAGGCAATGGCCTCCAAATTAAAGGGTAGGGACGGGCTTCCCTGGTGGCGCAGTGGTTAAGAATCCTCCTGCCAATGCAGGCGACACGGGTTCAAGCCCTGGCCCGGGAAGATCCCACATGCCGTGGAGCAACTAAGCCCATGCGCCACAACTACTGAGCCCGCGAGCCACAACCAGTGAGCCCGCCCGCAAGCCACAACTACTGAGCCCGCGTGCCACAACTACTGAAGCCTGTGCACCTAGAGCCCGTGCTCTGCAACAAGAGAAGTCACGACAATGAGAAGTCCACGCACTGCAACGCAGAGTAGCCCCCGCTCGCCACAACTAGAGAAAGCCCGTGCACAGCAATGAAGACCCAACACAGCCAAAAATAAAAACAAATAAATAAACAAATTTATAAAGAAAAAAAAGAAAAAAGAAACATTAAGAAAACCAGATGTAATGTGTGGACCTCATTCGAATTCTAATTTAAACATACCAACTCTTACCGAAATAAAAAAAAGGACACTGAGGGAAATTTGAACACTAGATTTTAGATAATAATAAAGAATCTTTCTTTCATTTGTGTGTGATAAAAAATATTGTCGTTATGTTGAAAGAAAAAAACAGAGTCCTTATAACTTAGAAACATACTCAAGTATTTAAGACTGAAATGATATAATATCTGGGAGTTCCTTTAAAATAAATAAGCTGATGGCAGGGGTGCATAGAGGGCATTATGGATGAAACAAGATTGGCCGTGTATTGATCATTGCTTAAATGGATGCTGGGTCCATGAGGTTCATTACACTACCTACCTTCATGTATGTTTGGAAATTCCCATGATGAGAAGTTTAAAAAGAAAAAAAACTTAAGGAAGAAATAAAATTTTAAACTAGTGAAATATTAATCTAAAAACCCGAGTAGCTTCAAAGGAATCTTTTCTTTGCACAAAGCCACCATCAAAGAAACCAACAAAACTCAGATTAAACTGCTCACCCTTTCTTCGGGCTTCTAGGGGGCAGAACTGGTACTGAAACAGAGAAGGACCCTATGGTCCTTGCTCCCCTCCCCCCATGTCCTCAGCCTGCCATCTGTCTGTGGAAAAACTTCAGCCAAAGAATAAGTTTAATCAGAGAAGTGAGAAAATACAGAAACAAAGGAAAACAGTCAAAGGAGACCAAATAATAATAGTTTAGTCATTAAGCATAGTCAAGGACCTTTAGTTCCTCCTCAAGGGCTGTAGATAATATTCTGAGCCGTATCCTGTGAGCTGTCTTGTAGGTACTGAAACCCCCAGCAGGTGGAAGAAGTTAACTACATGGTGACCAGACTGTAGCCATGACATAAGCTGCCGCAATTCTGAGAATTGGTCTCAAGGAAATGGGAACAAACTGACACTGGAACTGAAGATTAATTGTACTTAAAACAATCAAGAGGGGCTTCCCTGGTGGCGCTGTGGTTGAGAATCTGCCTGCCAATGCAGGGGACACGGGTTCGAGCCCTGGTCTGGGAGGATCCCACATGCCGCGGAGCGGCTGGGCCCGTGAGCCACAACTACTGAGCCTGCGCGTCTGGAGCCTGTGCTCCGCAACAAGAGAGGCCGCGATAGTGAGAGGCCCACGCACCGCGATGAAGAGTGGCCCCCACTTGCCGCAACTAGAGAAAGCTCTCGCACAGAAACGAAGACCCAACACAGACAAAAATAAATAAATAAATAAATAAAATAAAAATAAAGGAATTCCTTTAAAAACAAAAAAAAACAATCAAGATGATGCTGGTCAGACCACCGATGACCAATACCAAGGTGACTGTCAGAGGTGACTGTGCTGTTTCTGCATGTAGCCCCCTCCCTCCGTCTATAAAAGCTCTTGCCCACTGATTGTCCAGTTGTGCTGGGGAGTTGGCCTTTGGACAGGCGTCTGCCCTCCCTGCCCGCCCCCCTGGTTGCCGGCATCCAAAATAAAGCAAACTTTCCTTTCCACCAACCTGGCCTCTTTAATGGTTTTTGAGCGGTGAGCAGCCGGACCCCACCTTCAGTTACAGTACTAGTGGGTGGATTGGTAAGGAAATAGGCAGCATTCCACTCATGATACAAAGGTACTTTATACCAAGGTAAATGGGCAGCCTTCAGCCTTTGCTGAGGGAATCCACATATTTGGGAAGGAGAAGAGGCAACAGTGGCCACTCATGTCCATTCCATCTGTGAGGTTCTAAGGTTGGGTGAGTTACCTTGCCCATGAGCAATCACTGCTGTAGTGAAGAGGGATCAGACTCTTTCTGGGGTCCTGCTTGGGTAGATATCGGAGGTGCCCTCTTCCTAACCTCCTAAGAGCGTCTGCTGTTGAGTTTGTTTTTTTTTTTTTAATAAATTTATTTATTTTATTTATTTATTGCTTTTGGCTGCATTGGGTCTTTGTTGCTACGCATGGACTTTTCTCTGATTATGGAGAGCGGGGGCTACTCTTCATTGCGGTGCGTGGGCTTCTCATTGAGGTGGCTTCTCTTGTTGTGGAGCACAGGCTCTAGGTGCGTGGGCGTCAGTAGTTGTGGCACGTGGGCTCAGTAGTTGTGGCTCGCGGGCTCTAGAGCACAGGCTCAGTAGTTGTGGTGCACAGGCTTAGTTGCTCCGCGGCATGTGGGATCTTCCTGGACCAGGGCTCGAACCCGTGTCCCCTGCGTTGGCAGGCGGATTCTCAACCACTGCGCCACCAGGGAAGTCCCTGCTGTTGAGTTCTGAGGAACACACCCCGGCCTCACCTCCTCTAATCCTTTCTGTAAGGTCATGGAAGAGATTGCCTCCCAGGAGAAAAATATCACAGTTCTTGAAAAAGCCATCCTTGACCAAGAAGGACCTGCCAAGGTGGCTCATACACGCCTGGAGACCAGGACACATCGGCCTAATGTGGAGCTGTGTCGCGACGTTGCACAGTACAGGCTGATCAAGGAGGTTGATGAGATCACCCACAACGTCGCAAGGTAGGCGCAGGGCTACTGGGGCTCCATTTACACCTGGATTGTGAGCAGGGTTAGGCGATGTCATCGTGGGTGATGCCGGGTGGGCATAAAGACCTCTGCACCTTTCGTGTTTGAGGGGTTCTTTTCCAGAGGGCAGTCTCTCCTAACTCCCGCCAATTGCTGCCATGCAGGGAATGCATCCCGATGTTTACATTTTTCTGAAGTCCAGCTCCAGATGTTTAGGTAAAATCTACAGTTTTAAACGTTGGCAGTTCATGGGTTTGTCTGCCTTGTGAACATGGCCCAGGGCCACCAATTTGAAATCTCTGTCTTAAGAAGGAGAAAGGAGGAAGACACATCAATTTGGATCCTGCACTGAATATATGAATACGTTTTTCCCCCTGAAATAGTGATGTAGAGCCATAAATTATTCCCTAATGTTCTTCCTCTTCTCCTAGATTAAAGGAAACATTAGCCCAAGCTCAAGTAGAGCTGCAAGGCCTGAATCGCAGGCAGCTCGCCCTGCAGGAGGAGATCCAAGTCAAAGAGAATACCATCTACATCGATGAAGTGCTGTGTACGCATATTAGGAAGTCCATCCCTCCAAGGGATGGGGATGACCACGGGGAGTGGGCCGGGGGCCTTCATCCGGACACTGTCTGCTGAAAGTAGGATTCTCATTAAGCTATTCTCATTAAACAGAGTCATAAAACCGTAGAATAGAACTGTCATTTCAGGTGGGCAGAACTTCCAGTCAGCCCACCAAAAAGTCTTGGCTGGGGTTCCAGGCCTGCTCGGGGCCTGAGATTTGGGTGCAAAGCTCTATTCTGCTGCTGCTAGTGGTGCTGTGGTTGTTTAAGGGTTAAGTTCCATGAATTAGCTCAGGCCATTCTTATCACAGGACTTCAGGCCAAGGGGAGGGGTCCAAGACATTTTAGTTCAGATTTATTTCAATTCAGAAGTTGGGCTGGATCCCCTACTCAGACCATGCCCATCTTACTCATGAGAGGACCGGCGAACACTTCTCCTGGCCCTCAAGATTCCTTTTCCCTAGAAAACAAGGTGGTGGTTGCTGACTTAGACCCCTGACTGGCCCACGGGATGCATGTTCAGTTCATACGGAACTTAGATGAGAGAGGAGCGGCCCTGGGTCAGGAGTCCCCCGTAAGCCTTCCCAACACCTGTGGGCGTCTCTCTGGGCCTCTTTCTCTCCGGTGAAATTGAGACAGGCTGGGACCTGAGACCTCCAGTGGAGTGATTGCACCTGAGCAAACATCTCCCCGAGCAACGGAACACAAAGAAACCATAAGGGACTAAAAATAACCGCATGCACAAAAAGGCCACAAACCAACCGCTATTTCTGAGGTGCCGGGAACAAAAACAGGGCACTGAGCATGATCCCTGCCCCGGGCACCACCAAGGGGGCTGGGCAGACCACCTAAGCCACCCGTCTGTCCCAACCCACTGACCCACCCACCCCCGTTGTTACCCATTTAAGGAACCAGCTCGAGCCCCCTCGGGGAGTGAACAAAGGCACCTGTTACTTGCTTTCACTCCCTCGTGCTGCAGCACTAGTCCCAGTAAAGCCTTGCCTGAATATCTTACCTGGCTTCTTATTGATTTCTATTGATTAAAGAGTCCAAGAACCTGTGTCGGTAACAAAATGAAGAGGAGGGATAGGACCCAAGGGCCCTCCAGCTCTTAGGAAGTTAGCGGCTGGGGAGCGGGTGAGCCAGGTTTTGCTGTTTTCTGGGGTCATGGTGTTACTGACGCGGGTCCCTGGACTCTTTAATCAATAGAAATTGATAGAAGGCCAGACGAGACATTCAGGCAAGGCTTTATCGGGCCTCATGCTGCAGCACAAGGGAGCGAAAACAAGTCACAGGTGCCCTGGCTTGAGGAGGGGCGAGCTGGTTCCCGAGACGGTGCTCGGCAGACATTCAGACCCATTTGGACCTTGGTCTCGGGAGTGCCGGCCTGGGAGAGAGGAAGGCGACGCTCCTGGGCTCCATAGGTAAGCTCTTCCAGTAGGCCATCCTGTCGCACCACCGCGTGAAAAGGATTTCTGGCGTTTGTTTTCTTTGCTGAATGTAAACTGCATTTGGCGTCGGTTTTCTGACCAGTTAGTAATCATTCGTAGTGGGTTTTTTAATACTCAAGTGACAGGAAAAGAAAAAAAAAAATTCCTCCCGTTCTCGCCACAGATTCAAGTCAGTGGCTAAGAGTTTGGGTTCTGGAGTCACACGTAGCTCAGTTCAAGTTCTCCAGTCACACCCACCTCCTAGGGCGCCTGTGGGTGAGATAACCCATGAGAAGCCCTTCCCGGGGGTGGGGGGCAGCAAGTAGAGAAGGGACAGAGTCCGGACAGTCTAGGGGTTCTGGGGCTTGGGGACCGCTTGGATATACAGGGCGAGGGAGGGAGAGGGGCCAAGGACGGCTCCCCGGCTTCTGGCTTGGGTATCAGGGTGAATCGGGGCGCCTTTTGCTGAGAGGGAACTTGGGAGGCAGAGGGCTGGGCAGTGAGGGTGGAGGTCGGGGAGTGAAGGTGACGAGCTCACACGTTGAGGGCGAGGACCCTGTGGTGGGGGGGAAGGTCCAGCCGCAGCCAGAGGGCTGGGAGACATCTGCAGACAGGCAGCAGTGGAAGCCAAGCAACGCGTGAGAGTTTGAAGAGCTCAGAGGAGGGCTCTGGGCCTGAGCCCCAGAAGACACCAGTACTTCCCGGTTGAGTGAAGAACCGGACCAACAAGCAGGCTAAGAAAGAACCTCCGAGGGGCCGAGGGAAGCCAGGAAAGCGTAGCATCACAGATGCCACAGTAGGAGAATGTTTGGAGGCACCGGTGGTCAGCGGGTCAAACGCTCCAGTGTAGGCCAAGAAAGGAAAACATCCTCTAGATCTGGCAATTAGGCAATCGCCAATGACACTTTGCCAAAGGCAATTTCAATAGAGCATTGGAGGAAGAAGTCAAGAAGTGTAGATGCTGATTTTTGAAAGATGCTTATCTTATCTCGGGATGTCTTTGAAAAGAAAATTGATAACCTCTGCTCTCTGCTGGTACGCATTCTGCCCCAAGGACCAAGAAGCCGAGAGGTGGGAGCAGAAATAGGGAAACATGTCCTCTTTTATCACACATGAGCCGGCAGTCAACATCGTAAGACGCCATGTTAATTTCTTTCAACTTGGCCTGTGTCCTTGAAAAATCAGTGTGTCTTGGAAGTCGTAAACATTGAGGCTGTGAGTGCAGACTTTGAAAGTATCTAGTCCAACTCAATCATTGTACATTTGGGAAAACTGAAGCCCAGAAAGGAAGTAGAAGAGTGCTAGATGCAGCTGTCCTGCAACATTCACACCTATTGTTGTGTTTACCTTTACACATGAATTACGTAATGAAGTTATCACAGAGAACCAGATGCTGGCTTGGTTTGAGCCTCGCTGAAGAATTGTGGCCCTGGCATGTTCTGGAAATCCTGGAAGAAGACAATTTCTTTAGAAACTATTTCCCATTGCATTCCTTAGGTCATAATTGGCACTTAAGTGGACGATCTCAGTTAGGTACGAAGACTCTTTAATGGGGGGAGTTAGCGTCCCTCAAATTTGAGACAGTTAAAATTAAGGAAAGGATGGCTTTATGTTAACAGAGAGATTAACCTGTCAGTAGTAAGACAAAACAAAGAGCGCCTGTTTCTCAAGCTGGTACGCACCCTGTTCTCTCACAATCTCCTGATACCATAGGAAAATCCTCAGTATTTGAGCCCTTGAGGTCTATTCGTGGATAAGTGTCATCTGAGCAGCATAGAATGAAACGTGCTGGGTCCTTAAGTCTCTGGCAGGAGTTGATCACTCTAAGAATCTGCTTACATTTCTCAGACCCTTCTGTGGACGTCTCAAAAGTTTAGCTCCTGGGTGGTGAGTTCCAGAAAAAGAGAACGTGTGAATGGACAGAATGTCATGGGATCTCTGTGGTCTTTCAGCCCAACTCCCCAGTTTTATAGATGAGGAAACAGAGGTTCACAGGGAACTGGGGGAAAGCAAGCTACTTGCCCAAGGTCCCTGTAAAGGTTCAGGCAAGGCTGAACTCCTGGCCCCAAACTCAGGGCTCTTCTCACTATGGCCTAAACTAACTCCCCAGCTCCCAAAACCTTCTTCTCTGAGAACTGCACGCCAATATACACAGGGAGGGCTCCACAACCATGGTCATATGATAGATATATCCTGCCCTCCCCAGCCAAACTGCTCAGTGACCCATCAGGGCTGGTCAGAGTCGGCCTCCTGGGAATCGGGATTTTGAAACAGAAACGCATAGAGGCAGGAAATAACTAGAGGATCTAGAGAGGAGGGTCACTAACTCCTGTGGCCGCATCCCCAGAGCTCCCCTGGGTCCTCTCATGCAAAGAGTTGAGCAACCAACTCTTTCTATGAGATGCCCCAATATAGTCCCACTCTTGGCTTTAGCTCTCAGAAGTTGTTTTTTTTTTATAAATTTTTTTGGCTGTGTTGAGTCTTCGTTTCTGTGCGAGGGCTTTCTCCAGTTGCGGCAAGCGGGGGCCACTCTTCATCATGGTGCGCAGGCCTCTCACCGTTGCAGCCTCTCTTGTTGCGGAGCACAGGCTCCAGATGCACAGGCTCAGTAGTTGTGGCTCACGGGCCTAGTTGCTCTGCGGCATGTGGGATCCTCCCAGATCAGGGCTCGAACCCGTGTCCCCTGCATCGGCAGGCAGACTCTCAACCACTGCGCCACCAGGGAAGCCCAAGCTCTCAGAAGTTTTTGGCTAAGCTTGCTCAGTTAAGAACCTCAACTAATGTACCTTGAAGGAAAGAGTGAGTGGCCCTGCTGGGATCGGAGCATGCGGGCGACACACCTTCTGAACGTGCAGAGGGCTCTAAGTCGGCAACAGGGTGGCTTCTTGCTTGTATTCAAATTCCTACACAAATTTCCCTTCTCAGAGACTGCCCCCCTCAACTCAATTCAGCGGGACCCATCGTATTTGCACCATCCAGCCCTGCTCCTCCCCACGCCCCGCCCCGGTTGGCTGGGTCAGGAGTGAGCAGCTAACGGAAGGTGGGCCAATGAGCCCCTCTCCTGAGGAATTTGGACTTAGGACCAGGAGATTTCAGTTCCATCCGGCTGCTCTCTTGAGTAGAGGAGATGTAGGCTTTGGAGGGTGGGTGACAGCTGCTGTCTATCATGTGGACGGGAAACAGCCAGTTTGCAACTAGAGAAAAAGTAGAAGCTGATGCACCGAGAGAAAGAGAGAAGAAAGAGCTCCCTGCAGCCCCCCATCTCTGGGCTCCAGGCGGTTTCTGAGGCCCTCGGGTTCTGTGAGACACTCACGCATCCTCACACTGGGCAGTGATGCCCAGTGGTTTTTCTGTGGCTGCCACCCAGGAGAGTTGGAGCTCACAGGCCATGCCACTCAGCTGGACAAGTGGGCAGAGAAGGCTGGGTAATTAAGGGAGTTACCCTTGAGTGGGATCTTGATGAAGGAATAGATGTTTGCTGGGCGGAAAGGTGGGGCGGGGTGGATTCCAGGCAGTGGCACGGCACACACAAACGCAAGGGGTCTCAGAGCTGAATATATTTCCCGAGGAATTGTGTGTAGGTCTCTATAAAGGATGCTACAATCGCAAAACCAAAAGGACTTATTATATAGCCTTGCAAGACAGGTATACCATTGGTAATGCCAACAATTAGAACTGTTAACGTGTTGAGTGCTTATAATGAGTTACTTATGCAAACTGTTACTATCCTCATTTTATAGGTGGGGAAACTGAGGCTTGGAGGGGGTCACACAGAATTCAGACCCAAGCAGGCTAACTCTAGCACACGCGCTCCTGAAACCATTATGCCCCATCATTTAGTAGCAAGGAGAGATTTTTTTTAGATGGAAAAACCTGGGCACAGAGTTAATAACTTGTTCAGAGTGATTCAGTCCCAGATTTAGAGACTGAGCTTAAGTTTCCCAAATCAGATGTGAGAGATTAATACCTTAATTGATCTTGGGAAGTCTGTTTCCTGTGATGACCTAAACTCTACTCTTTGCCTCTAAGTTTGGAAGGGGGTTGGTGACCTCAGATCCCAGATGAATAATGCCCAAAATGGTCTTCTGTGTTGAGGAACCACAGCCAGGGACTCAGTTTCCCAAATGTGGAAGAGTTAGGGAAATCATGAAATCAATCACTGCCTTCTAGGTCTCCTAACCACCTGCATCTGAGACTACTTGTTGAACCTGATTTGGACTTTGGGGACACATCCTGTCAGTAAAGGGCTGGGGGCCCTGCACAGCCCCTGGACTTCGTGCTCCAGGATGATCAGCTATACACAGTGCCCCAAGGCGGAGCACACAGGCTGCCTAACCCAGCAGCCGTGCCCAGCCCCCAGCCTCTCCCTCACTCTCCTCCCTCACAGAGGATCCATGAACTACGTTTCCAGCCTCCCTTGCAGCTGGCGGGGTGGCTGTGTGACTCAGTTCTGGCCACAGAGGCAAAAGCAGAAATCAGTCTGGGGCTTCCAGCAAGAACTTCCACCACTGGTGCTGTCCCTTCCTTCCCTCCTTCCTGCCAGGACAACGGCTGAGGTGTTTCAAATAGCCCCTGGATACCATGGGGAAAGACCAAGAAGGGCACATAGATAACTAGTCCCAACGCTGGGGCGCCCCAAAGCAAAAGCAGCAGCCAATTAACTCTAAACTAGTGAGAAAAGCCCTTATTTGTTCGAGCCATTGTTGGATCCACTGACACTTAGACCAGAATGTAGCCTGACTGATAACCCCATCTCAGAGCTAGAGTGTGGACCCAGAGACCTATCAGCTAGTGCAGGGTTTTAGTTTCTGTTTCTGTCTCTCTCTCTCTCTGTATCTCTCTCTGTCTCTCTCAACTGTTAGCCCCAGAAAACAGTGCCCCTTGTCTATACCAGCAGGGTGGGTTGAGGAAAGATCTGCTCCCTCCCCTTCTGTAGTGGAAGAGAGAGGCGGGAGACAGGCACTTGTTATTATCAGCCTGTCATATATCAATAAAAGGGCTATAGATAACCCCTGTGTTGTGTGTTGGCCCCTATGGTGTTTACTTCATAGCAGGCTGGGATCCATTAGCTCAAAAGCCCCCCCTCCGGGGACCAAACTCAAATTTGCACACATCCAGTTGCTTTAAATATAGCCCTAATAAGCATATTTTCAGCCCCTTAGCACCTGCCTGCTTTACACACCCTGCAAAACTTCACCCAACATCTGCCGGCCATAGATAAGACAAACCGCAGAGCTATAAAAGACCCCAAGCCACTGCTGCCCTTTGAAGTTGTCTGACCCGGAGACCTACCTAGACACATAAACCCCCTCTTGGAGTCCCTTCTCCCCCGGGAGGCCCCTTGCCCTCTTCCCTTTCAGGGGTTGGCCCAGCACTGCTATCCCTAGAACGTCTCCCGCTGTGGGGGACTGCCCTTGACCGCAGTCCTGTCCCAGAGCCACGCTCATACAGCTCATTGTGTGCCACTACCATCTAGTGGTCATGAGTTTTTTGTTTTGTTTTGTTTTGCTTGATCAGTCCCAAATATTTGAACTTACCACCACTTCTCACTAGGACTCCACACGATGAGGGGTGGGGAGGAATAATTCCCCAGTAGAAAATCTGGATGCTATTAGGAAGGAGTGGAGAGAGGAGGCATTCGAAAACTTGACAGACCCACTACAGGAAGTAACGTCAAAGATACATGAGGCTCTCAGCACCAGGAGAAGACCGGTACCCAGAGGCAACTGGAACACTTTTGACAGAGATTAAAGCAGTGAATAAAGAACTAGATGCTGCCAGGAAAGGGGCAACGGAGGTGCTTCCTGATTCCGGCTTTCTTGCTTTAGAAATATTCAGAAAAGAAACTGACCGAGTAATGACCTCTTACTGGAGCTGAACTTCCCCAAATCTAAGTCTGGCTCTAAGACATACTCTTCCTCTACTGGCAAGGGGCACACATGTGGCCTAAGCTCAGCCAGTGAGATAACTGACCTCAGGTCTGTTCATCTGCGTGAGTGACTTCAGTATTTGGACATGAGAATCCTGGTTCTCTCAAGAGACACGTCCCTGGTCCCCACTTCAAGCCACGTAGGATGTCTGCTGCCCTCCAGGGACTCCTAGAGGTAGGTGTCTCAGTCAGTGTTACTAGTTGTAAGCAATAGACATACTTCTGCCTGAATTAAATAGAAAATAAATTTATGAAAGGTCTGTGGGCACAGAAAGTGGATGGGTGACGTGGGGAGCTATTCAAGAGCTGCCTCAGAGGCTATGCTCAAAAATGCTCTTATTATTCTTCACCAAGCAGAAATGTCTGGTGAAGGCACCACTGTTTCCATCTCATCTGGGCACCAGATGGCCCAGCTTGTATCCCTGACACTGAACATTAGAAGCTGTGCTGCCATCATTTTGAGGCTAGAAGGTGAAGGTGTACTGCTATCCCTACCAGGTAAAAACAAAAGACTTCTGGATTCTCTGCTTATTGGGGTAGAGAATAGAGCATTTGCCAGAGGCTGTGTTCATTTTCCTCAATAAAGAAATACCTGGAATAGAAGCTGCAGTTTGACTTAGCTCTTGTTACTACACCTACTGTAATTTCCCAAGACCCATCTGTCTTCTGCATTATACAAACCACTAAATTAAGTTGAAATAGCAATCAGTACCCTTCCACTTTTCAAGTCTTTAATGGTAGCATTCATCTTTGCAATTCTTCCGGTATTGATTTGAGGATTCTGCTTATAGAGGGAGCATTGAAGAGGGAGGCTTCCACTTGGCTCTTACCACAATAAAGGCTCTTACTCTATGAATCTGAGAAATAATGTAAAGATTATGGTCGTTGCAGAGTATATTATTCCAACTGCGTACTCAGAAAGTGTGGAAATAGCTACAGAATGAGTGAAGAATTCCACCAGCTCTATCTCGGTCAAATTTCCCTTTAACTGTCCTAAGTCCTCATTTTAACAGGTGGCCCACAGCAATAACAATTTAGGTATTATTAGCTCACAGCCAGCAACTAATAATCCCTGAAGGATAAAGGTATTTGTCTTTCCCGAGTGTACAGTTATCTTAGCAAATGGCATACACCCATTCTAACACTGCCTCCTCTGTCTGTTGAGGCTGTACCTGACTTGCTCAAAAACCCTTTTTGGTGATATCTGCAACTATAATCACCGGGGCTGATTTTCGTAATTTTTTTTTAATACCAATATTCTGGTCACATCACAGAGTCCACCTTGCAAGGAAAAGCCAATTCTTCCACCCCTACCACACTTCACTGCCTCCAAATTTATAATCAGAGTCAAATCTCAGCATGTCCCAAGGTCCAATTATAAAGTCATGTGCACATGCGCATGCACACACACGGCAGGTCTGAGCCAGAGACGACGAGCAGGAGAGTCAGCTTGAGGAGACTGGAGAAAAGCTGACTGCTGGGCCCATGTCCTTCCTCTTTTTGTAGGAGCAGCCAGGGCTGCTGGAGGACAACCAACCTCTGGCTGTTCCCAAGCTCCTCACCATCCCCTCCCCCCCCAGCACAGAAGAGATACCCAGTGAATGCCTGGTAAATGCACCTATGAGGGTATTAGTAGAAGCAGCAATTCTCAATTCTCAAACCTGGCTACACATTAGAATCACCTGAGGAGCTTTAAAAACTATCCTGATAACTGAGGCTCACTTCCAGAGATACTGACTCCATTGGTGTGGGACTGGAGAGGGGGAGGGATCAGCACATTGGTATTTTTTTTTTAAGTCCCTGGAAATGATTCCAGTTGCAGAAATCACTGAACTAGCGGGCTAGATAAGGCAGTGGTTCTCAACCTTGGCTGCACGTTGAAAACACCTGGAAAGCTTTTAAAAAAAACTGATGAGGGGCTTCCCTGGTGGCGCAGTGGTTAAGAACTCGCTTGCCAATGCAGGGGACATGGGTTCGAGCCCTGGTCCAGGAAGATCCCACATGCCGCGGAGCAACTAAGCCCGTGCGCCACAACTACTGAGCCTGCGCTCTACAGTCCGTGAGCCACAACTGCTGAAGCCCGCGTGCCACAGCTACTGAAGCCTGTGCACCTAGAGCCTGTGCTCCACAACAAGAAGCCACTGCAATGAGAAGCCCACACTCGCCGCAACTAGAGAAAGCCCACACACAGCAACAAAGACCCAAGGCAACCAAAAATAAATAATAAATAAATTAATTAATTTTTAAAAACTGATGAATCTCCAACCTAAAGAGTTTAATTTTTTAATTGGTCTGCCTGGGTATTAGGAGCTTTTAAAGCTTACAGGTGATTCTAATGTGCAGAACCATTAGGATAAAGTTGAGAACTTTTAAGAGAATGAAATCATCAATATAGTCATTGTTTTGTAATAACTTTAAATGGAGTATAACCTATAAAAATATTGAATCACTATGTTGTACACCTGAAACTAGTATAATATTGGAAATCATCTATACTTTAATAAAAAAACTTTAAAAATATGGAATTCCCTGGCAGTCCACTGGTTAGGGCCTGGGTTCAATCCCCAGTTGGGGAACTAAGATCCCGCAAGCCACATAGTGTGGCCAAAAAAATAATAATTAAAAAATAAATGATGAAGGCATGAATCAATCTGTAGTCCTACGCCTCACACTTAGAGACACCTGTGCACGTGTGTGTGTGTATCGTTGCAGGGATGAGGCTTATCCGTTATCATCTTAGCACTGTAGACTGAGGCTCTGTGGTCAGGCCACTCAAGATGGCTTCTCTTGCTCTCTGTACATCCCCTGCTTGACCAGTCCCTGCTTAACCTACACCCTACTCACATGACTACCCAATCCTCTTAATCATAGGGCTTAATCAGTAACTACCTACATACTTGCCCCCTGCCCCAGCCGCTGGTTTCCCTGGTAACTGATGAGTCAACCTGATGTCAATTCCCCCTATAAAAGGTAGCCTCTTTCTTCACTGAGTAATGAAGCTTGTTGTGTCCCGCCCGCCTGCCCGCCCGCCCGCCTGCCCGCAGTCCGCCATCCGCCATCCATGGTGGGGTGCCCCTCCAGGACTTTGCTTCAGACTTGTAAGATTCCCTACCCAATAAATCGTTGACATCTCTGTCACTGTCTCCGGGCTCTTTCTTTGGTCTCATAGCTGGGCAATTGCGAGGCTTGCAGACCAGACCAGACCCAGGTTTCTGGAAGCCAGTTCCATTCCCAACTCCCACTGAAATGATTGGCACCATTTGCCCCTTGGCCTGACCACTATTCACCCCCGAAGCCTGTCTGGCATCTAACTGGGGCTTAGCTAATAGGCATCTCCGGGGGTGTGGGGCAGTGCTGTCCAGGCCCAGAGCTATGGGAATGAGAAAGAGCACATAGGGAAAGGTCGCCCGGACCCAGTCAGTGGAGGTCTTGGTCCCAGAGAGTTTGCCGGGGCATAGTTCTAAGGACAGGAATGTTGGCATATAGACACACAAGGTTCCCAGCTGCGTTTTCTTAGGAAGGAAGGCCTGACCTTCATTCTGACACTATAACCTTCTCACGTTGTATTAACAGGAAGTGAAATCAAATTATTTTATGAAATGAACACAGATGGTAATTGCAACCCCCCCACACCCAAGCCATGGCAAAATAAAAAGTTGGCCACCCTATGCCGGTATCTCCGATTGGTTGGTAGGTTATTGGTCCAAGAAATCAGAAAACCTAGAAACTGAAGGTTTCTCTGGCGGGTTGGGGATGGAAACCAGCTTGTAGTGGGCTGAGGGGGAAGAAATGGGAGGCAAGGAAGTGGCAACAGCAGGTGTGTATCTTTTGTAGATCAGTGCTCGTTCGGGGCTGGCAGTTGCAGCATCACCTGGGAGTTCCGAAGGCAAGTTTCTGGTCCCTACCCCAGACCTACAAAGTCCGAACCTCTGGGAACGGAGCCCAGCAGTCTGATTTTTAAAAACTCCCAATGCACACCAAAGTTAAAGAACCACTCTACCTGCTTGTGAAGAGGCCGAGAGAAAGAGAAGTGACTGGAGAGCCGAGTGAGATGAAAGGATGATTTCTGTGGCTGTGGTTTTAATGGAGAAAATACTCCAGCTTTTTAAAAAAACTTTTTATTGAAATGCAATATACCCCCAGAAAAGTGCACGTGTCACAAACGTACAGCTGGATGCACTTTCACAATCGAACCCACGCAACCAACCTCAGAGTGAGAAACAACATCACCAAGCATCCCAGAAGCCTCTCTGCCTCCTCCTGACCTGTAATGGCAGAAATCAGTCTCACCTGTTCTTGTACTTTATACAGAGGGAAGCAAATAGGATGTGCTCTTCCGTCCCTGGCTTCTTTCAGTCGTCGTGTCTTTGTAAGATCCATCTATATCATTGCACACAATTGTAGACCCCTCATTCTCACCGCTGCAGAGTATTGCACTGTGTGACTACAATCATGCTACCGATAATGGGTGTGTGAGCTTTCCAAGTTGGGGCTGTTCCAACTAGGGCAGCTATGAATATTCTAGTACATGTCTGTTGGGTACATACCTAGGAGAGGAATTTCTGGAGACTCGACACTGTTTAAATGTTGTTGAGAAGGAACCAGCAGAGAAGATGTGAAGCTACAGGAGAGAAGGGGGTCACTGAGTGAGGTCCCTGGGGAAGCAGGAGGTAAGAAGTGGGAGAGGTCGGGGCCAGAACCAGAGGCAGGGAATAGGCTTTTCCATTGGAGCGGGGTGGAAGGTGGGTTTGTAGTTGGGGGTGGATATAGAGGGCTCCTTGTGTTGGCTTTGATTTGTTATGTGAAGTGGGAGGATAGATGGTCTGCTGAGAGCACAGCGGAGGGTTTGGGGTTTGAGGCGCTCATAGTAGAGCGTGGTCAGCAGAGAGATGACTGGAGAACGGATGAGACTGCAGCACTCTTTGGAGTTCTATGATTTTTCCCACAGACCTGCTCCTTGAAGTGAAACCCAGAGTGAAGGAATATGGAAACACCTGGTTTCCAGGCTGCAGCTCCCCAAGAGCCCTATGGCGCCACCTGCTGGATAAGGGCCGCATGACGTGCCCAGGGAGGTAGGTACCTTCACCACCCAAGTTGCTTCCCAGATAGGGAAACCCAGACCCCTGGAGTGGCCTCAGGCTGAGCCTTGACCCAAGCCAGAGACCAGAAACCCCCATACCAGAAACTAGTCACATGCTGAGCCCTGATCCAAGCCAATGTACTGCAGTTCTCACTCAAGCTCCCCGTCCCTAGATTAGAGCCTTAACAGGACCGGGATCCAAAGGCTGCACCCCCTAAAGGGAGGGGCCTGCGGGTGCCCTGGGTCTCAGGGGCTGTGGTCCTAGGACTGGGCTCCTCCTTCCCTTAACGGGGTCCCCTGCCACGAGAGCCCCTCGGGCCCTGTGCCCTAGCGGGGCAGGCTCACTCACAGCCTCCCTGGCCCCATGCCCTGCCCAGCCCTGTTCTAGAGTCCACACCACCCTTCCCCAAGGGTGCATCCACCTCCTAACCACCGGCTCAGGCTCGGGCAGGGCTTCCCAAGACTCAGCCTGGAAGGCGGGCAGGCACCGTGGGCCATGGAACCCACAGCAGGGCCTGTGCTCTACCAGAAGCTGCTGGTCTGGGAACCAAGCTTGGAGTCTGAGGAGGAAGAGGGGGAGATATCGGAGCAGCTCATTCCAGATCCCTCGGGGCCCCAGGACTCCTCTGGGTGAGTCAGGGAGGGGTCTGGGCACCCAGCAACTCAGGACTGAGGCTGGCAAGTCCCTCCCTCTGGGGCCCCTAAGGAGCGCCAGACAACCCCGTGCTTGGTCAGCTCTAGGAAACTTTTGGTTGAGTGGGGGGACCCCCGGCTGCAGCCCCAGGCCTGGCCTGTGCCAGTCAATCCAAGGTCTGTGCATCTGAAGGGACATTTGTATCAAGTCAGCCCTGCCGGCTGCTCTGCCAAAGGCTCCAGCTCCCACCCCCTGGTGCACGAGGCACCTGCTGGGCAGGTTGGTCCTGGCTACACCTGGCCGGGCCCTGCTCCTCAAGCCTGCCAAGCCCCCTTCAGGCGTCCCTCCAGACTGGCTGGACCTACCTCTCCAACCTCCTCTCCAGAGACTCAGTTTCCCCCAAGCTCCTTCCCATCTCTGTGTCTCCAGACACGCTGGGGCTTCTGCCAGGAGGCCCTTTCTCCTCGGCAAACTTATACTCCTCCTGCAAGCAAGACCAAACCTTTTGGGAATTGTCTGCTGGGCTCTTGGGCGTCCGCCTGCCTGGTCCTGGCTCAGGACATCCCTCTCTGCAGGAACAAGGCTGGCAGTCTGCCCGGGGCCTGGGCCCAACTGCTGGCTGCCCTGCTGCTGCTGGCCGCTGGCTTCTCCCTGGCTGCAAGGCAACTCCGCAGCAGCGGTGGCTCCAGGAACCTTGGGCTCTGGGGCCGCTCCAGCCAGCGGGCACTCCCACAGGCCTGGCGTGTACCACCGCGGCGGCATCATCAGCCCTACAGGTCGGCGCTAGGAGCAGCTCGGGGGAGGGAAGGGGCCGGGGTCACGGGTCCCAGTCCCAAGACAGTCCCTTTCTTGCTGCAGCCACGTGCTCCCACCTGGGTCGAGCTGTTTGTTGCCGGGGGCAACGTCGTGGATGCTGGAGTTGGAGCAGCTTTGTGTCTGGCGGTGGTGCATCCTCACGCCACAGGGCTAGGTCAGTGACCCACAACCCCAGCCAGCGACCCCGACCCTGGGCATGATCAGTAACTTGGAACTCAGGCAGTCAGTGGCCCCTGGCCTTCAAGGCTGGCTGGTGAGCAGGACTTAGGACTTGGGCAGTAGCCCCAACCCTAGGCTGCAACCCTTGATCCCAGATCAGTATGATCTTGACCCCAGGCCTGGTTATTGATGCCTGTCTCCAGGCCTAGTCAGTAAACACTAACCCCAGGCTAAGTCAGTGACCCTTCACCTGGGACTACTGAGTGCCCCTGACACCAGTCAGTGCCCCGGACCCCTGTGTGACCCCTTTGTCTCCTCCCAGGTGCCATGTTCTGGGGCCTCTTCCATAATAGCTCCTTAGGCAACTCCACCTCCCTGACGTCAGGCCCAGTCCAGACCCTGGCCCCCGGCCTGGGGCTAGCCTGGGCTCTGCCTGCCCTGCATTTGCTACACACACGCTTTGGCTGCCTGCCCTGGCCACACCTGCTGGTAGGCCCCACCACGCTGGCTCAAGAGGGCTTTCTGGTAGACACATCCCTGGCCAGGGCTCTGGCAGCCCAGGGCACAAAGGGCCTCTGTCCCCTACTTTGCCACACTGATGGGACTCCCCTGGGCCCTGGGGCCCGAGCCACCAACCCCAAACTGGCAGCTGTGCTCCACCGGGCTGCACTTGCCCCCGCCCCAGACCTTGCCGGGGATGCTGTACTCAGTCTGCTGGCTGGAGACCTGGGGCTGGAGGGCCCCTCAGCTAGGCCCATGCCCACCTTGGAGCCAGCACTGCAGCTACCTGTGCCCCAGGGCATCCTGTTCACCACCCCCAGCCCCTCAGCTGGCCCGGAACTCCTGGAACTGCTGGAGACAGCTCTATAGTCCGGGGGGCGCAGCCCTGCCCCCTGCCCAGCACTCCTACGAGCTGCTGTCACCCCCGGGAGCGGTGTCCTGGCCACGTGGACAGCAGCGGCTCTGTGCTCCTTCGCACCTCCTCGCTCAACAGTTCCTTCGGCTCTGGACACCTGTCCCCAAGCACTGGGGTTCTACTCAGCAACCTGGTGGCCGAGTCTGCAAACAGTGCCTGGGCGGCCTGTCCCCTCATCCTTCTTGACAGCTCAGATGACACAGAGGCCGCTGTGTTGGGGCTCGTGGCTTCAGGGACCCCTGCAGCTGCCAGAGTCATGGCTCACACACTGCTCAGCCACTCGGCTGGGCCCCAAACCCAGGCCCAGCAAGGACCAACAGAGAGCCCCGGAGCTTGTGGCCAAGGGACCCTGCTTCAGGTGGCAGCCCACGCAGAGCACGCCCAGGTGTCCAGTGTCCCCAGTGGCTGCTGCTCCTTTCAGGGGTTTTAAGGTGGGGCGGTGCCTGGCAGGGGTGGGTGGGAGTAGGGGTCTCAAGCCTGGAGGCCAGGGCAGAGCGGGCCTGGCAGCAATGGAGTACATGAAGAGTGTGCATCAATCATGTGCCCACTGCTGGCTTAGGCCCTCAACTTCTGGCCTGATCAGTCACCTGGACTTGAGTTTTTTCAGCTAAGGAACCTGAGGACAATGAGGAAAGAACACCAGGGCCTGGGGACAGCCCTGAGTTCAGATCCAGCTATGGGAAGCACAAGTGGAAGAAAGCCACGCCCCTCCCTAAGCTCTGGGCCTCTGGGCAGGGCGGGCAGATCCTGGCGCACTGCTGGCATCTCTGTGCTCCCCTTCAGGCCATACTCCGCTGATCTCCCTCATCTGGGCTAGAAACAAAATAAAGATCAAGCCTCCTGGACGCCACGTGCCATTCCTGCTTCTTGGTTACTTTCACATCAGCCTTTTAGGCACCTGGTGTCTGGGCTTTGCCCATGGGCAACACAGGAGACCCCCACCCAGGGACACAGAGCCGGGCTGGTGTCTTTCTGCTCACCTTCTGACTCCTGGGGCACCACATGTACAAGGTAAACCACTTATTCTCACTTTCTGAAACAGCAGAGCAAGGAAGTGGTTGAGAGGAGGGTGAGTAGTTGGGTGTCTCAGGGGGTACAAAAGGGGCTGGAGCTGGGTGTGTGGAATTTCAAGGCCAGGGTTGGCCCTCACCTCCCCGCTTCCCAGAGCGCCAGGGTCTCTGAACGACAATCCTCCAGAGACAGAAGCCAAGAAACAGGGGTGGCCAGTAGCACTCCTCCGCCGCGCTGTAAGAGGTATCTCTGATTTAAAGAACTCAATCCCACCACCTCCCCCTCACTGCTCCCCCCAACGAAGAGAATTCTTCCCCCAGCTCAAATGATACCACAGTCTACCCGCTGATGTTAGCCCCAAACCTAACATCCCTCTCTTTTCCATCACCCACCACCAGCTCCAAATTAGCTGGAATTTTCTCACATTACCTTGGTCCGATCCAACTGGTCTTCCTGCTTCTACTCTGCTCTCCTACAATCCATCCTCCACACAGCAGGATAATCTATTAAAAGTGTAAGTAGGATCAAGCCTTGTCCCTACGTAAAACCCTCCAGTGATTTCCCATCACAATCAGAATAAAATCCAAACTCCTGATCTCTCCTGAGAACGGAAGAGCCAGGCCGCCCCGCCCCCAGCCGACCCAATTCAGTGCGCATGCGCCGCGACCCGACCTGGAAGAGGCAGTCTTCAGAGCCCACGTGTTCGACAAGCATGGCGGAGACAGAGAGTATGGACGTCGCTGAGCCTCCGGCTCCGGGAGAGGCCCCGAAGGGTGGCGCCCGGCCTGCCGACCGTCATGGCCTTCTCAAGCACAGCCGCGAGTTTTTGGATTTCTTCTGGGACATTGCGAAGCCGCAGCAGGAGACGCGGCTTGAGGCCACGGAGAAGCTGCTGGAGTGTCTGCGCGCAAGGCCAGAGGTATGGTGGCGGGACCTGGGGCAGGGGGCTGCATAGATCCCGGCAGAGATGTAGCGGCGGGCCCCAGGAGTTGGGCCCGGGGTCATGTGGTCGCGAACGTGGAGGCCCAGGTGAGCGCGCGCCGAGGAGCGGGGATGAGCGGCTGCCGGACGGTTCTTTTCACTGGCCCACCTGGGGATGTGCTTGGTTCCTCAGGGATCATCCGAGCTGAAGTACGCCCTGAAGCGCCTAATCACTGGGCTCGGGGTCGGACGAGAAACAGCCCGGCCCTGCTACAGTCTGGCCCTGGCGCAGGTGAGGTGGTGGCTCTTGGAAGGGGTCCAGCCTTGGTGGTCAGAACGGTGGGGGCGTGAGAAGGGCAGATGTCCCAGGTGCAGGAGAAGCGGCAGCTGAGAAGTTGGTGGGGTGGCACCCGCGTTGATTGGAGGTGTCCCCACGTGGACGCGGAGAAAACTGCATGAGCACGGCCTGTGTGCAGAGAAGCCCACGCAGGTGCAGTGGAAAGTTGAATTCGCTTTTGGGTACATGGGTTGACCAGCCTCTGAGGTACATTTACTGGGGGCAGTAAGCTTTGGCGTGGGTTTTGTTACCTCTGCAGGGTTTAGGGCCCTCTTCTCCCAAGGGGCACTCAGCTAATTATAGGCTATCTCTAAGGAGTCTGAACAAATGGAAGGGCTGTAGAGACCTGGTCCTTGAGGATCCGCCTGGGGGGAGCTCAGAGCAGGCTGTGGGCACAGAGTGTTTGGGAATCGCAGTCAAGCAATCTAGCGGCCAAAGGAGGTACTTTCTGAACCCCAGCTGGGCATGGGGTAGGGAGGCAAGATTCAGTTCCATTCACAGCTGTGTTCTATCATCAGCACTGCTCAGAGGCGGGTAGGCAGTTTCGGAGGCATCCTTGGGGTGGGAGCGGGGGTCCAAGGCCTCTGGGCAGAAGTTGAAGGGAGAAGTGGGAGGAGATGGAGGCCTTTGGGATGTGGCTGGGCCACTCCCCCTGAACCCCTCCTTTCCTCCTGGCAGCTGTTACAGTCTTTTGAAGACATCCCCTTGTGCAGCATCCTGCAGCAGATACAAGAGAAATATGACCTGCAGAAGGTTAAGAAGGTGAGAGTTAGTGGCCCCGGGGAGGTCAGCAGCCCCGGGGTTGGGGAATGCTCGGGTCCTTCTCACCAGTGCCTGGAATCCTTTTCTAGGGGATGGTGAGACCTGCCCTCTTTGGAAACCTGTTTGGGGTGCTAGCCCTCTTTCAGTCAGGCAGGCTGGTGAAGGTAAGAGCTTTGGGGGTTTTGGGGTATGTGGACTGGCTTGGAGTGGTGGGGGGAGAGTGGCATGCCCTGCTCACACCCTCTCTGCCTCTGGGGGTACCAGGACTCGGAGGCACTGATGCAGTCGGTGAAGCTGCTGCAAGTCCTGGGCCAGCACTACAGCCACTTGCAAGAGCAGCCCCAGAAGGCCCTGGTGGACATCCTCTCGCAGGTACGGGGCCTGGGGTAACGCTGCCTGTTGTAGAAGAATACGGAGAAGACGTGAGTTTACTCATGGAAACGCAGCACTGTCGCGCGGAAATGTGTGTGGCACTTGACATTTTGTAGTAACTACATTTAAAAAGTGAGAAAGAAATAGGGATGGTTTATTAGACTAAATAAAACATGTTACTATGTCTAAAGTATTAATGTGCAGTCGGTACAAAAAAACTGTAGAGGTAGTTTACATTCTTTTAAGTTTCCAGAATCCAGTGTATTGTACACTCACAGCATATTTCCATTCAGATTAGTACATTCTAAGTGCTCGGTGCCCACATGTGGCCAGTGGCTGCCATATTGGGTAGTGCCGTTGTAGAACAGTGCCTGGCATGTGCCCGGTGGGTTAAACATGTTTGCCATTGTTGTTTTGGGCAGAGCTGGCCCCTCAGGGGTCCCCACTGCCCTGTGTGGGAAATGGAGGTGGGCTAGTACCTAGAATCCTTTGCTGCTGAGGGAAAGGCAGGGACCGGTACATCCCAGGCCGAGGCTTTCTGCACAGCCCTGGCCACAGAGCCAGAAGTACCTTCACGTGGGGCACCTTGTATAAGAAATGGGCTAGTTCTGCAAAACCCAAGAGAGAAATAATTAAAAGGGTGGTCCAGGGCCAATTAGCATCAGTGGGGTGCTTGTTTTAAAACCCAGCTTCAGGGACTTGGGAATTTGGGCTTTCTAAGGACTACCCTCTGATTCTGATGCCTGGCAAGGTGGATTGTGGCTGTGCCTTCTTGGGCTGGCACTGTGACAGGGGCCTCACGGGAGCCTGGCAGGTGGAACAGGGCCCAAAGGACTCACCCCGTGGGGAGAGACAAAGGGTGCCATGCGGGGGCCCCCCCTCCCTCAACCCATGTCCCCACGCCAGGTCCCAGAGGCCATGTTGCAGGAGGTCCTGCCGAAAGTCCTCAAGCCCGACTTGAATTCAGTACTTGGTTCCCCTGAGCACCTGGAGCTCTTCCTCTTGGCCCAGCAGAAGGTGCCCGCGAAGCTGGAGAAGCTGATGGGACCCGTCAACCTGTTCTCAGATGAGAGCATCCCCAGGTGTGAGGGGGGCGGGGAGATGGGCTCTCTGGGCCTCGGGGCTGCCCTCCATCCACGGGTTTGCGCCATGGCCTGGGGTCGGGTGTCCAGGTGGCCCCAGGCGCCTGGCCCTGTCTGTTTAGGGAGTGCCCCCTGAGTCCCCTCCGCCTTCCTCTGCAGGCTGGTGACTGTGCTGAAGATGGCGGCCACCTCTGTGAAGAAGGAACGCAAGCTGCCTGCCGTGGCTTTGGACCTGCTCCGCCTGGCGCTCCAGGAGGACAGCTTCCCACGGTTCTGGAAGGAAGTTGTGGAACAAGGGCTCCTGAAGAAGCAGTTCTGGCCGGCCAGGTGCGTGAGTGCTTGACCTCCCTCCATCCCCTCTCCCCGGTTTGTTGAGCAGGGAGGGGCCAGGGGTCCGAGGGCTCTGACCAGGCTCTGTCCTGCACCCCCTTAGCTACCTGTGTTTCCGCCTGCTGGGCGCGGCCCTGCCCCTGCTGTCCAAGGAGCAGCTGCAGCTGGTGATGCAGGGGGACCTGATCCGCCATTACGGGGAGCACGTGGTCACTGCTAAGGTGGGTGCTGCCCCCTGTGGCCCAGCCCTGCCAGAAAGGGCCAGGCGACTGGGCTGCTTCCTGCCAAGAAGGAGGGGGCGGCGCCGCAGGGGTCAGCTGGCTTCCGGAAGAGAGGGTTGCTCTCCTGCCCTCCATGTCAGTGGTCCTGCCTGGGATGGGCAAGCACAGCTGCTATTGGGAAGGGGCCTGGGAAGGGACAACCCTTCTCTCTGCGTAAAGTGAGCTACGTAAAGTGAGCTACGTGAGGGCCGACCCACATACCCCTCCCCGCCGCCTCTATATCTATATACCCCTCTCCCCTGCCTCTATATCTATATACCCCTCTCCCCCACCTCTATATCTACCCCTCCCCGCCACCTCTATATCTATATACCCTCTCTGCCGCCTCTATATATCCCTCCCACCACCTCTATATCTACATACCCTTCTCTGCCGCCTCTATATATCCCTCCCCCCGCCTCTATATCTATATACCCCGCCAGCAGTCTGTCCAGACCTCCCTCCACCCCCAGCTAGTGTTACAGTGAGAACAGACATCATCACCGATGCTGTTTTGAGCAGTCTGTGCACCCCACACTAAGCTAAGTGCTCCACAGGAGAATCAACTGGTGGTTAAGAGCATGGAATCCCGGACCTGGGGCTGCCAGGTTCCCATCCTGACCCCACCGCAGCTAGCTGTGTGACCTTCCGCAGCTTGCTTCCTTTCTCTGTGCCCGCTTCTGCTTGTCCATGAGATAAGAGGAGCAGGACCTTCCTCAGAGTCCTTGTGAGGGTAACCAGGCTAGTGTCCACAGGCGCTTAAAGCAGCGCCCTGTTCACAAGAAGTGCTGCTGGGGTCGTCACTAGCTCATTTCATCTTTACAACCAACTTTGGAGAGCTGCTGTTGCCCTCTTCTGGGCGAAGGGCAGGCTCAGAAAGTACAGAGCGGTGGTTAAGAGCACGGACTGGGGGACCAGACTGACTGGAGCCAGATCCCAGCTGCACCACTTGGAGCCCTGTGACCCTCAGAAGTTACTTGCAAGCTTTTTTGTGCCTCGTTTCCTTCATCTGCAGAACAGTTAGAGGGGCCCAGGGCAAAGGGTTGTTGCAAAGATTAAACTCTGGGGCGCCTGGGCAACCCAGCGGGTACAAGGGAGGGTGCTTCCTGGGCCTCAGCATAGCCTGTTGTGGAAGAAGCTGGGGTGCTGTTGGATCCCTCCTGGCTGGTGACCCCGGTGCTGTGCCCAACTCTCGCAGCTCCCGAGCCAGTTCAAGTTTGCTCCGGAGATGAACGAGTACGTGGGGGCCTTCCTGAAAGGCTGCCAGGATGACCCCGAGCGGCAGTTGGCCCTGGTGGTGGGCTTCACATCCGTCACCAACCAGGGCCTCCCCGTCGTGCCTACCTTCTGGCGGGTCGTGCAGTTCCTGAGTCCCCCCGCCCTCAAGGGCTACGTGGCCTGGCTGCGGGACATGTTTCTCCAGCCCAACCTGGACTCCTTGGTGGACTTCAGCACCAACAACCAGAAGAAAGCCCAGGACACTTTGTTCCACGGGTGAGTGGGCCTGGTGGGGAGGGGCCTGCTGGCCTCAAAGGCCTGGACCCTCCCTCGCATGGTACCGTGGTTCCCCAAGAAGGGAGAGGTGGGGAAAGAGCCGAGCCTTTGCTCTTTTTTTAATATATATATATAAATTTACTTATTTTTGGCTGCGTTGGGTCTTCGTTGCTGCGCGTGGGCTTTCTCTAGTTGCGGCGAGCAGGGGCTACTTTTCATTGATGTGCGCAGGCTTCTCATTGTGGTGGCTTCTCTTTTTGTGGAGCACAGGCTCTAGGCACGCGGGCTTCAGTAGTTGTGGCTCGCGGGCTCTAGAGCGCAGGCTCAGTAGTTGTGGCGCACGGGCTTGGTTGCTCTGCGGCATGTGGGATCTTCCCAGACCAGGGATCGAACCCGTGTCCCCTGCATTGGCAGGCGGATTCTTAACCACTGCACCGCCAGGGAAGCCCCCGAGCCTTCGCTCTTAAAGGCCTTGGTTTTCTCACACGTGGTGATAAGGGCGTTGGGGGATCTTGATTGGTTTTCCTGTCTCCAAGACGGGGCAAGGGGGCACCGTTTTCGCCGTCTCTAAACGGCTTCCGGACTTGCCTCCTGCCCCCAGGCCTGAGCGAGCCGTGTTCCGGCTACGGAAGTGGGTCATTCTCCGCCTGGTCAGCCTCGTGGACAACTTGCACGCGGAGAAGGAGGAGGCCTTGATTGAGGAGGTGGCCAGGTATCGTCGTGAGATGTGCTTGGACCCCAACTCCCCACGGGGGCAGCGGCCTCTTGTCTGATCCTAGTTTGGGTCCCCCTGGAGCCAGGAGCCTGGGGGTCAAGTCGTCCCTGCCCCTTAGGCAGGAGGAGATTTAAGGGAATTCCTTGGGAACCCTCGGAAGGGGGTACCTCAGAGGCTTGGGCTGGCTCCACCCTCCCCAGACGCCTTTGCGCGTCGGCAGTGTCGGGGGGACCTCGCCTCTGCGTCTGCCAGGTGCCCCTCCCGCCCTCCCTGCAGCCCCAAGAGAGGCAGAAGCGGTGGTGCCCTGGCCGAGGCCACACAGCCTCACATCTTGGTTCTGAGGGAGGGATGCTGGTCCTCTCCCCAGTTCGGGCTGGGCTCTGTTCTGCTGGGGATCCAGACCTGAGAAATGTCCGCTCTCTCATCGTCGCCACCTGGCACCAGGCCCTCGGTGAGGGCCCGAGGGTGGGCTGGTCGGAATGGGGGCCCTGACTGAGGGTAACACAGGTTATTCTCCCACCCTCCCTCCCCAGGTTTTGTTTTTTCCACTCATTCTTCGAGACAAAGAAGCCCACGTCCCAGATCCCTGAGACCGAGCAGCACTTCTCTCACCCCCTGGACAGCCGGACCCGGGAGGTGGTGGGCAGTGCCTTCTTCAGGTGGGCGCTGGGCAGCCTGGGAGAGGTCCGAGGGTGGGCGAGCGGGCAGGAAGGTGGCCTCGGGGCGCTGCTCCCTCCAGTTCAAAGCTGCAGCCCAGTGAGTTCCAGTGGGTCACAGTGTGGGGGATGGAGGGGGTGGCCTTGTTCACCAGCCCAGCCTGTGACCCTGACCCCGCCACTACCAGCCTGCTGCAGACTCTCAGCACACAGTTCCGGCAGGCGCCGGGGCAGACGCAGGACGGGCAGCCCTGGACCTACCACCTGGTGCAGTTCGCAGACCTGCTGTTGAGCCACAGCCGCAACGTGGTTCCCCTGGTGGCCTTCACCACGCAGCAGCGCCAGGCCTGGGACCGGTGAGAGGGCGCAGTTGCCACAGCATGGGCGGGACACTCTGGGGGTACTGACGCTGGCCACAGTGCCTGAGGGCGTGCCCGTCTCACCCAGGACGCTGAAGACTCTGAAAGAACTGGAGGCCCAGTCCTCAGAGGCCAAGGCCGCTGCCTTCCAGCACCTGCTCCTCCTGGTGGGCATACACCTCTTCAAGGTATGGCGGCCTGGAAGGGAAGGGGTTACAGACCTGGGGTCTGCGGTGGCCGGCAGAGGCTCTGGAGTGTTGAAGTTGGCAGGTTTCCTAGGCTGACTGCTCCCGGCTCGAATTACAGCCCAAGGAAAAGTCACTCCATCCACTTACTGGGCACCAGCTACACCCTGAGCTTTCCGTGCGGTGTCCCTTGTTCGTGATCCCCACAATTTTGATGCAGGCACATCTTTTTGACAGGTGGGGTAACAGACTTAGAGAGGTAAAGTAACTTACCCCAGGCCATACAGCTGTTGGCTAGGATTCAGACATAGGGATCTGACTCCACTATCCCACAGGACCTCCCAAAACTGCCTTACTGACCAGAGGTGATGGATGTAAAGAAGAAGAGGGGGTCTGGCTCTGGGCCTACCAGTCACTGATGGGGGCAGTTCTTCTGTCTGTCGGTGGTCAATTAGAAGTGGGGTCCTGATTTTTCTGTCTGACTCTCACACATCCAGAATCCACAGTAGTGGGTTGAGGGTAGCGTGTTTTTGCCTGGTGCTCCCCACGTGGGGTTCTGTGCCCTGTCACTGTATTCCTCATGTTGTCACTCATACCCTTTCTCATGACGGGTCCTCTAGAACCAGCTTTGTCTCTTTTTCTATTCTTTCCACCAAGAAACTTTGACCACATTTGGAGTTTAGTGCCGGCAGCTCTTTTGACCCTCGTGGTTTCTTCCCGGCTCTGAACCCTGGTTTCTCTGAAGGACGTCCTCTTGCGTTGTGTGGGCTGGCTCTCGTGGGGCTGCTTCAGGTCTTGAGTAGTCTGAGGAGACGGGACTCCCTTCTGGCCTCTTGGCTGAGGCTTTTGCTTCCAGGTCTTGGGCACTCAGCCCAGCTCGTACATGAGCCGTGTGGGTAACGGTAGGTCTCGATGCCCCTTCCAATGCTTGGCACTGGGCCTCTGAGGGGCCTACCCAGACCCTGGGACCTCCGAGCTTGACTTGGGTAAAAGGTACCCAGCCACAGCCAGGAAGCTGGAGGCAAAGATGGCCAGGGCCTGGGCCCCGTTCTGGCCTTCGCTCCACCACCCCTGCCCCAAACACTGACGCTGCCCTGCTGCATTATGGGGGAAAGTCTGCCTTTTTGGTACCAACAGTCACACAGGTTATTTTCAACTCACTGGTCAGTGGCTGGAGTCTGGGCTTATTCCCCCACAAGATGGGCTTAAATTTGTTAAGATCAATGATTTTTAGGTCTTTCTCTGTAGCAATGTCAAGCCTGGTGTGGGAGGAGAAATCTAGAATTGCAAAGCAGGAGGCTGGGACCTGCTGGCGCCCTGTGATCCTGACCAGGCCAGCCTTGTCAGCCTCTCCACCGCTCCGGCATCAGTGGGCAGGTTGGGCTTCACGGTCTCTGAGGGCTCTCAGACCCTGTGCCTGCGTGTTAGGTGTTATAGGTCATCAGCTCTTGGGCGGCCCCTGGGGTCTGGCTGGGGTCCTCTGCTCTGGATTGTGAGGGTGGCTGGCCAGGGCAGTCTGGAGTCTTCTAGGCCTCAGATGCCAGCTCCTCCCACTTGGCCACCCCCTCTCCTGGCTCAGCAAAGGCTGGGAATGGGGCCTGGCTCCTGATTTCTGTCCTGTCCTGCACAGTCCCCCACAGAGAGCTGTGACCTCCTGGGCGACATCCAGACGTGCATCACAAAGAGCCTGGGGGAGAAGCCCCGTCGGACCCGCTCCAAGGCCACCAGTGGGTCATCGTCCCGGGGGGGGGGGGGTGGCGGGCAGGCAATAGGCACCCAGCATGGGGCGCTGGTGCCCTGCCCAGACTCAGCCCTTTCCCTGCTTGCAGACCCCCAGGAGCCGCCGTGGGTGGAGGTGCTGGTGGAGATCCTGCTGGCCCTCTTGGCCCAGCCCAGCCACCTGATGCGCCAGGTGGCCCGAAGTGTGTTCGGCCACATCTGCTCCCACCTGACTCCACATGCCCTGCAACTCATCCTGGATGTAAGTTGGGGCCTATTGGGGAAATGGGTCCCGGGATGGGGCTCTCCAAGCACTGAGCTGCACTAGGGCTGCCTCACTGCCACCCCGTCCTGACTGTAACCTGCAGGGTGGTCGGGGGCCTCCTTCAGGGTCTCCTGCTGTGCACCCTGACCCTGGGTTTGCCAAGGGCTGATCGGGTCTATCGAGGAGGCACTGGAGGGGAGTGGCTTTCTCTCCTGGGCTCCATCTTCCTCCCTGAAATGGGGACCTTTCGCCGAGACCGGATGGCCATGGTCAGGGAAGGCAGTCGAGAGGGCCCAGGGGTCTGAGGCGGGTGAAGGGGCCGGGGCAACAGATGCGTCAGCCGCCTGGGAATCCCGGCAGGTGCTGAACCCCGAGGAGAGCCAGGATGAGGACGACAGCGTGGTGGTTACGGACGACTCCGAGCAGCAGCCGCTGGGGGATGCAGAGGTACTTGCCAGCGAGGGGCAGGGGGTGGGCGGACACGCGGTGGGCGGTGGAGAGGCGTGACACGCGGCCCACCCACAGGACAAGAGCTCGGACGACGGTGAGGGCAAGGGCGCCAAAGACTCGGAGAGCGAGGAGGAGAGCAACGACGAGGAGAGCGACGAGGAGGATCGGGACGGGGACGTGGACCAGGGCTTCCGGGAGCAGCTGATGGCGGTGCTGCAGGCAGGGAAGGCGCTGGTGAGCAGGGGCCGGGCCGGGGCCCTGCGTCCGTGTGCGTCTCCTGCACGAGGCCGGGCCGCTCACGGGGCATCTGTTCCTCAGGGCGGAGCTGACGGCGGGGACGACGACGATCTGGGGGATGAGGCCATGATGGCCCTGGACAAGAGCTTGGCCAGCCTCTTTGCCGAGCAGAAGCTGCGCATCCAGGCCCGGAGGGACGAGAAGAACAAGCTACAGAAGGAGAAGGCACTCCGGCGGGCCTTCCAGATCAGGGTGAGCCCGCTCGGCGGCCCCAGCCCCCCCCCCCCCCCCCCCCCGTCCGGTCTCCCTCTGCTCCCGTCCCCGCACCTGGCTGAGCCCACCCTTCCCGGCTGCAGGTCCTGGACCTGATCGAGGTGCTGGTGACCAGGCAGCCCGAGAACCCCCTGGTCCTGGAGCTGCTCGAGCCGCTGCTGCACGTGATCCGGCGCAGCATGCGCACCAGCAGCACGAAGCAGGAGCAGGATCTGCTGCACAAGACGGCCCGCATCTTCACGTGAGCGCAGGCGGGCCCCCGGGGAGCCGGGCCTTGGGGGTTCCCTGGGTAGAAAGGGTAGGAGCCAGGATCCCCGGGGGCCCGCATCATTCAGGAAGTCTCACGCAGCTCTGCCCCGCCCGTGTGTTCTGCAGCCCTTAGCACGGGGCCCCCAGTCCCATCCCTGCCATCGGGGTCACTGCGGCTGGGAAACCCGGCAGGGCGTCCAGCGGCGACATTCTGGGCCTGTGGCAGGGGCTGGATGGGAGACAGTAGGCGCACCTAACCCAGGCGTGAGGTGCCAGGGAAGGCCGCCTGGGAGACGTTTAGGCAGTGCAGGGAGCTGCGGGGCTCCTCAGGTCCAGAGGCCACAGGCGGGGCAGAAAGGCGTGTCCACACGGGAGCCGGTGAGGCGCAGCCAGACGCGGGAGGCCTTGGGGCCCGGCTCTCGCAGTATTGGGCGGCCTCGGAGGCATTTGCAGCCAGGAGGCGGGCCGAGTGGGCGGCGCTAGAGCAGGGAGCCCAGCAAGAGAGTTGGCGCAGCGTGGCAGGCAGAGCCCTCGCTGCCTTCTAGAGAGCAGAGGAGGTGGTGGAGACAGAGGCCTAAGGACTTGAGGTGCCGAGTGTGCAGCACAGAGCGGGTGGGGAGGGACAGTGGACAGCGCAGCCCTCGCTCACGCCCCCTGCAGGCCCAGGTCACACTTTCTCAGCTAGTTCTCCCTCCCACTCTGCCCAGGCCCGCAGGGTCCTGAGCGCACAGACCCTGGTTTTTGTCTTACAAAGAGCCTGGAAGCCACCATGCCCCGGGAGACGGGTGTAGATGGGGCTGTGGCCAGGTCGGGGTGTCGGCCCGTGGTGGAGCCTCACCCAGGGAGCTGGTTTCCCTCCGGCTTCTCCTCGGAGCCCATCCGCATGTGTCCCCGGGCCTGCCCCTGCGCCCTTGGTCAGACCCCTTTCTTTAGGTGTTTGTTTCCTGCCTGTGAAGTGGGACCCGGCGTCCCTACCCTGGGGCTTGGCCCTGCCGTGGGTCGGGATGGGGGTGGGGTAACATCGTGACCAGCTCTGGCCGCCCCCGGCTCTTTCCCCGCAGACACCACCTGTGCCGCTCCCGGCATTACTGCCGCAACGTGGGCGACCGCGTGGAGACTCTGTACGCCCGGCTGGAGAGGCTGGTGCAGCAGGCCGGTCGCCAGGCTGACTCCTCCGTCTCCCTCTACTACTTCAACGCCTCCCTCTACCTGCTCCGGGTCCTGAAGGGCAACACTGTGGGCAAGTCCACCTGCAAGGCCCGGAAGAAGGAGAAAGCCGGCACTGACGCCGGCACCCAGCCCCAGGGCCCAGAGGTGAGCAGGCGCTGGCCCGGGAAGGCTCAGCCTGGAAAGTCCAAGCCGGTGGGAGCCAGTCTCAGGAGGCGGCGGGACCATCTGCCCATTTCACAGATGGGAAGTTGAGGCTGTGCCTTCCCCGGGACCTAGCTTTCAGCCTTCTGAAGGCAGCCCAGGCTCTGCTCCCGTGCCAGGGCCCCCTCTCTCTGGCATCACACCAGCTCTCTCTCACGTGGTGCAGGATGCCAGCTGCTTGGATTTGAGCCTCGTGACCCCGATCTACTCATCGGCACTGAGCTCCTTCCTGACCAGGCGCAGCAGCCCGCTCACAGCTCCCATGTTCCTCAGCCTCTTCTCCCGGCACCCGGTGAGTTGTAGTGCCAGGCCGCCCCCTTGGGCCCCGGCTCGGCCCAGTCCTCACAGCCCACCTCACAGCCCGTCATTCCCTCCGCAGATGCTCTGTAAGAGCCTGCTCCCCATCGTGGTCGAGCACGTGGCAAGCCACACGCGGCCCCGCCATCAGGTAAGGGGCTTCCCAGATCCCAGCTGAGGCCCTGTCTTAATATACCCGCTCGACTCCTGTCTGGCTCTTTGTGAGGCCCAGGAATGCTGCCCTGGGCGGGCCAGAGGGTGGGCCCTGCCCCTCTGACCTGGCCAGCCCCGCCCCCACTGTAGGCCCAGAGCAGCTGGGGGTGGGGGGCCCTTCCCGTGTGGCCCGAGCCCAGCAGCTCCTCAGAGACCATGCTCTGACCTGCGCAGAGGAAGCCCCGGGCTGATGGGTGTAGGCCTGGGGGCGGGGTGGGACGAGGGGGCTGGAGACACTGAGTGAGTAGGGGGCCAGGAACCCTGTCCAGCTGACTGACAGCCCTGGCTGCCCCCCAGGCCTCGGTTCTCCCACCTGCCTGAGGAGAAGGGGCAGGAGCAGGTGATGGCCGAGCCCAGAGCTTCTGTGGCGACAGCGCCTCCCGCGCGCCCGATTCAAGTGCCCAGCGGGCTCCTGGAGCTCGTGGGGGACCCCCTGCAGCTCCCTCAGCCCTGGCCCGGCGTGCCGAGGCTCCTGGTGACCCCAGTCCCCCCCCACCCCAGGCCCAGGCCTGCCTGCTGCTCCAGAAGACCCTGCCCACGCGGGAGCTGAGGCTGTGCTTTAAGGACCCCGAGTGGAAGCAGCTGCTGGACCAGATCCTGGCAAAGGTCACCGAGGTAACGGCCACGGGGCTGCTCTCCCCCGCCCGCCGGCGGTGGTTCTCTGGGAACCGAGGGGCAAGGGTTGCTGGCCCCTGCGCCTGGGGGCGGGTTGGGGGTTCCCCCAAGGAGACGTTTCTCTCCTCGGCGCCCTAATCTCCTCGTGGGGGCAACAGCAAGGCTTTGGGCAGCTCTCCGGAGGGGCTCAGCCTGGCCGCCTTCTCCTCAGACCCTGCGGACGCTGGGTGAGGCCGAGACCAAGCCAGGGCACCAGAAGGAGCTGTCCTCCCTGGAGCTGCTCAACACTGTCTTCAGGAGCATCCAGCACGAGGTGAGCCTGGGCTCGGGAGGGAGGGCGCCTCGCAGGCGGGGCGGGCGGTCTGAGCAGAGGGGAGGGGGCGGGGGAGCCAGGTGGGGAAGGGTCTGGACGCCCGGGTCAGGACTCTGGGCTTCATGTGCAGGGCGAGGGTGCCGTAACCTGTGCCTGGCCGGGGTGGGGTGAGCCGGTTGCTGCGGCTCTGCTCCAGTAAGGAAGCCGAGAAGGGGCTGGGAGGACTGGCGGCCACGGGAGGACCCGGCTGTTAGCGGGGAGCCTGGGTTTCCGGGCCTTCGGAGGCGGGCCGGGCGTGTGGAGCGTGAGATGCTCAAGGGGCCGCTGTGGGCAAGTCTCTGGTTCCTCCAGTCTGGCCCGGAGGGAGAGGTTTGGGGGTCCTTAGCGTAGGCACTGATCAAAGCCCAAGTGCGGGACACGCTTCCAAGAGGGTGCTGCAGGGAGCAGACAGGGCCAGGGCCTTGCAGAACGGCAGGCGGACCTGCGAAGCCACGCTCGGAGTGGTAGTAAAAAGCCAGGAGCGAGAGGGGTGTTCTGGAAGCCAGTGGGTTTCAAAAACAACCCATTCAGTACGTGACGGGTAGGGGGAGATAGGAAGAAGGGCATTGGCAACCCTGAGGTCACTGCATGGTGCCCCCCGGAGGTGGGCGGGCCTTCGGGCCATGGGAAGAGAACAGAACATGGTACCTGGGGCTTTTTTCCTTGCAAGGCGAGAGAGACTAGGGATGTACAGGCAGAAGGGTTGGCTGAGGGTCCAGAAGGGGGGTGGGCTCACAGAGAGGCTCTCACCGGGCAAGGGTGGGAGGATGGGGACCAGGAGCCAGGGAGAGGCCATGCCTCATGTCACCACTGCAGCCACAGCCTTCCTGCCCCTCTGCAGAAGCTGACGATGGACCTGACCGCTGTCCTGGGCGTGCTGCAGAGCCAACAGCCGAGGCTGCAGCAGGGGCTACAGCAGGGGGCGCACTCGGCTGGGTCCAGCCGCCTCTATGACCTCTATTGGCAGGCCATGAAGTTCCTCGGAGTCCAGTACGTTCGGGGAGAGGGGGCCCCCACCTTGGGAGGGGCTGGGAAGACCCTCACGTTGCACACGTCCTGATCTGTGCACCGCAGTGTGGGAGCTTTGGGCAGCTTGGGGACCACGGAGGCGGAGGTCACCCCTGCCCTCACCACATACTTCTTTCCTTTGCTCACTTCCTCCCAGGCGTCCCAAGTCAGAGAAGAAAGATGCCAAGGAAGTCCCTAAGGCCACGCCGAGCCCCATTAGCATGAAGCGGAAGAAAAAGGGGTTCTTGCCAGAGACCAAGAAGCGTAAGAAACGCAAGTCTGAGGGCGCC
This sequence comes from Balaenoptera physalus, assembly GCF_965194825.1. NCBI lineage: Eukaryota > Metazoa > Chordata > Mammalia > Artiodactyla > Balaenopteridae > Balaenoptera > Balaenoptera physalus. The sequence continues at coordinate 53,502,885 of NC_138901.1, read as the reverse complement.
ACGCAGGAGGAGGCGGCCAAGCCCGCAGCTGCCGGTGGGGCCCAGCCCCCCAGCACTGGCAAGAGGAAGAGGAAGAGCAAGAGCAAGGCCCCAGCCCAGGCCCAGGTGAATGGGATGCCTGCCTCCAAGAGTCTGACCCCAGACCCCCCTGCCACGAGCCCCAGCAGCCCCGCCACGACCCCAAAGCTGCAGAAGAAAAATCAGAAGCTGTCCCAGGTGAGCAGAGCCACCCCCGTGTCTCCCGAGTCCCCCAAGGAGCCTGCTGCCAAAAAGCGTCAGAAGAATCTGCCCCAAAAGGGGGTTTCAGGCAAGTCGCCGCAGTCCGCACTGCCCAGGAGAAAGGCCAGATTGTCTTTGGCCAGCAGGAGCCCCACCCTCCTTCAGAGCGGGGCCAAGAAGAAGGGGCAGCTGAGGAAGGCGAAAAAGCTGTGAGTGTCCCCGTCTGCCCTAGAGACTCCTATTTTTTCACCGCGATTTTAATACACAAGCCGCTGTCTGAGGTTCTACTTTCTGCGCCGGGGGTGGTGGGTCTGCTGCCAGCCTGCCAGGAGGTCCCGCCCCAGCGACCCCCAGCCCTGGGCTGGGCCCTGCCGCTGCTCTCAGGCACAGAGCACGCTTGGGACCTTGGCTCCCCAAGCGGTGTAGGCCAGGCCCAGGGCTCTGGTGTCTGGCGGGTGGGGTACAAGTGTGACCACTCCTCGTACCCCCCAGGCTGCTTTCCTGCGGGAGCCACCGGGGCATGACTTAAATATCTTTATTTCTTCATTTACAAGAGGAATATATTTGGCTTCTCTTTTAAGACTCTGAGATTCACAATCAGCAGCTCTAAAAAATAAAGGAGCAGTTTGGCTTCCGGAAGGAAGAGGAAGCAACACTTGGACCTGGTTCTTGTACAACAAGAAAACATTGCTGGGGCCCCAGTTGAGGCCGGGGTGGGAATGGAGGCCAGGCTGGTCTTTGCGGGAAGCCCACCCCTTGGTTAGGCCCCCCCCAGGGTGCCCCAGAGCTTGGTGGGGAGGGGCTCCTCCACTAACTAACTTCTCTCCCATTGAAGCCACACCAGCCAGTCGACTGTGGGCAGAGCGCACTAAGCTGGCTGGCTCTTAGGGTCTCCTGCTGGCCACACGGGGCCACCTCGACCAGAACCACCTTGATTCCAGCAACGGTGCCGGGAGGGAGTGTGGAGCAGAGGGGACGTGATAAGCTCCGCCGGGAAGCTGGGGTCTGGTGAGGAGTTGGCGGCTGTGCCCCGATGTGTGGCTCTGGGTGGGGGAAGTCGGGGCTGCGTGTGAACGGCAGCAGCAGCTGATGTGTGCGTGGAGGTGGCTCTGGGTGCTGGCCTGTCCCGACGCGCCTCAGTCTCCACCAGGCTCGTCCCTGGGACAGGAAGCCCAGTGGAGGGCTGCTTCCTCTGACAGCCGGAGCCCTGGCTGCTGCCCCACAGATTCTGGGAATTGTCCCCTGGGCGCTGCCCCTGGAAAGGGCCCAGCCTGGGGGCCAGAGTCAGTTCCCGGCTTCTGGAGGGCGGGGGTGCTAGGGTGGATCCAAGGAGCCCTGTAGGCATGGGGAACCCCCAGAGGTCTCAAGCCTGGGGCACACGTGGTGGGCAGCTGCCACCAGGGCCTTCACTCCTGGTAATGCCACCTCCCTGTCAGGATGGTCCCCCACCTGGGAGATCTCCGGGCTGACAGCCAGCCCAAGGCAGCAGAGACAGACGTCCTCCAGAGCGACCAGCCAGGCTGGGAAGCGCCTAGCAACGTGGGTGCCCGGCTCTGCCAGGTTGAGTCCAACGTCCACGAGGTCAGAGGCCCAGCTGACAGGCTGTGTAGTTCTCACACACCAGGCCCTTCAGGGAGCCTCAGAGCCGGAAGTGCCACCCTGAGGCTTGGGCCACCTCTTCTCTGTGCAGCCCAGAGGTTGTCGTGTCTTCAAAGCTGCAGGTAGGGCCTTGCCCAGCAAGCTGGGCAGGAAAGTCCAGCCCCCGGGCCCCGGAGTCTGGGGAGGGCAGAGACTGCCCCAGGATCACGTAAGCCGGGGACAGGCCAGCCTCTCCCCACATGCCCACGGCGGGCTGTCTTCTTCCTGGGCCCCAGGGCCCCTGCACCCCAGACCCAGGCCTGGGGGTCTGTCCCAGGGTATGGCTCCAGCACACACAGCCTTCCAGGTTAGTTGAGGACACAGCTTCTTGGAGCCAAGGCCACGCGGCAGTCCCAGACCAGAGCCGGTGGGCGCCCAGCTGTGGGTCACACGGAAAGCTTCGGGACAGCCCTACGGGGCCAGGGCGCCGGGGGACACCTCCCAGGCTAGGTAGGAGCAAGGGTTCTTCGTTGTCCCAGTGGCACCTGGAGGGAGGGGGTCAGAGGTCAGGTGTGGAGCCCATTCCAGAGCTTCCCTCTTTCACGATCCTCCCTATTGGGAGGAACAGGCCTTTCTCTGGGCTCCGGTGGCATGAAGGGTGTGGGTCTACTGGAGCCAAGGCGTGGGGCAGTGACCTTGGATTTTGTACTGCTGGGAAGCTGCAGCCCCCAGAGGCCAGGCCCAGAGGAAGATCCAAGTAGGAGTCAGGCCCTGGCACCTCTAGGAGGATTCGGGAGGACAGAATCCAGAACCGAGCAGGGAGTTCCTGGCCAGTCCCCACCCTGACCTATGCCCCCAGCCCTTCTGAGGAAGGAAGGGGGAGCTGCCTCCCTCCCATGGGTCCACTGGTCAATTTGGGCAACATCTCATGAGGAAGAGGGCCAAGGCCAGGGCTGGGATGTTCTCAGGCAGGAGGTGACTCAGGAGCTGCGCCTGCTTCCAGAACACCCCTCCACGGCGAGCTGAGTGCCCCCCCCCACTAACCCTGCCCCTTCCCTCCGCAAGGAGTCTCGCCCCCAGCCCCCCGACCCACACTCACTGCCTCAGACTTTCACAGATGCGGGCGGCATCACCAGCGGGTTCACCCTGGGGGAGAGACGGGCGGGGGTCAAGGTGGCGGATCAGCGGGGGCCTGGCCCGGGCACTGCTCTGGCGCATCGCATCGCGGGGGCCGGCGGACCGGATGTGCTGGGCAGGGACCTCGTCAGCCCCAGGGGGAGGTGGGAGAGCCCAGGAGTGGGGAGAGAAGAGAGAGAGAGAGAAGAGTAAAGAGGAGAGGAGAAAGAAGTCAGAAAATGAGAGGAAAAAGAAGGGGCGGAGCCCCAACCCTGAAAACCATTCATTCCGGAGAAAAACCCACCTAGAACCACCACAAAAACCCCGGGGCCACCATGGGCTCCCTCTTGTGATGGAGGCAGCATCTGGAGGGCAGGGACCTTGTCAGCCAGATGACCCACCAGCAGGCAGCAGGCAGCAGGCCCACCCCCCCCAACCCCCACTCACTGCTGCTCAGCCTTGGCGCGGTCGCTGAGGAAGAAGAGCGCGGTGGCCAGGAAGAACATGCCACCCAGGACCACGACGAAGGGGCAGAGCATGAGGGCGTAGCCCAGGCTCAGGAACTCCCAGAGCGGGGAGTCCTTGGTGCTCTGGCGGATCAGGTCGGAGATCTGTGGGATGGGGGAGGGGGTGGATGTTAGCGCGGGGCCACCTCCCAAAGGCCTGCACCCCACCCGCCCCCCGCCCCCAGTACTCACAAAGCCGATGAGGTAGGGGCTTCCGGCGTCCCCCAGCAGGTGGGACGTGAAGCTCTGCAGGGCAACGGCAGTGGCCCGTCTGGTGGGGATGACCACATACTGTGCAAGAGGCAGCAGGTCAGAGGCCAGCAGAGTCAGGTGTGCCCACCTGGCCTCATCCCAGGGGTCACGACACTTCTGAAGCTCCCATGGCCTCAGACTCACTCCTGCCCTGGTGTCTTGACTTGTTCTCCTGGGTCCTCCCCGGCTCCTGAGACCAGGCTGCCTTAGCGTCTGCACTTGGCCCTTGGCGGGGAGCCAAATGCACCGGTCACAGGGAAACCGACGCCCGGGGGCACAGAGATTGCACGTGGCAACACTGGGACCAGAACCCTGGCCTCAGTCTTGCCCTCACCTCCCTACAACCTAAAGACCCATCTTGGTTTCCCCTCCTTGGGGACCTGCCAAGGCCTGGGCTGGCTGGGATGGGTGACGGTGGTGAAGCAGGACCCTGCCTAGAAGAGCCTCCACTTTTACCCCCAGCACGGACTGCCAGAGCCGCTGGGCCCCCGGAACCCCCGCCAGACCAAGCAGGCCCTGACCCACAGGGGCTGCAGCTCTAAAGCTGGGCGGGCCAAGGTCAGACAGAGGGGCTGGTAGCAGAGCAGCAGGGGGCGGGCAGCAGCCATGTCAGCGGGCGCCCTGGGCAGCCCCTTGCCCCCGAGCTCAGCTTCTTCATCTAGTCCGAGCCCCAGCCTTGGTAGACAGTCTGTGAGAACAGCCAGTGCCCACGGGGCACCCAGTTACTGGCGGGGAGGGGAAGACCTGGATTGCGTGGCCCCATTTCCAGGAATAATTAGTCACTTGGCTGTGCCACTTAATAAAATGGGACACGATTTCCCTGGGACCCAAACCCTGTCAGTATCTGGGGCTGCCCCTGGGGCTGGGGGCAGAGGAGGGGGTCCTGCCTACCGCCAAGGGCATTTGATTCAGGCAAACTCACTCCAGCCTTCACTCCCGCATGTGCAGTGACCCCCGCCTGGCACTGAGCTGAGTCAGACCTCCCACCCATCACCCCTTTAGCCAGGGACTGGGTGAGGGGGGCGGTGTTGGAGGGAGACCACCCCAGGTGAAGCACATACACAGGGAAGCTCGGGCGGGGCCAGGCAGGCTTCCTGGAGGGGAGCTAGCAGGGGCCCGATGCCCAGGCAGACTCTGATCTCCTAGGCTGACCCACATTCTGGCACCAAACCCCAAGTGCCCTGAAGGTGGCCCCATGAGGAGTCCTTCCTCCCCCTGCCCCCAGGGCCCACCCTGGCACCTCCCACCCTCCCCACCGCCGGTGCCCTGCATACCCCAACTCTCCCAACTCTCTCCCGGCCCTGACTTGGAGGATCCCTGAGGACAGGACCAGCTGTCAGCACCCCCTCCACCACCCCTGCCCCAGACTGCCGCTTGTTAGCGAGACCGCAGCCCCCTCCTGCTTCCTCCCAGGCTGCTCCCATCCCCGCCCAAGGACACAAGCCCCTGCCGCCACTCAGATGGCCCTTTGTCCCTGGCCGCCTGGTCTGGAGCCCATTGTTGGCCCCGTGAAGACGGCCTCTGTCTGCCCGACCCAGCCACGGGCACTCAGGCAGGCGCGCCTGGAACACAGGCTGAGCCGGGAGGGCAGAGTCCACGGGAGCTCAGACCCTGGGGGTGGAGCGCTGGCAGACAGCACACTCTGGTGCCAGCCTGGCACTGCCAGCCTCCCGGCCACAAACCAGAGCCTCCAGACATCGCCCTCTGCACCCAGTCCCCACATCCTGCCCTTCTGCCTGCTCAACCCTCTGATTCCAGGCCCTGCCCCGATGCAGACCCCCAAATCTCTGATCCCCTCTCCCCGCTCACAAGCCCAGCTGGCTTTCCCACCCCTTCACCCACCCTCCCCATCTGCCCCAAGAGGTCGAGAGGCCCCGGTCAGCACGAGGCAACCTTGGCCTGCCTCACCATGAGGATGTCCGCCGTGATGGCCCAGTTAGAAAACAGCAGCGTCTCCCCTACAAAGATGCAGATCTGCCCGGGAGAGACCAGAGCAACCATCAGGGGGCGCTCTGCCCGCCACTGGCCCCAGGCTGCTGCCTGCACCCTGGCTGCTGGCCGGGAGCCCCCAGAAGCCCCCCCAACCCCGGCTCCTGGCGGTCAGGCTCACGGGGAATCTGTGGATTAGCTACAGGCTTCAAGCCGGGCCCACAGCCCTGGCCAGAGCAGGAGCAGACTGAGGCCTGGAGCCTCCCCGTGGGGGGTCCCCCCGCCCAAGTCAGACTGCATTTCCTCTTCCAGAGCCCAGCTCCCCCGCCACCCTGGCACTCCCACCGCACTCACATAGGCCCCCACGATGCTGCTCTTGGCCGCCACGAAGATGAGGCAGATGAAGATGGCGGAGCCCAGCATACCCACAGCGCACACCAGCGGGTCAGCCCGCTGGGTCCGCAGGCGGCACCAGCGCGTGGCTCCTGCGCCCGTGACCACCCCGAGAAAACCCGTAAAGCAGGTGATGGCCCCGAAGATGAGGCTGCAGAGACAGAGGACGGTACGGCACGGGTTAGGGGGCAGGGCCGGGGTAGAGGGGCCGGCGGCCTCCCTCACCCCGCCATCCCCGCCCGCCCACTGAGCCCGCCTGGCCGCACCTGTCCTTGGCCGCACAGGGCGGGCTGCTGCACGTCTCCGCCGCCTTCTGCACGACTTGGGCGCGGTGCAGGTAGAGCGGGATCCACATGCCCAGGGCCCCTGTGGCGAAGGACACGGCCGACGTGGCCAGGGAGGAGAAGACGTAGCTGCGGCTGGGGAGAGGCCGGGGCAGCAACACTGAGCGGGGGCCAGCATCCCCGCAGCTGGCAGGGTCGGGCCCAGGAGGCAGGCTTTCCTCCCTCACTCCTTCCCCCAGGGACAGAAGGCCTCAAACGCCTTCCCTATGGGCTCTGGGGGTGAGGGCTCTGGCTTCAGGGATCATAAACACTCGTGGCCCCAGCACCGTGGACAGGGAGTCTGGCCAAGCAGGCTGCGTGGGCCAGCCTGCAAGGTGCGGTCCTCTCATCTCGGCGCCCCTCCCTCTTCCCACCGGACCCCTCCCAGCAGCACTCACTTGCGGATCAGGGCCTTCATGTCTCGGAGCCATGACGTCCGGGCCTTGAGCTGCCCCCCGAGCTGGTCAGCGTGGCCTCTCTTAGTGGCCGGGACCAGGACGAGGATGAGCGTTCCTGTGATCATGCCCAGGATGGGGGACACCTGGTGGGTCAGGGTGCACCAAGTTAGGACACCAGGGCCCAGACGTCTTTGTCTCTGCTGCACCTGGAAGGGGGAGCAGGCCAGCCACGCCTTCTCTGGGCCCCCGGCTCCTCCTCTGGGCTAGTATCTGCCCAGCCTTTCTGACTGGGCAAAGCCACTGGGGGTGAGGCTAGCATATGGGGCTTGGGGCCTCGAAATGGGCTGTGCCGACCAGGGGCAGGATGGGAGAGAGGACTGAAAGTGAAAGGGAGAGAGGGAAGGTCAGATGGATGGAGGAGAGAGGACAGATGGCTGAATAGTCAGAGGGATGGATGGATGGATGGATGGATAGATTGCTGGGTGGATGAATTAACACATGGAAGGACAGGAGGATGGATGAGTGGATGGGTGATGGGTGACGAGTGATGGATGATGGGTGATCGATGCAACAAAAGGAAGACAGGTAGGTGGGCAGACATATGGAATGATGACTGGGAGAGGAGAGTTCCTGGGGACAGGGAGCCAGATACCAGCTCTTGCCCCCCTCCCTGGGTCTGGGAAAGGTTCCCAGGCCAGCTCCTCACCCTGGTGGTGGTGGGGCACTGAGAAGGGGCTGGCTGCGCATGAAGCTTCCAGCTAATATATCAGGTAGCTTATCGTTTGGGAGGGGCCCGTGTGGGTTCCAGGAGAACAGAGGCTCAGGAGTCCCTTTGGGTCTTCCCTGCATCCTGCCCAGCGTCGAGAACTGAATCTCCAAGGCCCCAGGCCTCTCTCCAGAGGGAAAGGGCACATCTTGGGAGTCTGGATTCCAATATACCAGTTCCTCTACCAGCTCATGAGAACAGGGAAATCTGTACCCACCCCCACCAGGCCTGGGAGCCCATGGTCTGGGGAGTTCCTCTCCACTCGCCGCCCCCATCAAAAAATTCCACGGAGGCTGCTTCCTTCCTGCTTTTGAGGAAAAAACACTTTGTCTTAAGCTTCCTCTCCTTCACAAGACTGGGGATCTCTGTTTCCTCTGATTGCACTGTCCTGGGGCCTTGGCAGACTTGTGCTGAATCCTCCTGCAGGACAGGAAGTGGCTCCAGACCCCGAGGCCCTCACATAGAGGCCTCGTCTCAGCCCCTCCCCAGCACGGTGCCACAGCTCAAAGCAGGAAGTGCCGCCGTGAACGTGGAATTTCCTTCGTCCTCACAGACTGGGGCCCCCGAGTGGGGCGAGTCTGGCATCCCTCATGCCTCAAAGTGAACTAATGGAGAAGAGCCCAGGCCCGCGAGGTGGGAAGCCTGGCGGCTGAGGCTCTGTCCCTGAATCTCTGGGCGACCCTGGGCAACGGCTGGTCTGGGGGTGTCCTTACCCGCAAGGCCCAGTGCCAGTCTCCGGCCGCCTGCTTCACGCTGGAGCCGGTGATGTAGCCCAGGCCGCTGCAGAGAGGACGGCACGGTCAGGCAGGGATGGGTAGGGCGTCGGGGGCAGGGGATACTCACCAGTCTAGGAGGCCACCAGCCCCCGCCCCCCAGCCAGCCAGGGAGCTGGTCCAGGCGCTTCTCAAGGCTGCCTGCCCACGCGTTTAGGTCACAGAGGGCCAAACTCCAGGAAAAGGGAGTGGTCAGAAATCCGAAGGGACCTGGCCCGGATCCTCACCTGCCCAGAGGGATGGCGAAGTAGAAGACAGACAGCATGAGTGTGCGCGTGTTCTTGGTGAAGAGGTCGCCGATGATGGTGGGCGCGATGGTAGAGTAGCTGGCCTCACCGATGCCCACCAGCCCGCGGGACAGGACCAGCAGCCAGAAGTGCTGTGGGGAAGGGCGGAGAGCGCTGGGGGGCCCACCTGCTCCCCTGCCTGCGCATCCCTGCTCCCCGCTTTGCTCCCTACCCGCGGCAGGGCCCAGGAGACAGGAGAGAGGATGGAGCCCAACCCCTGCCTCAGCAACGACTACACCCCAGGCCACTCTGGGCCTCAGTTCCTGCCTCTGAATAGTGGGTCTGACTGGGTCTAGCTGGCCCAGTGCTGGGATGGAGCTGGACTTTCAGGGGCTGAGAGTTGTAGGTTTGGCGGGGGACATAAGCCTGTGTCTCCACTGCCACCCCGACCCATTGGGAGACTTCCTCCCTGGGTTCTAGCCCCATCTTGGGAGCCTCAAGCCGCCCCTACTCTGTGCCCCATCCCCTGACCAGGCAGCTGGACTGGCCCTGGCAGCACTGAGGACTCAGTGTAAATGGAGAGTGGGCAGGGCAGCCCAGTGGGCTCAGTGCCCCTCCCCCATGCACACATCAAAGAGCAAAGCCCAGCTACGCTGGGAAGGGTGGGGCCATGCAGCTGCCAGTGGTTCTACCCCTTTGATGTGGACCCAGCCCCTCCATCCCCCAGCTGCCCAGGGCCTGAGAACCAAGCCTGGTCATTTTTCCCCAGCCCCACCCTGACCACCCATCCGGCCAGCACTGCCCACATCCAGCCCTCCTCCGGGTCTCCCTGTTTCTGCACATCTCTTTCCCGGCCCTCTCTCTGTGTCGCTGGTCCTGCCCATCCATCTCTGTGCCTCTCGTTTCCATAATTCATTCGCTCTCACCCTCCATCTCTGAGTCTTCCTTCTCCTGGCCCCTTGCCTGTGCTTCTTTCCCTGAGAAGCATCAGCCCACAGCCTTTGCCTATTTTTCTGTTGGGTTCTTTGTCTTTCTTGTATTAGTTTCTGTTAGCGTTTTATATATCATGGGAATTGACATTTATTAGATAGGTCACAAATATTTTCCATCATCTTTCTTTCCACTTTGTTTATGGGGAGTTTCATCATACAGAAGCTTTGTGTTGTTTAATTTCATGCTGTCCAAGCTGTTGATTTTCCCTTAATGGCTTCTGGATTTCACATCCTGCTCAAGAAGGGCTAGTCCATCCCAGAATGATACAAAATATTCTTTTATCTTTTATGTTTGTTATATTTTAGAAAGAGAAAGAGAATGGGAGTGATTTCCTTATTCTCCTCTGTACAAGAGCAGGCAGATAAGACCTCTTTGACAAGGGATCCCATTGATCCCCACTCCTCCCCCAGGAACTGGCTATTCTGTGCATTTGTCACGACTTCCTCTCTACCTTTGCCTGCACATACACGTACCAAGGAACAACATTTAGTGTCCCCTGTGTGCTCTCAAAAAATAAACATAAAAAGACCATTCCTGGGACTTCCCTGCTGGTCCGGTGGTTGAGAATCCACCTTCCAATGCAGGGGACGTGGGTTCGGTCCCTGGTTGGGGGACGGGAGCCCACATGCCGCAACTACTGAGCACGCGAGCCACAACTAGAGAGCAGCCCATGTGCCGCAACGAAGATAGTGCGTGCCACCCGACACAGACAAAAGTAAAATAAATAAGTATTAAAAAAAAAAAAAAAAAAAAGACCATTCCATGCATCTTGTCCCACAACTTGATTTTTTTCCCTCATCTTTTGGAAACCCATTTCAGCTGGTTAATATAGATCTAGTTCATTCATTTGCTGCTAAGAAGATCATAGTATGAATACATCCCATTCTATCTGGGCGTCCCCCAAGTCGAGGTCATTTAGTTTCTTTTTTTTCTATTACAAAACTTGCAGCAAACATCCTTACATGCACCTGTCACTTTGTGTCCACGAGTTGGAGTTTCTCCCTTCGGCATGTACCCCCAAGTAGAAGGCTGGGCTGTGGGGTGTACACAGAATTTTACAAAATCCTGCCCCACTTTGCTCTCCAAAGAGGCTCTACCAATTTACACTCCCACTAGTAGCTTGAATAACACTTGGTATTGTCAGCCTTTTTAATTGCCGCCAATCTGATGGGTGTGAAATGGTAACTCACTGTTGTTTTAATTTGCAGTGCCCTGATTACTCAAGAAGCCGAGAACCATCTCTTCCTACATATGTTGCCTGTTGGGGGATCTTCCCCTGGAAGTGCCTGTCACTATCCTTTGCCCATTTTTTCTACCGGGTTGTTTGTCTTTTTCTTGTTGAATTATAGTTCTAGATTTTTTTTTTTTTTTTTTTTGGCTGTGTTGGGTCTTCGTTTCTGTGCGAGGGCTTTCTCTAGTTGTGGCAAGCGGGGGCCACTCCTCATCGCGGTGCGCGGGCCTCTCACTGTCGCGGCCTCTCTTGTTGTGGAGAACAGGCTCCAGACGCGCAGGCTCAGTAGTTGTGGCTCACGGGCCCAGTCGCTCCACGGCATGTGGGATCTTCCCGGACCAGGGCTTGAACCCGTGTCCCCTGCATTGGCAGGCAGACTCTCAACCACTGCGCCACCAGGGAAGCCCTAGTTCTAGACTTTTATGGTTTGCTTTTTACTTTACTTTCACCTAGCTGGGATTTATTTTGAAGTATGGTTAGAAATACAGACCATACTTTATCTTCCATCCAGATGGAGAGTCAATACTCCCAAAACCATTTATTTGAGATGCAACTTTCATCCTCCACTCAATTCCCATAGAAAGGAGGACTCTATTTCCTTGATCTCTTAGTTTATCCCTCCGCTGTTTTCATTAGAATAGCCATGTTTTGATAACGGATAGGACAAGAGCCCTTTCATTGTTGTTTTCACAATGTTCTTGGCTGTTCCTGGGCACTTTCTCTGCCAGATTTACTTCAGAATCACATTGCCAAGGTCCACCAAAAACCCCCATGGGACTCGGATTGTGACTGCAATGAACTCATAGATTAATTGGGGGTGATCCGTCTGTCTCTCTCTCTGCCTCTGCTCATCTTCTCTCCCCATCTCTCCCTTCCTTCCACACACCCAGAGTGGGGCCCAGCCTTGACATCGTGGTCCTGTACTCACTGGTCAATCCCAGAAGCAGCCCCAGAGGTCAGATGATGAGGGGCCTGGTCAGGGGCAGGACAAGACCCAGAGGGGGTCCAGAAGCTTCTTCTGGTCCAGTCCCCATTCTTGACTGTGGCCATCAGGCTCTACCTGACGTTCTAGGCCTGGGTTTTTTTTTTTTTTTTTTTTTTTTTTTTGGCTGCGTTGGGTCTTCATTGCTGCGCGCGGGCTTTCTCTAGTTGCGGCTAGTAGGGGCTACTCTTCGTTGTGGTGCGCGGGCTTCTCATTGTGGTGGCTTCTCTTGTTGCAGGGCACGGGCTCTAGGTGCACGGGCTTCAGTAGTTGTGGCTCGCAGGCTCAGTAGTTGTGGCTCGTGGGCTCTAGAGCGCAGGCTCAGTAGTTGTGGCGCACGGGCTTAGTTGCTCCGTGGCATGTGGGATCTTCCCGGACCAGGGCTCGAACCTGTGTCCCCTGCATTGGCAGGTGGATTCTTAACCACCACGCCACCAGGGAAGTCCTAGGCCTGGAGCTTATTACCTGGCCTGACCCTTCTCTATGAAGCTGCCCCGTGAAGCAAACTTGTATCCCCCAAACCTGCTAGTTCTCTCTGCCCTCACCTCCAACCTCCTCTCAATCAGTGTAAATCTGACTCACCATTGCCCTTCTTCAGACTCTTCCAGGGTCCAGTACTTCCCTCAGGAGAAAGCTCAAGCCTTCCAACCTGGCATTCAAGGCTCTCCATGACCTGGTCCCTGCCTTCCTTTCTAGCCAAAGCACTCGCCTCCTCAATCTACCAACACACTCAACCATTTCTGCCTCCATGGGGCTGCTCCCTCTGCCTGTGCTATCTTCACCAAGAGGCCTAACCTCCCTGTCTTGCCTGCCCAACTCAACTGCCACCTCCTCCAGGAAGTCTTCCCTGACCACATGGATGTCAGAGACTGCTCTCTCTTCAGTGAGGACTTTCAGCACTTTGCTTATCTTGAAGGCTCTGAACATGGGAGCTCCTGTCACATCTTCCCATCCCCGGGCCTGGGTGCTCCCAAGGCCAGGGTCTCCTCCTTTGTCCCCTAGGCTGAACGCTCCCTGAAGGCAAATCCTGGTCTTCTCCCCTTCTTTTCTTTTTTTTTTTTTAAAGATTTAATTTTATTTATTTTTGGCTGCTTTGGGTCTTCATTGCTGCGTGCAGGCTTTCTCTAGTTGCGGTGAGCGGGAGCTACTCTTCGTTGTGGTGCGCGGGTTTCTCATTGTGGTGGCTTCTCTTGTTGCGGAGCACGGGCTCTAGGTGCGCGGCTTTCATAGTTGCAGCACACGGGCTCTAGAGCTCAGACTCAGTAGTTGTGGCGCATGGGCTCAGTAGTTGCGGCATGCGGGCTCTAAAGTACAGGCTCAGTAGTTGTGGCGCATGGGCTTAGTTGCTCCACGGCATGTGGGATCTCCCTGGACCAGGGCTCGAACCTGTGTCCCCTGCACTGGCAGGCGGATTCTCATCCGCTGCGCCACCAGGGAAGTCCCTCCCCTTCTTCCTCTATCTCCCTCTATAGTAGCCATCATGTGATTGTCTGTCCTCTGCTTGAAGACCCCTAGTGACGGGACACTCACTACCTCTCAGAGCAACATATCTCCTCATTGGAAGAAAGAACAGAAATAATGATTTGTTGAAACCTGCCATGTGTCAGGGTCTGGACATTCATGAGTTCAATTATTTCTCACAACCACCCTTCATACTAAGAAGTATCATCCCCAATTAAAGATAAGGAAACTGAGGCTCAGAGAAGTTAAGTTTCTCCAGATCACAAAGCTGAGTGGGCAACAGAATTGGGATATTCAAATCCAGAACTGTGGGAGCCAAGTGAGAAACATCTTCTTTCCTGGGAATTCCCTGGCGGTCCAGTGGTTAGGACTCCACACTCTCATTGCTGAGGGCCCGGGTTCAATCCCTGGTTGGGGAACTAACATCCCACAAGCTACACGTTGTGGCCAAAAAAAAAAAAGAAAGAAAGATCTTCCTTACACTGAATTGATGTTTGTCTCCCTAGGACTTTGACCCAGGGAGTTGGCTGATGGTCGGACAAAGAGCAAACTGTGTGAGGCCTAGAGAAGGGTAGTGACGTATCTAGGGTCACACAGCAAGATGATGGCAGAGCCAGACTAGAACCCAAGGGTCCTGACTCCTTGGCCAGACTTGCCCCGCTGATCCTTGCATCCTCCCCAAATCAGAAGCAGCTCAGAGAGAGTCAGGATGCCACACAGGGCTGTGATTCCCTCTGTTCAAGGCCAGCAAGGGGAAAGCCCAATCGGTAGGGCAGTGTATAGAAGTACCTAAAGACCCCCTCATCCCACCATACTTGGACCCAACAGGCTGGAACCCCAGTCTAGACTAGGACAGGTCAATCAGACTTGCCACCCGCTGGAGGAACCGGGACACACGGACGGGATGAGCAGGAATGCCGGGTGGAAAGCCCAGGCAGGCCTCACCTGCTGCGGAATGAAGGAGCTGGAGAACGTGACGGCCGACCAGAAGAAAATCCCACAGCTGAGGATCACTTTCCTGTTGAAGCGGTCACCCAGGTAGCCAAAGATGGGCGCAGCCACCATGAAGCTGCAGATGAACACTGCGTGGGGAGAGGAGAGCGGCAGGTGTGGCACAGGGGTCTCATGGCTGAGCCCACCCGCCCAGACCACCCAGCGAGGGGCCAAGTGCCTGCTGAGGAAGCAGGCGCTGCCCGAGAGGGGCAACCTCGGCCAGACCTGGGCCCAGGGGAGGCGGGACAGGCCCTCTGGGTTAGGAGACTCCACGACTCCATCCTCCTCAACGCCCAGTGGCAGGTGAACCCTTACGGGTACTTTTTAAAAGAGTAGAGATTATTCATTGAACATTTTCTACTTGTCAGGGGCTGTGCTAGGGGCTCACACAGCATCTTGTGTACCTTTCCGACCCCCATCCCACCTCACAGATGGGGAGACACACAGAGAGAAGTGACTTGCCTAAGGCCCCACTGGTAGTAAATGTCCCAGTGGGGACTTGACTCCCTGTCTGACTCCAGAGCCAGTGTTCCTTATACTTTGCCATGCTACTCTCCTTATTATACTTGAAAAAGAGGTTCAGAGAGGGAAAGGGACCTATCCAAGGTCACACAGCAAATTGGGGCAGAACTGGACCTGGAACCCCCAGTCTCATACCTGCCAGATCACACAGCCACCCTCACTCCCAGCAGACTGCAGAGACTTTCCTGACATTTGGAAACATTGTCATTCATTCATTCGTTCACTCATTCATCCATCCTTTCATCCATTCAACAAAGACCAAAATTCCTAGACCCTTGGAGTTTTCATTCTAGTGAGAAACAATGAAATAAAAAATATAGTATGTCAAGGGGTGACACATGCTAAGGAGGGAAAAAGGGCAGAAACAGGAGATAGGAAAAGTGTATGAGAAAAAGAGAACAGATGTTAAAATTTTAAATAGAAAGGTCAGAGGTGACATTTCAGCAAAGACCTGGAGGAGATGAGGAGACAAATCATGCAAATATTGGGTTGAGAACAGCAAGTGCAAAGGCCCTGGGGCAGGAACGTGCTTCGCATATTTGTGGAACAACAAATAGACCAGAGTGGCTGGAGCAGAGGGACCCTGGGGGAAAGGCCAGATGGGGTGGGGCCTTGTGGCTCACTGTGGTGACTGTGGCTTCTACGGGTGAGAAAAGAAAACACCAGAGGATGCTGAGCAGAGGAGTTATGTGACCTGGTTTTGTTCTTCCAGAACAATAGAGCAGCAGAGTCTCAGAGGACCCTGTGGGGATGGCACTACCAGTATGGGAGGGGCCTTCGAGGTCCCAGGGGGGATAAAGAGTCCAGCAACGCAGGGTAGTCGCTAGGTCATGCGGTGAGGCAGCCCCTGATTCCTCCTCCTGGAAGGCAATCCCACAGCTGACGGGCAGATGGCCAGACAAAGGCCGGGTGGGCAGATAAGGCGGCCGGCCAAGTTAAACATTCACAGGGTCTGGCTGTTCCCTCACAGACCTGAGCCCCTAGGAGAAGAGATAGAGGGAGGGGAGGAAGGAGGCAAGGAGGTGACAGCAGGCTGGGCTGGAGCAGCGCGACTGTCCCTCACTTATCCCAGGGAGCAGGACGGTGAGCGTGTATGGGTGTGGGGGGCAATCTTTTAATCCCAACTGTGTGACTGGGGCCTCGGGCAGCATCAGCAGAGAGGTGCACAAATCTGGGCACTAGAGACGCAGTGCCTGGTCTTGAATTCAGCTCTATTCCTTCCCAGCTGGGTGACCTTGGGCAGGTCACAACCTCTCTGTCCCTCAATTCAGTGGTGTGCTGATAAATGTTTAGCAACTGGCTTTACAAAAATGAGGCGGGGGGCGGGGGGAGTCCTGATGTGTAGTGTTTGCCCGTTTTCATGGTGCAAATACTCCCACCATGGTCTGATTTCAAGCTACCAATGTGATGTCACTAATCAGAGCTGGGAAGACAGATGCAGTCACAGAGTTGTACATAGAGTATTTCTACCACCTAGATCCAACAGACATAAATAACCTTAAGAACATAGATAATAGTGAAAGGTAGCAAAATAATTAGGGGGTGATGAATTCTGAGTGTTTACTACCTTTGGTTTTTTTTTTTAATAGCTCTTTGGAGTATAATTATACAAAGTATAATTGTATAATTGCTTCACAATACTGTGTTAGTTTCTGTTGTACAACAAAGCGAATCAGCCATATGCATACACATGTCCCCACATCCCCTCCCTCTTGAGCCTCCCTCCCATCCTCCCTATCCCACCCCTCTAGGTCATTGCGAAGCACCGAGCCAATCTCCCTGTGCTATGCTGTGATGTTGTTTAATTGTAAGTTTATATAGTTTAGTTGGTAATAACGGTTGTGCTTAACAACCAGCTCACACAATTCCTGAAAATTTAACAATCAACTCTCATGAACCTAAGCCACCTCCAGCGCGCCAACTTCCTCATCTGTAAAAATGAAGATAAAAATAGCAACTCCCTGCTTGCTCTGAGCACTGGATGAGACAATGCGTGTAAGGTGCTTAATGCCACGCCCTGCCCAGAGTGGGTCAGCCTTGGTCAACACTGGGCCCTTGTTTAGATCAGTCAAGGTAGAAATTATTTCCTCATATCTAGAAAAAGAATTTTTCCTGCTGGGTCTGTCTCCCAGGACCTGCCTGAGATCAGACCAGGATATGGGCTGGAAAGAGATTTCAGTCTCATCAGGACTTACACATGTTCGGGGAGAAGGAAGAATTGTTCCCTCCATGCCTGTCTGTATTAGGTGAGGAGTGGGCAAAAAGAATCAGAATAGGAGTTGCCCCCCTGTCTGGCCAAGGAGCAGACCCTGTCCATGGGTTGCCCAGCTTAAAGAGTTAAAATGCCAGGGAACCAGCAAGGAGGGCCAAATCCTACCAAGACAATGAAGGGAGGCTTCATAGAGGCAGTGATGGCAGAGCAGGGCATTGAAGGCTGCATAGGAGTTCACCGCGATGATACTACTTAAAATCAAGTATACTAAAATATAAATTACAAATCTTATAAGACTGTATAATGGTTAATGAGGCATAATGCTTATTGTTAATAATAATTGCAGTTACCATTTATGGAGCATTTATTATAGGCAAGGCCCAGGGATGTGCCCTGGACATAAGCACAGATTATCTCATTTGATTCTCCCTCTAATCTTCATCTTACGGAGGACACAGTAGAGGCTAAAAGGAGTGACATCACACAGCTAGTGTGTGGCTAAGCCAGAATTTATACCCCAATTTGACTCCAGAGTCCTTGCTCTAAATCACACCACAGGCGGCCAGGCTGGGAAGGCGGAAGATCCCAGCTGATGTTCCAAAGGTCAGAGAAAGTTCAGTGTGTGTCGGGGACAGCAGGAAGACGTGTGAGGCTGTAGGCTGGGAAGGTGATAGAGAGGAAGCAGTGGGAGGTGAGGCCACGGAGGGAGATCGGGCCCTAACCCCTAGTACCAGGTTTGGTGTTAGAGGGCAGTGGAGATCCACAGCACACTGTTCTCCCCCTTCAAGGAGGAGCACTGGCCAAGCCCCCACTGGGTGGGTGCAGAGGGGCTGAAGGAGGTGAGCCAGGCCTCGGCCAGACCTCAGCCATCCTGGTCCATCCCTATCGTCCTGTCCACAACAGAAGCGGAAGGCAGCCCCCCTAGTGCTTTCCCCGCTAGCTTTCTACCTGCTCTTCTGGGTGGGCAGAGGCACCCGGGACTTCAGATGGACTCCTGCTGGGGCAGCCACGCCCCATCCCCACCCCTGTCCCGCCAAAGGTCACCAAGTCCCAACCTGAGTTTTACCATCTGTCCCACTGTACAGCTGGGGCCACTGGAAGGTGGAAGAACTTGCCCAAGATGACACAGCAACCCTCCCGACCCTGGACTCTCTCGTCTCTCAGGGTTTCCCCTTGGGGACAAGGGAACCCAAGGTTAGCAGGGAGACACAATCCATCTTTCCAGCCCTCCCTTCTGCTCTGGGGAGCCAAGAGAAAGGACCTCTCCCGGCCCTCAGGGTTGTCACAGGCCAGCAGAGAGGCCTGAACACAGCTAGGTAGGGCCTGGAGGGAAAAAAATTCCTGGCAGAAGGAACAGCACAGGGGCTTCCCTGGTGGTGTGGTGGTTAAGAATCCACCTGCCAATGCAGGGGACACAGGTTCGAGCCCTGGTCCGGGAAGATCCCACATGCTGCGGAGCCACTAAGCCCATGCGCCACAACTACTGAGCCTACGCTCTAGAGCCCGCGAGCCACAACTACCGAGCCCGCGTGCCACAACTACTGAAGCCCGCGCGCCTAGAGCCCGTGCTCCACAACAAGAGAAGCCACCGCAATGAGAAGCCCCTGCACCGCAACGAAGAGTAGCCGCCACTCGCTGCAACTAGCGAAAGCCCGCGCGCAGCAACGAAGACCCAACGCAGCCAAATAATTAATTAATTAATTAATTTTTTTAAAAAATAAGAAGGAACAGCACAGGCAAAGGCCTGAACAGGTGACCCATGTCCCAGATGGGGGCACAGAGCCTTCGCCAGCCAGCCGGAAGCTCTGCTGAAAATAAAGACCACCCGGCCTAGAAGCTTCCTGGGCTCAGCACCCACAACCCCACAGCCTCTGTCTGGTGGAGGAGAGCTTTCTGGGCAGACTGGCTGCCCCACCCCTGGTCTCGGCAGGGCCGGCTTTCCCGGCACGAGGACATCCTGTGGTCGGGGCGCGGGGAAGCCCTCGGTCAGCTCACGTGTGCTGAGCCCACAGGTCTGGGACAATGGAGCCGCGGGCAGGGAGCCAGGGCAGGGGGCAGGGCCGCGGAGGGCCGAGTGGGAGGAGTCAGAGCCCGAGGCTCAGCCGGAGAAGCTGGGGCTGAGCCTCACTCCCTCCTCTGCAAGACGGGTGATGCGCCCCTCCTCACAGGGCCCGCACGAGGTCATCAAGGAGACAGGGCTTGGGCGGCATCCCTAAGGCGCCACCCACCTCTCACGGTGCTGGCTGAAGGCCTTCTCCCGTGGGCCTGCCGAGGAGGCCAGCACCCAAAGCTTGAAACGACTCCCGCTGAGAGTTCTGTGCCCCTGCAGGCAGCCCCCCGACCACCCGCATTCCAAACCCACGGAGCTGCTGAGAAGGTGGTCCTGGAGCAGGAGCGGTGAGGTCTGCGCTGGGGGAGCCCTGAGCCCCCAGACTGTGGCCTTGGAGCACACGTCCAGCCCCACTTCAGCCTGGGCTGAACCAGGGCTATTTTTACAAAGTCCGGATCCGGCCAACTTGTTATTTGGAGGAGACTCGCCACCCTCCACATCCTGTGGGCAGGGAGGGTGCTTGGGTAGGCGTGGGGTGGGTGGGGTCAGGCTCTGCCCGAGCACCCTCCCTGCCCACAGGATGGGGAGGATGGAGGCCCAGGCCGGCAGGATGATGGGGAGGACCCAGAACAGCCGGCCCCATCGGTACCTGGAAGCCCACCAGACTCAGAGCCCCTTCGGGAAGAATGGGAACTACTCCTCCTTCAAAATCCGCTCAGAATATAAATCCTAGGTTGGCCACTGAGGCCTCAGGGAGGGAGGTTCTCGGGCCTCCCTTCTAACAGGAGGGTCCTGCGGGGAGAGCCACGGGGGCTGCCCAGCTCTGCCTTCAGAACCTGAGTCTCTGCCGAAGCGGGAGGATATTGCCAGGCTGGCCAAAGTGAGGAGGGAGCAAGGCCAGGAGGAGACTCAGTCCCAAAGCAAAGGCGCTGTCTGGTTTCAGTCTGAGCTGGCTCTTCCTCTGTCCCCACTCTCCCCCTGCCCCCGCCTCCCAATCCTGACACTTCCTCCTGATGCCACGAACCCCAGCCCTGAGTTGGTCCCGAGGGGAAACAGCAGGGGCAGGCCCAGGCCGAACTCTCAGCCACCCCACGCGCCCCCCCAACCCTGTCTCCTGGCCCAGCAGCTCCTGGTGCCCACAAATAAGCAGGCACCCCAGCTGTCAGCCCTGGCCCTTTGATCTGGGCAAGCAGCAACACCTGGCTCTGACCTTACGAGGGAAGAGCCAGGTGCCTGTGGCCGAGGCCAATTAGGTGACTTGCCTGGTAGCCCATTGAGTCACATCCTGGTCTAGCCCACCTGGCTTCTTGGCTCAGTTGGCCAGAGAGGCACGGACACTCTGGGGAGCCATCCCAGCTATGCCCAGGATAGGTGGTAGGGTGAGGGCCACAGAGTAATGACTAGAGGGTCTCGGAGAGTGCTGGGAACTCTCACCATGGCCCAGAGGCACCCACCCCGAGAACACTGAGATGCCAGACACTCAGACGCCTGGGATAAGCCTTACCAATCCAGCGGCCATCTGTGCCCCCATCCCGAGCCAAGAGGACCTCATACACAAGTCCCAATGCCAGGCCTGCTACTCTCTCACCATGAGACCTTAAACAAGTCATTTCCCCTCTCTTGACCTCTGTCCTTCCATCTGGAAAGTGAAGCTGACCAAAGGGGGCTTGTAGGAGGAACACTCAAACAAGGTGATGCTGTGGGTGATTTATCCCCCTCCGGCCAGGTCGCCAGGGATAAGAAGGACACAGCCTGGGACATAATTGAGGCAGCGCTATGACCCTCGCAGCCCTCCCATCCGCTCCCTGGGCAGCTGCACTGGCCCTGACCTCGATCAGTGGGAGTTGAATGGAGGAGGCCAGAGCAGATCAGTCAGCAACGCCAAGAGCAGGAGGGGGATGAGGCTCGGGCTGGGTCCCCAGTGACTCAGGGGCCACGGAGGAGGGGGATGGGCAGCTAGGCTCCCTCCTGCACTTCCCTCCCCAGCTCGGCAGCCTGGTCCCTCCCACACTCCCATCCGGCTTGAACTCTGTCTCTCCAGCTGTAAGTGCTGGTCACTGCATTGCACGGAACCCAGGAGGCTGGAGGAACCTGTCCCAGGCCCCAGGGCAGGATGACTTGCTCTGACCTAGCCAGGGAGGCCAAGCAAGGGGGGCGGGGGGCGGGGAGGAGCCAGCAGAGGGGCTTGGGCTCACATCCAGGGTGGAGGTGATGTCTGCGGGGGCAGGGACCTGGGCGCCCTTAGGAGGACCTGGACGGCACAGCCCAGCCCTAGTCCTAGCTCGGTTAATTCTCACGTATTCGGGCTGAACCCTGGAGCTTTCATCTCCCCTCTCTGAGCCCCAGAGGCCCCATCTGGGAAATGAGGATGGGCACTGAGCCTAGCTGAATGGCTGTGGCTCAAGGAGGCCGTGGAGGCCTGGCACGGTGCGTGGTGGAATGCCACCCAGGCAGGTCAGGCAGGTTCCTGGACAGAGCCAGCCTCTCCGCCCCTCCCTCCCAGGAGAGCCCGGGAGGGGACGGGGTTCCCAGGGTGGAATGCAGACCGTGCACCTTCGCAGCCACATCTAACTGGGCCTCACAGCCAGATGGACTCCAGGACCAAGGGGAAATCAGGGCCAAGGGAGCTGGCCAAACAGCAAGGTCAGGGCCGAGTCAGAACCAGCCCTGGGATGTAATACTGGCTCTGAGTCTCTGCCCAGGCCTGAGGGTCCTGCAGAGGGCACAGCCGGCAGGGCCACAGCCAGTGGAGGGCCAGGAGCTCAGGTCCTACAGGACTACATAGCAGGCAGGGCAGCCACAAGGTTGACATGGACCCTGGAGGGAGGGGCAGAGGCTGGAATAACTGCTTAATCACCTGCCACGCTGCCCTGGCCCAGGGGGGCTCGGGCCCTGCCTCCCCACCAGTCCCAAGGCTGGGCCCCGGTGGGTGAGGGGCCGAGAACCTCAAGCCCAGGTCTAGTCCGGGACCCAGGTTCTCAGGCTCCTGCCCTGGGTTTTCGAGAGGCTCTGGGGCTGACCAGCTGGAGTTTCCTGTTTTGGCATCTGAGAGGCGATTCCCAGGTTGCCTGCATTCCTGTATTTCACCCACAGCCCCTCAGGGCAGGTGTTATTTGCTTTGTTTCACAAGAATAGAAGCAGAGGCTCGGGGAAGTGGTGCCTTTTGTGAGTGGCAATTGTGGGATTTGGACACAAAACTCACGCTCTTTCCAGTGAGTCAGGACCAGGGAAGGGACAGGCAGGGAATCCCCACCAGGTATTAGAAAGCGGGAGGGGGGCCAGGGCGGGAGGTGGGCCTCACCTGACTGCAGCAAGCCGGCGCCTCGGTCCTTGACCCCAAAGTGCTGCTGGATGTCCAGAAGGACACCTGGGAGGAGAAGACAGAGGGTGTTTACTGGCGACGCCTGACGCCCGGGTGCCCCCATTCGCACACCCCACCTAGGTGACCCTCAGCCCCAGCCCAGCCCTCTTTCCACCTTGCAGGGCCCAGCCTGGCCCTATCTAGAGAACCCCACCCTGCCGAGTTTAGCCAGGCCACTAGAAACCTTGGAGGCCAAGCTTCTCCCCTGAGGTGCTCACACTGGGGATAGGACCACATCCCCTCACTCGGCCCGTGTGGGGTCCAATGCACGGACAGGCAAGGCTCCTCCACGGTTACTCGGCCCGGCGGGGCAGCCAAGCCTCCTACCAGCCTGGGCCTCTTGCCCATCTGCAGCTCAGCCCCAGACTAAGTGCTGGGACCCCAGACGTGGACCCTGCTGTCAGGGGAGACCACAAAGCCCCCAGCCCGGAGAGTGGGTGGGCAACCACTGAAAGCTGCCGGAGAAGCCCCCTGGCCAAGGAGAGGGCGGAGAGGGCTCACAGGCAACACAACACCCGCTCACCTGCACGTGTGCACAAGCACACGCTCCCCCAGCTGTCCTCAGGAGAATAACCAGGACTCCCAGTTTTCTGATGCAGGAGCCCAGGGGCAGAGGGAAGCAGGCGGGGCTCCGGGCCTGCTTTCCTGGGGGAAGGGGAGCCCTTGAGGCCATGTCTGCCCTTCTCCCAACTCCCAGCCACCTCTGCGCTCTCGCTCTCGTTAGGGCTTTTTCAATCAAAGGGGGGCGGCAACCAGAACAACTAGAAACGATCGACAGCTGTGGACAGACCGAGCCGTGGGTGTATAGAGGCCAGCAACTGCCCAGCCCCCTCTGACCTCGTGCAGCCCTCAACCAGGACTCCGGGGTAAGCCCAACCCCCAGCCCCACAGCTCCCAGGGCCCCTGCCTCAGCTTATCTGAGGACAGCAGGAGGCTGGGCCACAGGCCAGAGTCCCCCTGACCACTGCACATCTGCACTGAGAAGGAAGAGGGGAGAAAGGAGACAGGGCCTGTCTCAGGAGCTCCCCACGCAGGGGACAGAGGAAGGGACCAGGACCCTGCCTTCGGGGAACTCCCAGAACTATTCGACACGATGATGATGATGTCAGCATTTAAAATGATGATGGTTTGTATTATTAAGTGCTTCATTAGTTTAACCCTCACACAACCCTATGAGGCTGGTACTATCATCTCGCTGGATAGATGAGGAAACTGAGGCACAGACGGGTAAGCCACATGTTCAAAGTCACACAACAGGGAAATGGGTGAAAGTGGAATCTCCAAACACAGTACAAGGGTCCCGTCCAGTGGCTGGGGCTGGGGAAGAAGCCATTGTCCCCCCACCCAAGACCCAGGCATGGGATGCTGAGGGATTTCCTGTTCTAGCAGCCTGACAGCCAAGAGCAGCTGGTCTCCTCCTTGTTAATACCCAGAGTGGATTCACCATAATTACCCATAATGAAGAGGCTGTGTGAGACCCAGCTAATGACTTAATAACCAGGGCGGGCTGTGACTTTACCTTGAAGGCAGAAGCCAGGGGCCGGTCCTGGGCCTGAGGATGGCAGGTCCACCAAGTGGGATCTCCGAGGTGCCCCGACCCGGCCTCACAGGCCCTGAGTTCGATCAGGTCCTGTGGGTGGCATGGCTGGGCCCGACCTTGGGGAGCCACCCACACTCACCTCCCGGCCTCACAGCCCATTCCCAGTCCTGAGCCAGGGCCTCTGTAGCCTCCTGATCCGATCACATCCCTCTCTTGCAGAATCACCGTCACCTGTGGCTCCCCTGCCTTCAGCAGGCCGTGGGGCTGCAGGTTCAGCCCCGCCAACCCCACCCTCCAGCCTCACTTCTCAGGACACCACCCCGCACCCCACACCCTCGCCACCCCAAACTACTCGTGGGCCCCTGACTACACACGCTCCCTCTTCTTACCCTGGTGCAATTTTGTTGGCTGAGCTAATTCTCGCCATACCTTCAAGACTAGTTTAGATGCCTCCTCTTCTGGGAAGTCTTCCCTAATTTCTCTCCCTCCCACCACCCTCCATAAGCTAGTTGCCCCCACTCTCCCCTGTCCATCCTTGTTTTAACACCTGTCACACTAGGATTAGTTTGTTCTACAGAGAAGACACAGAGGGACACGGATATGAGCTCCTTGGACCCACTGTGGCCGGGAGCAAAGAGCCACTAGTTACTGGTTCCTGCTAAGTTCCAGGTACTCTGTGAGGCTCTACAGAGGGTATTTCTATCCCTGCTACCCAGGCTTATCTATGACTATCATCCCCATTTTACATATGAGGAAACTGAGGCTCCAAGAAATGAAATAACTTGTCATACAGCACAAAAAATGTCAGGGTGAGATTTGAAACCGGGTCTATTATCAAAAACCAAAGCTTGTTTTTCTGCCACACAGGCTCTGCGTGGTTCACTCTTGCCCCCCAGCCCGGGGTCTGGCACACAGCCAGCCCCCAGTGACTGTTTCTGCCGTGGATGCATAGGTCGATGGGCGGGGGCCTGCCTCTCCCCCCACTAGATCATGAGCCCCCTGAGAGCTGGGACCATGGCAAGTCATCTCCAGAACCCAGGACAGAGACCATCACAATTTAGGCATTGGGTAGACGGAAGGATGGATAGAGTCAGGAGATGGTAGGAGGGTAAAACTCCCCCTGGGCCCTGCACTGTGGGTCCCCACCCACGGCCATATCAAAATGGTCATGATAAAGGCGGCATGTGTCCACAGCAATTCAAAACACTCTTGCTTCCTCCCCAAGGCACATCCTAGCCATCTGACTGGATGCACTCCCCCACCCATGACTTTAAGGTCCAGCATTTGCCTCTGCCTCCAGGAAGCCTTCCTTTTTTTTTTTAAGATTTTTTTTTTTTGATGTGCACCATTTTCAAAGTCTTCATTGAACTTGCTACAACACTGCCTCTGCTCCATACTTTGGTTCCTTGGCCCTGAAGCATGTGGGATCCCAGCTCCCTGACCAGGCATCCAACCCAAACCCCCTGCATTGGAAGGCGAAGTCCCAACCACCGGACCGCCAGGGAAGTCCCAGGAAGCCTTCCTTGACTTCCTCTACTGAACAGGGTTCCTCGTAAGGGGGAGGAATATTTCACCATATCCAGATGGGCATCCAGGGTCCCTGGGAACTCCTGAGCAGTCTAGACCCCAAGGCACGGGCAGCTTTGGATGTCCCCACCCCAGTACCCCCCGGCAACCCAGTCTTGGGTCCAAGTCCTGAGTTCCAGGCAGAAGGCCAGAGAAACCCTTCCAGGGAACAGGGCCTCGTACAGGCCGTAAGACCCTAGGTCAGGCCCTGCCTGAGCCTTTCTCGGTTGTTTTCCCTCTTCGAGGCCTGCAAAGGGCCACGGCTGCAGGCGGGTGAGACCCCACTGGCCACTGGCACGGGAAGCGTGTGTCACAGCAGCCCGGACTGTTGTCTCAGATTTTCCTCTGGGCTCCAGGCAGGCTTGGACCCACACACCCCCTCCCTTCTTCACCACAGCCTTATTTTTAGCCTCCTTCCTGGAGGCTGAGGTTTAGTGGGTCACAGGACGGGCCTCACGCCCAGCAGCAGCCTCCTCCAGCTCAGACCAAGTCCACTCCAGCCCCACCAGCCCGGGGCGGGCAAGGTGGGGCTCCCACCACACCCGCAGCCCCCCTCTGTCCCACGGCCACAGCTCCCGATCCAGGCCTCTCCAGGCAGTCACCCCAAATCCACAGCCACAATCGTCCTCTGCCCACAGGGTCCTCCTCCCTGAGCCAAGAAAACATTCTGGAAAAGCAGGAGCACCTGAATTTTCTTACCCATTGACCCTAATTACACCCCTCTCAAGCCTCCAAGGGGCTCGCCTCTTGTCCGAGGCCAGCTGCCCCTCCTGCCCCCTGGGAAGCTGGCCCGGGTCAGCCGCTGGCTTGAGCTGTGCTATCAGCATCTCCCTCACCCCTGTCTCCTGCACACCAGCGCACAAATGTGCTCACCCCTCTCTCATCCTGCTGGTAACAACAGTCCGGCCTCATCCCCCCTGCCAGCCGCTCTTTCTCTCTCCCCCTTCACAGCTGAAGGTCTTTTTTTTTTTTTTTTTTTTTAGTTCCCTGACCGGGGATTGAACCCAGGCCATGGCAGTGAAAGCACCGAGTCCTAACCACTGGACCGCCTGGGGATTCCCACAGCTGAAGTTCTTGAAAGAGTTCTCACCCCTCCCCAACTCGATGTCCTCATCTCCATCCCCGCCTGAAGCCAACTGCCTTCTGGTGGCTCAACCCCACAGGCTCTATCATGTCTCAGCATCCCAGCCACCTGGACCCCGATTCCACGGCTCCACCACCTACCTGGTCCACCCCCCAGACCAGACACCTGGGAGTCGGCCATGACACCCCCCTCGCCTCCCATGAATAGGCCCCAACGATTCTCTCTCTCCTTCACCAACTGCCTCCTCCCTGGACTCCCTGCCTCCAGCCTCTACTAGCCCATCCAGCATCCCTCCTGCAGCCTGACCACACAAGCACTTATCAACTTCCTATTAAGTCCTGGGCTGGGGTTTCAGAGACCACAAGACAATCTCTGGACTCAAGGAGCTAAGGCCGTGGCACAGTGGTTGTCAACTCTGGCTAGGGCCCAGAGTCACCCATGAGGTCTTCAAAACCCATTGGCCCAGGTCCCTGGTTCAGTAATACTACTGCTAACAACAACAATAATATGGGTGTTAACGTGTACTGAGTGCTTACTACATGCCAGACACTGTTCTGAGAGTGTAACCAAATTAGGTCATTGAGGGTGGCTTCCCAGTAGAGCTTAGTGGCTCCCTATTGCCACCCAAATTAAGCCCAGACTTCTTCTAGCATTTGAGGCCTCCGTGCTCCAGGTCTGCACAATCACCCTGTCTAGAAGCCAGAGCCAGGAATCTATTAACACACTGCCCAGGTGACTGGAAACCGCTGGCCTGGCTGGTCTGAAGCCCCTGTGACTCACATATCATGGCCCACAGGCCTCCAGGCCTTGACTACAGCCATGCCCTCTTCCTGGACTGTTCATCTCCACCTGCTAAGATCCACCTCATCCAGGGCCCAGATCCAAGGTCATGTCTATCAGGGTGTGCCCCCCAACTCCCTCCTTTGGGGCTCTTGTTGAGGAGGTGCCTGTAACTTTGAAGGCACCCGCAGAGCTGGATGGAACCTGGCCCGACTCACCTATCTGGCTGGTCACAGATGCAGTGATCCCCCATCACTGCTGGTCCTTCAATAGCCCCTAGAGGAGCCAGGTCCAGAACCCAACCTGCTGACATCACAGAGTCCTCAAAAAGGCCAAGGTGTAAGAGGAAACCCCCACTGACCTCAGGACCCCCCAGTTCAGACCAGCCTCAGATGCAAGGTTGGGACATGATCCTGAGGTCTCTTTCTGCCTTGTCATCCAGGGCAGGCCACCTGGCGCTCACGTTCACTCCCCAGACACAGCCATCATCACCCCATGTCTACCCTACCTCTCTCAGAGCAGCAGGCAGCATAGCTGAATTTCCAAGAGCATGGGCTCCAGAGCCAGACCATCGGGGTTCAAATCCTGGCTTCTCCACCTTCCCTGCTTTGTGACCTTAGGCAAGTTCCTTAAACTCTCTGTGCCAGTTTCCTCTTCTGTAACAAGGATTAATTTTAAGATCTGCTTTATATGGTTGTTGTGAGGTTTAAATGGGTTGATCCATGTAAAATGCTTAGAATGGTACCTGGCACGTAGTAGGTAGTCAATAAATGTTACAAACGTTATCATAGGTCATCAAGATCATCATGGGGCAAGAGCCCCGGCTGTGACCAGTTCCCAGAGAACGGGAATTCCCACTTCAGCGTTCTTTTCTCCCACATGGGGGCAGATGGCTGGAAAGACAGAGCCTAGGGGTCTGAAGGGATGGGTGATGCCTGCCATTGGCTGGTCCTTCTTGGAGGGACCCTGGTTCCCCTGTGGAGGCCTCAGGGCTGGCTCACTCTGGAAGTCTCACCCCTGCTCCAATGCAGGGCCGCAACTCCCACCCGGGTAATTATAGGGGCCTGAAGGCCTGGCTCTGCTGACCTGGCTCTGAATGGCTAAGGCTGGGAAACCACAGCCTGGCCCCGCCAGCACCCACCCCCTCCTTTCCGAGCCTAAGGGGGATGGGCCAAGGCAGTTCCTCAGCCAGAGACCCGGCTGTCAAGCACACTCACTTCTACCTGCCCCAGAGCTTCCACAGGGCAAGACCCTCCCCCCGTCCCCCAGGGACAAACTGAGTGACCTACAGGAGCATCTGGCCCCTGTTCTGAGCCTCAGGTTGCCCGTCTGAGATTGACCCAGGATCCCTACACATCCCTACTGGGTCCATTCTAAATCTTAATCGTGTTTGTTCTACATGTGCTAACCCGCCTACCCCCATGCCTGCCTACAGACCTGGGTCATCTGTCAGGACAGCTTAGTGGTCATCTCTGCAGGGCCCATGAGGATGGGACCCCTGGCCCACAGCCTCAGCCCCTCAGGGAGGCCCCACCCCCTCCCTAGAAGACTTAAACTCCAGACTTGTCCCCATAAAGAGCAGCCCATAGCACCCTTCCCTCCCCAGGGCCCTGCCCACAGACCCCCCAGCCCGAGGCGAGCAGAACCACCCCCAGAGCTCAGAGAGCCCTCCCTCCCCATGCCCCCACCCCCATTCCCACCAAGCCTCTCTGCCCAGAGTGGGCGGGGACAGGCAGCGGGGCCTCTGGCCTGTGGTTCTGGTCTATCATTTGGGGCCAGCTTTCCTGGAACCAGACTCGGCCTTAGCAATTTGGGGGCTTTGCAGGGCCACTCCTTTCCCATCTCAGCCTCCCGGGCCCTGTTCTGGCTCAAGGACTCCCGAGACCAACAGGGGCCGCGGACAAGGTGACCACACCCTTATCATGACCCATGGAGGGTGTGGCCTGTGTGGCCACAGACCCGGGATAAGTCCAGGGTATGGGGGGAGAGAGGGTGGGGAGAGATAAGAGACCTCAGAACGGCGTGGCTCAAGCCCACGAACCCTCAGCCTTCTCCCTGTGTGCTGCTCCAGTGGCCCAGGCGACCAGCGACTCCTGCCCCCGCTTCTCAGATGGAAAATTGAGATTCAGGGGGCGAAGGAAACAGGCCACAGAGCCAGGCAGGAGCCAGGCCGAGCAGACCCCTAAAGCGCCCCGACCTGGCCTGTGCTCCCCACCGCACCCCAAAAAGCACCAGAAAAGAGGTTGCAGCCAGCCCCTTCCCAACATCCACACCAATCGCCCTCACCTGGGTGCTAGAAACAGTGTGTGACCAAGTAACACCCTCCCTCCCCAGGCACGGCCCTTTACAGTTTACAAAGCATAATGGTGCTCCTTGCTGCCTGGGACCCCATTTGCAAGTCCATGCTGGGCAGTGAAGGGACCGTGAAGACCCCACGGAGCTACCAGGCTGTGAGGGTAGACCCCAGCAAGGTCTCTATGGAGGCAGAGAACTGAGGGCAAGGCAGGAGGCTGGGACCCCACCCCTAGCCTCCAAGCTCTGGCTAGTGCATCAGTCCTGCTTCTTTCTTGCTCTAATATAAATGCTTCTGCCCTCCGCTGTATCTTCCCTAGGGCTCCTTTCACCAACCACTCCCAACTACCACGAGAGCGCCAGGCCCACAGCAGACCAGCGTTCTGCTTCACCCCACCTCGCAGTGTGACCTGGGACCAGCCCTTGGCCTCCAGTGCCCTACCTGCAGAAGAGACCAGACGAAGCCACCACAGTGCCCTCCTGCATGTACAGGAGCCATTCTGCCCAGCATGGGGCCAGGAAGCCCCATTGTCAGGGCTGCGGGCTGGGCAGACAGGGACCACATTGATCTCTGCTCCCCCTTCCTTCTCAGAGACATGAGGCCTCCAGCTCATTGTGTGCCCTAGTCAGGACAAAAGGGCAGCGCCGGCCACCACGAGAGAAGCCCCAGCCTCGGCTACAGGGGCCTGGTCCTTGTCCAGGGTCGTTCAAACCTACCAACGCCCCTTCAGCCCAGAAGGATGGGCTTTGGGGACAGGCAGGGCTGGGTCAACTCAATTCTGCCACTCAGTCGGCCAACAAGAGCCAAGCCCGTGCCAGCCCCCCACACATACTGGGGACACAGAGATGACCAGGCTCAGCCCACGTGAGGCTGAAGGGAGACAGTCACCCTCTATGGGGGTAGGTGCCGTGATGGAGGTGGACAGAGTGAGGGGGATGTGGGGAAGACTTCCTGGAAGGAGGGCAGAGACACCACGGAGACCCGGCAGCAAAAACTAAGGTTGGCCGCTGCAGCATCTAGGGAACAGTCCTGGGTCGTCCTGGAAAAGGGAGGCACAGGCAGAGCCGAGCTCCAGAAGACAAGAGTCCCTGAGACCAAGTCATGCGCCCCATACTACCCTTGGGAGCAACACCTTGACCACAGAAAAAGAGGAACGAAATCATCTATTGTGGTTTCACGGCTCAGAGAGGGTCAGGATCTGCCTCAGGTCACACAGCAATTCTGATAAAGCCAGGAGTAGGAAGCTCAGCCCAGGAGACTGTCAGGGCCCAGCCAGGAGCCCAGCCCCAGGGGCCTGGGGATCAAGACAGTGTCCTCTTTGCCTCCTTTGCTCTCATCCCCCTTCTACCCTCAGGATTTCAGGGCCCCACACCCAGGCAGAAACAAAGCCACTTCCTGTCTGGGGAAGGGACGTGGAACTCCTCCTCTCTGAGCAGCCTCACTCTCAGACCAGGCTGTACCCTGCAGCCTTCCTGCCGCATTCACACAGGGAAAACTAAGGCACAGGCTGCGCCAGTCACTGGCCCTGGGTCCCAAATCAAGGCAGTGAGTTTCAAAGCACTTCTCTGACAGGTCAATGGCACAGCAAAAATGCTGTTAGAACCAGCCAGAGAGTGGCCAAGGAGGAAAAAGGAGCAAGGAAATGGGCTGCTGGCGGTTAGTCACTGGGGCACTGGCATTCCAGGCCAGCCCAGCGGTGCACCTGGACGCTGACCCACCAGACAGGCATTCTGGAATGTGGCCCTGGGACACCCCGCCCTGCAGACCTTACATAGTGCTGACTTGGTGGTGGCCAGGGCAGGGCCGCTCAAAGGGACAAAGCCACCTGAGGGGGCAGGGCGGGAGTGGTGTTGATATCCTTATCGACAAAGATAGACACGGAGCTTGAGGACTGACCTGGCTTCTACACACTCAGGTGACTCTGTAAAAGGCCCAGAGCTTCTGTTTCCCCAACTGTCAGCTCTGGACAGCCTCAACCAAGCAGACAGAAAAAGAGCTAAAAGCCCGTGCCTGGCAGCCCTTCCTGCGCGGAGGCCAGGTGTTTGGGGAAGCCCCCAGTCCCTGCCAGGCCTGTGCTCCAAGCTGGGTCCCTGTACTCCTCTCTCCTTCTGGGTTTGTGTTAGTGAGTGGTTGCCATGGATACCGGTCTCAGCTTCTTTGGCAGAAAAGGACTCCCCCAGGGCAGGGCTCTGCCTCTCCTCACCAGCCCCTGCTCCGCCCAATTTCAAGTGCCTGGTCTGCCAGGGGGCTGGATCAAAGGGAAAGAAACTAGGTCTCATGAAGAGAACAGGTGTCCCAGAGAAGTTGGGGGAGGATCTCAGCTTTCAAATAGTTATTCTCCAAACGTGAACAGGGCCTGCCCAGCTCCCTCTTGCTGGGCCTGGTTCCAGGAGCAGAATGCTGCCACCTACACCCTCAGCTCTGCTTCCATTTTACAGATGGAAGATTGGGAGCCCATGGGCACAGGCAGCTCCGGCACCAGGATGTAGAGCTGGTAAGAGGAGACTCAGGACCCTCGCCTGAGAGGCTCCTTCCTTCTCCTGACCTGGCAGCCAGGAGTGGGTTCCGAATGCAGAGTGGGTGGCTGCCAGGCTCGTAGGGGCCACGGGAGCAGGAGCCACGTGCCCCAGGGGAGCTCAAACTGCTGCTGTTAAACTGAGCTGAAACTCATCTGCCCAGAGGGCTTCTGCCCTGGCCAGCAGAGTCTCCGAGTTTCCAGGTCAGAAGCAGGCGGTATGCTCTGTCCTCCCCCTGAGAGAAGACCACACGGGAGGGTTCTGGTCCTGCTCCGTCCTGCCATGTGACCTTGGATAAGTTCCAGCATTCTCCCGGTGTCAGTGTCCTCATCCACCCAAGGAGGTAGGGGCAAGGGTTGAGAGGCAGTTTCCGGGCTACCTCACTGTCATCCAACTGAAACAATGCTCAGTAAGGAAAGCAAGAGCGGGAACCTGGCCCTTCTCACCTGCTTCTGAGGCCTGCTGCCCTCAGGGGGTTCTCATGGGGAGGAGGGGGAGAAGGAGGAGGAGGAGGGGGAAGAGGAGGGGGAGGAGGAGGGGGAGGAGGAGGAGGGGGAGGAGGAGGAGGTGGAGGAGGAGAGGCCATAATTAGCCAGATCACCGGGGGTGGCGCTGGGAATGCTAGGGCAGAGGCAGAACCTCCTGGAGTTCCCAGGATGGAGATCAGCCCTGGTGAAGAAGGGAGGGGTTTGCCAACGCTTCCTGAAAGGAACTGTCAGAAACCGAGAAACAGGAGGGCGCAGTGGCCAGGGCACAGCTTGGGCAGAGCCATGGAAGAGCAGGGAGCTGACATTTGTGAAGCTCTCCTAGGAGCCTGGCTTAAGAGACATTCTCATTTATGCCACACACCCCGGGAGGTGGAGGGGAGGAAATGATCACCCAGAAGGCTCAGGAGACATCCCCAAGGTCACACGGCTGGGAAGTTGAAGAGCCTGGATGTGAACTCTGGCATCAAAGACTCTAGACCTTCACTGTCCACTGCGGTGGCCCCGAGCCACTGTGGCTGTTGGACACCTGAATAGCAACTAGTCCAAACTGACGTGTGCTGTAAATGTAAAACACACTGAGTTTCGAAACTCAGTATGGAAAGTAGGCGAACTATCCTATGAGTAGCTTTTATATTGATTACATGTTGAATTATGTTGGATATATTGAGTGGAATAAAATACATTATTAATTCACTTCACCTATTCTTTTTACTTTTTTAATGTGGCTACTAGAAAATTTTAAATTATAGCCGTGGCTTGCATTATATCCCTTTCGGACAGAGCTGGTCTATACCATGAAAACAGAAATGCACAGGACAGATTTAAAGGAAGAGAGTGGGAACTCACCCCATTTTTTGATGGGGGAGGCAGGGCCAGATGGTGAGGTTCTCAGGGATCAGGTGGGTGCAAATATCAAAGATGAATGAGCAGTGGAGTGTCTGCCTCCCCTCCTCTGTCCCAGCCGGACAGCCAGCAACAGGTGGACTGGGGCCAGGGATGACCATTCCCCTGCGGCCCCCCCAATCTCCCAAGATACATCAAGCCATAGTAGTTGCCATAGAGACAATAAATCTTCCTGAAAACTGAACTTGGCAGCAAGGGGGTGGTGGTAGGAGAATCTACCATAAAGAGAGAGGGAGGGAGCCAGGTTTATCCGGAGAGGAAATCTGTGTATGCTGTGTGTTGGGGGCAGGGTGGTGCATGGGCTCCCACCCTGGAGGGACAGGGAGGGATGCACAGCTCAGGCGGTGTTTGCACAGAGCTTTCCGGGCCTTCCTCCCTACTGCCCCACCCCCCCTTACCAATTCACCAGAAATTTCCTATCTTGTTCTCCCATTCTGACTCAGGGACGCAAGTGGGGGTGGAGGCAGATAAGCACCAGCCCTCCCTGATCCCACCATCGCACCTCAGCCCCTAGCAGAGTCAGTTTCCCTAAGAATATCAGAGGGGGTGGTCTGGGGCATGAGAAAACAAATTGGAAAGTGTTACAGCGCTAGAAGCAGGCCATTTATTGCCCAGCTGAGAGGGTGGGAAACAGGCAGATCGAACACCAGCTTTGTCGTGCACTCTCCGGGCCATCTTGGACAAGGGCCTCGGTTTGCCCATCTATGGACAGAAGTCGATGTTGCACTAACTACAGGCCCCCCGTGTTCTCTGACTTCTCCCCACTTTAGGGTGGCACCTAAGCTCCCAGGTCCCAGGCAGCATGGCACATGTGTGTGCCATGGGGCTGGTGCACAGGGGCTGGTGCACTTGGGCGGTGCTGGGTACTCCTGCTCACCAGGCCAAAGTAAGAGCCCCTTGAGCTCGACCCGGAAACTGGTGCCACTGGTACCCACTTCCAACTCCCCGCAGGGAGGGTCAGAGAGATAAAGGGTTTTGAAAGTGGGAGTGGGGGAAGGCGGAAGCCTCTGCTCTCCCATCAGAGTTCCTCCTTCCACTCGACACAAAAGCCCATTCAACAGAGTGGGAGACTTGAGTCCTAGGGAAGGGGACCCAGGTGGCATATGTTTTATGGTTTAAGCCAGGGCTTGCCTCTCTCCATGGGTACAAAGTTCTCTTTCGAGTCTGTCCAAGATTCCCCCCTCTATCTTTTTTCTTTTTTTTCTAGTTCCAGATTTTACTAAGCTGTGGTTAGGCCAGCATGCCAGGATGTCAGGTATCCAGTCACTGCTCTCCCATGGCAGAGAGCCCCCACGTGCTAGCCTGGCCAAAGTCTCTTTCTCTCAAGGCTGCACCCTTCCCACCGAGGGGCAGCTCAATTTAGGGAAAATCCCTGTTCACAGGCACCCCCCCCCCCGCCCCCCGCCCCAGAACTGTGGGAGGGGAGCGAGGAGACTGGAATCCCAGAACGCCCTTCCATCCCCAAAGGGCCTGAGGACCAACCACCTCACAAACGGGGAAACAGACCTAAACATAGGCTAAGACCGGCCCAAGGTCACACACCAAGCACAAGAGGGGAAAATCCGGGGCTAGAACTCAGTTGTTCTATCTACCTCTACCCCCTCCCCAAGGCTGATTCCCGGAGATGCTCACAGAGGATGAGGCAGCCCCAGTGGCCCGCGCCCTACCCCAGGCCCCAAGCGACACAGAACAGGGGGAGGCATCTTTGGGCCTCTAGCCAGGGCCAGCTGCAAACCGCATCCTGGGTCCCCAGGCGCCGCGGACCCGCCCCGCCCCTCCCTCCGCTCCCCGCAGCCCCAAGCCTTTGTCAGCCACGCGCTCACACGCTCACACACACATCCGCGCCGCCCGCGAGCACACACTTGGTTTCCCCTGGCACACACCCGCAAGGGGCGCGCGCACTCGCCGCACGCACGCAGGGGAGTGGAGACGGCGGAGGAAGGAAGGAACTGACCGGCTACGGACCGACAAACAGCCTGGGCTGGGGGAAGGGGAGGAGAGGCCCGGGAACCTGAGGCTGGGGCGGATGGGGGTGCGGAGGCCAGAACGCAGAGAGACGCAAAGGAGACTCTCTCGCAGAAGAGGACAACGGATGGGACGTCAAGGGCTGGCGAGGACGCGCGGGCTACTCCAGGGGTGGGGACTCCCCCCTACCCATGGCCCGGGGGTGCGGGGGCCGGTCCCTGCATTGGACCAGTAGATCTCAGGGCATCACTTGCCCAGTTGTGCCTGAACGGAGGGCCCTTAGAGACCCCACGAAAGGCTTGGATATAGGGGGCCTGGGACCGAAGGCTCCCCGAGGTACCTCGAGGCAGAGGGTCCTGGTTCTTGGGCTGGGTGGGGCACTCGCTCACCTGCTACGGTGTACCTGTCCAGGTAGTTGAGCACGTTGCCCAAGCTGAGGATGGCAGCGGCTGCCCCTCGCCCGCGGCCCAAGCTGGCTGGTTTGGGCTGCTGAGCGCCGAGGCCCTTGGCAGCGGCTGCGCAGCTGGGGGTGCTGGGGGTGCTGGGGGGTGCGGAAGGGGCCCGTCTCACGCTGCCCGACAGCGTCTGCACCTCATCGTCGGCGGTCGCCACTCCAGCGGCGCCCGCTGCCCGCGCCCCGCAGCAACCGCCACCGCCGGCCCCTCGCTGCGCCCCCCGGCGCCGGCGCCGCCGCTCCGCGTCCGCCTCCTCCTCCTCCGCGCCGCCCGCCGCCGCCGAGGCGCATTCCAGGCACATCATGCCGGCCGGGATCGGGGCGGCGGGGGGCGCGGGGGGCGCGGGGCCCAGCTTGGGCCCACTCAGTGCGTGTGTGCGCCGAGGAGCTGCCGCTGCACCATCCCGGCCGGGCCCCGTCGGCTCCTGCGCTCCGACCCCGGCTGCGGCGCTGCCACCGTTTCAGCCCGGTGCGCCGCGGTCGCCGCCGCTGCTGCTCTGACAGCTGCGGCCCGGCCCCGCCCACCAGGCCCGCGCCCAATCAGCCCCGGGCTCGGGCCACAGCCCCGCCCCGCACGTGCTGCCCCCGGGGGGGCGGAGGGGGAGGGCCGGGCCGCAGAGCCCCTCCCGCCCGACGCGGGCGCAGTCACTCTGGAGCCGCGCGGCCGCCGAGGCTGACGAGGACCCGGAGGGGGTTTGTGGGGAGCTACGGAGCTAAGAGTAGCGTCCGGGAAGCAGGACTTCCCAGCACCCACTCAGTGCCCTCCCTCCCCCCCGCTCCCTACCGCGGCGGAGACTCTGGGAGAGAGATGAGGGCTAGAGCTCAGGGCATACGGACATCCTGGAGAGAGGGTCTCAGACGGTTAAGTCAGGGGCGCGGGTAGGAGGGCCCGTGGCCGCTCCAGCAGCTACTCACCCGCCATGATTTAATCAGTTCAGGGAGGGCTGCGTAAGAACCAAGAAGCGTGACGGGTGGGGGGTTGGCCCAGGACCCAGGCCTCCACCAGTCACAGAAGGCTATGTCGCCCACCTCTCCAGGGAAGCTCAGATCCAGCCCCCTGCCTCCTGCTGGGCCCATTCCTGTGTGCACACCGAGACCCTACCCCTGCCCCTCAGAAAGGCAGCCCCTGGCAGAGAGAGCCAGGGCTCCAACCGGCCCCCTCCCCCACCCCCGAAACAGGGCATTGAAAGGGGGCCTTCTCTCCTGAGGGCACGGCAACGGGCAACCGCAAGCATCACACTTCAGCAGCGCACGACAAAGCCCTGAATGGGAGACAGGAGGCTGGGTCCTAGCCCAGTTCTGCCCTGGTGTGTGGCATGACCCTAGACAAGACCCCTAACTTTCTCTGGGTCTCAGTTTCTCCCTCTGGGGGTAGATAGGAGGATAGGATTTAAAGGGTCTGGAAGTCCCCCAGGTCCTCCCTTGGGGGAGCGGGGAGCCCTGTCTCCTGTGCAGAGTGGTCAGGTAGTTTCTGTATTCAGGGCCACAATCTCCACTCTAACCCATCTCAGAGGGGCTGTGGTTTTGGTAAGCTTCCTCCCCCATTCATTTGTTTGCAGCTTTGAAATGAAAATCCTGTACAGAGTGCTGAGGACATAATGTTAGAACTAGACAGAGCCTGGGAAACCAGAATTATTCACACACAGGTTCCAGGGCCCATAAATGACCCTACCATGGACATGCAGCCAGTTGGCAGCAGGGCTGGTGCTGACCCAGGTTGGTGCAATACCTTCGGCCTGGGCTGAGAGCTCAGTTCCCACTGCAGGCTGCTCCAGATCCCACATCCACGGGCAGGTGCATCTCGTGAAGGTGTCGGCCACAGTGAGTCATGGCATAGCCAACGGGTGACACAGCACAAGGCACCCCTCCCCACTCCCGCCCCACTGTCTCTTGTGAGCAGAGTTAATCCCCAAGCTGGTGTTTCTTGGCGCCTTCGAGGTGTATTTTAAATTCTGCAAAGTGACTAAAAATATGCTTCGTCGTGTTGGGTATGAATGACTGTGACGGGAGGGTTAGGAAAACAGATTTCATTCTGAAAGTTGCCTTGCTGCCTCTTTCCAGCTTGCTGAGCGCAGGCCTGCAAAGCTGGATGAGGGAAGTTCCACGGGGTGGCCCAGGATGGCAGGTGATTAAACAGGGAAGGACAGACCTAGGAGCTCCATGGGGTTCGGACTGAGCCCTGGCACTGACTTTCATAACTGTGTGATGGTGCCAGCTACAGGACAGTGCCCAGCAGGGGGATGTGGCCAGCTAGGGGACCGTCCAGCAGTGAAGAAGGCAGAACCGTGGCTCTAAGCCCAACACCATGGTCCCCTTCCCACTCCCCAAAATTCCTCATCCTTTCAGCCACAGCCCTGCCCAGGGAGCAGTTTTAGGCCTTAGCCAGAAAGGGGAGCATTCCCTTTCCATGGCACTGCCTTTCCACCACTGAGTAGGCTCCGGAGCAGGGGAAAATTGGCAGAGTTTTGAGCCTTTCAAATTTGGGGGCCCTCTAAGCTGCCACCAAGCAAGCCAGCCATTCCCAGTCTGTGGGTTTTTCTGGGATTTTAACTCAAAGGCACTCTCTCGAGTGGGTCCTTAGGTGGGATAAGGGGCCACCAAAGGCACGGTGATGGGGAGGTCAATAAGCCCTTTGGGGCTGTATGGCTCGGGGCAAGTCACTGTGGCCTCCTGAGAGCCTCTGGGACCATCAGCTATAGAACTTGTAGGGTTCTTATCTTCATCTCACAGATGAAGAGACCCAGGGAAGAGAAGTAATCTACCTAAGGTCACTAGTAAATGATGAGGCTTGCACTAAACCCAGGTGTGTCTACCCCCTAATCCAGTGTTTCCTCTACTGCCCCATAGCGACGCTCTTAGCTTCTCCAGGACAGAGCTTCCTCATCAGCGTAATGGGAGGCTGAACTCAATGATGGCCAAAGGGCCTTCTGATATTCATTCATTAGGTATAGACCATAATTTCAAAACAAATGGGGCACATTTCATTAGTGGCCAGTGTCCCAAGGGCAAGTATATTCGGGAAATGGTGGGATAAACACAGAGAATTAGGTTTCCTAACTGAGGAACTTTTCGGAGTCTTTAATCTGAGAGTGTACACTGGGAGTCTCCCATGGGGAGGTATAGGCTGCCATGTCCCCATGTGTACTAGACCACAGAACATCTCGTAAGATGACTACAGCTTTGCAGAACACACTCTGAGAAACACTGGCTCCCCCACGGCTGCTACCTGGGAGCTCAGTCCACCTCCCCTCTGCCCACCTCCCTACACAGGAGTGTCTCCAGGGCTCAGCCTCTGTCTCCTCCCTGCTCACACGGCACACTCTCCCTTGGCAGCCTCTCACCCATGCTTGGGCTTTCAACAATTATCCACCTCCCTAGGACACCCCAACCTCCATCTCTAGATGTGGCCTCATCTCCAAGCACTAGGTCCATATGCAGTTTCCTGCACACTCCCCCCTAGATATCCCCCAGCACCTTAAACTCAGCACATCCAAGACTGAACTCATCATCTTTCCCCTAAACCTGCTCCCACCCAGTATCATTTATCTCTTGACAAATAGCAGCAGCATCCACATTGTCACTGAGCTGGAAACCTGGGAGCCACTTGGGACTCCTTCTTCTCCCTCAACTCCCACCTCTAGGGCCTGTCCCTTTTTTCTCTTTAATATCTCCCAGTGTCCCAGTTGCTCATGGACTTAGCTCAAACCTCTCCATGTCTCACTTGGACCCTTTTAAAGATCAACACCACCTGTTTCAACATACCCCTCCGGTCTTTTTCTTTTCTGTTATTTCAGCCACATGTGAAATCTTAGTTCCCCAACCAGGGATCGAACCCACAGCCCCTGCAGTGGAAGCGCGGAGTCTTAACCACTGGACTGCCAGGGAAGTCCCCCCTCTGGCCTTTTCTTCATATTTCTTGCCAGTAATTTTCTAAATCACACATAGAACCCTACCACTACCTTGCACAAAACTTCTCCATGGCTCTCCAC
This sequence comes from Balaenoptera physalus, assembly GCF_965194825.1. Classification (NCBI taxonomy): domain Eukaryota; kingdom Metazoa; phylum Chordata; class Mammalia; order Artiodactyla; family Balaenopteridae; genus Balaenoptera; species Balaenoptera physalus. Next base: position 53,463,022 of record NC_138901.1, on the reverse strand, counting down.
TGCCTACAGGATTAAAAATATCTTAAGTTCCTAACTACGAAACAGAAACAGACTCACAGACATAGAGAACAGACTTGTGGTTGCCAAGGGGGAGGGGGGGGTGAGGGAGGGATGGATTGGGAGTTTGGGATTAGCAGATGCAAACTATTATATATAGATTGGATAAACAACAAGGTCCTACTGTATAGCACAGGGAACTATATTCAATATCCTGTAATAAACCATAATGGAAAAGAAAATGAAAAAGAATATATATATGTATAACTGAAACACTCTGCTGTACAGCAGAAATTAACATGACATTGGAAGTCAACTATACTTCAATAAAATAAATTTTAAAAAAATATCTAAGTTCCTTAACATGATCTCCGATAACCCTTCATGACCCATGCCAATCTCCAGCCTCAGATCCTACTGCCCATCTCTCAAAATTACACTCGTCTACACTGAAAATTGATCTCCCTGAACTCGCTCATAGTTATGATACTTCCTGGAGCCCAGAGGAGTGGCAGGAATTGGGGGCAGTTGTCTCTAGTCCCCGCTCTCCCCTCAACACAAAAGCCCTTGTCCTACTAACACAACGATGGTTCAGGACCACGGAGAGCGTCACCTGGGCAACCCCCTCCCCTGGCTTTTTAGCCCTGCTCTGCCTATGCTGTCTACCTAGGTCACTCCTCCCATTAGTCCTTCAGAAATCCATCACAGCCATGACTACCTCCAGGAAGCCCTCCCTGACCTGCTTGTTTAAATTGTCATTTCCTCCCCTAGGTTACTTGAGTAACCTGTGTATCCCTCCTCCATCACACCAAACTCACTGTGCTGATTATGTTTGTACATGAGTCCACCACTCCCCTCCACCAGCCCAACAACAGATCGTGAGCCTTAAGGGCCCATACACTGTCTGATTCACTTCCGCTGTCCAGGACAGAGGAGGTGCTCAGAGAATGTTTGTGATTGAATGAGTAAATGACATTTAGCAGGTGCTCAGTAAGTGTGTGCTGATTTGCATCATGTATCTGTTGCTCTGCGTGACTCAGAAACCAGCCAGATTCCTCTCCGGGCCCTTCTGGTAAAGGCATTTTCTCCCGGGTTGACTCCACCCTCCATTAGCTTCCCTGTGCCATTTCCCTCCACCCTTTGAATACGTTCTCCACAGGTCACCACCCACGGGTAGGGAGAGGACACCTCCTCTCTGCTCCTGCTGTTGCCAAGCTGGGGACTTCTTGGAGCCCCTCCATCCCCCAGCCTGGGCCTGCCTCACGAGTTTTGCTCAGAACGCTTCGTCTCTGCCTCTCTCTCCTGCTCAGAACAGATGGCTCTGAGTCCCCACTAACACAGAAGTTCCTGTTCTGTCTTTTGAACATTCTTAACACTTTCTGAATTATAGATGCTCCAATCTCCTTTGATCATGGACTCAGGCTATCAGAAGTGAAGAATCCCTTGAAGGACACTGAGTCCAGCCTCTTCCCTGTCCCATGAGAGGCTGCATCTGAGAGAAGGCCAGTGGCCTGCCCAGGATCACTGTAATGGACACAGTCGTTGGTTTTCGTGGGTTTTTTTTTTTTTTTTCGATCTTTTTTTCTTTTATTGATGTTTTATTTTGATGCTCAATGTCCATTTCCCTTCCTAAGTGCACCCTGGTTTCCTGAGCTATAAATCAAGGCATGGGCATAGGCTCCAACTGGACTCTCTCATCCAGGGCTTTAAATCTTGAGCAGGGTGGAAAAAGAATAGGGAGAAAATGTCCCAATAAGATGGCCCAGGAGCCCTGGCTCCTGAATCTCCAATCTTCCCATAGATTCTGTGAGCTCCTGAGGTCTTCAACAAATCCCTTTTTTGCTTAAGATATCAGTCAGTTTCTGTTGCACGCCACCCTACAACCTTAACTGATGTGGTCACACAGAAGGAGCACGTGCAGTCCCATACCTCCCTGTGTCAGATAAGGCTTGGCTCCAGCAACCTCTGGTTGCCTCCTGCAGCTGCATTAAACCAGAAAGCTCACAGGCCCACCCAGGCATGGAGGAAAGATAGACTCTTCAGGGAATGAAACAGACTGATGTCTGGTGTTGCAGGGGGACAAGCCAGGATTGGGGTGACCATCTCAAGGCACGTGTTTAACCCTCCAAGCCTGAGGTCAGGGGGGAAGAAGAGTTTTCTCATCCAGACCCTATGAACACCTCCTCACATGCTCACACACCAACACAGAAATGAGCACGCACAGGCACACGCACAGGCACACGCACACTGACCAAGCACACCTGCATACCTGGATGGCACCTGGGAGCTGGAATGCAGCGTGTGTCCAGGAAGAGCAATTAACACATGATGTGAGCAGATCAGGTCTGAGGGCCTCGTCCTGCTCAGCAGTGTGTTCCCTCATCAACATTCCCAACAAGTGAGTCCAGAGTATCAGAGACTGGGAACACCCAGCAAGTGCCCTGTTGGCCAGAAAGGTGTGTTCTATTGACCACTCCTCCTGCCTAGCCTGAGTGGCTGGGCTCTCAGAGACCTGTACCTGTGACCTCAGCACAGTGAGGTCTGAGTGACCAGCCCCAGAGAGGCAAGGGGTGGGAGCTGAGTACAGCTGGGGTTGGGTTGCTTGCAGAACAGATACTGGTCTCTTCCTCCCAGAGTCTACCAGCGCCCCCCCTGCTCCTGCCCCACCTCAAAACACTTTGGATGATAACATAGTATAAACTCCTGGTGAGGCATTTTGTCTAGCTCAGTCCCAGAAAGCACCACCCTGCCCTGCCTGGCAACCCAAACCCCAGAAAGCACTTGAGTCAGAAAGAACTACCCTGATGATAGGATTCAAGCCCCAGCTCCTCAGCTGGCATCTGAGCCCTCTGGTCCCAGCCATTCTCTCCTGCTTCCTCTCTCTCCCTCAAAACACACATACCCCCTCCTTTCTGACCACACCACACCTCTCCGTGATTCATCACATATCTTCTGCCTCACCCCCTGTACCTTTGCCTGTTCTATCCACCAGGGATTCCCTTCCCCACACCTTCTCTGGCTATTTACCAGCTCCTAGGCCGACTCCTCAAAGCTTCTGAGGGATGTAACCCCTTCTTCTGCCCATAGGTGTGCCTCATTTGGCCCAGCCAAGTGTTCCCCTGTTCCTTCTGGGGCTGTGAGGTCCAAGGGCAGGGTTGGAGTCACTGCCCAACACCAAGATGGGCACCCACTGGTACCAACACATGTTTCTGGAACTGGCATAAATGAGGTTTCTGATCTTTCGCCCCAGCCTGAGGACTCTGAGGTGGGAGAGGCGGGGGTAGCTGATGACTCTTGGGAAGCCCCTGCCCATCTCCTGGGAGCTGAATCTCACAGGGGTCCTCCCCAGGACTGTAGAGAAGAAGACCCTGGAGCTGGGCTTCTGTGGACCTAGACCCAGCCCGTGAGAAATCACACGAGGTCTAGGTTAGAAAAATCACATGCAACACACCTCTTAAATATAGCTGGGGAGCCTGCAGCTCAGAGAGGACAGGAAGTGGCCCGGGTCACACAGCCAGTGAATCCCGCACAGACTGACTGCCTCCTTCTCAGAAGAAACCAAGTATGATACTGTGATTTCTAATAAGAAATATATATTTGGTCTTCATCCTGTTTCTGGCACAGAGCTCCTAAAACCCTTGGAGTTTCCTAGGTGATGAGAGCCCTGAAAGTGTCTTTCCTTTGTTAAGGAGGTGACTTTTGGGACTCACCTAAGGATAGGCTGCTTGCCAGAGAACCAGCCTTGTGATTAGAAAGTTGGAACTTTCAGTTCCACCACCCCCGCCAACTACCTCCGGGGAGGGGAGAGAGGCTGGAGATTGAGATCAAACGCCAGTGACGATGATTTAATCAATCATGCCTAAGTAGTGAAGCCTCCGTAAAATCTAAAAGGACTGGGTCCGGAGAGCTTCCGGGTTGGTGAACACGTGGACATCTGGGGAGAGTGGTGCCTGGAGACAGCATGGAAGCTCCACGCCCTTTCCCCATCCCCTGTCCTATGCATCTCTTCCATCCGGCTATTTCTGAGCTATACTTTATAATAAACTGGCAATACAGTGAGTAAATGGGCTTCCTAAGTTCTCTAGCACATTAATGGAACCCAAGGAAGGGGTTGTGAGAACCTTGGATTTACAACTGGTCACAGCCTAGACTTGTGATTGGCATCTGAGGCGTGGCACAGGGGTGGCAGGGACAGTCTTGTAGGGCTGCACCCTTACCCTGCGGAATCTGATGCTATCTCTGGGTAGATAGTCTCAGAGTCGAGCTGAATTGTAGGACCCCCAGCGGGAGTCCGAGAATCACCTGGTGGTGTGGGGACGGCGCCCCTCCCCCGCACCCACACTGTAACCGGGCGCAGAACCCTTACCGTGCATCCTCATGAATCCTTTCTCTCCTAACCTCGGGGCCGGCCGTTTCAGGAGCGCCAAGCATCAGACCGTGGGTGGAGGGGGAGGCCACCCTGGTGACGGCTGCTCCTGAGCGGGGGCTGAGACTTGGGGGTGAGGGTGGCAGGTGCAGACTGAATGGGAGCTTCCAGCTCCTGGAGCCTGTCCCACCCAGCATAAGGGGCAGGGGGGACACCACAGGGGGCAGGGGTGGAGCAAGCAAGGGTCGGGGGGTGAGCGTGAGTCTGGGTCACTGCTCTGCCTACAGCTGCTGGGAGGCAGGCCCAGCCTGGCACACCGAAGGCGGCGATCAGCAAGTGAACGGTGATTGCCTGGCTGGGCACCAGGGCAGGGGAGACCTGCTTAGGCTCATGGCGGAAAGAACATGCCTCCCCACTGCTGCCCGCCTGGAAGCTGTTGATCTCCTGTGGGGCCCACTGCGCCCAGCTGCTCCGAACCCAGGGGCAAATATGAGTCCCAGCGAGCCGGCCCTACCCGTGGGGGCGGAGGCCGGGATGCAGAGCAGGGCCCTTAGGCACAGCCATGCCAGCCCCCCAGCGTGGGTCTGTGCAGGCCTGGGCACTCCTCTGAGTGCCTCCTTGGTTCCTGCAGCCACACTCCCACACGAGCACCGGAGTAGAAACCTCTCTTCAAGACTACTGATTCAGCCCCCACTTTAGTTCAGAGGGCGAACGCACGCAGAGGGCTGCCCTGTGCCCTCCTGACCCTGCAGACTGGCGAACCTGGGTCAGAGCAGGCGGTCCAGGGTGGGGACGCCCAGAGACCCATACTGAGCAGCCCTGCATCCTTGGCCCAGACTGCCCACCTCCCCGTCTCCTGCTTCTAATCCCAGCAGAGACACCTTGAGGCTATAAATAACAAGATTGTCTAAAGGCCTATATCCACGGGCTTTGTACTGGCCACACTTTAATCGGGCCCGCTGGCAGCCAGGCTGAGGACCCCGGGCTGGCGTGGCCTCGTGCTGGGTGCAGGCACAGGCTCAGGCCTCCCACCGAGGGTGCTGACAGCTCAATTCCCAGCCCAGCCACAGGCGCTGCCAGCTCTCTAGCTGGGAGCGAAGAAGTGGCAGGTGCAGCTTGGCCAGGGTCCCGGAGCCGCAGTCAAAGGTGGGCAGAGGCACTGATACAGTGGAGGCCGCCCAGAAGGGTGCGAGCAGGGTGGGTGGGACCTCCTCGCTGCAGGGCAGGGGCCTCAGGGGTCCTCTGGGGAGGCACCTGTGCTAGGAAGCAGGCGTTCGCTCTCCACGGCCTTGCTGTCCACGTCCTGGCTGTCGGGGATCCCTGTGGGAAGAAATCGCTCAGCCAGCCCCAGAGGCAGCAAAGGTGTTTGGGGACGAGGCCTGGGCACAGTCTGTCACGAAATCCTCTAGCTTCCGTTTTCAAAATACATTCCAGATCCGACCCGTTCTCCCCACCTTCAACGCCACCACCATGGTCCCAGCCCCGCTGCTCTCCCCTGACGGCTGCAGGGCCTCCTATGGCCTCTCTGCTTCAACGCTAACCCCCTACAGTCTGTTCTCAACACAGCAGCACCAGAGTGGTGCTTTTAGGATGTAAATCAGACACCTTGGGGCTTGTGCACTGGAAACCAGAAAGCGGCTCCCATCTCACTCTGTGTAAGGCCTCAGTCCCTACAAAGGCCCCCAAAGCCCCCATGCTCCGGTCCCATTACTGTCACCCTTGTCCCAACCACTGGCCCCCTTGCTCCTGCTCCAGCCACACTGGCCTCCTTGCCAGTCCTCAAACACATCAGGTCCATTCCTACCTCGGGGCCTTTGCACTAGCTTTTCCCCCTGACAGGAGCACCTTCCCCCAGATAGCTGCATGACTCAGTCCCCGCGCAGTGCGGACCTCTCTGACCACCCTTTCAAAAACTGCACCCTGCCCCCACCTGTTCCTCTCTCCCCACTTTCCTGCTTTATGTCTCTCCGTAGCACTTATCACCTTGAACATACTCTATCTTTTACTTCTTCTGTTTGTTTCTTGTTTGTTTTGCTTCATGGGGCCTTGGACTTGGTGTTCACGCCCCAGCATCTGCAACCTTGCCTGGCACATAGCAGGGACGTAATAACTATGGGTGAATGAATGAATGAATGAACAAATAAATAAACTAGCCAGGGGCTCAGCGGGTGGGTGGTGATCCTTGATCCTATAGGGTCAGCCCTGAGCCTGGCATGGGTGCAAGGCGGCAGGGGTACCTGTGCCTGGCTGCCGGGCCTGGGCCTGGTCTCTCTCCAGGTGCAGTGCGGTCAGCAGGAAGCAGCCGCCACCCAGGGCGATAACGAAGGCGCAGCACAGGAAGCTCTGTTGAAGGCTGAGGAAGCGCTGCAGGTAGGAGTCGGGACGCCCGGCCCGCAGGGCGCTGGAGATCTGCAGAGGAGACAGGCTGGGTCTGTCGGGCCCACCAGACCAGCCTCCAGGCCTTCAGGTGCACTTCCTCCCTGGAGCCCTGCCATCCACCCAGCCTTACAAGTCCAGTGAGGTAGGGGCTGCCGGCATCTCCCAGGATGTGGCCCACTGTGATCTGAAGCGCCTCTGCTGTCCCCCGGCACCTGGGTACCACCACGGACTGCAAAACACAGAAGCACCAAGGGAGCTCTCCAAGCGAGGGCAAGGAGTAGGTGTCCCCTCACGCCCTCTTCTGTCCCCCGGCTGCCAAGGACCAGCCTGGCGGGGTGACAGGCTGGCCAAGAGAGTGGGATGGCAGGGGGTCGACGACCCCAATGCCTGAAGCCCCATCACTGAGGCATCAGGTCGCTTGGAGGCTCAGGAAGGCTCCCTGGTCCCCTGGGATGGAGCTGCCAGGCCCCTGATGAAGGCCACCCCTCTTGAGGGTTTGCTGTTAAATCAGGGCGACCAGGCATGGCTGTGACAACAGTGATGGGGCAGGTGTGTCCCAGCTCAGGGGCCCAGAAGGCAGTAGTGTGGGCTGTGGGGTGAAGAGCGGGTGCACAGCTAGGCGGGGTGGTGTGGAGGGCTCAGCCCCCATCTCAAGAAGCCCCTCTGGGCAGAGACCGAAGGCAGCCTTGCTGAAAAGGCCCACTTGGGAGGTTAAGAATATGAATTCCGGAGTCAGATTGTCTGGGTTCCAATCCCACACCCCCCACTCACTAGCCGTGTGACTTTGGGCAAGTCACTTCACCCTTCTGTGCCTCAGCCTCCTCATCCCCATATGGGGATAATAATAGTACCTACATAAAGGGTTACTTTCATTATCGTTCCTCATCTGATACCTGGAGGACATCAGGCTGAAATAATGCCCTATGATTCTAAGGGGCAGAAAGCTTCCAGGCATTTGAACATGCTGTGCCTTCTGCTTGGCAAGCCTTCCCCTCTCTGGTCCAGCTGGAGCATCCCCATTCGGCCTTCAGGACTGACCTTTGGGTCACCTCCTCTGTGAAGCCTTCCCAGAGTTCAGGTGCCTGCCCTGAGCTCCCCCAGCTCGTGTGCACCCCTAACTGAAGGCACATCCCCCTCAGCTGGAAGGGTTCATGGTCCTCCTCCCCTTACCCTTATATTGTCCAGCAGCAAAGCTCCTGCCTAAGTTCTCTTGGGGTCCCTGGGGTTCAGCAAGGCACCAGGCACAGAGGGGACTAGCTGAAAGTTTGCCAACTAAATAAGTCAAGTAGAACCATCTTGGAGACTGGTCTCAGGAGAGGCCCTGCCAGAACCCAGGGCTGCAGCAGGGGAGGGGAGGGAGGCAGGAGGTTCAAGTAGAAGCCACACGGTCCCACAGTCCCAACAGGGCAGCCACAGGGAAACTTCCCACCCCAGAGCCTTAGCCCCAAGGCCTAGTTGTCCATAATCTGGGCCCATCAGAGAATAATAACAATGATAATAATTATTATTAACATTTATTAAATGCTTCTTGTATGCATTTTCTATATCTCATATACATATATATATTTTATATATCCACTCAACCAACCCATGAGGGAGATACGATTACTATCTACATGTTACAGATGAGGAAACCCTCCACAGAGAGGGTGAGTAACTTGCCCAGGGTCACCCAGCCAGGAAATAGCAGGGCTGAGATTTGATCCCAGGCCTCTTTCTCCAGGGTCTGACCTTTTGACCATTCTGCTATTAGAAGCAAGGAGGAAACCTTCCAGCAACATTTACACATTTTTTATAGAACATTTGGAAAACAGTGAGAAGAACCAAGAGGACAAGCTCACCCCTAGCCCCGAAAACTGCTAACTGGCAGCGAGAGCAGGGAAGGGAACTCCAGACAGGGGACGGTGTGAGCCAAGGTGTGAAGGCCAGAGCCCGGGGACTGGAGAGAGGGGTTTGCGGGTGGGCAGGGCAGAGCAGTGAGAGTCACTCTTGAGGGTGACTGGCTGGTCCCGGAGTCACCGGCGCTGAGCCACTCTGTACAGGTGGTGAGAGAGGCCAGGCCTCCCACCCATCACCTGGACCTGCCAACAAGCCTGAGAAGGAACTGACCACAGCTTTGCACCTTCCCCAAGTGCTTCCTTCTCACCCCATAATTATGTGATTACTCACTGGTGGTTCTGGGCAGAAGGGCAGGGCCTCCTCGAAGATGGACTCTGAGTGTCCAGAAAAGTCCATGCAGGGGCTGGTTGGACCCTCCCTTCCTCCCCTCCCAGGAACTCCAACCTGCGGGACCTGGACCAGCCCCTGATGCCAGTGGCGGGAGAGGTAGGTCTCCCCCTGCCTGTTCTGGGTCCCCGGGGTCTCCATGGAGCCGCCAGCAGCTGGAGAGCCCAGCAGGTAATTTTAGAAGTTTAGAGGCTTTTGGGTTCCCCAAACTCCAGGCTCACTCTATTCCGAGACAAAAACCCCTCTGTTTTTGACTCGCCCTTCTTAGAAGAGCTGTTGCCTTTATACCCAGGGGCATAACCAGCGCCAGTCAAGGGCGTGCATCAGGGAGTGCGGAAAGTCGGTCACCGGTTCCTGCACCAGTCACCAGGTGCAGACTCCCTGGCAGCCTGCCTCACGTTCCCCACTCAGCCCTCCCACCCAGACACCCCTGGGAGGGTGAGACAGACAAGTGAGCAGACAGCTACCTAGGGGCAGCAGGCAGGGCAGGGAAGCACGGGGACCGGACAGAGGGAGAACAGGAGGGTGAGGACCCCGCAGGGGGAGGGCGTGGCGATGTGCTGAGGAGGTGGGAGGTGAGCCTGGTGGCGGATTTCCAGCACCCTGGAGGACAGACCTGGAGCGAGTCCCCCTTCTACCCTACTACCCACGGCTGGCGGTGGGTAAGCTGGAGCGGGGCCCAGACAGACAGCAGGGTGGGGAGGGAGCCAGAGACCCCATCAGTAGGTCTGGGGAAGCAGGGAGCTCATCTGGGGAGACACACTCTCCAGCCTTCCAGGAAGCAAGGGGCTCCGAGGCCCCGCCGGGCAGGGGGAGGTTGCCGGAGGTGGGTCTTGGCTGTGACGAGCCAAGGTCCTTTTTATTAACTGACCCACCAGGAGGTAGGGGCTTCCCAGCGTGCAAAGAGTGAGCTCCCCGTCAGAGAGTAGGTGAACAAGGGGAGGGACTGCACTAGTCAGAATTTCGCAGAGGCTTCACGAGCTGGGGAGCTGGCTCCACTAGACCAGTGTTCTCCAGTGCGCTCTGAGGAAAGCTCTACCAGGATCACGCAGGACATTCGAGAGCAATGAAGATCCCTCGACCCAACATGGACCCAACTGAATCAGACTCTGAAGACAGAGGGCCTGGAAGCTGAATTCGTAACAAGCTCCCCCAAACCTGATTCTTATGCTCAGTGAAGTTTGAGAACCACTGAAGAGCCCCTGAGATCTCTTCCCCAGAGAGAATCTGGATTCTCCTCCTTGTGGATAAGCAGATCAAGGAGAGCCGTGTCCCTGAGGCAGGACTGACATGGGGCCACGGAGCCCACAGCAACCCCTCAGGAACGTGCGTGATACGGGCTCAGCTCACTCTGCCCGCGTAGCCTGGGCGTAACTGGTAGGTAGGTACCACCTTTCTACCTACTGCACACTTGAGCAAACCAAGGCCAGCCAGAGAGGCGCAGGGCTGGGAGTGGAAGCAGGGGGACGGTTCCAGAATCCTGGCTCCTGGGCTCTGCTGCCCTCTCACCTTCTGTGCTTCAGGAGCAAGGGCAGCCAGCAGGGACCTCCCTGCACTTCCTGCCACACCAGTGTCGCCACACTTCCTGCCCCTGCCTTGCTCCAGGCTGCTTCCTCCCCAGCCCCATCCCACCCACTGCTGGCCTCTCTCCACCCATCTCCCCTCCGGCCCCCTGGAGCCTGCTCCTGCCTCACCTCTAGAAAAGCAACCCCAGCTACCTGTGACCTGCCAACTCCAGCTACCACCCCCTCTCTCCTCTCTCCCCTGCGCAGCTTCTTACGCTCCAGGTCACGTCACCTCCCACCCTTCTGCACCCTGGCCCCCGCTGCCGTCTGTCTGCCCTCCACCCCACAGCTGGGAGCCCCCCACTGCCGGAGACCACTCCCCACTGGAGCCTTCCCCCTCTCTCTGTCAGGGGACTGAGCTCCAAGAACCGCAGGGACTGGTCCAGCTCCGGCCACCAAAGTGTCACAAGGCTGTCCTCCACTGAGGGGCTTTGGGAAGGTGGGGAGGCAGGGGAAGGGGGGCTAGAAGCCCTCCTGGGGTGACAGGCCCCACTAAGCTTTAGGGGCTGGAGGCGTCCAAGCCAGAGGAGGACCATGGGGAGCACGAAGTAGGCCGGATCATGTCCAGCCCAGCCCCCTGGGCAGTGCCAGCCAGCTCCCCAGCAGACCCAGATGGCTCAGACTACGGCTGACCGGCCCCCTCACCCCTCCTCTCCTGCCCCCAGCCCACACAGAGCTCTACAAAGAGCCTGGCTCTGCCAGGTTAATCATCTGCAAACACAGACACGGTGGGCGGGGGGTGGGGGACACACAGGCGCAGTCTTCACATATCTGCAGCGCTGCCATGTGGAGCAGGGAGCAGGCTGGGGGTGGGGACGTGGAGGAAGCTGCAGGGGGCAGGATTCAGAGGACAAGTGGGCAGCCCCACTCAGGACAACGTTCGCCTGGGACTTCCCTAGCGGTTCCACACTTCCAATGCAGGGGACACGGGTTCAATCCCTGATCGGGGAAGTAAGGTGCCACGTACTGCGCAGCTCGGCCAAAACCAAAAAAAAAAGGACATTTGCCAGCACGATTCCATATACCGAGGGCTTTCCTTCAGGCTATCTTGCTTACCCCGCCAGGCTGGTTATGATGACCCCTTTTTATACACAAGGAAACTGAGGCCCAAGGCCGTTCAGCAGGTCTATGGCTGAGTCTGGGATGGAGCCCAAGTCTCCTGCCTGGAGGGAGGAAAAGAGAAGACCCGCCAGCCCTGCAGCTGATACACCCACCCAGGAGTCAAAGACAGGACAGCCCTGTCTACATCCACTGAGCCTGTGCCAAGAAGAGGGCCAGAGCATCTAGACAGACAGTGAGCCTCCCATCCACAGCAGTATTCAAGCAGGTTTTGTTGGCTAATTAAATGACTACACTTCCCCACAGCCCTTTCAAACTCAGATTCCAGGACGCCAGGATTTCTCTGGGAGATGGAAGATGAGAAAGTAGGAACCGCTTGACTTGCTATCAGAATCCCAGCCAGCATTCTCTGTGCCAGGCACAGGGCAAAAGCTTTACATGGATAATCTCATTTCACCCTCACAATAATCCAGGAGGTATTTTCATCCCCATTTTCCACACAGGGAATCTGAGGTTCGGCGACACAAAGTGACTTGCCTAGGTCACACACAGCTAGTAGGTGGCAGAAGCAGGGCTGAAACCCAGGTCTGTTTCCTGAATCCAGGTTCGTGCCCCTGCACTAGACCCCCCTTCAGGACAGTTCTCAGCCGACTGCAAGCTGCTCTGGTTCCCTCATGCCCACCCAGCCCTGGACTGTCAGGAGGCAGGAGGAGGGATCTTGGGGTGTCCCCAGGTCTGGGACCCTGTGTAATCCACAAGGGCACAGCCCTTCAGTGTTCAAAAAATTTCCCTGCACATCTCCTAGAAGGAGGCAGGGAGGCTGGACGGAGAGTGTGAGGCTCGGGGAGGGTCCTGCTAGACTCTGGACCTAGCAGTCATGGGGTCAGGATAGCATCAGCCCTCATTATAGCCTGAGCCGGCCCCTTGCCTTGCAGCCCATGATATGGGAGCTGGGGAGGCCTGGACCCACCTGGGCTCAGTGGCCCTGAAGTCCGGCATCCCTGTCTGCACACCCAGAGTGGAGGCCAAGGAGCCTGCTTGCTGAGAAGTGCAGTCAAGAAAGAGGGAGGGAGGCCTGGAGTCAAAAAGCCCGGGCCCCAGTCTTGGCTCAGTGCCTCTGCAGGCTGTGTGACCTTGGTTCAGGCACCTGCCCTCTCTGAGCCTCCATTTGCTCATCTACAAAATGGGAGTGATGGTCAAAGGATATGTCTGAGACTGTCAGGGAGGCCCCTGGTCCAAGGTGACTGTTCATTGACCTTGGTCCCCTACCCCATGGTCTCTGAAGCCCCTCCTGACCTCTAGGCCACTCCACAGCAGAAGTCCAGCCCTGAGCAGGACAGACTCCAGCTGTCCCTGCTCAAGAGGCCCCAGGACCAGCCCTCCGTTCTGACTCCCACACCTACCAGCAGGATGTCAGCAACCACGGCCCAGTTGCAGGACAGGAGCAGCTCCCCGAGGGCCAGGAACACCTGTGAACAAAGGGTGGCCGGGATGAGGCTCCCTGGATCTCAGTCACCAGCCCCTCCCCACGCTGTTTCTTCCCACCTGTGGAGAAGGAGACTGAGGCTGCCCAGAGGAAGGAACCATCGAGACTTACTGGGGTGGGTGAGGTTTGCAACTGTTTTCCCAGTTGCGGCAGCCTCCAGAGTAGGTAGACATTCCCATCTGGGCAGAATGGCAGCCGTGACCCAGAGAGGAGTGCCAGGGCCTGGGCCTGGGAAGAGCACTCCCCCTGATGGACTGCCCCCAGGGTCTAGCCACTGAGGTCACCCAGGGAGGCAGCCAGGACTCCCAGGCCACGTTTAAAGGTGGAGAAACAGGCACTTCCCTGGTGGTCCAGTGGGTAAGACTCCGCGCTCCCAATGCAGGGGGCCCGGGTTCAATCCCTGGTCGGGGAACTAGATGCTGCAGGCATGCTGCAACGAAGAGTCCACATGCTGCGACTAACAAGTCCACATGCTGCAACTAAAGATCCCATGTGCCGCAACTAAGACCCGGCACATCCAAAATAAATAAATAAAATAAATAATAAATAAATAAATTTTTTCAAATAAATAAATAAATAAATAAAGGTGGGGAAACAGAGGAGAAAGGTCCAGGGCTTGCCCACCCTGCCCTTTGTTCCCCTAAGGCCTGTGTACACTAAGGAGGTGCCTACTGCATGCCAGCCAGACTGCCCAGTCCAGGCCTCCTATCAACAGCCCCTCCCAGGCCTTCCCCTTCCCAGACCCAGAGAGCAGCACCGGGAGGTGAGCAAGGCTGAGACGGTAAACTATGCCCGGGTCAGGGCCAGGGCTTGTCTGAGGTTGCCAGCTGGCCCAGGGCAAAGCCATCCTGAAACACGAGGCTTCCGGCCCCCATCCAGCGCCCACCCCCACCCCGGGCACCTGTGGGGCTGGGATACCCTTGTGTGCCCACCCTCTGCCTCGCTACCTGGAGGCCGCTGTGTGCCTGTCTCTCCCAGCTCCCTGAACCCCCTACCTCGTGCCAAAGGATTAGGACAATCCTCATTCCACTCTCTCAAGAAGAGTTTAATGAAGCAGCAAGAAGGAGGGGAAAAGTCTCATTTGTCAGAGCTTCTAAGGGCTTATTGCTGGAGTGGAATTCGTCATTCCTGGAGTCACGGGGCTGTGCCTGGGGCAGCCCAGGCTCTGGATCCCAAAGGCCCACGAGTACCCAGGACAGAGGAACCAAAGGGCCACTGCCTGCACACTGACTGCGCGCCAGGCACGTCCACGTCTGTCACCCATCCAACTCTCAGCCGCCTCCTAAGACGCGTATCATTACATCCACTCCACAAATGAGAAGACTCAGGCCCAGGGTCACACATCAAGCCACTTTCTGGTGAGCCCCTCTCCCCTGCGGCCAGGTGAGGGACAGAAAGCTGTCGGTGAGGTCGGGGGGAGACTCCGAGAGGCCCCAGCGACCACAGTGCTGGGCGAGGCCGGCACGAGGGAAGTCAGAGGAAAGCCCAGGATGGGGAGGGCTTCCAGGTGGAGGTGGCATTGAGCAGAGCCCCGAAGGATGGGCAGGATCAGCATGGGTCTAGAAGAGCCCCAAGGCCGTGCCAGGCAGAGAACCCTAGTAAGCAGGGGCGAGGAGGCTGGAAGGCGCCCACCAGGCTGGGCGGGCAGGAGTGTGGCCCAGGGCTGCGGAGGGAGACGGCAGGACCCACTGGGGAGGGGGAGCAGCGGGTGTCTTCTCCCAGTCTCACCAGCCCTTGGCCCTCCACAGACTGGGGAACGCTTGAGGGCCGGGCGGGCCTCCCTCTGGGCCCAGGGCTGGGCACCCACAGGGGTGGGAATCAGGAAGTGGCCAGCTGGCGAGCCTTAGGCGGGGCCCAGGCAGGCTGCAGACCCGCATTCCAGCCCCACAGGGTCTGCCAACCCGGCCTCCTGGGACCAACGTGAGGGCAGCTCACACCCATCTTTCCCTCGACTCCCACCTCCACCAGGACTGCCAGGCCACTGCCCTCCTCCCACTTCCAGCTCAAAGGCGTCCTACCCTCCATAGCCGGGGCGGCCAGCCACACGGTGCCTGCTCTCTGCGGGTGCTGCGGTCTCCCCGCTGCTGCCCCACACCCACGGGACATGCTGAAATACACCTTTTCCTTCCTCCAGCTGGAGCAGGGTGGATCCTGACCCCAAAATAGGGCCGATCGGAGGGAGGCTGCAGCCACAATGGGGCCTTTCAGGCTGAACAAGCTGCCTGAGGATGCCAGGTTTCCTCAGACACACCTGGAAACCCACCCCAAGCCACCAAATCCCCGCCTCCACGCGGAGGCTTGGAGGGGCGAAAGGCCCAGCTGGGGAGAGGCAACCTCCTAATCCCGTAATTACAGAGTCTCCTGAGGCGGCTGCCTGGGCTCAAGGAGGGACACCCCATCAAAGAGGTGTGACCCCCCTGGAGGGACACCCCATCAAAGAGGTGTGACCCCCCCTGGAGGGACACTCCATCAAAGAGGTGTGACCTGGCCATGTGGGGCCACCCTTGGAGGTCACCACCCTCTGCGCCTTGGTTTCCCCAGCGCTACAACGATGGGGTGGCCCAGCGCCCCGGCAGCCCCCTCCACCACCAACAGCCTTTGCTTTTAAAGCTGCGAGATAACTTCAGTGGGTCCCACAGGCTGCGTGAAAATCAGGTCTGAGAAGCCCGTGGCCTCCACAACTAATGCAGACTTGCGTTCCGCAATTAAAAAACAAAACAAACAAGAAGGGCCCTGGTCTGAAGTTAAGTCACATGAAGAATGTAGCCAGCAGACTGTTCAAAGTTCCTCCCACACGGGCCCCTCAGCCCCCTGGATGCCCTCTTCTGCACGGCCACAGGCCCCTCGCACTGACCAGGTCCCCAAACCTGCTCTCTCCTCCTGGCCCCCCACGTTACTATCCTCGCCCAGGGTGCTTGAGGTAGCCAGGATACAGGCCTCACCCACAGACTGGCGGCCAGCAAGCTGCCCAAGCGGCCAGACACGGAAAGGGGGAGGCGGGGGGCTCCTACATGCCGTGCTCACCTTCGCACCCCTCCAGACACCGATTCCTGTCCCTTCTGCATCCTAAATGTCCCTCAGATCCGCCCCCTCCTCCCGGCCACTGCTGCTGGCCTGGTCCAGGCCTCCCCCGTCCCTCCGCCTCTCCAGTTTCCCAGGCCCCACCATCCCTCCTGACAGCAGCCCCGGAGGGGACTTCCGAAAGGGAAATGGGAAATCTGCCCTTGTCCCCTTAGTGCCTGTTCATGGTTCCCTGCACCCTGACTCCGTCTCCCTGGGTGATAGGGCCTGGGAATGCCGCCTGAGAAGCGTGGAGCCCCTCAACCCCTGGCCTTTCCATTTCAGACTCAAGAGGATTTCCCCCTCGAGTTGGGGCGGTGATGATGCATATTTCTGGCTTTAGTCACCCCCGGCCAGAGAGGCGTACACACACACACACACACACACACACACACACACACTGACACACGCACACACACTGACACACGCACACACACTGACACACGCACACACACTGACACATGTACACACACTGACACACACACACTGACACGCGCGCACACACACACTGACACACGCATATGCACTCACATAACACACAACCACACAAGCACGCACAGACACGTGCATCCTCAAGACCTCACACACACACTGACACACGCACACACACACACACTGACACATGCACACACTGACACACACACACACTGACACCCACACACACACAGACACACGCAATGCACTCACATAACACACAACCACACAAGCACGCACAGACACGTGCATCCTCAAGACCTCACACACACACACACAGACACACGCACACACACTGACACACGCGCACACACACTGACACACGCACACACACTGACACACACGCGCACACACACACTGACACACGCACACACACACTGACACACGCGCACACACTGACACACACACACTGACACACACACATGCACTCACATAACACACAACCACACAAGCACGCACAGACACGTGCATCCTCAAGACCTCACACACACACACACACACACACACACTGACACATGCACTCACATAACACACAAGCACGCACAGACACGTGCATCCTCAAGACCTCACACACACACACACACACACTGACACACGCACATGCACTCACATAACACACAACCACACAAGCACGCACAGACACGTGCATCCTCAAGACCTCACACACACACACACACACACACTGACACACGCACATGCACTCACATAACACACAACCACGCACGCACGCACAGACACATGCATCCTCAAGACCTCACACACACACACAAGAGCTCCAAGACCCATGCACACATACCTAGACCCATAACCTGGGACACACATGCAAAACTCACACACCACAAAGACACATACATAAGCAGGTAACAGGGATGACATTCTAAGTATTAAAATATGTGTGGCGAGAGTACCAACCAAACAGATGGCGGCTGACGACCCTGATACAGAACTTGCTAGAAAACAGCTTAGTGTGTACACGTGCATGCTTGTGGTCTTATAAAGTGGACAGCAAGTTGTGCACAATCACACGGGCACACACACACGTATACATGTACGCAAACATGCTCTTGCCTTTGCACTCATGTGCACACCTGCACTCGGACATGCACACACTCATACCTTCACACACATAGACACCCCTCCTCACGTACACCTGCACGCACAGGTGGGCATGGGCAGGGAGCAGGAGGGAAGCTGGAGCACCTGCCCCAGAGAAGGCTCAGCCCCTGTGGAGTGGAAGGGACAGTGTCTTCACTTTGGTCCATCTCAGTCTTCCAACTGGGCAGTAACTGTTCTCTGAACTGCAAAGAATGGATTCTAGGTGCCCCCAGGTAGGGAGAAAGCAAATGTCTCCCATGGGCTTGTGGAGACTCAGGCAGAGGTAAGGCCAATCCTCCCCTTGCACAGGTCAACTCTTCACCCAGTGTGATTGAGCCAGTCAGGATGCAGGTGCCTGGCACAGACTGGCCACCAGCAAGCTGCCGGGCCGGCTGGCACGCTTCTCCCCTGGGCCTGCCAACCTGTAATTGCAGGGACTGTCTTTAGGGCACAAGGGTACCGCCCAGCTCCCATGGGCCAGCAAGGGCCCAGCAGCCTGGTAGGCAGGCAGATGGGGAATGAGCCCCAGTCCTCCTGGAGAACCCAGCTGATACTGCAGGCTCTGCTGCCCATCCAAGAAGAGACACCTGCTAGATCCCAGCAGGGAAGTGGGGTCCTCAGAGGAAGGGTAGGTGGGCCTCTCTCAGCCCCTTGGAGGCAGCCTCTGGCAAGGCCCAGTTACTCCAGCCCAAGACACAAGAGCAAAAGGGCTGGGACTTCCCTGGTGGTCCTGTGGCTAAGACTCCTTGCTCCCAAAGCAGGGGGCCTGGGTTCGATCCCTGGTCAAGGAACTAGATCCCACATGCCGCAACTAAGAGTTCACGTGCCACAACTAAAGATCCTGCATGCGGCAACTAAGACCTGGCGCAGCCTAAATAAATAAATAAATAGGCTTGTCCAAAAAACCCGCAAGGGCCAAGTGGTAGGAGAGATTCCCCCAAGCTGGGGCACCTGCACGGCCCAGCTGTCTGGGCCACCCAGGGGTGAGAGCAGATCCCATAGCCAACCAACCCTGGAATCCTTAGCTGACCCGGACCACAGCTACAATGGACACACATCCTGACTGCTCCCTGCCAACCATCACGCAAGGCTCCCTTGTGGGCACCAGGCTCGGCAAATACTGGGCCTCCATCTTTGGTCCTTGCTCAGGAATCGCCAAGGCTGAGAAGGGCAGCATCCCTTCCCGGATGTAAAGGCCTCAGTGACTGCCAAGCGGCTCTGCTCTGTGTCATGGTGGCCACATTGCTCCTTGGGCCAGTAGGGAACTCAGAGCTACGATCTAGTTTGGGCTGGAAGAAGCCTTAAAGATCATCTGGGGCAACTCCTGTGTAAAAACGGAGGGTTGCAATTGCACCATAGACTTCCCTTCCCCCAAAAGTAAAAAATAGTGTCGGCGGGGGGCGGGGGGGGGAAACGTTTTTCACCAAAGGAAAAAAAAAGCCTAATGAGGTAAGTATTAAATATTGGCAGCCAAGGCAAAAAAAACAGATAATTCTGGAGTAAAGTAGAGAATATAACCCTTCTCAGCTCCTCCCTCCCCACAGCTATCCTCCAAAACCCCAACATCTAGAGGGAAATAAACTGAGCAGGGGTCCTTTGTCTCCACTCTTAACTGAGAACCAGTGGGAAAAGCTGCTGGGGAGAAATGGGCAAAAGTGGAGAAAGTGAATAAATGACTCCAGTTACTGACTCCACATAAGGCCTAAAAACAGTAATTTTTTACTGTTTTTTACTGGGCCTAAGGCCCAGTAATTAAGTACAATGAACCCTGTGATAGAGCATTTACCTAAATCCCAGAAGAGAGAGCAGAGCCCAGGTGTTCTAACAAAGCCCCTCCTGCCTTACCTGAGCCCTGCAATTCCCTCAGGCGACAGAATACCTAACACTCAACTCTCAAACTGCAGACCCTTTGGGGAAGAGAACAGTCACAGAGAAGGCAGGAAGATAGTAGAAGAAAATAGAGTCACCCACACTATATCAAAGCAAATTCAGTATCAGAACAGAGCTGCCCACACCCAGGCTGGAGAAAATACTCAGTATGTGAACTATGCAAACATACAAAAAAAAAAAAAAAAAAAAAAACAGAGAGAGAGAGAGAGAGAGGGAAGGAGGTAGGAAGAGAGGGAGGGAGGGAAGAGAGAGAAGAAAGAAAGAAGGAAGGGAGGGAGGGAGGGAGGGAGGAAAGAAAGAAAGAAAGAAGAAAGGAAGGAAGGAAGGAAGGAAGGAAGGAAGGAAGGAAGGAAGAAAGAAAGAAAGAAAGAAAGAAAGAAAGAAAGAAAGAAAGAAAGAAAGAAAGAAAGAAAGAAAGAAAGAAAGAAAGAAAGAAAGAAGGAGAAAGAAAGGAAGAGGGAGGGAGGGGGAGGGTGGAAGAGGGAGGGAGGGAGGGAGGAGGAGGAAGGGAGGGAGGGAGAAACAGAGGAAATGGAAAGGGGGAAAGGTGGAGAAGGAAGAAGAGAGAAAAGGAGGAAGGAAGACAAAAGAACCCAACCTAGAAGACAGATGATAGGAGAAGGAGCAGAAGGAAATACCTTATAATTGTTTCAAACTATATTGCATAGTAATTCAATAAAGAAAGAGCTCAAAAATGAAATGAACCCCCAATAGGATGAGATATAAAAGGATATTGCAGACTTAAGGGAATAAATGGAGGAGCAAAGCAATAAACAACATTATTACAGAACTAATAAATTAAAAACAGTCAGAAACAGAATAGACATCAACCAAAGTAGAATCACCAATATAGAGAAAGGCTTGAGATAATCTCACAGATTGACTGATTTTTAAAAAACACAAAGAAGAAAACATTGGGACTTCCCTGGTGGTCCAGTGGTTAAGACTTCGCCTTTCTGGGCTTCCCTGGTGGTGCAGTGGTTGAGAGTCTGCCTGCTAATGCAGGGGACACGGGTTCGAGCCCTAATCTGGGAAGATCCCACATGCCGCGAAGCGACTAGGCCCGTGAGCCACAATTACTGAGCCTGTGCGTCTGGAGCCTGTGCTCCGCAACAAGAGAGGCTGCGATAGTGAGAGGCCCGCGCACCGCGATGAAGAGTGGCCTCCACTTGCCACAACTAGAGAAAGCCCTCGCACAGAAACGAAGACCCAACACAATAAATAAATAAATAAATAAATAAATAAATAAAAAGACTTTGCCTTCCAATGCAGGGGGTGCAGGTTCAATTCCTGGTCAAGGAGCTAAGATCCCACATGCCTTGTGGCCAAAAAAAAAAAAAAAAAAACCAAAAACATAAAACAGAAGCAATATTGTAATAAGTTCAATAAAGACTTTAAAAAATGGTCCACATTAAAAAAAAACTTTAAAAAAGAAAAAGAAGAAAACATTTAGAGAGAAGTAAATGATATGAAAGACAGGTAAAGTAGATCAGGGCTGGGACTAGAGCACAGCAAGTGAGACATATAGGGTACCAAATTTAAAGAGGTACTCAGTCTCTGGGTTGCACAAGTGTAGGGTTAGCCCCTGGGAGTGAGTGCCTCCTTAAATTGTGTGCCCTTATGCCTTGCTGGCCTCACCTTAGTCCCAGGCCAGAAGATGATCCAACACAGGTAAAAAAAAAAAACCCAACAAATAAACAAACATAAGAAATATTCAAAGAGATGAGAGGGGGAAGGAGGATACTCAGTACTGCTTCAGCAGATAAGAACACTGTTATGAACAAACTTTTATATGATATAGAATATTTAGCATTGAGATATATCCTAGCTGTTGCAAGCAGCTTCTAACATGGCTCCAGAGACCCCTGCCTCTTGTATCTCACCCTGGGTGTGGGCTGGACCTAGGGATGTGCTTCTAATAAGCAGAATACAGCAAAAGTCATGGGATACCACTTCCGTGATTAGGTTACAAAAGACCGTGACTCCCCTTGATAGACTCCTCTATTGCCTTCTCAGCCTACACATATTCAGGAAGGGAGCTGCCATAAGAAAGAAGCCAACATAGCAAAGGAACTGAGAGCAGACTCCAGCCAATAGCCAATGAGGAGCTGAGGCCCTCGATCCAACATCGCAGAAGGATCTGAATGCGGCCCACAACCACTGAGTGAGCTTGGAAGCAGATCCCTCCCTAGTTGAGACTTCACATGAGACCACAGACCCTGGGCCAACGCCTTGATTGAAGCCTACAAGAGACCATGAAGCAGAGGACCCAACTAAGCTATGCCTGGATTCCTGACCCACAGAAACTGTGAGATAATAAATGTGTGCTGTCTTAAACGACTACATTTGGGGATGATTTGTTACACAGCAAGAGATAACTAATACACTACCTAAGCCACTGAATTTCAAGAATAAATAATGTAATCTTCAGGTATCCAGATGAAAAAGTGAATCGATATGAAAGATTTTTTTAAACTTCATTCTTCACAGCAATATTTGATACGAAAAGACAAAGGAACAAATGTTTGCAAAGTAATGAAAGGAAGAAAATGTGAGCCAAGAATACCATATCCAGTGAACTGTTGTTCAAGAAAAGAGGGAAAGAGGAGAAGACAATCTCAAACATAAATGAACCAAAGGAAAACCACCTCTCTAGCCCTTTTTGGTTTGGAAAGGAGGACAGAATGGATTAAAAACTATTTAACCACAAAATCTACTCAGTTAGAAGTTGAACCAAAATGAAGAACTCAGGAATGGAGCATCTATGCAACAGATGGAGAATGAGTATTGAATCTATTTAAATCTGGGATTGAGAGAACAGACTGTGAGTGTTATAAATCTAGAAAAAGTAAAAATAATAATATAACTAACAAAAACCAGGAGACTGGGGAGAGAAGGTGGAGGTATAAGAAAGCTGATCAGGATTCATCAATAAGTCCAAAGTTTTAAAATTAACTTGAAGTTAGCCAAGTCCTTTGATTTCACTTCAATTTCTTCAGGTAAATTCATATAAATGAATTAAACACTATATGATTCTATTTACATGAAATATCCAGAATAGGCAAATCTATAAAGGCAGAAAGCAGATTAGCAGTTACCTAGAGCTGGAATAGAGGATGGTTAGGGGAAAATGGTGAATGATTTATAATGAATATGAAGTTTCTTTTTTTTTATAGGAAGCCCAAGAAATGCATTTATTCTATTGTCTCATAAAGTTTCTTTTTGAGGTGATGAAAATGTTCTAAAATTGATGTGGTGTTGATTGCAAACCTCTGTGAATATACTAAAAACCATTAAATTTTGTACTTTAAATTGAATGATACCTGAATTTCATCTCAATAAATCTGTTTTTAAAATTACCAGATAACCTCAGTTTAACAAAAGTATTTCTAAAAACATAAATCTGGGTTTATATACAGAGACACATATAGAAGGATGGTCACATCACAAAAGTAGAAGCAAACAGGCCAAGATGTTAAGAGTAGCTGATTCTAGGGGATGAGAAAATGGAAAATTGTTATCTTCTTCTTTGTGCTTTTCTGGTTTTGTTTTTGTTTTTTTTTTAAATTACCCCCAAATAAAAATAGAAAGGTCATTGATAGAGTGTGGTGGATTGAATTGTTGGTCTCATCGCTTGATTTCACTGTGATAGCATGATGCTTCCATATCCTTGACGTGTCGAGTCCCCCAGAGTGTGATCCTTGGTCCTCTTCTCCTTTCTATCCAAGCTCAGGCCTTTGCTGATCTCATTCAGTCTCACGGCTTTACATAACCAGCCTAGACCTCTCTCCTGAACTCCAGACTCATATATTTCCAACTGCCTCTTAACATCTGCAGTTGAATGTCCTAAAAGGCATCTCAAATTCAACATGTCTAAAATTGAACTCCTAATCCCACCCTTTCCAAAAAAAAAAAAAACCAACAACAACTCCATACTTCCCTCTAGCCTTCTTCGTCTCAGTAAATGGCAACTCCGTGTTTCCAATTGCTCAGGCCCAAAACCCTGGAGTTGCCCTCGACTCATCCATTTCTCTCACACTCCACACCCAACCCGTCAGGAAATCCTGTTGATTCTACTTCCAAAACATACCCAGAATCTGACCACTTCTTCACACTTCCTCCATAAGTAGCCCAATCCAAACCACAGGCATCTCTTGCCTATAATATTGGAAAGCCTCCTAATGGGTTTCCCTGTCTCTTGTCTTTGTCCTTTTTCATTCTATTATCAACACAGCAGCCAGAGAGACCTTGGTAAACTACGTGGTAGGTAGTTACAAAACAGCCCCCAATTAATCATGCTTCTTGGTATTCACACCCTTGTACAGTCCCTTCCCACAGTGAAACCGGGTCAGTTTCCCACCTTGCTTCAACCAATAAAATAAGGCAGAAGTGATGCTGTGCTGTTCCTGGCCTAGGCCTTAAGAGACTTTGCAGCTTCCACTTTGCTTTCTTGGAATGCAGCCCTGAGACCGCCATGTAAGTAACCGGTTTCACCCAGTGGAAGACAAGAGGCCACATGGAGGAGAATGGAGGAGCCCCAGCCGATGGCCAGACACGAGTGAGGCCAGCTTGGATGTCCCACCCCACCCAGTCTTCCAGGTGAAGGCGGCCATAGGAGTGAGCACAGGTGAGACCAGGCAAGAAACCATCCAGCCAACTCACAGAATCATAAGAAATAATAAATCGTTGTCTTAAGTCACTACGTTTTAGGGTGATTTGTTACTCAGCAATAGGTGACTGATACAAACCATCAGTCAGAGCATCACTTTCTGTGCTAGAAATTCTCTAGTGGTTTCCCATTTCACTTAAATTGGAAGCCAAGTTCATTCTATGTGCAGGGATCCACACAATCAGTGCCCCACCCCCCCCACCCCCCCAGCCCCCCACCCCGCCATTCCCGCTGACCTCATCTCCTCTGCTCTACCCCGGCTCGCCCCATTCCAACCACGTTTCCTAGAAGACACCAGCATGACTTCCCCCTCAGGACCTTTGCACTTGCTCTTCCCTCTGCATGGAGGGCTCTCCCCCACTCCACCCCTGTATCCGCATGGCTCCTTCTCTCACTTGTTTCAGGTTGCTGCTGAAGCATCACCGCCTCCATGAGGCCTCCCTGACCACCTTGCACAGCCCAGTCCCTCTCCTTGTCCACTTTCCCGGCTCTGTTCTTTTCCACAGAGCTCATTCCCATCTAACATACCATTTATTTTACTGCATACATATTCTTGCCTGTTTTGTTCAATGCTGCCTCATCCTCAAAGCCTAGAACAGTGCCTGGCACACAGGAGGTGCTTGGGAAATATTTGATAAGTGAGTGAACATTTCTGCTCATCCTGGCTGGGACCTGCCTCGCAGCCACCTCACCATGGCCTCGGCTCTGCTCCTTGAGACCTCTGCTCCCTCGGCCCGTGAAGCCCAGCAGGGTTTGAGGGTGAAGACCCCCACTCCCAGGTTTCTCACCTGTGAAACAGGAAGAGCAGCACAGAACCAGAGACACCTTGGGCGGGGGTGGGGTTACACCTGTGGGGCTTCATGGCCACATGCCCAGACACTCCTCCCCGTAATGTTAGATGTCACTGACCCAGGGCTCAGTGAAGGAGGAACGCTTGGGGCATGTAGCAGACTGTATTTTCCCAAAGCAGTCACTGTAATATTTCCACATGCTCTTTCAGATCACTGCTAGTCTCCACCAAAAAGAGTGAATCCGTTCTCTCTCCCCTCGAATCTGAGTAAGAAGTTGTGGCTCAAGTGAAGAACAGAATGCAGTGAAAGTGACGCTGTGTAACTTTCAAGGGCAGGTCATCAAAGGCAACACAGCTTCACCTGGCTCTCTCAAGACTCTAGTCCTTGGAAGCCGGCCACCATGTTGTAAGGAAGCTCAGGCCACATGGGGAGGTCACAGGCAGCTGCTCTAGCCAGTAGCTCCAGCTAAGGTCTCAGCCAACAGCCAGCATCAACCATCAGGCGGCCCTCAGCCTTTGACGATCCAGTTCCCCCACCCCCATTCTGCGTAGTTAACCCCAAGTGGAAAAGAGATATGTCAGCCCCACCCCCCCACCTTGCCTAAACTGCAAATTTGTGAGCAAAATAAGTGTTTTTCTTATTTCAAACCACTAAGTTTCATTATATATCTATACTAACTAGAACAGGTCCAAAAGTTCATTTAGCTCCTCAATGAAACCAAGGGAAAAGTACGAGCACTCCCATTTTACAGCTGAGAAAACTGACTCTCAGCAAGGTCAAGATCTTGCCCTAGCTCACACAGCTAGTAGGTGAAGAAGCAGGAATGAGGTCCAGGTCTTTCAGATGCCTCAGTGCATGCTCATTGTCATCCCCCAACTCCAACTACTCCCTCTGGACCACAAAGCCCACCCAAGGGGGGATTGCCAATGTTCAGCCATATCCTCCAGCTACCAGACAAGTGATGATGGAGCTCCTACCTTGGGCTCAGTCCCTCCTCTGAGTACAAACCCTTTCTCCTCTGAAGGGCAGCGGCCCTGGGAAGAAGGCCAAGGAAGACTGTGTGAGCCAAGACCTGCTGTGTGTGTCTGGATCCCAATTAACAGCCAAGAAGTCAAGTTCCCCTGCCAAGGGGAGCGGAAGGAGGGAAGGGATGGAACCCTCTGCTCCTGCAGGTGGGCACCAGGGAACGGGCTCCCCCACGGAAGGCCCCAGACCAGATTTTATACGCTCAGGAAACCTTATTGCCATGAAACATACAGCGCGACTTGGCCCTACTTCAGGAAATTTGGGGACGGGCGTGCCCACGATGCCTCCAAAAACCCTTCCTTCCCACGCAATGCAGCTACAGCCCAGCAGCAGTTGGATGAAAGCTATATGCAGCTGCAGACACACATGTACACACACATCCCACACAATTATCTGCTTGCCCTGATACTGGTGCATGTGCACACTCATGCAGACATGTATGCAAAACAGCATACATGGACACACTCATACATACTATGCATATATAGAATGAATTACATGTATATGCAGCACACAGAGAGCATGGCTGTACAGACACAGAGGTGTATTCACACAAAAGCACACATATCTGCACTCATGTTCACAGACCTGCATATATTCACACTTAGATGCATGCACACACTAGCAGTACCCGTACCCACATTCCTGTGGGCCTTCCCAGGAAGCCCTATCAATTTCCCCTGGAGCCTATCAATCTCCCCAGGACTGGCAGAGAAAGTACAGGAAGAACTTTGGTTCCTACAATCTGAGAAGGTGAACGGATGGATGGACGGATGGGAGGAGGGATGGATGGATGGATGGATGGATGGATGGATGGATGGATGGATGGGTGGATGGAAGAGACTCAAGTGATTCTTCCTATTTTGAAGCTAATTTGAACAGAAGCCAACTCCTCAGCCCCCTTTCGACATCCTTTCTGATATTGACCCCCACAGGTCTCCCACACCTAATGACAATCCTTCATGGCAGACTGCAGCCAGTTCCCACCCACTGAAGTTTTAGGGATGATGTCATGTCCCATGGACTCCAGACTCCTGCATCCAACTCTACTAACACCTGTATTTGGACATCAACCTCCCACCACAAACTCAGAATGTACAAAACCAAGCTGTTCATCTTCCCCCAAATGCCGCTGTTCCTGCCTACTTTCCTATCTCAGTTAATGGCCTCTCCCTCCTTCCAGCTACAGAGGCTAATATCCTAGAACTCACCTTTGACTCTTCTCTCTCTCACACCCCACACTGAATCCATCAGGAACTTCTGATAGATCTACCTTCAAAATATATCTATAATCCAACCATTTCTTACCACCTCTGCTGTTTCTCCTCCTGCACCCCACACCCTCATGGGAAGTCTATTTTCAACAGAGAAGTCAGAGTGATTCCATTAAACATAAGTCAGTAATAGAAAAACAATAGAGAAAATCAATACAACCAAAGTTGGCTGCAAAACTGACCAACTTTTAGTTACACTGACCAAGCAAAAAAAAGAGAGAAGACTCAACTTACTAAAATCAAGAATGAACATTATTATCGACCTTACAGAAATTAAAAAGATTATAAGGGAATACTGTGAATGAAATTCCTAGAAAGATGCAAACCACCAAAACTGGCTTAAAAAGAAATAAAAAGCCTTAATTGACCAATAATAAGTCAATATTGAGTCAGTAATCAGAAAACTTCCCACAAACAAAAGCTCAGAACCAGATGGCTTCAATGGGGAATGCTAGCAAATGGCTAAAGATGAATTAACACAAATCCTTCACAAACTCCTCCAAAAAATACAAGAGGAAGAAAGACATCACAAGAAAACTACAGACCAAAATTTCTTATGAATATAGACACAAAGATCCTCAACAAAATACTAATAAGCCAAATTCAGCAACATATAAATATAATTTTACACCATGACCAAGGGAGGGTTTATCCCAGGAATGCAAGGTTGGTTAAACATACAAATATCAATCAATGTAATATACCATATTAATCAAATAAAGGACAAACTACATGACCATCTCAATAGATGCAAAAAACATAAGCCAGACCACCCACGCCTCAGCACAAAACCTCAACTCAGCTCTTAGCCAGCTCCACCCAATGCCCACATGGCCCTACATCATCTTGTCCCACCACCTCTCTGTCCTCATTTCCCTTTCTCCTTTCATTCCACGCTAACCACAGTGCCCTTCTTGCTGTTCCCTAAACCCAGCAGACACGCTCCTGCCTCAGGGCATTTACAGTTGCTGTTCCCTTTGCTTGGAACACTGTTCCCCTAAATATCCCATAACTCACAATACTGTGAATTTTACTTACATATCTTGCCTGTTGTCTACCTCCCCCAACTAGAATGGGAGCTCCCTAAAAACAGAGATAATTTAGTCTGTTTTATCTACTGCTATATCTGTGGCATTTAAACTAGCATGCCACCTTTATAGGCACTCAAGAAATACTTGTTGAATAAATGAATGAATGAAAATAGCTGGTCACTCAACCATTCACACAGCAAGCAGTTGATCACCCCCACCCCACTCCAAGCGCCTGACACTGTGCTTCGGGCTGGAGTGCTGAGAAAGATAGGAACCAACCTGGGCCCAGCTGGGAGGGGGTGGTCAGGGCATAAGTAACCAGGACCCAAAGAAGACAGTGCTGAGGAGCGGCGAGGATGGGGAGAGAGGGTTGGATCTAGCAGTCAGGGAAGGCTCCATGGAGAGATGGAGCTCTAGCCTCCCTTGAAGGCCCAGAATGATTCGGGCGTATGGAGAAGGGAAGGGAGTAGAGGGAACAGAGGGAGAGCCCGGATGTGGAGAGCACAGGGCACCTCCTGGGAATCAGGAAGGGACCTGCATGGCAGAACCACATCGAATAAGGCTACCAAGGATGTCAGGGCCGTTCATGAGGGGCCTTGAATGCCAGGATGAGGAGTTAGACTTAGTTCCAGAGGCACCAAGGAGTCACGCAAGGCTTTCGAGCAGGGAAGTTTCTGTGGTGTCCCTCTGGCAGTGTGGGGAGAACAGATCGTGGTGGGGAAGCAAGAAGACATGGAGACCAGGACGGTGGCTCTTGGGACAGTCCTAGAGAAAGACGGCAAGGCGTGAGCCATGACAGGACAGAGCGGACCAAGAGAAGAGGGGCGGTTTGGAGGCGTTCAAGGTTTATGACTGGTGTTAGTGGGCAGGGGTGCGGGGGGTGGGGGGATGGGGGGAGCTGGAGCCTGAATCTCAGAACCTCAGAAGCACAGACAGAGCCATGGAGGAGGGGGCTCTGGTCAGGGGGTCCAGAAGGAACCGCACCACTTCTGGAAGGCTGGAGTTCTGGTCGCTGGGGGTCCTGCCAGGCCCGAACACGAGCCACAGGGAGGAGCAGCTTCCCGGCACTGGACGCTGGGCACAGCCCAGCCCTGCCAGCCTTCCTGCCCTGCAGTCCCTCGCGTCCCAGGGCCGGCCCACAGAAGAGATTCTCCAGCTGGCTTTGTCAGCCAAGATGCAATGTCATTTCTAGACGAGCCATCCAGCTCTGGAGATGCGCCAGGCTATGGGGCGGGGGACAGCTGTGTCCCCAAAACACAGCCAAGGAGCTGCTTCCCAGAGCCAAGCAAGACAGTGGCAGAAGCGGAACTGGCAGGTGGTCCGCGGGCCCAGTCAATGCAGAGACAGGCCTTAAGTGGGGCCTCCATCTGCCCAGGCCTCAGCCTCCCTGCAAGGTCAGGCCCATTCAGTCTCCACCAGCTGGAGATGACGGTCCCAGTCACTCCCTCAGCCAATAAGCATTAAGGTATTTATTAGTGCCTGGTGTACGCCAGCCTCTGTTTCTCTCCCATGGGGGTGACAAGGGTCAGTGCGGCATGAAGGACAGAGACTTTGGAGTCTGCGGAGCTGCTTTAGAGGTTTATCTGTCCTACTCTTTGTGTTGCTGTCTCTGGGCCTCAGTTTTCCCATCTGTCAAGTGGGGATGAGAAAAACCCTTTCCGATGAGGGCACTGTAAGGACTAAATAAGAGCAGGTGCAGAAGGGAATGTTAACAGGACTTGTCTATTCCCCAGGAATTTCAGCGGAAACCCAACCAAGGCTGAGGACACTGGCGAGAAGCACCCACACCTTAAAAGAGGCACAAGACACACCTCAGGACTCAGAGAGAGAAAGGGAACCGTCCCGCGCGGCCCCCCAGCTTATACAGAAGAAGGCTGGAGACCCAGGCTGGGGAGGATTTATTTGAAGAGTGAGAAAGCTGAGTGAGGGGCTTCGGGTGGCCCACCCACAGAGAGGGCAGTGCCTGTCAGGAAGGACACTGGCCTTTCTCCCTGGCTAGATGCCAAAAAAAATGCAGACTTTCCTACACCAGGGCCACCTGGGGTGCATCTACAAAGAGCGTCCTCAGGACACCCCAACACATGTCAGCTGGGAACAGGAGGATGTTCAAGGGCAGCAGTAGGGGCAGCTGCATCCTGAGCTCATCCAGGGGTCACACAGAAACCACGGAGAGGAGACAGGCTTGAGGGTCACAAGAGGGGAGCCCCACGGGGTGCCCACCTGGGGCGACAGGGCCCAGGAGAAGAGCTGGAAGGGCAACCCTGGAAAGGAGCGGAGGGAAGCTGCGACAGTACACAGGTGACAATGTCTCCTGCACCAGGGAATTGGACAATGCAAACGCTGGGGCCTGAGGCCCTCAGAACCCACAAAAGTGCCCCCAAGAGAGGAGTCAGCCAAGATCTGGGCATCTACCACAAGGAGGGCACTGACAGTCAGCAAAACAACGCCAGACACCGATAACACCTGGCCCATTTCCGGTCATCTTTGCTGGCCTGCCCAACCTTGGAAGGGTCAGGATCCCGGGGGAGCGGTGGTCTTGGGGACAAAGGACAGAGATGGAGCAAGGAGAATCCAACCAAGTAGAGCTCCCCCTCTTCCCAGTGCAATTTTCTGGACCTGGATAGAAGCTTTATTTGGAAGTAGAAAAAAGTTTTGATTTATATG
Organism: Balaenoptera physalus; assembly: GCF_965194825.1. Lineage (NCBI taxonomy): Eukaryota > Metazoa > Chordata > Mammalia > Artiodactyla > Balaenopteridae > Balaenoptera > Balaenoptera physalus. The sequence goes on along the minus strand of NC_138901.1, from coordinate 53,431,970 downwards.
GGACTGGGCTTCATGAGTGTAACTAGAAAAGCTATGGTGGGGGCTTCCCTGGTGGCGCAGTGGTTAAGAATCCGCCTGCCAATGCAGGGGACACGGGTTCGATCCCTGTTCCAGGAAGATCCCACATGCCACGGAGCAACTAAGCCTGTGCACCACAACTACCGAGCCTGCACTCTAGGGCCCGCGAGCCACAACTGCTGAGCCCGTGTGCCACAACTACTGAAGCCCGAGAGCCTAGAGCCCGTGCTCAGCAACAAGAGAAGCCACTGCAATGAGAAACCCGCCCACTGCAACGAAGAGTAGACCCTGCTTGCTGCAACTAGAGAAAGACCGTGCGCTGCAACTAGAGAAAGCCCGCACGCAGCAACCAAGACCCAATGCAGCCAGAGATAAATAAATAAAATTAAATTTAAAAAATTTAAAAAGAAAGAAAAGCTATGGGGTCTGGTCATGGGGGAGAGACCCACTCAAACTGGTCGGGGAACAATAAAGCTGTTATTGATTTGCTTTCTGAGTCCAGCCTGCTCTGTGAACCCCACCCACACGTGCAGGGGTTTCCATGTCCACAGTGGTGGGTCCCCAGGGCCTTAGGACCAGGGAGTGGGAGGGGAGGGGTAGGGAGCTTGAACCAGTCTAGCTGGGGCTAGGCTGGCGCCACCTTCCCAGTATCAGTGGCTGCTTCCCATCAGGTGGGACAATCAGGGCCAGGGCTCTGGGGAGCCAGGGACACAGCAGCCCACGTATAAGTGTGTATGTATGGATATGGATACACCAGGGCGCCTGATGAGACCCAAACATGCACACAGCCCCAGTGAATTCTGATGTGAGCATAGAGTAGTCTGGGAAGGCTTTGGAGGAGGTGGCCTTTGAGTTGGGTCTTACAGCAGAACGACTTTAGGATGCACAGAAGAGGGGAATGGTGCCCCTGGCGGATGGAATGGACACAAGCAAAGGCTGGGAGGTGTGAGCACCTGTCACTGGTGTAACCGGAGTGTGAGGCACATGAAGGGATGTGATGGGATATGGATCTGGAAGATATGATATCCTTAATATTGTCACCTTTAAAGCAGTGTCCGCACTGGCTATGGCCAATCTGAACCTCACTTTCCTCATCTGTAACCTGGGGAGAATTACCCTATTTCTTCTTGGACTCAAAACATGTCCTGGGAACAAAGGGGTCTCATTATCTCCAATCAAAGCATTAACCAGGAGCTCAGAGGACACACTTTAGAAAGGCTTAGGCTCAAATCCCAGTTCTGCCCCTAGCTGTGTTACTCTTGGTAAGCCTCAGTTTACTCATCTGTTAAATGGGGATAACAAAGCTCCGCCCAGAAGGAGAGATAAATGTAATGTACGTGAAGACCTGGCACAGTGTAAGCCTATGTGAAACAGGAGTTCCCTACCCACCCCACCCCACTCCCACCTCCAAAGGGGCCCTCACTTACATAGGAGGCCAGGAGGGTGGTCGGGGCCAGGATGAGAGCCAGGTAGAGGCAGGGGGCTGCAGCAAGCAAGCTGGCGGCACAGATGAGGGGCTCAGCCCTCGAGTTGACTTTCTTGTATCTCCTTGAAGCCTCTGCTCCCAGGATGACCCCAACAAGGCCAGTCACGACAGTCAGTATCCCAAAAATCAGGCTGATGGAAAAGAGCAGAAAGGGATTGGTTAGCCAGTGGCGTCAGGATAGGGGTCCAGCCACCTACCCCCCAGTGCGTGATCTGGTACCTACAGAGAATGTGACTGTGGGCCACTTCCCCTCCCTCCTAACCAATGCTCGTGGGTCCTTGGGACCCTGCTCTGGGATGCATGTACTCCCCTACCCTTCCCATCCTCTTTCCTGCCTCATCCTGGGGATGCCACTGGCCATGTGAGTGATCTTCCTAGCACCCCAGCACCCCAGCTCCCAGCCTGCCTCATTGCCAGCAATCTCCTCCACTGTTTCACCACCTAAAACTGCCCCACTCAGAAATCTTAATTCTACAGTCCCACTCTGGCCCCAACCTTCTCGCCTTCCAGGCCCCAATACTAATGGAATGGAGGTAAGTGAGCATATTTATCGAGCTCCTATGATACACCAGCATTGTAGACACCCTCCCTCTCTCTCTCTCTCTCTTTTTTTTTGGCTGTGTAGCATGCACAATCTTCGTTCCCCAACCAGGGATCGAACCCATGCCCCCTGCAGTGGAAGCGCAGAGTCTTAACCACGGGGCCGCCAGTGAAGTCCCCACACACCCTCCTTCCTTGAGTCCATCCTTCCACTCTCTGTTTCTGAACACCTCTCAAGTAGCCCCCTCTTAACTTCACTACCTTTGCCACCTACTCCTAGACCCATTTCAACTCCACTTGGTCCCTCTTGCACCTTCCTCCTGTAGAAACCTGTCCTTCTAGGACAACCTCCATACAGGTCCCCCAGAGGATGCTTTCTAGAACACAGATCTGACTACGCCCCTGCCCACCCCCTGCCTAAAATTCTCCACCAGCTCTTAAACACCCACCAGATTTGGTTCCAGCTCACTGTGGTATACATGGCCCTTCATGATCTGACCCTGGATGACCTCAACCACAAACCCCAATTCCATCCTCCTCAGTCCCCAGACTAGTTGCTGTCCCCATTTCATACTTTTATTCCTCCATCTGGAACACCCTTCACTGGTTTCTCTACCTACCGAACTCCTATGCATCCTTCAAGACCCATCAAAAATGTCCCCTTTTTGAGGATGCTTTCCCTTGTCCCTTTGCTGATTTGTTCACCCCCTTCAGTTCCCATAGCATCTTCCATGTCTCTATCATCAAGGTTATTCACTAGGCTGTGAATTCCTGGAGAACAGAAACCAGGTTCGGTTTACTTTCTTGACTCTAGGCTGGGAGCATAGAGCCTGGAACAAGAGATATATGTTAACCAAATGGCTCACTGATCCCTCCCAGAATTCCCAGGTGGACAGCTGAAACAGGTGAGGTTAAGAAAGGTTGAGGCCAGGGGCTTCCCTGGTGGCGCAGTGGTTAAGAATCCACCTGCCAATGCAGGGGACATGGGTTCGAGCCCTGGCCCAGGAAGATCCCACATGCCACGGAGCAACTAAGCCCGTGTGCTGCAACTACTGAGCCTGTGCTCTAGAGCCCGCGTGCCACAACTACTGAGCCCACGTGCTGCAACTACTGAAGCCCGTGCGCCTAGAGTCCATGCTCCACAACAAGAGAAGCCACCGCAATGAGAGGCCCGTGCACCGCAACTAAGAGTAGCCCCCGCTTGCCGCAACTAGAGAAAGCCCGCGCGCAGCAATGAAGACCCAATGCAGCCAAAAATAAATAAATTAAATAAATTAAAAAAAAAAACAAAACAAACCTTAAAAAAAAATAAGGCTTTTAAAAAACAAAAAAAGAAAGGTTGAGGCCAGGACTTCCCTGGTGGTCCAGTGGCTAAGACTCCACGCTCCCAATGCAGGGGTCCCAGGTTCGATCCCTGGTCAAGGAACTAGATCCCATATGCCACAACTAAGAGTTCGCATGCTGCAACTAAAGATCCTGCACACCACAACAAAGACCCCACACGTGGCAACGAACATCCCACGTGTCTCAACAAAGACCCAGTGCAGCCAAATAAATAAATAAACAAAATATTAAAAAAAAAAAAGAAAGAAAGATTGAGGCCAAGATTACCCAGCTACTAAGCAACAGAGCCAGGATGTGAATATACACCTTCATCCTCCTGGTCTAGCCCAAAGGATGGGCCCAAGCCTCCTTTTTTTTTTTTTTTTAAATTTATTTATTTTTATTTATTTATGGTTGTGTTGGGTCTTCATTTCTGTGCGAGGGCTTTCTCTAGTTGTGGCAAGTGGGGGCCACTCTTCATCGCGGTGCGCGGGCCTCTCACTATCGCGGCCTCTCTTGTTGCGGAGCACAGGCTCCAGAAGCGCAGGCTCAGTAATTGTGGCTCACGGGCCCAGTTGCTCCGCGGCATGTGGGATCTTCCCAGAACAGGGCTTGAACCCGTGTCCCCTGCGTTGGCAGGCAGATTCTCAACCACTGCGCCACCAGGGAAGCCCCAAGCCTCCTTTTTTAATATTTATTCATTTTATTTTTGGCTGCATCGGGTCTTAGTTGCGTCACATGGGCTCTCTAGTTGTGGCCCACATGCTCAGTAGTTGTGGCATGCGGGCTTAGTTGCCCATGGCATGTGGGATCTTAGTTCCCCAACCAGGGATCGAACCCGCGTCCCCTGCATTGGAAGATGGAGTCTTAACCACTGGACCACCAGGGAAGTCCCCTAAGCCTCCTTTTAAAGAAGCCCAAAGGGATGCTGAGACTGACTAGCATGAACTCTTGAAAAAACGAAGGTAACTAGGACCTTTCCAGCCCCTAAGTGGCTCCCTGCTGTCCTCAGGGCAAGCTCCCGGCCAGCACTGCAGGACTGGCCCCTGCTGACCTGTGTAACCTCCCCTCTTTTCTCCTTCCCTCACTCTGCACAAATGACTGGGAATTCTCTAAACTCACCCTACACTTTCTGGCTTCCCTGCCTTGGCCCACACTCTTCCCTCGGCCTGGAGCACCACTGCCCCCACCCACCATTCTCCACCTGGCCAGGATCCCCTCCCAGATCCAAACCTTTCCAAAAGTGCCAGGTGCCTGGTATTACCTCCATGGCTCCCACCAAGAGGTAAGAACATGACAGATGCAAGACTATGGTTACTGACAAATTGAGTGTCACAAAAAACTACCTCTTCTCTAAACAACTTCTGTGAAATGTCCGTCCCACAGGCTGAGGACTAATGGGTTTATTTCCCTGACCCATCCCCTTGGTTTATAGGAGATTGTGTAAAGCCCGGAGAGGGCAGAGACCTGTCCGAGGCCACACAGCCTCACATTAGCAGAGCCAGGGTCTTCTGGCCCTCTGCTTCCAAACAAAGCATGTGTGTCCTTAGGCAGCTTAAAGGTGCTCACCAAACCTTCCTAGCCTTCCAAGCTGTACCAGGCTCCGGCTCAGCCCAGTCAAGTGACCCCAAATCCCGGATGAATGCTATCTACCTCTGAGTCCCGGTCTGAGCCAGCCTTGGCAGGGTCTGGAGACCTTTCTAAGACTTAGGATTGAGTATTCAAACAGGCAGTGTAGATGGGGGACCCCCAGTGCCCCTGAGCAGAGGTGTGGCCAGAGGACACACCTACCACGAAATGTCCCCACCCCCACAAAGCCTTCCCAGAATCAGACTCTCAGAGCCAAGAGGCTCCTTAAAGCCTGCAAGTTCTATGCTGATCCTCTGTACAATGGCCCTGGCCAGCAGCTATCCAATTCCTACTTACATGCCCCCAGTGGTGGGAAGCTCATTACCCTAATGCTGCCCCTTCCGTCTGGGCCCGCTCTGTATGTTGGAAGTTCTCCCTCTGGTTGAGCTAGAATCCTGTGTCCTGCAGCTTCCTGCTGCCACCCCACCCTCACCCGGGGGTTTATCCTAACTATGGAGGGTGTATTAACAGCTAGGGTCTGTGCAGAGCCCAAACACCGGGACCCTGTGGTAGGTTGAATAATGCCCCCCAACCCAAGACATCTATGTCCTAATCTCTGGAACCTGTGACAATATATTCCCTTACATGGCAAAACAGACTTTGTAGATGTGATTACATTAATGTTCTCGAGGTAGGGAGATCATCCTGCAATTTTTTGGTGGGCCCTAAGTGCAATTACAAATGTCCTGATAAGAGGGAAGCAGAGGGAGATTTGAGACATAGAGGACAAGGCAATGTGACCGTGGATGCTGAGCTTGGAGTGATGCGGCCACAACCAAGGACCGCCAGCAGCCACCAGAAGCTGGAAGAGGCAAGGAAGGATCCTCCCCGAGAGCCTCCAGCGAGAGTGTGGCCCTGTTGAACTTGGTTTTGGCCCAGTGAAACCATTATGGACTTCTGGCCTCCAGAACTATGGGAAAAATTTCTGCTGTTTGAAGCTACCAAGTGTGTGATCATTCGTTCCATCAGCCCTAGGACCCTAACACAAACTCCCATGTCAGTTTCTCACCCAGGTTCTGGGAATAAGCTGAGTTAGAGGAAGAGGCTGAAGCAGAGAATGGGGAAATCACTGGCCCAGGAATACACAGCCAGTTAATGCCTGAAGTGGGATGGAGTCCTGGTTTTTCCCCACTTTTTCAAGCTGCAGTGGGACTTTTAGGGCTCAGTCTTCGCCTCTGGGGAGATCCAAGAATCTAGCTGTAGAGCCAGGATAAACATCACAATATCGTGGGACTTCCCTGGCGGTCCAGTGGTTAGGAGTCCACGCTTCCACTGCAGGGGGCATGGGTTCAATCCCTGGTCAGGGAACTAAGATCCTGCATGCTGCTTGGTGTGGCCAAAAAAAGAAAAACAATCACAATATCCTTTGATGCATTCATTCATTCATTCACTTACTGGATGCTCCCTGAGCACCCACTGTACGCCAGCTGGTGGGGAGATGTTCAAGTCAGTTAACAGTACCAAGCAGTCTCCACAGGCAACAGTACATGCAGCTTAAGAGCAGAAGCTCTGGAGTCAGATGGGTTTGAATCCTGGCTCTGCTACTCGAGTTGTGTGACCTTGGACAATTTGTTTAACCTCTCTGATCTTCCACCTCCTCATTTGTAATACACGAATACTAGGGTTTATTATTATAAAACCTCAGAGGGTTTTTCATGTAAAGGGCTTAGCATAGGGCCTGAACTAAAGTTAAAGCTTATAAGAAGTCATGATGAGAAAAGGGAAGGTAGCTATGGGCAAAGGGCACAGCTTGGGCAAAGGCACAGACAAGTGACGGAGCAGGGGACATTCTGGAAATTACACGAAGCTCTCTCTGGGCATCAGGGAGGGAGGTAGAGGCAAGAGAGGGGCTGGGGAGAAGGGGGGTAGATGTCAATGCTGCCAGCAGAGAACTAGTGTCACTGAGGCCTCAGGGGAGAACACGGAGCCCTGAGGAACTCTGAGAAACCCATCGGGGCAGGATCAGGGAGGAGGAGGGGTCTGCAAGACCGGAAAGCATCAGCAGGGAGAAGGAGGAAGCAAATAAGAGAGGATTAGACATGCCCGCTCCATCAGGAGGTCACAGAGCCCCTGGAGAACAGGGTCAGCTGGGGGGACAGGAGAACAGCAGGGTGAGAAGAGCAGCTTTCCCAGGACTGTCAGCACCTCAAATGAGGCAGAGAACATACAAATGCATGTGTGAAATCCCTAAGCCAGAGAAGTAATGAAGCATCCCAGTGCCTCAGTTTGCCATCTGTAAAATGGGACGACCTCACACTACGGGTCCCTCCGAAGGACAGGCCCCACAGAAGCCTCACCCACCCGCAAGTGCTTTCTGGACCCCCATAGCAGCCCAAGAGCAGGAAGACAGGGACTGGGGCCCAGAGAGGACAAGGGAGCTGCCTGTGGCCGCTCAGAGCAGCAGGAGCTCTGCCCAAGCTAAAACCAGGCCTGCCACCCGCCAGCGGGCCCCCAAGTCCTGGTGTCTGCCCAGAGCTCCATAAGCCCACAGAGGCTGAATCTGGGGGCTCAGAACCTCCTGAGAACTTCCCCATCAAGAGCCCCCCCTGACCCGGGCACCCAGACGCCCCTCCTCACCTGTCCTGGCTGTTGCATGGCTCCCGAAAGCAGGGAAGCTGCAGTCCGTGCACCACACGGGCCTCGAACAGAAACTTGGGGGCCCAGAAGCCCAGAGCTCCAGTCACAAAGGCCATGGCTGTCACTCCAAGGGTCGACCACACAAAACTCCAGCTGTAAGAGAAAATGATCTGGCTCGACCCAGGAGAGGGCTGGGGCTGCAGGGGCCTATCTGCTCCTATCCGCTCCACTTTCCCCTCTCCCGGGCACTCAGGTCACCCTGGCACTCAGGTGGCTTCAGATCCTCCCCGACACTCCCTAAGCAGCCTTCTCCTCCCACCTCCGCACCGTCGCTCCTGCTGTTCCTTCCTCCCTCCTCTCTGCCTGACCAAGTCTCCCCAGCCTGACAGACCCAAATCCAACATCACATTCTCCAGCAAGCTGTCTGCTGCCTCACCCTCCTCTGAGTGCCCTCCACTCGGCTCGTGGCTCTGTAACAAAGAGAGTGGGGTCCTGCCCGTGCCCCATATTTTGGTAAATCATGAGACCTGGCCATGTGGGTGACTCCTGTCTGCCTCCCCGACCATGCCTGGAACAGAGGAGGGATGCTCTCCCATGAGGCTCAGAGAGGTGAGTGATTCACTCGGGCATCTTCCCAGTAACCCTGAGAAGCCGGCAAAGCTGGAGAACTATGTCCACTGAATAAATGAGGGAAGTGAGGCTCCACGTCTCAGGTCACTCTGGGATAAGGCAGGGCAGAGCCAAGGCCGGAGCTCACAGTGTCTTCCTCCCTCTCTCCCAGCCCATATTCCATCACATGGCTAGGTGGAGGGGGCCTCCGAGTGGGGGACGGGCACCTCAGCTGGTGAGTGGGAGCTCAGAGAAGGAAGAGGGTTGTGAACACTGGGACAGTCAGGGAGGGTTCTCTGGAGGTGGAGGGAAGGAAGTCAGTGATGCTGGGGCAGACAGAGGGGTTTTCAGTGACATGCAGGGAGGAGCAGGGACACTCACTTTCTCCCCAGGTATCTGACGTCCTCACACCAGGTGCTCCTTGGGCCCCCAACAGTCACCACCCCCTGCTTCTCAGCAGCTCCCCGGGGCGGGTCTGGAACCAGGACGATAAGCAGGGTCAAGGCCACGGCTTCCAGGCAGGGCATGATCTGGGGACAGGAGGCCCAGGAAGCTCAGGGCCACACACTCCCGCGACCCAGGAGGTCCTGGCAGTGACTGAACTCTGTGGTCCAGGCTGGGGAGGGACTCACTTCCTGGCAGCTGGTTATACACAGAGCTTGACAAACTACTGCTTCTCATCCCCTCACCCCTGAGAGAACAACCTCTCTGGGGAGCGGGGTCCCCTTGGGATTTGACTTAATACCTGTCTGTCCTATACAGACACTACTCTATTGGGACCTGTGAGCCTGACACGGCTGAGACCTGGAGGCTTGACTACACTGACCCTGACTGTTGAGTACTTGCTGCCCCAATAGCTGTCCCTTTTCCAGGCCCACACCTCCATCTGCCACACCAGCCCTGCCCTAGTGTCTTCCTATCCCTTGTCTCATTAATCCTCAAGTTTCCACAAGGTAGACTTTACTCCCCCACTCTACAGATAGGCAAAGTGAGGCCCCGAAGAGGGAGGTGACTTGCTTGAGATCACACAGCTAGCAAGCTAGCAAACTGAGCAGCTGGGATTTGAACCAGGGGCACGACTTCCAGAGGCCGTGGTCCATAGGACGCCCCAAATGTCTGAGCTGCTGATGTCTGAACACCCCCCATGGCGCCAGATACTGTGCCAAGGGGCTAAGGCCACTGGAGGCTGGAAAGTCCCTGCCGGCCCAGGGGGAAAGCGGAGGGAAGAAAAGGAAGCTGGACTCACTCGGAGGGCCCAACGCCAGTTCCCGGTCAGCTCCGTCACAGCCGACCCCAGCACGTAGCCCAGACCACTGCGACAGGGGGCAGGGGAAATGGGCAATGAGGGAAGGGAGGCAGCCCTGAGGCCCCAAGGCCAGCCTGAGCCGGGGTGCCCCAACCCCAGGGAGCCGGCTCTCTGCAGCTCATTGCCTTTTTCACTGGGAAAAGTGAGCCACGTGAGGCCCAGATGTCCACTGCCCTTGGTCAAGTCACAGGTGACCTCTGGCTCCAGGCCCATCCCAAACATCCACTGTCTCTCTGAGGACCACCCACCCCACCTCCCCAAGTCTCAGCCCTGCCCAAGTCAGGTGGTTTCAGGAAACCTGAGTCAGAGCTCAGGGGCCTGACTGCAAAACCCACACTGTCCTACCCCACTATGGAGTGCATGGCCCAACCCTAAGACATTTCTCTGCCTCACCTCCCAGAGCCGGCCCCTCCCTGTGCAGCCCACACTGCTGCGCTGCTCTTTCTCACCCCTTCCTGGAGTGTACTAGCCTGTAGGGAGCATCCTCATTACGTATCTCTAACTCCCACCATAGCTTATCAGTTCGTGTTATTGGCCCCATTTACAGATGAGGAAACTGAGGTTCAGAGAGGTAAAGTGACACAGTGAGGAAGGGGTAGAGTTGGGATTCCAAGCCCTTCTGCTCTGAGGTCTCCTCCACCCAGCCCGGCTCCTGCTCTGACTCCTTTGGGCCTCAGTTTACCACCCAGGGAAGTGGATCCAGGGTAATACTAACCTTCCAACAGGGATAAAGATGTAGAAGATGGCCAGCACTCGGGTTCGCTGGTCCCTCACGAAGAGGTCTCCCAGGACGGTGGGCGCAATGGTGGAGTAGCTGGCAGTGCCAGTGCCCACCACCCCCCGGGATAGGAAGAAGAGCCAGGAGTACTGGGCAAACAGGCACAAGACTGCAGTGAGTTCCAGAAGTCACCCTCGGGGCAAGGGGACCTGAGGATCTGTCAGAGGGACCGAGGGCATCTGGTGACACGTGCCCCAGGGCAGGAGGAGGAGATCAGGGCTCCAGAGACCTCACTATCCTCCCAGTCCAGGTTCCCCAAACCACACGGGTGCCCCCTGCTGGCGGCCACAGCCACCCCCAACCCCCTGCCCCGAGTAGCCCTCTGCCTGGGCAGCATCTGTGCTAACCAGGCCAGGTCCCGCAGGCAGTAGCAGTTACCCTCACCCCCAGCCCCAGCACAGTCGGGCGGAAGTGAAGCCATGGGCAGCAGCGGGAGATGCCAGAGAGAAAGGCCCCTGTTAAGCAAGTCCAACAGCCTGTTCAGAAGGCCCCTCTCTCAGCCCTTAGAAGACAATCCCCCAGCCAGCCTGGAGCCTGCAATGGAGCCGAAGCAGCTCTGCTGGGGCTGGATCAGGGAGGAAGAAGGTGGGGGAGGGCCCCCCGGGGACCTGGGAAGGGGTGAGGGCACCTACCCGGGGCGAGATGAAGGAGCTGGAGAGGCCTGCTCCTGACCAGAGCAGGATACCTAAGCTCAGCGTCGCCTTGCGGCTGTGTCGGTCGCCCAGGTAGCCAAACACAGGTGCAGACAGCAGCAGGCAGCCGACGAAGACTGAAGGAGACACGCAGGGGGCAGCATGCATCCCCGGCTCAACAAAGGCGGAGGGGGGTGGGGGCGGGGGGCAGATGGGTCCAGCAGGCCCAGAAAAGGGAACCGGCTCAGACACCACAAGCTTGGCAGTGGGTGGAGGTCGGGAGGAGGAAAAGATAAGGTGAATCCCCCAATCCCCACCACTGCCCAGAGTCAGGGGGACTGGGAGGGAAGGGTGGGGGCAGGGCCCCGACTCAAATCTCAGTTCTGCTGCTTGCTCTCTGTGCAGCCTTGGGTTACTAACTCCACCTCTCTGAGCACCAGCCCAACAGTGGAGAAGTCAACATCCCCCTCCCAGGCCGTGTAAACGTGAGAAAGAAGTGAACACAGAGCCCGGCGTGGAGCTGCCAGGGCCCTGTGTCTCGGAGAACTCTCAGGGATTTTGCTCTCAAACGCCTGCTGGAGGCAGGGCGTGGAAGGCAAGAGGGGGCGGGGTGCGGGCCAGGTGCCTGCTCCGAGCAGATGAGCGCGGTTTAGAATGAGTACAGTGATTATAAACCAGCGGCCCCTGGAGGCTGGAAAAGATTTGGTCTTCCTAAGTAGGTGAAACATTCCCCTGACGCTGCAGTTGTATTTATACCGTTTTTTAAAGTACTAAACGCTTATGAATTGGTGACTGGATTAGTGAAGCGTTTGCTATTCTGCGAAGACAAAGAAACTGCCACGTTTTTGCTTGACTATACCACGTGGATAGCTACCTTCACTGTTTCTGTTCCTCAAATAAAATCGCCTCCACCCTCCTCCGCTGCCTCCGAGAGCCGCCAGGTGGCCTGGGCAAGGTCTGACCCTCCTCCACCCGGTCCCACCACCCAAGGGCCTTAGGCTTTGGGGGGCCCCGCCCAGCGTCTGCGGCTTCATTCAGGAGCACAGATGATTGACATTTCCTGAGCCCAATGAATGTCCAGATTCGTCCCAGCTCAGGTTCCAGCCCCTCCCACTTTGCCCTGACCCGCTCTAGTATTGGGTTGAGCCATAGGCAATTGCGGAAATTAAGCCACTTTTGACCTACAAAAACGGTAGTTTAATATGCTTTGACCTAATCCTCCGTTGAGAAAGGTCTTTGGTGTGAACGGCATTTAAATATATAATAACTACTGCCAAAATAGGCCTCCAAAAAGGCTGTATCAATTTACACTTGAATAGAAGCATGTATATTGCTTGCTGACACTTGCTAGGATCAATCGATTTATTTTTGTTCGTTTAACGGTTGAAACACAAACGGCGTCTCGCTGACGTTTTAATCTGCATTGTTCTTTTTCCAAGTGAGGCTGAGTAGCAGTCTCTGTGTTCACATCCTCTGCCTATTTTTCTATCGGGCTCTTTGTTGATCATTTTCTCCCAGTCCTTTATATTTGTTTTAAGGACTTAAAATGCAAATTCTGCGACTGAATACCTGGGCTCACATCCTGACCCCACCACTTCCTAGTTGTGTGACTTTGGACAAAATCCTTAACTCTCCTGTTTCCCTTTTATCAACTACAGAGTACAATAGTAATAGTGCTTCCCCCATAAGGTTATGGGGAAGATTAAATAAAATAAAGCATATAAAAGGCAGTGACAGGCTTTATGTAAACGCCCAACAAATGTCATCTATTATTATTGCTAATTGCACTTATAGTTTCAATCACCATCATACAGAAGAATTTAGCTTTGATGTAGTCAAATTTATCAATCTTCCTCTGGGGGGAGTCATTTTGTGTCTTGTTAATGCACATCTTCTTTACCTAAAGCTTATAAAATATTTCCCCAAATCTCATACTTTTATGAGATTTGGGGTAGGGATCCTTTACAGGATATAAACACCTTAAACCTGCAGATCTCCTGGGAGTAGAAGCCTGCCCCTAAGTGGAAGGCAGGCACGCCTTCGCTCTCCAGATTCAAATCACTTCTGTGACAAGGTGTGAGTAATTAAGGAGCACAGGGTTCAGAGAAGGACTCTATAAGCAGCTACCTGGATCTGAATCCCAGCTGTCACTTACCAGCTGTGTGACCTTCAGCAAGCCCCATAGCCTCTCTGTGCCTCAGGTTCATCATCCATAAAATGGGCATAATAATAATCCCTGCCTCGTGGGATTGTTGTGAGATTAAATGAGTTAATGTTATTAAGCCCTTAGAATAGCACCTGGCACATGGTAAGGGCCACATCAGTGTTCGTTTTAAATATTGTAAATCAGTTAACTAACTCCAGCAGCTTCTCTGTCCCATAGCGGTGGGGCAAGGGGTGTCTGACCACTGCTTCCCCCCACCTTCCACCCCACTCTTAGAGCTACACCGTGCCCTCTGAGTCATCGGTTTCCTCCAGTCTACAACCCTGCGGACAGACAGCAGGGTGGGTCTTAGGGCCATTGCATGGTGACCCAGAAAGGTGAAAAGACTCACCTGAGGTCACTGGGGACAAGCCTGGTCATCAGGCCTCCAAGCCCACTGCCCTTTCCACACACCTCTTTGGGCTGCTTCTGCAGAGAAACCCCTTCCCTTCATCCAATCTCAAACACACACACTCACACGCACACGCACATTCCCCACTACACACTCACAAGCACGTCCCCGTGTTCACAGGCTTCCTCCCGCTCTCTCTCATACACACAAACTTCTCCCTCCCCGCAACTCACTTATCAGGGGCCTTGTACTAATAATCCTGTTCACCATGGTAAGAACCAGGGAAGGGAAATATTGACTCAGATTCCATTATCTGTTTAATCTAGAAGGTTGTGGGTATTGAACCAAGATAGTCTCCCTTTGGCTACAATATGACTGGAAGATGAGCACCAGCTGCCTGCCTCAGCCCCGAGACAGGAGCAATTGGAAAATACGGTGGTCTAACCAGTGATCTACCTCTTTTGCTCAGTGCCTCGGTTTACAGAACTGTGTACCCTTTTGCATGTTTTCAGCTGACATCTGAGGCATTTTTATCATAAGTTTAAATAGTTGAGAAGGATGTGATTTCCAGCATGATTGTATTTTTTAAACTATATTTTCATCCAAATCCTTAGGGCTGCAGATCAAGCTCATTCAGTTTATGGGAAATGTCTACCATAAAGGCTTATGGGCAAAGCCAGTCCTCATTTGCCAAATCAGTAGGACAAATCAGACTGGTTGTCTGTAAGAAAGATATTAAAATGTTGGCTTCATTTTTTTAACTGAAATAAATGTGTTGATACCCATCCCTGAGACAACCATCTCACTTCTGAATTCTCAATCGTAGATAAACAGTAGACTGTCACACACGAGCAGGACAGCTAGATAAGGCTTGGCGCCTTGCCATCCCTGGGTTTGTAGCCTGGAGGAAACATCCCCAATTGGTTTCTACCAACGCTCTCTCTGCCCTGCTCCCAGGGCCTCGTCAACAGAAGCCAAACAGCCATGAGGGGTCCCTCTGTCTAGTACCCTGGAGGTTTTTACACCTAGTAAAACTCAGAATGGAGAGAGGTGTATTTTCCTGCCAAAAATGGTGGACAGGGATTTCCTTGGTGGTCCAGTGGTTAAGACTCCATGCTCCCAATGCAGGGAGCCCAGGGTTCGATCCCTGGTCAGGGAACTAGATCCACATGCCACAACTAAGACCTCGTACAGCCAAATAAATAAATAAATATTTTTTAAAAATGGTGGACAGGTGAGTATTAAAGGGGAGGTGGGAAAAAAAGAGCCAGATGCTTGTTCTCAGGCAGATCTATTTTAGGAAAGAAATATACGGGCTTGAGGATCTGTACATGAATTCTCTCAAAACTGTAAAGAACACACACGTGTATCCTGTGTTGTGACAGTGTGTGCACACATGTGGGTACATGTGCGTGTGCATGTGTGTGTCGCCATCCAGACATTGGGGAAAAGTTAATGGCTCGTGACCCCAACCGCCCCAGCCTTGGAATGGGAGGTGTGGCTGCTCCCCACTGCTGGAACGTAGGCCCCAGTGGCCCAGACCCCACCTGAGCCCACGTGCGGGGTACGTGTCTCTGTCTACCTTTTTGTTTTTGTTTTTTTTGGCTGCACCTCGAGGCATGTGGGATCTTAGTTCCCCAACCAGGGATCGAACCCATGCCCCCTGCAGTGGAAGCCCAGAGTCTTAACCACTGGACTGCCAGGGAAGTCCACACTGTCTGTCTGTCTGTGTCCTAGTGATCAGGTCCGTGAGAGGAAAGCACACGTCAGAAATTCTCAACCCCGGCTACAAAGCTGAGCTTAACAGACGTGAAAGATGAGTGACCAACTCCACTCGGGAGCCTTTTCCAGCCCCGGCTCCCGCTGCTTCTTCCACAACTCCTACCCTCAAACCCTAAGAGGCTGTTCAGGCACCAGATCTCAGCCTGTGCTGGCTCCTTCTCCGACCCAGACTGTCCCTCCCACCCAAATACCACCCATCCTCTGTGCCAAGGGACTCAGTGAGGCTCAGCCTGGCGCCCATTTCCCAGCAGCTGGAGATGGACACAGAACAGGACCTGCTGAAAGACCCCCACCCAGCATGAGCCCAGGGCCCCGGGCTGGGGATTCCCTCCTTACCTGTCTGAAGCAAACCAGCATCTCTGTCACTGATCTGAAAAAACTTCTGTATGTCCAACAGCACTCCTGTGGGCAGACGGACGGTGCTCAGGAAATGGGAAGTTGCCTGCCAGGCCTCTAAAGGCAGCTGCCCCTGCATTTGGGACAGGCCTGCAGCCGACCAGCACAGCACCGGTGTGGCACCCGGGCCCACTGTTCTCTTCCCCTCTCTCCCACACATGCACACAAACACACACACACACACACACACACACACACAGAGATACAGGAGCCAGCACATCCCAAAGGCACAGATATACACACACATTCATGCACAAGCGTGACACTTAGTCATGCAGGCACACAGACATGCAGACCCACACAGCTACATACAAACAGGCACACCCAGAGACGTATACTCCCAGAGGCACCGAGACACATACACGTACAGGAGCCTGCACTCACAGGCGTGTAAGCCCAGTCTCGTACACCCGGACATACGTACACTGAGATGTACACATAAAGACACACGCACAGGCGTGCATGCATTTGCACACATGCAGGGCTGCCATTCACATCATAGTCATAGTGACGGCAGCCATTCACTTAGACTACAGTGTAAATGAAAGTCCCTGGGATTGTGCAGCCCTGCTTGTATACAAACTCCAGACATTCATAGACATACATATACATGCATGAGCATGTACATGCAAAGGCATATGTGCCCTGGCCTGCACACATGCACACATAAGCATGTTCTTCCAGAGGCATGAACACACAAACATGGAGCGCCCGTGAGAGCTTCAGAGGGTCCCACTTAGATCCGACCTTGGCCCCTGAGGGTGGCAGGCTCTTGCTCTGAAGCCCCTCCAAGAGATTGCTAGGCCGAAATCCCCTCAGCCCCTTGGTGGTACTTCAGAGTTAGTCACGGTCCGAGGCACCTGCTCATCTGAGCTGTGAGGCTCTGGCCCTGTCATCACTTTGATTGAATTATGAGATGGCTGAGTGCCCTCAGTATCACTGTCCCCATTATACAGATGGAGAAACAGAGGCTCCAGCCACCTATGGCTGTACAGCTGGAATTAAGGGAGCTGGGTCTACCCTCCCATCCAGAGTCACAAATGGGGCCCTGCAGAAACACCCCCACGATGGAGAAGAAAGCCCCACATCCACATCTCTAAGACCAGACAGCAGGTGAAAAAGATGGAAGAAACAGAGAAGCAAAGCGAGAGGGCTTTGTTCTGATATTCACTTTGTACCCAATTGCCACAGCGTCCAGATACCAACTTGTATGTCTTGCCTTCCCTTTTTTTTTTTTTTAAATTAATTAATTTATTTATTTATATTTTTGGCTGTGTTGGGTCTTCGTTTCTGTGCGAGGGCTTTCTCTAGTTGCAGCAAACGGGGGCCACTCTTCATCGCGGTGCGCGGGCCTCTCACTATCGCGGCCTCTCGTTGCGGAGCACAGGCTCCAGACGCGCAGGCTCAGTAATTGTGGCTCACGGGCCTAGTTGCTCCGTGGCATGTGGGATCTTCCCAGACCAGGGCTCGAACCCGTGTCCCCTGCATTGGCAGGCAGATTCTCAGCCACTGCGCCACCAGGGAAGCCCCCTTCCCTTTTAATACTTTTACTTACACGAATTAAACATATTCATTGGCAAGAGACAACACAGATAAACAAAGTAAATGGCTAAGTAAAAATTCTCTCTATTCGCACTCATTTGGGGGAATGGGACTCAGCCCCCTGTTCTGGCTGCTCCTGGGCTCCTCCCGGTCCTGCGCTGCTCTGGAGGCAGGCGGGGGCCCAGTGCAGGCCCAGCCTTGTTTTTTGTTTTTTGTTTTTTGTTCGTTTTTCTTGGCTGCGTTGGGTCTTCATTGCTGTGCGTGGCTTTCTCTTGTTGCGACGAGCTGGGGCTACTCTTCGTTGCGGTGTGCAGGCTTCTCATTGCAGTGGCTTCTCTTGTTGCGGAGCATGGGCTCTAGGCGTGTGGGCTTCAGTAGTTCTGGCACTCGGGCTCAGTAGTGGTGGCTCATGGGCTCTAGAGCGCAGCCTCAGTAGTTGTGGCACACAGGCTTAGTTGCTCCGCGGCATGTGGGATCTTCCCGGACCAGGGCTCAAACCCGTGTCCCCTGCATTGGCAGGCGGATTCTTAACCACTGTGCCACCAGGGAAGTCCCAGCCTTGTTTTTATCTTTCCTCTGTCCCTCTGGCCTCCCAAAGACCTGCTTCACACCAGAGAATTCTTGTGGCTGATAATCACCTGCTCCAACCGTCCCCAGGCACTCTGTGGGGTTTCACTTCCCCTGGCCTCCCTCAGCCCCATAACCACAGCCTTGCTACTCACACAGCCGGAGGAATTCCCATCAGGGAAAAGTGCCTGCCTCAGGCCGGGAGGACGCAGGGACTGACAGCCCAGCGGCCTCCCAGGAAAGCAGGGATCCCAGCCTGCGGGGCTGAAAGAGCTCCATACGCCTGGTTGCCCCCTCCCCCCCCCTTCATGCCCTCCACCCCCAATCCAACTCAGGCCTCCTCAGCTCCAGTCTAATCCATAGTGGTAGCCTCCAACTGACCTCCCCGTCTCCTCTTGCCTCCACCTCAACTCTGATTACAGTCTCTCCACTTGCTCCCCACAGCCTCAGCAGAAAGTGCAAGCTCCCAGCCTGGCCCCCAAGAAACCTATGATCCAGCCCCAAACACCCTTTTAGAATAAGTTGCTGCCTCCCCCAGCTCCTCTCCTGATCAGAGCATGCACTTTGGCCCAATGTGCTTTGGCTCACGCTGACCCCTCTCTCTGAACGCCCTTGCCTGACCCCATTCCCTGCTTTACCGATTTTTTCAGCCTTCAAGACCCAAACCACATGCCCCTCCTCTGTGACTTCTGTCGGAACCCTCAGTTTTTCGTCCTGGGGCTGCCCAAATGATGCTCTCCCGGGTCTGTCCTGGATTAGAGCCACTTCTACATGTGTCCTGTATCCCTCTGAGCTCCTCGAAGACAGACGCACCCACTGGGTCTGGTGCTCTCTGCAACCCTAGTCCCATTCATTCCACAGCTGCGAGCTGGTAACTGATGAATCCATAGCCTGGCCTCGGAGGAGGGCCCCGCCTGCTGCAAGCACCTCCTCGGAGCTCCCCAGGCCCCTCTGTCCCTCTGCCCCATGAGGCTCATTCCTGAGTTCAGGAGCTACAAGGTTGACTTCCCCTCCCCTGGGTCCCCAAGGCCCACCAGAGGGTCCCCAAGGCCCATAGTGCTCAGTCGATCTTGAATGAAACCGTGATCAAGAGAGAAAAGAAGGCTGAATTTTGAATGAATGAATGGACGAATGAATAAGTCCATGAGTGAGTGACATGATGACACAGTAGGTTGAGCCCTGGGGCCTACAGGAAGGAAGGCAGAATGTGCAAAGTTTGCACGCAGCCTGCTGCCCCAGAAACAACCAGCCAGCTAGTTCTTGCTTGGGAGCAGGGCCAGGCTGCCCTGTCCTCCACGACCTCACCCCGACATTCCCCCCAGAACCGCCAGAACTTTGCCCGAGGCCCAGCCCTCCCTGCTGTCCTCACCCACCCACCACCATTGTGCACCCACACCTGGGTGCACATACAGTCTGGGGCTGGACTGGGAACTCATTTGGCCCTCCCCCATTTCAGGCCGGGCTGAAACCACCCCCGGGGGTAAGAATAGCAAGGATGTGCTGCACAAGAAGAAAGTCTGCCGGACAGAAGGCCACTGTGGATACACAGTGCCGGCTGGTGGCAGGGCAGACAGCGGGTAGATGGGCAAGTGCCGCCCAGGACGCCCGTCCCTTTCCTCACCTGCAATGATGAACCAGTTCATGTAGTTCAGGAGGTTGATGTAGCAGAGCACGGCAGCAGCCACGTATGCTCTCCAGCGGGGCAGGCTCCAGGGGGTGGGCGTGGATGGAGAGGGGCACGGACCTGAGCCCATGGCCTCTGAGTGCCCGCCTGGCCCCGGGGACCAGCCCTGAAGCCCCTCGGGCCCAGGTTCCCCGCATGCTGCGGACATGCCCCCAGCCTCGCCAGCCTGCAGCTCTCGTCCCGGGATGGGTGCCGGGGTAAAGACTCATCAGCTCTGCACCAAGTCACTTCCTGTGGGCTCCCAGCCTCCCAACCTCAAAGCAGCTGCCCTAACCGCTCAGTATCTTACTGCAGGTCTCTACTGGGCCCAGTGCAGCCTCGAAGGTGAGATTTCACCATCCGCAGCCCCTGAGGCCTGCTGGGGGGAAGAGAGCTCCTGGCCCCACCACCCAGGGTAGCTGGTCCTTTTGACCTAGCCTGGGGCTATGGTAGCTGCCGTGAGAAAGAGAAGCTTTGCAGGACAGGAAGTGAGATGAGTCTCCCAGAGAGAGTCCCACTCGCTGTGGGAAGGTCTGGCTGCCGCACATGAGATGGGCTGTGAATGAGGGACTCGAACCCGGGTCAGATCAGGAGGGCTGGGTGTTGGCCAGGAGAGCGACACTGGACTGGACCGGAAGCAGAGGCTACCCTGCTCCTGCGTAAGGTCCTATCTGGAGAAACAAAGACAGTGAGGGGCGGCCGACAGGAAGGCAGCCTGTGGGCAAAACTCAACATTGAATGTGAAGTTTAGGGGGAGATTTTTGATGAGGGGCAAGATATTGG
The DNA here is from genome assembly GCF_965194825.1 of Balaenoptera physalus. NCBI lineage: Eukaryota > Metazoa > Chordata > Mammalia > Artiodactyla > Balaenopteridae > Balaenoptera > Balaenoptera physalus. Next base: position 53,411,784 of record NC_138901.1, on the reverse strand, counting down.
CATGCTCTTAAAGTGTCTCTTTACAGGTTGTTTATTAGTAGCAGGTGGGGGGAAGGGTAACGATACAGGAGGAGAATCAGGCGACATCTTGACCAAAGGATTAAAATAGCATCACCAATGAGGGGCAGGATTCCCACCAGGAATGCATGACCCCAATCTAATCACATGGAAACATCAGACAAACTCAAATGAGGGACACTATTTTTTTAGTAGACTTTATTTTTTAGAGCAGTTTTAGGTTCACAGCAAAACTGAGCAAAAGGTTAGGATTTCCCATTTACCCCTCTGCCCTACACATGCATAGCCTCCCCTATTATCAGCACCCCACCCCCCCGAGTGGGACATTTGCTTCAACTGATGAACCTGACCCATCATTATCACTCAGAGTCCATAGTTTACATTAGGGTTCATTCTTGGTGTTGTACCTTCTATGGGTTTGGACAAACGTACCACATGTACTCACCATTACAGTGTCTTACAGAACAGTTTTATTGCCCTAAAATCCTCTGTGCTCTGCCTATTCATCCCTCCCTCCCCTCATCCTCTGACAACCACTGATATTTTTACTGTCTCCATAGTTTTGCCTTTTCCAGAATGTCATATAGTTGGAGTCTTACAGTATGTAGCCCTTTCAGATTGGCTTCTTTCTCTTAGTCATTTGCATTGAAGTTTCCTCCATGTTGTTTCACGGCTTGAGACCTAATTTCTTCTTCTTCTTCTTTTTTAAAAAATTTATTTATTTAATTTATTTATTTTTGGCTGCACTGGATCTTCATTGCTGCGCGGCTTTCTCTTGCTGCGACGAGCAGGGGCTACTCTTCGTTGCGGTGTGCGGGCTTCTCATTGCAGTGGCTTATCTTGTTGCAGAGCACGGGCTCTAGGTGCAGGGGCTTCAGTAGTTGCGGCGCGCGGGCTCAGTAGTTGTGGTGCACGGGCTTGGTTGCTCTGCGGCATGTGGGATCTTCCCGGACCAGGGCTCGAACCGTGTCCCCTGCATTGGCAGGCGGATTCTTAACCACTGTACAGCATTTTAAATGCATTATCTCATTTGATCTCCCAACACCTCTATACGGTAAATACTGTCATTTCCTCCATTTCTGGGATGAAACTGAGACTCAGAGGGGCTTAAGTGAACTGCCCACAGCCACGGCTAGTACCCACTGGAATCAGAACGGGAGCCCAGATCTATCTGCCAGCAGCTCTTAGTCCAGCCCCAGCTCTCCAGCACTGCTTCATAAAGACCATGTAGGGAGAGACCTCTAGCCCCTGGCTCTCCAGCCACTCAGTGTTTGAGAGAGGAGGACACCCTGTGTCTAAAGGTTGTGCCCTGAGTTAGAAACCATCCCATCCCCCTCCTCCCCCTGCACCTGCTCCGGCAGTGAGGTCACTAGGGCTCCGTGCCCTGAGGCCTATCCCTGCTTCGGCAGAAATAAGCCCCCTTGGTCTTCTGGCAAGTGGACCTGTCCAAAAGAACCAAGACCTTGGGGGAGAGAGGGCTCTTCCTCCCTGGCCTTCTTTCCAGAAAGTTAGGGGAAGGGAGCAGATGTTCTCTACTTCCTCATGGAAAAACAGAGGTCCAGGGAGGCAGCCCGCCACTCTGTACTGATACATGTGTGGCAGAGCTGGCGTGGTCCCAGGGCTCCAGGGCACCCCTGTGCGGACCTCTGCGGGCTCAAGTTCAGCTGGGCACCACTCCCTTATGTTTTGGGTCTTCCTTCGTGAGCGTGTGTCTCGTTCGTGGTTGTCTCTCCAGAGCCTAACCCAGGGCCTGGCACAAAGTAGGTGCTTTAATTAACTGCTGGATTAAGAAATGAATGGGGGGCTTCCTTGGTGGCACAGTGGTTAAGAATCCTCCTGCCAATGCAGGGGACACGGGTTCGAGCCCTGGTCCGGGAAGATCCCACATGCCGCGGAGCAACTAAGCCCGTGTGCCACAGCTACTGAGCCTGCTCTCTAGAGCCCGTGAGCCACAACTACTGAGCCCACGTGCCACAACTACTGAAGCCCGCTTGCCTACAGCCTGTGCTCCGCAACAAGAGAAGCCACCGCAATGAGAAGCCCGCGCACTGCAACAAAGAGTAGCCCCCGCTCGCCACAACTAGAGAAAGCCCGCGCACAGCAATGAAGACCCAATGCAGCCAAAAATAAATAAATAAAATAAATAAATTTATAAAAAAAAAAAAAAAAAAGAAACGAATGGGCTCTTCCGCCGCCATTTTAAATCCAGCTCCATACAACCTTCTGCCGCCGCTGCTTCCGCGACACGGATTGCGCGCAAGCGCCTCCCGGCCGACAACTCAGCCGCTATGGAAGGCATGAACGAGTACAGCAACATAGAGGAATTCGCAGAGGGATCCAAGATCAACGCGAGCAAGAATCAGCAGGATGACGGTAAAATGTTTACTGGAGGCTTGAGCTGGGATACAAGCAAGAAAGATCTGACTGAATATTTGTCTCGATTTGGGGAAGTTGTAGACTGCACAATTAAAACAGATCCAGTCACTGGAAGATCAAGAGGATTTGGATTTGTGCTTTTCAAAGATGCTGCTAGTGTTGATAAGGTTTTGGAAATGAAAGAACACAAGCTGGATGGCAAATTGATAGACCCTAAAAGAGCCAAAGCTTTGAAAGGGAAGGAACCCCCTAAAAAGGTTTTTGTGGGTGGATTGAGCCCAGATACTTCAGAAGAACAAATTAAAGAATATTTTGGAGCCTTTGGAGAGATTGAAAATATTGAACTTCCCATGGATACAAAAACAAATGAAAGAAGAGGATTTTGTTTTATTACATATACAGACGAAGAGCCAGTAAAGAAATTGTTAGAAAGCAGATATCATCAAATTGGTTCTGGGAAGTGTGAAATCAAAGTTGCACAACCCAAGAGGTATATAGGCAGCAACAGCAACAACAAAAAGGAGGAAGAGGTGCTGTAGCTGGTGGACGAGGTGGTACTAGGGGTCGTGGCCAAGGTCAGGGCCAAAACTGGAACCAAGGATTTAATAACTATTATGATCAAGGATATGGAAATTACAATAGTGCCTATGGTGGTGATCAAAACTATAGTGGCTATGGCAGCTATGATTATACTGGGTATAACTATGGGAACTATGGATGTGGACAGGGATATACAGACTACAGTGGCCAACAGAGCACTTACGGCAAGGCATCTCGAGGGGGTGGCAATCACCAAAATAATTACCAGCCATACTAAAAGGGGACGTTGGAGAAAACAGGAAGAGATTGCTAAAGTAACCCATCTTGTAGGACGACATTGAAGATTGGTCTTCTGTTGATCTAAGATGATTATTTTGTAAAAGACTTTCTAGTGTACAAGACACAACTGTGTCCAACTGTATATAGCCGCCAATTAGTTTCTGTTTTTACTTTGTCTTTTGCTATCTGTGTTATGACTCGACGTGGATTTGTGTTTATACAAATTTTATTTGTATGATTTCATGTTAAACCTCAAATAAATGCTTCCTTCTGTGATTGTTTTTCTGCGTCAGGTACTAAATAGCTCTGTAAAAGTGTAATTTTAAATAAGCAATAATTAAGGCACAGTTTATTTTGTAGGGAGTGTTGATCCATAGGGAGAAACTGGTGCTTTACAAATAGCCAGCTATAGTGTCTACTCTGTTCTCTTTTTGTTAGATGTATTCTATGTTCTAAGGCTTCATTTCCCTGTTAACTGAGGCTTCCACATACCTTTAAGTAATGTTGTTTTCTCTCTGTGTATCTGGAGACTTTGTCATGAAAGTTTCTGTGGCGTAGTTATAGTGTTGTGATGAGTGGAAGCTTTCTAGTAGACCGTAAGTCTTCTGGTTATATTTTGAAAAGTAACTTTTTAATGGCACAAAGCATGCTGGTAGCTCCTTTTATGAATAGAAAATATTTTGCTTTGTTCTTGTCTCTGGAAAGGCATTTGTTATGACTTGCTGTATTCAGTGGTCTGCTAGAAGAGAGCTTTGGCTAATCATAATACCATAACTTTGTTTTCTTGATTAAACTGTCTGAATATACCCAGGGGAAAAAACACTTGAACTGTGTTATAGGAGCCACAGTTTAAGAATATCAGATGTAGTTACATTTAACACAAGGATTTTGGCAAATAGGTATGAAGTTACTAAAGTTTGAACAAAAGTTAGATTAAAATATTCGACGTAGTGGATGAGTAAATTAATTGTATACTATTCTGTTGGTATTATGTCACAGCAAGCACCAAACTGAACAAAATGTTTTCTGTTGGGGCATTTTTAGGAAGCTGTATTGGGTGTTAACTGTTACGTGGTGTGAGTTCTCAAAAAATCATGGTAGTAAGTTTCATCATTTTTAGTGCAGTTAGTGCATGAGCTGAAGAGTTAAGCATATCCATGTTCAAACGTAAAAGGAATAGTGGGGAAAGGTATCCCTTAAATCTTATGTAAATGCAAATCTAAGTGTGACCAAGTCATGTCATTACAACAGATCTTCTGGTGCATTAAAAAAAAAAAAACAGCTTTAGCTCTAGATTTTGGAGGATGTCCTGGGTAAATTCAAGTTTTGAATTTTACATTCAGTGTAGTTATTGAATTTAAGGTTTTTGTTTTTGTTTCTGTGGTTCCATGTTAGCCATTAGGATTGGCATACATGTTCACATGTGGAATAGTTGACCTCACCTTCAACCAAGTGTAAATTTTTTTATGCTAATGAACCTGCCTTGTTTTATTTGGTGCCTGCAACTTTCTTTGTTCCGATGATGTTTGTACTTGCTGGGCTATCAAGTTACAATGCTTTTGGCGTTTTGCTCCTGTTTTGCTATTTGACCTTACACCTAGGCCAAGTACCAATGCTGGCTATTGCAAGGGATTGTTTGATTCTTTCAACATGCAACCTTAGGGAACAGAAAGGAGATTTTCATTTTAAGTTACGTTGTCAAAGTCAGGTGCAGTGTCTTTAGGGCAGTGAATCCTGTAAATTCAAATTTATGATTAGGTGACAAGTTGACATTGAGATTGTCCTTTCCCTGATCAAAAATGAATAAAGGCTTTTTAAACAAAATCCAAACTCTTCAGTCAAGTCTTGATATATATGACTTTGAAGAAATACACTACATCTAGAGATTATTGTCTGAGATCTTTTAGAAAAACTGAAGTACTTATGACAAACATAATTAACCTGTATATTCTTAAATATGCTTCCTGAGTTGTTTTGAGCAAGTTTTATGTGTTGCTACTCACCCTGAAAGAAACCTAATTAGCAGTTTTGTTGATTAACACGTTAGTATTCTGTAGTCTGATGGCTACATTTACAAGATTAGGGATTAAGAGTTAAAATGTCATTGGGATACTAACATGGATAAGCAGAGCATTTATTTCATTCTCTTCCATGCATCTTTTTCATAATGGTGACAGTAACGGGACCCTTTTGCTAATCTTATAAATTTCAATACAAAGAAGCCTGAGAAATTAATTGCTATAGGTTGCAAGTATTTGATAGGATGTCCACCACAGGATACTACGTTTCACTGATTAAAAAGGTGATTCAAGGACACTGCAATTATAATTGAATTTTTAAATGTCATTTTATATAAACTGCAATTTTTAGTTACAAGTGTGTGTGTATGTGCGTTTCTACCATTTGAATTGCTCCTAGTGTTAAGCGAAGTCAGGAAATGTCATTCTGTAAAAATCTCTCAAACTTTCCAACTTAATAGAATTGCTATCTACTGTGGTCTCAACTTTCTGAGCAAAAGCGATACAACTTTGTTTTCATGTAAAGTCATTCAAAAGTGTATTGCCAGAAAAATGTGGGCTGTTCTTTAGGATTGGTTGAGGTTTTATATTTTTCTTTGTCTTGAAATAGTCAGATGTGGGATTTCAGTGAGTTTTGGTTGAATAGAAAAAAGTTGAAACTTAAAAAAAAAAAAAAAAAAAGAAAGAAATGAATGGGTTCCTCTAAGCTTCAAGTCTGCTCATCTGTAAAATGAAGACCGAGATGCTTGTGCCGCGAAGAGTCAGCCAGAGCTTTCCCGGCGTGGGCATCAGCCCAAAGGGTGAGTTTCCTTTCTCCTCTAGACTCTCATCTCTGTTCTGACCTCAAGCTCGGGGAGGGACCTGGGGACCACAGATGTCCCTGGTGTGCGCCCCAGCTCACGGACACCATGCCCCCAACTGCTTCCTTTTCAGATTCTGAAGAGCGCCTTGAGGCCAGGGAAGGGAGCAGGTCCTACCAGCCCAGGGCAGGGACTTGGAGCCCCGGGACCCGCGCTGACGCAGGCGAGCAGGGTGCCACCGGCTGCCCCTTTGGCAGGTTCTCATTTCTTCTTAGTGCTGCATAATATTCCATTGTCTGGATGGACCGTGGTTTATCCATTCACCTCCTGAAGGGCATCTTGGATGCTTGCAAGTTTTGGCAATTATAAATAAAGCTGATAAAAAACATCCACGTGCAAGTTTTTGTGTGGCCATAAGTTTTTAACTCCTTTGGGTAAATACCAAGAAGCACAATTGCTAGATCAGATGGTAAGAGTATAGAAGACTATTTTTTTTAAAGGAACTGTATTATTCAAAATGTCAAGGTCACAAAAGACTAAGAAAGACTGAGGGATTGTTTCACATTAAAGGAGATGAAAGAGATATGATAATTAAATGCAACATGGGATCCTGGACTGGGTCCTAAACTGGAGGATGAAATGCATATTATTGGCTCAATTGGTAAAATTGGAATGTAGACGATAGATTAGGAAGAAATAGATCAGTGTTGAATTTACTGAAGTTGATGACTGTACTACGGTTACGTAAGTGAAATCCTTGCACTGAAGCATTTAGGGGTAAAGGGTCATCCTGTAAGCAACTTACATTCGAGTGGTTCAGGAAAAAAAAAAAAAGATATAGCAAGAAAGCAAATGGGGCAAAATGTTAATAATAGATGAATTTGGGTAAAGATTGCTTGGGTTTCTTTGTACTATATTGTAATTTTTCTGTAAGTTGAAAATTATTTCTAAATAAAAAGATAAACCACAAAATGACAAACAACTCAATTAAAAATGGGCACTGGGGCTTCCCTGGTGGCACAGTAGTTAAGAATCCATCTGCCAGTGCAGGGGCACGGGTTTGAGCCCTGGTCCAGGAAGATCCCACATGCCGCGGAGCAACTAAGCCTGTGAGCCACAACTACTGAGCCCGTATGCCACAACTACTGAAGCCCACGAGCCTAGAACCCGTGCTCCGCAACAAGAGAAGCCACCGCAATGAGAAGCCTGTGCACCACAACGAAGAGTAGCCCCCGCTCACTGCAACTAGAGAAAGCCCACGCGCAGCAACGAAGACCCAACGCAGCCAAAAATAAAATAAATAAATAAAAATTTTTTAAAATCTACAAACAATAAATGCTAGAGAGGGTGTGGAGAAAAGGGTACCCTCTTACACTTTTGGTGGGAATGTAAACTAATACAGCCATTATGGAGAACAGTATAGAGGTTCCTTAAAAAACTAAAAGTAGAACTACCATATGACCCAGCAATCCCACTCCTGGGCATATACCCAAAGAAAACCATAATTCAAAAAGATGTATGCACCCAAATGTTCATTGCAGCACTATTTACAATATCCAGGACATGGAATCAACCTAAATGTCCATCAACAGAGGAATAGATAAAGAAGATGTGGTATATATATACAATGGAATATTACTCAGCCATAAAAAGGAACAAAATTGTGTCATTTGCAGAGACATGGATGGATCTAGAGACTGTCATACAGAGTGAAGTCAGAAAGAGAAAAACAAATATCATATGCTAACACATATATGTGGAATCTAGAAAAATGGTATAGATGATCTTATTTGCAAAGCAGAAATAGAGACACAGACATAGAGAACAAACATATGGATACCAAAGGGGAAAGGTGAGGGGTGGGATGAACTGGGAGATTGGGATTGACACATATACACTATTGATACTATGTATAAAATAGATAACTAATGAGACCCTACTGTATAGCCCAGGGAACTCTACTCAGTGCTCTGTGGTGACCTACATGGGAAGGAAATCCAAAAAAGAGGGGTTATATTTATACGTATAGCTGATTCACTTTGCTGTACAGCAGAAACCTACACGGCAGTGTAAAGCAACTATACTCCAATTAAAAAAAAAAAAGGTGAATCATAGAATGCCACATGACCCAGCAATTCTACTCCTAAGCATATGCCCAAAAGAACTGAAAATAGGGGTTCAAAGAAACACTTTCACATGAATGTTCATAGCAGTGCTATTCACACTTGCCAAAAGGTGGAAACAAATGTCCATCAACTGATCAATCAGTAAACAAAATGTGGTGTATACCTGCAATGGAATATTAATCAGCCATAAAATGCAATGAGGTCCTGACCCGTGTACAACGTGGCTAAACTTCAAAAACACACTAAGTGAGAGAAGCCAGACACAAAAAGTCACACACTATATGATTCCATTTACATGAAATACCCCAAATAGTTAAGTCTATAGAAATAGAAAGCAGATTAGTAGTTGCCAGGGGCTGAGAGGAGGGAATGCTTCATAGGTACAGGGTCTCTCTCCTTTGGGGTGATGAAAATGTTTCGGGGACTTGATAGAGGTGATGGTTGCACAATATAGTGAATGTAACAAATGCCACTGAATTGCACGCTTTAAAACGTTTAAAATTTTATGTTATGTGAATTTCACTTCAATTTTTTTTTTAAGTTAAAGCAAACAAACAAAAAACCAGTCTGGTGACATGGCAAGGAAACGAGCTTTGCCGTCTGCCGAGCCTGGATTCAAATTCCGATTTTGCTTCTTCCTAGTTGTGTACCTTGGGCAAGTCCCCAGTCTCTCTGAGCCTCAATGTTCTCACGTGTGATACAGAGAGAAGAATATGTGCTGGAGGGGTTAACTGTGAGGATGAACTGAGATAAGTACGCGTAACATTCCCAGCATAGAGCCTGGCACATAGGAAGCATTCGGTGACAGTTATTATTGTTATGATGATGATGGTGTTGATGATGATGGTAGTGATTGGTCCTTGGCCTCTGCCATACAGTCCAACCACAAACCCCATGTGGATGGTCTTTGTGAAACATAAGGAAGTTCAAAATCAGGCCTTCCAGCCTGAGCACACGCAGGCAGGCTGGCATCATGGCTAAGATCCTAACCCAGAGCCAGACTCACTACTCACTGACTCTTTGATCTTAGGCCAATCAACCTCTCTGTGCCTCTATTATCCCATCTATAAAATGGGGATGGGACTTCCCTGGTGGCGCAGTGGTTAAGAATCCACCTGCCAAAGCAGGGGAACACGGGTTTCAGCCCTGGTCCGGGAAGATCCCACATGCCGCGGAGCAACTAAGCCCGTGCGCCACAACTACTGAGCCTGCGTGCCCTAGAGCCCGTGTTCTGCAACAAGAGAAGTCACAGCAATGAGAAGCCTGTGCACCGCAACGAAGAGTAGCCCCCGCTCACCACAATTAGAGAAAGCCGGCGTGCAGCAACGAAGACCCAACGCAGCCAAAAATAAATAAATAAATAAATTTATAAAATGGGGATAACGATAGTACATACCTCATAGGGTTGTTGCGGCTTAAATGAGTCTGAAACGTGCCTAGAACTTTGCCTGGTGTTGAGGAAATGCTATGTCAGTGTTAAATAAAATAGGGTTTTCCCCGGCACACACAGATGAGACTTTGGTCTCAGCCCTGCCCTCAGGGCCGAGGAGTGACAGGCAGAGCTACACCCTCAAGTATGAGTACATGAGTGAGAACGCAAGCCTGCAAGCACACACACACACTCACGCTCATGCAAACTACACAAGAGCACTACGGCTAGTGAACACTGAGACACAGCTGCCCCCCATCCAGGGGCAGCTGCCCCAGACACACTGGTCATGGTCACCCCTTTCCAGGTCCAGCCCTCACTACGCCAGCCCAGAACGCCACCCTGCCTTGGCTTTCAGAGCAAGGGAGCAGCTCAAGGAGTCAGAACCCCCAGGATTGGTCAAATCCAGGAGACTGGGTGTTGGCCAGGAGCACAGCATCAGAATACGACCGACTGCCCTGGACTCCTCGGCTTCCAAAGGTGGGTTCCTACCAGGGATCAAGGATTTGACCTCTAGAGGGGCTCTGTATGAAGAGGCTTTGCCCCAGAGGCATTTTAGGAATAAAGCAGAAGAACATCACGTCCCAGGAGCAGGAGGCCGGCGGGGGGCAACACAGAGTCATGGATGACCATGTAGGAAGCCTGGGGTCCAACACTACAAGGGGCAAACAAGAGGCTTTCACTCTCTGCGCCTCAACTACCCTATCTGAATGTTGGTAACCATGGTGGTGGAGGGATTGGATGGCCCTAGAAGGTCCACTCGGCTTTGCAGTTTGTGTGTACGTCTCTCACTTGAAGGGACGGAAAGTAGGAGGTTTCAGGGTTGGTTAACTCAGTGGCACCATGGTCTACGGCCATACCACCCTGAACGCGCCCGATCTCATCTGATCTCGGAAGCTAAGCAGGGTCGAGCCTGGTTAGTACTTGGATGAGAGAACTCAGTGGCACCACGATGTCATCGAAGACGCCAGTGTTTTCCATCTTTCCTCTCTGAAATCTTTATAGTGTTGGCCTTTGAGTACTTATCTATTGCTGTATAACAACCCCCCCCCCAATGTATGGCTTTAAGCAACAATATTTATTATCCCTCATGGCTTCAGTGGGTCAGGAATTCAGGAGCAGCTTACTGGGGGTTCTGGCTCAGTCTCTCATGTGGGTGCAGTGAGATGTCACCTGGGGCTGTGCTCATCTGAAGGCTTGACTGGAGCTGGAGGGTCCACTTCCAAGGACCCCCATGGTTCACCCACATGGCTGGCAAGTCGGCGCTGGCTGTTGGCTCCTCTCTGCAGATCTGAGCGTCCCCACAGTGGGGTATGTGTCCTTACAGTGTGGTGGCTTGCTTCCTCCAGAGGGAGCAATCCAATAGGGATCAGGGCAGGAACTTCAATACCTTTCACAATCTAGCCCTCTAAGTCTGCATTCTGCTGTATTCTAATCGGTCACATAGGCCAGCCCTGATGCACTGCAGGAGAGGACTACACAAGGGCATGAATACAAGGAGGCAAAGCTACCTGGAGATCTTCTTGAAGGCTGGCTACCTCAGCCTTCATCTGCAGGTTTGCCCTCTTACATACAAGAAGGAAGATTTCTTTTCTTTTTTTTCTTTTTTTTAAGATTTTTTTTATGTGGACCATTTTTGAAGTCTTCACTGAATTTGTTACAATACTGCTTATGTTTTGGTTTTTTTGGCCGAGAGGCATGTGGGATCTTAGCTCCCTGACCAGGGATCAAACCCGCACCTCCTACATTGGAAGGTGAAGTCTTAACCACTGGACCGCCAGGGAAGTCCCAATAAGGAAGATTTCTCCTGAAATATGTTCATGTGTATTTATCAGAGAGGAAAATCTTCCCCAGAAATCCCCCAGCCAGCATCCCCTCAAGACCCTCCAGCCAGGTTTGAGCCAATGTCCGTGACCCAGCTGCAAGAGAAGCTGGGAAGGTGGGCCCCATGGGAGGCTGCCTCCGTTAGTAAAGAAGAGGAAGGAAAGTAGCCGTTGGGTGAGCAAACAACGTCTTTCACAGAAAGCTAACCACTTCGGTGCCCTACAAGAGGGAGTGACCACACTCCCAGGATAAGGGGGTGTCATGTGACCCTTTATATTTGGAGGGTTTAAACAAGCCCCTGGTGTGGGTTCCCAAGGAGAAAAGGAAATACTGTCCTAACCTGGGGCTCCTGAAGCTAGCGGGCACACTAACTATGGGCAAGTGTACAGGAAAGAGAGCTGCTACACACTGAGAGCCACAGGCTTGGGATCTCAAGCCTGCGAGCCCCTAGCTGAGTTTAGCCCATTTTCAAAAGGACACAACAGCATCCTTCACCAGCAAGTCCTATGGACTGGTTGGGATCAGGCTCCAATAGTGACACCATGTGGCCATAAGAAGCAACAGCAGGCATGAACTATTCCAGGCATAGTATAAACCCCCAAAGTTCATTGATAATTCAGGGTGGTCTCAAGATCCTGGATTTCTTGCTAATGAGACACATGCAAGCGTGAGTGATTAACTGGGAAAATAAGAGCTGTGATCATATTGTATCCCACATTATGGAACCGACCATTTTTATAAAGCATATACCCAGGGCAAAAGTATAGCAGCATATATCCCAAAGAGTTAACAGTACTTATCTCAGGCTCCTAGAATCATAGGTACTTTTTTTCCTTTCTTTTCTTTTCTTTTTTCTTTACTTGCCAATAGTAATAACAGCAAATATTAAATAGTACTCACCATGTGCTGGACCCTGCCAACTACCTGTGAAGTGCGTATGATAATTATACTTATTTTTTAGAATCAGAAACAGCCCCAAAGAGGCTAAATAACTGCCCCACCTGGTTCTGAACTCTGTGCTCCTCTCCTTTTTGCTATACTGTCTTTTTTTTTTTTTTTGCCCGCGCTTACAGGATCTTAGTTCCCCAACCAGGGATTGAACCCAGGCCCCAGTAGTGAAAGCACCGAGTCCTAACCCCTGGAACGCCAGGGAATTCCCTGTACTACCTAACTGTCTCATTTGTATATACCAAATTTTCTGCAGTATCTCACTTACATAATATTAAAAAAGAAAAAGTAGTGGCCTGTATAGTTTTTATGATCACACCAAAAAATAATGCTACGAAGCAAAACAAGATAAACATGACCGACCATGTGATATACCTGTGGCTAAGGCGGGATCAGGGCTGCTGGCGCTGCATGGGCACAGCTATACCAGAAAGGTCAGGATTTTGTGCCTGCAGAAGCCCACTTCCCCTCTTCACCTGGGCTCTCCTGTTGTTTTTTTTTTTTTTTCTTTTTTGGCCATACCACGAGGCTTGCAGGATCTTAGTTCCCCTATCAGGGATCAAAGCCAGGCCCCAGCAGTGAAAGAGCCGAGTCCTAACCACTGGACTTCCAGGGAATTCCCTGGGCTCTCTTGATTTGGTAGCAATTTTGAAAATTCCTCCTTTCCCTTGGAAGCTCTGAATACAAGGAGTAGCAGTTAATAGGGACCTAGCCCTGGTGAGCGGTGGGCCTGAATTGGGGGCAGGGTGAGGCCGAGGGAGGCTGCCCAACTAAAGGGAAGATGGGAAAAGAGAAGGAAAGGAAGAAAGGGAGAGGGAAAGAGGAAGTGGGCAGAGACAGATGAAAAAATGGAAGGGAATTCTCTAAACTTCCCCCATCCCCGGCTCTCAGTATTCCCTGAGCTTTCAATATCCACCCATTGGGCTCATGATGCCACCTCCTACTAGTGTTTCCAAACTCCAATCAGAGGTCACCTCCTCCAGGAAGCCTGCAGGCTTGGCTGAGTACTTATCTTTATCCTGAAACTTACTGCTCGTTATTGGGATTTTCTCTCTTTCCCATGAGTCAGTAAGCCCCTCAAAGGAAAGGCACTCTTTCTGCCTCCTCCAGAGTATGGCCCAGGCCTTGACCAGAGCAGCAAGACAGAATGGATGTTCTGAATAAGTGAATGAAACATGCTTCTCAGGTGACCAGCTGCACCAGCATGGGACTAATTATTTTCAGCAGAGGTATGTCTTTCTTTTTTTAAAAAAAAAATTATTTATTTATTTATTTATTCTTATTTTTCGCTGCGCACTGGCTTTCTCTAGTTGTGGCAAGCGGGGGCTACTCTTCGTTGCGGTGCGCGGGCTTCTCATTGCGGTGGCTTCTCTTGTTGCAGAGCACGGGCTCTAGGCGTGCGGCCTTCAGTAGTTGTGGCACATGGGCTCAGTAGTTGTGGCTCGCAGGCTCTAGAGCGCAGGCTCAGTAGTTGTGGTGCATGGGCTTAGTTGCTCTGCGGCACGTGGGATCTTCCCAGACCAGGGCTCTAACCCATGTCCCCTGCGTTGGCAGGCGGATTCTTAACCACTGAGCCACCAGGGAAGCCCCTCAGCAGAGGTATTTCTGTCGCTCCAGCCTTTACTAGCAAATAGCTAGAACTCTGTCCCCTTTTGAAAACATGACCCAACACACTTCTTCGGGGATCATGCAGAGGGTGGCGTGCTTGTGCACAGAACGTTCTCTCAAGTATAGAGCACCTAGGAGCTCTCTGCACACAAGGACACCTCTCTGTGGGGCTTCCGGCAGACCTGGGGAATCCCTGCACTAGTGTTCACAGCTCCCTTCCCTCTTGGTGTGGACCAGGATCTGAGGAGTGGAGCACAACCTAAGTGGTGGCCTGAGCTGTACACGGCACCAGGGACTTCCCTGGAGGTCCAGTGGTTAGGACTCTGCGCTTGCACTGCAGCGGGCACGGGTTCAATCCCTGGTCAGAGAACTAAGATCCCACCTGCCACATGGCGGGCGCAGCCAAAAATAAAAATAAAAAGTTAAGCTGGAGGCCCTGACTCTCTTGTTATTTAGGGCAATTTATTTTCCAGGGGCCAACCTAGACCCTCATGCAAAAAGACAACGCCTGTCTTCCTCATGTATTCAAGCACAACTGAAAGCGACAGGAGGACAAGCTGAGTCATGACTCTCAGTGAAAGAATTTGGAGACCCAGGGACTTGAAGCTCAGGTTCTAGTTCCAGCTCTGCCTCTAGGTGTCCCGTGTCCAGCTGTAAAACTCACACCACCAAAGAGAAAAGGAGTCCCTGGCTCCTGGCTCCACGTGAGGCTACCCCACCACCAAGCCCCTGGAGAGATGAGGCCTTCATAGCTGCCCAAGAGAACAGACACTGCAGCAGGTAACTGCCTCACTCTTGGCCGCATTCCCCTGGCAACTAAGGGGGAAAGGAGCCCATGGTCCCCACACCAAGCAGCTTGAACTAATTATCTGTTGCTGCTTAGCAAATTACACCCAAATTTTATGGCTTAAAACAATAATAATATTTTTAATTATAAGAATTATACACAGGACTTCCCTGGTGGCGCAGTGGTTAAGAATCTGCCCGCCAATGCAGGGGACACAGGTTCAGTCCCTGTTCTGGGAAGATTCCACGTGCCGCAGAGCAACTAAGCCCGTGTGCCACAACTACTGAGCCTGCACTCTAGAGCCCGTGAGCCACAACTACTGAGGCCACATGCCACAACTACTGAAGCCTGCGTGCCTAGAGCCCATACTCCGCAACGAGAGAAGCCACCACAATGAGAAGCCCACACACCGCAACAAAGAGTAGCCCCCACTCGCCGCAACTAGAGAAAGCCTGTGCGAAGACCCAACACAGCCAGAAATAAATAAAATTTAAAAAAAAAAAAAAAAGAATTACACACCATGACCAAGCAGGATTTATCGTAGGGATGCAAGGTTGGTTTAATATCTGAAAAATCAATTAATGTAATATATCACATCAATAAACAAAAATCACATGATTTCAACAGATGCAAAAAAAAAAAAAGGCATTTAACAAATCCCACACCCTTTCCTGATTAAAAATACTCAAACTAAGAATAGAATGGAACTTCCTCATTCTGAAAAAGGGCATCTACGAAAAATCCACAACTAACATACTTAATGGTAAAAGACTGGATGTTTTTCCCCTAAGATCAGGAATAAGACCAGAATGTCTGCTCTCACCACTTCTACTTAACATTTTAGTGGAGGTTGTAGTCAGGGCAATTAGTCAAGAAAAGGAAATAAAAGGTACCCAGATTGGAAAGGAAGAATTAAAACTATCTCTAGTCACAGATGATATGATCTTTTATATGGAAAACCCTAAGGAATCCACTAAAGGACCTTTAGAACTAATACATGAGTTCAGGGCTTCCCTGGTGGTGCAGTGGTTGGGAGTCTGCCTGCCAATGTAGGGGACACGGGTTCGAGCCCTGGTCTGGGAGGATCCCGCGTGCCGCGGAGCGGCTGGGCCCGTGAGCCACAATTGCTGAGCCTGCGCGTCTGGAGCCTGTGCTCCGCAACAGGAGAGGCCGCAGTGGTGAGAGGCCCGCGCACCGCGATGGAGAGTGGCCCCCGCTTGCCGCGACTAGAGAAAGCCCTCGCACAGAAACGAAGACTCAACACAGTCATAAATAAATAAATAAATAAAAGAACGTTAATTTCTTTAAAAAAATAAATAAATAAATGAGTTCAGCAAGTTTACAATACCCAAAAGTCCAATTGTATTTCTATACACTTGCAATGAACAACCCAAAATGAAATGATACATCAACTATATCTCATTTTTAAAATTATTTTTTAAGAATTTAAAAAAAGAATAACCCAATGATATTGAGAAGACAATTCTGCTCACAATAGCCTCAAAAAATAAATAAAATAAGACACAAATGAACCTATCTATGATACAGAAACAGAATCACGGACAAAGAGAACAGACTGGTGGTTGCCAAGGGGGAGGGGGTTGGGAGAGGGATGGATTGGGAGGTTGGGGTTAGCAGATGGAAGCTTTTATATATAGAATGGATCAACAACAAGGTCCTACTGTATAGCACAGAGAACTGTATTCAATATCCCATGATAAACCAGAATGGAAAAGAATATTGAAGAAAGAATGTATAGAGACTTCCCTGGTTGTCCAGGGGGTAAGACTCTGAGCTCCCAATGCAGGGGGCCCAGGTTCGATCGGGAATTAGATCCCGCATGCATATCACAACTAAGAGTTCACGTGCCTCAACTAAAAGACCCCACGTGCCACAACTAAGACCCATTGCAGCCTAAATAATAAATATTTTTTGAAAAAGAATGTATATATGTATAACTGAATCACTTTGCTATACAGCAGTAATTAACACAACATTGTAAATCAACTATACTTCAATTAAAAAAAAAAAAAAGTCACCCAGTCACTCTCTGTCCCAGCTTCATAGTTTAATGCTCTGCATGGCTCCTATCACTGTCTGCTAGTTTTGTTTTTTTTTTAATTTTTTAAAAATACCTTTATTGGAGTAAATTGCTTTACAATGTTGTGTTAGTTTCTGCTGTACAACAAAGTGAATCAGCTATATGTATACATATATCCCCATATACCCTCCCTCTTGAGCCTCTCTCCTACCCTCCTTATCCCACCCCTCTAGGTGGTCACAAAGCATTGCACTGATCTCCCTGTGCTATGCGGCTGCTTCCCACTAGCCATCCGTTTTACATTTGGTAGTGTATATATGTCAATGCTACTCTCTCACTTCGTCCCAGCTTCCCCAGATTTCTTTTTTTTTTTTTGATGTGGACTATTTGTTTAAAGTCTTTATTGAATTTGTTACAATATTGCTTCTGTTTTATGTTTTGGTTTTTTGGCCTCAAGGCATGTGAGATCTTAGCTCCTCGACCTGGGACTGAACCCACACCCACTGCATTGGAAGGCAAAGTATTAACCATTGGACCACCAGGGAAGTCCCTGATAGTTCTCTTGTTTGTTTTCTTTCTTTCCCACTGTCGGTCTTAGCAGCTGCTGCTGTCACTAGTACCTGGCACTCGGGCTGGGCTCATTCACATTTTAATAAAGAAGGGAGTGAATTGCTGTGTGACTTCTGGTAGGTCAGTGCTATTCTCTGAACTTTCTCCATGAAATAAAGTTATGTGACTGGATAAGCTCTTTGCTACTGAGAATCAATCCGCCTTTAAGGCAAATCAGAGTTATGCTGGTCAGTGACCACCAGGTGTTGCTAAAGATAGCTTCTTTGCTAAGAGTCAGTTCCATGGCAGGGTAGTTCCAAGGCTGGATAGGAGGGCTAAACGGTCAGCTCACCACTATGAGGGGCTCCAAGAACACCTGGAGTCAGCACATGCCTACTAGAGGCAGGGGCCTCCAGTGACTCAGCCAGCCAGGCAAAGGCCCCGGGGCTGGGGCCTCAGTCTTCCCATCTGTCCATTGGGTATAGACTCATTGTCCAGGTTCTAGTTCAAATCCTTCCTCTGTAACAGAATTGGGGTGGGAGGAAAGGAAGATGGAAAAGGGGAAGAAGGTACCCTTTTCCTCCCTCTTCTGCTCTCAGGGGCCCTTCTCTTGGGACAGGAACATGTCTTTCCCAGGGTGCGCTCAGGGTGCCCACACATTCAACAGGAAATCTCCTGTGACAGGGTGACTTCATTATCACCATGCCTGCGATGAGGCAGAAACAATCATGTTCCACAGAATTCCTCTTGGGTGAGTTGGGGAGATCTTGGAGGAGGAGGGAAAATGTATTTTTCTAAACCAACAAATGTTAAGACCATTAGTAGCTCAGGGTTCAACAAACACAGGCCACCGACCAGTTTTGCTAACAGGTCAGAGTCTGCAGACCCCTGGTTTAGAGGAAACCCTGTAAGGAGCCGCTTGGGGTCCCAGGCATCTATGAAACAGAAGAGCCTCAGGGAGAGGCACTGATCTATGCAAGGTCTGCACTTTCTTCCTTCCGATAAAACACACACACAGAATAGGCTCAACACACTGCTATGAGTGTTGAGTCCAGGGAGAGATCAGTTTGGGTTCTGGGAGAGGAAGGAGAGAGGCAGCCAGAGATAAGAGGAAATGCCTGGGGCTTCGGGGTGACTCTTCAAGTCCCCGAGTCTTGGGACTTCTCTGTGGTCCAGTGGTTAGGACTCTGTGCTTCCACTGCAGGGGGCATGGGTTCGGTCCCTGGTCGGGGAACTAGGATCCCCACATGCTGTGTGGCATGGGCACCCCCCACCAAAAAAGACCCCAGATCTTCAGTGAGAATGAATTTTTCTGCACACATCCAAGTGGTCAAAATGGTTAACGTGAGAGGGGTTACGCCTCTTGCCAGAACGCTCATCCTCATCCTGATTCGATCCAGCCCCCAAAGAGAAGGGGGGCATCCTTTCAGGGGTATATTCAGACCCAGGACCGATGAAAGACTTGGGAACACAGCCTCCCGCTCCTTGTCAAACACCCATGGGCAAGAGGGGAGGAGCTGAGAAAAGGGAATCCTCTTGCCCTGTTGGTGGGAATGTAAATTGACACAGCCACTATGGAGAACAGTATGGAGGTTCCTTAAAAAACTAAAAATACAACTACCATACGACTCAGCAATCCCACTACTGGGCATATACCCTGAGAAAACCATAATTCAAAAAGAGTCATGTACCACAATGTTCACTGCAGCTCTATTTACAATAGCCAGGACATGGAAGCAACCTAAGTGTCCATCGACCGATGAATGGATAAAGAAGATGTGGCACATATATATAACGGAATATTACTCAGCCATAAAAAGAAACGAAATTGAGTTATTTGTAGTGAGGTGGATGGACCTAGAGACTGTCATACAGAGTGAAGTAAGTCAGAAAGAGAAAAATAAATACCGTATGCTAACATATATATATGGAATCCCAAGAAAAAAAAAATGGTTCTGAAGAACCTAGGGGCAGGACAGGAATAAAGATGCAGACAACATAGAGAATGGACTTGAGGACACAGGGAGGGGGAAGGGTAAGCTGGGATGAAGTGAGAGAGTGGCATGGACTTATATATACTACCAAATGTAAAATAGACAGCTAGTGGGAAGCAGCCGCATAGCACAGAGAGATCAGCTCTGTGCTTTGTGACCACCTAGAGGGGTGGGATACAGAGGGTGGGAGGGAGATGCAAGAAGGAGGAGATATGGGGATATATGTATGTGTATAGCTGATTCATTTTGTTATAAAGCAGAAACCGACACACCACTGTAAAGCAACTGTACTCCAATATAGTTGTTAAAAAAAAAAAAGGCAGAATACAACTGTACTCCAATAAAATATAAAAAAAAACACAAAACCCACACACTTCAACTAAAGTCACAACCAAAGGATGGGGGGGTAAGGGGGAGGCAGAATAAAGCAAAGGTGAATTTACATATCTATCTATCTAATCAGCTTTATTGATATATAATTCACATACCACACATTCACCCATTAAAATTGTACAGTTCAATGGTTTTTAGTCTTTTCAGAGTTATGCACCATCACCATGCTCAACTTTAAAACATTTCCTCAGGGAGTTCCCTGGTGGCCTAGTGGTTAGGATTCTGGGCTTTCACTGCTGTGGCCCAGGTTCAATCTCTGGTTGGGGAACTGAGATCCCGCAAGCTGTGCAGCACAGCCAAAACATAAAAATAAAAATAAAAATAGTAATTATAGTAATAAAACACTTCATCAGCACAAAAAGAAACTCTGTACCCATGAACAGTCACTCCCCATTTTTCCCCAACTTCTCCCTTCTACCCCCTACCTCAGCCTTGGCAACCACCAGTCTACTTTCTGTGTCTATGGATTTGCCTATTCTGGACATTTCATACGCATGGAATCATACATTGGCCTTTTGTGTCTGGCTTTGTTCACTGAGCATAGTGTTTTCAAGGCTCATCCATGTCATCACGTGGATCACTACTTCGTTCCTTTTTATGGCTGAATAATATTCCATTGTAGGGATCCACTATGATTCGTTTATGCATTCATCAATTGATGGACATTGGGGTTGTTTCCACCTTTTGGCTATTATGAGTAATGCTGCTATGAGAATTCACGTACAAGTTTTTGTGTGAACCTATGTTTTCAATGTATTGGGTATGTACCTAGAAGTGGAATTGCCGGATCAAATGGCAGCTCCATTTTTAACAGCTTGAGGAACTGCCAGACTGTTTTCCACAGCAGCTACACCATTCTACATTCCCACCAGCAACATGTGAGGGTTCCAATTTCCCCACATCCTTGCAAACATTTGTTGTCTGCCTTTTTGATTCTAGCCATCCTAGTGGGTGTGAAGTAGTATCTTACTTACTGAAGTTTTGATTGGCACTTCCTTCATGATTAATGATGTTGCACATCTTTACGTAGTTATTAGTCATTTGCATATCTTCTTCAGAGAAACCTCTATCCAAATCCTTTGCCAATTTTTATATTGGGTTATTTTTCTCTTTATTGTTTGTTTTGTTTGTTTGGTTGGTTTTTGGCCACATGGCTTGTGGGATCTTAGTTCCCCGACCAGGGATGGAACCCGGGCCAGGGCAGTGAAAGCGTGGAGTCCTAACCACTGGACCACCACCAGCGAATTCCCTGTCTTTTTATTGTTAAGTTGTAAGAGTTCTTTATATTTTCTAGATACAAATCCTTCATCAGCTACATGATTTGCAAAACTATTTTCCCATTCTCCCATGGGTTTTTTTTTCACGTTCTTGATATTTGCTTTATATGTTTTAAGGATATATTATTAGGTAATACAACTTGAGAATTTTTCAACTTAGCAGGTTGTTCCTGTAATCATAATGTAGATATTCTTGTTTTTCCTCATAAATATTTTTTGTCTTAAATAATAGTTTGTTTGATATTTGTAGAGATACACCAGCTTTCTTTTGGTTAGTATTTTCTATTTATTTTCAACCTTCCATATCCTTGTTTTAGATGTTTTCTCTTGTAAACAGCATGAATCTGGATTCTTTTTATAATCCAATCTGACAGCCAATCTGGCCAAGTTGGAGCATTTACAGTTATCGTGACTCAGGCTAAACAGAGGTGTCTGCAATCTGCCATGGGCTGGACGGCAGGAGGGAAAAGGAGCTGCCATTTATCAAATGTTAGTTTTGTGCCAACCCTGTGCCATGTGTGTCCCACAGGTGGCCTTGGTCAATGCTCACACTGTGTTGGCATAAATATCATTACTCCTTTTTTTTTTTTCAGCACCGTGCGGCTTGCAGGATCTTAGTTCCCTGACCAGGGTTTGAACCCACATCCTCTGCGGTGAAAGTGCGAGTCCTTACCACTGGACCGCCAGGGAATTCCTGAAAGTTTTTTTTTTAATTGAAGTAGAGTTAATTTACAACGTTGTGTTTTTATCAAGTGTACAGCAACACTTTTTCAGTTATACATATATATGTGTGTGTGTGTATATATATCCTTTTTCAGATTCTTTTCCATTATAAGTTATTACAAGATATCGAGTATACTTCCCTATGCCATACAGTAGGTCTTTGTTGTTTACCTATTTTATATGTAGTAGTGTATATATGTTAACTCCAAACTCCTAATTTATCTCCCCCACCATTACTCCTATTCTATAGACGAAGGGATCAACGTTCTGCACAGTTAAGCCACCCAAAGCCACACAGCTAGTAAGTGGCAGAGTAAGGGCCCTGGCTGGGCTCCAGACCCCATCCCCACTACCTGCAGGGCATCCAGGAACCCTCCCAGAACGGGCAGGATCCAGCTGCGCCTTGAAGGTCAGATTGTGATAGAGAAAGAGGAAAGGGTTTCCAGGCAAAGGGAACAGTCACAACTGTTGGGGGCCGAGGTGCATCGCGGTCAGAGGGTGAGGCCCCGTCCCACTTAACCCAGCCCCCCCAGGTATAGAAATGTCTGTTCCCCCCACTCACTCCCCCCGCCACCGGGCATTTCTCCTGCCCATGACAGGCACAATAGGTCAGGTTGAGAGCTTTCACAGGAATCTGGCAAGCAAGGCAATTCTGTTCCTGTTCCAGTTGTGTTCTGGGGAAATGTTTAACCCACTGAATGGGGAGGGGGACTTGCAGCATTTGTCAGTTGCCATGGTATAAATACTCCCATCGCGGCCAGACTTGCAACATCACTAAATACACAGCGCCTGCAAGCCCAGAAGAGCCAGCTCCAGCCCACCACCCTACCTACTCCCTCCTGGAAAACTATGCCCAAAGGTATGCCCAACTGCTACTGGAGGCTGTGCCTTCCCAGTGGGGTGCAGATGCTTCACACCCCACCCCCCCATCTCCTTCTCCAGCTGGGCTTGGCAGTCTCTGCCCTTCAGGGAGCAGTAGAGAGACACAGCTGAAAGAGAGCACTGGCCCAGCGAGCTGCTGGAGACAACGGATGCACTGTGAGTGCTCACGGGCACCCTCAGTGCACGCACAACTCTGTGTGTGCCCGTGTTTGGGGGCTGCTCCTGAAGTTGAACCGCAACATGCACCTGTAAGCGGTGATTTTTTTAAATGTGATGTTTTAAGAGTACCTGTGCGGGGGGCTTCCCTGGTGGCGCAGTGGCTGAGAATCTGCCTGCCAATGCAGGGGACACGGGTTCGAGCCCTGGTCTGGGAAGATCCCACATGCCGCGGAGCAACTAGGCCCGTGAGCCACAACTACTGAGCCTGCGCGTCTGGAGCCTGTGCTCCGCAACAAGAGAGGCCGCGATAGTGAGAGGCCCGCGCACCGCGATGAAGAGTGGCCCCCGCTTGCCGCAACTGGAGAAAGCCCTCGCACAGAAACGAAGACCCAACACAGCCAAAAAATAAATAAATTAATTAATTAATTAATTAATAATTTTTAAAAAAAAAGAGTACCTGTGGGGGACTTCCTGGGTGGTCCAGCAGTTAAGACTTTGGGCTTCCACTGCAGGGGGCGTGGGTTCGATCTCTGGTCAGGGAACTAAGATCCTGCATGCCATGGAGCCAAAAAGAAAAAAAAAAAAAAAAGTAGGGCTTCCCCAGTGGCGCAGTGGTTGAGAATCTGCCTGCCAATGCAGGGGACACGGGTTCGAGCCCTGGTCTGGGAAGATCCCACATACCGCAGAGCAACTAGGCCCGTGAGCCACAATTACTGAGCCTGCGCGTCTGGAGCCTGTGCTCCGCAACAAAACAGGCCACGATAGTGAGAGGCCCGCGCACCGCGATGAAGAGTGGCCCCCGCTTGCCGCAACTAGAGAAAGCCCTCGCACAGAAACGAAGACCCAACACAGCCATAAATAAATAAATAAATAATTAAAAAAAAAAAAAAAAAAAAAAAAAGTACCTATGTGTTAATTATGCCCACAATTGTGTCTTAAGCTATTAACTACAAGGGGCTTCTCTCTGCCTCAGCTGTTCTGAACCCCTTCCCTGCTTCTGTCCTCATGGGCACAGCAACTTCATTCAGCCTGGGTCTCACATATGGCCCAAGACAAACCTAGAAACCTGTTCCAGGGGGATGGGCTGGGCCTGGTGAAGGTTGATGGGACACAGCTGAATCCTCAGGTGAGTGGGAATCAAGGTCAAGGAGGACAATGAGCAGGAGGAAGCGGGGGGGGGGGGGGGGGGGACGGGAGGGGGGAGGGGAGGGGAGAGGGAGGGGGAGGGGAGGGGGAGGGGGAGGGCAGACACAGGCTGTCAGCGGGAGGCAGGCAAGGAGGGGGTGGGGCACAAGTGGCAGAGCCAATGATTCAGGAAAGGGATGCTCAAGACCAGTGGCAGAGCCTTCAGTCATCTGCCTGCAGGCACCCTTGGTCCCACTGCAGAGGCTTGTGGGAGGCAGGGGATGGACACGTGTCTAAATCAACCCAAGGGACCTGTGCCAACCAACTACCAGCTGACTCCATCATTCAAACTGAACGGCATTTTCTTGGCTCCAAATTTGCTGGTGGGCAGAGCTCCAGGGAGAGGCTTGATTCTAGCCAGGGAGAGGCTGAGTTCCCAGAAAGGGAACTGGGGCTGCTGTGTCACCTGAGGTCCCCAAATGCAGCCTCTCCACCCACACTGCCCCCAGAACTCCCCTCCCCTCTCCTCCCTTCCCTGCTCCTCTCTCCCCCCATCTCCCTGCCCAGCTCACTACACCCATCACTGGGCTGGTCAGAGTTTTCCCAGGGGATTGTTTGTAACCTGTGTGCATGTGTGAGTGTGCGTGTGTACCTACAGCGCATGTACAAACCCGTGTGTGCTTGTCCATACTGTGAACACTCAAGTGTGCCTGTGCATGCACAATACCCCCATGTGTGCCTGGACATACACACACACATGCCATGTGTGCCTAGACCTTGAATTCTCTTCTTCGGGGGTTATTTTGCCAGTATTCCATATATCACCTACAATGGATGTTAAAATGGCAGCCACTCACATCTAAAGTCCCTCAGAGGACTTCCCTGGTGGCGCAGTGGATAAGACTCTGCGCTCCCAATGCAGGGGACCTGGGTTCAATCCCTGGTCGTGGAACTGGATCCCGCAAGCATGCTACAACTAAGAGTTCGCATGCCACAACTAAGTAGCCTGCGTGCTGCAACTAAGGAGCCCACCTGCCGCAACTAAGACCTGGTGCAACCAAATAAATAAATAAAGTCCCTCAGAAGTCACCCAGTTCAACCCTACCAGTGCTTCTCAGAGTCACTATTGGTATTTGTGAGGGTTTTTGTTTTGGTTTTGGTTTTGGTTGCACTGCGCAGCTTGTGGGATCTTATTCCCCCACCAAGGATCAAACTCCGGCGTTCAGCAGTGAAAGCTTGGAATCCTAACCACTGAAGCACCAGGGAATTTCCACTATTGGTATTTGAATAGAGATAATTCTCCTTTGATGGGACCAACTCCCAACCCACTGCATGAGTTTAGTATTCCTGGTCCCAAAACCCTAGAAGGCACAAACCGCTAGTAGCACTCCAGAAATGCCCTCACAAGTTTCCAACCTCTCGTGGAGGTGGGACGGTAGAGACCCAGGTGAGGACACAGTAGAGACCCAGGAGAGGACACCACAGGCTTTGTCAGTGGCTGGATTTTCTCCACAGAATCTCTGGAAAGTGTCTGGCCCCTGTGCTTAAACTCCCAAGAACTCCTAGCTGCCTACCTCCTGAAGCCAGCCATTCATCCCATGCACAGACAGCGCTACCTGAGAGAAGGTGCCCCGTCACTAGTCCCACTTCTTCCCCTCAGGGGCCACCCAAGTGCTGACCCCACTCACCTGGGCCTCACGGTGCTCCGAGGAGGCCAGGCCACAACAGGTGGGCTGGATAGGGGAGGTTCCTGAAGACTCCGGAAGAAGAGAAGCCCATCTGACCAGCAAGAAAGCTGTAGAAACAAGGTAGAGCGCTGAGCTCGGCCAGGTGGCAGCTCTCGGGCCTGAGGCTTCGAGATGCAGGAGATGCCCACAGATAATGAAAGGGCTGCCTTCTCTCCTGCCATCCTGTCTACCGCTGCTCCAGGTGGGCGAGTGTGGTAGGTGGGGAGGAGGGGTCGCTGGGAACCAAAACTAAAGCAAAAGAGCTCCCCACTCGGGCCCAGGGGGCCCAGCTGGGCTAGTGTGCTGTGTAGCATGAGGCAGTGAGGGCGGGGGTGGGGTGCGGGTGCCCCGGAGGGTTGGTGGTGTGTGCTGCCCGTGTCTTTTGATGGACCTACGTACCCCATTCCCTTGGGTACGTGTTGAGGAGCCCAGTTGCCCAGGGACGACCTCACTGTGCCAGTCGTCCCACACCCATCTGGGGCAGAACTTTTTTGCCCAATGTAATTCCTGGATCCTTCGTTTTTTGTTGGTTTTTTTTTTTTTGCCGAGCCGCGAGGCATACAGGATCTTAGTATCTTCCCCACCAGGGATCGAACCCGTGCCCCCTACAGTGGAAGCACGAGCCTTAACCACTGGACTGCCAGGGAAGTCCCTAGCACTCTTGATAAAAATACTTGAGAAGACCTTCTTGTCTGGAAGTTAGATCTATGCACACAACCATCTTCCATCTGGCAAACAGGCTAATGTTGCTTACCCAGGTTTTTTAAGTCCAGCTTGATGACAATTATCTAACAATTTTTTTTCATATCAAATGTTTCTACCCAGAGGGAATCTTTCCACTAGATTTTCTCAAAGTATCTCCCTTTGCAGCAGATTTGAAATAAAATTTTAACTTGGGGGGGTCAAATCAGTGTATCTTCTCCTGCCCTCTCGTCAGCTTAACACAACTACACTTTGGACACAGCTGCTTAGAGGAGAAAACTAAGAAAAAAATAACGTTATCAAACCAGAAACTGAGGGGGAGATTATCCTTATCCACACCCATATATCTTCCTTCCTTCCTTCCTCTCCCTCCCTCTTTCTTTTTTTCTTTCTTTCTCCCTTTGTAAGCAGATAGGTTGTGGGGCGGGGCAGGGGGGTGTGGTCCCTGGAGAAAGAGAACCAGGAATGGCTTTCTTGACATAAGAGAATCCATTTTGGCCTAAGCCATTTTGTAATCTAAGCCTGGACACAATGTTTGCCCTTGAACAGTTCTCAGTAATTAACGATCTTAAGGGAGGGAATGCAGAAACACGGGAGGCTGCCCTGAAACAGTAGTGCAGCCTCCGGGCAGTGTCCTGGTTCCTCAAGGGATATAGGTAATAATATATCTTTGAGTTCTGCAGGAGCTAATGCCCCACCCAGGTGGAGGACGGAATGATTATGTTGACGCGCCTGACTTCAATCAACTCAGGCTTGGACTCTGCCGCCCTTTGCCCCAATTCTATGCTGAATTCTCCTGTGCTCTAGCGCCCTCATAAATACACATGTACTCTTAGCTTAAAACTTCCCCAATTTTGCTGTTCTTGGAGACACCGCTTTGGGAGAGATCCCCCATGTTTTCCTTACTTGCTGCAAGTAATAAATCCTTCCTTCTCCCGATCTTTGGCTTGGTTGTGACACCCACCAAGAGGTGAACCCAGTTTTCAGGGACCACCTTCCCTTCTCTTCCCTCCCCTCCCCTTCTCTACCCTGCTTTTCTCCTTTCTAGCTTTTCAGAAAGATATTCCCTAAGGTTCCTGGCACTCCTTAAGCCCCAGGTGGCCTAAAGCACACCCCTCACCTCTAACCCCACTCCAACCGCGACCCTCCCCCCACCAGCAGCACGTGGCATATAAAAAGAAGATAAACTCAAAACTCAGGTATCCAGCAGCCTCTGGCAACTGCAAGTGAGAACTTCAGGTGAGATCCAAAAGGGTTCTGTGAGTCAAGGGGAAAATAAGGTTTAATTTACATAAGTCTCGTTTTGACCAGACTTTCCCCAACCTCTGTCCACCCACCTCCACCTCCACTCCCCCACCCCACCCCCTGTAGGGGTTTCCAGCCCCTCCCCTCCAGCCGTCCCTGACCCACCTTCCCGGACCCACCCTCGGGCTGGGCTCCCAGTCCGCTCCCATCGTAATCCGACCCGGTCACCTTAGCCTCTGGCTGAGCGCACACACAGGGGACACAGACCAGCAGGAAGTGTCAGGAACTGATCACCCCCACACGTTCACGCCCACTGGGGCATCGCCCGGCTCTGAGTCCCGCCCAGATCCTCATCCCAAGCCTGGGGCTCCGGGTCTCTAACCCCGGAGTTCCTGGAAGTCGGCCGAGAGGATGCACCCCACCTCCCCTCTCTTCCCTTCCCCCCTCCCTTCTTCCCCACGCCACACCCGGACTGAGTTCCGGGAAAGTCCCCGGGCCTGCCGAGGGGTCCTGCAGGCGTTCCCTCTCCCATCTGCTTTCTTTATTATTCTAATCGACTGCTGGGGACACCCTTTGTCAACTGCCGAGAGTTATGCAAATGACCGCGGCTGGTATTGTTATTACTAAGAGGCGCTTGGTTTCAAAATTGCTTTGAATATTCTAGCACCAAATCTTGTCTGTTCCGGGCCTGGGGGCTTCCACCGCGTTGGCCTTTTTTCCTCTCTGTGAATTGCAGGGCGGAAGCCCACCCTTAGCCCTTCCTGCTCGGAGAGGAGGTGGTTTGCCAAACTGAGTGGGGAGGGCAGATAGCTTGAACTTGGAGTTGGCCTGGCCGGGGCTCGGATTCTTCCTCTGCGCCTGCGTTACTGTCTGACCTTAGGCAAGTCACTTCGTGTCTCCGAGCCTCAGTTTTCTCACCCAGAGGGTACTGAACGCCCTCCTCAGAGGGTCGTCGTGTGACCATGTGCCTGGCGAATGGAAGTAAAGCCCCTGGTGCCCGTGCACTAAAGGACCTGGGCCAGTGACAAGTCAGGTGGCAGTGGCTGTCTCCACCTGCTGGGGGAGGGCTGGCAGAGTTGTCAGATTTAGCAAAAAAAAAAGTTTTTTAAAGAAAGTGGTTTTTTAAAATATAAATAAATAAATTTATTTATTTATGGCTGCGTTGGGTCTTCGTTGCTGCACGCCGGCTTTCTCTCGTTGCAGACAAGCTGGGGCTACTCTTCATTGCAGTGCGCGGGCTTCTCATTGCGGTGGCTTGTCTTGTCTTTGTCTGGGGAGCATGGGCTCTAGGTGCGCGGGCTCAGTAGTTGTGTCGCATGGGCTTAGTTGCTCTGCCGCATGTGGGATCTTCCCCAACCAGGGCTCGAACCCGTGTTCTCTGCATTGGCAGGCAGATTCTTAACCACTGTGCCACCAGGGAAGTCCCTAGATGTAGCAAATGTTTAAAAAAGGATGCCCAGTTAAAGTAGAATTTCAAATGAGAGGTTTTCTTTTTATTTTTGAAGTATATAAGTATGTCCCATACAATATTTGGGATATACTTATACTAAAAAATTTATTTATTATCTGAAATTCAAATTTATCTGCAGACCCTAAAAGAGAGACTAAGGTACTGATAATGGGTTTCTTGCTGCCACCTGAGAGTTTTCATTTGGGACTGAGAACTCTGGGAGACACGGGGTGAGAGCCTGTGGAAGAAACATGGGCTGACGTAGGAGAGGGATCTAGAACACAGGCCTGAAAAGGGCAGTGGCCACCAGGCCTGGTTGACCTTCTGCTCTGACCAGCAGCCTGGATGGCGGCTGGGGCCGGTGGACCGCTCTCTCCCCCTTCCCCCCACCTCCAGTTTACCTGCTCCTCCTCCAGCTCTTGCTGGTCTGGCCACCAGCCCACTCCCCAACCCACATTCCCTGCACCAGAGGGACAGCAGGAGGCATCACAGAAGAAGCCAGACCCAGGTGGTAAATCAGGAGTAAAGCTAGCTCTGTGTTAATTGTCTTCCAGGAAACCAGACTGTGTCATTGCAGAAAGCCAGCAGCAGGACACGCCCCAGAGTTGGTTTAACCTGTGTGGCCAGACTGGCTGAATTAACCATCCCTCTGTTGAACACATGACCACTCCAATCCTATGACCACTGGGAGGACATTCATCCAACAAACTTTTTTTCATCTCCTTTGTCCATCCCACAGGCAAGCTTCAACTCACTCCTCCTCTACCATCTTGACTCCACCCCCATCACCAGTCTGCCTCTCCCTCCTCCACAGCACCTAGTCAGTCCCTCTGGGTCGGTCCCCGGGCCCCACTGCTTAGCTCCGGCTCATCAGTGCTCACCTTGAACTACTGCAGCCTCCTCCCCATCTACCCATATACCCCAGCTCCATTCCCAATAAAAGCAGGTCTCATCTTGTCACTTCTCTGCTGCAACTCCTCTGTTTTGCATCAGAGGCCAAGACCCAGCCCTCAGGGACAGAAAAGCAGGACAAACCAGGGTGCCTGAATAAAACATGCCTCTTCCAGTCACCCAGGAGAAACTGTTACTCATCGCAGGTGAGGGGGCGGGGAAGACAGCTCTTGGGAGGGCTGGGGCCCAGGCTGCCCTGCCAGCTCTCATCAACTGAGGTGAGGAAGACAGGCACGGTGGCTCAGGCTGGGGTAGGGGCCAGACCCCACTCCAGTTACAAACTGTCCTCTGGGTTTCTATCTTAGATGCTCAACCTCATTCATAACATAAGAAATGTAGATTAAAACTACAAGATACCATTTTTCACCTATCAGATGAGCAAAACAAAACAAAAAAACCAACAAAAGGGAACTCATGCTGGTCAAGGTGTCTGAAAACAGGTCCCACCACACATCATTGGTGGGAAAGTCAACTGGCACAACCTCTTTAAAGGGCCAACTGGTAATATCTATCAAAAAATTAAATATAAAAAGGTAGATGTAGGGACAAACGTATGGACCCCAAGGGGGGAAAGCGGCGGGGGGTGGTGATGGTGTGATGAATTGGGAGATTGGGATTGACATGTATACACTGATGTGTATAAAATGGATGATTAATAAGAACCTGTTCTATAAAAAATAAATAAAATAAAATTCAAAACAAAAACAAAAACAAAAACTCTTCGTCCCAGCAATTCCACTTCAGAAATTTACCCTACAGGTACACAGGTGCCAAAAGACGTACATAATATGCACCAGGATATTCATTGGACCATAGCTTTCATAGTTAATGTTTGGAACCTAAATAGGAGGGTAGTTAATAAATTATGCTTCAGCCATACAATTAAATATTACGCACTGTTAAAAAGAATAAGGCAGGTAGGTACTAAAGTTGTTTTTTTTTTTTAATTTACTTAATTTATTTTATTTTTGGCTGCATTGGGTCTTCGTTGCTGCATGCGGGCTTTTCTCTAGTTGCGGCGAGTGGAGGCTACTCTCTGTTGTGGTACGCAGACTTCTCATTGCGGTGGCTTCTCTTGTTGGGAGGACGGGCTCTATGCACGCGGGCTTCAGTAGTTGCAGCATGCGGGCTCAGTAGTTGTGGCTCGTCGGCTCTGGAGCGCAGGCTCAGTAGTTGTGGTGCACAGGCTTAGTTGCTCCATGGCATGTGGGATCTTCCCGGACCAGGGCTCAAACCCGTGTCCCCTGCATTGGCAGGCGGATTCCTAATCACTGCGCCACCAGGGAAGCTCCTAAAATTAAGTGATCTTAATTAGAATTTATTATGTACAAAAGCAAAGTGCAGAACAGTGAGTACAGCATATAAAGCTTGTGATTTAAAAAAAATGTAAATGTTTGGTAAGTATAGAGTACCTCTGGAAGGAAACAGTTGACAACAGTGTCCTAGGGTGGGATGCTGGGAGACCAAGAATAGAAATGGGAAGAAGACTTATTTTTTGGGGTGCCTTATGAATTTTTTGAAATATCAAATTAACCAAAATATTATGAAATATATATTTCATATGTATATTATGTATGTGTGCGTGTATAAAATAATTTTTTTTTAAATTTTTTTACACTTTATTTATTTATTTTTGGCTGTGTTGGGTCTTCGTTTCTGTGCGTGGGCTTTCTCTAGTTGCGGTGAGTGGGGGCCACTCTTCATCGCGGTGCGCGGGCCTCTCACTATCGCGGCCTCTCTTGTTGCAGAGCACAGGCTCCAGACGCACAGGCTCAGTAGTCGTGGCGCACGGGCCTAGATGCTCTGTGGCATGTGGGATCTTCCCAGACCAGGGCTCGAACCCGTGTCCCCTGCATTGGCAGGCAGATTCTCAACCACTGCGTCACCAGGAAAGCCCTAAAATAATTTTTAAAGTAGAGGACTTTTCTACCACAGTGCTCCATGAGAGAAGGTGATAAGCATATTAAATAGCTGCATGGCCCTGCCCCTTCCAGACCTCAGTCTTCCATCTATACAATGAGAGTTTGGGACAAGAAGACTGTTCCTGCATTCTTTCTTTCTCTTTTTTTTAATAATTTTTAAAATTTGTTTATTTTTGGCTGTGTTGGATCTTTGTTGCTGCCCGCAGGCTTTCTCTAATTGTGGCGAGCAGGGGCTACTCTTTGTTGCAGTGCATGGGCTTCTCATTGCAGTGGCTTCTCTTGTTGCGGAGCACAGGCTCTAGGCGTGCGGGCTTCAGTAGTTGTGGTATGTGGGCTCAGTAGTTGTGGTGCACGGGCTTAGTTGCTCTGCGGCATGTGGGATCCTCCTGGACCAGGGATCAAACCCGTGTCCCCTGCATTGGCAGGCGGATTCTTAACCACGGTGCCACCAGGGAAGTCCCATCCTGCATTATTTCTAAATCTTACAGCTAACCAACCAAACAAGTACTGTGCTGATGTAGTGGCCATAAGATGACATTTTATGGGCTGAGGAAGTATAAAATGGCATTAATGGGGCTTCCCTGGTGGTGCAGTGGTTAAGAATCCACTTGCCAATGCAGGGGACACGGGTTTGAGCCCTGGTCCAGGAAGATCCCACATGCCACAGAGCAACTAAGCCCATGCGCCACAACTACAGAGCCTGTGCTCTAGAGCCCACGAGCCACAACTACTGAGCCTGCGCGCCTAGAGCCCATGCTTCGCAACAAGAGAAGCCGCCGCAATGAGAAGCCCGTGCGCTGCAACAGAGTAGACCCCGCTCACCGCAACTAGAGAAAGCCCCTGCACAGCAATGAAGACCCAACACAGCTCAAAAAAAAAAAAAAAAAAAATATATATATATATATATATATATATGTATTTCTTTTTTAAATGACATTAATGAGGGACTTCCCTGGTAGTCCAGTGGTTAAGACTGTGCACTTCCACTGCAAGGGGCCCGGGTTTGATCCCTGGTCGGGGAACTAAGATCCCGTGTGCTGCAGGGTGTGGCCAAAAAAATGTAAAATAAATAATAAAATGGCATTAATGAAACCAGGAGGCAGTGCCCATCCCTTGATGGACAGGGTCACTCCTCTGGCTCCAGAGCAGGTGATCATGGGAAAGTTGCATCTGCCTGCACTGGGGGCACCTGTCTCTCCTGCAGACATCTGTTCCCCAGGGCAGGGCAACTTCTTCCCTCCCATCACCTGTCTGCTTCTCCTCCCATCACCTCTCTGCCCACCTGCCTCTACCCCTGAGGCCCTTGGCTGGCCCAGGGGAGGAACTAAATACAGCAGTGGAACAGGTTCCGTGGGGCAGAGGGAAGGTAGGTGCCTACCTCCTCAATGACTAAGGTCCTGGCCTCCCTCTGCCTCCCTCCCTAGTGGATCAGACTCTGCCTAGTTTACCTTGCCTATGCACTCCTCCCCACCTTCCTGAGCCCTTTCAAAGGAGGCAGCTCTCATACTTGCTAGAGCTTGACCCACCCAGCTCCTTCCCCCAGCCACGCCTCCTCCTTTAACAGAAGGTGTCTGTGCCTGAGGCTGGGAGACCTGAGGTGCCCGCTATGCTGAGCCTCCCCGGGAGGTGAGAGGCGGCAATCTGAGCCTTCCAAGCACACTCAGAGGCCCTAGTTAGCAGGGAGCCACCTCCCTCCAAAGCCTCCTGCTGGGCTCAGCACTGGCCTTTTCTCTTGATATGGGAGCCAGAGGGAAAATACATGGGAGTCCTTGGAGCTGAGGCTGGACATGTTTCCTACCCCTCGTTCTCTCTCCCTTCCTCCCTGGGTTTTCTTCCTAGATCAGCCCTGTCTCCCTGATTAAGTCACTCTCCTTCTTGGGGCCTCATAGCCAACCTGCAGGAAGAGAGGCTTGGGCCCAGAAAGTTGCCTGTTACCAGATGCCCCCAGGTGGTTCTGATGCAGGGGCTGCGTGGACAGGCTTAAAGAAGCGGCCCTTTTGTACATTTCGGAAAGGTTTTGTCTTACGTTCTCCTGGGTGTACCTCCAGAAGCCAAGGGTCTGAAGTTAGCAAGCAGGAGGCTGGGGCTTCTGGGAACAAGGCAGATGATCCTCTTGGTGGGTCTCGACCCTGAAAGCTGCTGCCATCATTGGGCTTCTACCTGAAGCCTGAGAAGGAAGCCAATGAAAAAAGGAGAGCAGAGCCAAGCAGAGAGAGAGACAGAGACCTGCCAAGGCCTAGGGACATCACTGGAGCCCTGATTTAGTAGGGAAGCCAGCCCAACTCTTGGAGTCAGGGGACCCAATACATCCTTAGGCAGTAGGGTTAAGTGTTGGGTGATTCTGGTTGTCTGCAATAAAAGAATCCTAACGGACACAGCAATTCTATTCACATTTTTAATAGGACGATAATGGCGATTAATATAGTAAGGAGAGGGAATTCCCTGGTGGTCCAGTGGTTAGGACTCCCTGCTTCCACTGCAGGGTGTCGTGGGTTTGATCCTGGTTGAGGAACTAAGATACTGCAAGCAATGGGACACGGCCAAAAAAAAAAAAAAAAAAAACCTCAAATATAATAGGGAGAATTACATGTAAATTTCTACCAAAACAACTTAAAGAAGAGACCTTCAACAAAGTAATTATCCTCTCTGAGACTCTGTTTCTTCATCAGTAAAATAGGCATGATAATACTTACTTCAAAGAATGTCAGGACTAAATCGGATGACGCAAACAATAAACACTGTGTGTGCGGGGAGTGGGATGGGGATGAAGGTGGTCAAAAGGTACAAACTTCCAGTTATTAGATGAATAAGTTCTGGGGATTAATGTATAGCATGTGACTATAGTTAACAATACTGTATTGTATATTTGAAAGTGGCTAAGAGAGTAGTAAATCTTAAAATTTCTCATCACAAGAAAAATATTTATAATTTTGTGAGGTTATGGATGTTAACTAAATTTATTTGGTAATCACTTTGCGGTATATACATATATAAAATCATTATGTTGTATACCTTAAACAAATACAATGTTGTATGTCAATTATATCTCAGTAAAACTGGGGGAAAAGTTTTAGAATAGTACATAATAAATAATTGCTGTGATAAATGAACCTTGGCCTTTTCTTCACACCATATAACCAAACTAACTCAGAATGAATCACAGGCCTAAAAAATATAAGAGCTACAACTACAAAATTGCTAATATAAATCTTATGGGAAAATAGTAATGGCCTTGGGTTTGGCAAAGATTTCTTATATATGACACAAAAATACAAACTATAAAAAAATGGATAAATTGGACTTCATTAAAATAAATACTTTTGCTCTTCAAAAGACACTTACAAAAATGAAAAGGTGAGCCACGGGTTGGGAGAGAGTATTTGCAAAACATGTCTAAGAAAGGACTTGTAACTAGAATACATGAAGAACTTCTACAACTCAATAAGAAGACAACATAATTTTTTTAAATGGACAAAAAATTTGAACAGATATTTCATCAAAGAAGATGCATAGATAGCAAATAAATATATGAAAAAGATACTCAACATCATTAGTCATTAGGAAAACGCAAAGTAAAATCACAGTGATGCACTACTGGAATGGCTAGAAACTTTTAAAAAACTGACCTTACTGAGTGCTGGCAAGGATGTGAAGCAAGTAGAACTTTCATACACTGCTGGTGTGAATGTAAAATAGCAAACACTTTGGAAAGCAGTCTGGCATTTTCTTTAAAAATGAAATATCTACCATACAACCCAGCCATTCTGTCCTTCGATACTTACCCAAGAAAAATGAAAACAGGTCCACACAAAGACTTTTTTGTGCCGTGGGGCATGTGGGATCTTAGTTCCCAGACCAGGGATCGAAACTGCACCCCCTCCAATGGAAGTCCGGAGTCCTAACCACTGGACCCAGAGAATTCCCCAACAAAGACTTTACACAAATGTTCATAGAAGCTTTACTGGTAATAACTCCAAACTGGAAACAACCCAAATATCCACCATTAGAATGGATAAACAAATTATGGTATATTCATACAATAGAATGTTACTCAGCAGTTAAAAAGAACAAACTATTGATTCACACAACATGATGAACCTCAAAATAATTATGCTGAGTGAAAGAAGACCAAAAAGAGTATATTCTGTTTGATTTCATTTTTGTAAAATTCTAGAAAGTGACAGAAAAGGAATCAGTGATTGCCTGGGGTTGGGGTGGAAGGAAAGAGGGAGAGATTACAAAAGGGCACAAAGAAACTTTTAGGTATGATGGGTAGGTTCATTGCCTAATTAAGGTGATGGATTCGTGGGTGTTTACATGTGTTGAAACTCAAATGATATACTTTGAATATGTACAGTTTATTGTATGTCCATTATATTGTAATTTTTATTTTATTATTTATTTATTGATTGATTGATTGGCTGTGTTGGGTCTTCATTGCGGTGCGCGGGGTTCTCAGGACTTCTCATTGCGGTGGTTTCTCTTAGTGTGGAGCACGGGCTCTAGGCGCGTGGGCTTCAGTAGTTGTGGCTCATGGGCTCTAGAGTGCAGGCTCAGTGGTTGTGATGCACGGGCTTAGTTGCTCTGAGGCATGTGGGATCTTCCCGGACCAGGGATCAAACCCATGTCCCCTGCATTGGCAGGCAGATTCTTAACCACTGTGCCACCAGGGAAGTACCTATATTGTAATTTTTAAAAGGTGATTATGAATGAACACGTGTTGAGCATATCTAGGTACAATCAGGCATTGAAGGTACACACGGAAATCAATCCAGATGCTTTTAAGCACAAAGAACAGAAAACCCAACTTAAATTGGCGTAAACAATAATAAAATGCATTATGTCATCTACCTAGAAGGCCAGAGGCTTCAGGTAGAGTTTGACTCATCCTTTCCTCATACTAGACACCATATTTAGCACCATCTTGGAGTCCCCATAATTGTCAGGGAACTTAGCTGCAAATAAAAGAATATACTCTGACTGGTTTAAACAGCAAAGGAATGTATTTAAAGATATAAATAGCTCACACAGTCTCTGAGCAGGATAGAGAATTGGGCTTGAAGGCTACATAGCCAGGAACAGTATGCCAATTTTACCCCAGGACTGTTATCAGCAAAGCACCTGTTTTTTGCCACCACTGGGCATTGTCACAAGGGAGACATAAGGGAGAAAGGATCTCCACTCCGAGTATTCCAAATGCCCCACAAAAGCTCTGAGTTCCTGCCACTCCCTGCAGCATCCTCTTCCTCATATATCTCTCTTCTGAATCAAAGTCAGCTGCATCTCATTGGAAAAGCCTGGACCACATACCTATGCCCTAACTACACAGGAGGCTGGATAAAGGAGTCTATCTTTTATTGTACCTTCTATTTTCATAATGGGAAATTGTCTTGGCTTGTGTAGGAGGGGTTTTCAAAAAGATGCTGGGTGACCACAAGATAAAAAAGATCCACTACAGGGACTTCCCTGGCAGTCCTGTGGTTGGGACTCTGCGCTTCCGCTGCAGGGGCCATGGGTTCGATCCCTGGTCAGGGAACTAAGATCCTGAATACCGTGTGGTGTGACCCAAAAAAGAAAAGAATAATAATAATTAAAATAATAATAATAATAAAAGGTCCACTGTAAGCCCTATTTGGGAGAGATTATTATTTATCACAGTATACGGTTGAAGAAACTGAGAGTCAAAAGAAGTTAAGCTGCTTATCCATGGTTACCCAGCTGAGCCTTGCCTGAGGATTCAAACAAGGTCTTCCTGTGTCCCTAGCTTGAGTCAGGGTAGGTAGGAGGAATGACGAAATCTTGTCCCCTACCCTCACTGGCCCTCTCCCATGAAGACATTGCTCTCCCTTTGACCCCTAGCCATGTCTCAGAATCCCAGAAGGAAAACACTGTAACCACTGGGGACAGGTTAGTCCACACTGCAGAAGAACCTGGGGAATCAGCCACATAAGTTACAAAAGGTAAATCACAATTCTGTTTGTCCCATGGCGGTGTAAACATCACAGTTTTGTTGTTGTTGTTGTTTTTAATCAAGATAGAACCTAGAAAACAAAGAAAAACCAGACAGATGTACCTCTTGATGGAAGTCCCTAATACCACATACAAAGGTGTCTTGGAACAAAATGGAATCCATATCTGATCAGCTCTGTAGATCTGATTACCACTTTACAGAAAATAGAGGAAGCAGGAGAACATGTTAAATGACAGACCATGTTGATGTGGTCAGTAAAAATCCAAATCTCAAGATATTATATAAGAATAAACGACCAGGGGCTTCCTTGGTGGAGCAGTGATTAAGAATCCGCCTGCCAGGGCTTCCCTGGTGGCGCAGTGGTTGAGAATCTGCCTGCCAATGCAGGGGACGCGGGTTCGAGCCCTGGTCTGGGAAGATCCCACATGCCGCGGAGCAACTGCGCCCGTGAGCCACAACTACTGAGCCTGCGCGTCTGGAGCCTGTGCTCCGCAACAAGAGAGGCCGCGATAGTGAGAGGCCCGCGCACCGCGATGAAGAGTGGCCCCCACACCGCGATGAAGAATGGCCCCTGCTTGCCACAACTAGAGAAAGCCCTCGCACAGAAACGAAGACCCAACACAGCCAAAAATAAATAAATAAATAAATAAATTTAAAAAAAAAAAAAAAAAAAAAAAAAAAAAAAAAAGAATCCGCCTGCCAATGCAGGGGACACGGGTTAAAGCCCTGGTCCAGGAAGATCCCACATGCCACGGAGCAACTAAGCCCGTGCGCCACAACTACTGAGCCTGCGCTCTAGAGCCCACGAGCCACAACTACTGAGCCCGTGTGCCACAACGACTGAAGCCTGCGTGCCTAGAGCCCGTGCTCTGCAACAAGAGAAGCCACCGCAATGAGAAGCCCACGCACCGCAACGGAGAGTAGCCCCCGCTCGCCAGAACTAGAGAAAGCCGGCGCCCAGCAACGAAGACCCGACACAGCCAAAAATAAATAAATAAAATAAATAAATTTAAAAAAAAAAAGAATAAACGACCAGATTTCTTCAACAAATAAATAGCAAGGAAAGACAAATAGAGATGGGGAGGGGGAACCTACAGATTAAAAAAAGACTTAAGGGGGTTTCCTTGTGGCTTAGTGGTTAGGATTCAGTGCTGTCACTGCTATGGCCCGTGTTCCCAGGGAACTGAGATTCCACAAGCCACTCAGCCCAGCAAAAAAAAAAAAACAAAACCAAAAAACTTGAGACATATAACCAATCAAAAAATATGGACATTTATTTAGATCATAATTCAAATGGTAAACTAGTAAGTAGTTTACAGTTTTAAATAGTAATAATAATAACAAACTGTAAATAGTAATAATAACAATAATGATGAGGCAGTTGGGGATATTTGAACACTGACTGAATATTTGATAATATTAAGGAATTATTAATTTTTTAGATATGATAATACTATGCTTATGCTTATAAAAAGAGTCCTAGGGCTTCCCCGGTGGCGCAGTGGTTGAGAATCTGCCTGCCAATGCAGGGGACACGGGTTCGAGCCCTGGTCTGGGAAGATCCCACATGCCGCAGAGCAATTAGGCCCGTGAGCCACAACTACTGAGCCTGCGCATCTGGAGCCTGTGCTTCGCAACGGGAGAGGCCGCGACAGTGAGAGGCTCGCGCACCGCGATGAAGAGTGGCCCCCACTCGCCGCAACTAGAGAAAGCCCTCGCACAGAAACGAAGACCCAACACAGCCATAAATAAATAAATAAATAAATAGATTAAAAAAATAAAAAATAAAAATAATTGGGGGTGGGGCTTCCCTGGTGGCGCAGTGGTTAAGAATCCGCCTGCCAATGCAGGGGACACGGATTCGATCCCTGGTCCGGGAAGATCCCACATGCCGCGGAGCAACTAAGCCTGTGCGCCACAACTACTGAGCCTGCACTCTAGAGCCAGTGAGCCACAACTACTGAAGCCTGCACGCCTAGAGCCCGTGCTCCGCAACAAGAGAAGCCACCGCAATGAGAAGACCGTGCACCACAAGGAAGAGCAGACCCCGCTCTCCACAGCTAGAGAAAGCCCGCGTTCAGCAAGGAAGACCCAACGCAGCCAAAAATAAATTAAAAAAAAAACAAAAAAACACTGTCGGGACGTCCCTGGTGGTCCAGTGGTTAAGACTCTGTACTCCCAATGCAGGGAGCCCAGGTTCGATCCCTAGTCAGGGAACTAGATCCCACATGCCACAACTAAAAGATCCCGCATGCCGCAACTAAGACCTGGCACAACCAAATAAATAAATGTTAAAATAAATAAATAAATAAAAGCATTGTCAGGTAGGTGACCTCTGTGGGCAACAGTGCCCGATTCTGCAGGGGGCCTCTGGGGATCAACGCAGAACACGCCTCTCAGAATTTTCCCACCTGAGTGGTGATGAGCTGGAGTGAATACCAACTCCCATCAGATCAGTCGCCCATTGAGAACAGCTGTGGGTGAGAAGGGCATGTTAGTTCTCCCACACTTTTGGCTGCCATGCTGGCAGAGCCAACTCCAGCCAGAGAAAGAGATCCTTCCACAAATAGATGCAGACGGTGGCATCCATAGTGCCCCACCTTGGTAATCCCAGCAGGGCCTTGTATCATTAGCTGCAGTTCCCTTGGAAGAATTACTGTTAGCGTTTTGATCATCTAATTGTATCAACATACACATTGCCTAAGTATAGCTAAACAAGGTGACCAGGTGTAGTTATGCTTTTTGGGGGGGGAGGGGCGGGTATTTCAGTACACCGTTTATGGGACTTTGTCAAAGATAAATGGGTGTGAACTGGCCCCTGTCCAAATCACCATGTGCTGTCCAGAGCCCTGGGGGACATCATCATTCAAGGTCAGCCCTGCTGAAGAACCAAAGTATAATTCCATCTCAGAATGGAAGCAGAATCTTTAAGGCATCGGGTTAAATGCTTTGATTTTCTTTAGGAATGATAAGCTCTTAAGGGTGAGATTTATGTCTGCGTGGAGGGTAGGAATTAAGTCCTGAATGATGCAAGATCACCTTTCACCTCCAGACTTTTCTCACGTGCACCCACCTGCTGCATGGATGTGTGAAAAACCAGTGAACAAGTGATTGTCGGAAGGAGTGAATAAGTGCATTTTTAACTGTCAAGAGTATAACAGGGTCATCATCAGCCTCCTTTGATCCCCCTGAAGTGAACAATTTTTTAAAAATAGACCCTGTTGTTTAGAAATGTTAACTTTAGCAGTTACAGCGCTAAATATTTGAACCACTAAGAAAGAAATCAACTCACAGGCTCTTCCTAGTCATCAAACTGTGTGTTTCCTTTGTTTATGTGTGTGTGTGTGTGTGTGTGTGTGTGTGTGTGTGCACGTGTGTACACAGAGCCACTCTTATTTTTTTTTATACTCTCCTTTTTAAAAATATTTATTTATTTTTGGCCGCATCACGTCTTAGTTGCTGCATGCAGGATCTTTCGTTGTGGCATGCAGGCTCTTGGTTGCAGTGCGAGGGCGCGAGCCCGCGGGCCACAACTACCAGACCCAACGCAGCCAAAAATAAATAAATAAATAAATTTATTTTTAAAAATTAAAAAAAAAAAGAACCTTGTCTGAGCTTTTCCATGAACCTGGAAAAATGGTGCCAATAAAACACATTCTTCTGAGGATAGTTGTTTTTTCAATAACAGGAGTCTCTGGTCCATCATGTCAACGCTTTCACCAATATCCTCAACTCTCTTCCACACTTGTCTTTGTGTCATACCAGCCCTAAATCGTTCCAAATCCCCATCTCCTCTGTGTCTACATCTGGGCAAGTGAACACGGCTGAAAAAAAAAATCACATATCTGGGCAGGTTGGTGCTGCTATAAATGTATTCCAACAGCAACTGGGCTCTCAAGGTTGGCTGGTCATTCTTCCCTGTTTCCCTAGTCAATTCTCTACCGTTCTCCACAGTGGCTATTTCTTAAACCTCCACACCCCCTTGTCCCCTTGCTCCTCCTGCCTCCCCCATGGCC
Source organism: Balaenoptera physalus (assembly GCF_965194825.1). NCBI lineage: Eukaryota > Metazoa > Chordata > Mammalia > Artiodactyla > Balaenopteridae > Balaenoptera > Balaenoptera physalus. Next base: position 53,369,904 of record NC_138901.1, on the reverse strand, counting down.
TCCTGCCCACCCCCCCAAACTCACCTTCATCCATGTTAGTTCCTTCCTCCTTCTCTCTAGTTTCAAAGAGAGAAGTCCCCTTCCTGTTTGGAGTTTACTTCTCCACCTGTGCTGTGGGGCACACCTCCTCCCCTTCTTGGGGACCCTGCTCAATTCGTTACCCTCTTGTTTTCCTGAATCTTTTTTTTTCCTTTGGCCGTGCCATGCAGCTTGCGGGATTTTAGTTCGCCGACCAGGGATCGAACCCAGGACCTCAGCCCTGAAAGCACGGAGTCCTAACCACTGGACCAAAAGGGAATTCCCTCTCCTGAATCTTTATCATCCTTCTTTTCACTGACTCCTTATTGTCAGCATTCCAGCTTATTCTCAACTCCCTCATCCTAAAAGGCAAGCACAACCGAAACCCAATGACAAAAACTTCTCTTTTGGTCCCGCTTTTTAGCCACTGCCTTCTATTTTTCGACTCCTTCCTTGATAGTCGTATTTCTTGGAAAAGTGACCCAGGGTCAGTCCTTCCATACTCTCCTCTGGCCCATCCTCCTGTAACTCCATTATCAACGTACTTATTGAGATCAACAGCAACTTCCTTATTGCTAAGGCTGGCAAACACCCAGACAGGTGAGGGGACCTGGGCTCAGAGATGGGTGGCACGTGGGGCAGATAAGGACCTCAGGAGTCCTAAATACCCAGGACAGGTGAGGAGAGGTGAGGTTTTCAGGGGAACTAGATCTTAGCACTTTCTGAGTCTCAAGTTCACTGTTTCTGGCCAGAGTGTGCTTCGTGAGAACAACAGGAAATGAGAACTGAGGCCTGGGTTCTGTCTCTGGATTGATCTCTGCCTCCCTTGGGACCTTGGGCAGTCCACTTCCCGTCTCTGGGCCTCAGTCTCTCTGATGGGACCCTCAGGGTTGCTGTGAGGCACCCAGCAAGCACTGAGGGTGGATGGGCTACTCTGGAGCCTGCAGGAAGCTTGGTGTCCTAGCAAACATTTCCTCTGAGGAACTCAAAGGCCTTACACTCAACACATTCTGGAGACCCATCCCATTTTTCAGATGGTAGAACTGAGGCACCAAAGTATGAAGAAGCTAATTATCATTTAAGGGGAATTGCAGGCACCTATGCACGCACTGTTACTCCACCATGATCCAAAAAGGAACAGGTTTGCTGCTCAAATCTGTGAGAACAGCTGGGAGGGTAGGGTATAAGGAGGGAACATCAATAAAGAAGACTAAGTCATTGTCTTCTTCTGGGCTGTGCATACATATCCCTCCCCTGAGCTACTGCCCCGCCTCTTTTCTCCTTCATAGTTAAACGTCTTGAAGGAGGAGGGACTACTTCAAACTCTACGATGACTTCCCACTGCAAATAGAATAAAATCCACTCCTCACCCTGGTCCAGGAAGCCTAGTACCTCTGACGTCACAGCCTGCCATCCTCTCCCCTCATACCTTTCGCCCCAGCCCCACAAGGCTTCCTTATGCTTTTACACCAGCCTCAAATTGGACATGATGTGCTATTTTTTTACATATTGTGGGATTCAATTCGCTGATGTTTTCCTTTAACAATTTTGCATCAGGACTTTCCTGCTGGTTAAGACTGCGCTCCCAATGCAGGGGGCCCAGATTCAATCCCTGGTCAGGGAACTAGATCCCACATGCCAAAACTAAGAGCCCGCAAGCCGCCACTAATACCCACCGCAGTCAAATAAATAAATAAATTTTTTTTTTTTTTTTTTAAAAAGGAGGGATTTCCCTAGTGGCGCAGTAGTTGAGAATCTGCCTGCCCATGCAGGGGACATGGGTTTGAGCCCTAGTAGGGGAAGATCCCACATGCCGCGGAGCAACTAAGCCCGTGCGGCACAACTACTGAGCCTGTGCTCTAGAGCCCACGAGCCACAACTACTGAGCCCATGTGCCACAACTACTGTACTGAAGTCCATGCGCCTAGAGCCGGTGTTCCACAACAAGAGAAGCCACCGCAATGAGAAGCCCGTGTACCGCAAGGAAGAGCAGCCCCCGCTTGATGCAACTAGAGAAAGCCTGCACACAGCAACGACCCAATGCAGCCAAAAATAAATAAATAAATAAATTTATTAAAAAAAAAAAAGATTATGCTAGCCCTGGGTCTTCCCTGGTGGTCCAGTGGTAAAGAATCTGCCTTCTAATGCAAGGGAGGTGGGTTCGATCCCTGGTTGGGGGACTAAGATCCCACATGCCGAGGGGCAACTAAGCCCGTGCGCCACAACTACTAAGCTTGCGCGCCTCAATGAGAGAGCCTGTGTGCCGCAAATTACAGAGCCCACATGCTCTGGAGCCTGTTTGCCACAACTACAGAGCTCACGTGCCCTGGAGCCTGTGTGCCACAACTAGAGAGAGAAAACCTGAACGCCACAGCTAAGAGAGCGCCGCAACGAAGAGACCACCAGCTGCAACTAAGACCTGATGCAGCCAAGAAAGAAAGAAAGAAAGAAAGGAAGGAAGGAAGGAAGAAAGAAGGAAAGAAAGAAGGAAAGAAAGAAAGAAAGTAAAAAACAAAGCCAAAAAAATCTGAGCCTGTAGTTTTCTTTGTAGGAAGACATTTAATTACCAATTCCATTTATTTAATAGCAATGGAATTATTTAGGCTTTTCGTCATCTCTTTTTTTAATGTATTATTTCTTTGTTTTTTCTTTTTTTAAAATTTATTTTATTGAAGTATAGTTGATTTACGTTCTGTTACTTGTTAAGTCTTTCACTAAATTATATTTTTCTAGGAAGTTATCCATTTAATCTAAGTTTTCAAATTTTGGCACAGAATTGTTCATAATCCTCTTATTATCTTTTTAATCCATGTGGTTTTGCTTCTTTTCACCCTTAATTTTATTTGTGCTTTCTCTATAGTTTGTCTGAGTTTGTCAACCTTATTACAATTTTCAAATTACCAATTTTTGGCCTTGTTATTCCTCTTTACTGGTTTTCCTGTTTGTTGTTTATATTCTCAACCTTGTGCTCTTGCTTTTATTAGTTTCTTATTTCTTTGGGTATATTTATTATTTTTTATAACATGTTTATTAAGATATAATTTGTATACCATGAAATTCACCCATATAGAGTATACACATTTCAATGGTTATTAGTGTATTCACAGAGTTGAACAGCCATTACCACAACATTTTCATCGCTCCAAAAAGAATTCTGTACCCATTATATGTTCCTCTCCATTTCCTTCCCTCCAACCCATCCCTAGACAACAACTAATTTACTTTCTGTCTCTACAGATTTGCCTATTCTGGGTATTTCATATAAATAGAACCATATAATACGTGGGGTTTAGTGTCTGGCTTCTTTCCATTAGAATAATGTTTTCAACATTCAACCACGTTGTAGCATGTAACAGTACATCATTTCTTTTTATGGTTGAATAATATTCCATTGTATGGATATACCACATTGGGTTACCTCTTCATTAGTTGATGGACATTTGTGTTGTTTCCACTTTTTTGCTTTTATGAATAACGATGCTGCAAACATTTTTGTGCAAGTTTTTGTGTGAACATGTTTCCAATTCTATTGAGTACATACCTAGGAGTAGAATTGCTGAATCATGTAGTATTCTATATATTTTTTTAAATACATTAACTCAGTCCTCACCACAACTTAAGAGGTAAGTGCTATTATTAGTAGTATTATTTTTAAATTTATTTTCTTTGGTTGCCCCGGGTGTTAGTAGCAGCAGGCAGGCTTCTTAGTTGCGGCATGCACGTGAGATCTAGTTCTGTGACCAGGGATCGAACCCGGGCCCCCTGCACTGGGAGTGCGGAGTCCTATCCACTGCGCCTCCAGGGAACTCCCTAGTATTCTATATTTAACTTTTTGAGAAACTACCAGACTTCCACAGTGGCTGCATCATTTTACAATTCCACCAAACATGTATGAAGGTTCCAATTTCTTTATGTCCTCCCCAACACTTTTATTATCTGTCTTTTGTATTCTATCCATTCTAGTGGTTGTGAGGTAATATCTCATTGTGGTTTTGACTGCATTTTCGTGATGCCTAATGATATTGCTATCTTTTCATGTGCTTATTGGCCATTAGTATATCTTCTTTGGAGAAATGTCCATTCAGATCCTTTGCTCACTTTAAAATTGGGTTGTCTTTTTATTATTGAGCTGTAGGAGTTCTTCATATATTATGAATGGATATCCTTTATCAGATACATGATTTGTAAAACTTTTCTCTCCTTGTTTTGGTTTTCTTTTAATTTTCTCAACAATGTCCCTTAAAGCACAAAAGTTCTTAATTTTGATGATGTCCAATTTATCTATTTTTTCTTTTGTTGCATGTGCTTTTGTTGTCTTATTTAAGAAACCATTGCCTAATCCAAGGTCACAAAAATTTATGCTTATGTGTTCTTCTTTTTTTTTTTAAATTTATTTATTTAATTTATTTATTTTTAGCCGCGTTGGATCTTTGTTGCTGTGTGTGGGCTTTCTCTAGTTGCAGTGAGCAGGGGCTGTTCTTCCTTGTGGTGTGTGGGCTTCTCATTGTGGTGGCTTCTCTTGTTGAGGAGCATGGGCTCTAGGTGCACGTGCTTCAGTAGTTGTGGCACGTGGGCTCAGTAGTTGTGGCTCGCGGCTCCAGAGCGCAGGCTCAGTAGTTGTGGCACATGGGCTTCGTTGCTCCGCGGCATGTGGGATCTTCCTGGAGCAGGGCTCGAACCCATGTCCCTTACATTAGCAGGCGGATTCTTAACCACCGTGCCACCAGGGAAGTCCCTATGTGTTCTTCTAAAAACTTTAGTTTTAGTTCTTATACTTAGAATTTGATCCATTTTGAGTTAATTTTTGTATCTGGTGTGAGGGAGGGATCCAACATCATTCTCTTGTATGTGGATATCCAGTTGTCCCAGTACCATTCTTTGGGTTTATTTTGCTATTCTGTTTCTAATTTTTTACAATAAGTGTTTAGCTCATGAAGTTCTCAGTCTTTCTTCTCTTCTAAAGTAAGCATTTAAAGTTACACATTTTCCTTTAATTATTTTTTACTTTTTAATCTCAAAATAATTAGTAAAATTAACAATCCTAAAGAGGTTTATTCTGAGGCTTCAAGAACATCTTGGCACACCACTCTGTACCACCCTCTGCCAGGTATACAAACCCAAATTTAATAAGTGTAGGCTTATACTAGTCTTGAAAGACTATCTTATTATTAATTTAATAGAATTGACTCATTCATTCAACAGATATTTGTGGAGTGCCTACTGCATAGCATTATATTAAGTTCTGAGAACAGAGAAGTAAAATAGAGTCCTGCCATCCCAAAGCTTACTGACAATTGAAAGGAAAAAAAACTGAAATACTGCATGATAAATGTTAGGATAGGATATGTAATACACGTTGGAAATAGGAAACATAGGAGTAAAATTAATTTTGAGATTGTGAAAGGTTTTCTGGAGGAAATTGCTTCCTTCAAGGACCTGAAAGATGAATTGGTAGGAGCTTGCCAAGTACACAGCAGAAAAGAGTGTGCTGGGCCATTGGAGCAGCAAGTGGAAAGATCCAGAGGTATAAAAAAACCCTTGACCTTTTAGAGGAAGGAAAGGAAGTGTACTGTTCCAGGAGCAGAGAGTGTCAGGGAAAGGTACAGGATAAGCCAGGAGAGGTCTACAGAGACTAGACCGTAAAGGACAATTAAACCATATTGGGGAGCTTGGGCTTCCATCCTGTAATAGTCGGGAGGCCACTGAAGAGTTTTAAGTAGGTGGGACAATAGCAGATTTGCATTTTGAAAGTTTTGCTGTGGCTGCAGAAAATAGATGAAGGGAGAGAAGGTCAAGACCAGTGGCCAGGAGACCCTTACAGAGGTTGCAGCAGTCATCAAGTCCTCGATTAAGGAGTGTCCAAGGAAATGGAAAAGAGGGAACACTTAGGTCTTGGTGATTGACCAGATGTGAGAAAGGGGGTGGGACACAGAGGCTGACTCTCTCGTTTCTGACCTGGGTGACTAGGTACTGTCAGATGTGACAGCAGGTTGGGGGGAAGACAGTGAGGTTTTTGTTTTTGTTTTTTAAGGTTTATTTTTTAAAAAAATTTTAACCATTAAAAAAAATTGAAGTATAGTTTATTTACAATGTGTTAGGTTTGGGTGTACAGCAAAGTGCTTCATTTATATGTATAAAAATATATCTATTTTTTTCAGATTCTTTTCCATTATAAGTTATTATAAGGTATTGAGTATAGTTCCCTATGCCATACAGTAGGTCCTTGTTGTTTCTCTATTTTATATGTAGTAGTGTATATATGTTAATCCCACCCTCCTGATTTATCTCCCCACCCCCACCCCGACAGTGTGCTCTGATCACAGTAGCTTGAGGTGCTTACAGGACACTTCTTCACCTCCTGGCCTTATCTGAACCCGGCTCTCTTCTAAGGACTCAGGTTCCTCAGCCCTCTCAAGGGAAGGCTGTCTTCTCTCACATTTCATGGATCTCTGGGCCAGTAGGCTTAGCATAATCTCCTGGTTCCTCACTGCTGCTTCCTAGTCTTTCTTCTCCTTTACCTTCCCAAACCGGAGCTCTTTGAGGTTAATGCCATCTCCACTGTACCACTTAATACTCTGTCTTTTTTTTTTTTGGCCGTGTCGCTCCCCCTGTGGGATTTTAGTTCCCTGACCAGTGATCGAACCCTTGTCCCCTGCAGTGGAAGCACGGAGTCTTAACCACTGGACCGCCAGGGAAGTCCCACTTATTACTCTCTTTATTGCTATTATCTGTGGACCCATTCACCAATAACTTTGTCTCCTGGTTCACAGCTTTTCCCTTCATTCTACTCCACCTCTTGTCCTTGGGGACTTAATTACCCACTACCCACGTGGAAGACCTTTCCAGTACTCCTGCCTGTCACCTCCTTGACTTCCTCTCCTCCCCTCCCCACCAGCCAGCCTCTCCTATGTTCACAGGAGACCAACTCACCACCCATCACCATACCTCAACTGAATTCTAGATTTCAAACCACCCACCCTGACCACCATTTCCTGTCCTTCCAGCCAATTTGCTTTAGTGTCTATACCACACAACTCTTCAAACTCATCAAGACCCCATTATTTGTATCACTTTTTCACTATCAGCTCCCTCCCATTTTCACTTCCTTCTCTACTCAGTTTAGAGAAGAGTCCATTACTACAGGCACTCTCTTCATACAACTTCAACGAACTTGCCTGTCTGTCTCCATCTCAATCTCCAGTTACTTGACTGGTTAGCCCCCAACCCTAAGTGTACCCCAGCTATCAGAGTTTTTCGTGCCTACACCTGAGCAACTGAAAATTGCCAGAAAAAAAAAAATTACCGGGCTGGACCTACTGGTTCCTTTTTCAGTTCATGACCACAAACCTCAAATAAGCACACGACACTGAAATCTCTATTTTTCCGTCTTGCATTTAGCCTTCAACCCACTTTGCTCTGCCTGCTGTCAATATTGCTCCATCAAAATCCTTCTATCAAGGTCAAAAACAGCTTCTCAGTTTCAAAATTCAGCGCGTGGTGGGGGAGGGGGAATGTGAAAGGAATCAAAATGTACAAACTTCCAGTTATAAAACAAGTCACGGGGATGTAATGTGTATCATGGCGACTATAGTTAATAATACTGTATTGAATAGTTGAAAGTTGTTAAGAGAGTACATCTTAAAAGTCTTGTGAGAAAAAATTTTTTTGTTAATTATGTATGGTGATGGATGGTAACTAGACTTATTGTGGTGATCTCAGTGTATACAAACATGGAATCATTATGCTGTACACCTGAAACTAATATGTCAATTATACCTCAATTAAAAAAATTCCAAAGGCAGAATAGATTATATAAAGATTTCTCTGAATAAAATAGTGTTAATACTGAGACCACCTGCAGGTTAATGCTGGAAATTTCTTCATTGAACATTTTCCTAAAAGATTTGAAAGACCAAGTGCACAAACATCCAGGTGTGAAATGTTACTAAATTCTTTCAGGTAGTGAAATGTGAAACAGGTAGTATGGTCATGCCTGGGTGAGTTGTTAAGTAACTTAATATATTAAGGAGACAGAATGCAGCCTTTTACACCTGCTGTTACAGGAGGCTGTACAGTACAGTGGGTAATAGCTCAGGTTTTGGCAACAGACAGTTGGGGTTTCAATCCCAATTCCACCATTTACTATGTTTTAAGAGGATTTGACATCTGAGTAGGCCACTGAATCTAAGCCTCAGTTTCCTCATCTGTAGAATGGAAATAATAGGGTTAATGTATGTAATCTGTGAGGTAATGCATCAAAGTGGTTATTCAGTTACTTTGTACATAGTGAATGTCCAATAAATGCCACTTGTCTTAATTAAAAAAAAATTCAGTGCATCCTTCTCAGTCTTCATCTTTCTCTACCTCTCAATACCCTGTTGCAGTTGACCATTCCTTCCTCCTGGGAACATTTGCTCCTGTCTTGGCTTTTGTAACACCCCACACTGGTTTTTCTCCTTTGTGTTCATCCCTGGTTGGGGAACTAAGATCCTGCAAGCCACATGGTACAGTCAAAAAAAAATTTTTTTTTCAGTTCACTCTCTCCCTAGGAAACCTGATCTCTCAAAATTTGTATCTATAGATCTATAATCTATAGCCTTGGCCTCTCCTCTGAGCTCCAGTCTTATGTATGCATATGCTAATTTGACATCTCTGCTTGGATGTCTAATAAACAGCTAAAATATAACTCATCCAAAATAGATCTGTTTATATCACCCACTTGAACCTGTTGTTCCCGTCTTCCTTTTTGAAATAAAGCCAGTTCTTCCAGGGGTCATAAACCTAGGAGTCGTCTTTCCCCTTCACCCACATTCAATCCATCAGCATGCCCTTCCTATTTTACTTCCAAAATTTATCTCAAATCCATTCCCAATCTCCCCTCCCCACACCTACTTTACCATCCTTGCCCCCATTCTGGTTCAAGTTACCACCATCTTTTGCCTCATCTTCTGCAATAACCTTCTTACTGATCTTCCAGTAAAGTCTTCTCTTTTGTATAAGTGTCAAAGGGAGTTTTAAACAATGTAAATCACCCATCTCAAGGCTTCCACTGTAACTAAACTAAAATCCAGACTCTTTCCTGTGGTCAACAAGGCCTCCTTTGTAAGATGACCCCTGTCTGCCTCTCCAACCTGCTCTTAGCACCCTTTTCATCAGGTTCCAGTAGGGCCGCCACACCCATGCTGACCCCCTTTCTAGTCTTTGGACAAGCCGAGCTCTTTCTCCTTTTTAAAAAAAATAAATTTATTATTTATTTATTCATTTATTTATTTCTAAATTGATATTCAGGGTTTACTTTTTTTCAGGGTTTACATTCTTTATTTTTTAAGCTTTTTTTAAAATTTATTTATTTTATTTTTTTTATTTTTGTCTGTGTTGGGTCTTCATTTCTGTGCGTGGGCTTTCTCTAGTTGCTGCGAGCAGGGGCTACTCTTCGTTGCAGTGCGCAAGCTTCTCATTGCGGTGGCTTCTCTTGTTGCGGAACATGGGCTCTAGGCGTGCGGGCTTTGGTAATTGTGGCTTGCGGGCTCAGTAGTTGTGGCTCGCAGGCTCTAGAGCTCAGGCTCAGTAGTTGTGGCGCACGGGCTTGGTTGCTCCGTGGCATGTGGGATCTTCCCGGACCAGGGCTCGAACCCGTGTCCCCTGCATTGGTAGGCAGATTCTTAACCACTGCGCCACCAAGGAAGTCCCAAGCCGAGGTCTTTCTTACCATAGGGTCTTAGAAGTAGCTTTTCCTCAGCCTGGAATGCTCTTCCCCAGAATCCTCAAATGGCATCTCCTACTTGTAATTCAGAACTCAGCTCAAATATAATCTCTTGAGAGAGGACTTCCCTGACTACTTTATCTAAACTTTACTCTTTTCCTTACCTTTTTTATTTCTATCATATCACTTGTTATAATGATGACTTGTTTAATATTTGTTTACCTTTTTCACTGATTGTCCTCTCTCACTGGATGTCTGTGCCATGTGGGCAGGAACTTGGTCTGTCTAGTGTACTCCTGGACCCTAGGTCTTAGAATCATCTCTAGCTCACAGTAGGTGTTCAATGAACATTTGTTAGGTCAATGAACACAGAGTTAGACAGTTAGATGTGCTGACAGGAACTGGTGAAAGATCTGGGCTGGAGATAAAGATTTGGGGATTATTTTAAAAATAAATCTTAGGGCTTCCCTGGTGGTGCAGTGGTTAAGAATCTGCCTGCCAATGCAGGGGACACAGGTTTGAACCCTGGTCTGGGAAGTTCCCACATGCCGCGGAGCAACGAAGCCCATGCGCCACAACTACTGAGCCTGCACTCTAGAGCCCACGAGCCACAACTACTGAAGCCTGCATGCCTAGAGCCAGTGCTCCGCAACAAGAGAAGCCACCGCAATGAGAAGCCTGCGCACCACAACGAAGAGTAGCCCCTGCTCGCCACAACTAGAGAAAGCCCACGCGCAGCAACGAAAACCCAACGCAGCCAAAAATAAATAAATAAAATAAATAAATAAAATTTAAAAAATCTTAATAAGCAAGGAATAGAAGGGAACTTCATTAACCTGTTAAAATGATCTACAAAAAAAAATCTACAGCATGAAAAAAATAATGAAACATCAAAATAACCCTTTAAGAATGGAAAAAAACAAGGGTGCCCACTACTACTTCTACACCACTCTGCTGGAGGTCCTAGCCAGCACAGTGAGGCAAAAAGAGAAACAATGTATCAAAAGAAAGAAATAGAAACACCATTATTTGGACTTACATTATTTACATAGAAAATAAAAATAATCTATAAATTGTTAATTTAGAGTTTAGTGAGGTTGCAGGATCAACATACAAAAATCAACTGCTTTTTAAAATAATTTTTTATATACCAGAAAAATGCAGACTATCTCATTATTCTAAGCTTATTTGTGTACGTAAATGAAAACAACCATTCTGTCACTACAAAACTCACTGTGAACCCAGTTAATTAAAAAAAGAAAACATCCTAGAGACAACCAAAGCATATTATCATACTTCAAAATACAAAAAAAGGACTTTCCTGGTAGCACAGTGGTTAAGAATCCAGCTGCCAATGCAGGGCACACTGGTTCAAGCCCTAGTAAGGGAAGATCCCACATGCAGTGGAGCAACTAAGCCCGTGAGCCACAACTACTGAAGCCTGTGCTCCACAACAAGAAAAGCCACTGCAATGAGAAGCTCACACACCGCAAGGAAGAGTAGCCCCTGCTTGCTGCAACTAGAGAAAGCCTGTGTGCAGCAACAAAGACCCAACACAGCCAAAAAAAAGAGAAAAAAATCCTAAGACTATCCAGAGAAGAAAAAAAAGTAGGTCACTGAGGTCACTGACAATGGAATAAGAATCAACAGCAACACTGGATGCTAAAAGACAATGGACCAATGCTTTCACATTTTTGAAGAAAAAATATTTGACCTTAAACATAAAATTCTATACCCAGCTAAACTGGCACTTAATTATAGATGTTTAAAATAATGGCATTTTCAGCTGTTATTATAAGGACTTGGAAAATTTGCCTCATGTATACTCATCAGAAGTTATCTGATAATATGCTCCAGCAAAAGAAGGGAGTAACAAAAAATAATTAGACTTGATCTAGGATGCAGTAGACTCATCCCAGGAGAGCAGCCAAGGGGAGTTCTAAGAAGACTTCTATGTAGGAAGCGTAGCCCAAAGCAACCAGCCCAGGTTAGAGGGTAACATAGAGACTTCTAGGAGGGAGAGTTTCAAGAAAAAGGGCTTGATAGGATAAGTGGTACAATAGCACTGGGGTGGGATAGGGAAGGGAAGGATATTAATTATACTCAAGATACTGCAAGAAAAAAAAGTATAATTAGAAATGCTAGGCCTCCAAAAAAAAAATCTGTGTAAGGAATGAATATAATCCATTATAGTATTTGACTCTCCTATTCAACATTTACAAAGTCACAATAGTGTAAAAACCATTTATTGCTATAACTAAATATGATAATTTAATGATTTAGAATAAAAGATGGAAAGTAGCATGACAGTTAAATCCTTATCAGTTACAATAAGAATAAATATATAAGGTCTAAAATGGATAAATCAAGAAAAAGCATTATATCATTTAGAATAAATGGAGGTAACTATGAGAAGAAACTGCTAAAAGAGTTAAAAGGGATTGCCTCTGGTAAGCAGGATTTAGGAATGGGGAAGGGCACATATGAGAAATACGTTTGTTTTTCACTATAATCCTTAATACACTAATTATGAACTATGTGTATTTACTACTTTGATAAAACTAAAAATTTACTTAAATAGAAAGATTTTTGGTCCAGAAAGGAGGGAGGGTGTCAGAAACGGATTTTTTTCTGGTAAAGCTAAGGAAGCTTTAGAGCCCCCGGGAAGGCTGGAATTTGTTTTAGGTGAGAGAGGAAACCATGCTGCAATCAAGCAGAATTTCTGATAACCTGCCTCAAGAGATCTCAGAGAAAGGGAACAATTTTCCAAGCATACAGTTATTTGTGGTTTATTTTCTCATTCTAAATAGACAATCATATTCAAATGCAATTAAAATTTTTTTTCCCTAAACAGAGTCCTTCAAACGGGGTAAATTTTAGGTTTCACAAAACCTGGGTTAGCTCCAGGGAGTTGTTTCCCAAAGGAGTCCAGATTCACTTTTTTTTTTAATGGTAGATTTATGTTTTTATGCAGATTCACTCTTTTTTTTTTTTTTTTTTTTTTTTTGCTGCACTTGGGCTTTCTCTAGTTGCAGCGAGGGGGGGCTACTCTTTGTTGTGGTGCGTGGTCTTCTCATTGTGGTGGCTTCTCTTGTTGCAGAGCACCAGCTCTAGGTGCACGAGCTTCAGTAGTTGTGGCACGCAGGCTCAGTAGTTGTGGCTCCCAGGCTCAGTAGTTGTGGCTCCCGGGCTCTAGAGCGCAGACTCAGTCGTTGCGGCCCACGGGCTTAGTTGCTCCGCGGCATGTCGGATCTTCCCGGACCAGGGCTCGAACCGTGTCCCCTGCATTGGCAGGTGGATTCTTAACCACTGCACCACCAGGGAAGCCCTGCAGATTCACTCTTAATGTTCATTTGTTCCTTTTAATTCTTGTTTTAGGGGGAGAGTGAGGACAATTTTTTCAGTAATTTTTGGAATCAAGAAAATGTATTAGAACCTGGTCCTCCTCTGGCTACCTTACCTGGAGCTCACAGAGACTGTAAGACCTTTGAGGATAGGAACAGAGCTGTATTCTCTGTGTCTTCTACAGTTCAGGTACAAAGTGAATGCAGGTTCAGTAAATATTTTTGAAGGAACAGATACATTTGAGTGCCATTAGGTATCATTTTTCCTTCTTCTCCGTCTCTTTATTAAGACTCTGTTATGCAAGGCAGAAAGCTGTGGGAATGAGGATGAGAAGAGGTAGAGCGGGGTAAGGTTGCTTTTTCCAAGCCATAGATCCCACACTTAGACTTCACATAATAGATGCCTTTCTGGATATTTTGTACCATGTATATCAGATTTTGCTAATCTCAACTCACTTTACACATAGAGATTATTAACGATGTTTAAACATTTTGTGCTATGAGACGCAGAACATTTTACTTATTTCAAGAATCTTTTTGTGCAACTTTCTGTAAAGTGAATTACCAGCATATATGAAGTCTATTTTGGGGGTGTGCTTAAAATGGGGCACACCAGTACTAAGTTCGGCTTTAACAATGACTAATTCGCACACCATGTGTGGAGTGTTAGATAGCTGTTGGGCGCTCGCCAACAACTAGGCATCACCACTTCTTTTAGCCCCTTCACTCTCAGACCACCTGCTTCGACCCGGAGGTGCTGTCTTGACCCCCCGCGACCTCTTTGTCATGGCGTCCGCGGGGCGTCTCCCGCCGAGGCCCCGGCACCCGGCCAGACGGCGACCTTCCCAAGATGGCGGCGTCAGGGGCCACTGCGCGGAGGGGGCGGGGTTCCGCCTCCGGAGGCGGGGCAGGGAGCCAGAGGGGTCGGCCTAGCGGGAGGGCAGCTTCAGAAGTAGGCAGCCCCAGCGCGCCTGCGTGGAGCGACCCTGCGCGCAGTGAGGCAGTGGCGGGGGAAGGCACCGGTGGGGCCGACTGGCGGGTTGAAGGAGGGAAGCGGGCGAGCGAAGTCCCAGTGCGCGCCGCGGCGGCACGGGTACCCTCCCCTTCCGGGCGTGAGGCGCTGTGAGGAAAGCTGAAGCGAGCGGACTCGCACCGGCAGCGAGACGCCGCTACCGCCGCCCCAGCCCAGCCTCCCTCGGCTTCGGCGCTCCCGTCGTGGGAGCCCGGGTTCCTCAGCACACCCAGCTCCAGCAGCCCCAGAGCCTGTCCCCAGTCTTTCGGAAGCCCCGGCGCCAGCCCGGGCCCTTGGCGGGGAGGATGACGGAGCTGCAGTCGGCACTGCTACTGCGAAGACAGCTGGCAGGTGAGCGGGCGGGCGGAGGGGCGCCGGCCCGGGCCGCGGTCGCGGCGAGCAGCTGCCCGCTCCTCCTCTGCTCCTCCTGGGCGCTCCCGGGCGGGCGGCCGGACGGGCGAGGGGAAGCGGCAGCCCCCGGCGAGGCCGGGCGCGGGCCTGCGAGGTTGGTGAGCCAGGGCGCCAGTCCCGGCCGGGCCCATCACTTCTTTCCCTGCTTTCTTAGGGCATTAGGGGCGGGGACGCGCCCCAGCCTCGGCCCCAGGATCTGGCCTGCCGCCCCGGGGGAAGGAGGAGAGGTTGCCCCCTCCCCCACTGTTCGGTGGGATGTTGCGGGGGAGGGGCTGTAGGTCCCCAGCCCCGGCGGACTCTCCCTGGAGGGGCGGGTCCGGGCTCAGGTGCGGCAGAGGCCGCCGGACCCCCGAGGCAGGAAGAGCGTCTGGGCCAGGCCGGCTGCGCGTCCCGGGCTCGGGTGTCCGAGCCGCGGGCGGACAGCGGGGGGCCGGGTGGGCGAGAGGAACTGGCCCCCGGGCGGATAGGTGAGGCGCGCCAAACTTCTGCCCAGGCAGCGCCGGGTCCACGGAGTTGTGGCGGACAACAAAAGCCCCGGCCTCCGCGGCCTCGTCGCGGGCCCGTGGGGTCTGAGAACCCTGCGGGGCGCGGGACGCCGCCTCGCCTGCTCTGCCTGGCACGGGCTCCGGCTGCGCCGCCCGGCTGGGGGAGGGTAGAGAGCCGAGCGCCGAGAGCCGCTCGCTGGCCGGCTCGGGGCTTTGTGCTCCGAGCGACTCCGGCTCCTGAGCAGGCCTGCGGGTCCCCGGGGCTGAGGCCCGCGGGCTCTGGCTTGGGGCGGTGGCCGGTCTGCCTCCCCAGAGGTGCCTGCGTCCCCCCTCCCCCATTGTCCCGGCCTCCGGCCGTTTGCGGCTTCCAGGTTGACTTTTTAGGGGGTTGGCTCCGACTCTGCTAGGACTGTGTGAGCGGAGCATGCGCACTGGGGACAGGGACGTACGTGTGCGGAGTGGAAGGGGGGAGGCGGGTTGGTGGCTTCACAATGCCGCCCCACGTGCTGCCAGATTTAAAGAGAAATGAACCAGCAGTTACCACTGCTGCCCAACGCCCAGCCTGTGTCCTTCTCCGTTCTGACGGATCTTCACCTCCCCACTCCACAGCCAGCGGCCCTGAGCCCTCGGCAGAACCCAGAGGCTGGAATGAAGACATCTATTTTTGAAATAGGTTTACTAAGACTTAGGTTGAGGTGTTAGTTAAATCACCTTTATGGCTTCTTAAGGAAAAGGTTGTCAGGGGCTGTTACAGGTCGTATAATTAGGTTTATTATTAGAGCATGAGCAAGCAGGTTTGGACAAGTACTAAAGTTCTAAATGCTCAGGGGGAGTGACGGAGTGAATGGAGAATTTCTGGTGATACCTGTGTCCATCGCAAATGTATTGGGCAAGCAGTGAAAGAATAACTTTACTGAATCTTATATTTGCAAACACACGTTACTCTTCTGTGTATTTTTCTGGTTTGTTTTGTTTTGGAGGAAGGAATTAAGATGTTCTTTTTTCTCCCTAAGAATACTTTAATCAGAATAAGTTTTAATTATGTGGTGAACTGTTAAACAGTATTAAAATACTAAATCAGTATTAAAACAGTACTCAACTCTTTCATAATGTGAAAGATACATATTTTAAAGGTGTAAAATAAGTTAAGTAGTTACTAAGAAAGTAAAGTATGACTAATAACAGTGTTACCAGCAGCAGTATTTCAAAATTCTTGCCAACCTATTTGTGAACGGACTGTAAATTTTGATAGCCACTTGGTTCAGTTTTGCACTCTTTTACAAGATTAATCCCAAATATTGATAAGACATTTCCCAAAGCTCTTTCTTATTGGTTGACTTTTTGATAAGGCACACTAAGATATGCTTTAAGTTTGGAGGACGGAATGATTTAGTTTGTAATTTTTCATGCCTCCTTATAAAGTTACTTAGCTGCTGATTAATTTTCTTGTCTTCTTGATCAGAAACAATGGACTGTTCTTAATATTTTCTTAAATTTTTGAAGGTTATTGATTAACATGCTCAAAATGTATAAAACAGGCCAAGGCCAGTGTATTAAGGAAAATGTGAAAATACCAAGTTTATTGGGAAGACTTGATAAAACTACATACTGAAATAAAGGCCCTGTTGTATTTTAGTCGTTAGTAGTACATTGAGCTTTTTGGTTTTTCAAATATCATTTGAAAACAAGAAAGAATGGTAAAGTGTAATCTCTTGAAATAATTTAGAGTGAACTTTTGGAAGGCTTAATAATAAATGCTTTGAAAATCTTGAAATGTATTGAACTGAGTAGACACACAAACCTAAGCCATTCTGGCTGCTAGAATTTCAGAAACTTAACAACAGTGGCTAACAATAGTACATTTATTGAGCCCCTAGTCTGCCAGTCCTGAAGGATTTTACTTCATTACTTGAGGGGAGAATTTATTGTGTGTGTGTTGTGTTTTGTTGGTAACTGTAATGAAGAACCTGGTTACTTTCTGAGTGAAGCAGAATGGTTCCTTGGGTTGCAGAGTTTCTCAGCCTCAGCACCACTGATATTTTGGGCTGATTATTGTTGTGAAGGCCTATACTATGCATAATAGAATGTTTAGCAGCGTTTTCTTGGCCCCTACCCACCAGATGCCATTAGTACACCTCCTCAGTTGTGACAACCAAAAATGTCTCTGTTGCCAGATGTCCCCTGAGGATCATAGTCATCTGAGGTTGAAAACTCTGGTTTAAGGTGTTTTAGTTAAGACCATAATGACCATTGTGAAGCAAGTAAGAACACCTAACAGATTCATGAAATCAGATAGGTTGTGTATTTCTTTGTGGGTATTATTAGACCATGACTTACTCCGTTGCGAATTCAGCAGTCACAGTTCAGTTTTTGCAGTGCATGATGCTAAACACTAAGAAATCCCACAGCATAAGAGATAATATAATTTTTTTTTTTGAAAAGGTATTGTAAACAGTGGTTAAAAATACAAAGAGTATAAAAAAGGTTTAGTTTTTCCATCCCGACCCAGGCTGCTTTTCTTGGAAGCAGCCATCATCGATAATTTCTTGTGTGTCTTCTTATACTGTATATGTTTATATAGCTATATATGTTTATATGGGCTAACGATTGCTGAGGACTAGCATAGCATCTACCAAGCATTTCGCTGAGAGCTTTATGTGTATTATCTCATTTAATCCTCCTAATAAGGAAATTGAGGCTAAGAGAGTATCAGTAACTTGCCCAATGTCACACAGGTAGTAAGTGGTGCTGCTAGATTCATATTCAGGACCTTCTCATTAGAGACATCGTTGTTTTTAATTGGCTATATTGTCTTCCAGGGAGCAACAATTTAACACAATTGTGAAATACGGTTTTATAAATTTAAATATTTGAGCTTAATTTATCCAGTAACTACCAAAATGATTGGGGAAATGTTCTCATCTTAATAAAATTTTATGTACGAAATAATGCACATTAAAATCTAAGTGATATTCTTAAGGTAATCATAAAAAGATGTTTTAGCCGTTGTCACTTTACGACCAACATTCTGCAGAATGTCATAGATTGAAAGTAGCGCTAAGCTTTTTTGTGTTAGCAGTTAACTCTGAGAAAATAAATTGGACTAATTGGACTTATTCCCTACTATAACCATACTAACTTTTACTTTATGACAAGCATTTATAAAGAATAAGAGGATTTTTTTTTTTAAGATCACTTGAGTTTTTTTTAACATTGACAACACAGTAGTTGCTTTCTCATAGTTACCTGTCATCCCAGAACTAGCCAGAAGAATCTCTTAAGCAGTAACAATAATTGAACTCCTTTTACTGTAGAAATTTTGATTGCATATTTTAAAGTAATCTGCAACATTCCCAAATCTTTGTCTCCTTGTCTACCCATGTAAGTAGGTTGTGATGAGTTAGTTATGTGTGTTTCTCAGATTTATGTGCGATAAAATCACTTGGGAGTATGTTAAAAATACAGATTCCTGGCCTCATCTTCACAGAGTATTAGTCTACATGTCCAGATGGGGCCAAAGAAAGCCAAATTTTTAATTTTTCTCATTGGCCTTTCTAGAATGTGTTGGCATTCTGACATAAAATTTCATAATCTTAAAGTAGCAGAAATATAGTAATGGATTATCGACAGGAATACCCTAGTGGTAGAAGATTCTAGGTGATGAGCAGAATGTTAATATTCGTATGTTAATAGTTGTTTACCCATGTATTTAGAAATAGAAGAAAAGTCTAAAGGTAAGTTTATATTTCATCAAACTACTAATTGTTTAATAGAGTTTGGGAATTTTTATATCCAGAAATCATTACACTGTTAATAGAAATAATGCAGCTACTATATGCTGTCAGAAAAAAAGTATAAATGAAACAGACATTGTGGTTGAGGGAGGGGTGTTGGATGATTTGTAATCCCTGTAGTGGAGGGAGCAGCAAGGAATTATGCATCTGATGTTATGTTACAGAATCTTATTTCAAAATATGTACATATATTGAATCATGTGTATACCTTAAACACACGCAATGTCATATGTCAATTTTATCTCGGTAGAGCTGGGAAAAAAGTCTAATTTTTTAGTGAGTAAGTGAATTTTCTTAACATTAGGGAGTAAATGTTTTAAGTTATAATTTGTGCTACTCTGAATATTTTTGATATATAATGAAATTTAGTTGTTTATAAGTAATGGTAGTTTAATTTTGTATAAACTCAGAATGAAACGTACTCGTCTTTTGTAATGGATGACCTCACTTTCTCAAGTACTGCTTAATATATTAAAATGCTGAAGTAAACTCTAATTTGAACGTATTAGTATATTAGTATAATCTGTACTTACTGTAAAGTAGTGCCAAAGTATATGGTTTTATTATATAGTTTATATGAGTTAATACACATATTTGGTGATATGGGTGCATATAAATGTGACATTAGATGCCTTCATTATTAATAGAGTGATATCGAGTGCGGAAAATCTGAAAATCCATTCACTACTACTATATTATTGTTGCTTTTTGACTTTTCAGGTGAAGAGAGTTTGTATATATCAAGAAGACTTTCAATTCTTGGGTTATTTGATCTTGTTTACTTTAGTGCAAGTTTCTTTGAGGAGGGCATGCTAATTTATTGTAAATTGTAGTGTGGATGTGCTTTTGCTTCAAGCAAGTAAAATGCTAAGCATTCTTTTATTTTAATGGACTCACTTCAATTTAGGATGAAGGATTTTGCATTTCTGAATTATTGAGAAATATTTTTGTTAGAATTTAAAACACTAGATGACCTGCAAAAGTCTGTTTAATGCCATCCTTGACTGGCTTATAGGAAATAACTTTTCAGAGAGGAAAGCAGAGTATATGCTTATGGAACCAGCCTGGCCAAGTAAACGTAGTATAGTTATATTTGGTTGAAGGCATTTCAGCCACAGAAAAGTACAAATAAAAAAAAGCAAATATTTTGCAAATTTTGGTAACAAACATGAATTATTGGTATGAACAGATAAATGAGGGAATAAGAATAAAATGCGTCTTTAGGAAATAAGATATATACATGTTAAAATACAGAATTAAAAATTTTTTCACCTAGTGCAAGATAGTATTAGGCTAATTCAAGTAAATCAGAATTTTTTTTTTTGGCTGTGCCACGCGGCTTGCGGGATTTTACTTCCCGGACCAGGGATTGAACCTGCGCCCTCGCAGTGAAAGTGTGGATGCTAACCACTGGACGGCCAGGGAATTCCCTAAAAAAGAATCAGTGCTGTTCCATTGATAGATTCTGGCCCTCAAAGAAACAGCTAGGAACAAATTCTGTAGTTTATTGCAGTTGCTGTAGAGATGTGTACTTCTCTTTATGATGTTAAGTTCTAGAAAATTTTTGAAAAGTTAATTTTTGTAAGTGGAAATGTTTACCTTTTATTGATGTTCTATGTTAATGTCTAATAACTTAGAAAAACTGCTACTCTTCCTTTTCTGCTTTTCTTCACCTTTCTTGTCCATTGGTTAGGGATCTGTTAAAAGTATAAACAACAAAGAACCTAAAAATGCCCTTTATATTAGAAGACACTTTTGATTTGCTTTTGAATGTACTTATGCTTTAATTATATTATCAATTTCTTATATAAGGTGTATTTTAATTAGAGTTTCTATTTCAAGACAGAGTAATTCTAGGCAAAGTAGACATGGCGCCAAAAGCATGATCTATAAAAGGAGGAAATATTGGTAAACTGGACATCATCAAAATAAAAAACTTTTGTTTGTGAAAGGCAAACGAAAAGACAAGCTGCAAACTGGAAGAACAGAATTGCAAACTACCTGACAAAAGACTGATCTAGAAAATATAAAGAACTCTTCAAAACTCAACAGTAAAAGAAAACAGCCTGTTTAGAAAGTGAGCAAAAGACATGAACGACATTTCAGATGGCAAATAAGCAAATAAAAAGTTATTCAACACCATTAAACACCAGGGAAATGAAAATTGAAACCACAGTAAGATATCACCACATACCTATATAGAATAGTTAAATTAAAAGAGATTAACACCAAATGCTGGCCAGGGGAGGCAGAAAAACTTCATCTCTCATACATTGCTGGTAGGAATGTAAATGGTACAGCCAGTGTGGAAGCAGTTTGTAGTTTCTTGTTAAACTAAATATACACTTACCATACAACCCATCAAGTACACATTTGGGCATTTATTTTAGAGAAATGAAAACTTATATCCTCATAAAAACTTACATGCAAATGTTCATAGTAGCTTTATTAGTAATAACTGCAAACTGGAAACAACCCAGATGTCCTTCAATGGGTGAGTAAACTGTGGTACAGCCATACCATGGAATATACTACTCAGCAATAAAAAGAAATATACCATTGATACACAGAACAACTTAGATGATTTCAAGGGAGTTATGCTGAATGAAAAGTTAATCTCAAAATGTTGCATATTCTGTGATTCCATTTATATAAAATTCTTTTTTCTGTGTGGTAAAAAACATAAAATTGACCATCTTAACCATTTTTAAGTGTATGGTTCAGTAGTGTTAAGTATATTCACATTGTTGTGAAACAAATCTCCAACTCTTTCATCTTGAAAAACTGGAACTCTATACCCATTAAACAACTCTCCCTTTCCCCCTTGACCTAGCTGCTGCTAACAACTGTTTTACTGTTTCTCTGCATTTGATTCATATAAGTAAATTCATACGGTATTTGTCTTTTTGTGACTGGGTCATTAGTGTATGTTGTAGCATATGACAGGATTTCCTTCCTTTTAAGGCTGAATAATACTCCATTGTCTGTATACACCACATTTTGTTAATCCATTCATCTGTAGATGCATTTGGGTTGCTTTCACTTGTTAGCTATTGTGATTATTGCTGCTGTGAACATGGGTGTGCAGATATCTCTTCAAAATCCTGCTTCCAGTTCTTTTGAATATATACCCAGAAGTGGGATTGCTGGGTCATATGGTAGTTCTGTTTTTTAAAAATAAACCTTATTTTTAGAGCCATTTTATTTTTTATTTTATTATTTTATTTTATTTTATTTTTTGGCCACGCGGCATGGCTTGTGGGATCTTAGTTCCCTGATCAGGGATTGAACCTGGGCCCCAGCAGTGAAAGCGCCGAGTCCTAACCATTGGACCACCTGGGAATTCCCTTTAGAGCTGTTTTAAATTCACAGCAAAATTGAGTGAAAGATACAGAGATTTCCCATAGTACCCCCTGCCCCCACACAAGCTTAGCTTCCCCCATTATCAGCATCCTCCGCCAGAGTAGTGCATCTGTATTGAGAAGTTTTATTTTTTATGTTTTTGAGCGACCTCCATACTGTTTTCCGTAGCAGCAGCACCATTTTACAATCCCACCAACAGTGTACAGGGCTCCTGTTTTCTCCACTTGTTCTCCAACACTTGTTTTTTGATTGTAGCCATCCTGATTGATGTGAGGTGATATGGTTTTGATTTGCATTTCTCTGATAATTACTGACATTAAGCAACTTTTCCCATCTTCGTTGGCCTTGGTAGATCACCCTTGGCAAAATGTTGATTCAAGTCCTTTACCCGTTTTTAAAATTAGGTTATTTGATTTTTTGTTGTTAAGTTGTACATGTTCTTTATATACTATGGATATTAACCTGTTATCTGATACGTAATTTGCAAATATTTTCTCTCTTTCCATAGGTTGCCTTTTAACTCTGATTATATCCTTTGCATAAAAGTTTTTAAGTTTGATGTAGTTCCAGGTGTCTATTTTTGCTTTTGTTGCCTGTGCTTTTGGTGTCACATCCAAGAAATCAGTGCTAAGTCCAATATCACAAAACTTCTCTAGTAGTTTTATAGTTTAGGTCTCACGTTAGGTCTTTAAACTGTTGTGGGTAAATTTTTGTATGTCGTGTAAGATAAGGGTTCAACTTCATTCTTTTCTATATGAATATCCAGTGTTCCCAACACCATTTGTTGAAGAGACTTCCCTTTCCCCATTGAATGGTCTTAACACCCTTATAAAATTCTTGAAATGACAAAATTGTAGAGATGGAGAATAGATCAGTGGTTTTTAGGGATTAAGGATGGTAATAGTGTGTTGTTATAAGGCGGCTGCATAAAGGATCTTTGTGGTTACGGAACTGTTTCTATCTTATAGTGGTTACACAAATCTGCAAATGTGATAAAATTGCATAGAGCTATACACACACACAAATAAGAGTGATACAATAAGAATAAAGTGTGTGGATTGTACCAATGTCAATTTCTTGGGTTCGCTATTATACGATAGTGATGCAGGATGTTAGCATTGAGAGAAACTGGGTAAAGGGTATAGGAGATCTTTCTGTTCTATTTTTTCCATTGCCCTATAAATCTGTGTATTAAAATAAAAAACTTTAAAAAGTCACTTGTAACCAGAGCATTTTTATCAGTCTTTTTTCATGTAGAGAACTCCTTTTTAAACTTAACTATTCATAGTTATAAACATAGCAACATAATTGCCATAACAACACTTTCAAGGAATAGGAAGTTGGAATTGAGAAATCTGTAGTTTGAGGTAGAAATTCCATCTTAATTTTAAATAATCCTCCTTTAAACTTCTTGTGTTGTCGTTTGGAAAATGGAAGAGAGGATCAGTATAAAAGCTCATTTATTGAGCTCTTCAGTTGCATTGAGAAATGCTGGGGGAATGCAAAGATAATTGATATGGTATTCCTGTCTTGAGGTGCTACATTTTGTAGGCATTGATGGACATGTAAACAAAGTTATAATGCAACATAAGTACACATTGCAGTATAAGTATAAAACATACATGTGGAAGGAGCAGAAGGTAGCACTGAGGAAGGAGTGATGAATTATGGGAGAGTACAATGAAGTCAGGGAAGGCTGCATAGGAAAAGGACTATATTTTGGATACAGCAGAATCAAGATGTCAGTTCTTTTAAGAGCATTAACTTATATATTAAAAAAAACTTTGCATTTAGCAGTGTAGAAAAAACAGTAATTAGAATTACTTAGCATGACAGAAGTCTAAAGTTGACAGATTTAAAACAAATAGGTATTTATGAAAGACAAATAACCCTGTTGAAGATTTCCAAGAAAATAGTCTGGGCACAACTTTCAAGGGATGGCAGTAATTTGTAATTAAAAAAAATTTGTAAAGAACTTAAGTCTGCTTACTTCACTAACATATAAAAGAGGGAAGAGGGCAGGAAGGAAACAGGTTACTCTTCATGATCCTAGACTTTCCATATGTGGTCACATTCAGTTCTTACAGCAAATGTTTGGAGTAAATATTATCACCTTTTTGAGATAAGGAAATTAAGGTTTATATTATATCTCGTATTTCGCCAAGCTAACCCTGATGGAGCTGGCTGGCAGAAATATATCTGTCTGCCGATGAAACCCAAGCCCTTTCCATATCAGTAGTTTCTTTAACATTTGGGGGCTTCTTAGACTCCTTTGAGAATTTAGTAAGCATTAAAGACCTTCTCCTGAGAAAAATGCATACAATTTTGGGTATAATTTTGGAGGTTTTTGTGATCTCTTGAGTGAAGCTCATTTATGCACATATAGTACTGTCTCTTACCTCATTCAGCAAATTTGATGCCTGTTTTGTATAGTATATAGGGATGCCAAATGAATAAGTTATTCTTGTATTCTAGGAACTTGTAGTCTGTAGAAAATCCTCAGAGGGCTGCTTTAAAATACTGTATCAGAGAAAGTCAGGGAAAGCTTGCTTCTACCTGGAAGGCTTTTGAGGAGTTGGTGGCATTTATTTGTGCTTGACTTTTAAAGGATATGTAAAATTTGATCACATAAAATAGGAAAGTATTTAAAGCTGAGGGAAAAGAACAAGCAAGACAGAAAGCTTGTTCTGAAAACAATTCAGTGATTGGAGTATATGATAAACTGAACTAGTGGGAAAATAATATTTGGAAAGGTTGGTTTTATTTGTGGAATACCGTAGAATAGAGTCACTGAGGGGGGGGGGAGGTGATGTGATCCAAAGTATGTGGGACCAGTGCTTCTCATTATCTGTGGTGAAAGACCAATTTAAAAAAATTTTCAGGGACTTCCCTGGTGGTCCAGTGGCTAAGACTCCATGCTGCCAATGCAGGGGGCCCAGGTTCAATTCCCTGGTCAGGGAACTGGATCCCACATGCCATAACTAAGAGTTTGAATGTCGCAACTAAAAGATCCCGCGTGCGGCAACGAAGACCCGACACAGCCAAGTGAGTAAATAAATATTTAAAAAAATTTTCAATTCATTATATAATATTTTAAAAAGCAATAAAAATGAATTATTAGAAAAATGAAATAAAGACAGATTCCAGCCCATATTTATAATATTAGGTTCATCGTATAAAATGACCATCAAATTGCTATCTGAGTTTTGAAATGCTTCCTTTGGCTGGTGGTCACGGACCAGTAACAGTTTGGTGGATTGGCACCAGTTAAGGGGCCACACTTCAGCACTGCTTTGGGCAGAGTGGAGAATGATACTAGACTACGGTCTCTACATAAGGACAGAGATTTTTGTTTTTGTTTATTAACTGACATATCACAGATGCCTAGAAGGGTGACTGAAACAGCAAGCAACCAGTAAATACTTATTGAATGGATTAAAATTACCATTCTAGATCCGAGCCCCCCCCCCCCCCCACAGGATTTAAGCACATGTGAACTGAACCTTTTAAGGTAGAAAGGGAAACAATTAGAATACTTCCATTCAGTAAACATTTAATTCCTTCTATATGCCAGGCCCTGGGGATACAAAGATTCATGATACAATTCCTGGCTTCCCCTTCTAGTGGGGAGCGTAGACTTTTATAAATAAATATTGGTTGATAATTAGAATATATATACTTCACCACAGTAGTATAGACATTCTTGCCCCTATACCACACCCCCCTTCACTTATTTACAGTATAGCTTTGACCAGATGATACTTGTTGGGCACCTTCAGTGTCTCAGCAAGGTCCTTATTTTTCTCTCAAAGCAGTTTCTCTAACGGACAACTTTATCTACTATGACTAGTTTTTCTAACTCTTTATAATTTACCTCAAAAATTAAAGGTTTTCTCCCCCCACCTTTTAAAGCTTTTTTTACTTTTTTTTAAAAAAAATTAATTTATCTTTGGCTGCATCGGGTCTTCATTGCTGCACGCGGGCTTTTCTCTAGTTGTAGTGAGCGGCGGCTACTCTTCGTTGTGGTACGCAGGCTTCTCATTGCAGTGGCTTCTCTTGTTGCCGAGCATGGGCTCTAGGCGCGTGGGCTTCAGTAGTTGCGGCACATGGACTCAGTAGTTGTGGCTTGCGGGCTCTAGAGCGCAGGCTCAGTAGTGGCACACGGGCTTAGTTGCTCCACGGCATGTGGGATCTTCCCGGACCAGGGCTCGAACCCATGTCCCCTGCATTGGCAGGTGGATTCTTAACCACTGCGCCACCAGGGAAGTCCCTTTTTTTACTTTTTTTTCTTTCTTTTTTTTTTTTAAATGTCTTCAAAGTTTCTTTCCGGTCCTCAACCTTAGCTATCTTAGGTTTCCTACCAAGGTGGTTAGCCACATTTTCCAGAGGAGGAAAACTAAGTTTGGCTTATTCACAATAGCAGAACCAAGACAGCTAGATTTCATTACTCTCTGAGCCTGTTCTTTAACAGTATTTAAACTAGGTCTATATAGATACTGTAAAAATGTGTTGATCCAATTATTCCTTTCCTACTTGGGTCCTAGGGTGTCTGTGGGGTCATATGTTCTTTGATTTTCTTATGTTTTTGAGGGTGAGTTAAATGTTGTTAAAATAGATGTCAGGTAACCTAAATCAAGGTATTCTAAAGGAAAATGGAATGTGTATGTTTTAAAATACAACTTTCCTAATTACAAATGAACATGTTTATTGTAGATTTGGAAAAGATAAAACATGATACAAACATCAGCCATCCCTTTGTAGCTTAACATTTGATTATTTTTCTTTTCATTGCATTTTGCCTTTTTTGTAAACTGAAATTCTGAAAGGAAGAACCTTTTTTTTTTTTGATGTGGACCACTTTTAAAGTCTTTATTGAATTTATTACAATATTTTTTTTAAGCTTTTAAAAATTATTTTTTTGGCTGCGTTGGGTCTTCGTAGCTGCGCACGGGCTTTCTCTAGTTGCGGCGAGCGGGGCCTACTCTTCGTTGAGGTGCGCGGGCTTCTCACTGCAGTGGCTTCTCTTGTTGCAGAGCACGGGCTCTAGGCGTGTGGGCGCAGTAGTTGTGGCTTGCAGGCTCTAGAGCACAGGCTCAATAGTTGTGGCGCACGGGCTTAGTTGCTCCGCGGCATGTGGGATCTTCCCGGACCAGGGCTCGAACCAGTATCCCTTGCGTTGGCAGGCGGATTCTTAACCCCTATGCCACCAGGGAAGCCCTTAAACTCGATTTTAAACTCGGGTCATCCATCTTATTACCAAAACTACTGCTTTTTATACAATAGTACACTGTTAAATTCTGAAAACTTTGTGACTTTTGGAAGGGGAACTACTATTGCTTGTGGCCTCACCTGACATTTTGAGTTTGTCTGTTTCTCATCTTCTACGCTGTAGGATTCTAAAACTAAAATATCTGTCTATTTCAAGGCTTATGTAGAGAGGGGTGTTACTCTGAGACTTCCCTTAATACCCTTTTACCTAGTAGGGTGATATTTATGTTTTGTATTTAGTAGTGTATAGGGTGGTTTATGTTGTCATCGTTAACAGTCTAGGACTTTGGACTGTGCTTTATTCAAAGTGCTGTGGAGCTCTGTGGCGGGTAATTCCCCAGGGAAATACTGTATCTTCAATGTCTCTTCTGGTTGTTTTTACATCTCTCCCTTAGGATTATACCTTTGCTGCAACTTCTGCCCTTAGCATTTGCCTGGTGGAAAAAGAACAAAACTGTCATTAACCAGTTTGGTTTATATTTAACTCTTGCAGGTGCAGCAGTGGCACAGTGAGGGTGCTGTGCTTCCCGCTGCCCTCTTCAGGGTCTAAGGCATATGGTATGGCTGTTGGGGGAAGCAGTGCCACTGTGATAGGCCTTTTTTTCTTTAAATAAACTTTTTTAAAAAAAATTATTTATTTTATTTATTTATATTTGGCTGTGTTGGGTCTTCGCTGCTGCACATGGGCTTTCTCTAGTTGCGGCGAGTGGGGGCTACTCTTCATTGCAGTGCGTGGGCTTCTCATTGCGGTGGCTTCTCATTGCGGAGCACGGGCTCTAGGCGCGTGGGCTTCAGTAGTTGTGGCACGCGGGCTCAGTAGTTGTGGCTCGTGGGCTCTAGAGCGCAGGCTTGGTAGTTGTGGCGCACAGGCTTAGTTGCTCCGCGGCATGTGGGATCCTCCCAGCCCAGGGCTCGAACCCGTGTCCCCTGCACCGGCAGGCGGATTCTCAACCACTGTGCCACCAGGGAAGTCCGAAATAAACTTTTAATTTTAGAAAAGTTTTAGATTTACAGAAAACTTCTAAAGATAGTAGAATTCCTATATACCCCGCACCCAGTTTCCCCATTATTGTACTGACATCTTCTTACATTAGTATGGTTCATTTGTCACATTTAATGAATCAGTATTTTTTTTTTGAATCTTTTTTTTTTTTTTAACTTACTATTTTTGGCTGCATTGGGCCTTTGTTGTGCGTGGGCTTTCTCTAGTTGCAGCGAGTGGGAGCTACTCTTCGTTGCAGTGCGCGGTTTTCTCATTGCAGTGGCTTCTCTTGTTGCAGGGCACAGGCTCTAGGTGCACAGGCTTCAGTAGTTGCAGCATGCGGGCTTAGTAGTTGTGGCTCGCAGGCTCTAGAGCACAGGCTCAGTAGTTGTGGCACACGGGCTTAGTTGCTCCACGGCATATGGGATCTTCCTGGACCAGGGCTCGAACCTGTGTCCCCTGCATTGGCAGGCAGATTCTTAACCACTGCGCCACCAGGGAAGTCCCGATAGATTATTATTAACTAAATTCCATACTTTATTCAGATTTCCATATTTATTTATTTATTTAATTTTTTGGCTGTGCCGCATGGCATGTGGAATCATAGTTCCCCGACCAGGGATCGAACCCACACCCCTTGCAGTGGAAGCTCAGAGTCTTAACCACTGGACCACCAGGGAAGTCCCAGATTTCCATAGTTTTTACCTTATGTCCATTTTTCTGTTCCAGGTGCCCATCTGGGATATCACATTGCATTTAGTTGTCCTAAGTCTTGTCTGTTCTTGGAGAATTTCTCAAGAGTTTCCTTGTTTTTTGTATCTTACAATTTTCGGGAATACCTCTCATGTATTTTGTAGGATGTCTCTCAAATTGGGGTTGTCTAATGCTTTTCTCTTGATTAGACTGGGGTTTTCAGAAAGAGTACCACAGAGGTGAAGTGCCCTTCTTACCACATGCCAGTTGATAACCACACAACAACACTGGTGATGTGAACCTTGATCCCTTGGTTAAGGCAGTGGTGAGCAGGTTTCTCCACTGTAAAGTTACTGTTTTTCTCTTCTCCTACCCTTATCTCGGTAAACTACTCACTTAACAATGTCCAGCCCATACTCATGTGGGAAGGAGGGGCTAGGCCCCACCTACTGAAGGGGACACTACGTACATCATTTGGAATTCATCTGTAAGGAAGACTTGTCACTTCTCCCATTTATTTGTTAATTCAATCATTTACTCAGTATGGGCTTATATATTTTATATTTTGGGGGTCAAAATCTGTATTGGACAGGGTTCTGCAGAGAAACAGAACCAATAGGATGGATATACAGATATATCTATATGTCATGTGATTGTAGGGGCTGGCTAGTCCAAATTCTGCAGGGTAGCCTGGCGCCCTAGAGACGAGTCAGTGTTGTAGTACAACTCCTAAGGCAGTGTGCTGGCAGAATTTCCTCTTGGGGGAGGTCAGTCTTTTTAAAAATTAAGGCCTTCAACTGATTGGATGAGACCCACTCACATTACGGAGGGTGATCTGCTTTACTGAAAGTCTGCTGATTTAAATTGTAATCTCATTTATTAAAACCCCTTCACAGAAACATCTGGAGTAATGTTTGACAACATATCTGGGTACTGTGGCCCAGCAAAGTTGACATAAATTAATCATCATATATTTATTTTGTTCCTTATGTCATTCATTTTGTCCCTAAATTGTTCCAGCTTTGGTCATTGAGAGTTCTTTCAACTTGGCTCTGATGTTGCTTTGATACGCAGTCAACCTTTTAGTTTTTAAGCACTTCCTTATTTTCTGATGACTACAGGATGTGTCAGACCTATCTTGTATTTTCTCTATCTCAGCCCTGGAGTCAGCTGTTTCTCCAAGAATAGTATCTAGAAACCAAGATCTGAGCATTGAAAGTGCTCGTTGCTACTGGATTGTCATTATCTTATAGGACAGCAGTAGGCAATATGTGTATTTTTTAAAATTAATTAATTAATTAATTTATGGCTGTGTTGGGTCTTCGTTTCTGTGCGAGGGCTTTCTCTAGTTGCAGCGAGCGGGGGTCACTCTTTATCGCGGTGTGCGGGCCTCTCACTATCGCGGCCTCACTTGTTGCGGAGCACAGGCTCCAGATGCGCAGGCTCAGTAATTGTGGCTCACGGGCCCAGTTGCTCCGCGGCATGTGGGATCTTCCCAGACCAGGGCTTGAACCCGTGTCCCCTGCATTAGCAGGCAGATTCTCAACCGCTGCGCCACCAGGGAAGCCCCCAGCAATTTTATTTCTAATTTCCAAGAACTTAGTCTCTGCTTCTCCTCCCCCCCCATATGAAAGTATATTTTTTATGGCAGATTTATTGAGGCTTAATTTGCATATCATAAAACCTACTCATTTTAGGTGTACAGTCAGTATGTTTAGAGTCGTGCAGCCATCATCATAGTGTAATTTTATTTTATTTTTTAAATAATTTAAAAATTTTGTTTATTTGGTTGTGCTGGGTCTTAGTGGCGGCAGGTGGGCTTCTTAGTTGCAGCTTGCTGGCTCCTTTAGTTGTGGCATGTGAACTCTTGATTGCGCATGCATGTGGGATCTAGATCCCTGACCAGGGATCAAACCCTGTACCCCTGCATTGGGAGTACGGAGTCTTATCCACTGTGCCACCAGGGAAGTCCCCCATAGTGTAATTTTAGAACATTTCCATCACCTCAGCAAGAAGTCTTGTGCCCGTTAGGAGACACTCCCCTTTCCCAGCCCCACACCCAGGCAACTGCTAATCTGCTTTCTGGTCCTATGAACTTGCCTTTTCTGGACATTTCATGAAAATGAGATAATACAATATGTGTTCTTTCGTTATGGCTTTTTTCACTTGGCATAATGCTTTTAAGAGTGATCTGGGTTGGGCTTCCCTGGTGGTGCAGTGGTTAAGAATCCGCCTGCCAATGCAGGGGACATGGGTTCGAGCCCTGGTCTGGGAAGATCCCATATGCCGTGGAGCAACTAAGCCTGTGAGCTACAACTACTGAAGCCCGCGTGCCTAGAGCCCATGCTCCACGACAAGAGAAGCCACTGCAATGAGAAGCCCTCACACCGCAACAAAGAGTAGCCCCCACTCGACGCGACTAGAGAAAGCCTGCGCGCAGCAATGAAGACCCAACACAGCCAAAAATAAATAAATAAATAAATAAATAAATAAATAAAAAAGGAAGGTTGATCTGGGTTGTAGCATATTGTTCCAGCATCATTTGTTGAAGACACTAAACTTTTTCTACTGAATTACCTTGGAACTTCTGTTGAAAATCTATTGACCAACCTATGGTAGGTGTCCTTGGGGACTCTGTATTTAGTTACATTGATCTTTATGTCTACCTTATGCTGATATCACAGTTTGATTATTGCTGTATAGTAAGTCCTAAAATCATGCAGTGTAAGTCTTCTAACTTTGTTTTTCTTTTAAAAATTGTGTAGGCTTTTTGAGGTCTTTTCAAGTCAGTTTGACACAATTTCTACAAAAAAGCCTACTGTGATTTTGAGTGGAATTGCAGTGAATATATAGATTAATTTGAGGAGAAATGACATCTTAACAATACTGAGTCTTCCATTAATATAGTATATTTCTCCATTTAAGTCTTTTAATTTTATTTATTTATCAAAAAATATTTACCTATTTATTTATTTGGCTACACTGGGTCTTAGTTGCAGCATGCGGGATCTTTAGTTGTGGCATGTGGGATCTTTTAGTTGTGGCATGTGAACTCTTAGCTGCGGCATGTGGGATCTAGTTCCCTGACTGGGGATTGAACATGGCCCCCTGCATTGGGAGCATGGAGTCTTAGCCACTGGACCATCAGGGAAGTCCCTATTTAGGTCTTTTTAAATTTTAGCAAGTTTGTAGTTTTTGCTGTATAGATTTTGTATCTGCTTTGTTAAGTGTATCCTGAAGTATTTCATGTAGAAATACAACTGATATTTTTTTTTCTTTTCTTTCTTTTAAATTTTTATTGGAATGTAGTTGATTTACAATGTTGTGTTTCAGGTGTACAGCAAAGTGAATCAGTTATACATATACATATATCCACTCTTTTTTAGATTCTTTTCCCATATAGGTCATTACAGAGTAGTGAGTTGAGTAACCTGTACTATACAGTAGGTCGTTATTAGTTATCTATTTTATATACAGTAGTGTGTATATATATATAGTCAATCCCAGTCTCCCAGTTCCCACCCACCCCCTTCCCCCTGGCAACCAAAAGTTTGCTTTCTACATCTGTGACTCTATTTCTCTTTTGTAAGTAAGTTCATTTGTACCATTTTTTCTTTTTAGATTCCACATATAAGCGATACCATATATTTGTCTTTCTCTGTCTGACTTACTTCACTTAGTATGACAATCTCTAGGTCCATCCATGTTGCTGCAAATGGCATTATTTTGTTCTTTATGGCTAAGTAATATTTCACTGTATATATGTACCACATCTTCTTTATCCATTCCTCTGTTGATGGACATTTAACAATTAATGTTTTTGGTATTTTGACCTTGTACTGTGCAGCCTTGCTGAATTATTAGATCTAGTAGGCTTTTTATATTTTCCTTAGTATTTTTTACATACACAGCTATAGTCTGCAAATAAATACAGTTTTATTTCTTTAATCTATATGCTTTTAAATTATTTTTCTTGCTACACTCGCCATGATTTGCTGTACAATGTTGCATAGAAGTGATGTAGTGATTTCTCCTTGATTTCATGTTCTGAATCTGGATCACTGTTGCCGTACTCTGTTCTTGACCTCTTGGCGCCAGGGTTGCTGGTAGGTCAGTTCTGTATCTCTCTGGTTGTCGTACTGGAAGTTCTTTCCCTAACTCATTCTTTTAGCCATTTGAATAACTTTGTAAGCACCTGATTTCTCATTAAATTCCTTCTCATTAAAATACCGGATGTATTTTCTGTTTTCTGCGCCCTGAACCTTGACTGATAACACTTCCAGTTACCATATGGCTCGTTCTTAGGGTCCTTGGAGACTCTTTCTTTATGGGTCAGGTAATAATTAACATTGGAGTAAAAAAATGAATGTTCTGGCCAGTCTCCTTTTTAATAGTTCCTTCATGATCTGATTCCACTTCTCAATGAGCTACATAGAAACCTTTTCTTTATAGAGATTGGGAAGGCAGTATTATCTTGAAGATGATATGGTTATATTATCTAAGAGTGGTTTAAATAAATAACAGTGGCCCTGCCATTTAATTATAAGTTGCTTCTTTCAGTCCCTGGGTGCACATTTTTACAAATAGTTTAATTTGGGGAGTACAGCAGGAAGTACTGCTCAAAACCAGACATTCTGTAAATGCTTTGTTATTCATTCTGAAGTGTTCAAGGTGGTGCCTTGACAGTGTTCTTAGCTAATTAGCTGAGCCATACTATATGGGATAGAAATTTGCTCATTTGTGTATAAGAAAGGAGATCGAAAAACTTCTAAGGCTAATTTGCTTTTCATCAGAGGTAGTCTTGTCCTTCAGGTAAACATTTGAATGCTGACTTTAAATATTACTGGGTTTGGAGACACTGGAGAAATTGCTTCTGAAAGGAAGTACATTTGTTTTTTTTAAAAATTTTTTTTTATTTTTGGCTGCGTTGGGTCTTTGTTGCTGCGCACAGGCTTTCTCTAGTTGTGGCGAGTGGGGGCTACTCTTTGTTGCAGTGCACGGGCTTATCGTTATGGTGGCTCCTCTTGTTGCAGATCACGGGCTCTAGGCACACGGGCTTCAGTAGTTGTGGCTCGCGGGCTTCAGTAGTTGTGGCTCATGGGCTCAGTAGTTGTGGCGCACAGGCTCTAGAGGGCAGGCTCAGTAGTTGTGGTGCACGGGCTTAGTTGCTCCGAGGCATGTGGGATCTGCCCGGACCAGGGCTTGAACCCGTGTCCCCTGCATTGGCAGGCGGATTCTTAACCACTGCGCCACCAGGGAAGCCCAGTACATTTGTTTAGCAGGGAAGGCAGTCAGTTAAATTTGTAATTGCCATAAGATATGAGGTTCATATAGTAGGAAGAGTTGGTGAGAGCATCATTTAGGAAGTGATATCTAAGCTAAGACTAAAGGATAATTATAGGAACTAGCCAGATGTTTGAAAAGGCCAGGACATTTGGGGAAACAGAGAGATCCAGAAGGGCTAGGGGTGGTGGTGGCATGAGTCAGTGAAGAGTATTAAGCCATTTTAAGTATCCATTGGAATAGTCTTCTCTTCAGTAGTAAGGCCTCATTAAGGCTTTCTAGAAGATGTGTGCTCTGCACTAGGTATTTATTCTCTGTTGGCCACATAGAGTATATGTATCTGCACTATAGGTAACTGGTCAGTTATAGTCTGATATTTGCTGCTGCCATATTCAGTTAAGATTACCAAGATTAAATTATATTTTTTGAGAATTGCCTAAAGATTCTGGGGTCATTCCCTTCCTCTTGGGTTCTTAAATGGATATTGTAGTCTGGAATCCTCTGAACTTTTCTATTCAAAATTGTCTGTGCATTTAGTGGAGGGAGAGGAAGATCTGTCTCTTAATTTAGATTCTGAGTTTTGAAACCACCTGCCTGCTGATCTCCCTTTATTCCCTCTCCCCCTCAACAAGTTAAATATCATTGTTATGGATACCCTTAAATGCTTCCTCAGACTCTGCAGAGCGCTGTGCACCTACCCTGCCGCACGCCGCCCTCCACAGAGGTGTCTGTACTGAATTGGGCTTTGGGTGAAAGCACTGCTGTCTCCATCTGTGGAGATAATGCTGTCAGCAGCAGCCTTGTGAAATTCATTGTGGGTGTTGTGAAGATACTATATAATAGTGTCCTTTTTAAGGGGACCTTCAAGGAGTAAGTTCATTCTTTTTGTTAGCAATGCAAATAATTCTTTTTAATCAGAAAAATAATTTTTTCAACTTCAGTGGTACTTAGTTGTGTGGCTTTCTGATCATAGTTCTTTTTCGTATCAGCTGCTAGAAATCTTGAGTTAATTGAACTAGTCATTCATCAAAAAGAGACAGTAAGTAGCCTTAATGACTACTACATTATATTAGTAGCACATAAAACAGTACTTTGCTTGACATATAGTAGGCATTCAGTAAATATATGTTGAATGGATGGCATTGTTCAAGTAGCTGCTAAGTTTAAATCTCTAGAAGGTATGTTAGAAAAGAAATTGCTGGAAGATTATATTAGAAGAGCCAAGCAGTCTTTTTCTTGGATTTCTACAGTTGTATTACTTCCTCTTTAGTATCTTTTTCTGAAGCATATTTCTTCTTTTCTCTGTTCCTCCTTTCTAGACTCCTGTGGAAAGTATAGGTTACATAGATGAGACTGCAGTATCTTACCTACTTCGAAGGACCATAAAAACTGAGTTCACCGGCTATGTAATCTGTATATTTAGGATTATTGCAGTTGAGGTCTGGATACAATGTTCATACTTATTTTTTTTAATTTATTTATTTATTTATTTTTGGCTACACCAGGTCTTAGTTGTGGCTAGTGGGATCTTTCTTGCAGCGTGTGGACTTCTTAGTTGCTGCATGTGGACTTCTTAGTAGTGGCATGTGAACTCTTAGTTGCAGCACGCATGTGGGATCTAGTTCCCCAAACAGGGATCGAACCCCGTGCCCCCTGCATTGGGAGCATGGACTCTTAGCCACTGGACCACTGGGGAAGTCCCTATACTTACCGTTGACTTGCATTGATATTCGATATTCATTGGATTAGTATAAAGAATGATCTACATGTAAAGACTTCTTTCGGTAGGTAGAAAATATACCTAAGATGAGAATTAAAATTGGTCTTCATATTAATGGCAGTAAATGATATTTGTGTTTTAAGGATAGTCATTTTTATAAAGAGAAGTTGTAAGTTGTGTAGCAGTTCTGAATACCGTATTGTTGAAACATCAATAGCAGATACGAGCATCCAATTAGTAATTGTAATGTGAAAATAGTTTGAAAAGTGCAGTCGTGAATTATTCAACACTTCTATTTCATATTATGGGAAATAACTATTTTATGATTTTGAATAGAACCATAGGTTGTTTACTTAAAAAAGGATGGCTGTGTTCTTCCTCTCCCTTCTCACTTTGAGTCTCTGGAATCTGTTCTATTTTTACTTGTGGATCTACATACTGAAGCTGTCTCTGATTTCATGCTCTGAAGATCAACAAGAGATCTTTTCTTGTAAGATGAGAGTTGTATAATTGGTGACTATTAGAAGAGTAAACAAGTCTTAGTAAGTCAGTAAACATTTATTGAGGTTTTTTTTTTTTCAGTAAAAGCAATGCTGTACCAAATGTCTCTTGGTACTATGACTAAAGATAATTCAGTAATTCAGTGGCTGGCTTTATGCCTGATAAATAATTGCTAGAAGTAATTTTTTTTTTAGTATTGTTGAAGCTTTATTTTCTTTATGCTTAATTTTTAAACT
The DNA here is from genome assembly GCF_965194825.1 of Balaenoptera physalus. Taxonomy (NCBI): domain Eukaryota; kingdom Metazoa; phylum Chordata; class Mammalia; order Artiodactyla; family Balaenopteridae; genus Balaenoptera; species Balaenoptera physalus. Next base: position 53,333,091 of record NC_138901.1, on the reverse strand, counting down.
CTTTTTAAGTGATCAGTGAAAGTAATACATATGAAATATTTACAAATTGTTGGAAATAAGCCAGGATTATTGAATTTGAAAAAAGTCTGGCAAATCAAATTTAATCTTCATTTTTATTATAAACTGAAAGTGAAGTAGTACTGTTTAAAATTCAAATTGAGCAACATTATACTTTTCAAGGCATTAGAATCTGCTTAGGGCTTGGTTTGAAAAGATTTGGTGGGGGGGGGGCTGTGCTGTGCGGTTTGCAGGATCTTAGTTCCCCCACCAGGGACTGAACCCCGGCCCTGGCAGTGACAGTGTCGAGTTCTAACCACTGGACTGTCAGGGAATTCCCTGAAAAGATTTTTAATTCTTAGAAGATTACCTTTGCTAAACACTGCAGAGAAGACCTAATGACAGCCCTCCCTCCCCCCAAAAAGTAATGAACGTTAGGTTGTTGTTATGAGGCTGGGCCCTGTGTTTCTAGCTGCCCGTTTGGTGCTATCGTTCTACTTGTTCTTTCTGGATCTCTGGCCTAACATGGCATCATATCAGACTTTAATTATGCATCCATTTATTTTGCAAAGCTGATTTAAAGTTTTCAGATAATTACGTTTTCAAGTTGAAGTTTGATCTTTTATTTCTTTGGCGCATGAATACATACAATAAGCAAAACTTGTTTGAATTTTGAACTGTAGGAAATTTCTAAAGACAGGGGAAATATGTAGTTTTTCCCACCCTTAACTCTCATCACTTTTAAAATTCTGGTGTTGTCTGTATATTCATGGTTTGTTCTTTGAAATTGGTATGTTCCATTCTTTATTTTTACCTAAAGTTTTTTTTTAAGGTTATGGCATCCTTCGCCCTCCCCCCACCCCCCCCTGAATTTTGCCTGCTCCTCACCCGTCTTTTATTTCCCCTTAATCTGTGGCAGGGTAGACCTAGGGGCAGATAGCCATATGGAACTTGTCTGTTAGTTAAATAGACAGTTGGGCATACTTTTTTTAAAAAAAGGATTTTATTTATTTATCTATTTATTTATTTATTTGGCTGCATTGGGTCTTTGTTGCTGCACGTGGGCTTTCCCTACTTGCGGCGAGCGGGGGCTACTCTTTTGTTGCAGTGCGTGGGCTTCTCATTGTGGTGGTCTCGTTGTGGAGCACCGGTTCTAGGTGTGCAGACTTCAGTAGTTGTGGCTCGCGGGCTCTAGAGTGCAGGCTCAGTAGTTGTGGTGCACGGACTTAGTTCGTCTGCGGCATGTGGGATCTTCCTGGACCAGGGCTCGAGCCTATGTCCCCTGCATTGGCAGGTGGATTCTTAACCACTGCGCCACCAGGGAAGCCCCTAGCTGTGAAATTTTCTTGCAAAAAATTCACGTCTGAATCTGATCAAGCCTCTGGATCTACCAATTTATAGGAAATACAGGGTACAGAAAAAACATGTTCAAAGACACCACAGGAAGATACAATCAGTAAAATCTAGAAGGAAATTTTATAGGACAAGTGTCTTTTTTTTTTTTCAATAAATAAGTGACAGGAAAAGAAAAAGGCTCAGGAAACCTATAAATTATTGACTAAATACAGTGTGGGGATCTTGCTTGGATGGATCCTGATTCTAACCAACTAACTGTAAAAATAGTCTTTACGGAGAAAGTGGTAATTTGAGCACTGGGTATCTGATACTAACAAATTGTTCATTTTTCTTAGGCTGTGATAATAATATTGTGGTTATGTTTTAGAACTTTTAATTTTAGTATGACAGCTGGAATTTAAAATCCAGGTTGAGGGGGTCTGGGTAGGGGAATAGATAAACAAGATGGGCCATGTATTGATAATTGAACCTGGATCATGGGTACATGGTAAACCGTTTTACTATTCTACTCTGCTGATAATTTGGTAAGTTTAAAAAGGGAAATATATGCTTATGCTTTGGTCTTATCTGAATTGCATGAAATCCAGTTTTTATATACGAGGCAAATGAGTTTTCTCAATTGTTAAATTTTTTTCTTGAGTTGTCTTCTCAGACTAAGACCAGTAGAACTTTTGGGGGATAGTATTTATCATTTGAATTATCTGTGAGACTTAAATTCATGCCTCATTTTTTGTGTGTTTCATGGTTGGGCTAAGGATTTTTTTTTTTTTTTTTTTTTTTAAAGAAATAAGATTAAAATAACTTCTGAGACCCATTCCTTTTGACATTTGCTTCAGTACTAGGGCAAGCTGTATAGAGAACCTTTTTTCATATTATTGATTGGGCTTCTTATTTGGAGATCCTTTGAAATACAGACTGCTATATGTTGTGTGCTCTAGTGTTAATATCAATAATTAGCTATTCTTTGATTGCTTGTTTTCTTGTTATGCTGTTTATTCCTCATTAACTTGATTTACTGTTGAGGATAACTTTGGCTCTGCCTTCAATAAATGAAGGACATAGTGCTGTTTTAGAAACCTGCTGGAGCACCAGTGTATTTGTTTGCCTCAGTTTTTTCTTTTGGCTAATAGTCATTGCTGTTTTTTTCCAGAGACATCCCTGGAGCTTTAGTTTCCAGAGTTTATATCTGTTGCAACCAAAGAGAAATTTACCAATAATATGTATTTTTTACCTTCTGGAAAAAAGGTTTGAAGAAGAGTATAGTGAAATCTCTCACCCTCTTATATAGGAAAAGAGGACTTGGCCTTGTTTTAAAGCTTTATAGCTTTTAAGTGATTGGATCATGTAAAAACTATCTCACATAGCACTTTCAACTCAAAGTGCTGACATATCAAATTTAATCTCTAAATTTTATTCTATAGTCATTTAGCAAATATTGAGTGCCTACTTTTATAAGCATTGTAGTACTTTAAAGAACAGAATATAAAAGTCTTGCTGGCACAGAATTTACATTTAGTGTGGGAAGACAGATAATAAACTAGATAATTAAGTTAAAATCTGGTGTGTTAGTGATAAGTGCCCTGAAGGGAAAATAAAGTGGGGAAAGAGGATGGAAAGTTGAGGGTGGAGCACTGGTGTCTGGGGGCCAAGCTTCCCAGGCAGTGAGGCTCTGAGGTAGGAGGAGGGGCCTGGTTGTCAGCGGACAGCAAGGTGAGGGTTGATAGTGTGGTCTTTATAGGGAAGAACTTTGGCTTTTATGCTGAGGCAAACCATTAGAAGGTTTTCAGCATAGGAGTTGACATGATTTGATTTACATTTTAACAGGATCACGCTTGACTTGTGATGCTGAGTATATAGACTGCAGAGAGAGAAGGGCAGAAACAAATAGACTATGAAACTTTAGCAGTAAGCCAGAAGAGATATGACATTGGCCTGGACCAGAATGGTGGCAGTGGAGATGAGAAATGGTTGAATTTTTGGTTATATTTGCTAAATCGAGTGGTCAGGATTTACTGATGAGCCAGATTTTGGGAGGGAGGAGTGTGTGTGTGAGTGTGTGTGTATGGAGAGAGAGAGAGAGAGAGAGAGAGAGAGAGACAGAGAGAGACAGAGAGAGACAGAGAGAGACAGAGAGAGACAGAGACAGAGAGACAGAGAGACAGAGAGACCAGGATGCCTTCAAGGTTTTTGGCCTGAGCAACTGAAAGGAGGGAGTTGGCATTAACTGCGATGGAAAAGATTGCAGGACCAGGTAGAGGGATTACCAGGGGCTGGGTTCTGAATACACTGATTTTGAACAGCCTATTAGGCATTGAAGTAGAAAAGCCTTATAGTCAGTTTATCATATATGATCAGGAAATCAGTGAAAAGGTATGGCTTAGAGACATAAACTGGGGAATTGTTAGTGTATAGATTGTAAATAAACCATGAGACTGGTTGGGGTCAGTAAGAGAAGAGGATTAAGGACCAAATCTTGGGGCACACCAGCATTAAGAGGTCAGAGAAATTTTCAGAAACTAGGGAAGGAGTGTGAGGGGGCATGGTCAGGGAGGTAAGTGGAAAACCAAAATATGGTGGCCTGTAAGCGAAGTGAAGAAATTTCAGGGAGGGAGGGAGATCAGCTGTGTCAAATACGAGGTCAGGTAAGACAAGGACAGATAAATGACTACTTGAGGTGAGTGGAGACTTTGAAAAGGACAGTTTAAGTGCCACTGGTGGGGGCAAAAGCCAGGTTGGTGTGAGCTTAAGTGAATAGGAGAGGAACTGGAGACAGGGAATGCAGATGACTCCTAGAAGTTGTGCTCTTAAAGTAGGGCAGCAGAGAAATGGGGCAGTAACTGGAGCAAGTGTGGGCTTCATTTTTGTGTTTGTAAAGGTTGGAAAATGATAGCATGTATGTTGATGGGATTGAATTCAGTAGAGAGGGAAGAATTGCTACACAGGAGAGGGTAGGAATTTCTGGAGCAATGTCTGAGTGGAGGAAATTAGATGGGATCTAATTACTGCCCAGTTTGGAAGCCTTAGCTAGGAGCATGGGCAGCTAGCTCATCTAGAGTAACACGCGAGAAGGTGGAGTAATGAGTCTATGGGCAGAGATTCAGGGAAGACATTGGATTTGTATACAGTGTGGAAAATTTTATTACTTACCTCATAGGATTTTTGTGAGTATTAAATGGGTTATTACTTGTAAAGGGATGATTATAGAACATAGCAAAGCACTCAATACGTGTTGACTATTATTATCATCACTTGTAGAGGTAACTGTAAACAATTTGGTGTATGAAATTGTTAAGGTGGTAATATTTGTTTATAAACTCACAATGTTATTTACATGACCAGTTAAATCTTTTGTGTGTGTAATTCTCTGGAAATACTGGGTTTTCACTTTACTGAATTGATCCACCTGGCTCAAATTCAGTGATTTCTGGTTATGCTATCGTTTCTTTGCAAAGATGCTGGTGGCCACTAGAGGTGCTACTCACACAGAATATTAACTTAAAGCATATCACAGAAAGACAAGATATTCATAGATCTAATCAGAAACATTATAATTGTATGTTATGGCTTTGAAGGTGGTCCGTTTTCTTTACTATGTGGGTAAAAGTCTCTTTACCAAAATTGTAGCATTGCCTAATGGAAAATAGAATTCTTTTTATACTTTGCTTAGGATAGAAGTAGCAGAGAAATAATATATATTTATATAAACTGTAATTGCAATTTTAGGACCAGTTTTAAAGCTGGGGCAGTTAATACAGGAGTATTAAAGGGAGAGTTGGAAATGCTTGGGAAATCTGCTCAGACTCTCACCTGGCTTTAGGTATATTCATATTTTGAAAATGAGATGGAGAATATTTAAAATCGATAAGTACATTAGTGTCATTTTAGGGTGATATGGGGGGAGTGAAAGCTGAAAAAGAGAAATGGGAGAAGTCTGATCAGAGAACCCAGAGCTTCTGTTAGAGGCAGGGTTTCTCTGACAGAGAATCAGATCTTGGCATACAGAATCCCAGGTTCTGACTGGGTTGTTGTGTAAGAAGCAATAGGACTAAGGTATATAGATTTGGTAAGACAAGACCTAGGATGTAAAAACCTTTAGGAGGCTTTTAAATGATCTGGGAAAGTTGGAAACTAGAGAGAGGAAGGTTAAAGAGGAGTTGATTTGAATCAAGGGCCGATAATTGATAAGAACTTAAAATTTACTGTTTGAAATACCTTTGGACCTAAATTATTTTTATATTTATAAAACTATAAAGTATAAAAACATTTATAAAATTATGCTTTCGAGCACCCATCATTTGCTAACTGAATGTTCAACACTGGACAGTATTCTGAGATATAAATATTTAGACATGGATCCTGTAGTCGACAAAACCATATCAAACGAAGGGAAGTAATACACCATAAGAAAGATAAAAGTTATGATGCTGTAGGTTTTTATAAGAGGTGGAGACTACCTTCAGTTAAAAAGGGTTCATGGAGGAAGCAACATTGTGGGATGGCCCTTGAAAATGGAAGATAGAAATGTTTGTGAGGATATTTTAGATAACAGCACGCATTACTAGGTAGGAAAGAGTAGGTAGTGTGTTAGGTTGGAAAGAGTAGTGCTATAAATAGTTCAGGTTAAAATTCAATCCAAATAAATGTCTCAGAGCAGGGATTTTTTTTTCCCCCCTTCCTTTTCTTTCTTTTTGTCCACCAGTGAATCCTTTGGAAGTTTGTGGGTGAGGTGGGTAGGAAGTGGAAAAGGGTGAGAGGGTGAAACAGAAAGCTATGGTAACCAACCATATAAAGAAATTACTTTTTTTAATTATGAAAGGGAATATGCTTAAAAAGCATAGGGATATAGAAGTGAAGAAAAAAGCTGTTAAGGAGAGAGAAAAATACTGTGAACAATTTATGTTCTTAGTTTTTATTTATTTATTTTTAAAATTTAAAATATTTATTTATTTTTTAAATTTTTGGCTGCGTTGGGTCTTTGTTGCTGCGGGCAGGCTAAGCGGCAAGCGGGGGCTACTCTTCGTTTTGGTGCCTGGGCTTCTCATTGGGTGGCTTCTCTTGTTGCAGAGCACAGGCTCTAGGTGCACGCGCTTCACTAGGTGTGGCACTTGGGCTCAGTAGTTGTGGCTTGCGGGCTCTAGAGCGCAGTCTCAGTAGTTGTGCCACATGGGCTTAGTTGCTCCGCGGCATGTGGGATCTTCCCGGAGCAGGGCTCTAACCCGTGTCCCCTGCCTTGGCAGGCAGATTCTTAACCACTGTGCCACCAGGGAAGCCCTGTTCTTAGTTTTTAAAATTAAAATTAATTTTGTTAAGAATTACAGGACAGGTAAAGTCAAATTATCTTGAAATAAAATTTCTTAAAATAAATTTCTTAAAAATAAATGAGCACAAGGACCCACTAGAAAAAAAGGACAAGGGCATGAACAGTCTATTTAAGGAAAGTTAGAGATGACTTTGAAAAATATTGAAGATGCTAGACTTCATAGAAGCACAAATTAAAGCTACACTGAGATACTCTTTTTCACCCAGACACAAGCCAGAGCATCTTATAGTACATGAAGCTATCAATCCTTACCTCCTACCCACGTGCTCAGTTTCCAGTCCCCCTGTTCATTTTAGTCGTCTACTCTTAAATATGGACAGTCAAGTTTTATCAGATAAGTAAAATAATGTTTCCTCATATGAAAGAAGTCAGTGGAGGTAGAAAACGACTAGGAGGAAATATACCTCAGACATGGAGAAGGAAACATTTAAAAAAGAAAAAAAGTTAGTAACGAAGATTAAGTTTATAAATAGGAGCAGAATTCTGTAAAGAAGGAAAGGAGCTCTTAGAAAATAAAATTGAAGAAATCTTCTAGAAAGTACAACAAATAGGACATTGTAAAAGAGGAGCAAATATTTTTGAGAGGCTAATACTGTAAAAGTATTTGTGAATTCTGTGTGTGAATATGACTGATAAGAAATTTTTTAAAACTGTAAAAGTATGATGCATTAGGAGAAATTAAGTGATAATTTTCTCAATGGTGCCAGTTTTTCTGTAGAACAAATTCCTAAAAATGGAATTTAAATGAAAGGGTGAAAAGTAAAGTTTAATAATACCAAATTGCCTTCTATAAAAATTAAATCGTGACATTTCTACCTACTGCTTATTGGCTCATATCTTGGCCAATTCTGGTTAAAACTGAGACTCACTTTCCAATCTTAAGATATAAGTGATATTTACAATTTTGAAATAGGTTAAACAGTTGTTCATGTATTTATTGGACATTTGTATTTACTCCACTGTGCACTTGTTGGATCTCATCTTATTTTTTTGTCAGTGCCCTATACTTATTTGGGGATTACCTCTGTCACGTGTGCAAATGTTTGCTTCTTAGTTTGTCTCAACGGATTCCTCCTCTTCTCCCTCTTAATAAACCTTTCAGAAGTTTAAAGTTTTTGTATTGTATTTAAAGTTTTCATTTGTGGCTTCTAGGTTCTGTATCTGATTTAAGACTTCTTCTTTTTCTTTATTTTATTTAAAAAAATTTTTTTGATGTGGACCATTTTTAAAGTCGTTTTTGAATTTGTTACAATATTTCTTCAGTTTTATGTTTTGGTGTTTTGGCCACGAGGTGTGTGGGATCCCAGCTCCCCAACCAGGGATCAAACCTGCACCCGCTGTGTTGGAAGGCAAAGTCCCAACCACTGGATCGCCAGGGAAGTCCCTAAGAATTTTTTTGGTTTTTAAAAATAATTAATTAATTAATTAATTAATTGTTTTTTGGCTGCGTTGCATCTTTGTTGCTGCCTGTGGGCTTTCTCTAGTTGTGGTGAGCGGGGGCTACTCTTCAGTAGTTGTGGAGTGGGGGCTCAGTAGTTGTGGCTCGCGGGCTCTAGAGCGCAGGCTCAGTAGTTGTGGTGCACAGGTTTAGTTGCTCCATGGCATGTGGGACCTTCCCGGACCAGGGATCGAACCCATGTCCCCTGCATTGGCAGGCGGATTCTTAACCACTGCACCACCAGGGAGGTCCCCCTAAGACTTTTTCTAAACCAGGATTTTAAAAATGTTTCTCATTCTCCCATATTTTCTTTCTGTACTTTAATGGTTTTATTTTCTACATTAAATTTTTTTATCCATCTTGACTTTATTGTTGTTGTAAGGAATTAGGTAGAGATTGACTTTATTTTCTTTAATGAATCAGTTGACCTAACACACCATTTTTGACTCATTCATTTTCCTCTCTCCTGATTTGAACTGCTATCAGATTTATCATATACCAAATTTCCATGTGTATTTTGGTTCATTTCTGGACACTTCTCTAGATCTCCAAGTCTGTTCTTAGTCCAGATTATACTATGTTAGTTATTGTAATTTTAGAAAGTTTTTCATTTATACATCATCTTATTTTTATCAGTTATAAACAAATAGAATTTTAAAAATCAGTTGTAAAGAGATTATAACAAACAGCTGCCTGTGTCTCTTCTCATTTGGAAAGTTCAAGACTAATGTTGAAGTTTTGATTAGAAAAAAAAAAGTCAACTGTTTTTCTCTCTGGAAGCTGTTAGGATTTGGTGTTCTGAAATTTTATTTTGCTCTTAGTGTGAGCCTCTCTGTTAATGTTTTGTGCATTTTGAGGGCCCTATTACAAATTTTATGTCTTGCAGTTCTGGGAAAATTGTGTGTATGTGTGTATGTGTCCATTCCTCTTTCTGTTTTCTGTTATCTCTTTTTGGAACTTCGGTTAATGGGATGCTAGACTTGTTGATGTGGGAAGGTTAAGGTGATCAGTGGGAAGAGAAGTAGGAGATGGGGTCAGACAGCTAAAGGGAAAGATGTGTGCCAGGTCCTGTTGGGCATCGTGGGCCATTATGAGGACGCGGGCTTTCGCTCTAAGTGAGGTGGAGAGCCGACATGTGTTTTCAGCAGAGGAGAGAGATGATCTGACCCTTATTTTAGTAGGCTCACTCTTTGAGACAAAAACTGCAGCTCTCAGCCTTTCTGAATAAGAGATGGGATTATTCAAAGTTGTAGTTAGAATAGTTTTAGCACCTATAAAAATTTGTCCCTGAATACTTACAATTCAAGTGATATTTTAACTGTATTTTTTTAGCTCCATCTTGAAAAATTTTTTTTCTGTGTGTATTTTAAGTAAATTTTTAATGTTTTAGTTTTGAATAGCTTAGTTTTATCAGTTTATATTGGATTGTATGTTTAACATTTATTTTAATAAGTTTACATTTTCTTGATATTTCACAATTAGCACTTTTTTGCATTGAGATTATTTTTACAAATTCTACAAATTGTTAAAAATTCTTAGCACTTTAATTAAAATGCAAATATTAATGCTGTTATTTTGATAATACTGGCATCTTTTTGCTTCAGAGTTGCATGCACTAGAATCACTTTGTCAAGTTTTACTCACCGCTATCCCTCTCCCTGCCCCCCAATACTTTGCAGTTTTGATCAAGTGCATTGCATTGACTTTATAGATTGATTAAAGGTGATTTGACATCTTTACAGTGTTGTTATCTTTTCCAAGAACGAAATCTGGCTTCCTATGTATTCCTAGCTTTCAGTGGGCATTTTAATTATTTATTTTTAAAACAGGCTCTACATTTTTCTGTTAGATTTGAATTGCTTCTGGGTACAGGATTATTTTTCCACTTTTTTTTTTTTTTTGATTAGCTGATATTTATGTATAAGAAAGCTGTTAATTTGTTTAATTTTGTAATTGCCCGCTTTGTTTAGTTTTTCATTTGGTTTTGTTTGCTTTCCTAGCTATGCAATAATCATATTCATATCTCCTCTTTAAATATTTTTTTAAACCAGAGCACATTGCTTAATTTTTCTAAAACATTGTTAAATGTTTTACTATTATTTATTATTATTAATAGTTTTTTTAAACTATTAGTGTTATATGCTTTCATTTTTCTTTCCTCAAAGAACATTAGTTTTATGATTGCTCATCTTCATTTCCTTTCTTTCATAATGGTTGTCATGGAGGGAATCCTTGTTTTGTTTTGTTACCTGACTTCAATGGGAATACTTCTAGTTTTTGCCTTACTGGCTTAATGTATTATTTGTGTACATAAAATCTTTAATGACTATACACAGTATATAGCTGCATGTGTATTATATGGTATGTCTTTCTTAAAAATATTGGTGCTATATCCACCTCTGTTTTATTAGGATTCTCTTTCCTTTTAATATCGGGAATGTGTATTGCTGGTTTTTTTAATACCTGCATTTCTTTTAGCTTTTAATTTTTAAAAGTTTTTTGGCCTCGCCGTGCGGCATGTGGGATTTTAGTTCCCTGACCAGGGATCGAACCCACACCACCTGCAGTGGAAGCTCGGAGTCTTAACCACCAGACAGCCAGGGAAGTCCCTATATTGCCATTTTATGAAAAGTTTTCAACAGTAAAAACAAATGCCTTTTCTCATTTGATCTTAATATGATGTTAGCTCAAAAGATTGAGCCTCTCTTGAATTTGTGGAAGATTGACAGCTTTTAAATTTACTGTTGGGTTATATTTACTAGTATTTTTTATTTTAGAAAGGTGGTATGGCTTAGAGGTTAAGTGCCCTAGCCTCTCTGTTATCTAACTTTTCTGTTTCTGTTTCCTCAGCTGTAAAGTGGAGATAACAGATAGTTCTCAGCTCATAAGCAGGTAGTGGTAATCAGTCAGTAGGCACCAGCACTATTGTGATGTACAGGTTGTTAAACTACTTGCTCCCTTCCTTGGCTGTTACCCTTCCTCCTTGTGATCTAGCCACTAAAGGGGTACTGTGTGGCAAAAAAGAGGGCTTCTGGGATGGTGTTCCAGCATAGCCTAGTTCTGGCATGCTTCTGATGGGTTGGTGACTGTTCTGTACCTGCTGTTAAATATTTTGGTTCTCCAGCTTGTCGGATTGTTTGAGAGTAAATGAGTTGATGTTACATTGCCTATCTAGACCAGTGTCTGGAATATAGTAAATACTATATATTAGTGTTTGCTGTTATTTAGAATTTTTGTCAAAGAGTATCCTCTGTGCTGTCCGTGCACGATTGGCTCCATGAAATGTAGAAAACTTTTGTTTCTGGATATACTTTAATAAAGGAACTACCTTTTGAATTTACTATGAACATGTCCAGGACTGGTGTTTGGAGTGGTTGGAGAGAGAACTCTTTGGCAGCTTAGTTCTTTGGAGGTTATTGAAGTGTTTGCTTTCTAATTCTACTTGATTCCACTTGACAATTTGTATTTTCCTAGAAAATCATTTATTTTATCTACATTTAAAAATTTAGTAACTTAAAATTTACTGGAAGCTTATTTTGGTTTCCTCTGTATCATCTTACTGCTTCTTTTTCAGTTCTAATTTTATATAGTTGTTTTTTTAGTCTAGCTAATGGTTTATCTGTTAGAGTTTTTCCCCTTCCCTTCAAAATGCAGCTGCTAGGTTTTAGAATTAAATCTACTAGCTTCTGATTTCTAATTGAGTAACTTATGAATTTCTTTAATTCCTTTATTTTACTTTTTAAAATTGAAGTATAGTTGATTTACAATGTTAATTTCTGCTGTACAGCAGTGACTGAGTTACACACACAAACACACACACACACATTTTTGTTTATATTCTTTTCCATTGTGATTTATCCCAGGACCCACTGAATATAGTTTCCTGTGCTACACAGTAGGACCTTCTTGTCCGTCCATTCTATATGCTATTGGTTGCATCTGCTAACCCCAAACTCCCAGTCCATACCCCCCCTCCCCCCTCCCTATTCTGCTTGGTTTTTTAGTTCTATTTATTTTCTAACCTTGAGTTGAATGCTTAATATTTAATTTTAATTCCTGATCCGTTGATACTATTTAGGCTGTGGATCTTCCTCTGAGTATAGCTTTATTTATGTATCAAAGGTTTTTTTATATTGGTAGTTTTTATAATTGTTATTTATTAGATAATCTGTATTAATTTTGATTTCCATCTTTGAATGAAGTAGTTTAGGGAGAGATAGTACATAAATGGTCAAGTCTCTTCCACTAAGGGGAGTAGTTTAATTGTTTCATTTTCAGATGGTGGTCTCTATTATTTCTGCTTGCTTAAATTTTTAGGTGTTATGGCCTAAATAGACGATCAGTTTTTATAAACTGTTCCATAGGGATTTTATCTCATCCCATCATATGTTGTTCAGCCGTTTTATCGTTTTATCTGTTTGGTCTTTAAGGACTGAAATGGTGATTGCCTTTTACTTTTATTTCTGCCCAGTTTTCTTGTATTTCTTTAAAGTTTGGGCTCCAAATATATATATATATATATATATATATACACACACACACACACACACATATATATATATATATGGAGAGAGTGAGAAGGTTTTGGTGTACATAGTTTTATATACATTATATCTTCTTTATGGATTGTAATCTTGAGCATTCTGAAAAGTGACCTTTTTGCCACCTTTAATGTTCTTCTACTTTGAATTCAACTGATAAGAGTGTTTATACTTGCTTGCTTATACTTATGTCTAACCTTATATTGTTAACCTCTCAAAGTCTTTGTTTTAGGTTTGTCTCATTTAGACCCCATGTAGTTGGATAAAGAAAGGTTAGTCTTTTTGGACCCAATCTGAGATGCTTTTAATCATTTACATTAATATTGTATGTTTGGTTTTGCTTCTGTTATACTGTTCTTTTCATTGCCTATCTTTCTGTTTGGTTTTCTTTTTTCTGTGTTAAACTACATGGTTTATTGCCTTTATTTTCTCTCCCTTCTCTCATTTTGGAAGTTTATACTGTATTTCATTATGTCTAAAGTACCATTGATTGTAAGATTGTATGACAACCACTAACATGGTTAAGTTCTGTCAAAGAAACTGTGACATGCCATTGATTGTAACATGCATGCTGATTTCAGATATACTAAAATGTGAAAAAAAGTGCATCTTAGAATAGATGAAATATGGTAGCTTATAGTTCTGTGGCTACTATTATAAAGGTATAGCTTTAATATTCTTAAATCTATTATGTTTATCAAATAGATTTTTCTATTTGAGGAGTGGTTGTTTGAATGCTCTATTCTCAGGAGTCTAGTATGTTTAAAAATGTTGGAGGATTTCACAAGTGGAGTTATATTTTGGCTGGTTATAGAATTTTTGAGCTATGTTGCCTTCCCCTTAATACCCAGTAGACATTTCTCCATTATCTTCTGGCATCTAGGGTTACTCTAGAGAAGTCTGGGGCCAGCCTGACTTTTTTTTTCCCTTTGTAGGTGACCTACTTCTGCCTGGGTATTGGTAGAATTCTTTCTTTATCCTTGAAGTTCAGTAACTTCATCAGGATATATCTCGGTCTTGGTGTGATTCTCTATTACATTTTCCTGTTACATGGTAAGCCGTTTCAATCTGCGATTCAGGAATATTTTCTTATATATCTTGTAATATGCTTTCATTTTTATTTTTCCTCAAAAGACATCAGTTTTATGATTGTTCATCTTCATTTCCTGTCTTCATTTTATTTTTCTAAATGCTTCCTTCGTTCTCTTCTGCTGTGTTCTAGTGAATTTTCTTGAGGTTCTCTTTCATTTCATGTATTTGTTTTCATCAACATCAGGTCTACTACTTCCTTTATGCTATGTAGTTTTCATTGTGCCAGTGGCTTGAGTACTTCATTCAATTTTATTTATTTATGTCTGTGAGCTGCCCTTTCAGCTTGTCTCGTTTATTTCCCTCTTTAAAAAACCTTTACTTCTTGTGGTAAAAACAGGTAAAACCACATTGTTTTTTGAGAAAATGGATGGGTAGAACCAGTTGCAAAACAGCTAATACCAAAATTTATTCTCCAAGAACACAAAAAACAAGTGATTAGTGAAACTTTTTTTTGTAAAGTCATGCTGTTAAGTGTGCTTTATTAATGGCACGAAATATGGAAAAACCGTTATTCATTTGCAGGCTTAAAGACATTTCTTTTTGCAGTTGGATAAGCTTCTTTTTAACTCAGTAGAAATCTGTTTTGCCATGTGTGCTTCTGTGTGTATGAGGGAGAAGTGTTCAAGGATTTTTCTTATTAATCATTGAAAATCTGTTGAAGATTTCTTTTTTTCATCCAGTGAGTTGTAACGTAGACTAGAAAAAAATTCATTGAAAAAGAAAATCATGACTGACAGAGGCTCTGTCATCCGTATGTGCCACAGTAAAAGACCTGCTATATGAATTTCACAGGAATGCTAACTTGCTCTTTGTTTTATTCTGAAGAAATGAAGGTGATCAACAGCGTGCCCCTTGATCTCCATTCGGGGTTGAAGGAAATAGTGAAAATTGTGAATGTGTGCAAATTGTGGTTACTGAGCATGAGACTTTCACTGTGACATATTTAAAAAGGTATAAGACTTCTGTACTTTAAAGTATCTTAGCTCTTTAGGGGATAGGTTCTCCCTTTTTTTTTTTTTTTTAAATGGTGGCAGATACCAGCATTTAAAATTTTACTTTTGATGTTAAGAAAGGTTGTTTTAATTATTTCAACAGACTTGCACATTCATTATGGCCCAGTATGCCAGCAACATACTCAGTATTGTGAATAACCTGAATTTACCCCTCCAGAGTCTAAGTCATAGCGTATCCTTAAAATTGAAATTACCAGAATTTCTTAAAGGTTCCAAACTGTTGTGCTTGTTTGCTAATAATCTGGCAATTCCTAAGATGATATATATGTTTTATCTAATCTGTTAATTCAACAGATACTTACAGAGGGCCTACTACATGCCAGGGACTGTAACAGGTGCTGGACTACATCAGCAAACAAACAAAAATCCATGTTCTTTTAGAGCTTGCATTCTAGTGGGGGTAGGGGAGAGAAACAATTAATAGAAAGTTGTATGCTGCGGGGGAAGTATCCATAAAACGGAATAAAATAGGGACTATGAAGAGTAATAAGGAGTAAAGGGATAAAATAGGGAGTAGAGCATAAGAGTGTGAGGGTTATGATTTAAAATAGGATGACATTTAAATAATTGAATTAGCTGAGGAAGGGAATCATGCAGAGGGTACAGCAAACACAAAGACCCTGAAGTGGAGATAGTCTTGAATGTCAGAGGAAGATGAGGGAGAGCAGTTAGCTGAAGCCAAGTGTACAAGGTAGCAAGTAGAAGGTTGAAAAGATACTGGTTGATTCTAAAGGACCTTTTAGGCAATTATGCAGGCTGTTCATTACTGTGAGGTAGAACTCAAAGCCATTGGAGTAGTAACATGATCTGAATTCACAGTTTGACAGGATTGTTCTGGGTGCTGGGTTGAGAATAGACACACGAGAAAGAGATGTTTCATCGTACCCCAGTACACACATTTAAGTAAACATTTATAATTGAAATGAAAGCTTCACCAACAATATCCCTATTTTATTTTTCCTTTTATTAGGAAAAAATGCTGTTTATATCCCACTAGATCTGTTTCATGACTGCATAACTTATAGTTGAAAAACACTGCTAAATGAGGTGCATACAGCCTCTGCCTTGGTGGGAAGGAAGTAGAACGTAGGATGTTGTGTATTAAAAGGAAAATGAACAAAGTATAAAATAAAAAAGGATGAAAACTTAAAATCAATATTATACACACACTTAGCTTAAAAAATCAAGTAATCAAATATCAGTGATACAAAAGGCCTAATAATGAAGAGCCCCACTCTCCAGAGGCAACTACTTTGAAAAAAACCTTTTTGGTTCAGATTTCCTGGGGCTGAACTCCATGTTCTAAATAATATGCTTATAGTGTTTATTTTTTGGTTTATCAACTTTAGACATTCTCTGTTGACTTCTTGCTATGACAGATGTTTTCAGTCCCACTTCTCACTACGACGGTCACTGAACTGGCGCCTCTCTGGGGTTCTGCCCAGAAGATTAGCCTTCCTCGCCCGCTGCACCCCCTCTGTGAGTATTCTGCTCTTCTCCCTCCACTGTGCCTAATCCACATTCCTCCATCCGTTTTCCATCTTTTCAGAACCATGGGCAATCTACCTAGGCTTTTTAAAAAGTATTTTTAGTTAAAAAGTTATTTTAAAATTTCTTTAGAAAAGCTTATTTAATAAAGTTATTAGAAAGGAGAAGAGATAAACACATGTGCTCATGCTGGCACCTTGAACTGGAAGATAGATTAGAGGTTTGGGCCAAATTTTTTGGTTTCACTTTTTAAAAATACATGTAGTGTATGTGTTTTTAAGAGTTAGATATATTTACAATATTTTATCTTTTAAAAACAAATTGTAAATATTTTTCCATGTCATTAAATACTCTTTCAAAGTATTTTACATTGATACATAGCATTCTTTCATATGCAAATATTGATACCATAGGATTCCCCCAATTTTTGACTTCAGGTTGTTTTTATGTTACAAATTATTTAAATTATAGCTAATGCTTCTGTGAATTTTCCTTATGAAAAATATTTACACATAATCTTTTATTATTTCTCTTAGGATAAATCTCTAGGAGTGGTTATTGTGGAATCAAAGAAGATAAAACATTTTTTGAGGTTCTTTTTTTTCTTTCAGTTTTATTGAGATGTAACTGATATACAGCACTAAGTTTAAGGTATACAGTATAATGCCTTACGTATATTGTGAAATGCTTATTACAATAAAAATAGTTAGCATTCATCGTGTTATATAGTTAACTTCAAAAAAAGAAAAATAAAGACTTTTTCCCCTTGTGATGAGAACTTTTAGGATCTGCTCTCTTAGCAACTTTCAAGTATACCATACAGCAGTCTTAGCTATAGTCATCATGTTATCCATTACACCCCCAGTACTTACGTATCTTATAGCTGGAAGTTTGTACCCTTTTGAGCTTCCTAACAAATATCACCACTTACCTGCTAGGAAGGTTATAGTCCCACTATCACTGTATTAAAATTCCATTTTTTATTGCGTGCTTACTATCAGGGACTTCTAAAAATGTTTGATTCTGCAAGGTGAAAAGAAATAATTTTAGGGACTTCCCTGGTGGTCCAGTGGTTAGACTCCACGCTCCCAATGCAGGGGGCCCTGGTTCCATCCCTGGCAGGAACTAGATCCCGCACGCCACAACTAAAGATCCCGTATGCCGCAAGGAAGATCCTGTGTGCCGCAACTAAGTGCCGGCGCAGCCAAATAAATGAATAAATAAATATTAAAAGAAAAAGATATAATTTTATTTTAAAAATTCCCAATAAAATTGAACACTTCTTGACAGTTTTGAATTGTGTGGGTTGCGGGGCGGGGGGCTTGTTTTAAAGGTTTGTAAGAGTAGTTGTTTGCCTTTTAATTTTTCTTTGGCTGCACTGAGCAGCTTGTGGGA
Organism: Balaenoptera physalus; assembly: GCF_965194825.1. NCBI lineage: Eukaryota > Metazoa > Chordata > Mammalia > Artiodactyla > Balaenopteridae > Balaenoptera > Balaenoptera physalus. The sequence continues at coordinate 53,315,451 of NC_138901.1, read as the reverse complement.
TTCCCTGACCAGGGATTGAACCCGGGCCCGGGCAGTGAAAGCACCAAGTCCTAACCACTGGACCACCAGGGAACTCCCAATGCCTTTTAATTTTGTATGGTGATTTTTGACATGGAAAATTTTTTTTCAGTTATCCAATTACTTAGGCTTTGCTGTGTTTTCTTTAACAGAATATTTCTTATTCCTAAGATCAGATAAGACTGTGGAAAATTTGAAGATAGCTTTGAAATGCATTGGGGGGGGCGGAGAAACTTTTGACAACAGTTGATTTAGAAACACTTGGCCTCCTGCTTGTATTGAGAAAAATCTATCATGATAATTTAGATTTTGGATTGTTGTTGCTGCTTCTAAATATGATCAATTGCCTTGTGTTACAGAGTGTTAAATTATTAAACACTTCCATCAAAGTACAATGTGCAAAGTTTTTTTTGTGTTTTTTTTTAAGATATATGAGATGTTATTAGTACTAGTAACTCTGTGCTTGGGTAATCTGGCTAAACTAGTCTTTCCACCCAAAGGGCATGATACTTAATCTTTCTTTTAATGAGTCATGGAACTTGTCACTATTTGGCATAATTCCATTAGGAACTTATACTGGTGATAGTTTAGTCATTTTGGGGAAAAATTAACTTCATTTTCGATTAAGAGAACTTTACTGAAATTTTAAGCTACTTATAAGTAGCAGCATTTTATAAAAATGTTAAAAAAAATACCTTTAAAAAAGCCTAAATGGCAAGGAACCAGGTTCATAGTAAAAGTTATACTGGGAACAGAAAGATTGGTTTATGAATTGGCTGCAAAAGATAGATCAATATTATTTTGAAGGGATCCCTATTTTTTGGGGTTATTGAAATCTTTAACCATTATAAAAATGTCTTGAATTTTCAGTGTATTAAAGTCTTTATTGAAATAAATTCCTATTCGTGAGCCGTGGATTAATTGTAGAGAGAGAGAGAGAAAAAAATCTCAGTCTCATGTCACCTGAAAGCAATTACTTACGTTTTTGGTGTATTTTTTTCTTCCAACCTTTTTACTGTATTTTGTAATCATATGTGTTACTCTACTTAGTAATATAAACATTTTTTATTTTGCTACACTGTTGTCTCCACTTTCATTCTCAATGTGGCACAAGAGCTCACCAAGTGGCAGTCACGTAATTTTTTGTTCACACTCTTTTTTTGAAAAAGTTTAGTTAAACTCCAATTTTCCATGTAGGTGCTTAGGTTTCCTTTATAAGTTTGAGTAAATATATAAGTGATTTCAGGATTGTCTCATGGATTCTAGGGGGGAGGGGAGGAACTGATGTAGAGGAATGAAAATGGAAACAAAGAAGCAAAGCACAACAGCATCCTTTTATTTTGTTTCACCTCCACGCCTCCCCCCCCCCCCCCGCCCCGCCCCGCCCCCAGTAGTCTGGGTGCAAGGCAGTGAATTCGGACCAAAATCTTAAGCTTTACTGTGTCTCTTGTTAGCTAAAATAATTTGTGAATTCACTTGACGTTTATTATGCCCATCAGAGCTGGTATGTGTAGGTACTAAAGTGCTTTTACAAAAAAGAAAAATCAGTATGTCAGTATTTTGAAGAACATAAAATAATTGCAGCTTGTACATTTACTTAAATAATTAATTTGTGAAAAGTATTTCTAGTTGTGTGTGTTTTGTTTTTTTAAATCAAGACTGATTTATCTTCATGTTCTGGTTCTCAGCTGGGAGAACCAGACTAGCCATTCTTTTTCTAGTCCAGGTTTTGAGTTCCCACTCCATAAAAATGATGACTGGCAACTTGGTGGAATTTGATATCCCTCACAAACCTAAGAAGTCTGTTAGGTGGTCCATTTGGAGTTGTTTTTTATATACATGTCGTTAACAATGAGAATGAGAGTTTTGGCTTACTTGAACCTCACACAGACTAAAGTGGCCCTTTCATTTAGGAGAAGCTCCACAGAAAACAAGGGAGAAAGGGTTCCCACATAGGAAGAGAAGGGCAGATTTGTTTTCAAAGGTCACATATTAAGGCAAGGATAGCAAATGTCTCATCATGTGTTCATTTGGCTGGAGTGGCTCCTGAGTACTACATCGAGAAATTTTGAGCTCCATGATTGGTTTCTGTTTTATTTTTTTAAAAATTTATTTATTTATTTATTTGGCTGCACCAGGGTCTCAGTTGTGGCCTGGGAGATTTTTTAGTTGAGGCATGCATGCGGGATCTAGTTCCCTGACCAGGGATCGAACCCGGGCCCCCTGCATTGGGAGTGCAGAGTCTTAGCCACTCACTGGACCACCAGGAAGTCCCCCATGATTGAATATTAATGGTGCCTTCCTTGAGTGTGGACCACATCAAAAGTGTGAGAGTGATTAAGAGCAGTGATATCCTCAATCTGTACTTCAGGATCTGTCACACAAAGCAGTAGGAAGATGACTGGCTTCTGTTTGAGGTGTTACCCATTTATCTAATTTGTATGTTTGGACTGTTTTTTGTTGTGATAAAATACACATAAAATTGATCATTTTAACCATTTTTAAGTGTATAGTTCAGTGGCATTAAGTACATTCACACTGTTTTGTAACCATTACCACTATTTCCAAAACTTTTTCATCATCTCAAATTGAAAAACTCTGTACCCACTAAACAATTTAACCCATTCTTGCCTTTCACTGGCCCCTAATAACCACCATTCTACTTTCTGTCTCTATGAGTTTGACTACTCTAGAGACCTCATGTAAGAATCACAAAGTATTTGTCCTTTTGTGTCTGGCTTGTTTCACTTACCATAATGTTTTCAATTTTCATCCATGTTGTAGCATGTTTTCATGCTACAGTCTATGTATGTTGTTTACCCATTCATCTACCAATGAACACTTGGGTTGTTTCCACATTGTTTGGCTATTGCAAATAATGCTGTGCTTAACGTGGGTATACAAGTATCTGTTTGAGTCCCTGCTTTTAAATTCTTTTGGGTATATACCCAAAAGTAGAGTTGCTGGATCATATGGTAATTCAATTTTTAATTTTTTGAGGAAATGCTATACTGTCTTCTACAGTGGCTGCACTACTAAACATTCCCACCAGCAGTGCACAGGGCTCCAGTTTCTCTGTGTTCTTGTTAACACTTGCTATTTTGATTTGTTTTGATTTTTTTTAAAAACAAGAGCCAACCTAACAGTTATGAAGTGGTATCTTGTAGTTTTGATTCATTTGATTTCTCTGATGAATAGTGATACTGAGCATCTTTTCATGTTCTTCTTTCTTTTTTAAAATTTATCTTGGCTGCACTGGGTCTTCGTTGCTGCGCGTGGGCTTTCTCTAGTTGCGGAGAGCGGGGGCCACTCTTTGTTGCGGTGCGCGGGCTTCCCACTGGGGTGGCTTCTCTTGTTGCGGAGTACGGGCTCTAGAGTGCAGGCTCAGTAGTTGTGGCACACGAGTTTAGTTGCTCCGTGGCATGTGGGATCTTCCCGGACCAGGACTTGAACCCGTGTCCCCTGCATTGGCAGGCGGATTCTCAACCACTGTGCCACCAGAAAGCCTCATCTTATGTTCTTATTGGCCAACTGTATGTCTTCTTTGGGAAAATGTCTACTCAAGTCCTTAAATTTATGAGGTTTGTATATTCTGGATATTAATCCCATGTCAAGATATGCGATTTGCAGACTTCTCCCATTCTGTGGGTTGCCTTTGATGCACAAGTTTTAAATTTTGATAAGTCTAATTTATCTATTGTTTTCTTTTTTTAATTATTATTTTATTTATTATTATTTTTTCTTGGCTGCGTTGGGTCTTTGTTTCTGTGCGAGGGCTTTCTCTAGTTGCGGCGAGCGGGGGCCACTCTTCATCGCGGTGCGCGGGCCTCTCACTATTGTGGCCTCTCTTGTTGCGGAGCACAGGCTGCAGACGCACAGGCTCCAGACGCGCAGGCTCAGCAATTGTGGCTTACGGGCCTAGTTGCTCCGCGGCATGTGGGATCTTCCCAGACCAGGGCTCGAACCCGTGTCCCCTGCATTAGCAGGCAGATTCTCAACCACTGCGCCACCAGGGAAGCCCAATCTATTGTTTTCTTATGTTGCCTGTTCTTTTGGTTTTCATATCCAAGTAATTGTTGCCAAGTCTAATGTCATGAAGATTTCCCCCTATGTTTTCTTCTAAGAATTTTAGAGTTTTAGTTTTAGCATTTATGTCTTTGATTCATTTTGAATTAATTTTTGCATCTTATGTGTGGAAAGAGTCCAACTTCATTCTTTTGCATGTGGATATCCAGTTTTCCCAACACCATTTGTTGAAAAGATTGTCCTTTCCCCATTGAATGGTCTTGACACCCTTGGCAAAAATCATGTGATGATGTATGCAAGGGGTTTTTCCTGGGCTGTTATTTTATTCTGTTGTTCTATGTTTGTTTTTATACCATACTACACTGTTTTGATTCTTGCAGCTTCATAGTAAGTTTTGAAATTAGAAAATGTGAGTCCTCCAACTTTGTTCGTTTTTAAGATTGTTCGAGGAAAAGATTCAGTTGTTTAAAGGTTTCTCTCTCTCTGAAATTTTAAAATTACTTCTCAGTCTGTTTTACTCTTATGCTGTATAGTCATATCTACAGAATAGTGTATGTGTGTATGATGTATGCAATATAAAACATATGCAGTTTAAAGAGTTGTTATAAAGCAAGGTATAAGCTACTACCCAGGTGAAGAAATAGTTGTGCAAAGTTTTTTTTTTTCTTTTATTAACTGATTTATTTTTGGCTGCGTTGGGTCTTCATTGCGGCGAGCGGGGGCTACTCTTCGTTGTGGTGCGCGGGCTTCCCATTGCGGTGGCTTCTCTTGTTGCGAGGCGCAGGTTCTAGGCGTGCGGGCTTCTGTAGTTGTGGCACGTGGGCTCTAGAGTGCAGGCTCAGTAGTTTTGGCACACGGGCTTAGTTGCTCCACGGCACGTGGGATCTTCCCGGACCAGGGGTCAAACCTGTGTCCCCTGCGTTGGCGGGCAGATTCTCAACCACTGCACCACCAGGGCAGTCCTGTGTAAAGTTTTAAAACCACTGAACTAGAGCATGGACAATCAAGTGATTCTGTCGGACGAAGTAAGAAAACAGAACCATGTTTCTCAGGATGCACTGGGAAGAATACTGTATTGGGGATGTGTTATTAGTTAGGGGATTGGAGCCCTGGGGACACAGGAGGACAGGATTTCCTAGAGCATGGTGGTGTAGCTAGAGTAGGGAACCTTTTCTAAACCTGAAAATACTTTGCTCTGGAGACGAGTCAGTTAGCAACTAAATTTGTAGTCTGTTTTGGCCGGGATTAAGAGGGAATAGGTTAAGAGTAATGTAGCTAGAAAGCAGTGCCTATTAAAGCTGAGTCATAATGTAATAAGAATTGAAGCTATTTTGAAACCCAAAGTAAGTTGATCTTGTCTTTCCTAATCACTACTGTCAAAACCCCAAGCTCTTTACATAATTATAGTCAAGTGTGATTGTATATCCAGTTGGATTGCCTAGATTTAAATGTCATTTTGGCAAAATATAATGGTAGGTACTTAATAATTATTAAATATGTTTAGCATGGTTCTTATATAAAGGGTTTAAACTTAGGGTTCATATGTTGTAGCAGTCAGGTGAGTTTTTGTATCTTTCTTCCCCCAAATAAATGGCTCCCTTTGAGCCTCTTAAAATATAGTTGAGTTATAAGGACAAACATAATTCATACAGCTAGAATGTGGCAAATTCACTGATACAAAATACCGGGGAGCACAGATGAGAAGGTTAATTTACATTCCTGATTTGGGAAGGTTTATCGGAGGATCTGACATTTGAACCAGCCCGTTAAGATTTGGTAGACTTTCGGGAGCTCCCTGGCAGTCCAGCGGTTAGGACTTGGTGCTTTCACTGCTGTGGCCCAGGTTCAATCCCTGGTGGGGGAACTAAGGTCCTGCAAGCCTTGTGGTGCGGCCAAAAAAAAAAAGTTTGGTAGAAGTATGAATTACTGTTTAAGTATAGGGGATTGGCATTAGTAAAAAGAGGGAGGGGATATGATTTAGGAGTATGAGTATGATGGTGTGTATATTCAGAGGAGGGAAGGATGTAAAGTAAGAGATAAAGATGGAAAGCTTTCTTTTGAGGTCAGATCATAGAGGAACATGAGTGCTGGGTTAAGGACCAAACTTTTGTCCAAGAAAGATCAATCTGGTGACAGTTTGTAGGTCAGATTATTGGGGAAGATACTGGAAGTTAGGGTCATTTAGTAGGCTAGTTGGATGTAATGGGTGAAGAAGAGGGAGGAATAGGGAATGATTGCCAGGTTTCAAGGTTGGATGACTAAGGGGAAATAATGAAAGTCAGGTGGATGAACAGGTTTGTCGGGGACGATGAGCTTAGGTTGAGGTCCTGTTGGGAAATGGATTCTGAAGCTCATGAGAGGTAAATTTGGAGGTAACACCCCACACAAGGTAATACTTGAAGCCTTGGTGTGTGCAAGTACCTAAGAGTAGATTGTTGGACAAATAGAAAAGGGCAAATGATGGGTTACTCTTGGAAGGCTGTGTTTGGGGGGCAGGTGGAGGAGAAGGAGCCATTAAAATGCTGAGAAGTGGTGTTCAGAGAGGGAGGAGAAAACTAGGAAAGAAAGAGGGGAGTCATCAAAGCCTGAGGGAGGAAAGTCTGAGGGGAAGTGGGAGTGTAAATCACAGGCTCAGGTTGTGTTTGGAGTGTCAGTGATTCAGGGAAGTAGAGGATGAGAAAGGATTGACGGAGCTAAATTTTAGAGGGAGAGTTTGTCTAAGAAATTTGGTTATATACCATGAGAGAGTGAGAGGATCAGAAAGCCTTTTTAAAAATTGTGGTAAAATATATGTAACATAAAACTTACCATTTTAACCATTTTGAAGTGTATGGTTTAGAGGCATCAAGTACACTGATGTTGTTGTACAGTGTTAGAGTAGGGAAAATGATGAGGTAAAACGTTGCTTAAATATTGTTTGGTTTGATAAGTTGTCAGACTATTGTCTTTCCCATCTTGTTCAAAAAGTAGTTTACAGTGGCTTATCACCATTTGATATACTATAGTTTATCTTTCCCCATCAGCATGAAAGATCCTTGAGACCCTTTTGTCTCAAGAGCAAAGAGAGCAGAAACTATTTTGTTCATTGTTATATCCCCAATGCCTAGCACATACTTAAATAAATATTTGAATGAATGAATAAATTCCAACAAGTTGACATCAATTAGAAGTGAGAATGAAAGGAAAAAAATGGATACAGGCATAAAGTATTCATTAGAATTAGCTTTACTAAAAATACATACGAGGGCTTCCCTGGTGGCGCAGTGGTTAAGAGTCTGCCTGCCAATGCAGGGGACACGGGTTCGAGCCCTGGTCTGGGAAGATCCCACATGCCGCGGAGCAACTAAGCCCGTGAGGCACAACTACTGAGCCTGCGCGTCTAGAGCCTGTGCTCCGCAACAAGAGAAGCCACGACAATGAGAAGCCCGCGCACCGCGATGAAGAGTAGCCCCTGCTTGCCGCAACTAGAGAAAGCCCGCGCACAGAAACGAAAACCCAACATAGCCAAAAATAAATAAATAAATAAATTTATTTTAAAAAAATACATACGAAATAATTCTTTGTACTTATCACTGGTGTAAACTGGCTCTTAAGTTTCTCACAGCCAAAGTGTAAAGGCAGATATGATCAGTTACACAACTCATGGTATAGATAAGATAAAAATAAAGCACACACTCTGAAGAAGCCTAAGTATTACTGAGATCAGAAAATTATTTCTCCTGAATTCCTTTTCTCATAAGAAAGGAATATAATATAATATACAGCATCCTCAAAAAACATCCTTACCGTTAATACAGAAAAAAATAACCTTCATTATGGGAGGAAAACAGTTGGGATCATTTTAATCATATTTTAAGATTAAACCTAGACTTTATGTTGACAGTAGCAATGCTAAAAGTAGATGGTCACTAGAGACATTTAAGAAACGTCAGGGATGATGACTATAGATGGAATAAATGAAAAGAGTAGGGCATGGTTGAGCATGATAAGTCTGGAACCTGCACAGTTGATTCAGAAAATGGGGAAGTTGAGAACGAAAGAATGTATAGGGTGAAAATAAACTCAATGCTCTTCCTGCCTTGGAAATAGCTTTATTTTCTGATTACAGAAAGATTGTATGCGGGAATTCCCTGGTGGTCCAGTGGTTAGGACTCCGTGCTTCCACTGATCAGGGAACTAAGATCCCACAAGTTGAGCTGCGTTCCCCGCCCCACCCCTCAAAAAAGTATGTTTTACAAAATGTGCCCCCCTCCAGACTTCTTCAGAAAATACTAAAAAAGTACATAGAAAAAAACATTCCACATTTTAGGTATCGCATTTTCAAAGTATACCAACAAAGAATTTAGGTTAACATCCCCTTCAGTTTTTCTTTATAAAAGCAATGTTCGTCTGACAAATTTTTCTTGTTTTATGAAATGAAAGTATAAGATGGCTTTCATTTCCCAAAAAAGATCTGTTTTCATTGAGATTACAAATTTGCTCTTCAGCACTACCATATTTATTAATAGCTTTCCGCAATTCACTGGGGGAAATTTGTTGTAGCCTCGCCATCAGAAGAAGCTGTTTTACCAATGATATTTAAATTTGTGCATTTTTGCACTGTTCTTAAACCTCTGAAATAATTCAGGACTTGCTTTGCAATGTAATAACTCTTCTACCGAATTCTCTTCTTCCTCCACTTTCACCTTCTTCATAATTTTGAAGATACAAAATCCTACTGCTATATCCGCATAGTGCTTAGTGGCATACATGCCGATTATGGTTATAAATCTATTGTACCGAGTATTTCTCGGCTTTTCAGAAAGGCACCATGCCATGCCCAAGTCAATGTTACCTTCATTTTTCTTTCTCTTGCATAGAAATAAACACTGTCTTTTATATGGTGGAGGGGGGATGTGGTCATAGTCAAGCTCTTGTCTTACGGTTTTCTTCCCTTAATAAGCTTTATCACTTCCAACTTTTTTGTTTGACTGTATGTCCTTTTCTAGGCCTCTTATGCTCACCTGTATTTTTTTACAGGGCATCCCATTTTCTAGAAGCCATTTTTACTCAATGTGGAGAAAATCGCTATTATGCACAGTATGCCTTTCAGTAAAGGTATATTGCATGTACTCCATTTCTCATCAGGCAGCAGGGTTCTCTCCTTTTGCTAATGTGATTATACATACAAATAAAGTAAATAAATTGTGATTAGAATTAGAGAAACATATCAAGTAGTACCAACTTAAGGAAAGGTTTGAGGAGGAGTTTAAAGCATGATGGTGAGACATACCAGAAAGTGGATTAATAGCAATATATCACTGCTGTTTTCACATAGTCACACGTGTTACCTCTCCTCTCTGGAAGAAATCTTGTATTAGAACTGGAATGGCCTGCTGCTTAGATTTATTTTTTTCTCCCTATGGCACGAGGGGGATTGGGCCTACTTAGAGGAAATAGTAGAAGAACCAGAAATCACGTTGTTTTAATATGCATTTGAGTTAGAACATCTTACATTTATATTACCCATTCCAGTTTTTACTTTGTGCATTGCCTTTTTTGTCTTTGCAATATGAATCCACTTATGTGCACTAAGAGAAGATTAACGCTTGGTCATATGTTAGTAATTTTCCCCTGTCATTCAAGTGGTTACATTTCTATGCAGACAAACTGTCATTCTGATTTATGGACCCTCCCCCCTTTTCCTTTTTTTTGGCTGCACTGTGTGGCAGGCGAGTTCCCTGACCAGGGATGGAACCCGCGCCCCCTGCAGTGGAAGCTCAGAGTCTTAACCGCTGGACGGCCAGGAAAGTCACCTGACTTTTATGACTTTTGTGATTCATGTCTTGCTTAGTCCAGCCAAAAAATAAAAAAATATTTTAACTAAGTTATTTTGGGAAAATGTATATTATATATAAATGTTATATAAGTTTTGGATTTATTCCCCTCTCTACCAATGGACAATTCTGTAAATTCCCAAAGAGCCTGCTTTTGTCTAGCATGTTCCAATAATCTGTTTATTCTGGTTCCCACTTTATTTTAATTATGCTGTTGTAAAAATTGTAAAGCTTCCTGTTTCATTTTGAGTCTGAGTCCAATATCAATATCTGACAGGGCACACAGAAACCCTCTGGACCAATCCCAGTTATAGATACCAGTGTCTTCAGTAAAATCTTAGCAAGTTGAAATCAACAAAATAGTATCGATAAATGACTAATGGGATTCTACTTAGGATTGCTAAGATAATGTGTTCCTATTACTACTCGTACTATATATTAATACATTAAGGAAGAAACAGTCCCTTGATTGTGATGAGTAATAATATACACATATGTTGAAAAGGCATTTGAAAAAATTTGGCTTCCATTCTTTACCTTAAAAAACAAAGCATGGGGGACTTCCCTGGTGGTCCAGTGGCTAAGATTCCGCATTCCCAATGTAGGGGGCCTGGGTATGATCCCTGGTCAGGGAACTAGGTCCCACACACTGCAACTCAAGATCCTGCATGCTGCAACGAAGATCCTGCATGTGGCAACGAAGATCCTAGGTGCAGCAACTAAGACCCGGCACAGCCAAATAAATAAATAAAAACCAAAAACAAATAAACCAGGATTTCCCTGTCAGTCCAGTGGTTAAGACTCCCCACTTCCAGTGCAGGGGACATGGGTTTGATCCCTGGTTGAGGAAGTAAGATCCCACATGCCATGGGCGGTGCGGCCAAAAAAAATTTTATTTAAATAAAAGCAAACCAAAGCACCCCCCCCCCCAAACAGACAAACAAACAAAAACCAAAAAAAAACCCAGAAAACAACCCCAAAGCAAAAAAATAACTTAGGACCTGCTTTAATGTATAAATAATAGTTGTTGGAAATTAGCAGTAATTACATGTATTTTAAAAGTGAGAAATAATAAAAAGATGTATATAACTACTGTTGTTCATATTTTTTGGTACTGTTCTATAGCCCGTGTAGGAAAACAAGACAAAAGCAAAACACAAATAATGGAAACAAAGATACCAAATATGTTGCCGAATGATGAATCTGCTTTAAAAATCCAGGAGAATCAACTGAAAGTTAGAAACAAGAGCAAAGGTAGATGTCTGAGTATAATATTTAAAATTGATAATTTTATTTAATAAAAGAATTAAGAAAAAGATGAAAATCTATAAAAAAATAAATGACAAGAATAGCATGGCATTTCATTGTAATTAGCATATAAAATAAAACTCACCCCACGAGTGAAGTAAGTTACATTCTTGCCTACCAGATTAGAATACAAAATACTATTTGTAGCTGCAGTAAATTTAAAACAACTATAAATAGGGAATTTACTAATTAAAATTTAGCGCATATCCACAGTGAAATATTTTAAACTCTGGGATATATTTTATTTTTTAAATTAATTTTTATTGGAGTATAGTTGCTTTACAATGTTGTGTTAGTTTCTGCTGTACAGCAGCAAAGTGAATCAGTTATACGTATACGTAATATCCCCTTTTTTAGATTTCCTTCCCATTTAGGTCACCACAGAGCATTGAGTAGAGTTCCCTGTGTCATACAGTAGGTTCTCATTAGTTAATCTATTTTTTTTTTTTTATAAATTTATTTATTTATTATTTATTTTTGGCTGTGTTGGGTCTTCGTTGCTGCACGCCGGCTTTCTCTAGTTGTGGCGAGCAGGGGCTGCTCTTTGTTGCAGTGTGCAGCTTCTCATTGCTGTGGCTTCTCTTGCTGCGGAGCACGGGCTCTAGGGCACGGGATTCAGTAGTTGTTGCACACGGGCTCAGTAGTTGTGGCACTCGGGCTCAGTAGTTGTGGCACTCGGGCTCAGTAGTTGTGGCTCGAGGGCTCTAGAGCTCAGGCTCAGTAGTTGTGGCGCACGGGCTTAGTTGCTCCGCGGCATGTGGGATCTTCCCGGACCCGGGCTCAGACCCATGTCCCTTGCATTGGCAGGCGGATTCTTAACCACTGCACCACCAGGGAAGTCCCCAGTTAATCTGTTTTTTACATAGTAGTATATATATGTCAATCCCGTGGGATATATTTAAATTTATAGAAACAATTAAAAAACATGTGCTTACCTGTTCTTCATTTATGAGGAAGACTATGAAAGGACTTCTGCTTAGAGTGCAAGTAAGCACAGGATGGGTATGCATTTTCATAATTAAAAACTAAATTTGACTAAGCTGTCATTCAGATTGATAATGCACTAACACGTAGCTTTTCTTTTCTTTTTTTTTTAATATGAAAGAGTTAAGGACACAGCAAGAGAATTTTGACTTTTACCTGCTAGTATATAGGTCAGATTTGTATAATGAATCATTGGCTCCTGTCTTAAGTAAATGATGAGAGTTTGGATGTTGTAAATATCAGGTGCATTTGGCTCTAAATATCACACAGTCTTGTAACTTTGTGTTTAGAGTTTATCAAGGAAATGAGATTGGAAGGGGACCTCATGTGGTTCAATCAGTGTGTTATCCTAACCTTCATTTGATAGCATATGTTGCTGCATCTCATTTCTTTATGAAATTGTTTTCTTTCATTCTTTTAAAGCCAGTGGAATGCAGTTAAGCCAAACCACTAGTTAGCATAGGAAACATTTTCTGTTGGCTTTGAAGCCAGCTCCTTTTCTTAGATTGCCTTAAGAACTACTTAAACTTTCCATCTAGATGGTCAGTGACCATCTACCTCTAGCCTCAGTGCTTCTTTCTTTTTCATCTTCTGGGTTTAAATCCAGTTTTCTCATGTATTATTTTAGGGATCTGTCCTTCCCTTCAGTTGGAAATAGTCTAGTGTTTGACTGTCTATCAGTCGTTTTATTTGGGCTATATGTAATTTTTGTTTTAAGTTTCTATCATAGCTATAGATACACTGTAAAGCTACTGGAGACTTTGAAATACTTGTGTGTGTGTACAGGCAAAATCAACTTTTATTAAAAAAAGACTCACTGTCAGTAAGCTCTTCTTTCTTTTCTCTTTACCTAAAACAAGCATTTCCCAATCATAAAAACAAGGCTGTGTTGTTTGGCTGCATTGGTCTTCGTTGCTGTGCACGGGCTTTCTCTAGTTGCGACGAGTGGGGGCTACTCTTCGTTGTGGTGCGTGGGCTTCTCATTGCGGTGGCTTCTCTTGTGGAGCACGGGCTCTAGGCGCACGGGCTTCAGTAGTTGTGGTACGTGGGCTCAGTAGTTGTGGCACGTGGGTTCAGTAGTTGTGGCTTACGGGCTCTAGAGCACAGGCTAAGTAGTTGTGGTGCACGGGCTTAGTTGCTCCGCAGCATGTGGGATCTTCCCGGACCAGGGCTTGAACCCGTGTCCCCTGCATTGGCAGGTGGGTTCTTAACCTCTGCGCCACCAGGGAAGTCCCTAGGGAGTTTATTTTTTAATTATTTAGGATGCTTTCTTTCTAGGTGCTCTGTATTCAATTTAGAAATTTATATATGTGTACAACAAGTGAGAGAATGGGACTATCAGTTTGAATTATTTTCTTTTCTTGGTAGATTTTAAGGTAAGTCAAACATTTTAAAAGGAAATGCTGTTATAGGCAAATAGGAAACCAAAGCCAGAATTCAGTTCCATAGTGGAAAGAAGCAGTGAATTTAGAGTTCAGTGACCTTCAAGTCCAGGTTCTACCAATGGCTGGCTTTCAACTCTTGGGGAAAAGGTGGATTATTTAATAAAATGCCTTGGAACAACTGGCTTATCATACTGGCGTTAGGTGGAGGGGAGCTAGATTTATGTCTTTATGTTTACATAAATTATGAAAGGATCGTGATAGTTACTGATTACTTACAATGTGCCAACTGCTGGGTTAGACACTGTACGTGCATGAATGTGTTCCTCAAACACACCTTATGAAGTAGACACTGTTATCCTCACTTTACAGATGGAGGAACCTGCCCATGGTCAACAATTAGCCAATGGTTAAGATAAAACAAAAGATAAGATCATTAAAATAAAAGAAAGTAATCAAGAATGTTTTAGTCTGGGCTTGAGGGAGAGAGGCTTTTTTCTATGCACGACAAACCAAAGAGCTGTGAAAAAAGATTGACTTTTTAAAAAAACTTATACTCCTTGAACTTCTCTGTTTAGCAAAAAATTAAAAAATAACACAAATCAAGAACGTTTTAAAACAAAAATGGCAGTTATAAAGAGCCATACAGCTTATAAAGCTCATCCAAATCAATAAGAAAAGGCTGAATCACTTAATGTAAAAAAGGGCAAAAAATACAAATAGGTAATGCATGTAGGAAGTATAAATTATCAGCTGTCAGCGGGAAAAGGATTATACCCAAGGCTGTGGAGAAATAGATACCTACAGTGTTTCTGGGACTATAAATTGAATTGAACTTTTGGTAGATGATATGCATGTTCCTTTGACTCACAATTCAACTTACAGGAGCTTAGGTTCTAGGTATGCTTCCACTGATGTACAGGACAGTACAAAAAATTTTATGGCAGTATTTAAACGAATGAAGAGGGGGAGAAAGTATCTAATGTTCATACCATACTTAAGTGACTAAGGTATAAAATGATATGATCTTATTTTCTGTACTATGTGGTAGTATACTTAAAATCTGAAAGAATATAGAGCTAGTTATTAATAATGGTTATTTTTGAAGGATGAGGAGGTAGAGTGACTGCTTACAATTTATTTTCCTGTGTTATTTTAGAATAAATGGCTTTTTTCATAATTTAAAGAAAAAGTTAAAAAGAAACCAAGCACTTAGTAATAACCATCACCTACGTTTGATGAACATCATTCCAGATATTTTTAATGCATATATAATGAATGTAGAGATAGGGAGTTATAATATGCATGCCGTTTATAAAATTTTAATTAAATTGGTTGCATTTGACTGAAAAAAAGAAACTAAGATACTATTACAAACATGATTGATGTTTGTTACTACAAGAAGGAATGAATTCCTAAAATAGTCCTAAAACCGAGAGAAGAAAATTACAAAAACCTCTAAATAGTTTTGAGTCTCTTTTAGTACAACCCATTGACGTATTGATAAACCAGGATAAGGGAATAAACACATGCATAAATTCTTTCTTCCCTTTCTTCCTTTCTCCTGACTACCTACCTACCTATTTTTATTTTATTTTATGTTATTTATTTTTTGGTTAGACCTATTTTAACATTATCAGGATTTATAATATGTTTTTAAAAGCTTATAACCATTCATGGTTGTTTAGTTTTAGTCATGTATTTAAACGGTCAGTAAGTACATTGGTCTTTTCACCTTGGTTTTTCTATTACAGCAGTCTTTAATTTCCCAGCAGTTAGTTCAAGAAGTGAAATAACTTATTAAGTCCTTAAGTTCACAATACTTGTGAGAGCTTAATGCCATCCTGTTTCTACCCCTTCTTTATGTTTCACATTTTTTGTATCACACTTTTCCTCAGAATTCTGTGATTGTTCATTCAGTGTTCCTGAATTCCCTGTTGTGGAAGAATCTTGAGGCCAACCAGATTCTACCTACTCGCCTACGTTTGACTTGATTTTTTTCTGTCTGGATGCTCATGATACTGTTTTGCTTTACAGCTCAGTACCTCTCATTTGACAGATGTTTTGGTGGTGTTTATTTTGTACCAGTTTTTTTGTGGGTTGTAGAGTATGTTTTCAGCCTGCATATTTAGTTATTTATTACAGGAGAGTTTCATATGTTTATTTATGACATTTTAATATTATAATCTCTTCAAGAGTATCAATTTAACTTTAAGTATATCTCCTTAATCTATTATCTTTACTCTGTTCAACATGTAATTGTTTACCTTTTCATTTAAGGTATATTTCCTTTTTGGGGGGGGAGACGCTGCTGCCCTCCCAGGGACTATGGTGGGTGGGGGTGGAGCAGCAGGTGTGCCTCATCTTTGTTTCTGGGAACTCTCTCAGTTCTGGCTTCTGACACCGGGATCCTTATAGGCAGCAGCTTTTAAAAAAAATATTTTTAAAGATTTATTTTTTGTTTATTTATTTCATTTATTTTTTGGATGCGTTGGGTCTTAGTTGCGGCACGCGGGGATCTTTGCGGCGCGAGGGCTCTTTGTTGTGATGCGTGGGTTTTCTCTTCTCTAGCTGTGGCACATGGGCTCTAGAGCGCAGACTCATTAGTTGTGGCGCATGGGCTTAGTTGCCCCGCAGCATGTGGGATCTTAGTTCCCTGACCAGGGTTCGAACCCGAGTCCCCCTGCATTGTAAGGTGGATTCTTTACCACGGGGCCACCAGGGAAGTCTCATTTAATGTGTATTTCTTAAAGTTATGACCATGATTTGTTTTTACTTGTTTTTTATCCCCACCCCGCCCCCCCAATTTTTAAATTTCTGAAATGACTGTAATCCCTGTCTTTGTTCTTTTCTAAACTCTTATAGTTTGCCTTTCAGGTTTCTGTTCTTTTATAATATCTTCTTTCATATTTCTGTAATTTCTTTGAGGCTGTTTTTCTAAAGTCTTCCTGGGTTTTTTTTTTTTTTTTTCTTCCTGGGTTTTGATGTGTAGTATTAGGTGGTTGCAGAGAGCTCGAAGTGAATTGGAATGGAGATTCGAGAACCTCATCATCGTGTTAGGGGAATTTTGATGGTGACGCTGTTCATGCAAGTGATTATAACAGGGGATGGTACGGAGATGTAGACTTCACTTTGAGGTTGCTGAAACCTGGAGAAATACAAAAGAAAGCACATTCCAGGGACTTCCCTGGTGGTCCAGTGGTTAGGACTCTGCGCTTTCACTGCCATGACCAGGGTTCAATCCCTGGTCGGAGAACTAAGATCCTGCAAGCTGTGACATGCCCCCCTCCAACCCGCCGCCCCCCCCGCCCCCCGCAAAAAAAAGAAAGAAAAAAAAGCACATTCCATGTATTGATACATGAAGCAGAGCAACTTGCCTAGTTTTATACAAAACAAACAGATAAGGATATAAGAGCTACTAGAAACGTTAATTTGAGTCGTACTTAAGAAAATCAGCATGGGGTGAAGTGGTTAATGATTCTTACCCTCAGCAGTTGGTGGCAGAGTGAATAGATTACCCCATTCATCTGCCTTTGGGGGTGATCTGCCTTTGGGGGTGATCATACCCTGCCAGCCCTGCTGAGAACTAATTGTAGCCCCTGTGTAATGTGACTGAGGGTAAAGGAAAGCTAGGAACCACTGCTATACGGTATTAGAGGGGAAACTGACTAGAGACCAACTGGGACATAAGCTTAAAAATACGACTCTTTGAATGGAGAAAAGGGTACTCTTAGTTGGAAGCGACAGGAATTGAACTAGAATAAGTTTAGACAAAAAAGGAAAAATGACCCTTAACCAAATTTATGGAAGAGGGCAGGTACCAGGTTTAAGGAACTAGAATTCTGTTAGGACCTCTCTTCTTGTTGCTTACTTTTGTTTATTTGACTTCATTTTGGCTTCATTTTCACATATCTGTTTTCTCCTTGAGATTTGAGCTGTGGCTATTGGCAGCTCTCAGGCTCCCCCATGGATTGGGGCTCCCTTTGTTTAATTCTGATTTTAAAAATCCTCAGCGAGATCTCATTCTTTTGACTTGTCAGGTATTCATTCACTCATTTTTATGGCCCTGGGGTATGGGGTACAGAATAAACAACACCAAAACAAGCAGTTCAGTGTGATGTTCAGGGGTGGATAGTATTTCCAAAAAGAAGTATTTAAGGTATGGCTTGTTCTTGAGATTCTAAAGAACATTGTATTCATTTTATTTTATTTATTTATTTATTTATTTATTTATTTTTGGCTGCATTGGGTCTTCATTGCTGCATGCAGGCTTCCTGTAGTTGAGGCGTGCCGGGGCCAATCTTCATTGCGGTGCACGGGCTTCTCATTGCCGTGGCTTCTCTTGTTGCAGAGCACGGGCTCTAGGCACGTGGGCTTCAGTAGTTGTGGCGTGCGGACTCAGTAGTTGTGGCTCTCGGGCTCTAGAGCGCAGGCTCAGTAGTTGTGGTGCATGGGCTTAGTTGCTTCGCGGCATGTGGGATCCTCCCCGACCAGGGCTCAAACCCTTGTCCCCTGCATTGGCAGGCGGATTCCCAACCACCGTGCCACCAGGGAAGTCCCTGTATTCATTTTATAGCCTGTAGTCTAATGAGCAATTTCAAAGGAGGAAAATGGACAGTTGACATTTATTGTACTCTAAGATGGACAGTGTTTTGCATATTACAGTATTGCTCATCTGTCCTGCAACACTGCCATGGGTTTTTTACTGTGCTTTACAGATGAAGAAAGTGACACTCAAAAGAAGAGAAATTACTTGTTTAAGATGCTAAGGGTAGTGAGAGAGGTTGGCATTCAAACCCAGGTTTGACTGACATAATACCATACTCTGTGCCAAACTATGGCCCATATTTTCTCTTGTGAGATGAAATTCACAAGTGTTGTGTCCGCCCCCTCCCCCCCACGCATCGTGTCTTTATCAAATTATTTCTAAAAAATAAATGAGAAGTTTATATAAAACCGTAGACTATAGTGTCAAGGTGTAACATTTTATGTACTGTGGGGAATTCCTGCCACAGCAAATCTTGTCAGAGATACGAGCTGCTGCTGCTGTATTTAAGCACAAGCAACAACATACTCAGGACTTACTGTTGAAGAGCCCTTAGGTAGTAAGTGTTTGAAGAGGATGTAAGCAAGGTGAAACATTGCAGGCAGCAGAACTTCCTTAAGTGCTATTTTAGGAATGTGGTCTGGAATTCTGCCAAGCAAATCCTTTCAGAAGCATGTTGGCAAAATCTTTGCAAGATACGATCTCTGACCTCTTCTGCTTGTCTGTTCCATATTCCTTATGTTTTAGAAGCACAGTGAAAGAAATTCATCTAGGTTGAAAATGTTTTGGATTAGGAAATCAGCTAGCCCTACCTAGCCCTGGCTTATGACATAGTGTAAAGAAAAAATTTCTGATTTTAAGCAAACTTATAAAGTTTACCAGAAATCTGTAAAGGTGATTTAATTGATGCATTTTAAAAAACTTGAGAGGAAATATGAACAAACCATTGGTTGTTTGCTGATACATCACTTTTTTCGATATTGATTAGTTAATGGACGTTTGCAAGACAGGAATATTTTCCCAGTTAATTTTGGTGACTTGGTTTCTGGCGATGTGTGTTTTAAAGTAATATGGCAGTTTATTCCTCTGATAATAAGGTCAAAATTATTTTGACAAACCATCTCAATACTTAGGAAGAGTAATTAGATAGTGTCTGGATAAACGGTTCTATCTGAGATTTCAGCAGTTCAAAATGAAGCCAGCATAAAAATAGTCACTTTACAGAAATGCACCTTACAGCCAGCTGTGTGTTACATAAATAAGCTTGACAGGAATGCACATTCCCCAGAGCAGGAGACTACAACCATTGAGACATAAAGGAACATCATTTCTAGACTATAAATAACAGTTTGTTTTTAGCTTTGTAGCTGTTAGACTTAGTCAACTCTTGGTCTTGGCAAAGTGTATTTACAGTTAAAGTAGCTTATTTTCTTAATAGCCAAGTATAAAATGACATACTTGGGTCTTTGAATGTTGTTATTTTGAGACACCTTATATTTTTGCTAAGGCTCAGTGAAGGTTTATTTTCACATGATCAACAAAATACTGTAAACCATTTTTTTAGACTACATTAAAACTGGTGGGGGTTTTTTTTCTGCATTTAAAAAAACTTTCATGGAGAAAAAAATTTAAACATATAATAATACCAAAGTATACTGACTGTACAGCAAACCTCCATGTGCTCACCTAGCCTCAACAGTTATTAGGTCACAACCACTCTTGATTGATCTGTCTCTGCCCCGTCCCTTGTGATTTTGAAGCACATCCCAAACATCATCATCGTTTGTCTGTAAATATTTCAGTAACTCTAAAGATTCATGTATCTCTAAAAAAAAAAAATGGGAGTAAAAAACCAACACATTATCATTACCACACTTGAAAAAATTAACAATAATTTAATATTGTTAGATCTAGTCAGCCTCTAAATTTGTGCACATGTCATACATTA
Source organism: Balaenoptera physalus (assembly GCF_965194825.1). Taxonomy (NCBI): domain Eukaryota; kingdom Metazoa; phylum Chordata; class Mammalia; order Artiodactyla; family Balaenopteridae; genus Balaenoptera; species Balaenoptera physalus. The sequence goes on along the minus strand of NC_138901.1, from coordinate 53,295,423 downwards.
TTTAAAAGTTTAAATTCAGTCCGCTCTGTTGTTTCCTGTTGCAGTATATTTATTGAGGATTCTAGGCCTTGCTTTTTAGAATTTTCCAAAGTATAGATTTTGCTAATTGTGTCTCGGGAATGTTCTTAAACATATTTCTCTGTATTTTCTATAAATTGGTAATTGTGTCTAGGGGTTCTGGTGAGATCAGGTGAGATCACTTCGTAAGTGGTGGTTTATTTATCAGGAGACATTAATGTCTGGTTGTCCTTTCTAAAATGCCTAGGTTAAAATGAAAAAAATGGCAATGTTTCAATAATTTTTCTTTTTTTTTTTTAACATCTTTATTGGAGTGTAATTGCTTTACAATGTTGTGTTAGTTTCTGCTGTATAACAAAGTGAATCAACTATATGTATACATATATCCCCATATCCCCTCCCTCTTGAGCCTCCCTCCCATAATTTTTCATTTTTTAACTGCACCATTTCTATAGAGAGATAACTCATTTGATCAAATAGTAGTTACTGTTTGATTTCCTGACAATACCGTTTGTATAGAAAAGGAAGAATAAATCTTGATTCTTTTGCCTTTTTTTAAAAAAATTCATTTTCAAAATAACAAAATGGTTTATTAGCATCCTGTAATGGGACCAGTTAGTTTGTTGTTTTTTAAGTCACTGTTTTTAAACTCATGGGTTGAAACATATGTTTCAATCCTTTGTGGTTATTAACTGTTGATACTCAGATTGTCCCATATTGAGCCAGTGGGAATCTCTTCAAGTTGGCTGAGTACTTTTAACAAGACGATAATATTATTTGATAGCTTCCTTTTTATCTGGTATGAGATGATCCTAGAACATTTCCTACCCCAGACCTGGAATCAGCCATTTTTCTGAAGAGCCCTGCTCCCGTTAAGTATAACTCATATTTGGAGACCATGTTCTGGGCACTAGGGATGCTCATTGCTACAGAGTTGTCATTTTTCTCGACCCTTTTAGTGGACAGAGCTCAGCATTTTTAAAGCTATAGCTTTATATCGTGAATTCACATCGATACTTCTGATTCAGATTCAGGACTGTAGAGTTTTTACTTTTCATATGTGCTCCCCATTCTCTTTTAGTCTTATTCTTAAATAATGACTATCATAGCAAGCCTGCTCATGCATTATTTTCCATTACTTATACCTATCTAAGTCATTATTCTCAAGGACATTACCTTGTCCTTGATTTCTTTTTTAATTCATGGTTTGTAGACCATTTTGGCCCACAGTGATTTCCAGATTCACAGCATGCATACATAACTTTCATTTAACAATCACTGGCACTTTGGGATTTACTGAGTTTTAAAAATTGAATTATTATATACACGAAGAAAAATGCATGAATATTATGTACAGCATGCCATTACTAGCATCCCAGAAGTCTCTTTCATCCTTCATCCCATATGCCACTCTCATTCACCACTCTGAAAGAAAAAGAAGAAAAGATGATATTGTTCTGATTTCTAATATTATTGATTAGTTTTGTGTGCTTTAGAACTTTAAAATTTTGTTTTAGCATTTGTGATATGAGGGAAAGAGAGCTCTTTCTAGCTCTTTCCAACTCTACTTGTGTCCAGGTAGCATTCAGAAAAAAATGTATCTTTATCTTTGTCACATTCAAAACTTCTCTGTAATGCCTTAGGAATCTAAGAAGAAATCCAAGCATAGGCGCTTCTTGGTTTAAATATTTATCTTAAGTAGGCTAGATTTTTGTGTTTGTTAGCAATTTCCATTTTCCCCCATTATGTCTTTACCCTTTGCATGTTTACTTTCTTTTGATTTACAGTAACTTTATTTGTATTAGGGATATTAGACTTTTACCTATTGTGCTGCAAATATTCTCTCCCAGTCTCTCACTTGTATTTAAACTTTATTGTTGTAGTGGGTTTAAAATATGTTGTGTAGTATAATCTGACTGTTGAGTTTTGTGTTCTGCTTAGGAAGGCCACCTCCACCCAAGAGTATGTTAAAAAATAAATCTGCATTTTTTTTCAGCTAAATTTTATTGTTTGTTTATATTTGGATACAAATACAGTATGAGGTATCTCTATTAACATTTAAATGTGATAGGATGTTTAAACATCTTTCGTTGGCCTTTCCCTTTAAAAAAAAAACCTCGAATTTCATCTACTTATGGCTACTACACTTTTCCATCACAAACTTCCAGAAAAAGTTTCCACCTGTATTTTTCTGCTTCACCTTCTTTTTGTCAATTCAGTGTTGCCGGCATGGCCTGTCTCTGCCTTACCATTGCACTGAAACTAAATACTTAGGCCTAAGGCAGCCTTGCCCTTCTTTTAACTGAACCCAGTAGACTGAATTTAGACCCCCTCTTTCCTGAGCAGCATGTAATTATCGTTGTTGGTAACTTTCTCCTTGGAATGCATCTACTTTGGCTTCTTTTTTTTTTTTTTTAATATTTATTTATTTTATTTATTTATTTGGTTGCACCAGGTCTTATTTTATTTATTTATTTTTATATTTATTTTTGGCTGTGTTGGGTCTTCGTTTCTGTGCGAGGTTTTTCTCCAGTTGCGGCAAACGGGGGCCACTCTTCATCGCGGTGCGCGGGCCTCTTCACTATCGCGGCCTCTCCTGTTGCGGAGCACAGGCTCCAGACGCGCAGGCTCAGTAGTTGTGGCTCACGGGCTTAGTTGCTCCGTGGCATGTGGGATCTTCCCAGACCAGGGCTCGAACCCGTGTCCCCTGCATTGGCAGGCAGATTCTCAACCACTGCGCCACCAGGGAAGCCCCTACTTTGGCTTCTTTGATCTAGCTTTTTCCTGGTTTTCTTCCTACTTCTATCACTTTTGTAGCCACTTCTTTTCTTTAATCCCCCCAATATTGGTATTCTCTAGAATTCCTTCAGTTAGATTCTCTACAGTTCACACTTCAGTCTCTTCCTTGGGTGATGCCATCAACTACTCTTATGGCTTCACTTATCAGCAGTATTCTGATAACCCCAAGTCTCTATCTTTAGCTCAAATTTCTTTTTAAAACAATGTATTTAACGGTACTGATGAACCTAGTGGCAGGGCAGGAATAAAGACGCAGACGTAGAGAACATACTTGAGGACACGGTGGGGGATGGGGAAGCTGGAATGAAGTAAGAGAGTGGCATGGACATGTATACACTACCAAATGTAAAATAGCTAGTGGGAAGCAGACGCATAGCACAGGGAGATCAGCTCGGTGCTTTGTGACCACCTAGAGGGGTGGGATAGGGAGGGAGACACAAGAGGGAGGGGATATGGGGATATATGTATACATAAAGCTGATTCACTTTGTTGTACAGCAGAAACTAACACAACATTGTAAAGCAATTATACTCCAGTAAAGATATTTAAAAAAACCCAAAACAATGTGTTTATGCCCCATAGGTACTTAAAACCAAACCTATCATTATTTCTTTCCCTCACCCCTAAAATCAGCACATCTTTATTATAATTCCCACTTCAGAGAAAAAAACAGACTCCTACCCAGTTGCCCTATGTAGAAACCTATTTATCATTTTTAAAAATTGAGTTGAAATTCAGATAACATAAAACTAACCATTTTTTTTTAAAACTAGCCATGTTAAAGTGTACAGTTCAGTGGTATGTAGTGTATTCACAATGTTGTGCAACCACCATCTCTCTTCAGTTTCGAAACATTTTCATCACCCCACCAAAAACTCCCATACTCATTTATCATACTCTATCTCCATCCCATCCCACCCCCACACCCGCACCCCCCATTTTGCTTTCTGTCTCTGGATTTGTGGATATAAAAGGAGTCATACAATATGTTACCTTATGTGTCTGGTTTCTTTCACTTAGCCTGATGTTTTTGAGGTTCATCTAAGTTGTAGCATGTATCAGCACTTAAATTCATTTTTAGTGGCTGAATAATATTCCATTGTATGTATATATCATAATTTGTTCGTTCATTGATGGGCATTTGGGTTGTTTCCACTTTTTGACTGTTACGGATAATGCTGCAGTATAAACATTTGGGTACAAATTCCTATGTGGGTAGATGTTTTCATTTCTCTTGGGTATATACCTAGGAGTGTAATTACTGGGGTATATGGTAACTCTATATTTATAAACTTTTTGAGGAAATGTGTGTCAATTTTGGCTTATTATCTAAAACCCCCCACATCACCAAGCTTGGTTGATTGATTCTACCTCCTGTGTATCCCTGTTTATTATTCCCACTACCATATACTAAAGGTACACTTTTCAGGATTACTTTAATAACTTCCTTTCTGGTTCCTTTGTCATCACATGGCCTTACTCTTTCACATACTTTTTTTCACATATCTTTCACATACTGAGAGATAGGTTTTTGAAAATGTAAATCTCATGAGGTCACCTCATTGTTTTAAAAACAAAACAAAACAAAAACAAACTCTTCAAAGGCTCATCATTTCTCTCTGGATAAAGTCTAAACTAACATGGCTTCTAAAGGCTCTTTGCGGTCCTTCTGACATGCTCTCTAGCTTCAGCTGTATGGCACCCCCCACCCCCCGTATGCTGATCTCCATATTTCAAGTTTTTGTATATGTTCCTCTGTCTAAGGCTTGCACCTTCTCCACCAAAATCCTTTGTCTTATTTCAGATGTCTCTTCTCTTTTTAGACGTCTTTCTGTCTCTTCATGATTATAATGTGCCCTTCTTTGTGCCCCTCCAAATTCTTGTACTAATGTTGGAGCAGTTAATTGCCTGTTTACTTCTGTGGGAATCAGGAGCTGATAGTTAAGTGCCAGGTGATGCAGTACAGACTAAAAGTATGATTAATAGGAATTTATCAGAAGTCGAAAGAAGATCATTTGGTAAGTTATTTAGGGAAGGCCCCATGGAGGAATTGGACCTTGAAGGAATCATGAAGGTACGGCAACGATCTGCCACTGATAGGTAGATTAAGCCTGTTACATATCCATGGGTCTAGGCTGCGAGGCTCCTCGCTAGAGGCAAAAGGCATGACAAAGCTGAGATAGACGGACACCTTGCAGCGTTGCTTGTGCATTACTTAGTGAGACAGGCAACGGGCACAGTCACTCCTGTAGAAGAAAAGCACGGAGAGAATGTGCAAAAGATGTTTAAAGAACTTACGGTGTATTGACAAAAGTGAGAAGGAATAATTTACTTGATGGGAAGTGTAAGGAAGTTTTCAAGGGTAATTTTGACCATGTATGCTAATTTAAGAATTTACCCTCCTACATTTATAAAATTCCACTAGACTTCTGATGTAAAATGCAACAATTAGGTGATTTCTAGATAAATCATAGAATCTTCCATAAGACTCTTGCATATAGTGTTGGAGAAAATGGTCTAAGTAATATACCAGTGGTTGTCTAGAGAAAGGTTAGAGATGAGATAACTCAGGGTAGAATTTACCTGCCCAGATTGTAATTGTCTGTGCTCCACTCTGTCCCTCAGTTGACAGGAAAAGTGGGACTTTCAGATCTTTTCCAGTATGTCTGCAGCATATTGGCACTCAGTAAATGTTTGCATTCATAAACAAAATAACAAGATTGAAATACAATTTCTTTGCATTTTCAGTATTTAAAAAATGTCTTAGAATAGCTGTTTAAAAGTAAAAATGCATTTCTTGTGTTTCAAAACACAGTACTGATTTAAAATTATTTATAAAAATCTGTTTCGCCAGTTAGGCAAAAATACTAGACTTACAAATAAAAAAAAAAATCTCCCCTCAAATTTTGAGAAAAGAAACCATTCATGTTTAAATATAAATAAACTTTCACTTTTGGCGCTCTCTGTGTTTCACTGGCATGTTGGAGCGTTAAATCTGTTGAAATAACCACCTCTGATTCCTCAAAAAATTAACATTTTCTTCTCAGTTACTAACACACTTTGTTCAGTCTTTATAGCACTCTGAGTTGTATTATACTTACTTATCATGAGACTGAGCTCCTTGAGGATGATGGCAGGAATTATATGAGAATTACAAACCTGTTCAGCCTCCCAGCAAGCCCTCTCTCAATTGCTCTCCTGTGCGCTTTGTCCCACTTCTCAATTTGAGCCAACCAGTGCCCCTTGTTGGTGATTCATATATTTATACACACACACACAATCGTGACTGTGGTGATGGCTTCACAGCTGTATACATATATCAATATGTAAAAAAATTATGTAATTTAAATATGCGCAACTTACCGAATGTCAATTATATCTCATTAAAGCTGTTTAAAAAATCCTGACATGACGCTCACCATGGATGGGTCATTACTTTATTAAGCTCTGTGTCTCTAGGAACTGTTTCTCACCTGGCTCCTCTAAGGTGCCCTCATGGCCTGGGTCCCCACCACCTCACTAGTTCTTTGCCTCTGTTCTCGTCCCCAGCCCCCATCATTCTCTGTCCGTGCTAGAGCACTCTCTCTGGAAGAGGAAAATCTCATGTTGCTACTGCCGTTCCTGTAGGCTCCAGCTATTATTCTTAAGCTACTCCTGGGTGCTGGAAACTCTGGTCGGCACGGGATTCAACACACATAGGCAGGATGGATGGAGCCTCTGCTCTCTCTGTGCTCAGAGTCTGATGGGCCACACATGAACACCAACTGTAGTTTTATATCCCCAAGAATACAGAGGACTTACTCATGTAGACATATAGTTACTAGTATAAATGAAGGTTGGTTAAGCAGCAAATTCCAATGAAAAGGTATCAGACACTCTGTTGGTGTTTCTGCATATGTATCCTAAAGACCACAGCATAAGAATTACCAGAAATATTGGTTTGATTTCCCTCTGAACCAGAATCTCTAGGGGGTGGGCCTGACACCTGCATTTTATTTTATTTAATTTATTTTCTATTTAAAAAAAATGTTTATTTATTTATTTGGCTGTTCTGGGTCTTAGTTGCGACGTGCGGGATCTAGTTCCCTGACCAGGGATCAAACCCGGGCCCCCTGCATTGGGAGTGTGGAGTCTTAACCACTGGACCACCAGGGAAGTCCTGACACCTGCATTTTAATAAGCTCTCTGTATGGCTATACCTATATACCACTAGAGAGCTACTAGAATGGTAAGAACCTAGCTGGAAACCAGGGTAGAAGTAAAAGGGCACAGTAGAAGTTGATCTTCTGGATAGTTTGCTTTACCCATTGCTTCTTTGTGTTATAGAAATGGAAATGTTTTGGACATCAGGTAGCATTTTGCTAATGGATCCAGGTGTGTTCATTTAACAGGTTAGAATTTATAACATGTATATTCAAGTTCTGTAATGAATGTTGGGTGAAGATTATTTACTTAAAATTTTTGGTAAACATTTTCTTTTTCCACAGAACTCAACAAAAACCCAGTGGAAGGCTTTTCAGCAGGTTTAATAGATGACAATGATCTCTACCGATGGGAAGTCCTTATTATTGGTCCTCCAGATACACTTTAGTAAGTATAATGGAACTAACATCCAAGTGGAGCTCTTTTAGTAATTGAAATATAAACTATTTTGACAAACTGAAGTTTCCCAGTTTATAAAAGTGATAAAGTTAATCACTTTTAATTAATCACTATTAACTGATGTAAAGATACACAACAGAATGTGGTGTAATCAAAGAGCAATAGAAAAAGATGGAATTTCTTAAATATGTTATGTAATACATTTTTAGATTGAAAGACCACAGTCTGATTTTCTGTTCTGTGTGTTTGCAGACCAACTTAAACTTGCTAATGTTTAATGTTCTGTGAGATGGATCATGACTGTCTGATGTTAGTGACTAGCACAAGTCTCACACTTTTCATAGACGTTGAGGTATTGAAAAAAAGTGCAGCAGCCTTCTCAAAGCCATACAACTGAAGGACAGCAGGGACTTTCTTGGGGAGTATACTTGGTCACTCAGCTGTGGTCCTTGATGGTACTAAGCAGCAAGGATTTGGATACATCAAACATTTTTTTTGACAGTGAAATAGTTTTATTTTAGATGTTCTGAGATGGTAACTCCTTTGTCTCCCGTTCGCCAACACCTGATGTAAGAGAAAATTCAGAGCTAGTTCTATACCAGAGCAAACTGGTATATGACATATAGAATTGAGCTGTAGTATTGATTTGGGGGTTTTCTGAGGTCTGAAAAAAATGGTTTATGTTTTGTCGCAACTATTCCCAATCAAAATTTTTGCTGATTTCCTAGTGGTATGTTTGCATTGGTAATTGTTTTTTTAATGGTATTATTTTTATTTATTTATTTTAAAATATTTATTTGTTTATTTGGTTGCACCAGGTCTTAGTTGCGGCTCTCAGGCTCCTTAGTTGTGGCATGTGAACTCTTAGTTGTGGCATGCATGTGGGATCCAGTTCCCTGACCAGGATTGAACCCGGGCCCCCTGCATTGGGAGCTCGGAGTCTTATCCACTGTGCCACCAGGGAAGTCCCTGCATTGGTAATTGTTGCAAACTAAAATAACACAATTTAGTCATTCTACAATGTTAGTTTAGTAAATAACAGTAGCCAATGAAAGCCATCCTAGAGGTATTCCTCCACAACCTTAATATTATTTATTTGAAAGCAAATTTCTTACCAAATTTTGCACACAAAAATCATACATACAGCCTGGCCTATGAGCCTGATGAGGTTCTGGTCTTCTAGGTTTTTAAATCAAAACATATTGCGTGAAGGTTTACTCAAGGGAGATACAACAACATTCCAGTGACAGAATCTTGTTAATCTTAAAGTTGATATGTGATAACAAGAGAAATTCTTCTGACCTAATGTCTGTGTAGAAGATGTCTTAGGCATCCAGGTTTGACCTCCATCTCTAAGGACCTTGCAGAATTCTTGCACTATTTTCGTGCGATGGTGGCAAGCATCTCTAAATATTATCAGCTGGTCCATATATATGTTGTGTCCCTTCAGCTTCACCAAAGAGAGACACTTTAATACTCATTGCACTAATTAACAGGCCATTCTTGCCGCCAATAAAAATCTATTTCTGGCCTTTCGTGTACATTTAAAAAGTGCCGGCTGTTGATCTGAGGTGTGGACAGCAGAAGCATTTGTGGCAGCTCCTCTGGAGTTGCTGACGAGACAACCGGCTGCCACTTCTGCACTGTCCCTTCCTGATGAGAGCACTGGCTGCACCTGGGCTGCAGTTTAACCTCAGTGCCACACGTACTTTGAACATCCTGTGAGTAATGAAGCCTTAATGCAATTGACAGACCTTATAATAATCATCCAAAATTAACTTTGGTATGATTGCTTTTTATTAATGACCTTTTCTAAAATTCATGTGCTGATAGTTATAAAATTGTTTTTAAAGCCCTCAAAAAAGAGGTTTACGATTTATTGAGTTTAGGCCGTCCCTTTTAGCGACTTCCTACTTAGAATGGTTGCAAAAATAAAGCAGTATACTGGCATTTACATTACTCATTCATTTAGTTTCCAAATGTTTTTTCAGCACTCTTAATGCTAGATGCTGGGAACATGATCTTGAATTAGCTAATAGTCACTGCTCCCAAAGAGGTTACAGTTTAGTCGGCAAGACAGCTCATTGCATAGTTATTTAATACACTTTGAGGACAGCCATGATGGAGGGAGGCATTAGGTGTTGTGAGAACTCGTTGGTAGCATGGCAGGTTTTGAGTGTGTCAGGGAATTTTTCCCAGAGGAAGAGATGTCTAAAGTGGGAACTGAAGAGTTAGTAACTGTAATAGTTAGTAGGCTTTTGGCTACAAGCAACAGAAATCAGATTTTAGCTGGCTTAGAAAATAAGGAATTTTTTTAAAAAATAAAATTATTTATTTATTTTTGGCTGCATTGGGTCTTCGTTGCTGCATGCGGGCTTTCTCTGCATGCCATGCCACTTATCATTTAGTGCTTAATAACGTGAGTTTTGGAGACTGTCTTTGTTAGCTCCCTGAGTCTACCACTGTTATCGTGTGACTTTAAACAGTTATTTAAACTTTGTCTTGTTTCATTTCTAGGGTAAAACCCAATGCCTAGAAAGAGTTCAGAATGTTCAACATTCTGTTGTTTGTAATAACAAAAGAAATCGGAAGCAAACATTTTGATTGTAATAGAAAAATTGTGGCAGGTAAAAATGAATAAACAGGAGACAGATAGTAACAGGAATATATAAAAGAACAGTGTTGAGCAAAATTTCAGATGGCAGCGTATGGTATATCATTTAAATAAGTAAATATGGCAGAATGATAGGATCTGACAAAGTAGAATGATAGGATCTGATACTTGTAAGATTTTTATAATTTTAATACAAAAACAGTAAGGGAAGTCTAATAGAAGAAACTTGAACTAGGCCTAGATTTCTCAACCTTTTCAAATGTGAAACTATTGGTTTCATACCTCTTTTTAACATCATGCTAGTAATTATACTATTAATATCTGTGAAGAGAATGTATAATGGGAGGGAAGGTATTTTTAATTCATTGATGCTTTTCATAAACTTTCATTTTGTTCACCATAGTAGTATCTTTATATATTTGAAAAATAGTGAATATGTGACATTTTAATATTTAGTTTACTATGTTTTGTACTCTTTGAGTGTTTTGAGTTTTTTGCTAACTTGGCTGTTCTCTGTTCACTAGAAGTTTGTGCCCACAAGTTGGGACTACTGAACTAGGCTTTTAAAAATAACAAGTAGGATTTTCACAGGTATTAGAGAAGTTAAAGATATTCCACCTGTAGGAGAAAAACGGTAAGGAACTGCATGATTAGTTTAGAATGGGTGAGGACATTGCAGACAGAGTTAAAATTGTGTACTTTAAACTTTTAAGGATAGTCCTATTAAAATTTAAAGATTGAAAATAATTTAATAGACTAAGGCAATTTTTCATGATAGGAATTCCAGTCAGCTAATGTAAAGCTTTTTTTTTTTTAAATTTATTTTATTTATTTATTTTTGGCTGTGTTAGGTCTTTGTGGCGCCGGCTTTCTCTAGTTGCAGCGAGTGGAGGCTACTCTTCGTTGCGGTGCGCGGGCTTCTCATTGCAGTGGCTTCTCTTGTGGAGCACGGGTTCTAGACGCGCGGGCTTCAGTAGTTGTGGTGCGCGGGCTCAGTAGTTGTGGCTCGCGGGCTCTAGAAGGCAAGCTCAGTAGTTGTGGCGCACAGGCTTAGTTGTTCTGCGGCATGTGGGATCTTCGCAGACCAGGGCTCGAACCCGTGTCCCCTGCATTGGCAGGCGGATTCTTAACCACTACGCCACCAGGGAAGCCCCTAATATAAAGCTTTTAAGTAGACCTGATAACAGTCAGAACTCAGGGACCCAGGAAAGCTAACTTAGTATCAGGGAATAGTCTTACCAGTGGGATAAAGTACATGGGCTTTGTGGTAGCTGTTTTGATGTTCTTTTACATAGATTCTTGGCTATTTTCTGTATTTGTGGCTTTCAAAGTGTTTTTGTTTTTGTTTTTTTTTAAACCACAGCCCATAATCAGAAATATTTTACATCATGACCCAGTGTATACTTAATACACTTTAATGAATAGAAAGAAATATGCATGTAGATTTTATAACTGAAACAAACTACTTGTGATAAGCGCCCATTTTTTTTATTCTATTTTTATTTGTTTATAAAGAAAACTGGTTAGTGACTCACTTAATTAGCTTTGCAGCCCCAGTTTGAAAAACTAGTTCATAGAATTAATATGTCCTAAGGCCAGTTTTGGCACTAATTTATCCAGTTGGGGTAACATAGTCCGAGAAGGTAGACTTATCTCTTAACGGTGTAATGCGCTCTTTACAACTGCTGTTCTAGTCTCCATTTCCCTCAAGTCTTCATGTTTTTTCCCTTCAATAGATAGTCTCATAGATTATGAAAATTAAGACCATAAGGCAGGCATAAAATTTGTCAACTTTCTTCCTTTTTACCCCTGGATATCTGTACTACATTCAGTCTGTTTTCTTCCTGTGCAAAAGGAAAGGATATTCTTTCTTTTTCTTGGTAAGCCCTTTACTACCCTTATTTTCTTTCTTCTAATTTCTCAGTTACTCTGTTTTGAGGTTTTTAAAATCGAGGTTACTTTTTATACTCGGAATCTAGTGGCCTTTCCTAAGTATTCAGAAGTATTTGGTGTTAATGATCTACCTTTCTTTGTTTAACTCCCCTCTCCCCTCATCTTGCTTTTATGATTAGAAAAAGGCAATAAGAATTAATACTTGCTTGTGGTTAAAAATTCATGGTATATCAAAATGTACAAAGCAGAAAGTAAAAAAATCTCATAATCTTGTGCTTCAGAGTTAATTAACCATTATTATTATATATTGGTGTCATGTTTCCAGACATTTTTCTATTTGTATACAAACATACCCTCACTTTTTCTTCGTAAAGGCAAATGGGCTTATTCTATAGATTAAAAAAAAAAAATTTAACAGTAGATTGCTCATATCATTCCAGTATTTATTACTGGTATTTTTCTTGATATTTTCCTCTGACTCTAGAATGGTAAGTGCCGTAAATCAGTGATCTCTAATGTCTTGTTCCCTGTTGTATTCTTTTACATACAACAGTGCCTCCCATAGGTAGATAATCATTATCTATTTGTTTAATGAATGAAAACCATTTTAATGAGCTGAGGATTTCATTTCTCGCTGATCTGAAACAAACACAGTCAGATGACCCTGCTCTGATGGAGTGTACATCTTACAATAAGAGAATCAGAGGTGTGAATTGCTTTTGCAATAAAGAAATGAAAAGAGGTCCCTGTGATAGAGGGACACTGGCTAGTTAAGATTGGGTAGTCAAGTAAAGTCATTCTCAAGAGGTAACATTTAAGCTGAGTTCTGAATATGACAAGGGGAGAACAGTGTTTCAAACAAAGGAAACAGCTAGTACCAAGGACACAGGTCAGGAACTTTGTCATTTTTGCCCCAGAAGGCTGACTTTTTTTCATTGGTTTTCTTTAACATTGACTTACGTTGTTCTGACAGTTGTTCAGGAACAGTTCCTAAGTAAATGACAGTGCTCTGCACTGCCTTAACACAACAGTCACAGCCACATGTGCCTATTAGAATTAAACAAGATTAAAAATTCCCTTCCTCAGTTGTACTAGCCATATTATTGATACAAGTGGTTGGTGGCTAACATGTTGGCCAGCATAACTATAGACCATCTCTAGTGTGTGAAAGTTCTGTTGCACAGCCCTACTTTGGAAAGTCACCAGATTATAAACTCCTTGAGAGACTTTATGCTTTGTTCACTGCTGTACTCCCAGTGTCTGACACGTAAAGACTGAATAAATATTTGTTAAATGATAAGATGAATAAATGGATGGATGGATTGAAGGTCAGCACAACTGTTCCCGGAGAGGGAATAAGAAAATGCATAAGCTCTCAGATGAGAAAAAGCTTGTTGTGTTTGAAGAACAGAAAGAAGACTGGCTGGAATGAGAGAGAAGAGTGGAAGATTGAGATCAACGTAGAGAAATTGGCAACTTGACCCTGATAGGCAATATTAAACTTAACTTTTAAATTTTGTTTTAAGTGCAGTGGGAAGAGATTAAAAGGTTTGTAGCACAGCAGTCATGTAATCTGATCTGGATGCCTTTTTTTAAAGCTGTTTCTTTCATTTTACTTTTTTTTGAGAGTTTAATAAGGTGGTAGGTATGACAGTTTATTAAACTGGATATTTGAGTAAAGTAAACTGCTTGAAATCCAGATTATTTATTTTGTTTATAGTGTTAGCACTAGCATCCTTGTTTTATGTTTGTTTTAATAATTTTCTTATTTATAAGCAGGAACTTATAGGCAAGAACTTGTTTTTGTTTTTGTATTTCCAGTGAAGGTGGTGTTTTTAAGGCTCATCTCACTTTCCCAAAAGATTATCCCCTTCGGCCTCCTAAAATGAAATTCATTACAGAAATCTGGCACCCAAATGGTAAGTTTATCTAGTTTTACTTTTACATTTGCAAGTATGATGGCCTGTCATTGACGTTTTCAAGGTCAATAAGTAAGATGTAGTTCTCAATGAAATTGCGTTGGAATTTTTGTACTAAGTTTGTTGCGTTTTTTATGCACATGGGCTTGGATTTAGATTCCTTAGAAGAGAAGGAGTGACAGAGATCACATGGGGGAAATCTTTATTTATTTATTTATTTACTTACTTACTTAGTTTTCAGCTCATTTTGGGACTCATGATGTTCCTAACTAGAGGCAGGGTTGGTGGGTGATATTCAGCATTAATAGAGCTCTTATAATTGAGGAGATAATTTCCAAGGTATTAGGTGACTCATTGGCTATTACAAAGAGCATAGAAGTAATTAAACCTGGATTTTTAATTTCTGTTTTCTCATCTTAGCTCCTAGACTATGGACAACGCTTAACTTTTAATGTATATTCTTAGCTGTCAAAAAGGAATGTCTTACAAGGTGATTGATAGGATCAAATGAGATACGATACTGTGTGTTTAAACCTTTCAAAAGTACCCAGTACTGCTGTGCATAAAATGGTGACATTGACTTTTTTACCCAAAGATGTACTACCATTTAAAATTCACTTTGTGAGCCAAAGGTTAGGCTAGATAAACTATGTGTATACACAGTCTCCCTGAACTTTTGGCCTTGTTTTGTATGATAGAGCTTGCAAGAATTTCTTTCCTAAGTATTTTGACGATCAGTATTTTGTAATCAAAGCTGTCTTTTTAGACAGTTACACTAATCTGCATTCTATTTCTCATAGTCCAGACTTCCAGTTGCAAGGAAGAGAAACCCTTATATATTAGTTTAAGCAAAAATCAGTGAGGGTAACGGATGCATGAATAAACCAAGGCTTTGTTTCAAGAAGTGTAATAGCACCCAGTGACTTGAAAAACAGATGAGTCTTACTGAGGAGAGACTAGACTGGCAAATGGAAAACTATTGGGAACCAAGGAAGCCACCATATTTCATCACATCTAAGATAGCAGTGATCACAAAAGACATAGTTATTTTTTGCACCAGTAAGAAGGGAGAAAAATAATTTCTTTCTGGTAGAACACATTAGCGATAGTCCTACAAGATATATGGAAGCACGAATTGACCACATCTGCCTTGGACGTTTCTTTCATTTCTTCCTAGCCTTTTGGCAGTTTCTCCTGCCTTCTCTTGAATTATTTGATGTGTAATAGTCAATCTTTTTGCACCTATTTCAAAGGAAAATGTAACAAAGTTTCTGAATGTTGTCTCTACCACGAATTAGCTATATTACTGTAGGTAAAGCCTCTTGAACCTTAGTTTCTCTATCTGTGAGAGTTACATGAGAGCATATATGTAAGCAGTACATGGAACCTCTGTTAAGAGGAACAATAGCAATGGCCTCAGTAGTTTAAGAGGGCAACTGAAATGAGTGTTTATTTTGTTTGTTTTTTAAGGTTGAAGAGATTGTTGGTTTGCAGGCCATAAGGGAGAAGGCATTAGAGAGTGAAGTAATTAAGACTTGATTTGAGAGAAGGGATGCTTTGTGAAGAAAGGATACCCGAGGAGGCAATGGGCCAGGGATGGCAGGTTCAGAAGGATCTATATTTAGGAAGGGGAGTGAGAGTGGTCTGCAATGGGAATGAGAGGAAAAACCAGCATTTGAGTTTCTGCTAGGTGCTGGAGATACAAAGATGATCGAATTATGGTCTTTCTGTAAGGATATTATGGTATGTGTAGGGGAAAGATGGACATAAATTTAATGGTGAAACAGAGACAACAGTGATGTTGTTATAAAGGTGTTTGGTAGCATAGAATAGGGAGTCAGGGAATGATGAAGAATGTGATTCTTAAATAGAATTTTGAATATGTATCTTTAGTTGTGGGGACTCAATAGTTTTAAAGCTGTATAGTAGGTTCCTCATGACTATATTTATGTCTAGAAAGTTTATACTCATGGGGGAAGGTTTGGAAGGGAAAACCAGACCAAATAGCCAGGAGACAGAGGATTTTATCAATTGCTAATGGGTACGGCATTTCTTTCTGTGGTGATGGTTATACAACTCTTTAAACATACTAGAAACCATTAAATTGTGTACTTCAAATACATGAATTATATCTCAAAAAGCTGTTTTATTAACAATTATTATATGGTAAAGTCATACAAGTTATTTGTATGACTTAGATGCATTCAATTTGGGACTTGTTTTTCTGGAGGTGCAGTTGCCATAACCACTTAGGTAATTAAAGAAAACTAGTCAAGGCTCAGCAGTGAGCTTAGGGCCTTGGAAGTTACTGACATCAAGGTGACAGGTAATGTATATCAAATCATCATGTGGTATACCTTAAACTTACACAACGTTTTATGTCAATTATATCTTAATAAAGCTGGCCGGGGGGAGATGGTGGGTAACACTGTGATATAATGAACGGTTTAATTTACTTAGGGAAAAGATGATTAATTTTAGAGATTAGGATAACATCAAAAGTCAGACCAAGGAAAAGGAAAAGAAGAAAGTGATTGAGAGAATGGCTTCAAGAACCAGGGAAAGGAAGTGTGCCATGGAAGTAAGAGAGGAAAATGTGTCCAGGAAGGTGTCCTCAACAGTATCAGTTGTTTTGGCCCAGAAGGGTTGACTTTTAAAAGTACCCAGGAGAATATGGTCTCCCAATCACTTTGTGAGAATAGTCATAGCATCCTGTTTGGAAGCAGAAGACAGTTTCCCATAAGGCAAAAAAGAGAGTACCCAAGTGATGGGTAAATAGAGAAGACGAGGGGAAATCAGATTTTCCTAATTTTAGAGCACAGCTTCAAGAGAAGGGAGATAGCTTGAAGGGTATGCATGGTTCAGGTAGTTTAGTTTCAAGATGGAAGAAGAGCTGTGTTTTCTTTTCAGTCATTGATGCTGAGACTGTTGGCTAGCTACTTATGGGGAAATTGATTTAGAAATTTTCTTCACACCAAACAGCAAAGTTAATTAAAACTCTAAATGGAATAAAAAATTTCAAGTGATTTTTAAAAATAGTGAATATTATTTTCTGGGTGTTAGGCATTTCTAGTTTCAAAAGCAATAAATCTTGGAAGACTATAAAGAGGAAAGAGAAGTGGTAACTAAATTCAGTACGGGATTCTTAAATGGATCTTGTGTCAGATAATAAGGCCAGCTATTAAAAAATATTATTGGGGTATTGAAATGAAAGAAAAAAAATAACAGGCAGAAATTAAACAAGGAAAATTAAGAAGCAGTTTGGCAAGAAGAAAACTAAACATCGAGTACGTAAATGGGTAAAGGATATGAACAGACATTTGACTAAAGAGGAAATACATAAAGTTTCTGTACATGGAAAAATTTAGCCCCTAAAAGTATTTTAAACTAGATTTCAGTTGTGAAATTTAAAAATTTTTCAATAAAGAAAAATCTTAGTTTTATTGCCTTGTCACTCAGAATTATCAGCTCATATCTTGCATTTTTAAAGTATAATTTGGTAATAGGTATTAAGCATAAAAACCTCTTTCTAAGAAACTAAATTGTATGTTTAAAATGAAATGACACAAGGTTAAAATTTTAAAGGTGCTAAATTACGATAATTTCTATAAAAGGAAAATGGGTCTTAAATAGATTCTCTCTGATAGAATTCTATACAAACATTTGATGTTAAATGTTCTCAAAGAAAATGACTTCCTTTTCTCAAAGAAAAAATTTTAAGTGATAAGTGAGGAAAATATCTTAATACTGTGTAAGCATTTTCTGTTCAACTTTATAGTGCTGTTACAAGTTTTGCTGTTGTTATTCTTGCCTCTTGATCTAGTTAGTTATTTCATTTTAGTTAAGAGATTTTACTAGGAGGTGTAGGTGAGTTGGGAAAAGGAACCTTAATTGCAGAACAGCTCATATACAAGACATTGAAGGCATGGGTCTTGAATGTTGCATTCACTGCTGAACTCCATGTCAGGTGGTGGGCGCCTGGCACACGGCACGCGTTCAAGAAGCATTTATCGGAGAGCCACAGTGCACACGAACTTTGACTCTGGTTACCCAGAGTTTATAACAGCAGGGGAGTGCTTGAGTTAGGAGGTAAAAAGTAGGCTTTAACATTATACCTATCATAAATTGGTTGGACTTTAGGTAGGAAGTCAGGGATGAAATATACATAAATAATGTCATTGGTTATTTATACGATTTGGAAATTTGGTTAAAAAATATTTAACCGAAATTTTATACTTTTCTGTCTTTTCTAACATTTCTCCAATAAGTATGCTTTTTGCAGTAGGGAAAATTTCACTGTAGAAGATTAACGAATGTTATGATTTTGATAGTTCCCCAATAGGGAATATTTGTGTGATATAAATATGGATTAGGACCCCTCTGCCCCTTTTGATCAACAATTAATTTGTGGCTTGGATTTTAGAACCGTTTTATAGATTAGGGGCCTAATGAATATCACTTATGTTGATGAATTTTCACTAACAATATGACATGTTCCTTTTGTGGATTTGAGTATACTTTTCCCCTGAAAATATAATTTTGCCTTTATGTGATTTTAAAAGTATATTATCATGTTACCTTTTGTTTTTTTCTTAGGAAAGTCTCTAGACCTTTGACTATTAAAAATTTCAATCAATAAGTTGGTGGGGAAACTAGGAATTCATTATCTAGAAACTCAATTCTGGTGTTTGGACCATATGCTTTCTACAAATGAAGAACAGATTCAATAGATGCCATTTCTTCATTTCATTGTATTTATTACACGTAAATGCTAGGCACCATCTACATACTAGGTGTCTTGAAATTTTGTACAAATGAAAAAGGTAGCTTACATTCCTTTTGGGTTTGTCAGGTGGATCCTACTTGGTAAAATCTTTGGTCTTCCTAAAAGGTTAACAGGTTCCATTTTGGAAATTAACTTCTGTATCTTTTCAATGGTACAGTGGTATTGAATTTTATACAGATGCCATGGGAATCGGGACCATGTTTATTATAATATGTATTTTATGTATGGCCAAATTATTTTAAATATTTAAAACAGTAATCTTATTCTCTAATTTTGCAGTTGATAAAAATGGTGACGTATGCATTTCTATTCTTCACGAGCCCGGGGAAGATAAATATGGTTATGAAAAGCCAGAGGAACGCTGGCTGCCTATTCACACCGTGGAAACCATCATGATTAGTGTCATTTCTATGCTGGCCGACCCTAATGGAGACTCACCTGCTAATGTTGACGCTGCGGTAAGGTGGTCCCATGCACACATCTCCCCTCCCGTTTAATTAAACTTGATTAGAACTATAGTAGCTTTATAAGTATATATGTGTGGGTGTGTATCGATATATCTGTTTTTATTCATTTAATTTTTTCATGAATCTGTACAAAGATAAGTAAGATGTAACTAAGCTTTACCCCTAAATATTTGTACCTGCATCTTTTAAGAATAAGGACACTCTGGACTTCCCTGTTGGCGCAGTGGTTAAGAATCCTCCTGCCAATGCAGGGGACACGGGTTCGATCCCTGGTCCAGGAAGATCCTACATGCTGTGGACCAGCTAAGCCCATGTGCCACAACTACTGAGACTGCATTCTAGAGCCTGTGAGCCACAACTACTGAAGCCCGCGCGCCTAGGGCCGGTGCTCCGCAACAAGAGACGCCACCGCAGTGAGAAGCCCGCGCACCGCAACGAAGAGTAGCCCGTGCTCGTCGCAACTAGAGAAAGCCTGTGAGCAGCAACAAAGACCCAATGCAGCCCCCCCTAAAAAAATAAATTAAAAAAAAAAAAAAGGAATAAGGACACTATCCTATATAACTATAAAACAGCTGTCATACCTATGAGAACTTATTATCAAGTCCCTAGTAGGTCCATATTATTATTCCCAAGCTTTTATTTTTAAAACTTTCAGACCTACAAAATGTTGCATTAGTTAAATAAACACCCTTAAACACCCCTATACCCTACACATATAGGTTCACAAATGTGGAGATTTTACAACGTTGTTATTATCATTATCATTATTATCATTTGCTAAACTGAGAATACTTTACAGATCTTTATGTTTAAGTATATACTTAAATACTTCAGCATGTATCTCCTAAGAACGAAATGGGTGGGGCGGCAGAATCCAGAATTTTAGGAACCCACATTACTTTTTAAAAATTAGTTAATTAATTTTGGCTGTGTTGGGTCTTTGTTGCTGCACGAGGGCTTTCTCTAGTTGTGTTGAGTGGGGGCTACTCTTCATCGTGGTGCTCAGGCTTCTCATTGTGGTGGCATCTCTTGTTGTGGAGCACAGGCTCTAGGCGTGTGGGCGTCAGTAGTTGTGGCACTCAGGCTCAGTAGTTGTGGCACACGGGCTTAGTTGCTCTGTGGCATGTGGGATCTTCTGGACCAGGGCTTGAATCCATGTCCCCTGCATTGGCAGGTGGATTCTTAACCAGTGCGCCACCAGGGACGTCCTCACATTACATTTTGTATTCGTTTTATTTATTTATTTTTTACTTATTTTTTTATTTTTTATTTTGTAAAGGATGGTGTTTCTTACCATTTTATTGTAGGTTTCTCATTTTTACATTATTTTTATTTTCATTTTTTTGGTCTTCTCTTCCTTCTCCTTTTCTTTTTTTTTAAAGTTATTTTATTTATTTGTTAATTTTTTTGGGCTGCACTGCACTGCACGGCATGTGGGATCTTAGTTCCCTGACCAGGGATCGAACCCATGCCCCCTGCAGTGGAAGCATGGAGTCTTAACCACTGGACTGCCAGGGAAGTCCTGTATTCATGTTTTATTAGTCTCCTTTAATCTAGAATAGTCCTAGTTCCTCAGCCGTCTATCCTTCTTTAACAATCCTTTTGTTCTAATTCTTATTCTTGGAAACTTTGTTAGTATATGTGAAAGCTGGGAGGTTAAATTCACCTTTTTTCTTGTTATTTCAAACCTGCATAAAAACTTGGGTGAAATCTTACATGTAGAAAAACAGCACATATATAACCCCCTTTCAAATCTCTGGCTTTGAATTTTTGAATTTAGTAATTGAATTGAAGTAAACACTGACAGAAAACCATTCTAACTTGTAATAAGTCAAGTATCAGTCCAGACAACATAAGGGGCTCATGTGTGCAGAATTGGTTCCACTCAAAAGAGTGTGTGAGTAATAAGCCAGATGTTAAACTAAGAGTGAAAAAATAAGAGTGAGTTGAAGGAAGAGGGGTACCATTTAAATGCCAAAGTGAAGAAGTAATTACTTTCAGTACCAATACCCACACTAGCAGCTCTAATTCTAGTGGTCTTCAGTATATTTATATAAAATCTATATATCATTATTATTTTAGGAAGGTATTAAAATTTTGGGTGTAAGTAGGAGGAAAGGCCAAGCTATTGAGTCATACAGACTTTCTGTCAATCTCTTTTCAGCCCCACTTCATTTATTTATTTGTTTGTTTGTTTGTTTGGCTGCTCTGGGTCTTAGTTGCGGTATGCGAGATCTTAAGTTGCGGTATGCAAGATCTTAAGTTGCAGCATGCGGGATCTTATGTTGCGGCATGCAGGATCTTTAGTTGTGGCATGCAGGCTCTTAGTTGCAGCATGCAGGATCTAGTTTCATGACCAGGGATCTAACCCGAGCCCCCTGCATTGGGAGCATGAAGTCTTAACCACTGGACCACCAGGGAAGTCCCTCAGCCCCACATCTTTTTTTTTTTTTTTTTAATATTTATTTATTTATTTATTTGGCTGCACTGGGTCTTCTTTAGCTGTGGCATGCACCTCAACCCCACTTCTTACTGACTTCTCAGAGCTGTCATTTCCAGACTTTAACTTCAGAGTTCTGTTCAGTAGGTCCTTTTCCCTCCTTTGCTGGGGTTCCATTGAGACTCCTGTAGGCTACTACTTTCTCTCCTCTGCTGCGTGTTTCATTGTTCTTCCATCTACTTTTGGTCTTCCAGAAAAAATTTCTCCCCATTATTAGATGATTTTAATGCCATTTTCTTTGATAGTGAGGATTTATACCTTAAAAAAATAATTCCAGTATGATCATTTTAATAGGATCTTAGGAGAGCTAAGAGATAAACATATCTGCTTTTTGGTCTGTTGATTCCATAGGTTCTTCACATGTAAAATGCAGATGATAACACCACCCATCTGGTCATCCACAGTGTGTGGCATAGTGGATTCAACAAATGGCGACTCTGTTATTAGCTAGCTCCTGCTTTGAACCATCATCTACCAAATCTGTCTTCTACCTAGAAGTCATCCTTGCCCAGTCTTGTGTGTCACCAGAGAATGTCAGTCAAATTATATATCTAAATTCCTTTCCACCCCTCTGCCATTGATTTGAGTCCTTTTAACTTCTTACCTACGTTATTGTGATAGCTTTCTATCTGATCTCCCTGCTCTCAGTCTTACTTCTCTCTGCTAAGTGCTCTTTTTAGGTGATTTTTTTTTTTCTTTTCCTGAGATTGACCTTCCTTCTTTTCTGGAATTGACCCTTTCTCCTTAAAAATTTCTTAAATATGATAATGAGGTAATTACAGACAATAACATTTTATCCATAAATACTTCATCAAACATCTCCAAATCTCTGTACATGTTAGCATTATAGTTTATCTCTTAATTTATTATAATGATTGGCTTTCTGGGGTGCCTTGCTTTGAGGGCAAAAATTGTTGTTCAGATCTCTTCCTCTGCACAGGCAAGTATTGAAGATTTCTATACTTTTTGCTGTTCCTAAATGGATGATACAGGGGGGGAAAAAAGGGCTGGGCATTTTTGTGAGAATTTCCTGCTATTTACTTGCTAAGTAAAATCAGCTCTATTCTCCTGTGAAACTATGCTGGTGCTGTTTTGTGTTCCATTTTCATGGGCCACGCAGTGATAGTGATATTGTCACTGTCATGTGTCCCACCCCCTCATCCCCCCGCCCCCACTAGAAATAGTACTCATTATCATCTCAGTGTGATGCATTACACCCATATACTTGATATTGGAGGCACTGTTATGTCTACTTTATTTTCTGGTTGCTACCAGTAGGGAGAGTTGGTGATCCTTTAGATAGCCTGGATATCTTATTTGTAAGTCGTAGCTTTCTTTTTAGCGTAATACAAAACCTCTAATGATCTTCAGGGCCTTGTCCTTTTTTAAAGAAACTTTTGCCTGTAGAGGTCATTTGCATGTATCCTAGCAGAGTGCCTTGCAAAAGTGTTTCTTGACTACTTTTCTACCTTGTCAACTTTTTAACATTTTAAAAGTGTTCATATTGCCAAAGCATTACATTCAAAATTAAAACTAGTATTTGAGATTGTAAGAGGAATTTACATAAAATCAGTTGCTGTTACTTTGGTACTTACAGAAAGAATGGAGGGAAGACAGAAATGGAGAATTCAAAAGGAAAGTTGCCCGCTGTGTAAGAAAAAGCCAAGAGACTGCTTTTGAGTGACACTTATTCAACAGCTGTAACTTCACTTATTTCAGGGTAAGTTCATTTAAAAAATTGTCCTATTCTTTAGCATTTTTATACGTCATAAATGTTTTTAGAAATTGTGTGATTTGGGTATTTGAATTGCTTGTTTTCATTGGCCTCATTTTTTAGTGGTAGTATCCAGTAGTCTCCTATTTCTCAGCAGAAATAGTGTCATCCGCTTGCTTTTTCCTTCAGTAAATGCAGCTGTTTTTTACTAGATATTCTGTGTTAAACTGGTTGTTAGTATGGTAGCAGTCTGTTTCTTTTCACTGATGGTAAAATTTCTCATTATAAAGTTCTGTTCTGTTTTTTTTTAAAGCTAAGTTTCCTCCGTTTTACCTTTTGGTTTACCATCTTTGATTAAGCTAGGCATTGAAGTTTCTTGTATCTTTTCATACTGTGCTATATGAATAAAGAATGACTTAAATTTTTGTTTCCCAGTTTTTTTAAAAAAAGGATCATATTTTATATTAAACATCTACCTTTCTTGTTTTAATTGGTCTTTATCTCCTTGTTTATTACTTATAGGGCCAGTAGGAAAATTTTCCCTTTTATTGTATACCATGTGTCCACAAGTCCGTTTTAAGTCTAGCAAGGAGCCAAAGATAGCAGCCACCCATCTGGCTTAGAAGAGGACATGGTGTAGATGAATTGACCAAATGTGTGATATTTAAGTTATTTGGTTTCCCTTTTTAAAATCAAATATCGAGGTGATAAAACCTGTTTATGAAGCGTAGCATCTAAAAAATCAGAATACATGATACATCCCTGTACCTGGCCACCTATTTTAAGCAAAAGAACTTCAGGAATTCCCAGGTGGTCCAGTGGTTAGGACTCTGTGTTCTCACTGCCGAGGGCCCAGATTCAATCCCTGGTGGGGAACTAAGATCCCAAAAGCTCTGTGGTGTGGCCAATCAATCAATCAATCAATATTAAAAAAGAAAAAGAACTTTATTACCTGTTACATCTCCTATATTCCCCTCCTACCCCATCCTTTTTTCATATTCCCAATTCTTTGTTTACCATTGCTTTTCTTCACAATTTCATCAAGTTTGTATTCCTAAACAACATATTCCATGTTTTTGAACTGAATATATGTGGAATTATAATGTATGCATTCTTTTGTGACTTTTAGCTCATCATTATATTCTTGAAATTGGTCTTTGTTATGTGCAGTTATATTTCTTCTGTTTTCGCTGTTAAGTAGTGTTTCATTAGATAAATTACTCTTGATTCTCATTGCATTATTTCTCTATTTGGGGAGGGGTTCTTTTGTTTGTTTTGCTTTTTTTGTTGTTGTTTTGTTTTGTTTTTGCTTGGGTTTTTTTTGTTTGTTTGTTTTTTGTTCTTTTGGGGTTTTTTGGCCATGCCTCCTGGCTTGCAGGATCTTAGTTCCCCAATCAGGGATTGAACCTGGGCCCAGGGCAGTGAAAGCACAGAGTCCTAACCACTGGACCACAAGGGAATTCCCCTATTTTGCTCTGTTTTTGCTATTACAGAGAATGTGGCTATCCTTGTTTCTTGTTGCAGAGATACTACAAGAGTTTCTTGGGTGTATACGTAGGGGTGGCATTAAGTTAAAGGTATATGCACATCACTTTGAGTAGATAATGCCAAATTGTCTTCCAAAATGTTGCATCTATTTATACTCCTTTTGGCAAGGACAAGGATTCCATTTGTTCCATATTCTCTTTAACATTTGATATTATCAGACTTCTTCAAAGTTTGTTTTCCGAAAGTTTTTGATCTGGTGTAAAATGATATGTCATTATGGACTTAATGTGTGTTGCCTTAGTTACCAATGCAGTTGCGTATTGTAACATGTGTTTGACCATTGACACTTCCTCTGTGAAATGCTTATTCTGGTCTTTCCTGTTTTTCAGTTAGGTTATTGATTTGTATCCTTGTCAGTTCACTTTTTCCATGGTGTCTTTGGATGAACAGAGGTGCTTAATTTTAATGCAGTTTAATTTTTTAGTTCTTTCCTGTATGCATTTTACTTTTTGTGTCTTAGTTTCTTCCCTGCCGTCAGAAAGCTACTGTTGTATATTGTCTTCTAAAAGTTATTATGGTTTTGCCTTTCACAAATGTGTTGAATTCACTGAAATTGGTTGATGTATGGTGTGAGCTGGAGTTCAACTTTACCCTTTGATTCCCCCTAATATATAACTGTTGACTGCATCATTTATTGACAAGTCCATCCTTTCACCACTGATATGCAGTGTCGGTTATGTTGTAAAACTACATTCCAGGTATGTGTTGATCTGTTTCTGACCTTTCTAGGTTTCCTTGGTTGGCTTGTCTATCCTTGAACCGGTATCACACTGTCTTAATTTTTATTTATGATTTTTATGATTAAACGTATCAAATGCAAAGGTAAATCAGAAGTTAAGCTAAAGTCTACCCACTTTTCATTCTGTTTTCATGTTTGATATCTCTAAGTTTCTGAAAAGACTCATATCTACTTTTAGATCTTGTTATAATAACCTAAAATGCTGAAAATTAACCTTACTTCTCTTTGTTCCCAACAGATATAGCAATAACCTTGCAGTCTTCAAATTATTTGTTTTTCACCATCTTATTTATATCTGTTTTGTTTATTTTTGCTAACAGTCCTGTCCTGATTTCATTATC
The DNA here is from genome assembly GCF_965194825.1 of Balaenoptera physalus. Lineage (NCBI taxonomy): Eukaryota > Metazoa > Chordata > Mammalia > Artiodactyla > Balaenopteridae > Balaenoptera > Balaenoptera physalus. The sequence continues at coordinate 53,269,483 of NC_138901.1, read as the reverse complement.
ATTACATCTAATACCTCCCACACGTCTAGTCAGTGATCCTCATCTTTTCTTTTGACTCTTGCTTTCCACCACCTTAGGTCAAGTTCTTGTTACTAGTTGAACATCTTTTGTGTCGGCCTGCACTTCATCCTAGATATTTGTCCTGGATACAACTGCCATGTTAGTCTTCACAAAGCTCAGCTCATTCATTGCGTTGGTTCTTTTATGGGTCGGACAATATCTTAGGAACAACAAACACTTCAGGGCTTGTTTTCCTTACCCATACTATTTTCCAGTCAGAAAAGAGCTTGGTGACAACAACGAATTGAGTGGAAGGAAATAATAGGTTGGAGCCTAAGCTTATGCGTGATTTTACCTTATAAACAGTACTTTATAAATTTAGGAAATAATCAAGAATTTTATTTACCTTGATAGTATATTGCAAATAAAATAAATAAATACGAATGAAGTGTCACGAACCAGTCTTGTAAGGGATTATATATTATCTTCTTTGTTGGTGGGATTAGAGTTAATTTATACTTGATCATAACATACACATCTTTAAAGTATACTTATCAAGATTAAGGTTCACGTAAAAAGAAGACGGAGGCAAATAACAATGTTGAATCAAAATACCTCCTTGCATAGAATAGGTTAATTGAAAAACAGTATAGTATACTGTTAATGATGAAACTAAACTGAGAACTTACAATTAAAGGTGTAGGAAGCAATAACTGGAAATCTTGGCAAACAGGTCAGCACTGCTTACACATCCTTCTTTAAAGTCGCAAGTCCTACATATAGATTCATTCGTGCATTGTAATGTCTGTGCACTGTTGTAGAAGGGTATGTGTGGCAGCTGGATGTTAGATAGGACAGAATTTTGAATTAAATTAATGCACTAATATTTTAATGGTTAATTTTAGTTACTCTTCCTAACTTATTGTGTTAGTATTAAGCTCAGGCTTCTGTGTAAAAAATTATAGTCTTTGAACTGTGTGTTTTTCACTGGTAAGAACTGAGTAAACGATTTTGCGTTTTCAGTCTGAAGCTCATCCTCATCACGAGGATCCTTTGGCCCCCCTGTGGCCAAAGACAAACATTCTTTGGGAAACATTGATTAATAAGTAATTAAGGGGAGTTTCCTGGTGGTCTAGTGGTTAAGATTTCACTGCTGTGGCACAGGTTCAATTCCTGGTTGGGGAACTGAGATCCCACAAGCTGTGTGGTGCCGCCAAAAAAAAAAAAAGAGTAATTCAAGCAGACGTACTTAACTAGCATTCAGGGACCCAATCTTGTCTATTGTATGTTGATTAAAAATTGCTAGTAGCTTCCCTCGTATGCTCATATAGTCTCTCTCTTTCTGAAATGTATCTTGTCATTCATTCAAGTCAAATACTCGACCCATTTCCCGTGCCAAGGGTCTGGAATGTGTGTTCTGTTTCTTTTGCCACTTGAGATGAGGTCCATTTCAAATTCCCCTTCTTTCATGAAGTTATTGCTCTTCATCCCCAAGCAAATTCTTCCCTTTCTGAAGCACTGTAGCACATAGTCTTAACTTTTAGCCATTTATGAATTTGTCTTACTGCTCTTGTTACGTATGATATGATGCAGTTGGGAAGTAATGCCTCAGAAAGTACCCAATTCCAGTCATCTGTTTGGATTGCACTAAAAGTGAAATCATTTGAAAATTAAATTAAGAAATCACATCAGACTCTATGACTTAACTAATATATTCTAAAAAAGGGTCTATGTTTTACTCATCTACCTAATGCACAGAACAAGGTGGGCTGTAGGGTTGAGGTGCCCACATAATCTTTATTTTTTTATTATTATTATTTTTTATAAAGTTGTTTATTTTTACTTATTTATTTTTGGCTGTGTTGGGTCTTCGTTGTTGCTCACGGGCTTTCTCTAGTTGCAGCAAGTGGGGGCTACTCTTCGTTGTGGTGCGCGGTCTTCTCATTGCGGTGGCTTCTTTTGTTGCGGAGCACAGACTCTAGGCATGCGGGCTTCAGTAGTTGTGGCACGCAGGCTCAGTAGTTGTGGTACGCAGGCTCAGTAGTTGTGGTACACAGGCTTAGTTGCTCCGTGGCATATGAGATCTTCCTGGATCAGGGCTCGAACCCGTGTCCTCTGTGTTGTCAGGCGGATTCTTAACCACTGCGCCACCAGGGAAGCCCCACATAATCTAAATGTCTCTGTCATTACATGATTTTTATGCCCACGGCTATACTATAGAAACCTGTTGCTTTGTGGCAGATTTAGCGAGCTCTAGTCTATCACTCAAACTCTTCTTAAAGACTTGCTTTTTTCATGCACTTTCTGAATATCCTCAGTCTCTGTAGTCTTGTGATAGGATGATGTGAAATAAAACCCACAATAAGCACTTGAAAAATGTACATTCTATTTGGGTTGAATGAAAAGTAAATTTAATTTAGTATTTTTTATGATGTAATTTTTTACATCGAAATCCATAACTTAATGTAATTTTTTTTAAACTGGAAGCATTAGTGTTGATGTTCTTGACCCAGATTTTCTTTATTTCACTTTTATTGTGGTAAACACACGACCTAAATCTACCCTCTTAACAATTTTTATGTGTACAGTATTGTTAACTATATGCACATTGTTGTACAGTACATCTCTAGAGCTTTTTCATTTTGCACGACTGAAACTTCTCTACCCCTTGAACAACAACTCTCCATTCCCCCTCTCCCCAGGCCTTGGCAACCACCACTCTATGTTTCTATCAGTGTGACTACTTTAGATACCTGATATAAGTATAATCATGTAGTAATTGTGTCTCCTATATAAAGATTATTAATAATAACCATATCCTTTTTCTAATTCAGGTGTGGGATGGGATGAAGAGAGAGGAAAAAGGGAGAAACAAATCCTCCCTTTCCCATAGATCAGCAGCATGGCCACATTCTATACCACTAGACAAAAGGACTTTGGTCTTTTGGTTCTGTATCAAGGCTAGAGGAATTGTATTAATTCTCTATTGCTATGTTACAAATTACCTAAAATTCAGTGACTTAAAACAGCATTTCTTATCTCATGGTTTCCATAGGCCAGGGTTCCGTGTATGACTCGGTTGACTCTTCTGGCTCTGGGCTCCTTATAATGCTGCAGTCAAGGTGTTGGTTGGCACTGCAGCCATCTCAGGGCTCAGCTGTGGGTGGATCTGCTTCCAAGTTCAGTCAACTGGTTTTTGTCAGGTTTCTATTCCTTACAGGCCACTGACTGAGTCCTAAGTTTTTTGTCACATGGGCGTCTTCATAGGTCCACTCACAACTTGCTGGTTGGCTTCATCAGGGAATAAGTAAGATGATAAGAGAAGATAAGCTATGGGTGTAGTGGATGTTACTGTCTCCTGTCCAGAGGGAAATAATCATATCCCAGCCTGCTGGGAATGTTGCCTACTGATAACTCATAGCTGAGTTGCTTCCTAGGAGTTGCCCTTAGCTAAAAGAGATCACTTGCCCAAGTTAGTCCCCTTCTCCAGAGGCCACTTGCATCCAAGGACTAGTTGGTTTGGGTAAGGGATGGGTTGATACAAAGGCTTGGACTTTTTTCTCAATTTGGGAATTATCTGAAGGGCCATTCTAGTGTGGGATTGACTGAAGCCTTTATTTCAACTGCCCCCCTCAGTTCTTCTTCTTCTTCTGCTTAGACCTATTTCCCTCACTCTTGTTTTTGGAAGCACTTCCCAGTAAACGTTTTACAAATACCTGTCTGAGAATCTGTTTCGTAGATACCCTGACCCAGGATAGTAGGCATTGTGTAACCCAGCACAGTAAGATAGAAGATTTTCTGCCTTACCTCGTTGCATATGTGTACGCATGAATCTAGAGTCATTTCTCACAAATAGAAGTATATGTGGCTCCATGTATATGGCTTCTGTTCCTCCTAGGCGGCCATATTTTCTTCATGGCTTACTTGAGACCACATTTGGAGTATGTGATTATCACAATAGGACCACATCCTTGATGGGTTTCATATTCAGATCATTTAAGGATTAGCCTCCACATCTCACCTGTATCTCCTTAAAATTAGAGCTCCTTAAACGTTGAGGCTTTCTGATCTCTTGTGTTACAATAAGATTATGAAGAAAAGTGCAAACTCTACTCAACCTGCTTCAAGGATGCATCCATCTCACTCCCACTAATACAGGTGATCTATAGTGATCTTGTTGACTGAGGTAAGGAGGAGACTAAGCTATCTCCAGTAAATTTTAAAACATAAGACAGATATGAAAAACAAAACTATCAGAACAAAATACAGGAGAATATCAAGGTAGAGAAGGATTTATTAGGCACCAGTAACACCCATAAAAGGAAAAAATTTGATAAATTTGGTTGTATCAAAACCAAAAACTTAAATATTATGACAAGATAAAGTTAACGAAAATAAGTGGCAAACTGGGAGAAATTTTCTGTAAATCTAATATTCAGGATTTCTATCTAGAATCTACAAACTTTTGCAAAGCAATAAGAAAAATATCAGCACAAAGGAAAATGATATGAATAGATAATAAATAGAAGCAAAAAGAAAGATGATTGTTGTTATGCATGCAAAAATTAATTCAGCTGTATTTGTAAGCAGAAATACAAAGCTACAGGGGATGACATCAAATCCATCAGGTTGTCAAAAATCAAACTGTCCAAGAAACCCAAGTGTTGGTGAGGATTTCGGGAAATGGTGTACCTGAAATACTGGCATAAGTGAAGTTGTTCTGTCAACATTGGAGAGCAATTTGGTAATAGCTAGTCAATTTGAAAACACATATCCTGCGATTTAGGTGTATAGGTTAGAGAAACTCTAGCACATGTGTACAGAGAGACATGATGCAAGGATATTGCTTGCAGTATTGTGTGTAATTTTTAAAAGGCCTATTAGAATTGATCAGTTACTATTAATATCAGTTACAGTATTCTATCGTATCAGCTAAAATACCTAATGTAGACTTAGTTATATATAATCACATGGTTTAATCTCAACACAATCTTGAGTAGGAAAAGCAATTTTCAAAAAAAAAGTATATCATTTATGTAAATTATAAAGTAAAACCGACTATATTTTATTCTATCATAGTAATCTGATAGAATAAAAGTTTTTTTAAAAAAGAAAGGACTAGAAGAAATATGGAAAATTCTTAAAATTTGTAGTACTACTTAACTTTAGGGAGGAAGAGAGGGACCTGGGAAACAAAGGGGCTTTGCCTTGTTTTTTTTTTAAACTGTCCATCTTCCAGCACATTTGGCTCACCTTCTTCCCTCTCCACAGAAAACTAAAGTAATAAGGAAACCAGGGGCTGCCTGTTTGCCACATCCAAAGGCTTAATTTTAGTTTAGTGGGGTTTTTTTGGCCGCACCGTGAGGCGTGTGTGATCTTAGTTCGCCCAACCAGGGATCGAACCTGTGCCCCCTGCAGTGGAAGTGGGGAGTGTTAACCACTGGATTGCCAGGGAAGTCCCTTAGTTTTGATTTTTAATCTCTGTAGCAATTGAATTGAATTGATTATTGATGTCCCTTCTAGAAACATCTTCTCTAACCCATAAATATCATGGCTCTATTTTGGTTCTCTCTGAATCTGACTGCTACCTTTATAGTTGCAGCTATATATAAGGAAAAGTAAATCTCTTTCCCATCTCAGCTCCCCAGTTCTGCTATCAGAAGTAAACACTGTTTAATCTTTCAGAAATCTTACTCTCCCCCCAACACACATGTACACACAAGTGTGATTTTGTGTGTCTGTGTTTATAACAAATGTATACATAGCATACACTCTGTACTTTCAACATTGTCTTGATATTTTACTAGCTCAGTAATATATATCTGCTTCCCTTTTAACAGTTGCGTGTTATTAAGGATTAAGATTTATATCTTGAAATGAGAGGTAACACCAAGAACAGCTGACCCTGAGCTCATTTCATTTCTTGTTAATGAATATTTACAAAGGCACTGTTTTCTTGGGAAAGAAGGGGCTCTGTAGGAGTGCCATAGACATTATCCAGGCCATTAGAGAGCTGTTCACCTAGCCAGTTAGACCAGGCATAAAAAAGGTTAAACCACACGCAGAGCTCTAGTGGGAGTAGAAGCACGGTGCGGCTTTGAGAAAGTATGACTGGTACTGAATGGTTAGGACGGAGGTTAGACGTAGGGCTGCGAGTGAGATTAGAAGTCTCTAGAGTAGAGATGACCATTCATTTGATATAGAGAGCAGTACATACTAGGGCCAAAGACAGCATCTTACACAATTTCCACATTTAGGGGACAGAAACATGTGGGCTGCTTGGTCACAAGGAGGAGAGCTAGGAGAGTGAGGTATTACCGACCTCAGAAAGGAAGTGTGTGGGTGGTCACCAGTGCGTGACATAAGGAAAAGAAAAAGAATAGTTCAGTTTGGGGGAAAAACGGATGGATTGGTGATAGGGGGAGAGTTGTTGTTTAGTAAGTAGTATATTTGGTGGCAGTGTAGAATGAATTGGAACTTTTGGAATCATCTGTGTGAAAGATAATGGGGAAAACTTCCTTGATACTAAGCTATTTAACTCATGGACTGCTTTCACTTAAGAATGGTTGAGCTTATTGGGACACTTACCCTTGAATGACGAATTACTTTCAATATTGTCTTTAACATCAAAAAGTGTTAAAAAAAAAAGTGTTTTTTTTTTTTTGAAAATCACGCTTGTCTTTTTATTTTTTTAGGCCTTTTAAAAAGATTAAATTGTGTAGCCACATGGAAAACTAATGATTTGATTCTAGTTTTAGAAATAAACGGAACAAGACACTTTCCAACTAAACCATCTCCGGATTTGTAGGTTAGAAATCAAGAATAATGAAGTGTAAGTTTGAGGCAAAAAATAGATACTTAAGTTATTTTGTAAAGACATACAGTTGATATAATTTCCATTAATATAAAAATGGTGTGATTTTTTAACAACGTCACACAACAGAAGATTTATTTTAAACCAGAAATGGGATATGCTTACAAATTGTAAATGACTGTTTTAGGTCAGCACCGTTTATTTGAGTGTTATGCAGGTAATTCAGTTTCACATTTCTCTTTCTAGAGAAAAGAACAACAAACTTGCTTTTTCTGTACCAAGGCCTTTTTTCTGTCTAGAATATATTTTATTTAAAGGGTGGGGGGGAGTAGATTTTTCTTTTCCTGCTGAAGAAGCTAAAGCTATTTAAAGCTGGGTCCTAACTACTAAAAGGCTCCAATACCTGATTTTGGGTAGTTAATGACTTTCTATAGTCAGCCCTCTCTGGAGTATTTTTCTTTAAAACCTCACATGGAAACAGTTTAAATGGTTCTTTTGTGGCCCTGAAATTTCTTGTTCATATCATAAGGGAATGATTACTGAATGCCCAAGCTCTATACCCAGTTCTTTTTCAGCCCTGAGAGGTTAATTGGGCAGGGGTAAATTTGGGTGTGATATGTAGTCTCTGGAAAAACATTTACGTAACATAACCTAAAAGTTACAGTCCTATTCATAATGATTTCTCTTGAGTATCAGTCTATGTCTTTAGATTTTCTAATAAAACGTGTGCACATATGTGTATCTGTGTGCAAACGATAGAACCTGATTGCTGGTGAAGGTGGTATATTCATATTTGGTGGATTCAGTGCTTTGCTGGGGACCATTTACATTGATTGGTATGAGCCCTTTGGAGAGAAATTTAGCAGTCATTCTACTTCTCAGGAGCTGTCTTAGGGAGGCAGTCTAAATTCGGGAAATAGGCACATGTTCGGCCATAGATAAGCCCACAGCTTTCTTCCTGCCCACATCAGAGCTCTGGTATGGTTGAATTCCGGTGATTGTAATATTGATAAATTCATTCGGGGATTTAGAAGACACACTGAACTTTTCACACGTCTGGTGTGAGTTAAATATTTGCCATGGCTCTAAGTACATTGGGCTTCATTGTTAGGAGTTTAAAATTATATCCCTTGGATTCCCAGTCATCTTCTATTAGACTTCTTTGTGACCAGCATTGGCTTGGCAGGTGATTCAGACTTCTGTGTTTCTGGAGTACTTGATCCGATGTAATAGTAATAGGTATTCTCCTCCCCTGCCCCCTTCTATTGCTCCCCCTACATACTCAAAGGACACGTTCATATAATAAAAGCTCTGCAAAGTCCAATCATTTAATTCGACTTTTTTTTTTTAATTGAAACTAGTGTTTTCCTAACCTTTTGAACAGGAAACTCTGCCACTTATTAATTAGCTCTGTGACCTTGTCTCTCTTTTCTCTGTAAAATGGGGGAAACCCCTTCATATGGTGATTATGAGCATTACATGAGATAAGTTTGTGTAACACTTTGTATACTGCTTGGCACATAATAAGCACTCGATAAGGTGGTAGTTGTTTTTATTTAGTTGTGGTTCTTCTAGTCTAATTGAACACATGAGATCAGCAGATACAAAACAATAGGAAACTCTAATTAGGAGAGAAGGTCAGTTGTCGGAGGCTTCGTGGATAAAATAGGTTTGGACTGAACCTAGAGAAATCTAAGTTAAGGCTTAGTAATAGAACTTTCTTCACTGATGGAAATAATCTATATTTGCAGTGTCCAACATGGTAGTCAGTGGACATACTGAGCACTCGATATGTGGGTAGTGTGACTGAGGAACTAAATTTAAAATTTTATTAACAATTATTTGAATTTAAAATGAAATGGTTGTATGTGGCTATCATATTGGAAAAGCACAAAAGTGAGCTTAAAGTGAAATGAAAAATTTGTTTCCCAAGAAATGGAATACAAATAAAAATTTCTAATCAATTAATTCTTTTGTAATTTATAATATCATTACATAATGCTGTTTGCTTTCTTGTAGGTCTCCAATTGAGAAACATGGCACTGTTTTTCCTGCACTCTACCCACCTATTGCTGGACTTCTGTTGTAACAAGTTGGCAAACACTGGCTGGAACTGGGCTGCAATAAAACATGCCAGTATCAACGCCGACAAGAGCCTAACAAGTGCCAACTTACAGATGATTACGCATTTTGATTCTAATGAACTGTTTTAACCTTCAGGAAGAGTTGTAAAGACCTGTACATAGCACAACATGATCCGGATAATATATATACTGTTCATGTACATCCACAAACACACCTTGTACCAAATAATGCTTTCTTGTAGTGGAATAAGAATCGTGTAAATTCTAAAAGATTTTAGCAGGTTTTCTTTCCCTATTCATTGTTTCTTATCAGTTTTAAAAGACTCCTTAAAGCATGTCAGATAAAAAGCAATTAGGATTAAAAGTTTCCATTTAATTTCCTTTAAACCATTGAGGCTTCATTAAACTCTTTTCACTTACTAAACTTTGTATCTTCTTTGTTTGGACACACTCCCCTTTGCTTTTATCTCTTCTGTCTGCCAGGAAGTTTTCAAATCATTTAGTTCAAATACTGAAACACTCAATAAGCAACTACTTGATTTTTAATGATGACTTCAGAGGAATGGTCATCACTAGGTGCTTCATCCCTTTTGTATTATACTTGCACCCATCTCTTGGATTGGATATAGCAATAACATTTTTTCATTGTTGAGAGCTCTTGAATTCAGTCATTTTCCCCAAGAACTAAAAAGAGTTGGTTCTGAATTCAATTCAGATTTTAAATTATTGAAATTTACCCCAAACAATACAAAATTCTGATTTGGTTTTATTTTTGCCCTCAGTTACCTAATGTGAAGGTTGGATGAATAAAGCATGCACAGCTGCAGGCTTTCTACTTAACTTCTGGGTTTGCTATTAAAAATGCTGTTTACCCACACACCCTTCTCCTTAGCCCTTCATATTTCTTTGCCTCTATTCTCTATACTGCAGATTTTTCTCACCTATTGTACAAAGAAATTGCGATGTATATTTTCATGTAATTTGATTTTGGAATTCTGTCACCTTATGTAGTGAGTTCTTCCAAAATATAATTTTTTTCCAATAATTGTCAAGTTGTTGGCTTTTATTGTATTGAATGAAGGTTATAATAGAGTGCCAGAGAAGTGCAGTTTAGAAAAATCTCAGGTTGTTTCCTTATGCAAACAAATTTAATACTTGAAAATCACATGGCCATGGCAGTATATGTATTGGGTTCTGTATAGATTCTTATGTGAATCTCAAAGCATTACAGGGATGGAAAGGCTTTGCTATTTGACATATACAGATTTTGCCACTGACATAGTGCCCTTGGATTTTTATTACTGTTTGAGCATAAGTATATTTCATATCATAAGTTTTCGAAAATAATTTCAGGAAATGTAAAATGAGCATGTGCAGTGTTAAAGGTGGGCCCAGGTTCCTCTGTGTTTGAGGCTGGGACTGGGAGGTAGTCTTTGGCATATAAGGGATAGAACTTGAGACAGTACCCGTTGGGACATGGGGTTTAATTGTGAGAATCAGTGAGAATTGGTGCATCTCTGCTCTGTGGGGTTTGGAGAAATGCTTTGGCAGAAGAGTGAAAGGATTCCTGCAAGGAGCCCGTCCTTTACGAACTTTGCATGTCTTTTTTAAAGCAGAAGTAAAATAATTGAGGATGTAGTCACAGTAGAGAGTGATTTTTCTAAATCTCAGTCTCTTCTTCACTCTGAAGCATTAAAAAAGCCCATAAATGTGTAATGGCTGAATGTGAAATTGTTTGATTCATTGCAGCCCAATTTCCTTCAAGAACTTGGCGTGTGACTTTACTTTTTCAAAGACTCTGTAAACATTGTTGCCCCAAAGTGCCAGTACTGCATGCCTACCTGGGACTTTGAATGCAATCCCTTTTTATTCTTAAATCAGAAGTTGTTCACATGGTGCTTGCTTGTGGCAAGATGGAGTCTGAATTTTGCTCTCCTATTGCTGTAATTCTGCTAGCAATCTCTTGAGTTAAAACCTGGGATTTGACTCTTCAGAGAGGAGCAAATGACCTAGTAACTCAGGGACAACTATTCTTGAACTTTAAGTGCCACGTTAATGCAGTTACTTTGGTGGAACCATGTGTTCTTTAGGGCTAGATCTTGGGGAGTAGAAGGAGAGCCAGGAATGAGTGCAGGTCTCATGACACCCCTTTCCATCTGGTGCCCTGAGCGTGCTACATATGGAAACACAGGCCTCGAGAGATGTTTTGGCTTCTTTTCCTCTGTCAGAGGTGTCATCTGTGCCTTTCCCAGTGTTCATCTGACTGTGAATCTAAATGCCTCTACATTTGATGTTAAACCACACCCAGGTGACACTGATCCAGGTGGCTTTTGTCCCAGCAGTGCCTCATCATTAGTGTGAGTCTTGTCTGCTTTAGGAAGAGGATGTTTCTCCCTGACCTCGTGCCAACTATCAACAACACCTGCATAGTCTTATGGATTGTAGAACCGTTGCCTGTTTCCTAAATTTATTCCAAGTTCTTGTAAAGGCTTCTCGATTTCAGTCTATGCTTATAATGGGATGGATGATCTCAGCGGCTTTCTGGCCTCTTGCGAGTTTAAAGTCCAAATGAGGTTGGTTTTCTTGTCATTACAAGGTGTAATATTTTTGTGAGGTTATTCCACTAGTTCTGCGATTACTTGGGTGTCATAGTGTCTTTAATGGCCTTCATTCTTGGCTGTGAAATTTTATTTTATATGCTCATTCACCCTCTGCAAATCTGCCCGTTTGGGGTTGTGGTGCCTGTGTATTTGCCTGTCTGGTCCCCAGTTGGTGGAATTACCTTTTGTGTACTGCCACTTCTCAGCATCTTTGAAATTGGACATAATGTTGCTTCATTCCAGTTTTCTTTGTCTGTCTGTCTGTGTTTTTAGTTCTGTAATTTGTTGATTGTATTTAACTATGTGAGCTCTGTTGTGATGTTTACTGTGTCGTAAAGCGCCTCGATCCTGTGACAGGTGCTCTGTAAATCAATAAATGATGACCTAGAGGCTGTATCCTGAGCTACTTTGGTTTCAGGACGCACGTCTCCAAAGCAAGTTACGGGATTCTTTCTATATAAACAGCACATGGTGGCAGCAAAGGGTCCACAGGGGAATCTAGATAAAAAAATTTTTTAAACCTTATTTAAAGAAGGAACCAGAGGGTAGGAAGTTCACTTGACTGCCAACCTGATACAATGGTCTTAAAATTTCCAGCACGCGGCCAACCACCATTCTTAATCAGAATTTCGTGCATGCTGATTTAGAACCTTATATAAAATAAAATGAGCACATGTTAGAGCATTATTTGGGATCTTGTCTTTGGCCTAGACTGGTCCTACCATGAACATAAGCCAAAAGGGTGAAGAACCCAGTCTCAAAGGTCAACTGGAAGAGAACACAGGCACCATCTCAATCACCACCTTCCCTCCTCTAAACAGATGGGCAAACTTGGCCCAAATACCTGCCCAGTACCACTCAGTAAGTTAGTGGCAAATGCAGCAAGAACTGAGTACTTTTTTCCCGTTTTTTGCCCCTTAATTTTAACAAATTTTTTCCTGTTTCTGGAGGACTGCAAACCGCAACAGGATTCAGGATGTGAATATTCAGCTTTTCACCCTGCATCTTTATATATAGTTTATATGGATTTACAGTGCTAGGTGTTGAAAGCTTGTCTTGATAGAAGTTGCCAGTGGTTTTAAGGCTTCTTCCTTACAAACTCTGAAAAAAGAACATAGTATAGGGCCTGATTTCTTAATCACAAAGAAGAAAATCCTCCTTGAGAGCAGTTTGGGGAAAATGGGGCCTCATTTTTCAGGGTTTAATTTTTCTGAAAAATATATTTGAAATAAAACTATTATAGAAAGGTCTAGATGATGTCCCTAAACTTTAAATATCAGTTTTAAGCATAATCATCTACTCGAGGTATACAGCAAAAAAGTTTTATTCCCATGCTGTCCAATGCAGATGAACAGCTTTTGACTTTGCCTACTGTGTGCAAGGCCCTACCTAGGCTTTGAGGAAGGATCAGTTGATTTTCTCCCTCCCTCTCGTAAAGATAGAGTTGGTAACACCTCACCAAATTAAAATTGTTCATTTTCTGGAGGACTGCAAACCCCAGCGGGATTCAGGTATCTTTGGTTGCTCAGTTTCAGATGGTGTAACTTGGCTGCCTAGGTAGGACTAGACTTGTCTCTTGGAGTCCGCACACCCCATTGGGCTGCAGTGAAGGAGAAGGGGAAGGCTTTCAAAAAAGGCAGCCAGACACATCTTAGACATAGCTGCAAGGAAAGTCATAGATAAGGTACCTGGTTTTCCCTTACCAGCAGTCTCCATTAGGAACAAGTGCAGTATAATAGTACTGTGTGTGTTAGCACTGTGACCTCTCCTTTAACCCTCATGAGCACCAGCAATCAAGTTCCTATTTATTGAGCCTCCACTTTGTGGCAGGCTTGTGCTAGATGTGTTTCGTAAAGGATCTAGTCAAATTCTTACAAGGATGCTCATTCAGAAACAGGTTCAGATTAATTTGTCAAGACTGTACAGCAAGTAGGTTTCATGGCTGGGATTCAGTTTCATGACCTCCCTTACATACTGCGTGCCATTACTTCTTACCTCCGGGATATTTTTTCCCAGGTCACGTAGAGACTGAGGCGTTTTGAGGCTTGTACTTGAACCCAATTCATTGGACTACCAGTCTAGTGATTCCCTCCCAATCCCCTTCTACCATGATATGACACTACCTCCCCAGAAAGAATCTGTTCCCCTATGCTCTTAAGGCAGGCAGCATTTTTCCCTTCCTGCTCTTCGTGCTCCCTGTCCGAGACAACGTCATACAAAGTTCCTCTAAATCAGACAACAAAACATGAATTAGGTCTAAAATGAACCATGTTTCAGTGCTCAGATTTCTCAGGTCATATCTAATATTGTAGCTCCGTCCAACCCTGTTGGGTATTGTAATTCACTGAGTACTGTAGATGCTTTATTTTACAGGGTGTATTAAGAAGTCCTATAGCTCAGGGGTTTCAAGCCAGTAAGAGTCTACTCAGAAGACAAGGGCCCAGAGATAGGGTTATATTACAGACATCGTTAAGAAGAGTGCTCTCACCTCTGCTAGAGGGCTTCTTGAAGGTAGTTCGTGACGAGGAGGTAGTGAAGCCCTTGAGTTGATTAAATCCCTTAAGATGAGTTCTTGTTTGACTGTGGGCATCTAGGCCAAGCAAACTGGAAGGGCACAGATTTGTTTATTGCTACATGTGTGCTGCTCTAAGGGAGAGGGTCCCTGGTTTTCATCAGATTCTCCAAGGTCATGATCCCCCAAGTTATTAAGAACCATGGATTCTAGTCCAGCTCCCTCTTGAAACTGATGGAGAATCTGAGATGGCAGCATAGATCATGCAGGGACTTGACCATGATCAACACAACAGATCAGTTGCAGAGCCAAATCTGAAGCCAGTTCCCCTGACTCCCGGTATAGCTCACAGCAACAGCTCATCAAACATTTTGAGGGCTTCCCTGGTGGTGCAGAGGTTAAGAACCCGCCTGCCAATGCAGGGGCCACGGGTTCGAGCCCTGGTCCGGGAAGATCCCATATTTCATGAAGCAACTAAGCCCGTGCACTACAACTACTGAGCCTGCGCTCTGGAGCCCGCGAGCCACAACTACTGAGCCCGCGTGCCACAACTACTGAAGCCCGTGCGCCTAGAGCCCCTGCTCCGCAACAAGAGAAGCCACCGCAATGAGAAGCCCGGGCACCGCAACAAAGAGTAGCCCCTGCTCACCGCAACTAGAGAAAGACCGCGCACAGCAACGAAGACCCAATAGACCCAATGCAACTAAAAATAAATAATTAATTTAAAAAGAATGTATTAAAAATTTTTTGAGCACCTGCTGTATGCCAGACACTAGGATGGTGCTGGTGAAGAGGCAAAGATAAGTCATATGATGTAAAACCAGGCGTCAGCTATGACAGGACTTCTTCATCACATTTATGTTATGACCCAGGAAATATTTGTAGGGCACTCTGAGATAAACAGATGAGGCTGCCTGTGGCCAGAGGAGACTGTCTTGCCTGGCTACCCTAGTGGCCCCAAGGGCTCACCATTTAGCACACCTATAAACCATTCTTGACAGACAGGGAAGCTTTGAGCTACGACACCTCCATTGAGCCTGGCAAGTGCTCTCCTGCCCTCTAAGCTCTGCTTGCTCGATGCAGCTGCTCTACGCACCTCCCTGCCCACACCTCCTCCACATCTTTAGTCTCTTGCCACAACTGGAACGCTATTTCCCTGAGCACACCACCGTTCTTACACATTTCAATACCCTCTCCCCTTTCATCTCCCAGGTGTCCCTCCCCCAGAATTCCTCCTCCTTCCTCAACATTTTAACCCCATGATTATGTTTACCATGATCTAAACTCCAAATTCCTTCTCCACTCCACCTCACTACCCACTAAATGGTTAACCTTGGCAGCACCTAAAATTTCTCCACCTTCAAACCCTCCCCCTTTTCTGTTCTGACACCCTCATCCTGTTCTCAGATCCTTCCTTCAACCTGTCATCTCTTATTCTTGGCTCTTCTCCAGGGCCACCACTTCCCCCCCGCAGTCCTTAACTGTGGATGCTTCTAGGAATGGGTGCAATCCGCATTCTTTTGATTGTCCTTTGAGTAAACTTCTGTTTTGACAGGTTTCACACTATTCACTTACATTACTCGTTAGCCCTCTTTTTTGCTATTAGTCATCCCCACATTGACTAAAGATTTTAGCACCCGGTTTACGGTCTCCCACCTTCTCTACCTCTGAATTCCAATATCTGATTTTTCTAGCTTCTCACTTCCACTTCAGCTACCATATTCCATGGCTCTGTCCTGGAGTTTATTGTCTCCTAGTACTGTTTAACTTATGAACTTCAGTTTGCCACCCTAACACAGGGCTCTCACAACCCTGTTCACACTACATTGGTCTTCAATATTATAGAGACCTGCAGTTTTATGACTCGTACATCAGCCTCTACCCAGTCTGCACCAGAGCTATATTCTCACAGCACTCTCAATTTCTTTTTGGCAATGAATCCCAAGCCCTGGGCAAATGCTACAATCCATATTCTCTGCTTCTGCAGCCAGGTGGCTGAGTTCTGCTAGAAAAAAGTGACCCATCCACACACTCAGAAGACACCTGCAACCAGGCCTTCCAAATTCAGGTTCCTCTCCCAAATTTTCTTCACTCTTTTTTGGTCCAGTCAGTGCTTGATAAGTCCAGAGCCTCGAAAATATAGGTGAAGAGAGCTAGGCTCTCGGTTCTTCCCACGTCCAGCTACCTCCTCCACTTTCATTCACTGCTCTTACCTAGTCTCGACCCCTCCCTCTCCCTGGCCCCCATGACTCTCGCGAGACTTGGGGACCTCCGTTACGCACTGCCCAAGTTGACCGGCGCACTTCTCGCGAGGCTGAGGCAGGGCTGGGCCCGACATGGCGGAAGGTAGGTTTTTTGTGGAGCAGCGCGGGAAGGCGCGGAGCTGTGGGGGCGCTGCTGGCTGGGCGAGGCAGCCCTGAGAGGGAATGGCCGGGCGTGTTCGCTTGGGGCACAGCGGGTCTCGCGAGCCTTCCTCTCCAGCCTCTGCCGGGCGCCTCGGGCCGGGGTACTGAGCGCTATTCCTATGGCAACGCCCCTCCCGGCGTCTCCGACCCCGCGGGACCTTGGCAGGGTGCCGGGCCGGTCGCGAGGTCCCGTGCCGGCACTAAGTGCAGCCTCGGGGATCCCGAGGGCCGCCGGGGAGGCTCCTTTGATTACCGGCGGTGCTGGGACGGCGGGGGACGCAACCCTTCTCCTTAGGAAATCGAAACTGCTGTCCTGGCAGGTCCCGCATCCGGAAGGGGTACATCCCTCCCCTGCGAAAGAGCTTAGGACTCTTCCCAGGGTGAGGGGTGGGGGTGAGCCAGGGCTGTCACGGGCCAACGAGCCAAACAGGAGGGGGCTGTAGGCTCTGGGCTCCCCAGCAGCCTCGGGATTCGGGGCGGCTGGGATTCTTTCCCCAGGTTGAGAGATGTGGACGGGAGGAGGGGGTTTGCTTGGTAGGGGAGTTGGCCAAGGTCACGCTGCTCCTAAGAGATGTGCTAAACCAGACCTCGACTCCTTTGCCTCTCAGTCCTGTCTTTACCCGCTTTTGTGGCACTTTCTTTGTGCCCCTGCAGGTGAAGGCAATTTGGCCTCTCGGATTGAGCCTCCCTTAACGTAGCAATATTAGAAGCCTTCATTGTCAAAGCCTTGTTGTACAGGTGGCGGGAAAGGAGACCCAGAGATACGAGTTACCTGCCAGGGACCCTAAAGTGACGCTGTCGGACCTGGCTAGTGTGCTTCTCCTGTTCACCCCATTACTGGAGGAAAATACTCCTTATTTGACTTAATGTTTATTGAGTGACTGCAGTGTGCTGGTCCTCCACCTGTCCGATTGGTTTTGAGCTAAGCTTTGTCGGAACCTACCTTTACTTGGATCTTACTTTTGGGTAGCACCTGACAGTTTGCAGGCTTTTCTCATTTGGATTAGACTTGGCAACAACCTTGTGAAGGAGGTCTGACATGGGTGTTACTTGCACTTTATAGATAAAGGAATTGAGGCCAGAGTTCTAGAGATATCCGGGGCAGGCACCCACTTTTTGTCTGCTCTTTCTACCATGTTAGACCCCCTGAGGGGGAAACGTCAGATAAATATTGTATGAAAGCAGAGGAGGATTAAAAGGAACAGAAGAAAGCTGAGGCATCCCCTGAAGCTAGTTTTTGGATGAGTCACAGAATGTTGTTTAAGATTTTTTAATACAGTGGGCAGCCAGCGAAATGGAGCTTGTTGCCCTGAGCAGTGAGTTGGGGTGGAAAGGTTCAGGAAGGCTTTATGTCAGGTGACGGGGACTCCATCGCTTTTACAGCAGTTAGGGAAGTTAAGGAATGTTTTGGGAATACGTTACCAAGATTGAAATTGTAGAAGGCAGTTGGTTTTTCATTCAGCAGTTTTACTGAGCACCTGCTGTGCCTCGCAGTCCGGTTCCAGCCTGAAGAGCTCCTACTGGCTGAGTATGCTGATTGTTATCCTGCAACTGCCTTGAGATTTGTGTTAGGATAACCTTGAGAGACATGCAGCTGGTGGAGAACACACCTTAAAACATCCTTTCAGGGTTAAATTGGCAAGAGAGTACAGATAGGTAAGCATAGTCAGAAGGTTCTGACTCGACGGTTTTTTTTTTTTAATTTATTTATTTTATTATTTTATTTATTTATTTTTCGGCTGCGTTGGGTCTTCGTTGCTGCGCGCGGGCTTTTCTCCGGTTGCGGCGAGCGGGGGCCACTCCCCGCCGCGGTGCGCAGGCTTCTCATTGCGGTGGCCTCTCTCGTTGTGGAGCGGAGCATGGGCTCTAGGCACGCGGGCTTCGGCAGTTGTGGCACACGGGCTCCGTAGTTGTGGCGCACGGTCCCAGCTGCTCCGCGGCATGTGGGATCCTCCCGGACCAGGGCTCAAACGCGTGCCCCCGGCACTGGCAGGCAGACTCCCAACCACTGCGCCACCTGGGAAGCCCTCGACAGTTTTTATTTTACTTTTTTTGTGTGTGTTCCAATTTCCTAGCCTGTGTTCTGACTTAAGCTTTTTGGAAACAGTGTCACAGACTTTGGGAAGAATTGAGTGGAGCATCCTAGTCCAGTTACCTCGTTAAACTGCAACTGCTTGTTATGCGCAGGAAGGCAAGGTTATCTAAACAGTGTTTTGCGCGGGGGTGTTAACGCGGCATGTACTCTAATCAGAATTTATCGGAGCTGGCTATGCTTGTTCAGAAATACTCATTTAAATATAAACAAATAGCAGAAATCTGTGTCATGTAACAGTTGGATGATCTGTAAGCAAGCTCTGTGGGAATTTCCCTGATAATGGTCTTCGTTAGGTGGTGTGAGTGTGAGCATGTGGGAAATTGCGCTTAGGAATAGTAAATAGAACCTGCAGGGGCTGAGTTATACAGTAACTTCTTAATGCGACTCGTTTAGAAACCAAGCTTCTTTCTTTCCATGCATCCATGGGTATTGGTTTGACCATATATATTTAGCTAAAGTCTGTCCTAAAATTAGTGGCCATTTCCACTCTACATCGCTGTAGCTATCCTTCATCTAAGCTTCCTTCATCACTCGAACAAGTCCCTCCAACTTGGTCTTCCCGCTTTTACTTTTTCTCCTTGATTTTGTTTCCCCACAGCCTGTTTTTACAGTTTCCAGTGTTCCTTTTAAAGCATAAATCAGATCATGTCTCTCCCACTCTTCGCAATACACCTACCCTTCCACATGCTCTCCCCACTCTCTGTGGCTCTCCATGATCTTATATATATTTTATAATTTATATATTTTATATCTTATATATATTTGGAATATATTTTTCCAGAGCCTTCCAGTGACCTTTACAGGCCAACAGGATCTGGCCGCTGGTTAACACTGATACTTTATTTCTTCTCCTTCACAGAGCTCTTGCACACTAACTTCCATGCTATTCTTTGTATTGTACATTCCCAACACACCTCTATATCTTTGTCTTGCAGTTTCCTTGGCCTCGAACAGTCTTTCTCAGTTTCTCCACACAGCTAATCAACTTTTATTCACTCAGGTGTCTCACCTCTTCAGAGATCGTCCCTAGGTTTTGTTTGTTTTTTAATTCCCTTACTGGAATATAACCCCCATGAGGGCAGAGACTTTTCCTGTTTTGTTCACTGCTGTATCTTCCAACTTAGAATTGTGCCTATGGTTGAAGGAGTGGATGAATTATTGAGCATCATTTAGCAGACATCAAGAAAAGTTGCCAGGAATTGCCTGGCGGTCCAGTGGTTAGGACTCCTCGCTTTCACTGCGGAGGGCACAGGTTCAATCCCTGGTCGGGGAACTAAGATCCCTCAAGCGGTGTGGCCAAAATAAATAAATAAATAAATTAAATTAAATTAAATTAAAAAAAAAAGAAAGAAAGTTGCCTGGATACATCCTTAGTCTCTTGTCAAGTAAGCTGGCTGGTCCAGCTTTTAATGTGCTCTGAATAACATCAGCCTGCTGGGAGCTGCCTAACCTACTTTTCATCCAGCCCAGTTCAGTCTTAGCAATTTAAGCATGCTTAAGAGCTCAGTCTCTGCAGGCAGACATGGGTTTGAATCCTAGTTTTACTAAGCTGTGATCACAGGTAAGCCAATTAATTGCTCTCAGTCTCAGTTTCCTCAGCTTTGAAAGGGGGATAGTCTCTATCTCAAAAGAAATAGTGTATCGTGCAGTCTACCTGCCATGCAGTCTTTCTCTTCGTCTCTCTTTTTTTAAAAAAATTATTATTTATTTATTTGGCTGCACCAGGTCTTAGTTTTGGCATGTGGGATTTTTTTTTTTTTTGAGTTATTTTTATTTATTTATTTTTGGCTGCATTGGGTCTTCATTGCTGTGCGGGCTTTCTCTAGTTGCGGTGAGCGGGCTTCTCATTGCGGTGGCTTCTCTTGTTGCAGAGCACGGGCTCTAGGGTGCAGGCTCAGTAGTTGTGGCTCACCGGCTCTAGAGCGCAGGTTCAGTAGTTGTGGCGCACGGGCTTAGTTGCTCCGCAGCATGGGATCTTCCTGGACCAGGGCTCGAACCCGTGTTCCCTGCCTTGGCAGGCGGATTCTTAACCACTACAGCACCAGGGAAGCCCCATGCGGGAGTTTTTAGCTGCAGCATGCGGAATCTATTTCCCTGACCAGGGATCGAACCCGGGCCCCCTGCATTGGGAGCGTGGAGTATTAGCCACTGAACCACCAGGGAAGTCCCCTCTCTTAGTCTCCTCTTAAACCACTCTCCCCTCAATAAAATAAAAGTGAAAATTGGAAAAAAATGTAAGTGACTTGTTAAACGGAAAAATGATCATGGACTTTTATAAGCTTACTGGAATTTGGTCAGGAAAATACTTCTGACAACAATTCAAGTAACAAGGTGAAGACATTCTGTATTCTGGACAATACAGTATACAGTATTGTAATACAGTATATTATACAGTATGTATACAGTATACAGTAATGTATACAGTAGCCATTAGCTACATATGGCTTCTTAAATTTAATTAAAATTAAATAAAATTTAAAATTCAGTTCCTTAGTCATGCTAGCCTCATTCCAGGTGTTCAATAACCGTGTGGTTAGCGGCTCCCATATTAGCAGACAGCACAGATGAATAGAACACTTGCATCATTCCAGAAGGTGCTGTTGGACAGCAGTGTTCCAGAAAATGCTTGGTATAGGCTGGTAGAAACAGGGAAAGGAGAAATTTTGCTCCTTCCGGTTTGGAAGTTTATCTCCATTTATTATTTTATTCATTCATCAGATGTCCCAGTCTGTTCATAATTATGTATTGTCTGGTGACCCCTCAAGCAGTATCTCTATATACCATTCCTTTCTTTTCTCTATCTTCCCTTTCTTTCGTTTCTGTCACCAGCAGAGGCTGTTAGCTTTCTCCTTGAGGATATATATATTTTTTTAAAACAAAGAAACAAAGTTTATCCAGTCACTGCAGTGACCGTGGATGTGCCAGAGTAGAGCTACTGAATCATGCTGAGATATGTGGGGTTCAGTCACCGGCAAGGTGAGTTGCTGTAGTTGAGACATTATCATGATTTACAGACATGCCCAACAAAATGAGAAACTATGTCCTCAGGCTCTCTTGTTAAATCTGAGTAGGCCAGGGACCTACAGTATTTATTGAACTCCACCTACTAAGGCACTGTAGGGTGGAGGGTGTGATGAGCATGGAGTGGGGGTGGAGGGAGAGGTAGTGGGTGGTTAAAAAAAGAAGAGCCAGACCTAGAGCCTATTCACAGGGAACACTGCAGTCCAGGAGGGGAGACGAAAGCATGTGTGTTAGAAACTGCGTTGTAGGGACTTCCCTGGTGGCGCAGTGGTTAAGAATCTGCCTGCCATTGCAGGGGACACGGGTTCGAGCCCTGGTCCGGGAAGATCCCACATACCGTGGGGCAACTAGGCCCGTGCTCCACAACTACTGAGCCTGTGCTCTAGAGCCCACGAGCCACGACTACTGAGCCCGTGCTCCACAACTACTGAACCTGCACTCTAGAGCCGGTGAGCCACAACTACTGAGCCTGCACCCTAGAGCCCGTGCTCCGCAACAAGAGAAGCCACTGCAATGAGAAGCCCGCGCACCGCAATGAAGAGTAGCCCCCGCTCACCGCAACTAGAGAAAGCTCGCGCGCAGCAACGAAGACCCAACACAGCCAAAAACAAATTAATTTAGAAAAAAAGAAAAAGAAACTGCCTTGTAGGGTGGAAGGTGAAAAATGCCTAGGAGTTACTTTGAGAATTCAGAGTAGGAAGAGATGTTTTAGGGAAGTGGGGAGTATGCTTTGGGTGTCAGGGGAGGCCTTTGCTGCAGGAGATAAGCTGGGCTTATCTGGGCTGGACTTCAGAAAAATAGGCCGCTTTTGGACATGGGGAGATGTGGGTGGGAAGAGGTCACTATTCTCGGTGGAAGAAATATCAATAGCAGGATGTGAGGTTGGAAAAGTATGTTAAGGGCTAGATTATGAAGGGATTGGTTAAGCATTTGCATTTTGCTCTGTGGGCCCTGGGGTGAGGCTACTGAAAGGTATCAGCCAAGGTGGCGACGTGACTAGAATTGTCTGAGGCCTGTTGAAAAGGCTATATAATGTAGAGGATGGATTTGGGAGGGAGCGAGGGAGGGAGGCTGGAGTGGGTGCCGTAGCAATTGAAGATGAGTCCTTGGGTAAGGGGCATTGGGGTTGGTGAGGACTGCTGTGAGAGATACTCACTATAGACAGCATAAAAGACAGGACTCTGGAAACCTGTTTGCATGCTGACAAGAGGGCGATATCAAAGATGACTCAAGCGTTCTAGGCCTGGGTGACTCAGATAATGGCTGGGCTGTTAACAGGAAGAAGAGGAACAGATTTGAGAACAAATATCTGGACCTCAGGTGTGGACAGATTTTGCCATGCCCAATATACCTTTAGGTGGTTATGTCTTAGCAGGCAGTTGAAAGCATTTCCAGTCAGACTGGCGTTTGTGTGAAAATTAGCTAGTGAGCTAATATTTGTTGAGTATCTCCTGTGAAGCCAGCCCTATCTGTGATCAGTGCTACACAGAGTGAGGTTTTTTCTTTTTTTTAATGCTGTGCTTTTTAAAAACAATTTATTTAGGCTGCACCGGGTCTTAGTTGTGGCATGCGGACTTCTTAGTTGTGGCATGCGGACTTCTTAGTTGTGGCATGTGAACTTTTAGTTGCGGCCTTCATGCAGGATCTAGTTCCCTGGCCAAGGATCAAACCTGGGCCCCCTGCACTGGGAGTGCGCAGTCTTACCCACTGGACCACGAAGGGAAGTCCCCAGAGTGAGGTCTTGAAAAACATATTAAGTCACGCCACTGACTTGCAGACAAGTCTTAACAGAGTTGAATCACAATCAGGAAAAATGTATTTCATTTCTATTAAGTACAAGCAACTATTGCTAGGGATGACAAAGTGAGCAACACACAGTTGCAGCCTTAATGGAAGTGGAACCGAGAGGGGAAGGCAAAGTTTCTCATAAAAGCATGCATATTGTGCTTTATAGTTTACTAACTTTTCTCTTTTGCATTGATGCTTAGTGGCGCTACCGTCCAGCCGAACTCAAGTCCGTAACCTAGTAATCATCCCTGACTTCCCCCTAAGCCTGTAGTCAGTCACCAAATCCCGTGACTCCTATAAAGCTCTCGCATACGTTCTTTCCTTTCTGCTGTCATTCTGGTAGTTCATGCTAGTGGTTCTCAACCTGGAGAACCCTGCATATTAGAATCACCTGGGGAGTTTTTAAAAACTCAGATTTTTGCATCACTCAGCTTCAGCGAAGATCAGTATATCCCACAAAACATTTTTTTCAAACTGAGCCAATATTGAATAAAAGAGGGCTTTACTGGATCATTTTTTTTTTTTTTTTTTATAAATCAGTTTATTAATTGTCACAATGGTATAATGCAGTATTTTTTTTTTCCATTTTTTAAATTAATTAATTTATTTATTTATGGCTGTGTTGGGTCTTCGTTTCTGTGCGACGGCTTTCTCCAGTTACGGCAAGTGGGGGCCACTCTTCATCTTCATCGCGGTGCGCGGGCCTCTCACTATTGCGGCCTCTCCTGCTGCGGAGCACAAGCTCCAGACGCGCAGGCTCAGTAATTGTGGCTCACGGGCTTAGCTGCTCCGCGGCATGTGGGATCTTCCCAGACCAGGGCTCGAACCCGTGTCCCCTGCATTGGCAGGCAGACTCTCAACCACTGCGCCACCTGGGAAGCCCTGGATCATTTTTTTAAACAAATATAACTATGTGCATATACACACATATACATAAATAAAATAAGGTCATCTTTCCTAACTAAGAAGTCCTGAGTAATTGGTTTTATTTGTAAACTGGGGTAAAAGGATTTTTTAAAGCAAACTTTTGTTAAATAATGGCTTTTGGACTTTGTCAATGCATTTGAGTTATGACAGAATTGCTAGACTTCAAAGTGTGAAAAGTCAAAATGTGAAATGTCTCTTAACACCATTATGTTTTTAGTAATATCCAAACTTTGTGTGAACTGGGAGGGTACAGACTGGCAGGGGTATCTTACTATTCCTTTGTAATCTCCTCCTGATGGTATTCCTGTCTTCTTTCCCCTTCCCTTCCTCTTTTTTTTTTTTTTGGCCTAGCTGTGCAGTTTGCGGGATCTCAGTTCCCTGACCAGGGATTGAACCCTTGCCACGGCAGTGAAAGCCCAGAATCCTAACCACTAGGCCACCAGGAATTCCTTCCCTTCCTTTTTTCATTAGGGTATTTTGTGAACTTGAATTCTCAACAGTAAATATATCCACTTATTTCTTATTCTCCATTACACAATTTTCCCATAGTTAGCACTCTTGGTTAGTGAATATTCAGTAATCCCAGTGAAAGAAAAATTACATCTTTAGTATGACAGGTTTAGGAAAGTAGTAGTGGTTGTAATTCATCACCTGTGAGGAGCTTATCTTTTCTGATGCCAACAAAGAAGATAGTATTTTCTGGGGCTTTTGATACATGCTTTAATGAAATATTGTTATGTGGAAGACTCTAATATATGTCTGAAACAAAAATTATTCTTGTAGTTCTCAAAATGAGATGTTATCACAGCTTTTACGATATTTTTCTTTTATCTAATGGACATAGTTAAAGCAGAGTAGGGAGAAAGTCAGTAATTAAAGGATTATACAAAGAACACTAATTCACTGCTAAAATTGGGACTAGAAAGTAAGAACTATAGAAGTGTAGAGAAAGGAAATATCAGGGTTTTGTTAATCTAAAAAGATTTAATGAATACAGTGTGGGTTAGTATTGGAGTAGGCAGAGGGGAGTAGAAATCACATTTAAGGTAGGGAATGGAAAGAGCATTTAATTTCTAAATCAGTGAATTAATAATAAATACGTGTTTGATGTCCTGACATTAGAGCTGAAAATAGGTAGCATGGTACAGTGGGATGAGCATGGGCTTTGGCTTAAGATCTTAAATCATGATATAGAACATTTTTATAATCTTAAAAAATTTCCTTGAACTCCTTTGCATTCATTCAATCCCATTCCCTTGACCTCTGGCAACCACTGATCTGCTTTCTACCACAAAGCCTAAACTATTTACTATCTGGCCCTTCACAGAAAAAGTTTGCCAACTCCTGACCTAGAAGGAAGAGTCTTATAAGGATCATTGTTGGTTCCTTTTCTGACTGTCCCATGAGTTACTGATTAAAAAAAAAAAAATATATATATATATATATATTGCAGTTGATGTTGGTCTCTTTTTTAGGCTATTCATAGTGAATGTAGATTTTTTTTGTCTCAAGCATCTTTGGTTAGGTCAAGAGTGATGAATTACAGAGAGCTCATCAAAATGTCTCGCCTCCAACTGCATTGGTGAAGAGCAAATGGGTATTGTTTGGAAAGAAACATGATTAAATTATAGTGCAAGTGCTGACATTCTTCACCGATACTTAGCATAGCTCTTTCGGCAAAACTGTAGGTTTATCTATTATTTAAATTTCTAGTCTTATTTTTCAAAAGGAAAGTTGGAGGAAGAGAAAGAAGA
This sequence comes from Balaenoptera physalus, assembly GCF_965194825.1. Classification (NCBI taxonomy): domain Eukaryota; kingdom Metazoa; phylum Chordata; class Mammalia; order Artiodactyla; family Balaenopteridae; genus Balaenoptera; species Balaenoptera physalus. The sequence continues at coordinate 53,243,483 of NC_138901.1, read as the reverse complement.
AGCCACAGCTGAAAACTAGTCACTTGATAAAGAAGTGGTAGTAAACCTTTAAACTAGACACTGTTCTAAATAATTTAATCTATCTTAACTCAATTACTCCTCGACAGCACTCTGAGACACCATTATTATTGCCACTTTCCACCTGTGAAAATCGAAGCACGGAGAGGAGTAAGTGACTTGCCAAGGTCACACAGCTAGTAATGGGCAGGCCAGGGTTTCAGCCCAGTCAAGTGAGGCTCCAGAGTACACTCTTTTTTTTTTTTTTTTTTGGGCCGCTCAGCATGTGGGATCTTAGTTCCCCGACCAGGGATCGAACCCGTGTCCCCTGCAGTGGAAGCACGGATTCTTAACCATCGGACCACCAGAGAAGTCCCAGAGTACACTCTCTTAAGGGCTGTATCATGTTGCCTTTCTAAGAATTGTAAAAATTAACATTTATTGACCACTTACTGCAAGGCAGGTTATCTTCTAAGGTCTTTGTATGTATTAGCATGTTTAATGTTTACAACGTACTTAACATATGAGGAGAAGGAGGCCTTTGCCTAGAGTGTCGCAACTAGAAAGTGCTGGGGCTGGGATCTGACCCCAGTCAGTCTACCTCCAGAGCCTGTGCTCCTCACCACTGTGCTGTGCTGTAGATTCTCTCTCCATTATTGCTCAGAATGGTAATTGTATACTTTTTCCTATAAGAACTCGACAGCTTGGTGGTACTCAAGGACACATTTGTATTGCCATTTGCAAGCAGACACATTGCCCACAGAATGATATCTCAGCCTTGGGTGCTGTCTCCATTATACTATGAAATGGTGTGGCAGTTGCAATACCACTGGTAGGTGCACCTGGGATCAGGGTTTCCTCCTACAGAAGATGCTAGGCGGGGAGCATCTCTGATTTCATGACTGAGAGCCCTATATCCTAAAGCCCTCCTTTCATCTTGCCTCTTCTCTTTGTAATTTATATAACCTTTGTAATTTATGTCTCGTGTTGTTAGGGAACTGTTGACCGAAACAACAGTGTCAGGGTCGAGGTTGCAGGTAGAAATTCGTGTCAGTAATTCTGGAGAGAGACTAGGGTTATTGCTGTAGATTTTGGATTTACATGTGTATAACTGATATCCAAAGAAATTTACAAGGATTCCTTGAGAAGGTGTTTCAAACAGAACTTTTATGATCTTTTCTTTAAGGGTTAAAGGAGTTGGTAATTTTCTACTCTTGAAGGCAAATGTCCTCATAATTCCCCCACATGAATCAGTATCCAGATTCTTTGTGACTATTAGCTTTGTTCTTTTCCCTCCTGTTTGTGAGTTCCTGTAGATACTACTTTGATTCTATATTTGGTACTCCTTTGGTGCTATCAATACATTATTTGTTTGGAAGAGGTGCAAATTAGACTGCCCTTTTAAAAAACTCTTAAAGAGGCAACTGCTGATGTACCATAATGCTTAGTTCATAGCAGGTGCTTCATAAATACTTACAGAATGATAGTTTAAGTGAAGTGGAAATACAGAGTATTTACGGATGCTGTAGTCTTGATGGATTGGAGCTCTTGAGCAAAAGGTTGGCTAGAATATGGCGTGATTGAAACCAAGGTTAAAGGATCCAGTTTTCTTCAGGGAAGAAAAATCTGCAGTCGACAGTCACAGGCTATACCCTGTGAAAACTTGGAAGCTATCTCTTGGGCAAGTGGGATGTGACTATAGCCACTAGTTTGAACTAGCAAGATAAGGTGTCCTCTGGCCATCCATTTAGTTGACTTAGGGAGAGGCAGGTGAGTGGTGCCAGTGACTTTTATGGAGGACAAGACTAGGTCTTGCCTTCTAATTATTTGTATTTCTCCTAGAGCCTAGTATTATGCCTGTTGCACAAACCCATTGACTGATACTAGTTTAAAAGGAAAATCTGACCAAGAAAACAAAAGACTGAAGCCTTTTGCTTACATTTTCTGGACCCAGTATGCTACAAACAGAGGCTTTATTTAAATCTTCTGGAGTACAGCATCACTTGTCTGGAGTGTCTTTCCTTGTGCTGGCTTAAGCCAGGTGGTCTTTCTCCGTGCTCTGTTTGCAGCCCCTGTCAGAGTGCTGTCAGGTTTTACTGATTTGTCTTCTTTAATTGCCCATCTTCTCTATTACCCTGTAACTTTGTAAAAAAACATGTGCCAAGATGGTTTTCTTTACTTTGACACTGGCACTGCATAGGTGCTTAATAAATTTTTAATGAATGACTAGGTTATACAGTTGTCTTCCTAAGAGATGAAAACCTTTGAACAAGTCAATGAATGAACAGAAAAATTGCAGTTCAGTCGGTCTTCTATCTAAACAGTAGTATTCCCAGAGCAGTCTGTGTGTGACTTGGGGAGGCACGCGCTGGGGGCTGAACTTTTTCCCCAGGCTAGTCATCCCCATACCTGGGGTTGTCTTAAAAGTACTGTGTATTTCCTGTGACCCCACTCCCGATCTACTGAATTTGGGTGCGCTCTCTCTCTTTAGTTCAAACTGCCTAAGTGATTCTTACGCAGCCAGTTTGGGAGTAGTGTCATCAAGCACGGTCTGAGGCAAGAGGTGGGTAGGCTGCTGGTCGTGGGCCTGTCCCCTTCTGCTCCTCAGTTCACTGTCTGGGAATTGAACCAAAAGAGATGATCTTTAGGTTCCTTCCCTTCCTAAAGTTTTGTGATATATAAAAACCCTTACACTTGGGTATGAGAAAATTATTTATTTTTCCTCATACTTGTAACTGTTTTCCATAATCTTTAAAATTTGTGTAAAATAGTATATTTGCTTTGTAAGTGCACGTAGATTTAAAATTCAAATAATGTTACAAGACTTACAACAAAAAATAAATTTGCTACCCCTCAGACCCACTCCGCAGACCACTTTCCACTCTTCTCTGTTTACCTCTAAGTGATAATACTGCCATTTCTAGATTGATCAATTATAGACATTGACTGACTTTCCTATGGTAGATTAGGAGTTGCCTCTTTGAGAGCTTTTTTTAAGGTGCAGCCTAACTTACACCTCTTTCAAATGAATAGTAGTGATGATTTTTTAAAGCATGTTAGGCTTTACTTTTTGGTTCGGGAATTGTCAGTGCAGACTTGCTATACGAGGTGATGCAGTACTTAAAGTAGCTCGTTCAGTAGTTAGCGGTGTTTCCATTTCTGTTTTTACTTTTGTTCATCACCTCATCCTTCTGCTAATGTCCTGTTGATTTGCCATGATTTTAATTGATCAATCTTAATTCCTAAGTCAATAAAACATTTGAAACTCATTCTGCTTTTCATGACTCAAAAAAAATGTTGTGTAAACAGTTATAATAGTTTAAACTATTTATCCAATAATTATGTAATTGTGAAATGCAGAGAGGAGGGTGGAGGCAATGCTGACAGTTTTGAGTGCGTGTGCAAGTTACAGTAGTTTCATTGAATTTTTACTACAGCACTGAGTAGTAGATTCCTGGCCGCCCCCCATTTTACATATAAAGAAACTGAAGCTCAGAGAATTGAATTGCCCATGGTCCCCATAGCTAGTTACTAAAAGGATTTAGATCCCCATCGCTTGGACTCCAGAATCCACTACAGGTGTATATGAATTTTTTAAAACTGTTTAATTGAAGCATAAGATACATGCAAAGAGCAAAGCATTAGTATAGAGCTCAATGAATTACCAAAATAAAACATGAATGTAACCATTACTAAGTTAAACAACAACAAAAAAGGATGTTACCAGCATCCCAGAGGGCACCCCTCATGTGCCCTCCCAATTACCACTCTCCTGCTATTCCTCCAAAGATAACCATTATCGTGACACCATAGATTCATTTTGCTACTAGTGTTAGCAGTTTTGGGACATAATTTGAAGCTACTCCTAATTCATATGTCCTTTTACATTTTCCGTTACCACATCTAGAAAATGAGTGCCAGTTTTTCTTTAAAGAGGCCCATCAACTCCATTTCTTTCTCTACAGGAAGAAAAAAAGTATAAATTTTGTACAGTCACATGAATTTATTGCTTTGTGTTAAATGTGTCCCCGTTTTAGGTAAATAATTGCAGTTTCTTGGCTCTTTAGTCCGAGTAACTATGAAGAACTCTTTAAAACCGGTGATTTGTCACACCGGAATAGAAGTGTAGACCTGAGTCCTACTGAAGGGGTTTTGTGTAAATGTAAATGCTAAGATTTGAAAAATATTGCAATAGGATCATTGTAAGTACTGTTTTCCTTTAGCCAGTGTTTTTTAAAACAATATTTGGTTTAATGGTTAGTAGGCCAAATAATTGCAGTATTTTGAAAAAATAATAGTTTTAGGAATTCTCATCTGATATGTAACTCATGAGCAGTGATCATTTTAGCAGTTGTAAGCAAATTTTCATCTTGCAAGTGCCTTCTCCTTTATTTTCCCAACAATACTGATTTATACCTGAGATAGCCAGGTTTTTGACTCCAGGCATTTATTTAATGTGGATTCTCTAGATGAAGGGGGAAAAGTTCCCTACTGTATATATGAAGAAGATAGTCTATTAGTATTTAAGTATTTAAATGCATTTCTCTTTAAATATTTGTTTATAATTATGAAAAGAGAACACATTTGTTGTAGAATACCTGAAATGTGCAGGAAAGCGCAAAGAAGAGAAAAATCTGCTGATATTTTGTGGTATTTGTCTTTTTATTCCTCATATATGTGAATGTTTTTAATAAAACTGGACTTTTAAAATATGTTGTTTCACAGCCTCCTTTTTTCTGTTAATAATATTTATCACTTGAAAATGCATGTTTAGTATTACATATTTCTTTGAAAACATTAATAGTTGCATAATAACTTCAAACTCATGTGTCACTTTATTTAACCATTCCTTTGTTTTTTAAGTGGGAAGGTCAGTTTTTGAGTTGGGGTAGGGTTAGAGTCAGGTGAGTGAACGGGAGACATCCAGGATCCCTCCCACATTTCTTCTTCAGGTAACTAGGATAGATGCTGGTGTCATTTATTAATATAGGGACCATACAAAGGAAGAGCAAATTTGCTGGAAGCTTTGTTTTGGGGATAGAGAATTTGACGTGCCTGTGGGCCGCTAGGGAGAAATGTCTGTCGGGCAGATGGATAGTTGAAGCTAAGAAGAGAGATCTGCACTAGAGAGATGGATCTACGGATCACTGGCACTAGATTTTGGTATCAACCACAGACCAAAGATCTGCTGCCTTGGGAGATCACACAGTGGAGAAGAGGGCCAAGGATAGACCCCCTGGGGAGTGTCAGTGGTCAAGTGTTGGGAGGGATGCAGAGAAGCATGTGAAAGAGACAGAGCACCAGAATTGGAGAGAAGGTGGCATTGTGGTTGCTGAAAGAAGAGAAGAAAAAAGGGATGGACAGTAGTGTCCTGAGTCATGTTACAGAGGTGTGGGAGGAGACCCACTGGCAAGTGTCTGTTGGGTTTGGCAATTAGAAGGTCATCAGTGAGAGGAGTTTCAAGGGAGTGGTGGGGACAGAAGGAGGGAGTGGCAGGGGAATAGTGGGTGAGGAAATGTGTGTGGTAGATAGAGCTGGAAGGGCAGAGGTGGGTCAGATGTGTGGAAGGAGAGTTTTGTTTTTGCTAGGTACGGACCTGGACAGCTTTATGTGCTGATGAGAAGGACCCAGCTGAAAGAGATTGAAGTTGCTGGAGGAGGCGGGGTTGATGATCAAGCGGAGGACCAGGGGAGAGTGATGGGTTTGGAGCAGAGATGGAGGGATTAATCTTGGATAGGAGGGAGATGGTCTCCCCGAGAAAGCCTGGGGTAGATGGGAGTAGTTGCTGGCCCGGTGGGGGTCGGTGGCAGTAGCTCAGTTTTCTCAAGACATTGGCCAAGAATGAGGCAGATGGGGTGGGAGATGGGCTTGAGGGCAGTGTCAAGATTTGGAATATCTGTGGTGGGGAGTAGGGGGTGGATGGACCGCAGCCCAGAGAATGACCATAGCAGCACGGTGGTTCCCTAGATACGATGATTTATGCATGGTTGCATGAATCCCCAAGACTCCAGGTGAAGGAAGAGAGAAGTCTCCTGACTGCTTGCCTCCTCAGGGGAGTCTCCCCTGATGTCCCAAGTTAAATTTCTTTAGTATAGGTTCTCATAGCTCTGTTCTGTTCTTCTAGTACTCATTAGAGTTGTAGTTTTGCATTTGGTTGTTGCAGCTGTTATTTTAATTATAAAAATTTACTTTCCCTGGTAACTAAAAGCTCTGAGGAAAGATATGTCTGATTTTGCTTACCACTGTAGTGTCTGGCACCTCATAGCTACTCGGTAAATGTTTGTTGAATTTAATGAATCAAATACAGTGGTTCTCAACCTTTTAAATCTGCCCCAGCACACCTGTGGAATATTACTTGCTTCCCTCTGAACCATTATTGACTGCCCTGAGGCTTCCTGAGGGAGGGCAGGTGTCAGGTAGTGTGGGGTAGTGGTTAATAGATCACAGGCCCTGGAATGAGAATGCCTGGGCTCATATCCCAGCCCCGCCTCTCACCAGCTTCATGACCTTGGGCAAATTCTTAATCTGTGGCCCAGTGTCCTCCTCTGAAAAGTGTGGCTAGTAATAGTACCTACCCCGTGGGGTTGTCATGAATCTTGCATGAGAGTTCACGGAAAGCTTGTAGAACAGCATGTGATATGTAGAAGTTACTTATTACTACTAGTGGTTTGAAAAAGCCTCCCAGGTAATTTTGATAATCATTCCTGAGACTCCATATATTAAATATTGATCTTCAGGGAAACTGGGAAGGAATCCCTGGACTGTGATGGCACCCTGAAACAAAACCATTCTTGATCTTTTAGGAGTATCAATAAGAAATAGGAATGTCACGTGACTACAGTTGACCCTTGAACAACTCCAGGGGCTAGGAACACCTACGTTCCGGCACGGTGGAAAATCTTCGTGTAATTTGTAGCCCTCCGTGACCTTGATTCCTCCATATCTTCGGATTCAGCCAACTGTGGATGGTGTAGTACTGTGTATATTTACTAATGAAACATATCTGTGTGTAAGTAGACCCACGCAGTTCAACCCCGTGTTCGAGGGTCAGCTGTCGTCATTTTGGTAGCCATCCTGGCTGCAGGATGAGGGATGAGTGGATGCTGTCTGCTTTACACCTGCTGTGGTAAACTTGATTCTTTGTCTCCCTTGCAGAGGAGGTGGCCAAGTTGGAGAAGCACTTGATGCTTCTCCGACAGGAGTATGTCAAGCTGCAGAAGAAATTGGCAGAGACAGAGAAGAGATGCACCCTTTTGGCTGCGCAAGCAAACAAGGAAAGCAGCAAAGAGTCCTTCATCAGCCGCCTGCTGACGATTGTGGCCGACCTCTACGAGCAGGAGCAGTATAGGTGAGCTCCTGGCCCTGGGCCAGTGTGGGGAAGCAAGCCCTTTGCTTTATTCCCAGGCCACATTGCAGCTTCTCCTCTCTTATTGACTTTCTTCCCAAGTTTATTTCTAATAGTTGACCAGCCGTTAGTCTCTGGAATGTAAGCCCCTTGAGGCAAGATTTGTTGTTTGCTGCTTATATTCAGTACAGAGTATAGGAGTGATGGTGATAGCATCGCTGGTATAGATAGGAATTAGCTTACAGGTCCAGGGATCCAGAGGGGAGAGGTCACCTTCTCTTGAGCTGCTCAAAGAGGGCATCTTGGAACTAGTGGGTAGTGTAGCGTGATGGTTGAGGGTAGACTTTGAGCCACACAGCCTGTGTTAGAAGCTCAGCTGGCCACTTACTATGTGACCTGGAGCTATATGACGTGCCTCAGGCTCCTAATCTGTAAAATGGGGATAATAATACGACTGTTTACCTTAGGGTTGTTGTGAGGATTAAATTAATAAAATACTGTTTAAGCACTTAGAACAACAGTCTAGCATAGAGTAAGTGCTCGGTTTTTAATTGTTATTAAAACAATATTGTTATTAAGTGAGTTTTGAGGTAAATGTTAAAGGCTGAGTAGGATTTAATAGATAAAGACAGTGATATTACTAGTAGAGGGAGTGGCTGAGAATAGGCTCAAACATGGGAAACATGTGGAGGATTTAGAGGACAGTGAGGGGCCCATTTTAGGGTACATGTCCATGTAGAGGAGCGCTGGGAGAGGTGGGTAAGGTAGGGTGGATTGGGGATGCCAAGGTGAGGAATTTGGACTTGATCCTCTAGGAAGTGTGGAGCAGTGTTTTTGAGTTATAGGACTATCATAATCAAAGTGGTGTTTTAGGCAGATTAGCCTGGTAACATCGTATAGATGAAATTACAAAGAGACAAGAGCAGCCATGATGTTGTCGTAGATAGTCCAGACCGGAACTGATGAAGGACTGAGCTGGGATGCGGATGTGGAAAAGAAACATGGACATGAATGTATGTGGAAGGAAGGATTTGCCTACTAGGGAGAAGGATGATTGGATTAGATGATTAAGTAAAATTTTGAAATTATGACATTTAAAATAGATCAAAATCCAAAATTGCCATCTACCATCTTAATCATTTCTAAAAGAAAAGAAAAATTTAATAACAAAAAAATAGGAAGTACATACTCTGAGTAAAGGACAGGGCTTTCTTTAAATCTAATGGATGTATCTACTTGTAAAATATAGTTCATTGTCTTTTTTTCTTTTCCCCCTCCTCTTTTTCCCATGGACAAGTGAAAACTTTGTTTCCATTGGCCCCAGAAAGCCTGGCATTTCTATTACAGACACAGCTCTCCCACTGTCCAAGGCTCTTACCCGTTAGAATTCCCATAATTTACTTTCTGTAATACGTAACAGTTGATTGCATTCTTTTTTTAAAATTTTATTTTATTAATTAATTAATTAATTTTTGGCTGCATTGGGTCTTTGTTGCTGTGCGCGGGCTTTCTCTAGTTGCAGTGAGAGGGGGCTGCTCTTCATTGGGGTGCGTGGGCTTCTCCTTGCAGTGACTCCTCTTGTTGTGGAGCACGGGCTCTAGGCGTGCGGGCTACAGTAGTTGTGGCACGAGGGCTCAGTAGTTGTGGCTCGTGGACTCTAGAGTGCAGGCTCAGTAGCTGTGGCGCACGGGCTTAGTTGCTCCGCGGCATGTGGGATCTTCCCGGACCAGGGCTCAAACCCATGTCCCCTGCATTGGCAGGCGGATTCTCAACCACTGCACCACCAGGGAAGTCCCTGATTGCATTCTTATACTGTAGTCCTTCTAGGAGACTGGGAATGAGACTGGGCAGTTTCCTCTTCTGGCCACTTTTTACCTGGTCGGCTATGGTATGATCCCATGGTTTTGGTGGGTCTCTCTTCCTCTTCTAAAACCTGTCCTTTATCAAAAGAAGGCTGAATACCTTTGTTATCTACAATTGATAATCAGATGAGGAATGGAGACTTCAAAGAGGACTTACCTTTTGAGATGGGATAAGTGAAACTGGAATACCAATTTCTGAAGCAGATGCTCTTTTACCAAGATAGGGGGGAAAAAAAAACTTTGTCCCATGAACATGCATTTTGTTGAATTTAAATAGTGTTTTTATGTGTATTTCAGTAATTGGAATAACTGAAGAGTCAGTGTTAAAATTTTTAATTTGAGCAATGTGGAAGAAATTGGTGCATTTCTTTTATTCTTAAGTTCAGGAGGAGGCTTTGGTCCCATAAGACAGTTAAAAATGATGGTTATATGTAGTTATTTACTACCATTCTTTTAACAAACAAGCTTATAATTTTTCCTTTTAAAGTGTGTGATTGAGACACTCTAGCAAGAAGCTCTTTATTTATGTTTCCTCTCCAGTTGTTACATCCTAACATCCGTATTTTAAAAGGAAATGCCTTTAATTGACTAGGATGAAATTTTAAAAAAATCGCTAGCCTCCTAATTGTTTCCGCATAGAGTCCTCATAGACTTGACCTGTCCAATTTTCCATTTTTGAATCATATTTTTAAAAATTATTATTATTAGAGATTATTAGTGAAATCCTTATATTTATTTACCTTTGAGATGTTAAGACTACAAAAGAAAAAATTTTGACTTGACATTTATGAATAATAGTAGGAATTTTTTAGAAACATTCATTTTTATAATTTTGTGGCTAAAGTCAGATTTGTGGCAGAAACAGTAAGCAGTGACTGTTCATTTACATTATTAGAATTTAATACTTTACAAATAAATTTAGAGTTTAAAAATTATTTGTGCTTTGTTTTCATTATATTTTTAAACCTTATCATAGGATATGATATGAGACAGAGTTTTATGTTCCATTTTAAATAGAATATCAATTCTATTTCTTCTTTATTAATAGTGTTTTGTGTTAACAGTATTTTCTAATAGTTTGAAATAATAAGTACCCTATTACTCTTTTGATCTATTAGTTGCAACTTGGTTAGTTCTTTAATAGAAGTAGAATTGATACACTTACATAATTATAAAGTATGTTCTAGACAGTGCTTTTGTGGGGTAAAATGTGTTTGCATCAAGCATTATATAGAAACAATATTCTGTTTGCATCTCCTTTTAAGTGGATGAGTCAATTCATGTAATAGTTTTTTTCTTTCTTTCTCTCTTTCTCTCTCTCTCCTCCCTCCCTCCCTTCTCTCTCTCTCTTTCTTTCTTTCTCTCTCCCTTTCTTTCTTTCTCTCTCCCTTTCTTTCTCTCTTTCTCTCTCTCCTCCCTCCCTCCCTTTCTCTCTCCCTTTCTTTCTTTCTCTTTTTCTTTCTTTCTTTCTTTCTCTCTTTCTCTCTTTCTCTCTTTCTCTCTCTCTCCTCCCTCCCCTCCCTCTCGCTCTCCCTTTTTCTTTCTTTCTTTCTCTCTTTCTCTCTCTCTCTCTCTCTTTCTTTCTTTCTTCATGTAATAGTTTTTGTGTATTTAGTTTCTAAAAGCTTTCCAACCTAACAAATTATTTTCAAGGGGAATATGAAACTAAAAAGACATGCAGATACAAGCAGGGTGATGCTGATTCGTGCCTGTGGATTGCTGCCAGCGTAGCCATCTGGCACGTGCTTGTGTCAGCCCAGTGGGTCACCCTTAGGTTTTTGTTAACTGTTCAGATGCTTTCCCACCTTGGCATTTGACATTTCAGAGTTAAAAATAAATAACTATTTGGAAAGCTCTTTTCATATAGCGGTAAGTCATACATATGGAAACATGTTTGAAAAAAAGATTTCTCTCACCCCATTTCTTTATAAATGGTTGAGTAAAAAATGGCCAATAATAGGTCTGAATGTTTCTGGTGAGAACAGGAGTGTAGATACTGGGTTTCATATTCTTGACTGCTTTGTCAAAGCTAATTTGCTCATGGTTTTTGGTTTAACCTTGCTTGAGCATTAGTATAGTGTGGAGCATTGCAGCACTGTAGTCTCAGAGCTGTTGTCACAGTCTTTAATCTTTCTGTCTCTCTCTCCTGATGATTAATCTTGATTTTTTTTTCTTCATAAAACCTCTTCTACTCTTTATGTGAATATTAATAATCCTATGTATCGATAACTTGTAGGTTCACCATCTTGTGGGTGACATTAGGGAATGTCTTTGAAAGCAGAACATCCCATGTGAACTAAAGCTAGCAGTTAGAAATAGAAAACGTGTCTAGCAACATATTGTAAATATGAGCCATCAGAATTCAGTGCTAGCATAGAGAAATAATTTTGCTGTGATTTTTTTTTTCTTTTGCAGATGTATGTTGATCAGTCAATACTCATATATTTATCAGCTGTGAATCCTAGCTATACCTAGTTATAATGATGTTTTATATCTGTGGGTATTTTTCTTCATCAGTGATCTGAAGATAAAGGTTGGGGGCAGGCACATCAATGCTCACAAGTTTGTCCTGGCGGCCCGCAGTGACAGCTGGAGTCTGGCCAGTTTGTCTTCCACCGAGGAGCTGGACCTGTCAGGTGAGCCTCTGACGGGCTGGGGACTCAAAACTCCCAGCACAAGAGCACTTGGCAGAAGGTTATGGTGTGTAATTTTGAAATATTTGTGGTTTAATGAACGTAGAATACTTTTCTTATAAATTGATGGTGACCATAAACTAGTTAAATAATTCGTGAATCAGTAGGTTGTACTTTGTGGACACTTCTGTTTAATATCTGGCTAATAAATCATAAATATTTGAGGATTTACAGTATTCTTATAATTTATAAAATAAGAATATTTATCCAGAAACTCTTTTCATATAGTAGTATGTTATGAATATGGGAGCATGTGTAGAGAAAAATTTTTCTTCCACTCTAAGAAAAAGTCCTGCTGCTGTTCAGTTGCTTAAAATTTAATCATAGTTGCCAAAATTACTTTTCCTGGTCTATAAGAACTGAATTCAGAAGTAACATTTATTCCAAAGAATAAGAATATTCTTTCTTTAACATCAAAGGATGACCATCAGTCTTCAGGATTTGAATAAGTGCATTGAGCTGTTTAATGTTATTATTTAATTGTTTTATGCTAAAGTATGTTGTGTAGAATTTGGGTAAATATGGTGGTTAAGTAAACTTAAAAACATCGTTTTCAAAAGTTGATTTCAAAATTGCATTTTCACTTAGTACTTGCCTAACAGCTGCTTAAAAAAAATAAAAAGAGCAAATTTTGAATTTAATTCTGCTATTAATAATCAAGAGAATTATAACATGTGGTAAGGAGCATACCCAGGCATTAAGATATGAGTTACTTGCAGAAGTGATTGACTGTGTGGAAAGTCTGAATTATGTCTTTGTTCAAAAGGTTTGCCAATTCAGAAGGTACTGTTTTCCATGTGTAGTGTTAGGAACACTGAGATGATTATAACACCATCCTTGCCATACAGAGCTCATACTCTGTTGGAGGAAATGGGCTAATAACAAATCATTTAAGGCCAAGGCTGTATATACAGTAGTATAATGGCTTTATGACTAAGGTACAGAAGAGACCAACTTGGGCTGATGAGGAACGTGTCAGAGGTGGCTAACACCTGAGCAGTGTTGCACAGGTTAAATAGGCATTTATCTCAAGAATTTAGGGGGTAGATGTCTGATGCTTCTCCACTGTGAGTGAACTCTGTCTCATGATCATTTCTAGGATTTAACCTGAGGTCCGTAATTCATAGCTGTAAACACACAAATATACATACATGCATATACAGGAGCATATGCATTCATGCCTATAACTAAAACATCTACTTGGGAAACGGTCTTTACTGGAAGGACACCAGTCCACATGATTGAAATCTGAGCAGTTTTTCTTTTTTAAAAGTAAAATCTTTTGAAGCCATATATCTTTGACCCCATATAACACAATTATGGATAACTTTTAAAACCCATTGGATCATGAGGTGTTCTTCACAATGCATGATAGGATCTTGATTACATGAACAGATAGTTTGCAAAGACTAGTAGAGATAATAAAATATTGAAAATATTCAACTTTGTTAGAAAAAAGTTTAGAATAAGTTACCACCTTTTGATCCCTACAGTGTCAAAAATTGATGGTCCCAGCAGTTGCGAGGCTCATGAAATTGGCATTCTTGCACATTGCCAGTCACATTATAAATGGGTATGAAGGGTTTAGAAAGCAGTTAGACAGATGAGCTATAAAATAGTCATACTTTTTTTTTTTTTACCTCATCATCTGACTTCTGTCAGATGGATTCTGTTATAGATAATTCAGACAGTGTAAATGTTTATCATGGTAAATGTAACTGTGAAACATTGAATACAACCAAAATGAATGAGTGGGAAAAATAAAATATGACTGCTCCCCAGAACAAACAAAATTACATAAGAACACAGAAAATTGCATTAATGTATGAAAAGCTTAAACATTGAACTTAAAATTTTGCTTTTACTTTTTTAGTACATTAGAACATTTAATAGCTGCTTTAACACTATCTGTGACTATCTGACCACAAGATTGGATCACTGAGAAGCAGGAGATTTTCTAGAGTTTAGGAAGGTATAATGTTAATGCCTTTAAATGTCCCTGAACATGCCTCCTGCTGTAAATAATCGGCATGGTTTGATCCGGGCTACAAGGTTTGCTTTCAGGAGTGAGCGGCTGCAGAGTCAATGTTTCTGGTGGCTTTGGTAAATCAGGCATCTACTAAAATAGCTGTAGTGGAGCTTATGGTATCTTTTCTTTTTTTTTTTTTTTTAAGGGTTTTAAAATTTTATTTATTTATTTTGGCTGCGTTGGGTCTTCGTTGCTGCGCGCAGGCTTTCTCTAGTTGCAGCGAGCGGGGGCTACTCTTCATTGCGTTGTGCGGGCTTCTCATTGTGGTGGCTTCTCTTGCTGCAGAGCACGGGCTCTAGGCGCGTGGGCTTCAGGAGTTGTGGCGCACAGGCTTAGTTGCTCCGCGGCATGTGGGATCTTCCCAGACCAGGGCTCAAACCCGTGGCCCCTGCATTGGCAGGCGTATTCTTAATCATTGCGCCACCAGGGAAGCCCATCTTTACTTTTCTTTATAAAGTTTATCTTTGAAGCGTATCTTTGAAGGGTTCCAAGGAGGTGGTTGCATTTGTGGACCTGTTCATGTTTGTGTGTTTTGTGCAGGGTCCTGCTGAGTTGCCTGGGTGGGCATGGGTGTGATTACCTAAATCTGGGCTTGCAGCAACTGAAACTGCCTAAGAAGCCTGTGTGTTATACGATACCTGTAAGCACTACTGCCCATGGCTGCCTCACCCCTGAGGGAGATTGGAAATAGGCTCTTGTAAACAAGTGTATAAATAGCGTAAAAGCTGTGCTTTAAATGGTTGAATCTTTTCCACACTCATGAACTTAATAAAATCATTTTATGAATTTATTGGTATTTTGTTTCTTCAGAATTAGTCCATTAATATCACAAATGCTGAGTGGCAGGCACTTTTCAAGGTACTAGGGTTATAGCAGTGAACAAAATTAAATTCTTATTTGCATGGAACTTACATTCTCAGAGATTGACATCCTAAGTCTCACATTTTCTTTGGAGGTTCTTGTGTAACTGATATTTCTTAAAATTCAAAATAAGCACAACTTTAATTCTATTAATTGTTATAAGAATTTTAGCACATGTTGATGAAGATACAGTAGGCATTATATACCAAGTATTTAAAATGTATTTGGGTACATGAAAGTTTTCTTAAATCATACCTTGTTCAAAAAAGTAAAATATTTTCTGCTTGCTAAGATGCAGTGACAAAGGCACAATCACTTCTGTAGGATTCTTGCCATAAATGCATGACCTCAATCTGATTATGGGAAAGCATCAAACTAACCCAAATTGAGGAACATTCCACAGAATAACTGGCCAGTATTACTCAAATATGTTAAGGTCATGAAAGATTAAGGAACTGTTAGAGATTGGAGGAGACTAAGGAGACATGATAATGAAATGCAGTGTGGTACCTCAATTGGATTCTGGCCCATAAAAAGGACATTACTGGGATAATTGGCAAAGTTTGTAATTAGTTAATAGTATTGTATCGGTCCTAATCACCTGGTTTTAATAATTGTGCTATGGTTATGTAAGATGCTAATATTAGGGGAAGATGGGTAGATGGTATACGGGAACTCTACCACTGTTCTGTTAAGTCTGAAATTGTTTCAAAATATAAAGGTAAAAAGTATAAATTTGCTTTTTATTTATTGGTTATTTTAAGTATAAAGATGTTTATAAAGTTACTGACTGATCAACTGGGAAGAGAAAGAATATAACTGTTAGCTCAACACAGTACAACAAATCTTGATGCACGATATTTACTTCTTTATGAAGTAAAGCAGTTTGCTTCAGGCTAAATGGTTTGTTTATAGCCTCTCTATAGCACTTCAGTAATAGCAGCTGACACTGAGCAGTTCCAATGCCGTAGAATGGCTGTTTTGAAGCTAGAATTTCTTGCATGCTTCCTCCAGCGAAGATCTTTTGGTTCCCTGGCATGAGAGTCTATGGTTGAGTCATTCCGCTTTCCTGGAATGTGTCCTGCGTCCTGTCAAGCCATTCCAAAAACAGAAAGCATCCTCCTTCCCTCCTTTTCAGTCTAGTTAGGAAAACTGTGCACCAAAGCACAGACCTGGGAGGTTGCACTGTGCAGTGGAAGGAGCATAGGGTCCCAGACTCTGTGCTCAGGCACACTAAGGTGCTCCAGCAAACGCACAGGGACAATGGTATCTGTTAGATACCATGTGAGCTACTAGTTCTAGGTTGTTCAGTTTCAGTATTTTGAAGATATCCATGGTTGTTTAAAATATGTCCATAAATTATTTGTTATTCCTCCCTTCAAAGGAGGATCCTGATTCCCCTCCTCTTAAGTATAGGCTGATTGAGCTTGTAAATGATAACATATTACTGCAGAGATAGGTTCTTAGAAGGCATTGTGACTTCTTCCTTGCTCTGTCTTTTGGATTGCTCACTTTGGAAGAAGTTCGCTGTGTCATGAGGACACTCAAACAGCCTTGTGGGCTCCTGCTAACAGCTGAGACTCCCTCCCAGAGATTCTCTTAGAGCTTCAAATAATCTGTGTTATCTGTGGTCATGTCCCCTTACTCAACCCTAACATGGCTTTTGTGTTTTTCTCTCTAATCTCTGTTTATGCTAAATTTGTCTGTGTGTTGGTTTAAAATAGTCTGTTTTAATAATAATCATAGGAAATTTTTGTATAGCAGTTAACATGAGGTGGTAGTTTACAGGTATTATCTCATTTATCTTTAGAATAACATTTTGAGGTAAGTACTATTGTTTATTCCCTCTTATAGATGAGGAATATATGGTCATCTACATATTGAGCAATATATGCTTCCATCTATTGGCTAGTGTAAATAATGTTGCAGTGAATATTTGTGTACAAATCTCTCTTCAGGAGCCTGCTTTCAGTTCTCTTGGGTACATACCCAGAAGTGGAATTGCTGGCTCATATAGTATTTTTATTTTAAATTTTCGAGGAACTGTTTTCTATACGGTCTGCACCATTTTACATTTCCCCCAACAGTGCACAAGGGTTCCAGTTTCTCCACATCCTCACCAGTACTTGTTGTTTACTGTGTTTTGTTTTGTTTTGATAGAGGCTATTCTGCCGGCTGTGAAGTGGTAAAGACTTGTTCGTTATGTTTAGTTTGCAGTAGTTTGCTGATGATGTATCTAGATATGATTTTCTTCTTGTTTAGGGTACTCTGATCTTGAATCTAAAAATTTAGGTCTGTCACCAAATTAGGAAAGGACCATCATTTCTTCAATATTTTTCTTCCTTGATCTCTTCTCTCTTTCTGAGACTCCAATGACATATACTAGACCCTTTGTTACTATCCAACAGGTCTCTTTGAGGCTCTCTCTTTTTTTTTCCTCCCAACCTTTTTTTTTTTCTGTTCTTCAGATAGGATAAATTCTACTGATCTATCTTCAAGTTTACTGACTTTTTGCACTGCTGTTTTCATTCTGCTCTTGAGCCCACTGAGTATGTTTTTATTATACATATCATATTTTTCATTTCTATAATTTCTATTTGTTTCTTATAGTTTATATGCTGAAAATTTTTCTTTTAGTTTCAAGTGTGTTTTCCTTTACCTTCTGGAGCCCAGTTATACTAGATGTTTTCAAGTCTTTCATAAGTTCAATATCTGGGTCATCTTGACGTTAGCATCTGTTGGTTGTCTTTTCCCTTGAAAAATGGTCATATTTTCCAGATGTTTTTCTTTATCAAATGATTTTGAATTGTATCCTGGACATTGCCAGTATGTTGTGTAGACTTTGGTCCTGTGTCATCCTCTGGAAAATGCTAATTCTCCTTAGGTGGAAACTGCAGGTTCGGTTTCACCTTCTGTGGGTGGTGGTTCAAATATCACTTCAGTTCTTAAAGCTGGGCTAGGAGTGTTCCATGCATCAGTGGCTTAGAGGCCTATAGCCTGAGGCCTATGTGGCTTCATACACAGAATTAGGAGATCTCCTTCTCTGGTTCTCTTCACTCTGGGATTCTCCCCTGACCCTTCAGCGCCCTTGGGGCTCCTTTTCCTGGTTCATCTGACCAGAAAGGTGGAGTTTTAGGCGTCCTCGTGGTCACTATTGCAGTGTTCCTCCTGGACAGGTCTACCCTCGGGACAAAGCCATAAAGGGAAAAAAAACAATGGAGAAGCTCGTCCAGTGCAATTGCTTCTTCAAGGTTTGCCTCCCCCTACAATTCAGATGCTTTTGTTTACTTTCAGAATCCTCTGGTAGGTGTTTTTGGTACACTGTCTACAGTTTTTAGCTATAATCAGTTAAAATAGCATGGGTTGTCACACTGCCGTAACAGAACTAGACCCTCTATCCTTTTATTCCTTTTTGACGCTGGGATTATTTAGAAGTACGGTATGA
The DNA here is from genome assembly GCF_965194825.1 of Balaenoptera physalus. NCBI lineage: Eukaryota > Metazoa > Chordata > Mammalia > Artiodactyla > Balaenopteridae > Balaenoptera > Balaenoptera physalus. The sequence continues at coordinate 53,225,251 of NC_138901.1, read as the reverse complement.
GGTTTATTTTTATTTCCAAGAAGTTATATTTAAGGGTACATCCTTAAACTGACTAAAGAGGATGTTTATACTGATAAAAGATGCAGTCTATGGGAATTCCCTGGTGGTCCACTGGTTAGGACTCGGCGCTTTCACTGCTAGGGCCCGGGTTCAATCCCTGCTTGGGGAACTAAGATCCTTCAAGTCCTGCAGTGTGGCAAAAATAAAAAAGATACAGTCTATCATGATTTTTAAATTTTATGAGCTAAAAACTTTTTGTAAAGTGGATGAAGAAAAAAATAGTTGGAAACTCAAAGACAAACCAGAGTCATAGTAGGAGATTCAAAACACCTTTCTCAGATTTGACAGATTGAATAGAGGATTTAAGTAACAAAATTAATTTCCTCAGTTTGCTTCATTTAATGGTTAATTGCGTACAGATAAGTTTATTCCCATTCTCTCCAAATGTCTTATAAAACATTTATTTAAAATCAGACCGAAAAAAAAAAAAAAAACCAACTGGGTCACATAGAAAATTTCAAGTTCTCCAAAAGAAAATGTCAAGTTTTCCAAAGCGTGACTGTATGCATCGTGGACTACAGTGAAGTCGGAAGGTTGGGTGTTACCTTCTTTTCATCCTTGCAGTCACAGATTTGTACCAGCTTCTGCGCTGGGCCTGATGAGGGGGTGACGGCTTCTAGCAGCAGATATACCAGGCAAGTCATGGATGCCAACTGGTTTCACTTCTCAGAGTCTAATCTTTTTAAAGGTAATTTCTGGTTTATGGGGTCATCTGACTTTTATAGCCACTTGCTTACGTAGATTGGAAGCAGATAGACTGAATCACTTGCCTAAAAGTACACAGTTGCAAGCACATACCCTTCTTCTGGTTCATTGTTCTCTGCCCACCTTATACCACGGGCTGCTTAGTCTGAGTCTCAAAATGGATCTAAGTTTATTTTGGAGATTAAGGGAAGAGTCAAGGCAGGAGTGAGAAAGTTTGGCAATCACTTGGATCTTATTTTATTTGAAATTTTGAGGGCCTCTAGGACGTCCCTGCTAATGTGGTTTTTAAGAAAACTAGATTTTGGTTTATCAACCGTACAGGTCTAATTTGTTTGTTTGGACAGTTGGGGTAAGGGTTGTTAAAGGAAACCAGCCAAATTTTAAAACAAAATTAATTAAAGAAACTACCACAGAGAAGATATTTGAGGGTTGTGGCGTTGGGGATGGTCTCATCATTAGGAATAAGCTATCTTTCCAAGATAAGGCTGTATGAGCCGAGTAGTGGTATACGGGCAGACCTCGGAGATATTGCAGGTTCAGTCCCAGACCACTGCCATAAAGAGCAAAAATTGTAACAAAGTGAGTCACATGAATTTTTTGTTTTCCCAGTGCATGTAAATGTTATGTTTACACATAGCCTATTAAGTGTGCATTGCCATTATGTCTAAAAAAACAATGTACATACCTTAGTTTAAAAATACCTTATGGCTAAAAATTTCTAACCATCATCTGATAACACAGGGTTACCATAAACCTTCAATATGTGAAAAAACACTATCTGCGAAGTGTGATAAAGTGAAGTGTGATAAAGTGAAGTGTAATAAAATGAGGTCTGCCTGTACACAGTTTTGGCATTTTTGGTGACTCTGGACAAACTGCATGGCCTACTTATTTTTTCTTTTCATTAAGAGACTACTGAGGCATTAAACCCAGTTTACAAAGCTAGCTTAGAATTTCACTGTTTCAAGATCTACTTTGTATACCTTAGACAGCTTAGTTGAAGTACTTCTTCAAGTAAATTGTTTAAATAAATCTAATTAGATTTTCATCTGATTTTAAAATGTTTTTCTCTCTCTTAAGACATTTAAAAAAGTATTATTACTACATCAGCAGGTAAGAGAGAAAAGAAAAAAAAAATAGACCTTAACCTAATCACTGTTAGCATTTCGGTGCATTATTTTTCACTGCTTTTTTTCCCCTGCCAATTACACCTTTTTTTTTCTCCTTTTACTATCTGGCTACTTAAGGGGGATGATGGTGAATTAATGTGGTTGCAAGTTAATCAGGGGCCTTCAGTTTCACTCACTTGACATTACTCCCTTCAACCCTCTCCTCCCCGCTAGAGTTGGAAGAGAAGGGGTTAATAAGAGCCATTGAGTTGTTGCCTAATTACTAAGTTAATGGGATGTTCCTGTCCCACGTTCCACCTTTCCTAGGTAATCAAGAATTGAGTATCATTTCTTAAACCTTAGCAAGCGTCAAAGTCACATGAAGGACTTGTTAAAACACAAGTGCTGGGCCCCACTCTTATAGTTTCTGACTCAATAGATCAGGGTGGGCCTGAGAATAAGACTTTCTAACACGTTCCCAGATGATGCTGATTATGTTAGCCCAGGACCACAGTTGAGAACTATTGGTGTGTAGACCATGATTTTTTGGTGATCCTCTGACCATCACTGACCTTTTTCTGATTAGCCAAGAGTTGATTTTAGTTGAAATCATAATTTAGATATTTTACATTATGATTTTCATCTCAAGCATTTCCCCGAGTTACTGTAAAGCATTTTAACTTAAAAAAACTACACACACACACACACACACACAAAAAAAACTACACAAGTAATGCATGTTCATTAAATAAAAATCAGGGAGAAAAGAAGCTAAAAGAAAAATTAGTTACAAATTCCTCCAGGTCGATACTTTTAGTGTATATCTTTCCAGTCTCTCAATAGATAGACAGACAGATGGACAATCTCCCTGTGGTCATACCACCCAGAATGTCTTCGATTTTGTCTGATCTTGGAAGCTAAGTAGGGTCGGACTTGGTTAGTACTTGGATGGAAGACAGACACAAAACTATGTGTGTGTGTGTGTGTGTGTATGTATGTGTATACACACACATATATACACAGACAAATATATCTAACAAAAAGTGAAATCATTTAATACATGTATTTTTAGTTATGTAGTTTTTTTACTTGCTATGTAGTGAATATCTTTTTATGTTGAATATAGATCTAAATAATTTTAATTGATGCAACATTTTCCAGTTTATACTCTAATTTATTTAATTAGTTCTCTTAAGAGTTTTGTTCCAATTTTTCATTATTAAAAATAATACTGCATTGACTATCTTATGTTTCTCTGTATTTGCTTAGTTATTTTCTTAGGATAATAATCTATATGTATGATTGCTGTGGCAAAGGTTATGCACTTCCCTGGCAGTCCAGTGGTTAAGACTCTGCGCTTCCACTGCAGCACAGCCAAAGGAAAAAAAAAAAGGTTATGCACTTTTAAGAATCTTTGCTAGTGTGAGAAACAAAAAAAGTATTCTAGTTTAAGTTTATATTTAGTTATCAGTAAGGTTTATTGGCCATTTTATTTATCTTTGTGAATTACCTATTTATATCCATTGCTGGTATTTCCATTGCGTGTCCATCTTCTCATTTTTATTTGTAAGATCTTTTTATTAGAATGTAAACTCTTTGCCATATGTTTAAAATAGTTTCCCCCAGTTTATTTGACTTGTATCTTTAATAGGTTCATCTCTCCCACCTACTGCCCCGTGCAGAACTTTTAACACTTTTCTGGAGTCAGATGGTACCCAGAATGCTTAATTACCATTTTTAATGGCTGTGTGATACTTCTTTGAGCGGGGTCTACCAGAATTTAGTTTACTATCCTCAACTTTTAGGGGTCCTCAGGAAGGCCTGAGTATGTCATCTGTGCTTTGTTTTCAAAGTTTTTCTACTTTCTTTCTTTAACCAGATGCTAACCCTGAGGTGACCATGACAATGCTTCGCTGGATCTATACGGATGAGTTGGAGTTCAGAGAAGATGATGTGTTCCTGACCGAGCTGATGAAACTAGCTAATCGGTTTCAGCTACAGCTCCTTAGGGAGAGGCAAGTCACAGCAGATATATTCAAGCACCTCAGATGGTGGTGGCTGAGCTTTAATTATGCCAAGCTCTGGGAAAACAGCTGCTTCTGCTAATGTAAATAACTTTTGCAAGGTGTTCTTTTAAACGCAATAGTGGGGAGAGAATTTTATCTCCCTTGCTTTGTGTTATCTTGTAAGCTAAATTTTGCCAAAGCTTTTAGGTATTCTCTTTTCTTTCACTGGTTTATTACCTGAGATTACATAGCTATGTGAACTGATGAACTGAATGTGAAATAATATAATCCAATGTCCAACGCCTCAACTTTCCCTCCTGTACCATTTCCTTTGACATTTTGTTCTACTTTCTGATATATCTACTTAGAAGGAGTTCTTGGTCGTATTCTCTTGTTAGAAACACATTAATGACTAAATTAGTACATGAGAATCTGCTTCAGTAAGTTTCATAGTGTTTCTGAGGTCTCACTTCATTTGTTAACTGCTTTTTAGGTTCCAAGGAGATAGCCTCCTATGTTTTTTATATTGCATTTTCTCTGTTGCCCTCCCGAGTTGGCCTTTATAACAACAGAAAACAAAACGTTCACCAGACGATATCAAGCAAAATGCCCTTGAGTTTTTGTTGGAGATGTGGCCCTTGGTAGTCAGCTTGGTAGATGGAGCGTCTTTTTATGTCACTTAGTAATCTTTCGTATTCTGCGTGCGTGAAGGAATGGCTTTTTTCCTGGGTGGGTGGAGAGGTAGTTTCAGCTATCAAGAGGCATTCCACTTGTTGTGTTGCCCTCAGTGAGTCAAGAGAGACCTTGCTACTAGAGCTGCTTGTTCTGTTTTCATTATGAGGCTGATGTTTCCCCTGAGATGGCCCACTGTGCCCCACATGAGTCAAGTACACAGGTTACTCCTGACTATCTGTGATTGATGTGGGCTTGAGTGCATTTTAATACCTAAATACAATAAGTAAAAAAAAACCAAACAAGCAGGTCTACGGTTTGTAGGTACATATAGTATTAGGTTAGCAAAGATAACTTTACTGTCAGGGCCTTTCTTTGGGTGAGTTTTTGAATCATCTGAGAGTGAAATGAGCATGATTTTAATTAGATTGAGTGTGATTTATATCTACTTTTTCCCCCCCAGATTTCCTGAGCTTTCTCCCATTGACCTTGTCAAACTTGCTTGTAAATTAAATTGCTTTGATAAAAGTGCCCTGCAGTTTGGAGTAGTTTAGATAATTGTAATCTGTGTAATGGATTCTTTAATTAGAATGTTTGTTGTTTATTGACTGATTAGGCTTCATAACTGTCAACATTACCAGATGCTCAATGTTGTATTGTTGGATGTGGGCATTAAGTTTATCTGTCATGGCTTTGTTAAGGGCTGGGATGGAAGAGACCCAGTAGCGGGTTCGATTGTTGGCTTTTGAAAGGTCACAGAGCGCCCACTGCTGCCTGCAGGAGAAATTACACATTTGAAATAGTAAGTGAAAGGGCCCCAACACAAATGTGTGCAGTTAAATGTGAAGCCCGTGTTGCTCATTTTTGTAATGTAGGGATCTTGGTGGTTTGGGAATGCTATCACCAGTTTGATGAAAAGGAAGTTTTGGGCATAAGCACTATCAGGAAAATACTCTTAAAAAAGGAGAGAATTAATAGTGTATGCTAACAACTGACAGTTTATATAATTTTTCCTGATTATTAACTACATGTTCAGTGTATGGTATTTAGAAAGTATAGAATGATATAAAAAAAAAAGGAAATCGTCTGTAATTCAACCACTGTTAACTTTTTGTTGTTCATTCTTTCAGTAATTTTTCTGCCTTATATTCACACACGGGATTGATAAAAAACTAGACAGGAGTTTGTGGGACGCTTGAGTATATGCTTGACATTGTACTTTAAAAATTAGGTTTATCGTTTTTGTGCATCTGTGTTCTTTTTGTACTCCAAAATTAAAAACGTGTATTAACAGCAACAAAATCCCTTTAGAGGAAAGTTAGTCTGCGTTGCTACTTTTCAAAGAGAAGATACGAACTGAGAATCTGAGTTTTTAGATATAATTACATGTTCTTCAGTTGTGTAAATCATGTCAGTTACTATTTATAGGCTATCCAAATAGTGAATGGCACTCTGGGGATCCTAGAATTTAGTGAAAATGAAGTGTCTGCCAGTTGTAACAAAACATCTGTCTTCATGAAACATAGTTGAGTATCTTGATGCAGTGTATTTTGGCAGTAGTAAGGAGGGGAATGGAATTTTCAGACTCTCAGCATTTGTCTGTAAAAATGCTTTGTAAAGTCAGTACTCCCTGAGATCACACCATGTTTTAGGATATTAGGATATTTGTCATTGTAAAAGTGGTAAAAGTTTCACATACCTGAAAAGAGGACTTTTCTCCTGGAATGCTCTGATTTCATAGCCTGGGTCAGAATGACTTCAGACACTGCTGTCAGTCTGCTAATAGTTTGGGGAAACTAGTGGTACAGACAGCAGAGGCTCAGAAATAGTACATTGTTATTCATTATTATAGTAACTTATTTAGATATTGTGACAATTTGATTTAAAAGTGCCCTGGGGGAGATGCTTCTTCACACCAAGCTGTGTAGCTTAAAAACAAAGCACTTAAGCACAGGTCTTGGAATAAAATGGGTGCCTGCATTTACTGCCAGATGGAGAAATGACTCCACGATTATTCTTGCTCCTAGCCTAAGGTCTCATTTGTGAGGTTTAGAAAGTTTGTTCCCCCTTCTTCCCAGGTCTTTCTCATGACTTTCCTGCTTTCCTCCCCCATCTCCCACTCTCCACTTGGTATCCAAACCTCACCTGTTAGAATTGGGAGTTATCCGCTCGCCAATCAGTTATTCTTATTTATAGTAGTACTGAAACCCATTCGTATTAGTTATTAAATTATGCAGCTTCCTTGAGAAGGACCTCAGCTTGCAAGCAAGCATACCTCCTATGTACCTCAGACTGTGCAAGGCTTACATAGTTTTCCTTTATCTTGGAAAACACACAGAGATCCCCTGAACCTCTGAGATAGAGTAATGTCTCACAGGGGAGGAGGTGGGGTCACAGGGAGCTCGTGTAGTTTGGCCCCTCAAATTCCGTGGGCCTCAACTCAGGTCTTTCTTACCTCACGGTTCACTTTGCGTTCAGCACTGTGTGCTGCCCTTGTGATCAGAACATGGTTTTTGTGCGAGCTGGGGACAGAAGCAGCGGTGGGGTGTCGGGGAATACCTGACGCCACTTTAGGCCTCTCGACTGCCCTTGGAGGTGAACCTGATTTGTAGGGAGATGTTCAGGCAAAGGAGATGAGAGGGCCGTGTCACCTGCCTCCTTCCCCCGGGCCCTGTGCTGTGGAGGCCCACCAAGGTTTCCAGGAATTCTGGGGCAGTGGAAGTGTGGGCCTTCCCAGTGCTACATCTTCTAGGCTAGGACATGCGTGTGCCTGCTTTGTGCTACCAGAGGCCTGCGTGCAGCCCTCTCTTCCCTGACCTAGTTGGGGCTCTCTTAGTGATTGTGAGAGTCTTGTTATTGTTGCTGTTGTCGTTGTCATGTTGTTACCAGGCTCTATGGGACATCCGTTGTAGCCAGTTCTTCTCTGTCTCGTATACTATAGTTTGACTCTTAACTCAGTTGTTTCTATACATGATAGGTTTTTTAAAGTGGGCTTTCTAAAATCAGCTTTATTGAGTTACAATTCACATACCATATAGATCACCGTTTGGGGAAGACCTTTAAGGAGGTGTTCATTTACTGAGGCATAGAGCCTCATATTTGAAGTGATTTCTAAGCCACACTGGTTGCATGATAGAGTTGTGCTAGTGGGAACTGCAAACATGTCCCCTACAGTTAAATACCAAAGGACTGAATTTGATGCATTGCGTGTTTGATATTACAGTTGCCTGTGTGGTATGATTACCGAGTTTCACGTGATTACTTTCAAGGCAGTTGGGGGGTTATGCTTAACATATTTATTTACAGATTATTTTGGTTCTGACCAGAATGAGCAATATAATAATGAACTTCTAGTACTTATAAAATATAGTAACTCAGCTGCAATTCATTCGTAGCTGCTTTGCTTAAACCTTACACTTTAGTGCTATTGGACATGGCCAGGCAGTACCCAGATTATTGCTTTGGTTTGTTTGTTTGTGAATAAATTGGTCCTAATAATACTGTTGATCATTAAAATTGTCTCATAGATGTGAGAAGGGTGTGATGTCCCTGGTGAACGTCAGGAACTGTATCCGCTTCTATCAGACTGCGGAGGAACTGAATGCCAGCACGCTGATGAACTACTGTGCAGAAATTATTGCAAGTCATTGGGTGAGTGTGAGACTGAGAGGTGTGGAAAAGCACCTTCACTGGAAGTCAGAAGACTGGGGCTTGGGACCTGGTTCCACAGAAAGATACCTCTCTGGCCCCTCATTTCCTTTTATAACAAAATTGAAGGCTAAGTAGTCGCATTAGATGATCTGTGAGATTCTTTTGGGCTCTAAAAGTCTCATAGTTCTGATTTCGGAGTATAGGAGCAGAAGATAGCTCAGGTCAAGAAGCAGGCTTGGAGCGGAGGGACGCAGGCCCCCTTTACCCTCCATCTGCAGGAGTGGCGGCTGAGCCCCGGGAGCGGGTGCTGCTGTAGGGCCAGCAGGCCTGCCGAGCTTGGCAGCACCCCTTCCGGGCTTTCCCTGCCTTCTCGTCGTGTGGAAGGCGTTGTTAAATGCACATATGCCCTTCTTAGGTAGCTTTCATCATAAAGACAGGTTTTGCACTTCTTTGTCTGTTTTGCATTTTTCAGAAAATCATGGCTAGGGCTATGTTTATAACCTAGTTTCTGCAAATTGTTCGGTACTCCACAGCATTATGAGAAAAAGTGTCTTAAAGAACCGGATTTTAAAGAATTGAAACAGGAACGGTAACCTTTCTGCTAAAGCAGGTAGAAACTTAGAGATCTGCAGCAGTAGAGAGCGGTGGTGACTCAGTGGACTGAATTGTTTGTGGAAGTTCTGATTAATTCTGTAGCCGTCACCCTTGTGCGGTTGAGGGGCAGGACTCTTCTCGCGGGCAGGGCTCCTTGTGACTCCGTCCCTGTGGAGTGTCCGCGTTGCCCGTGCTGTGCCGTCTCCCCCAGAGGCAGGGCAGTGCTGTGGTGAGGGGGTCCTCGCTCGGCAGGTGGGCCTCTGGGCTCCAGATCCCGGCTTGGCCGTTCACTCAGTGTGCGAGCTGGGCACATTAATTAGCCTCTTTATGCTTTACTTTCTTCATCTGTGAATGGGGATAATAATAGTACCTACCTCATAGGGTTTTCGTGAGGATTAAGTGAGTTGGGAAATGTTAAGCCCTTTAAAATAGGGCCAGACACATTCCAAGGGCTTCTTAAGAAATGTCAGTTGCCGTTATTGTTGATATGTTGAATCTGTTCTGCTTTTCACTGTCTTTTTAATCCTTAGGATGACTTACGAAAGGAGGACTTCAGCAGCATGAGTGCTCAGTTGTTATACAAAATGATCAAATCCAAGACTGAGTACCCATTGCATAAAGCTATCAAAGTGGAGAGAGAAGACGTGGTCTTCCTTTATCTAATTGAAATGGATTCACAGGTACTATACCTTTTCCCCAAACTATACTTCTCTTGTTCTTCTCTACAACGCTCCTCACTTTCTCTGAGCCATTGCTGGCACAGTCTTTAATGTGCATATTTCTACTAGTAGTTTGTTCGAGGCAGTCTGAGCTTTTCCTCTCATGCTTCTCAGTATTCTTCCAGCCTCTGCCCATTGCCCCCTTCCAAAGACACGTTCACATTTTTAGATAGTTGTTACAGCAGTACTTAACTTCCAGGTACCAAAATCTGCTTTAGTTTTTCTTTTGCTACTGTAAGAAATTGCCACAAACCTAGTGGCTTAAAACAACACAAATTTATTATCTTACAGTTTTGTAGCTTGGAAGTCCAGTACAGGCATCACCCGTCTAGAAGTCAGAGTGTTGTCAGGCTGTGTTCCTTTCCGGAGGCTCTAGGGAAGCCTGCTTGTTTGGGTTGTTGGCAGAATTCAGTTCCTTGTGATTATAGGACCAACATCCCCATTTTCTTCTGGCTGTCAGCTGAGTCAGGGCCATTCTCAGCTTCTAGAGGCCACCACATTTCCTTAGCCCGTGGCCCCCTTCCTCTGTCTTCAAAGCCAATAGTGGCAAATCAAGTCTTTCTCGTGTCACAACTGTCTGACCTACTCTTCTGCTTCCCTCTTTCACTTTTAAGGACTCATGGGATTAGATAGATTGGGCCCTCCTGGATAGTCCAGGGACACTCTTCCCATCTCAGGGTCCTTAACCGTAATCACATCTGCCAAGTGCCTTTCATTGTGTGAGGTGACATAGTCACAGGTTCGGGGGATTAGGACGTGGACATCTTTGGGGGCTGTTCTTCTGCTTGCCGCACCGCCTTAGAAGAAATGTAGCTGCTCTGGGCAGATGGCTGTGTCGTGTGTTTTATCCTGGGTGTCCAGGGTGTGGGGGAGGCATTAAACTGCTAGGAGGAATTAGATAGTTAAGCAAGCCACAGTCTTTTGTGAAAATGTGAGCTGTTTCCCATCAGGCTCTCTGAACCTCTGTCCTGACACTTGTGTTCCTACAGCATTGTCTGCATTTCCCCCTTGTACTGTCTTCCATGGTGTTTGCACCTGCTCTGTGATCCCCGTTAGTCCTGGGCTGCCTGAAAGGCGTGAGCCCTGAGGAGGCCTGAGAGAAGTTTGTGAATTCAGTTGAATTTGGAGAGTAAGCTATAGTAAGTTATAGGACTAAAATTTGACATTTGTGTGAGATGATTTTTAAGAGTCAAGGTGTGAGAGATTCAGTTGTATTCTCTACTGGATGGGTGCTGATTTACAAATTTCTCTGCACAGCTCCCTGGGAAGCTGAATGAGTTGGATCATAACGGAGATCTTGCTTTAGATCTAGCGCTTTCACGACGACTAGAGAGTATCGCCACCACTCTGGTTAGTCACAAAGCTGACGTGGACATGGTGGGCAAGGATGGCTGGAGCTTGTTACATAAAGGCATCCAAAGAGGTAGGAAGAAGCGTATTTTATATTTTTCCGGTGGGCAACTTTACTTTTATCCAGGTAACTTTTGAAGACTCTGACCCTGTTCCACAGATTCTCAAAGGCTTCTTGAGTCTGTACTTGCAGGCTATATGATTTAGAATTTGTGATCAGTGGGTCAGAAGAGAGATGGAAGAGCTGTTGCCTTACGCCTTGTTGGTTAGGCTCTTCAGAATGTCAGCAGGACCCCCAGAAGAAGGCTAGAAAGATGGTACTTATAGAAAAAGTACCTTTTACTTGTAAGCAGTTGATGTGTTATTTGCTTATTCAGTACATCACTTTCTCCAGAAATTGTGCTAGGAAGACTTTACTTGTATCAGTTGCTGTAAGAGAGGGAAAGTATCAAGAACACGAATACTTAAACATATTCTTGGATTCAGAGTTTTCACTTTTACAGAATAGACTTGTCATAGATCATGACAAAGTGATGAAGTTTCATTTTGTTCTTGGGAAGTTATTTGAAATTGTAGCTGTGTTTGAGTACATTGTCATTAGTAGTGGGAAGCTATGTAAGTGATAGAATTACGATCAAAGCATTTTCACCTTATTGAATTAAAGGGAAACAAGTACTAGTCTTTTGTTTTTCCCATGGCCTTAGTAATTCTTAAGCCCCAAGTGGATCCTGCCTGACTCTACTTTGCAGTAGTCATTTTTTGGACAGAGCGAGAAGCTATATAGGGGTAGAGTTCCAGTATGGAATGAAACCTTTCAAATGTCTCAAAGCCTTCGTTTTGTAGAGGGATAGATGACTTGGTTGAAGTACTTGGCTGTGGCCCCTTTTTGCTCACACGTGGACATCAACAGCGGAGTAAGTGTAATGGTTTCCCCATACCTTAATCATGCATGTTCAACCTTCCAGTTGTGCATTATTATACCGTTATTATCTCTGCTACACTTTTACCGTTCACAACTTGCTCCTAGTTGGTGGAATGTAGTTACTTCAAGTAAGGTCCTGTTGCAGCTGTGGCTTTGCCCTTTTTGGGCATAGGTTTTAATATAAATATCCCTCTAGGTCATGTGTTAGAGTGTTAAGCATGCTGGCTGATGGAGAGGAAAATTTTGTTCATCATGGGGAAGGAAATCCTTAGAGTATGTCAGTGTCAAGAGCAGATGCATTTTTCCCAAGCACCACTCCACGCTGTGCAATGCCATTGGATGCTGAGCACTGGGTGTGTGTTCAGTGGGGAAAGTTTCCACCACATCAGGAACTATTCTTTCCCATACTGTTTAGTGTCTGAAATGTTTATTTTGGAAACAAGTAAACTTGTTACTAAAAAAACAATCTCAGAATTATGTCTCTTTCCTCTTAAGGACTTAAATTCTTATGCATGATGAAAAAACATCTTTGATGAGTTATTAAATATTTTGATGATTGCTTAGTTACAAGAATTGCCAAGAATTGGTGGTGCATTTTTGGTGCTTATTTGCAGATGATTTAATCTTCTGCTCTGAATTTATTAGTTGCTTGCAAGCATGTGGCCTGCAGTGTGGGCATGGTAAACTTGATTGTTGAACGTGGCAGTGTGGCCTGGTGCGGAGCATGGAGTATTGGCATTGGAGCCTGGATGTACCAAGATGGGAATCCTGGCTCATCCACTTACTCTGTGGCCTTGGACAAGTCACTTAACCATTCTTGAGTCTCCTTTTCCTCACCTGTAAGGTGGGAATCATTTCTGCTTTACTGGTTGTTGGGAGACTGAGAGACAGGTTAGTAGCACACGTAGCCCAGTGACTACCATGTGGTAGCGTCAGCCTGCAGCTCTTACCTTGCCCCTGTGCTGCAGTGCCACGACCAGCTTCAGTTTCTGTAGGAATTTTTTTCACCTTTCCTTCTTCACCTTGAGCTGTCAGTCTGTTGACCTGCCCAAATGATTAAATTGAGTAATATACCTAAAATTTAACTGTTAACCTTACTTTAAGTTCATTGTAATATGAGTGAAGATCCTTAGTATATGAGGTTTAGGTCTGGTTGTGGACACACATTAGAACCTCTAACCAGAAGAGTCACTAATCATCCTAATAACCAAGTGTACCCATCAGTTTGTTTCGAGAGTGCATCTGTGAATGAGTCCACAGGAGATATACATGTGACCAGAGGGACGCCATCTCCTCTGATTAGCTGGATCTGGGCAAGAAGATGAATCCTTGCTTTTTAAAACAATCTTCTTGTGCTTATTTTCCTTGATGATCAACATCAATCAGTGGGTCTCTTCAGCAGCATGCTCCTATCTAATTGTTTGTAGGAGGTTTGCAGATGATGCCACCAACTGGAGCAGCATGAGATACAGCTTTTGTTAATTAAATAATGAAAGTTACTGCCTGGTCCCTGAATGAAACTTCGGTCAGGGAGCTTTGTTGAAAGAAAAATTGTGTGTGGATTTTTTTTAAACATTAACTACATTGTTAGGAATATTTTTATGTGGACAAGTCATTATACATTTACTTGGCAACTTCAGGGAGTGAAGTGATGAAGTAATTGGAACTGTTAAGCACCAAACAGTTTTTGTTTTAACGGTTTTTGATGGAAGTCGTTCTAAAATGTATTAGAAGTTTTCTTATTGACAGAAACTTTATAAATGGTGTTTTTGGCATTTTCTGTTCCCTCCCTTGGTTCTGCTTTTTTGATGTCAGTTGTCTATTTCCTCTAGGTTGTAGATCCATGGGCTGACTTTCTGTTAATGTAAAACATCATCAATTTTCAGTTGCCAATAATTCCTAAATAACTTCTTGTGTAGGGTGCGTATATTGTATGTATGTATATATGTGTAAGTTAAAAAAAAAAAACTTCGGCGCTTATGAATAAAGTAAATCTAATCTAAAAGCTATGATTCTTTTTAAGAGGGCTTAAGATATAAAAAGTTTTTTTATTATGCCATCCATCTGAATCCAACCATTGATCTGTACCCTTATTTCTGTGTGCACTATTGCCCAGTTTATCTTCTGTGTGTATAGTGTATTACAAGCTTTTCATTGACATATTTTAGCTTTACTATCTGTTTACTACTTAGTTTGGAATATATGCCAAGCTTAAAGATAATGAAACCACATTTCACCTGTCCCCCAGTACGTTATTTATCAGATTTGTCATTTTAAGGCTCTCTGTCCTCATAATTCTAAATTTTCTTTCCACTTCCAGAATGTAAGTGGCTTACTCTAGGATATTTTATTCTATTGCTAATGTATTGTTTTTACATATTCTCTCCTAGACTGAATCTCTGTGGGGTTTGTTCATATTACACATTAGGGCCCTACTGAGAACCCTAGTATGTCTGTGTACATATGGACAGCAAAGGTCTGATCCAGGCTAATTCCTGATATGCATGTTACCTGCTGCTTTCAGAGCTCTACCGACATCTTTCTGTAAAGAAATCTAAGCTTTGGTCCTTTGCACACGATGCTGGTAAAGATTGTATCTTCCCCTACCCCCCAAGAAAAAAATCAGGGACAGAAGAATGAAAAGATTTCAGAAGGGTCTGGTTAGAGAACTCTTAAGTTACCCAAAATCATAATTGATTGGAATTAGAGCCAGTCTGTTAAAGTGGAACCTTATAACTTCAACCAGTCAATCCATTTTCTTCCCAAACATGTCCCTGGTGCCTGTTTTGTATAAGACAGTGGTAGATACAAAAATAAATCAGACATGGACCAATCAGAATATGAGGGGCCTGTGGTGGCCTAGCCACCTCAGTGCCAGAGCTCACACTCTCCAGCAAGATGGTCCCTTGGAAGAAAGAATAGAGCGGATGGGAAATATTGAAAACCAGTTGAATTTGAAATTCCATGTCTACTGAAGACTAGATGAAACTCATATCATTCAGATGAATAATACAGGAATACAGCTAACAGACTTGAGAGCTTTGCCACTCCTGAAATCCTAAGCCCCATTCTCGATATTCAGACAGCAAAAGTATAGTTGAAGAAGATGAAACGATATTGCAAGACATAAAGGAAAACTTCTCATAAGTGCCTGTGTAAGAGCCACTGCACATATAGCAGGTTAGAGGTAAGTATTGCTTAGGTACAGACTGTGGTCAAGAATGAGAGAGGGAGATAAATTGTGTTGTGGAGGAATCTCGGAACCCTTTATGAGAGTTAATGACCTTCGAAGGATAGAAGCCTGGTATACTTAAAATTGTGAAGTGATATTGAAGCGAGGGGTCAGGACAGATGACAACAGGTAATCAGTTGAATTTGAGTATGTAAGTCCGTGATCTCAATGATGAGATCTTCTTTGTCTACAGTTACTGACTGGTACCTTTTTGAGGAAGCATTGGTCAGAAAAGCTTGCCCTGGGTGTTGTCATATGTGACCATTTCTTCTATTGTTTCTTTTCAAGGAGATCTCTTTGCTGCCACTTTCCTCATTAAGAACGGGGCCCTTGTCAATGCTGCTACGTTGGGTGCCCAGGAGACACCGTTGCACCTTGTAGCATCGTACAGTTCAAAAAAACACTCAGCAGATGTGATGTCCGAGATGGCACAGATTGCAGAGGCCCTCCTGCAGGCTGGCGCCAACCCCAACATGCAGGACAGCAAGGGCAGGTAAGTCGGGGAGCAGATCACCTGCTCTGAGCACAGTTCCCGGAGTGTTATTTTACGGTGGCACATAACTGGCAGGTGGGCACCTCATGTTTTTTAGTTCAGCATTATTCGCTCTGAAGTCTATGGAAGTTACAAACATCGATTCGTTTTGCAAATGAGAGAGACGACTAAGGCCAGAGGCACTTGGGGAAACCATTTCCATCCTGGGTGACTGAAGTCCTTGGATCTTGAAGCAGTTTCTGCCATCTCCACAAAACTCCATTTCCACCTTCTTGTAAATACCTCCGCTTTAGACAGCTCTGTCCTCACAGCTTGCCATCTTCTTCCACAGCGTACTGACAGTAGTTGTCGTGTTCCTTTTGCCCCTTCCCAGAAATATTTGGTTGAGGATTCCTTGTGGTTTAGAATCTGAGAACGGGCTGCTTATCTCTGGGACAGCAGTGTGTGAGGCATTGAAGGGAGTTAAGCCACCTGAATCACCAACACTAGGGGGACCCACTTCTTATCATAGCAGCTCAGTATTTTGTACCTTTAAAAAACCCTCTCAAAAAATAACTGTGAGGTCGTCAGAATAGGAAACTAGATTTGTGTGATGGGTAAGGTACTTAAATAAGGCGGATCTCCATGAACTCAGTATAATGTCATAATTACCTTATTTCCCAAAATAATTGCATTCTTTTTTTTCTTCTGGTGATTCCTTAATTTTTTTCCCCCAAGTGTAATAAATTCTGGCATTCTGTACCTCTGAGGTAGATACCAGCCTGGGAGTCCCTGTGCTCTGTGGTGGCCGTCTTCCTCAGGGCACATGAGGGCTAAATAAAAGCAGTGAAGAGTGGTTAATCAATTCCTACCGTTGCCACTCATAGTGTGTTTGAGTATAACAGAGAATTATGGGAAGAAAAAAATTTCTTTTCAGAATTGTGGAGGATAGGTAGGGGAAAGTAGGCATACCTATGGCAGAAACTACTGTTTTATTTGTTTTAAAAACGTGAGTACATATACATTCAATGAGGGTCAGTATTTAATTGAAGAGTATTTTATATCTCTTCCTTTTTTATTGATTCTTGTTCTTTTGGCTACTGAATAAATTGTAACATATAATCAGATCCATTTTCATCCTTTGATACTTGGTCATGGTTTTGGAAGACTGTTTGTCAGGATAGAAAAAGAAACCCTGGCAGAAATGGGGAATTTCTTGTGGATTCTAGTTGCCTCCTGCTGTGAGTGGTCCTGAACTGGGCCCGTCCTGAATTGACACCTCTTCTTCTTCTTCGTCCTGTAGGTCTCCCTTACACTTGTCCATCATGGCCAGGAATGAATACGTGTTCAACCAGTTGCTGCAGTGTAAACAGTACGTAGGGAGACATGGAGAAATGCAAAAGCAGTTGTGAGGGTGGGATTGTGAGTGAAAAATAATTCTCTTAAAATGTCTTTTAGCATTATCCATTTTAGTAAGTAAAAGTAAAATAAAAAATTGTCATTCATAAAGTACAAAGATAAAGAATGAGGCTGTTGACAGTACGGAGTGTCAGAAGACGATTATACTCGCTATTCACATTGCTTCCTCATTCCAGATTAGATTTAGAGCTGAAAGACCGTGAGGGCAGCACAGCTCTGTGGCTTGCCGTGCAGTACATCACTGTGTCTTCCGACCAGTCCGTAAATCCCTTTGAAGACCCCCCTGTGGTAAATGGGACTTCATTTGATGAAAATAGCTTTGCAGCCAGACTCATTCAGCGTGGCAGCAACACCAATGCACCTGATACAATAACAGGTAAAACACAGACCCCTAAGAGCTGATGCTCAAGTCTGGAGACCCCGTGAAATATTGTGTCAGTGTTTTTACCAAAAATTTAAAAACTGAACGGCATGCTATTATGAGAATTATTTTGTACGTAATTTTAACCATAGTAAAAAGCCTGATCTTGTGCTTCCAAAAATCTAGCCAGACTCGATAAGTCCGTTAAGCTGAAACACTTCTATTTATTTAATGCAGTGAATTTCAGTCTTTCTGGACTCAGAACTCTTTTCACCCTCTTAAAAATTATATCCCCCAAAAAAAAAAAAAAAAATTATATCCCAAAGAGCTTTTGTTTAAGTGGATATCTTTGGTATTTACCATATTAGAAATTAAAACTGAGAAATTTTTAAAAGATGTATTAATTAATAATAACAACAAACCATTTTATGTTGACATATAACATTTTTTATGAAGAATAACTTACAGAACAAAATTTAGTTGGAAGAGTGACTGGTTTCTAGTATCTGCATCTGTATTCAATCTTTTGAGGTACGTTGTTTTGGTTAAAGAAAATACCGTCACACAGTGAGGTAGTTGGAAAACGAGGCATATTTTCAGAGCCTTTTCAGATAATTGTGGATATATTTCTTTGATACTACAGCGAGCAGAATTTATCAAGGGATAATTTTTTTAAGGTTAGTTGCAATATGGAATCTGAAACTATATCAATGAACTTTTTGTACTCTGTTATATAAAATCCATGGTCTGTGTGTGCTTTGAATGGATTTCTTCATGTGTGATTTTGTAACATCATGCCTTAGTCATTTGGAAAATCTTGTTTCACTGAGTTATGCAGATCTTCAAAATGTTCATTTATTTTAGAATCACATTTATTAATATCACCACTGATCTCATTGGAAAAGTCTTTCAGTATTGAGAAGCTGTTAAACTTACAGTTGCAGACAAAAGTTTTCCAAAATTCTAATATTTCACCTGCAAGATCAAATTTTATCATTTGGTGGAAATATTGCCAGTTGTTTTTCTTACAGAGACAGGCTTACTTTTTAGGAAATTGTCTGTCAAATAGTCAGGTTTGAATAACCATAGTTTGTTAATCAGTCATTCTTTCAAGTAAAAATGGTGTTGTTAATCAGTCATTCTTTCAAGTAAAAATGGTGTTCCATGAAAAAACTGTTAGTTCAGCTTGCAGTGAAACAATGGCACAAGTGCTTTCCTTTGAGACAACTTGTGTAATTTGCTACACAACAGATGTAACATACTTTATTTACTTTATGCATACTTCTTATTTTGTCACACAGAATTTTAAAGACATGTACTCAATGTTGAGGTTTATTAAAGTTAGTAATTTCTACTGCTTTATCAAGGGCCACCGTCAGTGAAACTGGTTATTTTTTGGACCGAGTGCTTGGCCGTGAGGAGTACAGTGACTACCACTAGTACATTTTGGGGCCCCTTCCTTGATTTGTGTTAAGGCTCCCCAGTTTGATCCACCATTGCTTTTGTGCCATCAGTGCAAATGTCAGCACAGTGGGAAAAAGCAGATAACATCAAGTATTATTATTATGAAAAGAGTTTTGACCTCCTGGACCCCCTGAAAGACTCTGAGGAACCCCTACGAATCCAAAGACCACACTTTGAGAACCACTGTTTTAATGTGAATATGTCCTTGATCTGACTAAATAAAACATGGGGATATTTTAAGGAGCGGGATCCCATATGGTTCAGTATTGAGTGCTAGCAGTGTATAAAGGATGGGTAAGTGCCACTAATGAGGGGAATTGGCCAAAAAAAAAAAAAAAAGATAGATATTAAATATCCCTTCCCCTAAAAGAAGTTAATAATTAACTTTAAATAAAGGTCAAATGAAATCACCCTTTGGGTGACGTAAAAGCTAAAGGCAGCAGTACTACAGGATAGGGAGTACAGGCAGAACTGTGTTTTAGACTAAAGGTCCTCTGGAAGTGAGACACTTACTAAATTGCTTTTTTTTTTTTTAAATTTATTTATTTATTTTTGGCTGAGTTGGGTCTTTGTTGCTATGCGCAGGCTTTCTCTAGTTGCGGCGAGCGGGGGCTACTCTTCCTTGTGGTGCGCAGGCTTCTCATTGCAGTGGCTTCTCTTGTTGCGGAGCACGGGCTCTAGGCGTGCGGCCTTCAGTAGTTGTGGCTCGCGGGCTCTAGAGCACAGGCTCAGTAGTTGTGGCGCACGGGCTTAGCTGCTCTGCGGCATGTGGGATCTTCCCAGACCAGGGCTCGAACCCATGTCCCCTGCCTTGGCAGGCAGATTCTTAACCACTGCGCCACCAGGGAAGCCCTAAATTGCTTTTAATTTATAAATGTATGTTGGTTATTGACCATACTTCTACTGATTTCTGATTTAACTGCATTATAGAAGAGTGTGATATATAAGAGATCGGTTCTTTGGTGTTTCGGACTTGAATGTTAGACTCTTAGAGATACAGTTTTTATGAAAGTCTGACATGTACTTGAAAAGAATTGCATTCTTTAATTGTAGGATGCATGTAGCATTCTCTGTTTACGTCCATTAAATCAAGCTTGTTCATTGTGCTGTTCAGATCTTACTCATTAGCTTACTAACTTTTGGACTCCTTGATCTGTCAGTTTCTGGGAGGTATATTAGAAATGGTCACTGCGATTATGGATTTGTCCATTTTTCTTGCTAGTTCTGTCAATTTTACATCATACACTTTGAGTTTTCATAGACATATCAGTGATGTTTTAGCAGTTGCAAGTTATCTTTGTTCTGTAGCGAGGTATATGATTTAGTTATTGTGTACACTGGCATGACTACAGAAGTGAAAATGGGACTCTTATTAGGAGTCTCTCAATTAGAAAGACTCTCAACTAGGCATGGAATCACTTTCTCTGAGGGAAAAGATAAAAATGGCATGGAAACAAAGCAGTACTTTGTCCCATTGCTTTTCCTTGGTTTTAGTCCTGGTATTTAATTTATTTTGAGTTTTCAAATAGCATAGCTGTAGAACGTGAGACTTGTGTTTATCCAAAAAGGAAATGGATTTTAATAGAGAAAACACTGTTCTGGGACTAAAACCATTTCAAGAGGAAAAGAAAAAAAAAAAATTTTTTTTGTAATTGAGTATAATTGCTTTGCAATGTTTTGTTAGTTTCTGCTGTACAAGGAAGTGAATCAGCTCTATGTATACCTATATCCCCTCCCTCTTGGACCTCCCTCCCACCCCCACCCCACCCATCTAGGTCGTCACAGAGCACCGAGCGGAGCTTCCTGTGCTTTATAGCATGTTCCCACTAGCTATCTGTTTTATGCATCGTAGTGTATATGTGTCAATCCTAATCTCCCAATTCGTCCCACCCTCTCCTTCCCACTTTGTGTCCACATGTCCGTTCTCTACGTCTTCGTCTCTATTCCTGCCCTGCAGATAGGTTCATCTGTACCATTTTGCTAGATTCCACATATATGTGTTAATATACGATGTTTGTTTTTCTCTTTCTGGCTTACTTCACTCTGTATGACAGACTCTAGGTC
This sequence comes from Balaenoptera physalus, assembly GCF_965194825.1. Classification (NCBI taxonomy): domain Eukaryota; kingdom Metazoa; phylum Chordata; class Mammalia; order Artiodactyla; family Balaenopteridae; genus Balaenoptera; species Balaenoptera physalus. The sequence goes on along the minus strand of NC_138901.1, from coordinate 53,204,451 downwards.
CATCCACATCTCTACAAATGACCCAATTTCATTCCTTTTTATGACCAAGTAATATTCCATTGTATATATGTACCACATCTTCTTTATCCATTCATCTGTTGTTGGACATTTAGGTTGTTTCCATGTCCTGGCTATTGTAAATAGTGCTGCAATGAACAGTGGGATACATGTGTCCTTTTGAATTATGGTTTTTCTCAGGGTATATGCCCAGTAGTGGGATTGCTGGGTCATATGGTAGTTCTATTTTTAGTTTTTTAAGGAACCTCCATACTGTTCTCCACAGTGACTGTCAGTTTACATTCCCACCAACAGTGCGAAAGGGTTCCCTTTTCTCCACACCCACTCCAGCATTTATTGTTTGTAGATTTTTTGATGATGGCCATTCTGTTAGGTGTGAGGTGATACTTCATTGTAGTTTTGATTTGCATTTCTCTAATAATTAGTGATGTTGAGCATCTTTTCATGTGCCTCTTGGCCATCTGTATGTCTTCTTTGGTGAAATGTCTATTTAGGTCTTCCGCTCATTTTAATTGGGTTGTTTGTTTTTTTGATATTGAGCTCCATGAGCTGTTTGTATATTTCGGAGATTAATCCTTTGTCCGTTGCTTCGTTTGCAAATATTTTCTCCCATTCTGAGGGTTGTATTTTCATCTGGTTTATGGTTTCCTTTGCTGTGCAAAAGCTTTTAAGTTTAATTAGGTCCCATTTGTTTATTTTTGTTTTTATTTTCATTACTCTAGGAGGTGGGTCAAAAAAGATCTTGCTGTGGTTTATGTCAAAGAGAGTTTTTCCTATTGTTTTTTTCTTTCTAAGATTTTTATTTAGAAGAGTGATAGTGCGAAGTAAAACATTTCTAAGCCAAGAACAAACATATTAAAGGCCATAGGAGTGAAACTAAAGTATTTAAGGAGCATTTTCTGCTAGAACTTCAGCTCACAGTGTCTTCAAAATGGTCATCTACCCCAGAGGTTCTCAGAGATGACTTCCCAAGCCTCACCCCCCAAGGGACGTTTGGTAACATATGTAGACAGTCTTGATTGTCACAGTAAGGTTGAGGGTCGTGGTGCAGTGGTTAAGAGTCCACTTGCCAATGCAGGGGACACCGGTTCGAGCCCTGGTCTGGGAAGATCCCACATGCCGCAGAGCAGCTAAGCCCATGTGCCACAACTACTGAGCCCAAGTGCTGCAACTACTGAATCCCACGTGCCTAGAACCCATGCTCCGCAACAAGAGAAGCCACCGCAATGAGAAGCCCGTGCACCGCAACGAAGAGTAGCCCCCGCTCACAGCAACTAGAGAAAGCCCGCTGCAGCAACGGAGACCCAACGCAGCCAAAAATAAATAAATAAATTAAAAAAAAAAATAAGGTTGAGAGTGTTACTGGCATCTATTGGGCAGAAGCCAGGGATACTGCTAAATATCGCACTGTGTACAGGTCAGACTCCTCACGGCAAAGAATTATCTGGCCCAAAATGTCAGTAGCACTGCTGTTGAGAAATTATGTTCTAACCAACCCTGGTAAGGAGACTTAGCTTCCCCCTGGTCTTAGGAGGTGGCTAGTGGGAAACCCAGGGAGGAATGAATGTCTTCTGACTTCCAGACCAAGTGTTTTCTCCCCACACAGGCTCATTTGAGTCTCTGTGTTCACACACAGGGTGCCTGCCTGTGTAGACTTAAATGTCTCCTACGTCTGGTGTGGGCTTGTAAGTTGTGAAAGGTGGTAGGGAAGGGCAGGGTGTGGTGCAGTGTGGAACTTGACCTCATTTTTATGCAAATGGCAGAATGAATATACCCATTTTCTCCTAGGAAATTGCTTACTACAGCGGGCAGCTGAAGCAGGAAATGAGGCAGCAGCTCTTTTCCTGGCAACCAATGGTGCCCACGTCAACCACAGAAACAAGTGGGTAAGTGTGACAGGACAGCCAGGTGAAGCGGCTTTGGTCTGTGGAAGAAATGGCAGTGGTGGATGGGTAGGAAAAAACAGAATAGATTCTCTTCAATTTTTGTCAAAAAAAAAAAAAATACATGGACATTGTTAAAAAACCAGAGTCTAATAGATGCTTTTATCCTCAAATATTGGTTGATCGATTCATTCAACAACCAGTTCTTAAGCATTTGTGGTATGTCAGGTCCTAAACAATACACTGTGGACTTCATGGTCTACTAGAGATTAGCAAATATGGACACATATTAGCATCTTAATTTTTTGTAACATTTTGCATTTGCTAAAGTTTTCCTATGTGAATGTTTATTTAGTCTGTATCTCAAGCTAAGGCAGATGGTGCAGTGTTAAAGGGGGGCCTTTCGGGTTGGTAAATTTCTGGATTTACCAGGTTTCCCATTTCCCATCCTGCTGTATGTGGTCTTAGGCAAGTTGCTTAACGTTTCTGAGCTTCAGTTCTCATCTGTAAAGTGGGGTTAATATTGATTTCATAAGGTGTGGTTAAGATAAAAATAAATGATATATTTAAGTGCTTATTAGCATAACATCTGGGACATTAGAAACTAAATGATATTTATTTTTACTTTATAATTTTCAGACAGGGAGGATGTGTTTATCTTTAAGATCACATTTATTCTGCAGCTACTTTGTGCTAGGAGCTTTAAGGTTATTATCCCTTTCAGTTCTCACAGTGGATCTAGAAGCAGCATGTGTTGAAGAGACATTATCAACATCTATAAATCCCTCATTTCAGGGTAAAGAACCTTGAGGTTCTGAGAGGTTAAATGACTCGTAAATAACGGAGCCAGTATTAAGACTCAGGCACTACAACATACAGTTGCATTTTCTCTCAACAGCGCTGGGCAAAGCAGTAAACAGTAAGCTTGGTGTATGAGACAATGTGTCGTGGAAGCACAGCGGGGGGGCAGCGCCATTTTTTCCCACCATTAAATCTACTAATCTGTCTGCACCTAAGCCTGCACCTGGCCTGCTCTCCAGCTAGAATGATGGCATGGCCCTGTACGCACCAGCGGCTGGTTTCTTGGCTTTGCTCCTGCCATTATGTGTGTCTGCTTCTGTCTGTCTCTCTCCTGTATCATCAGTGTTGCCCACTGTTCATTTCTAATAGCATACAGATATGCTCTACTGTCTCTCAACTTTAAAAAAAATTCTCCCTTGAGCCCACATTGTCTACCAACTGTTCCTTCTCTGATACCCTTCAGAGCAAAACTGGGTGAAACCTTAAGATGTAGAGGCACAGAGGAGACTCGACTTGAAAGCAAGTGAGAATGACACTGGAGACGGGTCTGGAATGCTGGTTTAAGGCCTGTGGACTTTATCCTGTGGGAAGAGAAAATCCACAGAAGTAGACAAGCAGTATGATCATTTTTGGGTTGAGAAAGCTTCCTGGGATAGCTGGTGGGGTGGATGTACCATTGAGATCCAGGCTGGAGCCAGGTGGGAATCATCTAGACAAGCAATGGCTTGTCCTGTCCTCTGATACCAGATTTGGACCCAACGGGATGGGTTTCAGAGGAATTGCAGAAAGATAGTCCATGGGACCTACCTCTGCGGCTCTCAGAAGCCAGGGCTGGAGAGGTGTTAAGACGGTTGTGTTGGATCCAAGAAGAGAAGCAGGGGACTGGCCAGGGGGAAGAACTGCTGTGGGGAGAGTGAATTCCATTTTGTGATTGTTGAACTCCTTTTTAAACATTCAGGCGGGGATATCCTGCAGGCAGTGGGAAAATTGGATGTACAGACAAGGCTGGAGATCCGAGTTTGAGAGTCCCCTGCTTGTATTCCCTGGTAGAAGTCATGGGCGTCGATAAGCGTACCCAGGGAGGCTGTATGTGGGGGAAGGGCTGGAACAGAAGACAGCCCCGAGGAGGAGGCTGTAGGGAGAGGGTGGGGTGGGAAGGGGGTCCACCGGGGGAAGGAAATGAAAGAGCCAAATTCTTATCACCCAGTGAGATCACAGTGGCAGGACCCACAGGGAATCCCACACCTGGAAAGTCAACGGGCGGCAATAAAAACACGTTAGCTAGAAATGAGGAAATTACAAAACCCGCTCAAAGAATTCAAAGTGGTTCCCTCTGGGAAAGGAGAATTTTTTTTAGGGAAAAGGAGGTGAGATCTTGCCGTTTTTCACAGCAAGCCTTGTAGGTGAAGTTGTTGGACTCTAAACAGTGAGGATGTGTAGCTTTGGTAGGAGCCGGTGCAGAGCGGTGTGTGTGTGTGTGTGTGTGTGTGTGTGTGTGTGTGTGTGTACATGTGTACATGTATCTGTATTCACACATATATACACGTGTGTATATGTCTTTGTGTGAATATTCCGTCACTGGAGAGAAACATGAAACTGGTAATAATGGTTCCTTCAGGGGAGGATAATTGGGTGGGTGGGGGGGAGGGCATGGGGGGAACTTCTTTTCGCTCTACAGTCTTGCACCTTTTGAATATTGAATCAGGTACCTCTAATACCAATTAAAATTTTTTTAATTTTAAAAAGTGGGGGAAAGAGGTGTTTCTTGATCAGAGTTCAAGATGAGGTTGATACAAGCTGGTGAAAGAATCAGGGCATCAGTGTGCTGGAGGGGATTAAAAAGCTGTGACGGTCGACTGACAGCACCGCTTACCTCTGGGGCTGTGGATGTGAGGCTTTTCTGATTTCTACAGTGTTTATTTTAGTGACGCTCGGAGGTCGTCTGTTGTTTATAAAAATAATACATTATTATTATTATTAATTAGCAACATAATTCTAGAAACTAAGTGAAGGGTGGAAATGCAGAAGATGAGGACCCAGGGCGTTTGGAGGGTGCTTGGGAGGACATTAGAGGAACTAAGGATGATGGCACAGGAGAAAGGGAAGGAGAGGAGACCTGAGGAGTGGGACAGACCTCATGGAGCTGGAGACAGGATGAGCCAGGGGCTGTGCCTGGCACTGGGGACCTGAGTTGCAGCACGTAGGCTGTCTTTGGCCCTTTGTGAAGGGGCCTCCTAGCCTGAAGTGCTCAGACTGGGACTATTCGTTTCTGTTCAGGGAGAAACCCCGTTGCACACGGCCTGTCGGCATGGCCTGGCCAACCTCACTGCAGAGCTTCTGCAGCAGGGAGCCAACCCAAACCTACAGACGGAGGAGGCCCTGCCTTCACCAAAGGAGCCTGCGTCCTTGCCCAGCTCAGCGGACAGCAGCGTCTGCCTGCAGACACCCCTGCACATGGCGATTGCCTATAATCATCCAGATGTGGTGTCTGTCATCCTGGAGCAGAAAGGTAGGTAGTTAGGGCTTACTGCCCATCACCGTGACCTTTGCACAGTGGTTTTGAGTAGCTGATGACAGAGTTGTTGTTTCTTCCATTGGTGAGTTTTCTTACCCAAAAAATCCTTTGCGGTCAAACCAGATAAGCATATATTCTGGCTCCGGATACTGTTTTTCCCTGTGTACATTTTCAGGATGGGGCCTGCCCACTTCACCCGTGGGGTTAAGGTTTAGAATCTCTGGCTACTCCTCTGTTGTTTTGCAGTGTGGTCCCAGGCCACTTCAGTGCAGGTCAAGCAGAGTTCTGCCTTGGCGTGAGCACTGTCTCTGAAAACTCTGCTGCCGCCGGTCTTCCACGAGCCGGTGAGCCCTCTCACCCACCTCTGAGCCTCCCTGGCAGGTGAACCACGAGAGAGGAGCCAGAAAGAGGGGCCGAGGGAAGCCCCTGCCACGAGGGAGGCCCGTTTCCCTCAGAAAGTCATCTTCCAGTTTTTCTCTTTCCTGCCTTGAAATTTGTTTTACTCTTTCCTGCATCCTTGTTAAGGCCAGCATCTTTTAGCACTGAGCTTATGGAAGGAAGTGGGGTGTTAGGTAGGCTGTGCCTTTTTCTTAGCCCACACAGGAGGTATACGATGGTAGGACTTAACGTGTTAGGGAAATGTCACCAGGGCATTGTTTTGATCCTCTTTTCAGTAATCAAGTAATTCATGTGTGTTTCCATAGTGGACGCTGTTTTCCTTTTGTGAAGATTCAGTATTTTAACCTTTAAAACCGTTCATTTTTCCTCATAAACTTTGCTCCAAAATATCAAATGTCTTGGCTTCCACTTCCCACAACAAGATTTATCAGTTCTCTTTGTATAGAAATGATCAGTCAGTTTGAGATTGAGCTGGTATTCTCTTGAATACTTTAAATGTGATCCATGGGATGGTGAAATCAAGTGTTCTTTTCCTTTTAAAAAATTTAGCTAATGCTCTTCATGCCACCAACAACCTGCAAATTATTCCAGACTTCAGCCTCAAGGATTCCCGAGACCAAACTGTGCTGGGCCTGGCATTATGGACTGGTAAGGTGGTGCCAGAGGCTGCAGACAGACATACGCCAGACAGTGGGCGCTAGAGGAAGGGAGGTGGAAGGGTTGGAGCTAATCATTTGTTGTAGGACAGCCTTTCTGTTTGGGTTCAGCCCGTAATATCCAGTGGAGAACTGCTGGCTTTGCAAAGTTGAGAGGGTGTTTGTTGTAGTAAGAGGTTGATGAAGTGGGAGAAGCTGAGCCCAGGTTAATCGGGGCGTGTCTCTTTCCCAGGCATGCACACCATCGCAGCCCAGCTGCTGGGCTCCGGGGCTTGCATCAACGACACCATGTCGGACGGGCAGACCTTGCTGCACATGGCCATGCAGCGGCAGGACAGCAAGAGCGCGCTCTTTCTCCTGGAGCACCAGGCGGACATAAACGTCAGGTGGGCTGGAACAGCACTCCGCCACAGCACCAGGCCACGTTTAGTTGAGATGGTTCATAGCCTTGCTTGTAGAAAAGAGTTTTGTTCCTTGTTAAAGGGAGACAAACAATGACTCTGAAAAAGTACCAATACAGTGTTGTAATTAAATGTAATCATAGACTCAGAAGGAGAATTGTGTGCTTTGCTCTTATTTGAACCTTTCGAGACCAGGGCACAATATTGCACAAATCTCATTAAAAAGGACAGTCCAAAATCAATTGTTTAAGTAGGAATTTCAGTTATAACAAAGAACATTCCAACAGATGAGCTATCAAAAGGCTTGAGGGGCGAAAATACACAGTTAAATTTTTATTATTTTTGCTTTTTCAAAGGAATTTATCTTTATCTCCAATGTCAGCTGACCCAGAATGACTGAGTGGGTGAAAGTGTTTTGTCAAGTGGGTAGTTGGGGTGACATTTTATTCAGATGCTGTTGAAAGCAGCTGTATGCCTGTAAGAGTTCAGCATGCTAGGATGTTTGGCAGTTATCTTCTCTGTGCAATAGGATAGCCTGGCTGTATTTTTTAAAAAGACAGGAGGGACAGATGCTATTGACAGTTTAACTTTCTCTGAAAGAATATTAATGAATGTGGGTGAAGTGTGTTTAAGGGATACAGTGGACTCTGGCCTCTAGGATGCCCAGAAGGGCACCCTTTATCATTTGGCCCCAGATACAAACATTGGTTTTGGTGTCCATGTCCCAGCAGGACTCAGGATGGGGAGACGGCTCTTCAGCTGGCCATCAGAAATCAGCTTCCCCTTGTCGTGGATGCCATATGCACCCGAGGAGCTGACATGTCTGTGCCAGATGAGAAGGGGAACCCCCCACTGTGGCTTGCGCTGGCAGATAATCTGGAGGACATCGCATCCACTCTGGTGAGACAAGCTCAACCTCAGCTCCGTTTACACGTGGGGATATTTTGTGTCAGAGATGGATTTGGGGCCTCCATAGCAATCATAAGGAGCATGAGATCTACCAAGTGACAGATTGGGTCAAGGACAACAGTCAAGAGTCATGTTAAAGAAGCTTGCGGTTCAACGTAGCCTTGGCCAACACCTTTTCGTAGGGTGTCTTTATCAAGAAAACTACCAAGAAGCAAGAGAGCCGAGGCATTTCCTCAGGGGTCTGCTCCGGAGGTGGCTTAACTGGCTGTGGGATGTCCTCACTGTCACCACAGTGATAAGTTCTCAAATCTCAGGTTTGTCCCCCTTATTCAGAAGACAGGCTCCAAAAGTGGAGGTAGCCCCAGAAGCTCATTTAGTTTTCTGAAGGGCCTGAAATGTGACATAAAAGCATTTTACACCTGGGGCTTTTACCCAACTGTTCTTGAGATTACCTGCTGTTTACAGGTGTGTGTTACTGGGGGCTCATGGGTGTGTGTATGCAGGCATTTGTGTGTGTTTTCTGTCCCTTCTAGGACACAGCTCTAGAGGGCACTAATCAAACATACCTTCCTTTTATTTCTCAAACCCCTCCCACAGAACCTAGTGCAAAAACTTGCACCGAGCAGATTTTAATCATTGTTTGTAAAACTAATGAATGGTACAGATTAAACTAAATATCAGTTAACTATCAACTGTATCTCGCCTGAAAAATGGGTCTAATGATGTGTGTAGGGCTCACAGATGGTAATAAATGTGCTTACCTTTGCTTGGCAGTGCTTGTGAGTGACCTGTGTTTCCCTGCAGGTCAGACATGGCTGTGACGCCACGTGCTGGGGCCCAGGACCTAGTGGGTGCCTTCAGACACTGCTGCACAGAGCCATTGATGGAAACAACGAGTCCATCGCCTGCTTTCTTATTCGCAGGTCTGAGAGGCCTGAGTATCCCTTCAGATCTTACTCAGCTTATTGCAAACTGGCTCTTTTCTCATTTACTCCAACTATAGTCTTGACCTGCCTGTAGCTAGCTTGACCTTTGTAATGAAGGCTAGAGAGGGTCATTGTTCTGTCAGATCAAGTCAGCCAGGGAGAGGGGCTTATGTGCCCAGATCAAAGAGTCTAAAAGCTAAGCCAGCTTCCTGCTTTGGGAGCCGTTTAGGTCCCTGTAGTCACGTCAGGCCAGTTCGCACAGTGAGACCGGGAGGCTGGGGTGGAGGAGACCGAACGGCCTCTGCAGGACTCCACCAGGTCGTGCCAGCCTCCACGGCCTCAGAGTGCAGGAGGTGCGGGAGGTGAGGGTGTTCAGGAGAGCGTTAGAGCAGTCATTCTCAAACTTTAAATGCATGCAGATCCCCCGGGGGAGTGTTTAAGAGTTCTGATACCCAGGTTGCCCCCAGGAGCAATTGCCAAAGAATCTATGGGAGGGAGGGGATTCCCTGGCAGTCCAGTGGTTAGGACTCTGCGCTTCCAGTGCAGGGGCCCGGGTTCCATCCCTCGTCGGGAACTAAGATCCTGCAAGACGCGTGGCGTGGCCAAAAAAAAAAAGAAAAAATCTATGGGAGCAGGACACACACACCAGTATTTGAGGCCAGGGACCAAGGACTGCAGTCCCTGGTGGTGGCAGCCTTTCTGTTGGGTTGGATAAGGCTGCTGCTTTACACCTGTTAGCATGCCTTCAGGCTCCGTGGAAGCGTGCCTTCCTTTTGCTTCCCCTTCCTTTCAGTGGCTGCGATGTGAACAGTCCCAGACAACCTGGTGCTAATGGAGAAGGAGAGGAAGAGGCCAGAGATGGGCAGACCCCCTTGCATTTGGCAGCCTCCTGGGGGCTGGAAGAGACGATACAGTGTCTTCTGGAGTTTGGTGCCAATGTAAATGCACAGGTAAGGAGAGTGTCTCTTTTCCAGGGAGATGGATGGTAACCCCAGAATCAGGGAAATCTCCTCTTATGGCCAGGGATCTTGCAGAGTCTCTGGTCTCGGGCCTCTGCTCTTCCATGAATGGGCCTAAGGGACGGACACACGAAGTGACGGTCTCTTGGGTCATGTAGCCTGTCTAGTAGTTTTAATGATTTCAGGTTAAGACTTTTCTTCTCTTTGCCTTTGTCCTTTCTACAAAGTGAGGAAGATTCGTTCAATCAACTTTTCTTTGCCTCCTGTCCACATTAGTTACAGATTTCCATTGAGAATTTGTTCCTGTCCCAAGCTGAGTACTGTGTTTAGGAAAATGTTCCAGTAGCTCAATAGGGCATCCCTGAGTTACGTTCCTTGATGCTTCTCAACGTTCTAGCCTGTAAAGATTTGTGTGCAGTGGACTTCCCTGGCAGTCCAGTAGTTAAGGTTCTTCTAATACAGGGGACGGGTTCGATCCCTGGTTGGGGAACTAAGATCCCACGTGCCGCACGGTGTGGCCAAAACCAGAAAAGATTTATCTGGCCCTGCAGCCACATAAGTAGTGGTTTAACTTAGAGGTGAGGGTGACTGCAGCTTTTTTTTTTTAAAATAAATTTATTTATTTTATTTATTTATATTTGGCTGAGTTGGGTCTTCATTGCTGCACGTGGGCTTTCTCTAGTTGGGGCGAGCGGGGGCTACTCTTCGTTGCGGCGTGCGGGCTTCTCGTGGTGGCTTCTCTTGTTGCGGAGCATGGGCTCTAGGTGCATGGGCTTCAGTAGTTGTGGCACACGGGCTCAGTAGTTGTGGCTCGCGGGCTCTAGAGCACAGGCTCAGTAGTTGTAGCACACGGGCTTAGTTGCTCCGCGGCATGTGGGATCTTCCCGGACCAGGGCTCGAACCTGTGTGCCCTGCATTGGCAGGCGGATTCCCAACCACTTCACCACCAGGAAAGCCCATACCGCAGCTTTTCTAAACCAAACGTGTTTGTGCCCCTGGTCACTGGAGCGTGGAGGTAACGGGGAGTGGCTGTCAGTCATCTCTGTGTTTGGCCTCTTGAAAAGCTGATTTCAAATACAGAGTGGCAGTATTGATTCTCAGAACTGAATTCTGTTTACAGGTTACTCCCCTTCATATTTTTCCTGGGTTTTATCTTTGCTTGGACATTGAAATCTGTGCCTTGTCCCCACAGGATGCAGAAGGAAGAACGCCTGTCCATGTGGCCATCAGCAACCAACACGGCGTCATCATTCAGCTGCTGATTTCCCACCCTGACATCCACCTGAATGTCCGAGACAGGCAGGGCCTGACCCCCTTTGCCTGTGCCATGACCTACAAGAACAACAAGGCGGCCGAGGCCATCCTGAAACGAGAGTCCGGGGCTGCTGAGCAGGTGAGTGACCGGCCCCCAACATTCTCCTCGGCGCCTCAAGCACTAAACATGTGCCACCAACTAAACAGAGCTCTTCTAGTTAAAGACATTGTACTCCCCTTTCTTAAATTTTGGCCATTCAGATGTCCTGTCAGTGCTGGACGGAATGTGCCTGCTCTGCCCTGCACGCCAGCCACCTGCTGGTGCCATGTGTAGAAGGGAGCTGGCGGAGGCTGGGCCCAGTGACAGGGATTCTGTGCTTGTACAACTGAGGGCATTCTTCGCTTTTGCTGGGTGGTTTCCTTGCCCTAGTAATGAATATCTTAAAAGGGTTAAACGGAACTTGAGTGTTTGGTGTCACGTTGGGTCTTAGAGGAGCTGTCGGCGTCAGCTCAGCGGGCTCAGGTGTCCTTGTTCTGGACGGCAGGCTGCTGACCTGCAGCGTCACACTGGGCGGGAGGGGCCAGAGGCAGCTGATGTAAGGCGGGGGCTGGGATGGGCTTGTGAAGTCAGTTCTCAGACCCTTGAATCTCCATCCAGCACTTTGTCTGTTTACGCCAAGATTTATGAGTAGCCATTTATGAAGGTAAATTGGAAACTTGGGACCTGAACAAAAGCACTAACGTGGGTGGAGACTTTTGCTTTGTATTTCAGGCTTCCGTACATCCCTTTTCTTCAGCATTTGCCTCAGTGTGACTGATCGAGTAGGTGTTGACCTCACCCTTGCTCACATGGGGTAAAGTGGTCATGAATGGAGATAGTCATTTCACATTTCCTCCCCATCTAGCCTGAAACCGGTGCTGTTGATCGAAGTCCTTGGCAGATATGTTGCTGTGTGTGTGTGTGTGTGTGTGAGAGACGGAATGTGGTGTGTGTGTAGCATGTGTGTCTCCCTCACTTCCTCCTGAGCCCTCACACTGATATGGCAGCTCTGGTAGCTGTAGTGTCCTGTGTGGTTTGATGTGAGTGAGCTATTGTCTGCTTTACATCAATGGTGCCAAGTCTATGACATACTGTTGGCGGCCTCCCCCAACATGTATTATTATCCTGTAGCTCAGTGAAGGAGGAGACTTTCTGGAAATTTCTGAAGGTTTGTTTGGCTGCTCAAGGGTCAGGCTGGCATTGCAGCTGTGGTTTTTAGAATGCTGCATGCTTATTTTAGCCAAAGCAGGAAACCCCCAAAGCCAATGTCCACCATTGCCTTTCCCCATGCATCCCGGTATTCTAGTGCTTTCCTTTCCCTGTCCTTCAGGTTGTCTCTTTCTTGGCCTTCCAAGTCCACTCCTGCTGCAGGAGGATGCCGGGGCAGCTTGGGTTAGCTCCGTTTTTCTGAGCACGCACATGTGGTCACACGCATAAATACGCAGTGTGGGTCTATGGTGGGGCGTGGGGTGTAGGGCGACATTTAGTGTTGGTTCTTGGGAGGGAGCTTCTGGAACTGGAGGACTACACCGTGGCCTCTCCAGTGGTCAGTGCAGCTCGCAGGTGCTCAGGAGGCCCTCTTGCGGGGGGCGCCCACTAATATTTTGGCTCCCACTCGTTGCCTCAGGTGGATAACAAGGGCCGGAACTTCCTGCACGTGGCGGTCCAGAACTCCGATATCGAAAGCGTGCTGTTCCTGATCAGTGTCCAGGCTCACGTGAATTCCAGAGTCCAGGATGCTTCCAAGTTGACCCCTTTGCACCTTGCTGTCCAAGCGGGCTCAGAGATTATTGTCCGCAATTTGGTAAGTGTCGCTGAGACATTATCGCGTGAAACGTGTGGACAAAGCATGTTGTAGAGTGTGTGCGGACTCTCTCATCACAGGTGTTTTGCCAGGTATTGTGAAAGGCCAGCAGGAATTTGGGGAGGTAGCCGGTACACTAAGGAAAGCAGGTGTGTCCGTGGGCAGCGTGTCCTGAGTGCCCAGTGGGCAGGCAGATGCTGGAGTGAGGCCGCGAGGGAAGGCGGCGTGTGGGTGGCGGCAGCAGGGTGGGAGCATCAAGGGGAGGGAGGTCACTTCTGTTGTCTGCCTGCTCTGTGTCAGGCGCTCAGCTGGTGCTTTCCAGCGAGCGCGCGCGCTCTCCCTCCCCCTCCCCCTCCCTCCCCCCCTCCCCCCAACTCTTTTTTTTTTCATGAGTTTTTATATCTTTTTTTGAGGTATAGTTGACAAACAACATTAAGTTAGCTTCAGCTATACAACATTGATTCGGTATTTGTATATTTTGCAAAATGATCACCACGAGTCTCGTTAACATCTGTCACCATATGTAGTTACAGCAAATTTTTTTCCTATGATGAGGATTTTTAAATTTACTCTCTTAGCAACTCTCAAGTATACACTACAGTTTATTCCCTGTAGTCACCACGCTGTGCATCACACCCCCATGACTTACTTATTTTGTAACTGGAAGTTTGTGCCTTTTGACCACCTTCACCCATTTTGCCCAGACCTCACCCCTGCCTCTGGCAACCACTAGTCTATTCTCTGAATCTGTGAGCTTGGGGTTTTTTTTTTTTTTTTTTAAATTATTTATTTATTTATTTTTGGCTGTGTTGGGTCTTCGTTTCTGTGGGAGGGCTTCTCTCCAGTTGCGGCAAGCGGGGGCCACTCCTCATCGCGGTGCGCGGGCCTCTCACTATCGCGGCCTCTCCTGTTGCGGACCACAGGCTCCAGACGCGCAGGCTCAGCAGTTGTGGCTCACGGACCCAGTTGCTCCGCGGCATGTGGGATCCTCCCAGACCAGGGCTCGAACCCGTGTCCTCTGCATTGGCAGGCGGATTCTCAACCACTGCGCCACCAGGGAAGCCCCCTTGGGGGTTTTTTGTTGTCTGTTTTATAAACTCCACGTGTGAGGTCATATGGTATTTGTCTTTCTCTTTCTGACTTATTTCACTTAGCATAATGCCCTCAAGGTCCAGCCATGTTGCTGCAAAAGATTCCATTCCTTTTTACGGCTGAATAGTATTTATTGTATATACATAACACAGCTCTTTATCCATCCCTGCGTCACAGATACTTAGGTTGCTTCCATATCTTGGCTGCTGAAAATAATGCTGCAAGTAAACATGGGTGCATATATCTTTTTGAATTAGTGGGGGGTTTTTTGGGAAAAATACCCAGAAGTGGAGTTATTAGATCATATGATAGATCTATTTTGAATTTTTTGAGGAACCTTCATACTTTGTTCCTTAGTGGCTGCACCAATTTACATTCCCACCAGCAATGCATGAGGCTTCCCTTTGCTCCACGTCCTTGCCAACACTTGTTACTGATAATAACCATTCTAACAGGTGTGAGGTGATATTTCATGGGCTTTTTAAAAATGTTTATTTATTTATTTATTTGTTTATTTTGGCTGCGTCGGGTCTTAGTTGCGGCATGTGGGATCTTCCTTGTGGCATGTGGGATCTTTTTTTTTTTTTTTCGGTTGCAGCATGTGTACTTCTTAGTTGCAACATGCATGCGGGATCTAGTTCCCAGACCAGGGATCGAACCGGGCCACCTGCATTGGGAGCTCGGAGTCTTACCCACTGGACCACCAGGGAAGTCTCTCTTATTGTGGTTTTGATTTACATTTCCCTGATGATTAGTAATGTTGAGCATCTTTTCATGTACCTGTTGGCCATCTGTATGTCTTCTGTGGAAAAATATGTATTCAGATCCTTTGCCCATTTTTAATTGGATTGTTTTTCCTTTGCTGTGCAGAAGCTTTTTAGTTTGTAGTCCCAGTTTTTTATTTTTGCTTTTGTTGCATTTGCTTTTGGTGTCAGATCTAAAAAACTATCACCAGTACCGATGTCAGGGAGGTTACTGCATCTTACTTCTCAAAACTACTCAGAGGGATGTAGGAAATGTTTTACATTTTACAAAGGAGAAAATTTAATCTCAAAGAATTTTCTTCCCTCAAGAATATCAGTGGACTTCCCCGGTGGCACAGTGGTCAAGAATCCGCCTGCCATTGCAGGGGACATGGGTTCGATCCCTGGTCCGGGAAGATCCGACATGCTGCAGAGCAACTAAGCCCGTGTGGCACAACTACTGAGCCTGTGCTCTAGAGCCCACGAGCCACAACTACTGAAGCCTGCCTGCTACAATTACTGAAGCCTGTGCACCTAGAGCCCGTGCTCCGCAACAAGAGAAGCCACTGCAATGAGAAGCCGCCACTTGCCGCAACTAGAGAAAGCCCACATGCAGCAATGAATGAATGAATGAATGAATGAATGAATAGATAGATAAATAAATAAATAAGAAAGAAAGAAGGGAGGGAGGAAGAAGGGAGGGAGGGAGGAAAGAAGGAAGGAAGGAGGAAGGGAAGGAAGGAGGGAGGGAGGAAGGACCAAAGGAAGGAAGGAAGGGAGGGAGGGAGGAAGGAAGGAAGGAAAATCAACTAGTTAGTAGTATAGCTGGGATTTTGGCCATTTCTGTTTGACCCCAAAGCCTGTCTTTTCCAGGACAACTTAATGCCACCCAGGCAGGGGAAGGGTCTGAGCAAAGATGTGGAGACTGTAAAGTGCATGTGGTGTTTCAAGTGGCAAAGTTTGGTTGAAATTTGAGCAGAGAGTAGAAGGAGATGTGGCTGGTGAGGCAGGTAGAAACCAGGTCATGGGGTCTCATATCTCAAACCAAGAACTATGAGCAGCCTTTATCCTTTCAGTAGTAGAGTGTTTGAGCTGAGAGCATGGTCCAGAGCCAAGACCAGGGCTCCACGTCACCTGGCTGGCTTACAACGCCGGCACTTGCTGGTGCCTCCCATTGGAACTGACCACTGGAGCACTTGACCAGCCCTGCCATTTTGGTGCCCTGCCATTTTTGTTTTTGAAGAATTCTTTTTAGGAAAATCCTTATGACTTGACATGTGTTGGAGCTGAGAGAGCATCTGCCTTGGGGGTGGGGTGTGAGGGTGTGGGGGCAGTGTCGGCCGAGAAGAGGCCTAGGGGAGGCAGCCGCAGGGAAGGATGGAGTGGAGAGTGATGAGGAGGTGGGCCTGACGGACGCCAGGCGCAGGCTGGATGTGGGGGGCAGCGAAGGAGGCAGAGGTGAAGAGGGAGGTGCGCCCCGTGTGTGTCAGTCTGCCTGCCACCCTGGGAACCCAGGCGTTTTGAGGGTCATGGCCCCTTCCTCAAGGTCGTGCCTCTGTCTTACTAAGGCTTGATCTTGCAGGTGATTGGAGTCCCTAGAAACAGCTGATCTTCCAAACAATGGCCACGTAGTCCTCTGTCTATGAATCGGTATAGCTTAATGTGGGAACCTGTTCACACTGAAACAGTGCCTTTCTCCAAACCTCTCCCCCTGCCCTCAGTGAACCAGCCTTGGGGTTAGCGATGACCCTAGCACAGCACTCACGGCCACGAATGCCCCTCTATGACATGTCCTATTTGGACCTATGAGTGATTTGACCAGGCACCCAGAGGTCTGGGGGGCTGGGACTTGGAAGTCAGGGTCAGAACCAGAGAAGCTGATCACTGCCTAGATTTTCCCAGAGGCCGAGTGCCTGCACACACAGACAAAGGAACCAAGGGTGGCCGCAGACCTCAGGAGAGGCAAATTGGGATTTGACTGCAAAGTAGAGATTCTGTTCTGTTAACAGCAGCTGTCTTTGAAACTTTGTTAGAAAGTGGATGATGAATGAACTTCAGATACTAAATGAATATATAAGACACTATTTAAAGGACCTTCCTGCCTTTGATTCTGTAATTCTTTGTGTTGCTTTCTTTTTTTAAAAAAAAATAATTTAAAAAAGGACATTTTTATTGTGGATAAACTTGAAGCATGTAAGGATATAAAGCATTTAGTAACTCCCTTTCACTCCTGACTCTGCCGTGAGTTTGGCGTGTATGCTTTTAAACACCTTCACAGTTTGTGTATGTTTGTGTGTGTGTCTATACATTTCTCTATCTCTGTCTCACCAAATGGAATCACACTATCTTCCTGTCTTCTAACGTGCCTTTTTCAATTTAAATTTTCTTTTTTCTTTTTTTGATGGGTAAGAAGTGGATTTACTTAGAAACACACTCCCCAGACAGAGTGGGGGCCGTCTCAGAAGGCGGGAGGCCTAACTTGCCTTTTTTTTAAACTTACTATAGCATAGATACCCTTTCATGTTAAACCATACATTTTTAACATCTTAGTGGCTACCAGTTCTATTGTTTGTATATATTATAATTTCTGTAACTAAATCTTTTCTGCAGTCTGGTTTTACTGTTAAACGCAGTGGACATCCTTATATAGTGCACTGCAGTCCTGTGTAGTTTTATATACTGAAGTCTTAGAATTTCTGTGTCCTAGGGGATGGCTTTTTAAACATTTTGATAACTGCCAGTTTGCCCTTGGGATAGGTTTCACTGGCCTGTGCCTCACCAGGAGTTTGCTCCCAGCTTTGCCGGCAGGGCAGACTCTGTGGATGCCAAAAGATAGGCAGGCTTGGTCCCTTACACAGGACCTTGGTTGGTTGTGGTAGAACGGCTGCTCATGTAGTCAACTTCAACAGCTTCTTGCAGGAGCCAAAGTGAATGAATTAACCAAGCACCGCCAGACCGCGCTCCATCTTGCTGCCCAGCAGGACCTGCCCACCATTTGCTCAGTCCTCTTGGAGAATGGAGTGGACTTTGCTGCTGTGGATGAGAACGGAAATAACGGTAACTTCCAGTCCTTGCCCGTGTGCAGTGCTGAGCGCCTCGAGCAGTCCCTCCCTTCTGGGGTTGGAGGGGCACTGCCCCCCCGGGTCTGCTCCCCATCCTGGAGGCTGGCTCTTACAGGGGCAGGGCTGTGCCAGGAAATGCTCTAGGCCGGGCATGCACCCTGCTCCTGACCAGGGCCTGAGCGGCCTCCTGACGTGAGTGGTAACCCTAGAAGCCTAAATGGCTTCTTGTGAAACCACTGAGTCTCATCTCTGGATAACGGCAGAGGCAGAAAGCGAATCTTAGGAGGTTGCGTTTAGGACTCATTCTTGGGGGTGGTGAAGCGTGGAAAGGATGGTTCTGTGAGCGGACGGTGGCTGCTCTGGCCGAGTCCCCTTTAGAGGGAGGCTCGTGAGGGTGAGGAAGAGCCGAGATCTTCTCTCCGTGCTTCTGGGCTCGCGCTGTAAGAGGGTCTCCTCCCCAGCTCTTCACCTCGCTGTCATGCATGGCCGGCTCAACAACATCCGGGTCCTCCTGACAGAGTGCACCGTGGACGCCGAAGCCTTTAATCTGCGGTGAGTGTGTGGGGTTCAGAGCAGAGGCCCGAGCTCCGCGTCCCCTGGCCTGCCCCTCCGAGCTGGTGGTCTCGGGCCCCTTGTATTAGCCGCAGGGGCATGCTGCAGAACTGTCCACTAGGGCACTTGACCAGCCTTTAGTACCCCGGAAGTTTTCTTTCTGAAAATACTTTTTAGGAAAATTTTTTGGTTTTTTTAATAAATTTATTTATTTATTTACTTATTTAGTTTGGCTGTGTTGGGTCTTAAGTTTCTGTGCGAGGGCTTTCTCCAGTTGTGGCGAGCGGGGGCCACTCTTCATCGCGGTGCGCGGGCCTCTCACTGTCGCGGCCTCTCCCGTTGCGGAGCACAGGCTCCAGACGCGCAGGCTCAGTAGTTGTGGCTCACAGGCTTAGTTGCTCCACAGCATGTGGATCTTCCCGGACCAGGGCTCGAACCCGTGTCCCCTGCATTGGCTGGCGGATTCTTAACCACTGCACCACCAGGGAAGCCCAGGAAAACTTTTATGATTATTGTGTCCTTTAGATTTATCCAGCATCACAGAGTTCTGAAAATCCCATTTCTCTTGTTCATGATGGCTGTGGCAGATATATCCCTAACTTTTCCAACTTGTTTTATCAGAGGCCAGTCGCCACTGCACATTTTGGGACAATATGGCAAGGAGAATGCGGCAGCCATCTTTGATCTCTTCTTAGAGTGCATGCCTGAGTATCCTCTGGATAAACCAGATGCAGAAGGAAACACAGGTATGTAATAAGGTTTTTGTCTGTCCTGTCTCACTGGTGTTCCTTGCTTCCTAGAAAAACAAGAGCCCATGCCGAAAAACAAGGCACCCATGCCGTTACTTAAGGACATTCAGCCCAGTGGGCTGGGCTCTGTGAGAACCTGTCACAGATTCCTGACTTGGAATTTGGCAGTGTCTGATTTTAGGCACAGGCACATCTGAAGTGGGTCTAGTGCTCCAAAGCCATACCCATATCCAGACAGGCCTGCCCACCTGTTTTTATTGCCCTCATCTACCTCGTATCCAGTCAACTAGATCCCTACCCAAGCTTCCAAATCCCAAGAGGGAGAGGAAATATAGCCACCTCACAGGTGCTTCAGAAGGAGGAAATGTGCTACAGTGCGTATTTATGTGCTTTGAAAAAGTGGCACATTACATACAGATGAGGGCTGATGTCTAATTGAGGGGTTTAATAAACAGGCCTCTGTCATGGTAGTGCTCTAGCCACCCACAATCACTATGTTAATTTGTGTAGCTTTCATAGTGTTTTTGATGGACTTTTGCATTCGTTTTCTTGTTGAATACTCGCAACAACCTTATAAGGTAAGCAGTGCGTATAGTGTGTCCCCATTTTTCAAGTAAGGAAACAAAGATGAAACCCAAATCTCTTTCTTCCCAGCCCAGGGCTCTCTGAGCTCTTTGCTGCTGCTGTATTCCCATTCATTTGCCATCATGCCAGACAGAACCTCGTGGCCTTTGGCAGCAATGCAGTCACCAAAGGGTGTCCCAAACCTTAGCATGGGACCAAATATTTTTTCATCAGTTCTTGGCCTTGGGAAGAGTTCTTGGCCTTGATTCATGAACATGTTTTTTAAGCCAGCAGTGGTGAGCCTGAGCTTCAGAGGACAGAGGAGTCAGCCCTGGGAGTGAGCTGCTGGACCCAGAGCCTACTCCAGTGAGCACCATTGTCCAGGAGCAGGTGAACAGGCAGGCAGGCAGGTGCTTCATGCCAAGTAGGCGGGGCCAGCAGGATGGCCTGGCCAGAGCCCGGGTGCCCACCAGGCCTGCACCTGCACAGGAGAGAGGCTCCATGGGGTAGAAGAACTTTCTGGAGCAGGTCTACTGCACTAATGTATTGTTTTCTCCATGTGTACACACCTCACGAGTCTTTAGAATTAGTTACATTGTGTGAAAAGAGCTTTGTCCCCCACCCCCCAGTGTTTTATGCCAGAGGAAGGCAGCTGAAACAATGGTATATTTTCCCTTCAGTGTGTGATCCCTCCTCAGTTCTCTTGTGGCCAAAACTCTGAATGGGCAGGAGTGTGTCTCTGGAGCTGGAGCTGCTCTGGACCCCCTGGCTCGTGGCCGGGTCCTTGGCTGCAAGATGCTGCAGATCCGCTGCGGAGCTGCCACGAGAGCCCCGGGGCCCTTGTGTGTCAGTGGGGACTTTGCCATCACATGTCCTGCCCTCGGCTGTGGGAAGTAGCCCTGCCCGTGGTTTTGTTTCCCAGTGCTGCTCCTGGCGTACATGAAAGGGAATGCCAACTTGTGCCGTGCCGTCGTCCGCTCGGGTGCTCGCCTGGGGGTGAACAACAACCAAGGGGTCAACATCTTCAACTACCAGGTTGCCACCAAGCAGCTGCTGTTTAGACTCTTAGGTGAGTGGCCCACTTTCTGCTCTTTCAGTGCAAGCGCAGTGACAGCATTGATTATCTGGACGTACTGGTGACCTTGAAATCTCATAATGACTTGCTTCACGATCTGAACCAGCAGTTTTCCAGGCACCGTATGGTTTAGGACTTTGTGAATGCCATGAAGGGCCTTTGAGCAGGGGTGGGAGGGTCACTTTTGGCAGTTTGTTTACCGGGTGTCCCGCTTTGGGGCTCCCGTCAGTCTCCCACGTCCCTGGATCCTACCAGCAATCTATCAGCTCCAGGCATTCCCCCTTCCCACGGCTCCTGACTGCGTGTCTGCACACCCTTTGTCCTTCAGCCGATGCCGGTTCTCTGCATCCTTCAGAATTGCCTTCTGGTTCAGCCCCACTGACTCTTCCTCCTCTGTGTTCCTTTTGTGGCGAGGAGAGCGTCACGCTTGATGATGTCATATTGTAAGTCTTTACTTGTCCCCGTTGAGGTGGCAGAAAGACTCAGAATGCCTCAAGTGCCACTGTGCTGTCATCACCCACAGTGCAGATGGAACGGGGTTCTTAGCCCCATGGTATATGCAGAGAAACGAGCTCGGACATACTTAGTAGCTGTGCGATCTTGACGTAGGTGACTTGCCCAAGGTCACAGAGCTGGTTTGTAGCAGAGCAGCGCCGAAGCACGGTGTTTCTGTATCTAGTCTACTATCTGCCGTGCTCTTGGTCAACCTTTTAGGAGCTCAGATCAGGAGCCCACACCATCTGCAGTGCTGGCATGTGGAAGGTGCTTGGTGACGATTGATTCCTCCCCGTGAGCTCAGTCTCCTTCTGTGCACGGAGCACTCAAAGCGGTGCCGGCGTGCGGTTAGAGAAATACTAGCGGCTGCTGCTGTCACCTACACTGGTAACTTGCAAGCTAAATGCCCCACAGCTTCCACGGACGCGAAACTGAGCTCCTCTGCTGCTCTGCTTCTCTCTGATGTCTCTTCCCTGCCAGTGGTCCCACCTCAGACTCAGTCACTCTGTCCAGAAACCTGGGAATCACCTTCGTCTCCTTCCTGCTCCCTGCCTCCCTCTCACCCCCGACTTCTGTTTAGTCACCAGACCTGACGGATTCTGCCCCCTTCATTTCTCCTGTCTGGTCCCTCCATCCCTGTTCCCCTTCCCATTGGGCCCCTGCCAGTCTTTCCAGCTGTTGGTCTGCCCTCTCCCTGCCATACCATCCCTGACTGCATGTGTTTCCCCCACAGACACTGTGCTGTTTCACTGCCTTCAGACCGTTTCCTTCTACCCCAGTCTGCCTGGCAAACTCTGGTTCTCCATATTTTCCTGTGTGACATTTTCCCTGACCCAATTAGAATAGAGACAGCCCTCGGTCAGTTCCCAACCACCACAATAAAGTGAATATTGCAATAAACTAAGTCACACAAATTTTTTTGGTTTCCCAATGCATATAAAAGTTCTATTTACATTGTACTGTAGTCTATTGCATATGCAATAGCACTGTCTAAAAAACAATGTATATACCTCAATTGAAAAATACTTTATTGTTAAAAAATGCCAAAACAATTAAAATAGTAACATCAAAGGTCACTGATCACAGATCATCATAACAAATATAATAATAACGAAAAAGTTTGACATTTTTGAGAATTACCAAAGTGTGACAGAGGCATGAAGAAAATGCTGTTGGAAAAATGGCACGGCTAGACTTGCTCAATGCAGGGTTGCCACAAACCTTCAATTTGTAAAAAGCACGATATCTACGAAGCGCAATAAAAGGAAGCGTGCCTATATGTTGCTTTCTTATCCTTCATGTCCCTCTGCGACGTGTTGCTTTATTTACTGGGCCATTTCCCTGCTACTTCTGAGCCCCGGGTCTGACTGGGCACAGTCGGTATCTGACAGGAACTAGTCTTGTGCTGTGTTGCAGATATGCTGTCCAAGGAGCCTCCGTGGTGTGACGGCTCCAACTGCTATGAGTGCACTGCCAAGTTTGGAGTCACAACTCGCAAACATCACTGGTAAGACCGTCCCCGCCCACCCCCCCACCAATCACTTGCCAGAGGAATAAGGGGATTTCTGCTATACCATTGCTGCTGCCTTGTCCCGTGATAAACCATGAACTTGCCAGGGCCCTGTACTCTCCTGGGCAAAACTTGACCACATGGAGCAATGAGGTGACGGGACCTGCACACTTCTAGTGATATACGGAGGCCAGCGGGCACTCAGACTGGTGGCTTTCCTGCTGAATGCTGGGGTTCACAGTGCTAGGTGGCCTGTCAGGCCTCCTGTCATCTTAGCCAGGCTTCCTGCTTGCAGTGAAGCTGAGTTGATCGCTGCGCTCCCAGGACGTGTGCTTCCCAGCCTGAGCGCAGGCCACTCTCCTGAGAACTGCGGAGCTGTTCCCATTACAGTGAGACTCTCCTTTGGCTCTTGCTGAGCCTTTCTTGAGCTTTAAAGAAAGAGGCTTCTCCAGGATCACTTTAACTTAATTATTGGCTAGAATTTTGTTTTCATGGACTATAAATTATACATGCGTTGGTATGATTTGGCTGGCGAGGGGCAGAGCTGACCTCAGAGTGCCAGGTGTGGGCTTGCTCGTCCGATGGGGCACTGCCGTGCTGTGCTCGCGTGCCGGGCGGCAGTCTGCTCTCGAGAACCCCTCTCACACTTCCTTTCTTTGCTTCCCACAGTCGTCACTGCGGACGTCTTCTTTGCCATAAATGCTCGACCAAGGAGATTCCTATTATAAAGTTTGATCTGAACAAGCCTGTGCGAGTTTGCAACATTTGCTTTGATGTACTGACTTTGGGTGGGGTCTCTTAGTGAGCCCCCGGGAAGGTCCAGGCCACATCTTCGGTTGCCTCCCCAGCAGCTGCTCTGCTCACCAGCCTGACCCCCACCCCACCCCCCCCACCCCCCAGAGCAGGAGCTGGCAGTCGTCTTCTTGCGGCAATAGACTGGAACAATTAAGGACCATGGTGTGATAGATCCCATCTCAAATGATTCTGTATGATTGTCAGTTTATCAGACTATGATCAAGGTCACTAGATGTCTCACTAATTGGACCAGGCCTTTTAGCCTAAGTGGTAAATGTGATAGGAATTAGACCCCATTCTGCTAGCGATGTACAAGGATGCTTCAAAAACCATTTTCCCTTCCAGTAGCTTAGTGTCCATCTCAGAGCATTCATGAAGTCTTCCTGACTGGGCGGACTTCCTAGGCAGAGCCTAACCGTAGGAAGCTGGCATCTGGCTGCACAACAAGAGCTGGCTTTACTCTAGGGTAAGTGGCTGTGGACTTTTCTGCACAGTGTTTTCATAAAGGTAATAGGATCCTCTTGCCCTGAAATCTCGCTCTCTCTTTCTCTCTCTTTTTTTTTTTGGGAAAAGCTAAGCTGTATTTTTAGTGAACTACCCCTTTAAAAAAGGTGAAATCTTTCTAAGCAGGGTTCAAAGATGAGAGCTGAAAAATTGTGGCCTTAACAACTGAAAGCTTTACCAGTATTCATGCTACTCGGGTGTCAGGATTGCGGTGTGGCAGCTTGACACCTCCTAGCAGCCGTCTTGTTCTCTCATCTTGCTGTGTCCTGTCTGTGGAGTCCTCAGTCACCTGCCACTAGGCAGTGGTGGAGAAAATGCACTTTTATTGTGCTGCACTTTTTATATAGCTGCATTATTGGTGATTCCAATTTAAAAATCCATATTCAAAAATACCCTCACACATCCGTGCATCAGTGAGTCTAATGATCGGCTTTGACTGGACCTCAGCTCACACTAAGTCTTAAAGGGAAGACTCCTGCGGAGTGTCATTTGGAGCAGGAGAGTGACACGGGCCAAGTGAGGGGAAGGGGAATCTCCAGCCTCAGGCTGGCAGGTCCCATCTCCTTGACATGAGTGCTTCTTGCTGAAACTTTTCCAGTTATGTTGTGAGTGCTGTCCGTCCCAGGTCCCAGGTCCCAGGTCCCAGATCCCTGCCCCATAAGAGCCAACAGCCAAAGGCCCTGGCCAAGCGTGTGTGACCGCATCTTGGAAGGCTCGCTCGAGTGCTGAATGAGGCCCCCAGAGCCTACCAGGCCTTAGTCGCTGCTAGTACATGCATTAATCCTGAAGTGTTAAACTTCTTTTCTTTTGAAGGTTTGGCCAGTTTTTTTTAAAAATGCACATTTGAAGAGAAACTTCTACCACTGCTTAAAAAAAAAAAACAAAACTCTGAGATGAACAATATGTGTTGTACAGCTATACTCAGAGATTAACAATCTCAATCATACATACTGTTTTTTCAGACATTTAACCACTACATTTTTTTGTATTAATGAAATATGGATATACGTGTAAAAGGGACTAAATATTTTTTTGCAGCAGCCTGTTGTTTTGTTTGGATAGTGGTATGTCCTCCATGTTGCTGTAGGTTTATACATCCTACTGCCTAAATATGTGTGTAAAATGAGCTGATAAACCAGAGTGCTACTTTTTTTTTTTTTAACATTTCTGTGGATTTATAAGATATATATGCTTTCTATGTTAATATGAGCTTGTGCACAATGTTTCAAAGAAAAAATTAATTAGAAGAGTTCCCCTGTCCCCTAAAGTCTGTGACATATTTCATATAGAATTTTTATAGGAAAACAGCTAGTCTTGGCAAACACCTGACCACGTGAAGCATGTGGTCAGTTTCCATTTTCTGTTGCCTGAACAGGGCCTGAGGAAGTAGGCCTTAGTTAGGTGGCTTGATTCTTTAATTGGAAAGTAAGATAATTATGCTTCAGATGTGAATTGAGGTGGTCGGTACTTTTATACCTGTTCTTTTAACGTTCATGGTAGAGAGAGGAGGATGGGAGTTCAATCAGGGATGAGGTTGATTGTCCTGCCCCTGCCCTACTATACCAATTTCAATAACACTCTAATTTCACTTAAAAATCTTAAAATCATGTTTGAAATTGTTGAGTCAAGCTTCTTTTTCTTCACAGAGTCCAGGGATAGCAATGGTACCTAGCTGCCACAAGTTGGGGGGACATTTTGTGAGTTCTGCATTGGCTTCAGGGTGCATTCTTGTAGATCTAGAAAAAGCACCTTTCCACAGTCTTAGGCTCTCCCTGCCGTGCCGATGCGTACGGGGCTGTGTCTCAGGTCCCTTGAGCGGTGGCTGACCTGGGGGGACTTGACATGCTCTCAGTCCCCTTTGCGCTCTCCAAGCCGTCAGACTTGGCTCTAGAACTGCCTGACTGTTCTTGTTGCATTTCAATCCACAGCTTACAGACTAATAGAAAAAACTCAATTTTATTCATTCAGAGAGTTGCCAACTGTGAATGAGTAGAGCAGGAAGAATAAACTTTACCGAAATATAATTTGCTGAATCAGTCAACGTTGTTACGCTAAATTAGCTTTTTAACTGCCTCATGCTCATCACCAGATTTATGATACAGTGTGTTCTTAACAGTCCTTTCTCTTTTTTTTTTAAAAGATGAAGGTACAAACCATGTGCTATATATATAAATGGAATGGCTAAAACTAACTTGCTATGATCCTCGAACACAGGAATTTCCCACAAACTTAAGTGCCTACACTTAGGACTTGTTAATTTTCAGTTATCTTTTTAGTGGCGTCTCACTGAATGATGTATTAGACTATGTGTTCCGTTTGGAGTTTGTTGCCTGTGCATTGTCAACCCCAGTTACCAACTTAGTCGAGGCTGGATTAGATTGTTCATTTCACCTGCCGTATTCTCTCCAGGAGTGGGGTCCACGTGACCACTAGTCCTCTACCTCAGAGCCCTGAGTTATTTGTGACCGCCCTGTTCAGCTTTCCTCTCTCCTCTCCCTGAATGGGGTCCCTGCATGGAACTCAGCGTGCTTGTGGGTTCACCACCACTCCCGGTTCATGTCTCCCACTTGTTGTATCGAACGGTATTGTGCTAATCTTATCTGTAGGCATGAAGTGGAGGAAATGCCTTGGGACAGGGGAAAACCTTGATCTCCATCTGGGTTTGTTTTTAATCTGGAGAAAAAACCCTATTGAACTATGTAATGCTTAGATCTGAAAGGCAGACTAACTCCCCAGGTGACAGTAGCATGAGCAAGTAAATGTAATGCTTCCATGACAGCCCCGCGTGGAGCTTGCAGGTTGAGACTGAGAGAGAGCTCCAGAAACAAGCTTTCTTCCAGGACCTGGGACTGCTTCTCTCAGGACCAGGCCCAGGAGAGCTGGGCAGCGGGCTGGCAAGACCAGCCCCTCCTAATCTGAAGCACCAAAGCTCCCCAGCCCTGCCGGGGAGAGGAGGAAGCTGAGGACAAATAACTTTCTAGAGGGTTTGGAAGCCACATTCTCATTTTGTGGAAGTAATTTAGTGAAGAGCTGATTATTTGACTAAACACTTATTAAATTTCCAGAAGTTATCATAGATGCCTTAAAGATTTTCTTTGGAAGATCATTGCCTGTACAGTTACTTTTTTGTGTGGCATAAATAATATATTAACCTGTTACAACCGACAACATTGGTTTTCTGTAGCTAGGGAGTCTTGAGTTGGCAGCCTGCTCAGCTTAATGACTTAATGTCCTTTTTTGGCAGATGTGTGGGGTTGGCTGTTACCATGACATACCTGTGTGCTATACCCAGGGGGAGGGCTGGGCCGAAACTGCAGGCACACATTTGGGTTGATCACCTTGGCTTCCAAGCCATTCCGGGTGGTCCTCAGTGTGGGGCGAGAGCATCATATAGGACCATGGCGCTTAGCAGCATTGTTTGTTTGGAGTCCGTGTAATGGAATGTATTTTTCAAATATTGATATTTGCATTTTCTGTAACAATTCCTTATAAATAAAATGAGGTCAAATTGTACATTTAAAGTGGAAACCTTAATAACACATTTGTAGTTCCTTTTAATGCAAAAAGTACCAGTAAGCATTAAAAACAAACAAACAAAAATTTTAACACTCCTGCCATATGAATACATTTCTTTAACAACTACCCTCTAGGAAAATCTGAATTTCCAACACTTTTCAGAAACACATGGTTGACAGCAGTGAGAAAGCAGCTGTTTTAGGCATAATGACCAGCTGCCTGCTCTTGGCCCAGACTTCAGCTCATGGTGATGTGTGTGACCCCAGCTGCCCAGGCGCAGCCACCTGACCCCGCTGCAGCTCTCCCACGGACCCTGGAAATTCCCTCCCTGACTCCGTTATTTAGGAGCAACTCGAGAAGATCCCCCCATGGTGAGGTTTCTGCTGGCCTTGGTCTGAAGGGAGGACCAGTGCTGTGGGTTTCAGAGGAAACTAAGGAAAGTTTAGGGGTTTGCAAGTTAGAATCTAGTGATCCATAATCCCCCCATACAAACTGCACGAATCTAGTAGCTCACCTCGCCATCACACTTTCTTGAACTAGTGTTCTCCTTTCCCTTACCTGTTTTCCATTTTGCTCACTCCTGGTTCGGACCAGCTATGGTGACTGATAAATCTCATTCTCTCGTGGCTTTACTCAGAGTTAATAGGCACTGTTGGGGGCTTCCATGTAACAATCCCAAGTAATCCTAATAGCCGTCCCTGAGGAGAACACTGGTCATATGATGTCATAATATGTGAGTACAAACCGGCATGTTTCATAATTTCTGTGCCTTAATTTTTATGTCTGTAAAATAGAAGTGACCATGGTTCGTCCTAGCTCACAGGGTTGCCCTGAGGAAGGTGATGAGTAATAAGTCATGTGTCCTTCCTCTCATGCGAGTACACGAATTCTGGTGTGCACAGCGAGGGTCCCCTCCAGTGCGGGCTGATGGGAGCAATGTCTGCTGCCTATTTGCAGGAATCTGGGGGCCCAGGCAATAGGAAGTGCTTTCGAGGATGGAAATTCAGATTTCCACAGATTTCTGAACAGATATCCCTAACCTGTCCGTAGGGTCTATCTTTTAGATCACAGTTTGTCCTGGAGCTGAGCAAGCTAGGGATGGCGGCAGTGGTCTGGTATGGGTCCCTTTGCAAGTTAAAGGGACTGAGCTGTGGCCACAAAATTCTGGGCTCTTCACTCTTAGTTCTGTGTTTCTAGAAAAACTGGAATCTCAGGATTAAAAGGCAGACGTTATAATTTCCTCTAGCATGTTAGAAGGCAGCTGCCCAGCCTTTGCTTTAACACTGCTCATGGTGTGGCAGAGAGGGCAGACCTGGGTATAAAGCTCAGCTCTGTCGTGTGATGACTGTTGTAACCATTAGATGTGGGGTGGGAGAATTTATGCCCCTTTTCTGGACCATAAAAGACCCTCTCAAGGCTGGCATCGAGGTTCAGTGAGAACAGATAAAGCTCCCCCCCCTGCTCAGCATGTTTGCCCAACATGTATTAGTTTTCTTCTCCACTTCCCTCTGTCAGCAAGTCTTAGCTGCCCGAGCTGAACTTTCTGTGGCTTCTATCAGGGAGGGACTACCTTCCTCCTCCATAGTCTTGCCCAGGAGGGAGGAAGGAGAGGCATTTCTCCAGTAACCACTAGCTTCTCATGGCTGAGCCTTTTGGATCATTAACATGACAACCTACTCTTGGCAAATCTTTTGAAGATTCACCCACTGCCCTGGTGTGAGGAGGCTCTTTACTATAAAGTAAGTGGTCGGCATCAAAAAGGAAATGAGTTCTCATTGAGCAAGGAAGTGGGCAGCCCGCAGAGGCTGGGTGAGTGTGTCCTGAAATGCGGGCTCAGGGGTCTTGCATCAGCCAGAGTTCAGGTCTGTACTTGGCTGGGATGACGCTAAGTGCCTTGTTTTGCTCTTTTTCTTTATCAGTTTGTTTTGGAAGGATCTAAACATCTCTGGACCTGGCCTCCACGCTGTCCCTGCATTCCTACCCCAGGAGTGGCCTATGGCCGCTCTAACCAGGGCGTTACTCGGCCGTACTACAAGCTCCTTGAGGTCAGGAGCCTCGCTTCCCCCCAGCCCCGACCCCATGGCACACAGATGCTTGGTAAATATTTGTCGAATAACTAAGGACTAAGGAGAGCAGTGGCAGTGACTAGTTCCCAGTTAGCCTGGGGTTGAGTCAGCAGGGATGCCTCAGGCACTGACCTCAAGGGCTGCGTGGAACTCAGAATAAGGTCCTAACTTAAGTTCGCCTCCTTATTGTTTTCTCCTGCTCCAGGGAGGGCAGAGACATACCAAACTATGGAGGCACGAAGATAGCACTGAATCAGGACAAGAACCTTGAGTTCTAGGCTCAGCTTCATTGCTATGTGCCTTTATTAAGTTCTTTGGGCCTTGGTTGCCTCATCTGCAAAAGAGAGCTAATTCTGCACACTTCCCGTGTCCTAGGTATGGTGGATATGGGGGTACAAAGCCAAGTGATCCTTGGTCCCTGTCTCAAAGAGAGTCTGCAGTCCAATGCGAGAGGCTGATAGGAAATTCATAGTTACGGGACACTGTGACATTTGTTATTTTAGAAGTGAACACAGTATTATTTTCCTAGAGGAAAGTGCATCTAAATCCACTGGTGGGCCAGTGGTTAATGAAGCCTCCCACTTGATTGAGCTAAGTTATTAAGAGGTAAGAGGTAGAAAAATTGAGAAGAAGACGTGTCATTCCAGGCAGAAGGGACAGCCTGGGTGAAGGTGTTGCAGGCATAAAGCAGCGAGGTGAAGGCTGGAGGGATCAGTGCACGTGGGAGGTGGTGGCAGAGATACAGAGGCTAAGAGGAGACGGACCCTAGAAGGGCCTCGTGCGCCGCTGAAGAGTTAGCAACTGATCCTTACAGATAAGGGAGCCACTGAAGAGGTTTAAACGGAGAATGCCCTGAACGTCATGGGGATGGCTTGGCAGCGTGGAGGATGGGCTGCAGGGAGTGCAGTTAGATCAGGTGAGAAAGGAAGGCCTCAACCAGAGGAGGAGTACTGAACAGGTAAGGGGGTGGGATTGCCAGGACCTGGAGACTGGTCGGGAGGAGGGGCTCAGGAGGGAAGGGGCTGGGGATGATGGCCAGGATTCTTACTTGGTGTGACTGGGTGCTTTAAGATGGCGATGGTGGAACCATCCAGGGGAACTAGAAGAATCACCAGGGAGAAGATGAAGACTAAATGCCAGAACTGTGGAGTCTGCGGTGCCTGCAGAAATGGTCAGGAAAGCCGCCTGGACGAGATGACAGGCTTGGCAGCTGACGCAGGAGTGAG
Source organism: Balaenoptera physalus (assembly GCF_965194825.1). Lineage (NCBI taxonomy): Eukaryota > Metazoa > Chordata > Mammalia > Artiodactyla > Balaenopteridae > Balaenoptera > Balaenoptera physalus. The sequence goes on along the minus strand of NC_138901.1, from coordinate 53,173,937 downwards.
AGGAGCTGGTGGGAAGGCGTGTGGAGGAGAGGCTTCCCAGGAGGCTGGAAGGAACCCCCGAGGGAGATAAGGGAAATGAGGAAAAAGCCAAGGGAGGCTTTCACGAGGGCCCTCAAATGTGACCGGTCCAGGTAGGTAATAATTGAATGTGGCCGTGGGTTTGCCAGTACAGAATTTATCCTGCTGTGGAGCAGGGAAGGGCGAAGCTGGGCGACTGTGTTGCAAGCAATTGGGGGCTGAGGAGCAAAGACTGAGCACATGCAGTGTTTTCCAAAGCTTTGCTGGGACGGGAAGTAGGGACAGGGCCTCAGAAGGATGGGGCAGGAGGGAAGGGAAGTGAGCTGTTGAATGCAGACTTACAGGGAAGAGCCAGGAGGCAGGAAGAGGTTAAAGGTACTGGAAAGGCAGGTGAGGAAGATCCTGGGTGGCAGAAGAGCAGCTGTGGCCAAAGGGCAGCGAGCCACGCCAGTTCAGGGCAGGCAGCCTCCGTTTTCTAGTCCGTGCATCTGGAAAGCTATTAAGTGAGATTAATGATAAAGGAGAGGAAAAACAACCAAAAAGGGAGGACAGAGAATGTTTAGATTAACAGCTGAGGGGATTGGGAGAAGTTGAGGTGAAGGCGCAGATGGGGAGACCATGAACCTGTAATCGCTCCAGATTCGTTTCCTTACCTGTAAGGTAGGAACTCCTTGCCCCCATGAGCTTAACTAGAATCCAGGAGGTAATGGGTATGAACTTGGTCCAGTGTGGGAGATTACAGATGACCCTGCAGCCTTGCCCAAACTTTGATGTTGCACTAGCCAGTGTCCGTGTTAGAGCTGTGAAACTACCTTTTGCTCAAAATGCAGACTTCTCCCTTTGAAAACACACCACCCCTAATTTTAAGTGTTTGAAAGAGAAACAGTACCCTTGCTTTAAATTGTTGCTTTGTTCAGAGGCATCTGGATTTGCTGCATCCCTATAAGCAAAAACTTTTCCATTTCCAGAATTAGCCTATCCTGTTTTATTGGCACCTCTCACTACATTGGTCCAGCTCGAATTAACTCAATGTGGCTTTTGGTTGTATTGATAAATTCAAGTTTGCCTTAGGACAGAGGTCTTACTTTTAAGAAAGGTTGTAAAAGTCAGAGCTCACATTAGCAAGTGGGGAACCGCAACAGGGTTGTGTTGACACTGTTAGTTCATATGGCTTTTCTGGATGTGTCTACTTGTTTCTGAGTTGTAAGGGAATGATGTAGCCCCCGATGTCCTGACCAGGGTGGGAGTTACAAGCAGGGCCCAGGCCGGCAGCTGATGTGGGCAGCCTGGGAGTCCGTGGGAAGGAAGCTGTTGGAGCTCAGAGCCCTTCTGCGTGTCTGTCCAGTTAGTTTTGAGTTGGTCAAATTTGTGCCCATTAATACCGGCGAACTCCAAAGGATGATGGTGAGGAGATCTAGGGGAACAGTGGCAAAAACAGGCCGACCAGTACTAGGCAGGTTGCCAGGCGCTGGCCTCAGTCACCAAAATGGTGAGCCCATGGGGAGGGGCATGAGTCCTGTCTGCAGAGCATGGCCCAGTCCTTCCAGGCCCTCTTGTTTCATGCAGGAGCCATCCTAGGGCACAGGAGTCAAGGGCCCATTAGGGAAAGGCAGGTGAGGGTTCCCTGTGGGTTATGGACATACAGGGTACCGGCTCAGAGGGGGACACAGCATGTGATGGCTAGGGGTGGGCAGCCTGTGTATTCCTCCAAGTTGGGGTGGTCCAAGTCCCCACGATTTCTGTGCGTAGGGTCGTCCGGCGTCTGGTCACTAGGGGGGCCAGTTGTTCTCACACACACGCAGTGGGGCTCCTTGGCACCTGGCTTAAACAGCTTCCTGGGGACGCCAATCCAGTCTCTGCTCACACCTCCACTAAGGAGAGAAGGAAAGAGGGCTGCTTAAAGCATGAAGTCATGAGTTTCTCTGGGAAGGGAGGAGAGGGAGCAGTGAGCCAGGCCTTGTGAAAAGTAGAAGCCGTTTGACTTGCCGCCTTGGTGTTTTCCCAAGGCGGCGGTCTGCAGTGCTCACCCGAACCTTCTTGCTCTCCCCCGAGGCCCTCCAGCTTCCCCTCCGAGGGCAGAGCCCGTTGTGCTTTCACTGCTGCTCCGGCCCCTGCCCTGTGCCTTCCTAGGAGGCGGTGCCACTTCCCTGCACTGGTGGCAACACCTGTGAAAGGCTTTCCCCCACTGGCCTCTGAGCGTCTCAAAAGCAGCGTCTGGCTTGAGAATCGCTATCCCAGAGCACATGTATTTTGACAAAGTTCCCCTGGGTTAACAGTCAATTTATGGCCTCACTGAACAACACAGATGTGGTGACCTAGAAGATGGATTTGGGGGAGAGGTGGGAGGAACAGAAGGGAAGCCCGTTTACCTCCTCTGGGAGCACCAGAACCGGCTGCCCCTGGTTGAGCTCCACTCAGCATTGCATGGTGGAAACTTCTGCTTCTCTTTCAGTTCCTGTTTATTTGCCTCCACGCCTTTGGTGATCATGGCTTCTGCCTGGGTCAGTTCTGGAGTAGGTAGCCCATCTTCTCCGTAGAACCTTCCTGTCACCCTCCCTGTGGTGACAGGAAAGCTGACATCAGAGTAGCCGTGGGAGGGGGGGGCAGGAACAGAGGCTTAGCTCCTGCAGAGGTCCTAGTAAAGCCGAGTCCCCAGGGCTTCCGCCTTCCACAGTAGCCTGCTGGCTGCTGATTTATTAAGAGCTGGTTGGAGGGACTTGTGTTGCCTTCTATCCCGATGTCTCTCAACATCTTATACGACTCTGGATAGACGCCTCCCTGTTCTAGATGTAGAGTCCTCCAGCACGGAAATTATAAAATCTTTCCCCTTCCGGACATCGGTTCCCTGAGAGTGGAACCACATGTCACTCACTTTTCAATGTTCCACAGTGCTTGAGGTACATAGTAGGTGTTCAAGAAATGCTTGATGAATGAATGGCTTATTGCATAACATTTTTGTGGCTCATTTCTTCCCCACATTGAATTATTTTGTCTTATATGGATATAAATAAGTCATTCATTGAGTGTTCACTCAGCATCAGGAGCTGTACTAGCACTTTACCAGTATTTTGTAATCCTCCTAACACCCGTTTGAGAGAGAAATCAGTGCTCCCGTGGTCCTAGGAGAGAGATTGGGAGATTGAATAGCTGGGAAGTCTCTGAAGCTAGTAAGTGGGTCTGGCCCCGAGCTCATGCTCTCGCCTCCAGTATTCTTTTCTGGCTCAGTCCTTCAGTGGACAAACTGAGTGGAAACTGGTTTTAGTTTAAAATCCCTGTCAGAATTTGTAAGGTCTAAACTATGGCAGTGGTCAGCAAGTGGTCAGTGAGCCTGTAGGCCACAGCCAAGAAGGGATCAGTTCTTAGATGCAGGGACTTTCATCTCCGCGTCCTGAAGTGCAAGTGGCTTTCACAGCAGCCCCGTCACAGGGCAAGAGAAGCAGCAGAAAGCACTTCTAGAAGGTTTGCCTAAGTAGGAGGAGGTATCCATACATATCTGCCCCCGCTGTGTCTGTCCAATCTTCTCAGTCCCCGAGAACTGAGATTCCAGGGTATGTTCGTGTACCCAAGATTCAGTTCATCTTCTCAAGTCCAACTCCCTATCCTGACCTTTCCAATTCTATTCTTATCACTTTGTTTTTTCGGCTGCTCCATGTGGCTCGCGGGATCTTAGCTCCCCAACCAGGGGTTGAACCCAGGCCCCCTGCAGTGGAAGCGCAGAGTCCTAACCACGGGACCGCCAGGGAAGTCCCTATTTTTATCACTTCTGCCTGTGTTCCCTGGCTTAGGAGCCTTGGATCTCTGACTCCTCCTTCACATCTAAATGTACACTTTCCTTCGTTCATGTCCAAACCATGAACGAATCGTGTCGGTCCAACCTTTAAAAAACACCGATTCTGCCCATTCCTTTCCATTTCCTCTGCTGCCACCCTAATCCAGGCGATGGATTACGACAGTGGCCTCCCAGTGGTCTCTGCTTCAGCTCATGCCTTCCCACAGTTCTTTCTCTACAGAGTAGCTGGGTGACCTTTTAAAAACATAAATCACACCTCCATGCCTGGTTTATACCCTCCTATGGCTTCCTAAAACATATGGATAAAACACAAACTTCTTATCAAAGGCCTCCAAGACAACCATCTGACTCGTGTTTGCTTCTTCAGCCTCTTCTTAAGCTGTTCCCTCCCTCACTGTAGGCTCCCTGACCATGCTTCGCTGCTCCCCACCTCGGGCACTCTGTTCCCTCAGCCTGAAATACTCTCTTCTCAGATCTCGGGATGGCTGGCTCCTTCTCACCTTCCAGGTCTCAGCTTAATTTTCATTTCCTCCAGGAGGCCTCCCCTGACCGTCTGCTCTAAAGGTGTCACGCACATGCCCAAACATGCATCACATTAGTTTTCGTTTACTCACAGTCCTACCTGGAATAGTCTCGTCACTTTACTAGTTTATGATATTTCTCTCCCCACCAGTGAGGTCCCAGCACTCAAAGCAGCTTAGTTCAGAGCATTCATTTTGAACGCTTGTTAGAATAAGTGAAGGGATCAGGGCCCAATCCCAGGCCTGCAGTCTGTGAGTTGGCCTGGCACCGCACTTTCTCCTATAGAGGGTCTCTGTATGCATGGTGACAAGCCTGTCCTGGTGGGTTTTAGACATGAGACCCAAAGAGAGGACAGCAGTAGTAGAGGCAACAGAGAAGGAGGTAGAAGCTGTGTCGTGAGAATGGCGGTCACCATTGGCCGGGTCTCCAGAACACAAAAATGACATCTCGTTTCCCCTCGAGGCCTGGCCATGTGGCTGCCAAGATGGCTTCCCGCTGTCGCCCTTCAGTGTGCGCCCGTGTAATAAACCTTCATCTTCTGCCGCTCTGTCCTGAGGGTCTCTGGTGCCCTGAAGGAACCTAACACTGCCCTCCCCCTACAGAATGCGCTAACAGAGGACAGGGACTGCATTCAGCCCGTCTGTGGCCCCACGAGGACCAGAAGCACAGCGTATCCACGGCAGACACTCGAGTATATCCTGACTTCAACTGCAGTCCTTCTGAGGCGTTGCTGACCATGTGCCCCTCACTCCCCTACACGTGAACACTGTTCAGCAAGACTAGTTCACTCATCTTACCAAACACATCAGTTTGCCCCTCAATATCAGTGTGATGTGTTTGGTCTGGCATCCTTTGCTGACACACAGGACTCCACTTTTATTCTTCTGTGTTGGGTTTTTTCCTTATTAACACAGTCATGTTTCAGCTTTGGTTTGGCAACTTTATGGGGAAAAGGGAGAACCAAGCCTTCTGAAGGCCAGACGGATAGAGGTCAGTTCCTTCAGTGGCAAACACAGTTGTGATCTGAGGAGTGGCCTGGTGCAGACTGGGTGAAAACAAAGATGGGGGGTGCTGCAGGTTGGGGTGACAGGGGCCAACAGTGGTGGGTATGGAAGAGGGGGCACCGGAAACAGAACTTCAGATTCATGAAAAGAGCCTCGGCTAGCTGGATGTGGAGGGAGCAGAGGAGTTAGTGAAAATGCCAAGGTTCTCAGCAAAGGTAACCCAGGGAGTAATGACAGAGGCAGACATGCAGGGGCATTAGGGGCAGAGAAAGAACTTCCAATTTAGACCTGTTCCAGTGGTGAAGTGGCCCTGATGTTCCTCAGGAAATTAGCCGTGTCTAAGTGGGCTCCAGTGAGAGGTCAGGGCAGCAGTAGATGGAGAAAAGGGGCCCAACCATCCCAGTTTTCAGTGTTTGTGAAGCAATCTACTGTTTCGTGTCTAACATATCTTTAGGACACCGTTAGGTATCTTCTCATTTAGGTAGCAAGTGCGGCGCTCCACACAACTGGCTTGAACAAATGTTTGATGAGCATGACTTCCACCTGGGAGGGAGTTCGTTGAGGATGGGCACAGGTTAATGTCTGTCTCCTTCGGGGACGAAGTAAAAGGATATTTGTCAAAACCACTTGCAAACAGGCTTTGAGCCTCCCTGACTGTGTCTGAAGACAGATGCCTGGAACACGGCGAGATGGGGAAGCTGCCCTCCTGGGCGGGTTGCTCAAGGGTGGCGCAGGCTGTGGGGCAGCAGAGGCCAAAGCCAGTGGTCGGGCAGTCCTCTCCCAGGAGCGAGAGCGAGGGAAACAGGGACCTCCCCAGCGGGCCCGTGGTTAGGACTCCGCGCCTTCACTGCCGAGGGCCTGGGTTGGATCCCTGGTCAGGGAACTGAGATCCCACAAGCCGCGGCACGGCCAAAAAAAAAAAAAAAAAAAGTGATGGAAACAAGCGCCCCAGCCATTTCCTTCTGGGACATACCGCCACACTGACAGCCAGAGTTTAAGGTGAAAAATCCATGGGCATTTTTCAGATTTTAACCTTGAGTCCAATCCCCAAAGAATTCTAGCCCCTTAAAAAAACTGCAAGACAAACAAAACAAAACAAAAAAACAACTGCAAGACAACTAAATGAAATGTATGGAAATGACCTGCGGAATACTTACCGATGAATTCATAATTCTTCTCATAGAATGAAAGCCAACTTTGGAGTGTCAGCATCTCAGAAAGTGACAGGTCAGATACATCATCCACAAGGCCTCCTTCAGAGTAGTCCCCGGTCACAAACGCTCTGGATGCGTCTCGGCCTGCAGGGGAGACGTTTCCAGTAGATTAACTTATAAATCACCTACGCTGTAGCAACTCAAGAATCTGTTTTCTGAGAAACATCTCCCAAAAACCCTCACCCCCCAGCCCCCAGCAGAGCTGACCCCTCCTCCCCCTCGGCGACAGACGCTCCTGGATCCTGGACATGCTTTCTGGCATGCATCCTGTTCTTTCATTGGCTTTCAGCAACATTTCGCCTGGTGGACCATGTCCCTTGGCTTCTGTGACACTATACTCTTGGTTTTCCTCCTACCCCTCTAGCTCATTTTCTACCAGCCTCAGACATCAATTCTTGTTCACCTCCTTTGCTCCATCCACACCCTCCACTTGATAGTCTCATCCACTCCCGTGGTTTCAAGTACCACCTCTATGCCAAAGATGCCAGATTTGTATGTTTAGCTCAGACTTCTCTTGAGCTCCAGACCTGTATATCCAGTTGTCTGCTCAACGTGCCTTAGATGACTCTCAGACATCACAAGTTCAGAATGTCCATACTGCATCCCCAGCCCCTGGAAACCTGCCTCTATTCTAGTACTCCCTGTCTCGGTTAATAACCACTTGCTCAGCCCAGAAATGTAGTCCTTGACTCCTCCTTCATCCCTCACATCCAATCAGTCCCCAAGTCCTATACTTTCTTCCTAAATATCAGTCTGCCTGGCCCCATCTACTACTAAGCAAGCCCGGGCTGCCGTCATCTCTCATCTGAGCTACTAGAGTAACCTGCTAGGTCTCCCTGCATTCATTTGGTCCCCCGCTAATCTATTTTCCATACAACACTTAGGCTGATATTTTAAATAAGTCGATCATATCATCTCTTGCTTCAGAATCCTCAGGGGCTTCCTTTTGCCCTATGACAAGGTACATATTCCTTAACAGGCCATTCAAGGCTCTGCACCAGCCACCGCCAACCTCACCTTGCCACTGTACTCCCATCCTCACTCTCCTCCTCCCCCACTAGGCTAAGGCCTCTAGTAACACCAGTATGTTCTCCTTTTAACACTCATCACAAAAATAATTGATTAATTGCTTATGAGATAACTATTTAACGTCTGTCATTTCTACTAGTCTGCAAGTTTTATCAGGGAAAAGAACACACCAAACTTAAGAATCAGTTCCCCAGTGTCTGGTAGTGCCTGATCTTTAGTAAATTCTCAATAAATACATGACTGAATGAAACCCATACATTTATAGTTAATTGATTTTCAGTAAGGGTGCCAATTCAATGAGGGAAAGAATAGTCTTTACAACAAATGGTGCTGGGACAACTGAATAGAGACATGCAAAAGAATGAAATTGGACCCCTACCATATATAAAATTGACTCAAAATAAATCAATGACCTGAATATATGAGCTAAAAATATAAAACTCTTAGGAGAAAACATAGGTGTAAGTCTTTGTGACCTAGGATTAGGCAATGGTTTCTTAGCTAGGACACCAAAAGCACAAGCCACCAGAGAGAAAATAAATAGGATTTGGTCAGAAATTTTAAATTTTGTGCATTAAAGGACACTATCAAGAAAGTGAAGCCCTGAAACCATAAAACACCCAAGAGAAAACATAGGCAGCATGCTGTTGTGTTTTTTTTTGGCCGTGCTGTTTGTGGGATCTTAGTTCCCCAACCAGGGATCGAGCCCGGGCCCTCGGCAGTGAAACTGCAGAGTTCTAACTACTGGGCTGCCAGGGAATTCCTGGCAGTATGCTCTTTGACATTGGTCTTGGCAATATTTTTGGGAATGTCTCCTCAGGCAAGGAAAACAAAAGCAAAAGTAAACAAATGAAACTACATCAAACTTAAAAGCTTTTGCACAGCAAAGGAAACTATCAACAAAATGAAAAGGCAAGGGAATTCCCTGGTGGTCCAGTGGTTAGGACTCCGTGCTTCCACTGCAGGGGGCCAAGGTTTGATCTCTGGTTGGGGAACTAAGATCCTGCAAGTTTCGAGGCACAGCCAAAACAAACAAACAAACGGAAAACCCGAAAAGGCAGCCTACTGAATGGGAGAAGATATTTGCAAACAATATATCTGATAAAGGGTTACTATCTAAAATATACAAAGAACTCATACAACTCAACATCAACAGAACAAAACAAAACAGGGACTTCCCTGGTGGCATAGTGGTTAAGAGTCCTCCTGCTAATGCAGGGGACACGGGTTCAAGCCCTGGTCCGGGAAGATCCCACATGCCGCGGAGCAACTAAGCCCGTGTGCCACAACTACTGAGCCCGTGTGCCACAACTACTGAAGCCCATGTGCCTAGAGCCCGTGCTCCACAACAAGAGAAGCCACCGCAATGAGAAGCCCGCGCACTGCAACAAAGAGTAGCCCTTGCTCTCCGCAACTAGAGAAAGCCCTTGCGCAGCAACGAAGACCCAACGCAGCCAAAAATTTAAAATTAATTAATTAATTAATTAAAAAACAAAACAAAAAAACCCAAGCAACCTGATTAAAAAATGGCAGAGGACCTGAATAGACATTTTTTTCCAAAGAAGCTATACAAATGGCCAACAGACAAGTGAAAAGATGCTCAGCATCACTAATCATTGGAGGAATGCAAATCAAAACCACAATGAGATACCACCTCACACCTGTCGGAATGGATATTATCAAAAAGACAACAAATAACAAGTGTTGGCGAGGATGTGGAGAAAAAGGAACCTTGTACACTGTTGGTGGGAATGTAAATTGGGGAGCTACTATGGAAAACACTATGGAGGTTCCTCAAAAAAATTAAAAATAGAACTACCATATGATCCAGCAATTCCACTCCTGGGTATTTATCCAAAGAAAACAAAAACACAAATTCAAAAAGAAATATGCACCCCTATGTTCACTGCAGCATTATTTACAATAGCCAATATATGGAAGCAACCTAAGTGTCCATAGATGGATAAATGGATATACACATATACAGTGGAATATTAGCCATAAAAGCGAATGAAATCTTACCATTTGCGACAACATGGATGGACCTATAGGGTATTATGCTAAGTGAAGTAAGTCAGAGAAAGACAAATACCGTATAATTTCACTTATATGTGGAATCAAAAAAAATAACAAAACAGAAATAGACTCATAGATACAGAGAACAAACTTGTGGTTGCCCACAGGGAAGGAGGCAGGAGGTTGAATGAAATAGGTGAGGGAGATTACGAGGTACAAACTTCCAGTTATAAATAAGCATGGGGATACAGCATAGGGCATAGAGCCAATAATACTGTAATAACTTTGTACGGTGACAGATGGTCACTAGACCTATCGTGGTGATCATTTTGTAATATAAAAATATCGAATCACTATGGTGTACACCTGAAACTAACATAATATTGAGTCATTTATACTTCAAAAAAAAAAAGTGAAAAGACAACCTGCAGAATGGGAGGAAATATTTGCAAATTATATATCTGATAAGGGTCTAAGTGTCCAGAATATATGAAGAACTCATATATACAACTCAACAATAAAAAGACAACTCAATTTAAAAATGGACAAAGGATTTGAATAGACATTTCTCCAAGGAAGATATACAAATGGTCAACAAGCACATGAAAATATGCTCAACATCATTAGTTATCAGCAAGAAGCAAAAAACCAAAACCACCATGAAATACCACTTCAAACCCATTAAAATGGCTATAATCAAAAAGAAAAAAAAAGACAGTAACAAGTTTGCTGAGAATGTGAAGAAACTGGAACTCTAATACATTGATGATGGGCATGTAGGTTGGTGCAGCCACTTTAGGAAACAACGGGCAGTTTCTCAGAAAGTTAAACATAAGTTACCATATGACCCAGCAATTCCACTCCTAGGTATATACACAAGAGAACTGAAAACACATGTCCACAACAAAACTTGTACATAATGTTCATAGCAGCATTATTCATAATAAGCAAAAAGTGGAAACAACCCAAATATCCAAGAAATAATGAATAGATCAACAAAGTGTGGTATAGCTATACAATGGAATATTATTTGGTTCATAAAAAGGAATGGAGTCTTGACATGCCGATACATCATGAATGAACTTTGAAAACATTATGCTAAGTGAATGAAGCCAGACACAAAAGGCCACATGCATGACTCCATTTACATGAAATGCCCAGAAGAGGCAAATCTTTTGAGACAGAAAGTAGATACTGGTTGCCAGGGGCTAAGTAGTCGGAGGGGTTGGGGAATGACTCCTAATAGATATGGGGTTTCTTTTGGGGGTGATAAAAATGCTCTGGAATGAGATAATGGTGATACTTGCACAACTTTCTATGTTAAAAACCACTTGTACTCTTTAAAAGGGTGGATTTTATACCATCTGAATATCTTTTTAAAAAATAAAAATATTGACTGACTGAGCGAATAAGTGAACATACCTGCTTCCCTACTAGAGTGCATAGGTGTTGGGGAGCAATGTTATAATCTCTGATTCCTCAGCACGTGGTACAGGGCCAGCTACATGGCAGTGGTCAGTAAATGGATGGTGACTAAATATTGGGCACAAAGGAACTCAGTCAACAGTAGAGCACGTTGCAAAAGAAAAATCACTCCAGAAATGGAGCGTTTTCTGCTCACACTTGTGCATACAGCCATGATGGCTGCATCAGAGTGCGGCAGGAGAGTGCACCAAAGTGTCCTCACCTGGCAGGTGAGTAAAACACTTGATTCCAGTTCTAGCTCTGCTTCTAACTCATTGTGTAGCCCTGGGTAAGTCCCTTCCCCTTCTGGACTGTTTGAGGAGCTCAGCAACACCAACTGAACTTAATTCCTTCTCTGTCAATGCTTCTATTTCTTAAAAGTTCTCCCTAAAGACAGGGAAGTGACTTGTATTTAAGTACCAGAGGCAGCTTCCCAGTTCTCCTGAGATAATGACAAGGGGGAAATGCTTATTTCATATCAGCTTAGTCACTGGCTGTAGGCTTGCTCGTCATTTTCTTTTTTTTAATCTAGGATATGGTCATTCTTCTGGGCTGGTAAAACGACATCTCTAAAAGTAATAGGCTGGTGCTCCTAGTTCAAGTGCTGTCAGGACTTAGTTGTGAGGGCTTTAGGCAAATCACATCCTCCAATCCCCCAAGATATAAAATAGGGAGGACAGAATAATCCTCATTTGACAAATGTTCTTTGAGGCCTAACGTGCCAACTTTGTTCTAAGTACTGAAAGACTGTAAATGGGGCCAGACTCCTTCCCTGTGCTCTAACCTGATAAACTTTTTTAAGGAAGGCAGACAAATGCATTTGTACTAGAAGCAAGAACGACTCAAGCCAAATGTACTACTTTTAGGGGAAACCTGGAGTGGGGGGAAAGGAAGATCGCTTCCGATTGGGGCACATTGAAGAAATGGTTGGAATCATTTCCAACCATTTGGGGAACTCTTGAGGCCGGGGCCAGGGCGTCACTCATCTCTGGGCCCTGAGAGCCGCGCAGTGTGGCACAAAGCAGGTACTGGGGGCTTCTGCTGGGGGGTAAAGAGTAACTAGTAAGAGGCAAGAGATGTGTTTCTCTAGCCTAATTCAGGAAGAGCGGTGGGGAAAGACAGGGAAAGCAGAGGCCGGCAATAGTTGCCCACAGTTCTGCCCGAGTCAAAACAGACCAGAAGGATGATGCAGCTGAGCCCGGTCCCCACGCTGGTCTGACGAATGTGGGGAGGAAAAGAGGAAATGAATAAACGAATGAATAAGTGAATGAATGAAGCGCAGGCGCCTACCGGCCCGCGTCGTACCAGAAAAAGGCGTGAACCGCCCCGCTAATACCTGCGAAGCCGCTATAGTGGGCCCCAGGCTCGTAGTGCCTCCGGCCAGAGGACACATCATAGACGCGTCCGAGCAAGGCCAAGTAGAGGCCCGGGTCCCCAGGGCGGCCGCGATAGCGGGCCAGCTCCTCGGGTATGAAAAGGCGAAAGTCAGCGCGGGGACTCCACCAGCCCATCAGCCGTGCGGCCGCCGCCGCCGCCGCCGCCGCCGCGGCCAGGCCCAGCCAGAGCCCACGCCTGCCGAGCCTCAGCATTTAGACAGCCGCACCGCCTCGGCTCCTCCGAGGTTGCTGCCTCTCTGTCCACAACTAAGATGGCGGAGAACCGGCCGCGACGTCACCGGCGCGACGCGCGCTCTCCTGTATCCCCCTGTCACCAAGGGGACAACGGACGACTGAAAGGGGAAAGTTTGGCGAAAAGTTCACTCCCTGGCTCCAACTCTTTCTCGTACTTTTCCAGCATAGCTAGCGACTGTGGAGGGATACCGAGAAAGTGAGCAGCGGGAAGGCTTCCTGGCCGGCAGACTATCTGCCCCCAACAAAGACGGTGGCAAAGGAGGCCGCGGGATGACGTAGACGTAATGACAGACGCGCCGTCTTGGAAATCAGGTTGCCCTAGCTAGCTGTCTCACGACAGGTGGAGTCCGCTTGACGGCGCCTTTGCGACATCAATCCTCGCTTGTCGGCGAGGAAGCCGGAAGCCGTAGCCGCCGCCGTCCCTTCCCCGTCCCCGCCCGCCGGGTGCCGTCGGAGGTTGACAGGTCGTGGCGGGGAGGCGGCGGCGGCGGCAGAGCCGGGCGCCCGAGACGGAGACCTCATGGGGAACGCTCCGAGTCACAGCAGTGAAGACGAGGCGGCAGCTGCCGGGGGCGAGGGCTGGGGTCCGCACCAGGACTGGGCCAAGGACTCGGGCACGACCCCCGGCCCGGGCCCCACGGCCCCGGCGCTACCTCCCGCCGCAGCGCTACTGGAGCCGGCCCGACTGCGAGAGGCGGCGGCTGCGCTGCGGCCTGCGCCGCCCTGCGAGTCTCTGGTGTCCAGGCACCACGGCGCGCTGTTGCGCTGGCTGGAAGAGCGGCTGGGCCGCGGCGAAGAGTCCGTCACCCTGGAGCAGTTCGGGGAGCTGCTGGAGGCTCGTGGCGCCGGCTTCTCGGGCGAGCGGTTCGAGGAGGTCAGGGCTGACTGGCGACTGTGGGGCGTGGGCAGGGCGGTCGCCCCCAAGGGCGTGAAGAGGTGGGCGGTGGCTTTGGAGAGGCTGGGCAGGAACCCATAGGGTCTGCAGGTTCCCAGAATAGGAGCATGAGTGTGCCGGGACTCACAGTGGGCGCTTCCAGGCTGTTCACTTCGGAAGGCGACTGTGAATCTCTTTAACCTTTATTAGAGGTGTGGAAATCCTAGACTAGGCCGTTCTTGCTCGGAAGTACTGGACAAGTGTAGATGTCTTTGCACGTTGCTGTTGTATACACCTTTGTGCTGTTGCCTGACGCTGCATCAGCTACCCTCTGGAGCTTCCTTATCATGCTCCAGAATGGTTTAAGGGAGATGTGCTCTAGGGATCAAGGGAGTGGCCATGAAAACCATTCTGTTTTATTGGCCAGTGGGTTTTTGCAGAGACCCTTCTGAATCCAGTGTGTGGGCCTGACGAATGTGGGAGGAGAATGACACATATTGGAAATTTTCACATTCTGAAAGCCATTCTCATCATGCAGAAACTAGCTTTTCCAAAACACACATTTGTTTTAGAACTTTGAAAAGTCATATTTTCCACTCATTTAAACCTACCTAGAACCTAAAACTGATAGGCAAATACCAGGTTTCCTGTCACTACTTGTAATTATATGTAATAGTTTTGGGCATAATCACCAACATTGTCTCAGTTAAGTGATTAACAGCAAATTGATATGGCAACAAAATACTTTCCTAGAAAGGGATCTTAGAAATTATCTGTACTGCATTCTTCATTTTAGAGTTAAGAAAAGAACTGATCCAGGATCACCCTGTGAATCATTGGCAAAACGGAGACTGTCACTCAGATCTCTTGGTTTTCTGTTTGTTTTTCTTACGTCACACTACCTCCTTCTTGGAGCCCTATTTCTTTAACTCCACAATGTTATAACAAAAAGGTGCTTAATTTGTGAAAATGGGTAAACCATGTAGTATATTCGGTGTCAATGAAGGGTGAGTGCATAAAACAGTAAACTGACAGGTACTTGTAATGCCATTAAAAAGTGATGTACACTTTAAAACCGGAGACTTTTAAAATATTTTAAGGATGTTTTCCTCTACATGGCCAGAATTCATATAATGTGGTTTGTGTGTTTCTTATATTTTCCTTTTAAAAATACCTGTAAAGAATCCCGACTTTTGAAAATGTTGGTCATATAACTTAGTGAAGTGTCTCCATTTTTTTTTTTTTTAATTCCAGGAGCATACATAATACTTTCCACTCTATCTTTTTGTTTTCTTCTGTTTTGTTTTTTCGCCATGCTGTGTGGCTTGTGGGATCTTATTTCCCTGACCAGGGATCAAACCTGGGCCCCCTGCAGTGGAAGTGAGGAGTCCTAGTTACTAGACTGACAGGGAATTCCCAATACTTTCCACTCTAGTCCTAGGTGTATAAAGAGAAAATGAAGCAGTGTCAGAAAGAGCTGTGCAGATCTCTTGAAGGAGTTAGCGCGTTTCAGAATTGTCCAAAAGAGAATGGAGAGAAACAGTGTTTACATTGTGAGAGTGTCTGACAGGAATAGAGCTACAGGACTCCCGTAATGTAAGGCCAGGAGTCCTCGAGGTGTGGTCCCGGATTCACTCAAGGGCTGTGACGTTATCCATTCATTCATTGAGCAAATATTTGTTGGGCATATACTGAGTGCTCAGCACTTGGATGACAGTGGACAAAGCAGATAACTTGTTCTTAAAGAGTATCTAGTACTGAAAGTGATGCACATTAACCCAGCAATTATAGGTGTGGTGAGTATTATCCAAGGGAAAGCATAGTGAAAAAATAGGAGTACTTAACCTCATCCAGGGTGTCAAGGAAGACTTACCTGAGAAAGTTAACTTTTCAGCTCTGATTTGAAGGCTGAAAGCAGACAAGGAACAGAGGTGTTAGCAGTGTTTCAGGCAGAGGGAGTCGAATACACAAGTCCCAAGTCCAGAGAATAGAGAATCAGAAAGAATGGTAGGATGTGTTATGGTTACAAAACTGCTTCAAGGGACAGAAAATCCAGTGCATCAGTGCTTTAAATGATAAAGAAGCTTTTTATGTGAAAGTCCACTTAGGCAGTCCAGGATTGATATGGCAGTTTCACAGTTATCAGGGACCTGACTCTGTCCATCTTCTTGTGCTGTCATCCTCCACAGTCACCTTCACTTAATGACCCAAATGACTCTGTTACTGTTGCTTTGCACAACCAGCAGGAAAGGGAAAAGTAAGGAGAGGGCCACAAACCCGTTTGGCCAAACCCAGTCACATGGCTACACTTAACTGCAAGGGAGGCTGGGAAAGATCCTTATTCCATGGCCGTATATGCAGCTAAAAATCAGGATTTAATTACTGAGGAAGAGGAAAACAGATATTGGGTTACAATTTCATAAACTGCAGCAGGAGGAGAACAAGGCTAGGAAGCAGGCAGGGACCAGATTGTAGAGCAGGTTCTCATCGGTGTATAGTATTTACTAGTGTAATGGTAAGAGTTTCCAAGTTGTACATGTTGGTTCTTCCGGCTCCTGTTGCCATCCATGTGTACCCAGCTGTCTTGTCTTCACATTCCTGTGACCTCAGTTGCTTGAGGTGTTGTCCTAAAAAAATTATTGAACTTGTACCAAAGACCAAAGTCTGAAACGTTATCATTTTATAGTACAACACACCTTTTCTCTTGGTGGGTGTGGTCCATGGAGAAGGACTCTTTGATTTGCTCACAGGGAGCAATATTTAATTTAATTGACTCCTATGTAGAAGAGGAATTAGAGTTAAATTCTTATTTGACATCAGAGATTAGAGATTAGATATTGTGCTCTTAATATGATAAGCTTCCAGAGAATCATGTACGCTCTGGAGCAGGAAAAAAGTGCTGAACACAGGATGATAGCAGATGCCTTGAATGTGGGAATTTAGTATGAATAGGTCTTATTTTATTAATTTTCTGTATTAGCTTTGGTGCCTACTTTGTGAAATTCGTTGGGTTGTAAAGTCTGAAGGAAGGACCATTTTCTTTTTTGAATTTTATTTTATTTATTTTTTATGCAGCAGGTTCTTATTAGTTATCCATTTTATACACATCAGTGTGTACATATCAATCCCAATCTCCCAATTCATCCCACCACCACCCCACCCCCTGCCACTTTCCCCCCTTGGTGTCCATACGTTTGTTCTCTACATGTGTGTCTCTGTTTCTGCCCTGCAAACTGGTTCATCTGTACCATTTTTCTAGGTTCCACATATATGCGTTAATATACGATATTTGTTTTTCTCTTTCTGACTTACTTCACTCTGTATGACAGTCTCTAGATCCATCCATGTCTCTACAAATGACCCAATTTCGTTCCTTCTTATGGCTGAGTAATATTCCATTGTATATATTACCACATCTTTTTTTAAAAATAAATTCATTTATTGGGCTTCCCTGGTGGCGCAGTGGTTGAGAATCTGCCTGCCAATGCAGGGGACACGGGTTCGAGCCCTGGTCTGGGAAGATCCCACATGCCACGGAGCAACTGGGCCCGTGAGCCACAACTACTGAGCCTGCGCGTCTGGAGCCTGTGCTCCGCAACAAGGGAGGCCGCGATGGTGAGAGGCCCGCGCACCGCGATGAAGAGTGGTCCCCACTTGCCACAATTAGAGAAAGCCCTCGCAGAGAAACGAAGACCCAACACAGTCATAAATAAATAAATAAATAAATAAAAGAACGTGAATTTCTTTAAAAAAAAAATAAATAAAATAAATTCATTTATTTTATTTTATTTATTTATTTTTGGCTGCGTTGGGTCTTCATTGCTGCGCATTGGCTTTCTGTAGTTGCGGCGAGCGGGAGCCCCTCTTTGTTGTGGTGCGCGGGCTTCTCATTGCGGTGGCTTCTCTTGTTGTGGAGCACAGGCTCTAGGCACGCAGGCTTCAGAAGTTGTGGCGCACAGGCTTAGTTGCTCCGCAGCATGTAGGTTCTTCCCGGACCAGGGCTCGAACCCGTGTCCCCTGCATTGGCAGGCAGATTCGTAATCACTGCACCACCAGGGAAGTCCCCACATCTTCTTTATCCATTCGTCTGTCAGCGGGTATTTAGATTGCTTTCATGACCTGGCTATTGTAAATAGTGCTGCAGTGAACATTGGGGTGCATGTGTCTTTTTTTTTTTAAATTAATTTATTTATTTATTTTTGACTGCATTGGGTCCTCGTTGTTGGGTCTTTGTTGCTGCACGCAGGCTTTCTCTGGTTGCGGCGAGCGGGGTCTGCTCTTCGTTGTGGTGCGTGGGCTTCTCATTGAGGTGGCTTCTCTTGTTGCAGAGCTCAGGCTGTAGGCACGCGGGCTTCAGTAGTTGTGGCACTCAGGCTCAGTAGTTGTGGCTCGCGGCTTTAGAGCACAGGCTCAGTAGTTGTGGCTCACGGGCTTAGTTGCTCCGCGGCATGTGGGATCATCCCAGACCAGGGCTCGAACCCGTGTCCCCTGCATTGGCAGGCGGATTCTCAACCACTGTGCCACCAGGGAAGTCCCGCATGTGTCTTTTTGAATTATGGTTTTCTCAGGGTATATGCCCAGTAGTGGGATTGCTGGATCATATGGTAATCCAATTTTAGTTTTTTAAGGAACCTCCATACTGTTCTCCATAGTGGCTGTATCAATTTACATTCTCACCAACAGTGCAAGAGGGTTCCCTTTTCTCCACACCCTCTCCAGCGTTGTTGTTTGTAGATTTTCTGATGATGCCCATTCTAACTGGTGTGAGATGATACCTCATTGTAGTTTTGATTTGCATTTCTCTAATAATTAGTGATGTTGAGCAGCTTTTCATGTGCTTCTTGGCCATCTGTATGTCTTCTTTGGAGAAATGTCTATTTAGGTCTTCTGCCCATTTTTGGATTGGGTTGTTTGTTTTTTTAATATTGAGCTGCTTGAGCTGTTTATATATTTTGGAGATTAATCCTTTGTCTGTTGATTTGTTTGCAAATGTTTTCTCCCATTCTGAGGGTTGTCTTTCATCTTGTTTGTAGTTTCCTTTGCTGTGCAAAAGCTTTTAAATTTCATTAGGTCCCATTTGTTTATTTTTATTTTTATTTCCATTACTCTAGGAAGTGGATCAAAAAAGATCTTGCTGTGATTTATGTCAAAGAGTGTTCTTCCTATGTTTTCCTCTAAGAGTTTTATAGTGTCCGGTCTTACATTTAGGTCTCTAATCCATTTTGAGTTTATTTTTGTGTATGGTGTTAGGGAGTGTTCTAATTTCATTCTTTTACATGTAGCTGTCCAGTTTTCCCAGCGCCACTTATTGAAGAGGCTGTCTTTTGTCCATTGTATATTCTTGCCTCCTTTATCAAAGAAAAGGTGACCATATGTGCGTGGGTTTATCTCTGGGCTTTCTATCCTGTTCCATTGATCTATATTTCTGTTTTTGTGCCAGTACCATATTGTCTTGATTAGTGTAGCTTTATAGTATAGTCTGAAGTTAGGGAGTCTGATTTCTCCAGCTCTGTTTTTTTCCCTCAAGACTGCTTTGGCTATTCGGGGTCTTTTGTGTCTCCATACAAATTTTAAGATTTTTTGTTCTAGTTCTGTAAAAAATGCCACTGGTAATTTGCTGGGATTGCATTGAATCTGTAGATTGCTTTGGGTAGTGTAGTCATTTTCACAATATTGATTCTTCCAATCCAAGAACATGGTATATCTCTCCATCTGTTTGTGTCATCTTTGATTTCTTTCATCAGTGTCTTATAGTTTTCTGAGTACAGGTCTTTTACCTCCTTAGGTAGGTTTATTCCTAGGTATTTTATTCTTTTTGTTGCAATGGTGAGTGGGATTGTTTCCTTAATTTCTCTTTCTGATCTTTCATTGTTAGTGTATAGGAATGCAAGAGATTTCTGTGCATTAATTTTGTATCCTGCAACTTTACCAAATTCATTGATTAGCTCTAGTAGTTTTCTGGTGGCATCTTTAGGATTCTCTATGTATAGTATCATGTCATCTGCAAACAGTGACAGTTTTACTTCTTCTTTTCCAATTTGTATTCCTTTTATTTCTTTTTCTTCTCTGATTGCTGTGGCTAGGACTTCCAAAACTATGTTGAATAGTAGTGGCGAGAGTGGACATCCTTGTCTTGTTCCTGATCTTAAAGGAAATGCTTTCAGTTTTTCACCATTGAGGATGATGTTTGCTGTGGGTTTGTCGTATATGGCCTTTATTATGTTGAGGTAGGTTCCCTCTGTGCCCACTTTCTGGAGAGGTGTTTATTTATTTATTTATTTATTTATTTATTTATGGCTGTGTTGTGTCTTCGTTTCTGTGTGAGGGCTTCCTCTAGTTGCGGCAAGCGGGGGCCACTCTTCATCGCGGTGCGCGGGCCTCTCACTATCGTGGCCTCTCTTGTTGTGGAGCACAGGCTCCAGACGCGCAGGCTCAGTAATTGTGGCACACGGGCTTAGCTGCTCCGCGGCATGTAGGATCTTCCCAGACCAGGGCTCGAACCAGTGTCCCCTTCATTAGCAGGCAGATTCTCAACCACTGCGCCACCAGGGAAGCCCTTCTGGAGAGTTTTTATCATAAATGGGTGTTGAATTTTGTCAAAAGCTTTTTCTGCATCTATTGAGATGATCATATGGTTTTTATTCTTCAATTTGTTAATATGGTGTATCACATTGATTGGTTTGCATATATTGAGAATCCTTGCATCCCTGGGATAAATCCCACTTGATCATGTGTATGATCCTTTTAATGTGTTGCTGGATTCTGTTTGCTAGTGTTTTGTTGAGGATTTTTGCATCTATATTCATCAGTGATATTGGTCTGTAATTTTCTTTTTTTGTAGTATCTTTGGCTGGTTTTGGTATCAGGGTGATGGTGGCCTCATAGAATGAGTTTGGGAGTATTCCTTCCTCTGCAGTTTTTTGGAAGAGTTTGAGAAGGATGGGTGTTAGCTCTTCTCTAAATGTTTGTTAGAATTTACCTGTGAAGCCATCTGGTCCTGGACTTATGTTTGTTGGAAGATTTTTAATCACCGTTTCAATTTCATTACTTGTGATTGGTCTGTTCATATTTTCTATTTCTTCCTGGTTCAGTCTTGGAAGGTTATACCTTTCTAAGAGTTTGTCCATTTAAGGAAGGACCATTTTTATTCATTTGTTTACTGTCTTAGCACAGTCCCAACTCATAGCCAGTGCTCAGTAGGTATTTTCCCCATGGAGCCCTCAGTTTGATTTGACAGATTGAATATGGTACAGTCCTCATTCTCCAACCTCATATTTTATATTCAATCCGTAACCTTTTAATAAGAAGATTTTTCTTCTCTTTTTTTTTTTTCCACACCGCACGGTTTGTGGGATTTTAGTTTCCTGACCAGAGATTGAACCTAGGCCCTCAGCAGTGAGAACGCAGAGTCCTAACCGCTAGACCACCAGGGAATCCCCAAGAAGGTATTTCTTGACATTGGAGGAAACAGTTAAATACAGTTTTAGTGAAAACTTAAAAAGGTTCTTAGTCACTGTTGGGTTTAGAGGAAATTTGGAGAAAAATACCATCTTGGCATTATCATGTCATAGTATTGATCAATTAATTTAGAATGGCTCTGAGCCCAAGAACTATGCAAATAGAATTATGCAGATGTAATTCTGTACCCTGTGAAGACACAGAGTGTGAGAGACATGTGAATGTACCGTAACGCGGAAGCAGGCTACAAGCATTGCTTACCCTCAGCTCAGAGTCTGTAGAGGCTCCCCACTGCTTGAGGGATCAAGTACATATTCCTCTGAATGAGTCGGAGCCCACAGACCAGCCTGTCTCCCTGTCTGACCTTATCTACCTCTGTCCCCTGTGGGACACCTGCCTTGTCCTGTGTGTGGACCTTGCTTCTATGAGTTCTTCAAGATTCCCTGCCTTGGCACCATCACCTGGTCGGGACCAAGCCTGTCCTGTGGCATGATTCGGATGGCTTCTATATGATCATATTTTCAGTCCTACCCTTGAGGCTCTTGTTTCCTGTTCTGTACAGGTCTTCTGGCACTTAGAGCACACTGTGTAGCCTTGCTCTGCCATGGGGCTCTGAGGCACTGCCTGCACTTCTCCAGCACACAGGAAGACTTCAGTAAGCGTTGGCCATTGATAGTGATGAGGCAGTGCAGAAGAGGAAGATCCTGGGGGAATTGGAGGTTATTCTGGCTCTTTGTGCTTTGCTTTGGGGGGAATGATGGTATTGGCTTTCTTTTGGAGAACTTCACAATCCATGAGAGCTATGGAGGAAAGGTCACAGATCTGTTTTGCCTTTCCCTGATTTCCAGAATACCACTACATTATGGACTGTCTTGCTTTAGAAACTTCAGTGGCTTCCCATTGCCTTCACAATCAAATGTTAGTCTAACATTTAGGTCTTTATACCCTTCCACTCTTACCTCCCAGTGCTATTTAGCCAGCCGTGTCCATTTACTGTTTCCCATATATGAGGGGAATTTTGTCCTTTGCTCCCTTTCTCTCGCTTCAGCCCTTTGCTCCCTCCTAAGCCCTTTCCACTTTCAAGGACCACATAAAAGCATTTAACAGTAGCATGGGAGTTTGGGAAAGGCTTCACCAAACCAAAGCTTGAGAAGCTGAAAGAATTTGCCGGGAAAAGAAAGAAAGGGATATTCCATTTGAAAGGCACAGCATGTGCAAATATAGTGAGAGAAAGCAAAACTTGGGGAATGATGTTTCTTTGGGACCTGGTCTAGAGTCTGAGTTGGCTGGGACCTTTGTAGCCATTGCAGGCAACCTGTCCCCCACCTGCCCCAGGATCCCTTCTGTAACATCCTGGACAGTTAGCCTGTTAAAGGTATCAGCGAGTTTTCTGATTTATTTACTTATTTATTTTTTACATTTTAAAAAATAAATTTATTTATTTTATTTATTTATTTTTGACCGCATTGGGTCTTTGTTGCTGTGCACGGGCTTTCTCTAGTTGTGGTGAGCGGGGGCCACTCTTCGTTGTGCTGCACGGGCTTCTCATTGTGGTGGCTTCTCTTGTTGTGGAGCCTGGGCTGTAGGCGCACGGGCCTCAGCAGTTGTGGCATGTCGGCTCAGTAGTTGTGGCTCGTGGGCTCTAGAGCTCAGGCTCAGTAGTTGTGGCGCACGGGCTTAGTTGCTCCGCGGCATGTGGGATACTTTCTGGACCAGGGCTCGAACCTGTGTCCTCTGCATTGGCAGGCTGACTCTTAACCACTGTGCCACCAGGGAAGTTCCAAGTTTGCCGATTTATAAGTCTGCCTGTTCCACTGTTCTTTTTTAGACTGAGCTTGAGAATTGGGCCCTGGACTCAGCCTACTTGTGGGCAAATCCTAGTTCCACCATCCTCAAGCCGTGTGACCTTGATTGACTTACATGACCACTCTGGGTCTCAGTTGCCTCACCTATAAAATGAGCATAATAATAGTATCTACCTTATATAGTCAGTGTGAGGATTAAATGAATTCATGTAAAGCCCTTAGAACAGTGTCTGGCACATGCTTAATGCTCAGTAAATGTTGCTGTTAGTGGTGTTATTCTGTTGTTCTGTCTCTGCTCTAGGATTGTATACTCCATCTTCTGTGACAGCCCTTCAGTACTTCACTTAGACATGGAATGTGAAACAGTCTTACAGATGAGTTAACTAAGGCCTTAAATGGATAAGTGACCCTTTCAGCCAACAAGTGGCAGAACTAGGACCAGACCTAGATCTTTTGACTTCTGATGGAGTGTGCTTCTCCAAGTTGAACCAGTGCGCAGCCTTTATATGTAAGCCTGGTGGATTGCATTCTGCTTGTCTGAGCCCACAGTTCTGGCCTGCGATGATCTTGGCTCATTCTCTTATGTGTACTGTGGTCTTGATCCCAGTAGTGGTTAAGAAGGTTAGACGGGAATGGTCTGAGCCCTGCCCCATGCTGCCCTCGGGCCAAGGCGAATGGATGGAAATCTGTAGTCAGCCAGCCCACTTTTCTGTCTCTTGTCTGAGAGGTGTATCAATTATGGCCTCTAATTAGAATGTATTAATAGTTCTTTGCAGTTTACTAGGCATAGTCTTGTTCATGAAATCTTTGGATCCTCACAACAAGCTATGAAGGAAGGTTGGGTGGGAAGAGGAGTTGAGACTTAGAGAGGCCAAGAGTCTTGTCCCAGGTCTCACAGAAAGTAAGAGGTCCATGTGACACTTATCTCTTGTCCACATTTCCCCTTAGTCTGACTGTGTTATACTCTTTATCTCCCGCATGCTCCCTAGCATAATGCCTGCACTTGGGAGCTGCCTGCATAGCTGTCATGTGGATGGCAGAGCACGTAGCGGGTGTGACAGGAAGAGACCTGGAGCAGGAGAGGAGGAGGAGGAGGAATACAGCAGATCAGTCCAGGTTGCTGTCTATGTGGAGACTCCATGGAAATTGGGGGTCTTGCTCTGTATGCAGAGAGGCGAAGGTAGACTTGCTTTACTTTGCACCATGAGGCTAGACCCAGTGTATCGAGTTGGGTCTGGGGCCCCACGTTCCAGGGCAGTGAGTTTCAGACTGTTCCTTCAGTGGGTTGGAAATCTATTTAGTCAGTGTTAACCTGCAAGTTAAAAAAAAATGAAAGAGTAGAATGGAATAGAAAAGATCAGGGTACGTTATATCTGATAAGAAAAACTACATTGTTTCACCAAACTTTTATACCAATTACATGTATACTGGCTCATGATATAAAATGTATTTCTTATAGTGGATCAGCCGATGAAAGTTGAGAGGCACTGCTCTGAGGTTTATTGTCAAATTGGAGGGATCTTGGAGGGGGCAGCCAGGATGGGAATGAGACCAAAAGCCATACCAGATAGAGAACTGGCTGAAGGATGGAGGGTTTGAAGAAACTCGGAGGACCTGATCAGTGTTTCCAGTGATCTGCAGGCTGTGTTGGGGTAGAAGGAACAGATGTGTTCTGAAGGGTCCCACGGGGTGGTAACATCAGGGAGGGAGATTTCCATTTCTTATATAGAGAAGAGCATTGTTGCTGTCAACTGGCCAGAAGACATGAGCTTCCCATCACCAATGTATGTCACAGAGACACTGGAGAAGGGGTTCAGCAGTATAAAGGAACATATTTTAAGAGATTTGTAGGTCCATTCCAATATGGGAGCCTTTATAGATCTGGGATGCTCGGCCCTCTCCACCCTTAGTCTTCTCCAGCAACCTCATGGCACCCTTGCTGCGAGATCTGAGCTTTGTAGCCTGATTGGCCAGGTTCTCTCTATTCTGACCTCTGTGTGTCTCTTCATCCCCCGTCCCCACCTCCTTTCCACACCACCAGTAGGTTATAGTTCTCACAATCTGTGGTGCACTCTGTGTCTATTCTCACACTCTGTCCCCTCTACCCAGGATGGCCTCCCTGTCTTCATATACTTGCGAATTCCTAGTTATTCATTAAGGCTCAGTTCAAGGGTCATTTTTCTGAGGACCGTTTGCTCCAAACGCCCCTACCCCTCCTGGGCTTCTGGCTTCTGGAGTGCTTCTGTTAGCTCATGGCATAATGGTTGACAGTGTGGGGTCCCAGATCAAACCAGGATTGGAATCCAAGCTCTATCATTTACCAGTACTAACCATGTGACCTTGAACAAAATGCTTAACCTCTCTTTCCCTCTCTAGTAAAGCGATAGTACCGACCTTAGGGTTGTGGAAAATATGAGTTGATCCAGGTGAGATACTTAGAACTCTGTCTGGTGCCTAGTAAATGCTTACTTAGTAGTAAGTATCAGCTATTATAGTTGTTTATGCTGTTACTTCTATGTTATAATTATCACACCTATCACATTGCTGCTCTCGGTTTACGTATCTGTCTTCTTCTAGGCTGTGAGGATTTTGGAGAGCAAGGACTGTGCCCTGAATCCCAGTATGCACATACCCAAGCACGGGTCAAGTATATGGGGCTGCCTGTCGGATGGTGTTGAAGGACGATTCCTTTTTATTTATTTATTTATTTATTTATTTTTGGCTGTGTTGGGTCTTCGTTGCTGCGCGAGGGCTTTCTCTAGTTGCGTTGAGCAGGGGCTACTTTTTGTTGTGGTGTGTGGACTTCTCATTGTGGTGGCTTCTCTTGTTGCGGAGCACGGGCTCTAGAGCGCAGGCTCAGTAGTTGTGGCGCACGGGCTTAGTTGCTCCGCGGCATGTGGGATCTTCCCGGACCAGGGCTCGAACCCGTGTCCCCTGCGTTGGCAGGAGGATTCTTAACCAATGCACCACCAGGGAAGCCCCTCTTTAAGGACGATTTCTGAGTGTTAGGAAATCATGTATTTGGTGAAGCTGTTAGCAACGCTCTTCTGATACTTTTTCTCACCCGACCTGTCTTTATTTTGTTTGTTTGAAAATTCTCTTTATCATATCCATTAACTATTGACAGATCAACAGAGTCTGTTAAAAATAGCAGAATGTCACTGTTTGTATAGCCTTTCTTATATAGGATTTTTATCAGCCATAAACGGCAGGAGTTGTGTGGGAATTTGGGAACAAACAGCACTTGAGATGCAGGTGGCACTCGAAGTGCAGAAGTTCTGGTAGGAGTAGGACTTGAGTGCTATTTGAAATTTAGAGGGTGAGTCTCAGTTTTAAGGTTGATACTGAGTTAACATGAGCACAAGGTGCTGAGAGCAGGTTTTAGAGATGGAGGAAAGAGATGGATAAGAGAGGCGTTTTGAACACTTGGTCTCCGGACTGCAAGGAACCCCAGGGGTTATCTGGTCAAAGGAAGGAGAATGGAGTCGTGGTGAAGAACATGAGCTCTGGGAGCTTCGTAGTCGAATACTAGCTGTGTGACCTTGGGCAAGTTCTCCGACCTCTCTGTACAACTGTAAAATGGGGAGGTTAAATAGTAAGGGCTTTTGCTGTTATGAGGAATAAATGATATGTACACTGCTTAAAATTTAGCCAGTGCTCAATATTAATTCAGAGCTTCCCCAACCATCTGTCATTCCCAATTTAATGGGTTACAGCTGTACTAAGCCCCTCAGACGCTGAGTCATACAAATACTATTTTCTCACTATGCTGTAATGTGAAGGAGTTGGGAAGTAGCTGTCATCGGTACTGCGTATTCACATCCTGGGACCTCAGGGCAGACAGAGGTGTGCTTCTGCTCTACCTCCCTCCATATCCCTTGGCTCTACTTTTTATATTGGGGTGTGCTTAAAATTTCTTAATATTTATCATTTCCTCTTTATTATTATAAAAGCAACATATGTAGATTACTATATTACCACTATTAACATCTTGATGTTTATTCTTTCAGATATATCTATGTATCTATCTATATATATTTGGTACCAAAGTGGGAAGTGCATATTTGCTTTTTGTTCAAACTAACAGGAGATCATTCTCTAATATTCTTCTGTAGCCTAGTTTTTTCAGTTAGTGGTCTTCACTGTTCCATTAATTTCTGTTTAATTAATACCCAGTCCCCCCCAAAATTTATCCAGTTGTCCCACAGATCTTCCTTTATGGCTGATATATCCAGTGTACATACAGTTTTATTTAGAGAGGTACTATTCATCCATCTGCTTCCCAGCTTCCAAAATTTTGTTGCTATTGCAACATCTCCTGTTCTCTTTGTCCTTATGCTTTTTTTTAAAAAAAAAAATCCCTTTATAATATTGTCTTAGTGGGATTTCATGAGGGAGCAGAGGTATATGCATTTGTTTAGTATGACTTCTTTGAACACTCCTGTTGGCTGGTTGTCTAGCTGTTGCTCTGAAGCCTTGAGGGATGAGGTGGGCATTCCCTCTAGAGCCTCCCAATCCATCTTTATACCCCAGTAACAGCAGACACATCCATCTTTTTTTATTTTGATGAAGCATAAGTATTTTAAGAATTTTATAAAATATTGATCTCATTTTATTTTATTTATTTATTTTTTGAATTTTATTTATTTTTATACAGCAGGTTACTTATTTTTTTTATTGAAGTACAGTTGCTTTACAGTGTTGTGTTAGTTTCTGCTGCACAGTGAAGTGAATCAGCCGTACGCATACACACATCCCCTGCCTCTTGCACCTCTGTTCCCTGCCCCGCCTCCATCCCACCCACCTAGGCCATCACATAGCACCGAGCTTAGCTCCCTGTTATATAGCAGGTTCCCACTACCTATCTATTTTACACATGGTAGTGTATTTATGTCAAACATAATCTCTCAATTCATCCCACCCTCCCCTTCCCCACCATGTCCAAACGTCTGTTCTCTACATCTGCATCTCTGTTCCTGCCCTGCAAGTAGGTTCATCTGTACCATTTTTCTAGATTCCACACATATGCGTTAATATACGATATTTGTTTTTCTCTTTCTGACTTCACTCTGTATGACAGACTCTAGGTCCATCCGCACCTCTACAAATGACCCAATTTCATTTCTTTTTATGGCTGAGTAATATTCCATTATATATGTACCACATCGTTTTTATCCATTCATCCAGACACGTGCATCTTTATGATGAGCTTTTCCCTCTAGCTTCTATCTAATGACCTTAACTGCTCCTTCCCGTTACAACCCATCAGGTATTTGAAGAGGAGTCTATTACTCCCAGTCATCTTTTCTCCTCACTGAAGATTCCATGGTCCTTCAGCTCTTCTCACAATTCTTGTCTTCTCTTCATCATGGTCTCTTTCCTCTGATCTCTTCTACTTCATTTACTTTGGGTGTGTGACTTCCCAGCTAAGCTCAGCTTTCCTGATTGGGTCTAATCAGAAAAGAACAGGATGGTATCTTCCCTCCTTCTGAGCATTGTGCCTTCATTAGTGTAGCCTTTGATAACTTTTTGGATTAATGTAGCCTGTTAACTCTTTGGATAATCCCCCAAAAGAAGTAGAGGCAAAAAGAATGCTATAATCTCTTCTTTTTTAAATAAGTTTATT
Source organism: Balaenoptera physalus (assembly GCF_965194825.1). Classification (NCBI taxonomy): domain Eukaryota; kingdom Metazoa; phylum Chordata; class Mammalia; order Artiodactyla; family Balaenopteridae; genus Balaenoptera; species Balaenoptera physalus. The sequence continues at coordinate 53,145,486 of NC_138901.1, read as the reverse complement.
TATTTTATTTATTTTTATTTTTGGCTGCACTGGGTCTTCATTGCTGTGCACAGGCTACCTCTAGTTGCGGAGAGCAGGGTCCACTCTTCGCTGCGGTGCATGGGCTTCTCATTGTGGTAGCTTCTCTTGTTGCGGAGCACGGGCTCTAGGCATGTGGGCTTCAGTAGTTGTGGCACGCAGGCTTCGGTAGCTGTGGCTCATGGGCTCTAGAGCGCAGCCTCAGTAGTTGTGGTGCACGGGCTTAGTTGCTTCACAGCATGTGGGATCTTCCCGGACCAGGACTCGAACCCATGTCCCCTGCATTGGCAGGCAGATTCTTAACCACTGCGCCACCAGGGAAGCCCCAATCTTTTTTTTTTTATTGGAGTATAATTGTTTTACAATGTTGGGTTAGTTTCTGCTGTAGAACAAAGTGAATCAGCTATATGTATACATATATCCTCTCCCTTTCGAGCCTCCCTCCCACCCCCCTCCCCAAGGATGCTGTGATCTTTCTCCCACATTCTACCTCTAAACTCTGTCCCCCTTCCTTCATTTATGTCCATGGTTTTTGGACCCAAACACAGGAATTTGCATATGTTCCTATTAAACACTGCATTGTTCAGAGGTCTGTGATGGAAATAGGGGTATTTGTGTCAGTCATGAATCGTCAGTGGTACATTTCCATTTTTCTTGGAGGGGGGATGTAAGGAAAGAGGGCAGGAGTTTTAAGAAAGAGAGAGGATTACTTAGAAAGGAGGTAGAAGACTCCTAAAGTATTTCATGGTGAGGGATGTTTGTGAGTGAGTGTATCTGCAGGAAGAAAGAAGCCCCTGATGAAGGAGGGCTTGAGATCTGGGGAGAGGGGCAGCTGCTGGGTGAGGAAAGTCTTTAGGATGTGAGAGAGGGTCAGGGACACAAGAGGAGGTAACAGTGCAGATTAGAAAGGAGAAGAGGACCACTTTGCACTGCTCCTGTGCTTTCACTATACTGGGCTCTGTGCCAATGTTACTTAATCCAGGCAGCAGTCTGTGAGTTTGGTAATATTTGCTCCATTGTTCAGATCAAGAAGCTGAGGCTTATGGAGGCAAAGAAATGTGTGTAAAGTCACATGGCCAGTTAGTGACAGAGCAGGATTCAAGCCAAATCCCATGCTGTACCCGGTTCCCCAGATGGCCCAACATGAACAGGGAGCAAATTAGATTATGGTTAAAGGTTAGTGAAAACAGGGCTATGAAGTAGATAAACCAAGTTAGCTCTCGTGTCCAAAGAATGTTTAAAAGAAAAAGCCCAGATAAACCTGAGGTGCTACCCTAAGCCAATGCTTTGTTTTTGGCACTTTGTAACCAGTTGAACATTTTTGCTGTGGTTGCTTTCTTCTGAAATTATTTGGGGGAAGGGGGCTTACTCTCTTGAGAGATGAGATGATGAAATTGTGCATACATGTAGCAATACTTATACACACATTCTGCAGAGCATAGTGAATTACTGTCCTGAATGTATTTGTTCTTTGAATGATGTATAGGAACTCTTCCCACAACAACAATAACAACAAAAATCACTGGTCTTGGGAAGTGTCAAAAAAATTATTCAGGATTTGGAACAGACCTGATTTTCTTGCATCTCGTCTTTTAGGCCTTTGCCCAGTTTGATGCCGAGGGTGATGGTACCGTTGATGCTGAGAACATGTTGGAGGCTCTCAAGAATTCCAGTGGAGCTAATCTTCAAGGGGAGCTGAGCCATATCATCCGACAGCTGCAGGCCTGTTCTCTTGTTCCAGGTAAGGCTCTCATCTGAGTGCTGAATGCTGAAGAACGCTCTCTTAAAGCCCAAATGAACTTTGCTGTAATATGGGTTGTAATTAGGCAAGCTTGTGGGCACCATGAAATAAATGTGCTTCTCTGATAGTCTTCAGGAAGCTCGTGGTCTGAATTAATGTTCAGTATAATCATTTCTCTTGTTCCCCAGTACAGTGATGGTTGAGCAGTTCTACCATTTTTATGAACCTTTGTCATGAGACTGCCTTCCTTAGTGGATCTCTTTATTTCAGTCTCTCAGGAAGCCTTCCTTGGCCCCAACTGTATGTTGTCTTAGCATCCTGCATTTGTTTTTTGCAGCATATTACTGTTGTAATTAATTAATTAATTATTACTCACTTATTTGTAAATGTCTGTCTTCACTCTCATCCTGTGAGCTCCACGAGGGCAGGGAACCTTTTCTTTTATTTCTGTTGTGTCCTCACATTTAGTACAATTTTTGGCACATGGTAGGCACCCAGTGTTTTTTTTAAAAAGCTATCACTCTGAAATTTAACTAAGAATAAAAATAGCTTAAAATTAAGCAATACTTCTACATTATACCTATGAAAAAATTTTGTCTATGTTTTTGATGGTTTCTTTAGGGGGCTCAGAAACAGAATCAAAATAAAATTACCTTTTTTTTTTTCTAGTGAGAAAACAATTGTGTTTGAAAGGGAAAAAAAAAACAAACTTGGCATATCATCCTTTTGGTTCAGTTTATCTTATCCAAGAGCTTTTCCTGCTCTGTGCACTTGGAGTCATAGTACTTAGTATAGAGCCTGAGCTCGGGCAGCAAGGAGGCAGATAGACTTGTTGGATACATAAATGTAACTCTGATTGTCCTTGACCTCTCTGACTTCCTGCTGAGGATCTATTGAGCTAGGGAAGGATGGTTTCTGTATCTCAACGAAGAATGCCTATTTCCACTCTTCCTCCAATTGTCTTTAATTGCGTAATTTTTATAGAGCATTATAGGTAACGTGTACATGTTAACTTTTCTCCTATTCTCATGGCAGTTAAAATTATGCTTTGAATTATGCATAACTAACTTACATCTTGGCATTTACGTATTACTCCCACCTCTGTGTTACCAGCATGTGGATAGCATCAGGAGTTTATTTGAACACTTCAAAGAGATGTTTTGGGAGGAGAGGAAAGGAGTGGAGACCAGGGGATCCACCATTACTTAGTGCACCATTGCTCTGGGTGACCTTGAGGAGAGGGGGAAATTAGGTTAGAAAAGTTGGGGGTCCAGATCCCAAGGTTCTTACCTTATTAGCAGGGTTGTGAGTTAGGACTTTCTTTCTTTTTTTTAGTTACAACACTGAAGGTAGCGCTACTTTATTTTTTTTAATTATTTATTTATTTATTTATTATTTTATTTATTTATTTTGGCTGCGCCGGGTTTTAGTTGCAACATGCGGACTCTTCGTTGCGGCATGCATGCGGGATCTAGTTCCCCAACCAGGGATGGAACCCAGGCCCCCTGCATTGGGAGCTCAGAGTCTTACCCAGTGGATCACCAGGGAAATCCCAATGAGTTAGGACTTTCTACTCAAAATTTTTATCAACAGCCAACTTAAAAGAGTTGTTTTTCGCAGTCCTAGGCTGAACCTTGGTGAGCTGACCTCACCTCTCTGGTGGGATCCTAGTTCCCTGGTCCCTCTGTCTAACCCAGACTGACATTTATTCCTTTTGTTTCTCATTGTATGGGTGCTGAATGTTTAAAAGAGAGACAGTCCCTTTACCGGGACTGTCTCAGCACATGACAGAAGTTTTCCCGTTACAGGCGTCACACGGATTCTGAGATCAGTGCAGCTTCAGCAGTGTCATCACGTGAGGCTTGGGTATTACTGTGGGCGTCTGCTTAGAACAGAACTGTAAGAGGAGAGGCAAGGGATGGCATCAACTTCTGCGGCTTGGGAAATCAAATCAGTGTCTCTGGGTTTTGTGTAGGGGGCACAATCAAATGGGCCGCTTCAAGGGCACAATTTCTCCTCAATCTTATGTTTATCTTTAAAAATCAATGCAAAGTTTCCTTCTGCTCTCATATAATGTTTCTGTTTCACACTTAAAAGTAGTTTCTCCTGGGCTTCCCTGGTGGCGCAGTGGTTGAGAATCTGCCTGCCAATGCAGGGGACACGGGTTCGAGCCCTGGTCTGGGAAGATCCCACATGCCGCGGAGCAACTAGGCCCGTGAGCCACAATTACTGAGCCTGCGCGTCTGGAGCCTGTGCTCCGCAACAAAAGAGGCCACGATAGTGAGAGGCGCGCGCACCGCGATGAAGAGTGGCCCCCGCTTGCTGCAGCTGGAGAAAGCCCTCGCACAGAGACGAAGACCCAACACAGCCATAAATAAATAAATTAATTAATAAAAAATAAAGAAAAAAAGTAGTTTCTCCTGTGGACGTCTGGAGTCCTGCTCCAGGTGCTGCTTACGTGGGTGTGTTCAGTTTGTGACAGTTTATCAAATGATACAATTATAATATATGTACTTTTGTTTTAATTAGAAAGAAAAACAAATCCTCTCCAAATCTACAAGCATATCTGAGCTCCAGGAAAAGCTGCCATGTTTATTCTCTCTTCACTTAACCGCCTGGGTTATGTGCACCTCAGTTCAAAGCATGTTATTGTAGGTTATGAGGAACCATGAAAGGATTTTAAACAGGGTAGACATGGCCTGTTTTGTGTTTTTGGAAGATTACTCAAGTTAATGTCAGACAAAATGCAGCCAGGGGAGCCGCTTAGGATATCTGGGGAGGTGTATGAATGGGCGGTGCTGAGGCCAGAGCCTGGGCAGTGGCCAGAGGGATGGACAGATGGGGGAGACTCCAGAGGAGCCACACTGGAGAGAAAAAACTGGAATGGCGGAAGGAGCACTCGGAGGCAGTGCGAGGAGCTGTTTCCGGTCCTGCCCCTTTTTTGTGGTCTTGGTCTGTCACCTGAGCCTCGTTTTCCTCAGCTGTAAGAGGAGGATACCAGTACCTTCGGGGCCTTCTCCCCCCCACCCTCCACCCCCCATCTTATTGTGGGGACCAAAAGAGGTGCTGTGTGTGGAAGGACCTTAAAAACTATAAGATGCCATCGGGAATTGTGGTCAGGGCAGTGGTTATATTTTCATTATTGTGGTCTTCTGTAGCTTAGTATAAAAGCAGTTATGCCTTTACTCTCTAACGTGATAAACTTTTTTCCTAGCCCACATTCTATAGGCAAAACTTCTTTAAAAATTTCTAGTTAGTATTTAGGTTTATAAATTAAACTTATAAAAATTTGAAGCTTGGATTGAAACAAATAATCACTATTCTAAGTCTTCTAAACTTTCTGTTAAACTACAATGAAGTTAATTTTTAAATTGAGATTACCACTGATTAACTTCTTAAAACCTTTTTTAGATTTTTCAATGATTAAAGCTGAAACTATCAGTGAGGATTCTTACCGGCTGCTTTTAATTCAGCTAATTCAGAGGGGCTGCCAGGCAGGGGATGTAGAAACTATTGTGGTGGGTTCCCGAAAACACCAAAGATGGATTTTGTCTGCTTAGGTTTCATAGACATATTTTCAGAGTCCAAGGAGGGCCTGGATGTTCACTCGTCGATGATTCTGCGCTTCCTGCATCGCAACCGGCTCTCTAGCCCCGTCATCCCCTACCCTGTGCTGGACCACTGCAATAACATGAGCACCATGAGGTCTTCTGTTCTGAAGGAGGCTCTGGATCAACTGGTACAAAAAGAAAAGGGTACGTGTGCGGGAGTGGGGGGCGTTCTTGAGAAAGGCGTGATCATCGTTTCTTCCCAGTGTGCTGTTTATTGATAGGACGAGCCAATACTTCTCCCTGCTTTTATTTCTGAAAACGTAATAGTGACCAGTTTGTAGCACAAGAATGTGACCTGCTCTGCCTTTCCCCTCCCCCTCTCCTTCCCCTCCCCGCCCTCTCCCCCTCTTCATAACCCCAAGTCTCTGCTCAGGTGTGACTTCAGGAAGGCCTTTTCTCATTACCCTTATCTAACTAATGCCCCCACCCCCGCCACTCCCCACCTTTTTGTTACTATCCCCTTTGCAGGTTTAATAGTCTGAATGGCACTTCCCATCATCTGAAGTTGTAGCACTAGTGTTTACTTGCGTTTTTGTCTGTCTGTTCGCTTCATTATCCTTGGCACCTGGAACTATGCCTGCCACGTAGTAGGTACTCTGTGAATAGTTGTTCAGTAAATGAGGGAAGCCACTACAGACTCACTTAGTGACCACAACAAAAGTTGATACTGTGAATTGGCAGGTCCGTGGAACATAATAAGAGTCCAGAAATAGACCCAAATACATGTGGGAATCTAGTACCAGATATAGTTAGCATTACACGTCAGGTTGGAAAGGTGAATTAGCAAACAAGTTGGGTTAGGGAACTGGTTAGCCATTTGCAGAAAAAAATGAAACAAGATTCTTAAGCCACTGTATTCACGAAAATAAATTTCAAATGGATTAAAAAGTTCAACCAAAAAGAAAGCTATAAGAGCTAAAAACCCTGACATGGGAAAACCTTTCTGAGCAGGACATGAAACTCAAAAACTACAGAAGAAAAGATTAATAAGTTAGACTGTATGCAAATTTAAATTTCTGTACAGCAAAAAATATAAGCAGAGTCAAAAGACAAATGACATCTTAGGGAACAAAAGTATATTTTGTAACATTGTGACAGACTCAATTTTTTTTACTAACTCTGACCTTGGGCAATTACTTAATTGCCTTAGTTTCCTCATCTCTAAAATGAATTAATACATAAAAATGTGTAGAAAAGTGCCTGGTTCACAGTAAACAGTCAGTAAATATTACTTACTATGTATGTGTATATATACATTACATAATGTACATAAAATATATAAATTGATAAGAAGACTTGTGACCCAGTAACAAAAATAGATGAGGGTAGGACCAGGCCAAACTCAGAAACACGAGTGGCTTACACACAAGTGGCTTAAAAAAATCTCACTCATAATTAAAGAAATGTAAATTCAAACTATAAGGCATCATATTCATCTCTTGGTGGTTTTGCAGATATATCAATGGATTTGTGTTGTATTACAGTCAGCTCATGGAGCAGTCCTTCTGCTTTATACGTGTTCTCCAATTTGGAAGGAGATTTTAAGGAGCATTTATTTTTCTAGGGCCAAAGTGCCAAGCATATTTCTGCTAGATATTTTAAATGATCTTTTTAAAAATTCTTTGTGAAAGAGGTGTCATGATAAAATCTGGTTTTTCTTGCAGAGAGCCCTGGAGATCTAACTAGAAGTCCAGAGATGGACAAACTCAAGTCAGTAGCAAAGTGCTATGCTTATATAGAAACATCCTCCAACCCTGCAGACATTGACAAGATGACAAATGGAGAAACGTCATCATACTGGCAGTCAGATGGCAGTGCCCGCTCACACTGGATTCGGTGGGTGCTGTAATACCAATTCTTGAGTGAAAGTCCAAGAAAATTACCCACTTTCTTTCTCTTATCCCATCAATGTGTTAAAAAATTATTTTTTAAAATTTTAGAATATTTTCTATTTAACTGGCTAGTGTTTTTCTTCTTGTGACTATCTGGAAAGATGCTTTTAAGAATCAAGTTAGGACTTCCCTGGTGGCGCAGTGGTTAAGAATCCGCCTGCCAATGCAGGGGACACGGGTTTGAGCCCTGGTCCGGGAAGATCCCACATGCCACAGAGCAGCTAAGCCTGTGCGCCACAACTACTGAGCCTGCGCTCTAGAGCCCGCGAGCCACAACTACTGAGCCCACGTGCCACAACTACTGAAGCCTGCGCGCCTAGAGCTCATGCTCCACAACAAGAGAAGCCACCGCAATGAGGAGGCCCCGCTCGCTGCAACTAGAGAAAGCCCGTGCACAGCAACGAAGACCCAATGCAGCCAAAAATAAATAAATTTAAAAAATAAATCTATTTTAAAAATTATTAAAAAAGAAAAGAATCAAGTTAAAGGAATCATGTAAAATTATCTAACCTGGTTCATATATTCATAAATATGGATAATTTCTTTACTTGGTATTTGAAGGGAGAAAATTAGCATTTGACTAATATTTTATGATACGGATTTCAGTTCTTTTTCACTAGGTTTTCAGGAAGATTAATATCACAAGGGACATGTGCTTTTCTTATATCTGATGTGATTTTACTTCTTAAGATTTTTTCTGCACGTTTAAAAAATTTGTGTGCAACTAAGTTGGCCAGTTTAGTAGAGAAAGAGGGAACAGGGGTGGTCAGGAATCCTGGAGTGGAATTTTTTTTTCCCCACCCCCACACAGCACGCGGTGGGGGGTAGTTCTTAGTTCCCTGACCAGGGATCGAACCCATACCCCCTGCAGTGGAAGCACGGAGTCCTAACCACTGAACCGCCAGGGATCTCCCCCACTGGAGTGGAATTGATGATAGTAAACTATGATGAAGCTGCTATCTAAAATTTCACCTGTCCCTTCAGAAAATGGGCTGATTTCAGTTGGTGGAAATAGAAATAATTACCTTGTTTTCTCATAGAGGATAAATATGCTCTTTAGCCATCTATACATGAGGGAATATACCCAGTTCTTTGCATGCAGTTTAGAAATTTGCTTCCTGCCAGGTAAAGGGATTTTGTTAGACTGTTCATATTGTACTTTCTTGCTTGTATTAGTAGCTTAAAAGGAAATAGAAGATTGATCTTGAACTGAAAGGAATTTTAGAAACTTGGGAAGGTCATAAGGACTTTGAAACTAATAGCCAGCATTTGAAGTTAGTTGCTTTTAGGGGAATCAGTCTTGGGGTATATCACATGTAAGATCTTAGAGATGGGACTTGTGGGCCCTGCCAGTTCTCAACCTGTATAAACACTTGTAGTTTCTGCTCTCCGTGTTTTCCAGTTTGAAAATGAAGCCAGATGTTGTGCTTAGGCACCTGTCCATTGCAGTGGCTGCCACTGACCAGAGCTACATGCCGCAGCAGGTGACTGTAGCTGTGGGGAGGAGTGCCAGCGATCTTCAGGAAGTCCGTGACGTGCACATTCCCAGCAATGTCACTGGCTACGTGACACTGCTGGAAAATGCCAACATCAGTCAGCTCTGTGAGTCAACCAAGATACGTCTTGCCCTTCTAACTAAGGGGATTGGGAGGGGAGGAAGAAGTCATGTTTTTTGGCGGGAAGACCTCTGAAGTAGAAAAGCTGTTTACTTTTCTTTGGAGATCTGATTTGCTTCTCATCATATACATGAAAGTGGTCATTATTTCGCCTATTCAGTGTTTTTAAAAGTTATAGAAAAGCAGTAAAACCTATTTTAATTAAAAATATTTTATTTTTGTTTTCTTATTAGAAAATTAGAAATATTTAGATAAAAATTATTCAAAATCCCACTACCCAGAGATTGTCACTGTGAATCCGTTGGTGTGGATCCTTCCAGACCTTTTCTTATATTTCTGTGTGTGTGTATGTCTGTGTGTATAAATACACACACACACGCACATATATATATACACATTTTTAAAAATAAAAAATAGGTTTGCATATATATGTATTTACATACATCTATACATGTCTTTTTACAAAAAATGGTGATATTTTGTACGTGCTCTTTTGTAACTTTTTAACGTGTTGTCTTATCATATATTCATGCACACCTTTATTTAGTGTTGTAAGAATATGCCTTAATTTTAACAAGCCTTTTATTCTTGGACATTTAGGTTGTTTCCATTTTTATACTATTATAACCTTGCTTCACACATAGCATTTTGGAAATAATCACAATTCTGTGATTTCTTTCCAGGCTTATTTCATTCAGGGAGCCGGAATGCTTCATGTTTTGTCTCATTTCTTCTAATGCTTTCCTGGGCCAAAAGAAGTATTCTTACTTTGCTCAAAGGAACTGAGGCCTGGGGAGGTAGAGTCTTTGTGTCTCACCCCTGGGCAAAGAAGTAGTTAAGCTTGTGGAGTAGAAGCTTCCTGTCTTATGCTGTGGTGGTCTTTTCTCTAAATTGTGTCCTTTTAAACTTCTCACCTCCTTTCCAACCCAAATAAGAAATTATGACAGCTCTTAAAAGTGAGTCATGCCTATGCCATTTATCTGGACTTGATAATTAAAAAGAAATTCTCACAACTGCTATGAGCCAGCTGCTGTTTCATAACAACATCCAAATTTTGGAACTCTAGGAAAAATTTTTAGACATTTTCTTCCCGTGTATTTAATCAGGATTTTAAAAATGCACTTTGTGTTAATTATTAGAACTCATAAATGCCTGTGAAGCTTTGTGATATAAAGATTTAAGCCACCCTTAATTTTACACATGATTCTTTTGACTCCTTAGATTGGTCAATGCTTTTTTGACAAATTTATTATATATACTAGCTCCATTGCACACATCATTTATTTCTGGCATCAAAGTATATCTTCAGAATTTTCTTTTCGAAATGTGAATTACTATCTTGCTTTTAGTTGGAAGCCTAGCATTTGCTGAACTGAAGAAGTTAATCCAATACTGAATTTGTTGTTTGCGCTTGACAGATGTCCAGATTAACATAAAGCGTTGTCTTAGTGATGGATGTGACACTAGAATTCATGGTCTGAGGGCTGTTGGCTTTCAGAGAGTCAAGAAGTCTGGGGTCTCAGTCTCAGATGCTTCTGCAATATGGTATTGGTCTCTGCTGACATCTCTGGTGACGGCTTCCATGGAGACAAATCCCGCCTTTGTCCAAACAGTGCTACGCAACACTCAGTAAGTCGCTTTGCTTTCCAGGCTTGTCACGGGGCGCTCATTCTGTAACCCTTTAGGGCGAGTCACTGAGCAGCCTTTGATCATCGAGACTCAGTCAACAGCTGCGCCCCAGGTGCCCTGTTGTTTCCTGTTTGTGCCTTCAGCTCCTATCTTGTGAGGGGGGTCCCACATGCCATTCCTCTTCCTTATCCACTGGGGAACAGTTGTTCACATTTACATAGCAATTTATATGGGATAAAACACCTTCAGATGCTATATATTATTTACCTACTTATGTCATAAAATGTATCTGTAAAAATTATCCCTGTTTTATAGACAGGAATACAGTGACCTTCCCTGAGGTATATGACCAGGCAGTGATGGATCAGTTTGAATCTAGGTCTTTGGACCTAGGCCCTAGGTTGAAAGCTCTTTTCACTAAAGAGTCAAATCTTTTCAAGGACATCAAATTAATTTATTTTTAAATGTAGAGTACCTTTGAAAATTTTCTTCTAAAAACTCTTAGGGCAAAAAGACTCAGTAGTAATAGATAAGGCAAAACAACTAGCTTCAGTAGCAATGAAGTATTAGTATTATATGTAAGTTTAATAACTGATAATAGGCACTATTAGTGCAGGCTATCAAAATATCAGATAAAAGAGATAGCTAATATTTTGTTCTGTAGATGTCTTTTGAGATTTGTTATTGCTATTAAATAAAACTCTTCAGCAAATAATACTGCTGGCAGTGCTAGATCTGAAGGGTAATATTTGGCCAGACTCCTTTCTTCCTGCCTGTTTAAAAATTTAAAAAATAAAAAAAATTTCAAACTTAGAGAAATATTGCAAACTCGATGCAAAAAGAAAAAGTGGCTTCTTCCTGAGCCAGTTGAGAGTAATTTGCTAACCTGATGCCCCATGGTTCCTGAATATTTTATTTAGTATGTATTTCCTGCAAATGAGAACATGCTGCTACAACCATCAAAATCAGGAAATTAACATTGATATACATTGCTACCATCTAATTCTCAGATCCCGTTCAAGTTTTGTCCTTTATAGCAAAAGGATCCAGTCCAGGATCATACTTGGTATTTCATTGTCATGGATCTGTAGTTTCCTTCAATAAGGAACAATTCCTCTGTCTTTCCTTGACTTTTTTTTTTTTTTCCTTGACTTTTAAGACTTTGACACTTTTGAAAATTATAGGTCAGTTATTTTGAAGAGTGTCCTTCAGTTTTGGTTTATCTGAAGTTTCATCATGATTAAAATTAGATTTTGTATCTTTGGTAGGAATATCATAGAAGTGATGATGGGTTCTCATTGCATCCCATCAGCGACACACAGCTTCAGATTGTCCTATTACTAGTTTGGTGATGTTAACTTTGACCTTTTGATGAAAGTGGTGTCTGCCAGACTTTTCCAGTGTAAAAGAATTCTTTTCCCTTTGTAATTAATAAATATTTTGTGAGGAGGTACTTCGAGACTATGTAAATATCCCATTCCTCATCAAACTTTATATTGGTATGACTCAAGATTGCTGTTTTATTCCCTGAGTTATAATCCATCACAGTTTTGGCGGTCAGATTGGCCCAGATTTGGCCGATGGCAACCCCTTCAGTCTGGTTCATATGTCCTTTTGATATGTCCTCATCTTCTTGGAACACTTCCTTACAACAAGATATTCCAGGCTTATCTTGAATGTTCCCTGCCATAGTCTTAGAATCAGCTGTTTTGCTCAAGAGTCATGGTCACTCTTAGTGGAGAGTTGTGTTTAGAAACTAAACAAACTAAACTCATTGCTGTTGGAGTGTTGCTTCTCTCAGTGTACACAGCTGGGAAATACATGTTTGTGTGTAAGTAATAGACACATATGTGTATGCACAGACACATTGACACCTATATTTATTTCTATATCTGTAACACTGAAAACTCTGAGTTTATACTTCTAATAAACTCTGATAACTTCTAATTCTAATCCAGCACTACTGTTCATTCTAGTTTTCTCCCTTTCTCTATTTGTAACTCCCTTCTATGATTGTGAGAAACCTGGCTCCCATCATCCCTAAAATATTTACTTATTTAAACAATCCTGCTCTAGATAACCAGTCTCCCACCTCCCTGGCCCTTGCCTGGACACCCTCCTCACCCTCTTGGTGCTTGCATTCCATGCCAGGCTGTCCCTTTGCTCAGTACCCCACTCCAATACCTCACTCTGGGCCACCATGCACCCCACCCATCCAAGGACACACGAGTGCCTACCTTGCACAGCCCTACTTTATGGACTGAATTTTCAGGAAGGGGAAGAGGAAAAGTTTTCTACCTTATTTTTGTGAAGCTACGCCACGTTGTTGAAGAACGGATATGTCCCTAAACAGTTGTAATAGTTAATCGGCAATGGTATCTTCACTCCTAACTTTTAAATATCAGTGATCTTAAAACTATTCTAAAATTTAAAAATTATTTTTAAAAATCAATGAGGAAAAATAAGTAAGAAAAAAATATTATGAAACAAAAGTGGAAATAAATTCTGTAAATCCTTTCATGCCACTTAGGTGCATTTGACCTTGTTGATCGACTGTATGTTAGTGTAGCTGCCCTACTGATGCAGCTCATATAGAGGGGACAAGAAACGAGAGCAGAGTGGAAGCTGACACAGTTGTTAGCCTTGCTGTTTTGTCTCTGTTGTGAAATGTAGAAATTAAATAGTTTCAGGGATTCCCACTACTATTATCATAAAATGACTATCAAGTGTAGAATTTTGAGTGACTTTTTCTGTACCTTCACGTTGTTCATGGTGCACTCATTGCCTAGCACAGTTGCTGGCACAAGTAGGACTCAGTAATATTTTGTTGCATAAATTTATTAGATGACTGCTGGTCCAGAGGAGGTAAAGCTATTGTAAAAGGAGATGAGAAAAGAGAAACATTAAAGCAGACTCTGAGGTAGAAAGGCCAAGAGACACAGGCAGGAATAGAGAAGGTGACAGGTGCTGATATGTTTAGGATAAAATAAACATATCATGATGCATCTTTAGATACAAGAGATCTGAAGATGAATTTTTTGTGTGTGTCACAAACAGCTCTGCCCCTGGGGTCAAGTTTTCTAAGAACTCAGGGTTTTTCTGTAGACATATGTCTTTTGCTCATACTACTTAAAATGAACACTTGCTTCCAGAGGGTTGAATGAGCTTTTATAGAGGGAAATGGAACTCTTAAAGAAAAAAGAAAAGAAAAGAAAGAAAACCCATTAAACTGTTTAGCACCAGGACCCCTGCAGGAAAAAGGCTGATCTGTGTTGTGTACCAGGTTCTCTGTGGGAACACTGTCTGTTTCTTGATAAGGGGTTAATCCAAACAAGCTTCCAACAACTTTTTTTTTTGGTCTAAAATTGTATTATTAAGTTTATTGTTTGCCAGGGATTGTTCTGATTGCACATTTTACACTCCTAGGAAGGCACTGCAGCACATGCCTCCACTCTCCCTCTCACCAGGATCTACAGATTTCTCAACTTTCCTGTCTCCCAACGTTCTGGAAGAAGTGGACAGCTTCCTCATAAGGATAACTAGGTAAAATTAAGGTTGATAAGGGCTGATGGGGGATAGAGGGCATATGTGCTCGATAAGTCTTTTTTGTTTTTTTAAATTTTAAAATCTTTTAAAGATTTTTTTTTTTTTTAAAGAATCATTTGTAGTGACTGAAGGGACAGTGAAATAACGGTGCACCCATGTAAACTCCATGATCTAGCAGCACAGCTGCCCTCAGGAATTGGGGGTGGGTGCTGAGTAGTCCTCGGATTCAGCTAGAGCAGGGGTCTCAAAGTCCAGAATGCAAAGCCTCTCAGTTCCCTCACATCCCCAGCCCAGCACCTGCTGTCTCCATGCACAGGTCTAACAAGCCTGATTGTCCGTAGACCTGGGAAAGGACACCCTGCAGGCTGTTTGAGGGGTCGCGTAGTGTGGGGGCACTCAGCTCTGTCACAGTGAGCCCTGTTAGAGTACAAACCAGGCCCTGAGCTATCTAGACAGGGTTTTTTCTTTTTTGGCCACACCACGTGGCATGTGGGGATCTTCGTTCCCCGACCAGGGATCAGACCCATGCCCCCGGCAGTGGAAGCACGGAGTCCTAACCACTGGACCGCCAGGGAAGTCCCCATCTAGACAGGTTTAAAAGTTTCAGTGTAATATGTTTTAAAAAGCAGATGTGATGTGGAATAGATCTAAAATATGTTATTGGTGCTTGAAGGAACAAGCCTTAACTCTCTGGCCAAGCCAAATTATTACCCGAGGCTTCTTCATAGCAGGGGTTTATTACAACAGCTTATTTATTTTTGGTTTATAAAGTTTGACTTATTAAAGTTGATAGCATTACTTAATACTTACAGGTGAAGGTTACAGGAGTGAGAATTTAATTTCCTGGTCCTCTGGGTTGATTTAGTTTTTCTTTAGGCTGTCTTAAGGATTTTGAAAAAGTATTTCTGGTAAACAGAGAAAGCATATGGCAGGTTGATTTTGCTCATGTAATCAGTTACACAGAGTTTGAGCTACCTGGATTTTCTCATAGTTTTAAGAAGTGAAGTGTTTTTTGTTCTTTGTTTATAGCTGCTGTTCTACTCCAGAGGTGGAGCTGACTCTTCTGGCTTTTGCACTAGCAAGAGGGAGTGTTGCCAAAGTGCTGAGCTCCCTGTGTACTGTCACTGACCACCTGGACACACACTATGACGCCTCATCCCTCATCTCATCCATGGCGTCAGTCAGGCAGAACCTGCTCCTTAAATATGGTAAATGACCTCTGCGTGATGCACACGTCATAAAACCATCACCAACGTGGGTCTTCCCGGCATCTTCTTATCTTTTTGTGTAGTTTGTGGGCTCGGTCGTTATAGTTATACAATGATTTCTGGAAGAACGTATCTTCTTTGGGGTTGGTAGGGAGAAGGGAGATGTTAGTTCATTTATGGATGCGTTAGCAGAAGAAGCTGAGTGTTCACTACGCTGTACTCCCAGGAGTTACTGGCCTAACCACTTAGGCTTGGTGGCCATTTGAACACAGCCGTCTTTGATAAAGTATGGGAGTGTCTCATGGTGTAGGTCAAGAGGTTGGGAAGTTGGAGTACCTCTCATCTGGAGGAGGGAGGAAGCTACCCCAGACCCAGAGCAAAGGATCCTTGTCTTGGAATCCATCCCTCTGCATCCTCGTGATAGTTTATAGCTGGTTGGAACCACATATATGGTCATACATACATGCCTGCCACCACTTTCCCCTCCTGGGCCCAACGGCATCCATCTTAGCACTTTTCTGCTGACCCAGGATGGGGCCTCCTAATCCTTCTCAACACTGGAGTCCGTACAGCTACTCTCAGATGACTGCAGCGGACATGTGCTGTCCTGGCCTCTAGTGCTAAAGTTTCTGTCCACAAGTACAGCATTGGATCCCATCCTCTTCAGTAATAGAGGCAATACTGTGATATTTCCTCATGATATTTGTACCTTTGCCTTCATATCACTTAATAATGTATTTTATGTTTAATTTTTTAAGTCTGACAATCGATGTCTTGTAAATCCAGTCCCTCCCCAATTTTGGAAAGGTCATTTTTTTGGAGGGGTAGGGGCCCGTAGAAGGCACAGCCAAATGGGAGGGATACGTAGTGTCTGGAAAATATTCTCCAGAAAGGTTTTTGATTCAGTTTAGCAGTTACTTGAGCAAGGAGCACGGGATGGAGGAGGAATGCATAGGGGGACTGTTCATTATTGATAATGTTCTAGTTCTGGGTTGGGTTATAGGTTAATAGGGTTATAAAGTTTTCATTATATTATTAAAACAAAAGAAAAAGAAAAGTTTTCATTATAGCAAAAGTTGATTTTTATAATTTTGAAAATTTTCAAAATTTGCCTGGAGATGTTTTAAAGAAACAAGACCCAGAACGCTAAGACATTATTTATATATTTAAATGCAATTACAATAAAATTAATTACTGGCTCCAAAACAGTGTCTTAGGAATTCCTCCCTTCCCCTGACTCAACACACAAATATGTTGAGCCTGTGCTATTAATCTGTGTCTTATAATGTGCTTTGTTTCCAGCTAGTGGTTATTCTAGAATGATTCTCCTCAGAATTACTTAGGGACATAAGCTGTACTTTGTCTCTTTCAGGAAAGCAGAAAAGGATGGTGTCAACATTTGTCTAATATTACTTCCTATTTTAGCTTTTAAACGGGTACATGTTTCCCGAGCAGTCTGGGTGTCCACAGGCTCTGCATTTGCACTGATGAGCATTCTAGTTTCCATTTTTTCATAGTGCTAGCTTCAGGCTGTCTCTTTCTCTCTCTTTCTTTTCTTTGATCAGGTAAACCTCTGCAGTTGACTCTTCAGGCCTGTGATGTCAAGGGAAAAGAAGAGAAGTCAGGACCTGAAAACCTCCTTGTTGAGCCGTGGACGAGGGACGGTGAGTGGTGGACCTGTCGGGTTATAGTGAGTAGAAAGGGCCATGGTGCTCACTAGAGGCTGTGTGAAACCGCGCTGTGGTCTTCAAAACTTTCAAGATATGCAGTCTTCGCTGCGATGTCCTTCAGTTGGCTTCAGTGGTTCCTGAACCATGTGCGTGATTTCTTTACTACAGCGTTGCCACCTGCTAGGTGTCAGGCACCTGTAACAACTTAAAAGTACTTGAGAGCCTTCAGTTTTGAAAAGCAAAGATGTCTCCTCTTGGAATATAAAAAGTTACCATTTTTAAGTTCAGATTGTCTTTCTGTTGTGTTATGTCAAAGTATTGAGAAACTCAGTGGATCAGTGCTAAAAACGTAGCTTAAGATGAGGGTATTTCTCCATATGGCTGCTCTGGCATTTGAAGTGTCTGGAAGGAAGCCTCACTCCTTGCCTGGCGTCAGCGTGGTGATTGCTGATGTGCTGTTCAGCACTGTGGCTCTTTTCCTCATCCAGGGAGTGTTTGTGAGTCTCTTCCTCATCCGTCGTGTTGGCCAGCTGGTTAGTCTCCTGCACGTGTCCCCTTTCTACTCACTGTACTGCTTTGAATGTTGCCAGTTCAGAAAAGGACGTGGAATGTTCCAGCAGTTATCAAACATTGAAGGGAACTGGCCTTACCACTTTGGACTTGGTTTCCCCTTGGCTCTCCTCACAGCAGAACAGACCTTGTGCGTTCTCAGTAGTCGCCTCCTCTCTGTCCTGTTTCCTGTGGGCATTAGCACCAGTGAAGTAAAGACACCTGGGAAAACGTGCTTCACCAGTCACACCTCCTCCCGGTGGTCTTCTTAAGCCGTGACTGCCTCACGAGGCAGGCTTCTTGCAGTCCTCGCTGAGCAGCTCAGCCCCTGCAGACACATTTCCTCCCCCACATTCATCTCCTGCCGCCCTGAGGGCCACCGCAGACCGCCCAGTCACCCGCCGTCCAAAGTGGGGTCGGGAGGAGGCGGTGGCAGCTCTTTGCCAGTTTCCCCCTCCCCACACTCAGGAAAGGCAAGACCACTCTACCAAAGGCCCCCTGCATTTTTCCTTTGCTCTCTGAAGAATTGGGATTTTTGTCTCTGGAGTATGTAAGGCAGAATCTTCTTAAAACCAGTGTATGGATTTTTTTTTCATACTCTCATCATCATCTACTGAAAGGCCTCTCTTGTTCTATCTTACTTTTTTAAACTTTTATAACAATTTCAAATCATCTCCATCTAGTCTTTCTTTTTAAAGACTTTATTTTTTTTTAAGAGCAGTTTTAGGTTTACAACAAAACTGGAAGGAGGTACAGAGATTTCCCATATGCCCCCTGCCCCACACATGCAGAGCCTCCCCCATTATCCACATCACTCACCAGAGTGGTACATTTTTACGAAGGGTGAACCTACATTGACACATCGTAATCACCCAAAGTCCATAGCTTACTTTAGGCTTCACTCTTGATGTCTTCCATTCTGTGGGTTTGAACAAATGTATAATGACCTATATCCATCATTATAATACCATACAGGGTGTTTTCATTGTCCTTAAAATCAGTCTGGATTTTTAACACCATTCTAAGTCTGAAAGCACCACAGGTTTTTCTGTAGCTATTGAAATGCATTTGCCAGCTCTTCTGCCTGGTCTGATTTGAATAGTTTGTTACTCTCCCTGTGTCTTATCCATCCACCTCTCCTCCCTGCCTTCCACCTAACCTTGCATGGGTAAATTGCATAAACTAGTTGTAGTGCGTGGATTTGTTATTTTTGTTGTGTTTCTGATGAGCACCCAGGTGGGGTGTGACTGGGCGTGGGGAGGAGCCTTGGTTTCCCTTGGTCTCTCCGTTCACAACCGTCACTGTCTGTTTCTTGTAACTCAGGTTAGGATTCGGTCCTCTACAAAAAAATGAACCTGACGAGACAGGGAGGACAGAGGAAAGTCCTCACAGCTGGAACTGTGGGGTTTTGAGGAGTGATTTGTTTCTTCCCCTTATGGGGGCCAAAGCTCTTTTTCACTGCTACCTTTCAAGTTCCCCAGCTGCTGGGAAACACTGGACGTTCCCCCTTGCTGCACAGAGTGCCCGGAGAACCCGAACGTGGGCACTCCGAGGGCTGACCTCCTGTGAGTCACAGCCACGGGTCTGGCGTTTTAAAGGAGTGCAGGCTGCTGCCAATAGAACTGAAGGAGTAGGGTTATTAAATTCTTTACGTTTGAGATTGGTTATTTTCTTCTTGTCATTTTAAGAGAATAAATTGGGCAGGCAGGGCATGGTGTCCAAACAGTTGTAGCTTTAAAATGCTATAGGTTAGACATATGAGCTGGTTTTTTACCAAGAAAAGGAAGCACAGAGGTTTTATTTATTTACTTTTTAAGCTTTGTTTGTTTAATGTATGTATTTATTTGGGCCTTAAAAAAATTGATGGCCATGTTATTTTAAAAGAGTCTGATTCTTTTGACTTAAATTATTGCTTCAGCTACTTTGAGACTAATGAAAACTGGCAGCTGCTCCCAGGCAGCGTTTCGGCCTTTACAGTAGGTTTGATTAGTTGGAGGCATCCAGACCTCCGAGAAAAGGTGCCAGTTCAATAATTGGGATAGTTTTTAGTATTACTGTTAGTAGAATTGTGTGAATTTCTGGCCGTATGGCTTCTTAAAATTGTCTGTAGAATTACTATTTGATAGCATTAGGTCAATAATAGCTTCTCCCTGTGATTTAGTAAAGGTTCCTTTGGATTTAATTTTCTTGGTTTTGGTGAAAAATAATGCATATTGTCTTATGGAGATTTAACTTCACAAATTTTTGTTTTATTGAACTCAGTGTAATAAAATAAGCATGAAATTGGTTTTAGTCTTTTCATCTTGATAAGGCAGAGTGGTTGAAAGCAGTTCATGGTTTCGGGAAGAATGGGTGGTCAGGCTGATTTGAGTAAATGTGTAAGTTATATAATTTACAGAGGTTGGAAAGAGAAAAGCAGCCTTGGCTTTAACAGACCTTTTTGTAAATTTTTAAAGGATAATTAACAACAGCAAAAGAGGTGAACCACAACTCTCATACAAATATAAAATGAACACATGTCAATCTTTTTATTTATCCCATTAATTACTGAGGGAACCAGTAAGATGTTACAAGCAGGTCAAAGGAGAACTCATTAGTACACGTAGACCAGTAAGAATGCTGACATGAATCTACAGATGGTTGCAAAATTGGTCAGTCTTCATAAGGAATAATCAGCTATGTTCCTATAGACACAATTTTTATTTCTGTGGACAAGAATCTTTTGCATTACTGTTATTATTCTACAATTTACAGAGTTGTAAAATAGTTCAGAGACAAAGAAAGGTGGAGATGCCCCAAAGAGTGCACTAAACAAACACCCAGCATTCTTTTTTTGCCCATTTCAAAGACTTTTACAGTCTTTCCTGACAGAGTATTCGAGAAACTATCTAATTCCTCTCTCAGCCTTTAAGCCTGCTTGCTTCTAACAGCCCAGCCAAACGTCAGTCATGGTTTTAGCAATGGTTCAGAAAGATGATTGATTGTTCAGTCTTTTGTCTCTCTGAATTAAAGCCACAGTCCTTATCAACTTTTTATTTCTTTATCGTTACCTCAGAGCCGAGCAGCCTGTACTGTTGAAAAGTTGAAAAGATTGTGCTCTGACCAAGTTATACCTGGACCATGATCTGTTACCTCGGTGTCTATCAGGGGGGTTGCTTCTGCCCAGAGGGGAATTCTTTTTCTAATTTTCTTCTTTCTTTTTCTGATTTTTATGAGAGAACCAGATAGACTAGATGCCCTCTGCCTCAAAGGATATGCTTTGGTTTTGTTGGTCTTAGTTCTTAGGGTTATTACAGGTGCCTCAGTCATCCTAACTTTCGTTTTTCCTTTTTGTAGGTTTTCTTACAGAGACTGGAAAAACCAGAGCCAGTATTATTTTTTCTACAGGAACTGAATCTGCCTTCCAAGTTACTCAGATCAGAATTATGGTAATTCTTATTCTGCCTTCTTTAGTAAATGTTACTACTATTTTTAAAAATAGGATTGTATTTCAGAGGTCCATGTCACTGGTTTTTCATTGAACATTTAGTGATTATTTACTCTGTGTCAGGCCTGTAGCAGAAGGCAAGGGCACAAAGATGAATAGATTGTTAAGTCTGTAAATGGTATGAGTATAAGGATCAAGAAAAGTAAGGAATCATTTCTTGGGAAGCAGCTTTCTTACTTTTCCAGGACTTAATGTATTTGAAATCTCATTTTGTTGGTTTGATTTTTGCGTTAAGCTATTTGAATTTGACCATATTATTTGGGAACAAAATGGCCACAGAACTTTGGTCCCTTTGATGTACTTTATTTAGATCTCTATTTCCAGGTTCGACGTGGTGGCATTGGTGCCCAGTGTGGGTTGGTGTTTGCCTATAATTCATCTTCTGATAAATTTCATGCAGAAGAGCACTTCAAAAGGTTTGAAAAATATGACAAATGGAAGCTTCAGGAATTCAGGCAATTTGTAAAAAGCAGGTAAGGAACAGAATAAAAATCTTTATAGTTAATAAGATTGTATACATTCTCTTATTGGTGAAGTATGTTTTCTTTATAGAAAAGTTGCCACTAACCCATCTTCAGTGGCCACGAGCATTCATTGCTTTCCGGCAGCACATGTGAAGACATATATTTTAATTTGTTCATAGTCTCTTACTCGGTCCCTTCTGTGACCAGGTGTACACATCTTCAAAATGGTTGGGTAATAATACCTGCCTGAATTGTGGGCAGCCTGAGGTCTCTCGTCTTATCTAGCCACTGGAAAATTTACCCAGGCCCCAGCTTCCCTCCTCCTATTTTTGTGTTTTTACCGAAAATATTTATTAAGCACCTACGATGTGCTAGGCCTGATGCTAGGTACTGAAGATACCGTAATGAGCAGATTGGCCCGTTCCCTGCTCTGTAGAGCCTACTGTTTAGCTCAGAAGACAGATGATAAAGCCTACAGTGTCACAGTACTATAAATGCGAGGTAGATAGGAGGGATAAGGTGCTCTGGGAGCATATGGCAGAGCACCTGACCTGATCAGGGAAGGCTTCCTGGAGGAAGTGTTGAATATGAATGAGCTAAAGCTAATTAACTACTTGAAGAAGTGGAAGCAGAGTGTCCTGAGCAAAGAGCAGAGCAGAGTTGAGAGCTCAGGTGGGGTCTGGTGTACACAAGGGACTGACCAGCCCCACGTTGCTGAGGTGTGCCGTGAGTTGGAGAGTGGGGAGAGGTGAAGCTGGAGAGCTAGGGAAGGGTCAGGTCGTTAAAGGCCCTTTTGTCTCTGTTTCAGGGTTTAGACTTTATCTTGAAAGCCATGGGGGCAGGGGCAGGGAGCAGGGTGGAGTGTTTGCTGAGGAGCTTCAAGAAGAACGAGGAGAGCTCGCATTTGTGGTTTGGAAGTGCTGCTCTGGAGCCTGCTGTGTGAGGTGGGCTGGAGGAGAGCAAGCGGGGAGGCCAGATGAAGTGGGGGGAGGCTGTCACGGTCACCTGGGAAGCCAGAGTGCGGGTAACCTCAACTAGAGCAGCAACAGGAGCCATGGAGAGATGTGGACGATTGAAGAGACGGCTAGAAAGGAGAAGCAGCAGGACCTGGTGAGTGGCTGATGTACAGCAGGAGAGAGAAGGAGGCTTAGGCCTCAGTGAGTCCTGGATTTTTGGCTCACCAGAGGGGACATTGGTAGCGCCTTTTTCTGAGACAGAAAATACCTCGGGGAAAACAGGTTTGTGGGAAGATGATGAGCTCAGTTTTGGTCCTGTTGGATTTGAGGTTCTAGGAAGCCTCTGAGATATCCCACAGCTAGTTGGATAAACAGGTGAGGAACCTAGAAGAGATGTTGTCCTGAAGGCAGAGATATGAGAGACATTTCGGTGATAGTTTAAAATGAATTAGAAGAGATCATTCTGGAGGAGTGTGTGGGCTGGGAAGAACAGAGACTTTAGGTCAACATGCTGAGAGGCACCAGCATTTATGGGGCAGCAGAGAAAGGGAGGCTGAGAAAAACAGCCAGAGAAGCAGCAGGGAAGCCAGGGAAGTGTCCTTATGAAGCCAGGGGAAAATCGTGGTTAAAGAGGTAGGGAGTGGGCAACGGTGTTGGATGTTACCCCGGAGTCGGTGACGTAAGTCTAGAAGTGGACTTGTTGGATTTAGCCACAGACATCGTTGGTGACCTCTTGGACAGTGTTACCTCCCTAATTACTAGTAGCAAGTTAAAACTCATGCAGCTGAGCCCGAGACTTGCCCTTTTTGCTCCTGTATTTCACAGGTAATGGGGTGCTGGAGTTTTTACTATCACTGAGTACCGTACTACTAGGCTTTCATGTACGTATGAACCACCGATAATTGTGTGAAAATGCGGATTCTGAATCAGTGGTTCTGCCTGGGGCCTGAGACCTTCATTTCTAACAAGCTCCCCCGCGACTCTGATGCTCCCCGACCACGGATCACACTTGGAATAACAAGGATCTAGAATAACTTCCTCTCTCTGCTGGACTTCCTTTGGTGGCATCCCTGACAAAGGATCACTCAGCCTCCCTAGAATATCCTTAATGATGGAGAACTCACTGCACTTCAGTAACATATTCTATGTTTATTGAAATCTACACTTGTAATTTCAACTCTGTGGTCTTAATTTCAGCCCTCTAAATGAATTGAAACAAATCTCTCTCCCATCACACATACATGCTTTTTAAAAAGATGCTTTTCTTTTTAAACAATAACTAGAGATTACACTTGTTTCTAAATAGCTGTGTCCCACTCCTGGGACATATTAATATAGGTTTTTTTTTTTCCCTAAACCTGCTGTCAAACAAGATCTTTCACATCTTATATAGGATGATTTTTTTTTTTTGAACCTAAGTGCAGGCTTATTTGCTAGTCCCTTGTTGATTTTAGCTCCTGGTTCCAGCCTGAACTACTCTGAAATCCTGATTTGCTTGGGCTACATATTATCAGTCCCTCTCCAGTTTGGAGATCAAAATGGTAATAGACATGTGTCTGTCTTCTTGCCTTTTTTTTTTTTTTTTGTCTGCCCTCTGGTCAGACATCGATCAGTCAGCACACTCTGGGACCAGCTGTTTGGTTGCTGTACATATTTAAGAGGACTGATACTTAGCTCTGTTTTCTCCACCCTGCCTGTGAGTTGGTGTAGTGAGCAAGGTTGCTTCTCCCCACTGTCTGACATCCTGCCAGCTCTCTGTATCTCAAGGATTTCCTTGATGACTCCCGAAGGGTGAATTGAAAAATCCTCAAACACACCATATTGATGAAAGTCATTGGCATGATTTGGGGCTAAGACGGAATACCACCTGTCCCATTGGTTTTAGGGTTAACTATATCATGAAAGGTTTATGCTAAGAAAGACTTAATGGTAAGAAGAGAACGTTTTTTTCTCTCTGTTACAGAACCTACTCTGGGTCCTTTGTCTTTTTCTTCTTGCTGTTTTCTTCTTGTAAATCCCTGTGTTTGCTTATCTTATCCATACAGAATACTCATGTGTTGGCTAGCTTGTTAGCCGTATCACAGACTAAATAGTTTAAAGTTTTAGGAATGTTACTTGAAAAGACTGCCATTTTCTCCTTCTCAGTTATTTAATTCCTGAAAAGGAAGTACCATTCAAGTATCCAATTTTAAAAAGAAACAGGGGCTTCCCTGGTGGCGCAGTGGTTAAGAATCCGCCTGCTAACACAGGGGACACGGGTTCGAGCCCTGGTACGGGAAGATCCTACCTGCCACGGAGCAACTAAGCCCGTGCGCCACAACTACTGAGCCTGCGCTCTAGAGCCCGTGAGCCACAACTGCTGAGCCCGCATGCCACAACTACTGAAGCCCGCGTGCCTAGAGTCTGTGCTCCACAAGAGGAGAAGCCAATGCAATGAGAAGCCCGCGCACCGCAACAAACTGTAGCCCCCACTTGCCGCAACTAGAGAAAACCCGTGTGCAGCAACGAAGACCCAACGTAGCCAAAAATAAATAAATAAAATAAATAATTAAAAAAAAAAAAGAAATGGCACACAGTTGTACTTCTTCAGCCTTTGGGTTGAAATGCTTCCCTGGAAGGACTTTTTTTTTTTTTAGAGCAGTTTGCCTGTCCATCAGCTCACTTTTTTTTTTTTTTTTAATTAATTATTTATTTATGGCTGTGTTGGGTCTTCGTTTCTGTACGAAGGCTTTCTCTAGTTGCAGCGAGTGGGGGCCACTCTTCATTGCGGTGTGCGGGCCTCTCACTATCGCGGCCTCTCTTGTGGCGGAGCACAAGCTCCAGACGCGCAGGCTCAGCAATTGTGGCTCACGGGCCTAGTCGCTCCGCGGCATGTGGGATCTTCCCAGACCAGGGCTCGAACCCGTGTCCCCTGCATTGGCAGGCAGATTCTCAACCACTGCGCCACCAGGGAAGCCCAGGACTTCTTAAGTAATAGGGAAAAATCCTGAGGCCTGTGGAGGCTGTAGTTTTCCTTTTTTGGAGCTCCAGGATCTGAAAGCTCCTCAGCTTTTACCCTTCAGTTGTTGCAATTGTGAATCTCAGGCCAGTCGTACCTATGTTAGCCAGACCTAGGGAAAGAAAACTGAACCTGCCTCTCCTTTGGATTTTTCCAGAAGCACACACCAGCTGTTGCATTGTACCTTATTCCTGAGTATCTTCATCTCAGATGCCTTGACTTCAGGTCTCATTCTTCAGATAAGCCAGTTATCTAGAGAAGCAAACTTCCCTTAGTTCCCAGGTTATATTTGGGACTAATAATAGTTCCCATTGCACAGATGAGGAGGCTGAGAAGTGGGGAGGACATTACCACCAGCTCCCTCGTATGCTCAGAGAGGCACCACGTGCCACACCCCGTCCTCGATTGTTAACCGACAGGCCGTGTAACCAAGTTAAATGCCATTTAGGTGGTGCCTTATTCGTTAGACCCTTGAGAAGTTTAGGAATAGGAGAACATTTTGTAATTACCTTTGTGTTTACAGGATTGGTTGCCCGTCTGATAACCTTGGCGAGGATGATCCTATTGGCTGGTTTGAGCTGGAGGAAGAGTGGGATGAAGCAGATGTCAAGTTGCAACAGTGCAGGGTTGCCAAGGTAAGTATCAGTGAGGTGTGGCCTTCGCACACTTGCCCACTCCCCTCCTTTTGTACTGTGTTTATCAAGCAGTTATTGTGTGCCAGCCCTGTGCCAGCACTGGAACCCTGCAGGTGAGTCAGATGTGATCATGACCCTCACGGAGCTCCGAGTCTAGTGGGAGACACAGATGTATGAGACACTGTGATATGGGCTGATAAAGAGACACACGGGGCTGTTGCAGCCCAAAGGAACAATATTTACCCAGCCTGGAATTCACTAGGGAAGGCTTCCCAGGAAAGTTGGTGCGATGCCAAGTGTTGAAAGTTGATTAAGCTGTCATCTTTAGCCAGGCTGAGAGGTGTGGAGAAAGGCCTCTCAGGCTGAGGGAGCAGTAAGTCCACAGGCCTAAATGCAAGAGAGATGTCTTTCCGTAGCTATGAAAGAAACAATGATTATCTGGCTACTTAATTTTTTTTAACCTCCGTTGTGAATCTTAGTAAGAAGCTTAAATAAGAGAAACAAGAACTATCTTCAGGACTTGTACATAGTAGGTGCTCAGTAAATATTTACGCAGCTGAGTAGTGGATTCTGAAAGGCCCTCAACAAAGGAGCTTTCACTATAATAAGCAGAGAGTGTGCATAGAAGTTGGGCTTTGCAAATGGCTTTAGCTTTGAGCAGACAAGGCTGTGTCCTGGGCTCCCAGCACATGGATTACAGGTAAGTGGGGGCTTGGAGATGATCCCTTAGGGCAGTCATTGACTGTTTTCACCATATAGCTGTTGTCTGTTTCAAAATGACTGTGCCACAAAGCAGACGTCCTTCTCTTATTCATCCTGTCTTATCCTGTTTTTGCCTTGAAGCAGGAATAGTGCCGTTTCTCATATTGTGATCTTTCCCCAAACCTGACTTCAGCATTTGTATTGTCTCTTCCCTGTTTGTTGTAGATGCTGGACTTACACTTTGTGTCTCCAGTGCTAAGCATAGTGGTACCTCATTAATTATTAAAGTCACAGGAAGACCTGCCCAGAAAGGCCTTTATTTCCCTTTTGTCAGTACCTGGGGCTTCTAAGTCCTTCTCGTCACCTCTGTCTTGTCCTTTTCCAGTATTTGATGGTGAAGTTCCTCTGCACCCGCCAGGAGTCGGCAGAGCGCCTGGGAGTACAAGGCTTGAGCGTCAGTGGGTACCTCCGGCCCGCGAGGGCAGAAGCGGAGCAGAGCATCGTCCGTGCTCACTGCAGAAAGGGCGCGGAGGAGAGCGTCTGTGGGGCCACACTGCTCCTCAGGACCCTTCAGTTCATCCAGCAGCTCGCCCATGACCTGGTAGTGTTTCCTCAGTTGTTACACCTCATTCCTTTGGGAAGAGTAACGACAGTGTCTGGGGAAAGGAACACCAGCCGGTGAAACCTGGCCCTGCTGAAGCCATGCAGTACGAATGAGGAGGGCAGGCATCGGGCTGCTGTGATGACGTTGGGAGGCCAAGGGGAGTGAGGCGTTGGGCATTGATGGCGTCAGTCAGTGGCAGACGAAGTGGCATGTGGTCACCATCGTGAGGTTTCCTGGGATAGACCTGCATACAGATCTTAAAGAGCCCCAGCTTTGGTTGCCAGGGAGACAAAGCACATTTATGGGATTTATGTCTTCTTTAAGCCCTAGAATTATTCCTGAAGTGTAGGTGAATTCTGTTTGTTTACTAAAAGTACCAAAAATAATAACAGGATGTTTTTTAAATTGAAATATAGTTGACTTACAGTATTAGTTTCATGGTAATCTGATCCATGCAAAGTTATTATAAAATATTGACTATATTCCCTGTATTGTACATTATATCCTTGTAACTTAAATTTTATTTTATACCTAGTAGTTTGTACCTCTTAATCTCTTTCACCTATTTTTGCCCTTCCCCACACTCCACTCCCCTCTGGTAACCACTAGTTTGTTCTCTGCATCTGTGAGTCTGTTTCTGCTTTGTTATATTTGTTTGTTTATTTCATTTTTTAGATTTCACATATAAGTGAAAACTTACAGTATTTGTCTTTCTCTGTCTGACTTATTTCATTAGGCATAATACCCTCCAGGTCCATCCATGTTGTCACAAATGGCAAAATTTCGTTCTACTTATGGCTGAATAATATTCCATTGTATACATATACCATATCTTCTTTATCCATTCATTTGTTGATGGACACTTAGGTTGCTTCCATATCTTGGCTATTGTAAATAATGCTGCTGTGAACATTGTGTTTTTGATACTGACTTCTACAGTCACTAATAAAAACACAGTGACAGTCTACTCAAAGAAAGGTTCTTGCAGCCATCACTATAGAGAACATGGCTTATCACTCAGGAATCCAGTGGAGCCCTCTCACGTGTGGTACGCAACAGTGTCTACTCTTGACCTGCATTCTGCTTCAGGGCACATTCAGAGGCTGGTGACTCAATTTGTATATGGATTGTTTGGTCTTTGTTACTGGAGCTCTCCTATCACAGCAGAAAATAGCAAATGAGAGGGAGATGCGTAGGAGTAGCAGAAGCGATCACAGCAGAATTGATCTTTCAGCCTACATGCAGGGAAGGGTCAAAGCATGCTGCAGGATGGTCCTGGGCAATAATCATCGCCAAGTAAAGATTCACTTATGTTCCAGGTGTAGTAGCTGTGAAGTCAAGGAGCTTCCATGGGGATGTGTGTGTATATGTTACGTGTATATATACATTCACGTACATGTGTACACACACACATGTATTTTAGAAAGTTTCACACCAAAAACAGTTGTTCACGGACTTTTTAGTTTAAGCATCAGTTATGTTGGAATTTTACACATGCGGAGCCACCTTATCCCTTAACAGTGAGAAGTAAATGAGCCATTACAATATTTCTCTAAATGCATTTTTCAATTTTATTTTTTCTGGTCTTTATTATTTTTTAGGTACAGCAGAAGGAAAGTGGCTTAAAATACAGATCTTTTCTGGACTTCGCGGGTCTTGATTTGCAGATCTTTTGGGATTTTTACAGTAAATTAAAGCAAAAGTAAGTCAGAATTTGTTACAAGATGATAATCGTATATTGATAAGCACAACTGAAAACACTGAGTTTTGCTGTTCTAAAAGGACAATTTTTTTCTTCCAAGATTTTTTACTTCCTACTAGTTTATACTGCTCTGATTCGAAAGATTTGGTTATTGTTGAAAATAAACATCTTACATTTCTACAAAGTGCTTTATTTGGGCAGTGTTTTTGCAAGCATTTTGTCATTTATATTACAACCTTATAATGATAAGCAGGTCAAGGATTATAGTATTCTCATTATACTACTGAAGAAACAGAATCAGAGGTGCATTTCTTTGCCCAGAGTGGGCATAGTCAGACAGGGTCTGTGTTTTCAGACTCTACCCAGTCCATTGTTCTTTCCTTTCCACCTTTCTGCCTCTGGTTGGCATTCTTTTTACTGAGCCTGATGCCTAGCGGGGAGAGCCCTTTGTAGATAGTTGTTTGGCTTGGAGGGTAAAAGCAACTTGCATTTTTGCTCTCTGACATTCTTTGTCTTTCTGTAGCCCAAGGGAAGAATGCATCTGTGCCCAAACCCTGCTTCTGCAGCTCCTCCAGAGCTGTTTCTCCGTGCTGCAAGGAGACGCGTCAGCCACCTCTGAGGACGCCAAGGCTCCAAGCATGAGCCGTAGGCGGGTAGAGGCCGCCAAGGAGCTCTACACACACCTATGTGATGGTAGGGATTGGGGTTCTTCTTTACTGTGACCCTGAGCTCGTAGCCTGCAGGGCCTTTTGCTTTAGAGAACAGGGGGTCCTCTGACCATGCACACCCAGGAAAGGGTTTACATCTTTGGAAAATGAGTTTCCGTGATCCTCTTTTGAATCATTATTTGGAGTTCAGGATTTAGTCCCTCTTCAACGACTTCCTCCTGGTTTCTGATATACAGTTGTGTTATATTGAGAGTAATTGCTGTCACACTCCAGTCTTCACTTCAACTGAGACACGGGGATGAGGCTGATAGATTGAGGTGGGGAGATGGTAACATTAATTGAGAATGAAACACGTGATCATCTGAAGTTATTTTTAAAGCTTTGCCAAGTTGTGTCTCAAAAGGACAGAAATAATGAAATAAAAGCTGGTACATAGAGTCTTTATTTTTGTTAAATGTAAACAAATAAAAAAATAATTTCTTTACACTGCCTAGCCTGTACAGAAGTATTTCTTTGCTCTGGTAGCGAGTTTATGGGCTAAAGCTGATATATATATTGTAAGTGAATAGGTGGGATATATTAAAGCTGATTATTCATTTTTATCAGTGGTGGATAGGGTGGATGGAGACTCTGCACCCATGGAAATATTGAAACAAGAAGTCAGGAATACCCTTCTTAATGGGGCTGCCGTCTTCTTTCCTGATCGACAGACCCGGCGGGACCATCTCTTCACCATGATGGTAATTATTTACGTTAAAAGTACGGATTCCATTCCAGAACTCTGTTGGGGTGAAACTTATTAGTCTTTGTTTTCTCTGAATATCCTCTCAGTTTCAGTTTCCTAAATGTGTATTTAATACTGTGTGCAAAGTTTTGTGTGGGACACAGGTATCTAAGGACATAGCACTGTACTCAGGGTGGGGATGACAGATAATCCTGACCTCCGTTTTAGAACCCGTTGAATCACAAAGGGAGAGCTTAGTCTCCTTCAGCTTTATGACATGCCTACAACCAAGTGTTCTTTTTAACATTTTAACCTTTTATTTAATATTTATTTTTATTTATGTATTTATTTTGGGTCTTAGTTGTGGCACATGGGATCTTTCATTGCGGAGCGTGGGCTCATCGTGGCAGTGCGCGGGCTTCTCTCTAGTTGTGGTGCACAGGCTTCTCTCTGGTGGCGCACGGGCTCCAGAGTGTGTGGGCTCTGTAGCTGCGGCACGAGGGCTCTCTAGTTGTGGCGCGTGGGCTTAGTTGCTTGTGGCATGTGGGATCTTAGTTCCCCGACCAGGGATCAAACCTTAGTCCCCTGCATTGGCAGGTGGATTCTTAACCACTGGACCATCAGGGAGGTTCCAACATTTTAACTTTTTTTTTTTTAATAAATTTATTTATTTATTTATTTATTTATTTGTGGCTGCATTAGGTCTTCGTTGCTGCATGCGGGCTTTCTTTAGTTGCGTCGAGTGGGGGCTACTCTTTCTTCTGGTGTGCGGGCTTCTCATTGTGGTGGCTTCTCTTGTTGTGGAGCACAGGCTCTAGGCACGCGGGCTTCAGTAGTTGCAGCACATGGGCTCAGTAGTTGTGGCTCACGAGCTCTAGAGCACAGGCTCAGTAGTTGTGGCTCTCGGGCTTAGTTGCTCCGCGGCATGTGGGATCTTCCGAGACCAGGGCTCGAACCCGAGTCCCCTGCATTGGCAGGTGGATTCTTAACCACTGAGCCACCAGGGAAGCCCCTATTTTAACTTTTTATTATGGGAAAATCTAAATACAAAACTAGACTAAATAATACATATAATGAATCCCTCCAACCCCCTAAGTGTACTCATCACCTAGATTCAATAATTATAAACTTAGGCTAATCTTGTTTCATCTGTAATATACTTCACCCACTCCCACCCCTCTTTATTATTTCAAAGTAAATCCCTGACTTATTTTATTCATAAATATTTCAGTTTATGTCTGTAAAGAAAATGCAACCAAGTTTTAATCTTCCCGCCCAAAATTATGATTTATCCTAGGAATTCAAGGATGGTTTAACATTAGAAAATCAGTCAATGAAATCAGAGAGGAAAAAAATCATATTGATAAATGCAGAAAAAATTTTAATAAGATTAACTTCTGATGATGGTTCAAACAACAAAACCATTAGCAAACTTGATATAAAAGGGAAGTTCCTTAATCTCTTGGAGGGCATGTATCCAAAACTTACAATAAACAATGTACTGGTCTTTGGGACACTGACTCATCCCTTCCAAAATGAGGTATAAAACAAGGATGCTTACTGTCACTGCTTCTCTTTGATATTATATTAGAAGGCCTAGCCAGTGCTGTAGGACAAAGAAAAGAAATTTTAAAAATAACAATTAGAAAGAATAAAACAAATAACCATTATTTGTCTGTTTAGACAAACAACTATTAGAATTACTGAGAAGACTTTGATGAAGAAAACGAGATGCAGCATTTAAAAGGGCATTTCTGTATGTAACAACTAATTAGTAAATGCAATAAAAGTGCCCTGTCGGATGCATAAAGCCCCATAGAAACAAAAAAGGGAATAAAAGAAGCATAAAATGTGGTCCCTGATGCCAAATGACTGCAGTCCAGTTGGGGGCACTGCCACAAGGAAAAACTGACCCTATATGCAATAGGTGTTTAGAGGAGAATTTTGTTCAGGTTAAGTGATGGAGGAAGGTTTCCGAGAGGAGGGAGGATCTTTGGTTGTTTTCAGCTGTCTGCAAAATTTGCATATCAGCTTGAGGGATCAGGTTTTTTTCTTCTAGTTTTATTGAGATATATTGACATACAGCATTGTATAAGTTTAAGGTGCACAGCATAATGACCTGACTTACATACATCATGAAACGATTATCATAATAAATTGGATGAACATCCATCATCTCATATAAATTAAAGAAATCTCAGAATTAAAGAAATGGAAAAACAGTTTTTCTCCTTGTGATGAGAACTCTTAGGATTTACTCTCTTGACCTCTTTCATATATAACACGCAGCAGTGTTAATCACATTTATCACGTTGTACGTTACATCCCTAGTATTTAGCTTATAACTAGAAGTTTGTACCTTTTGACTGCATTCACCCAATTCCTCTGACCCCTGCCTCTGATCTCTTTTTCTATGAGTTTGTTTGTTTTTGAAGTATAATTGACCTACAGCACTACATTATTTCCTGTTATACAGCATAGTGATTCAATATTTCTGTACATTTCAAAATGATCACCACGATAAGTCTATTTTATGATATGTCACCATATGAAGATATTACATAGTTATTGACTATATTCTCCACACTGTGCATTTCATACCTGGGACTCATTTAATCTGCAGCTGGAAGTTTGTACCTCTTAATCTCCCTCATCTATTTCTTCCCTCCTTCCACCCCTCTCCCCTCTGGGAACCACCTGTTTCTGGGAACCATCTTTGTATCTATGACTTTGTTCCTGTTTCGTTATGTTTGTTCATTTGTTTTGTTTTTTAAATTCTACATATAAATGAAATCATACAATATTTGTCTTTCTCTGTGTGACTTATTTCACTTAGCATAATACCCTCTAGGTCCATCCATGTCACAAATGGCGAGATTTTATGGCTAATATTCATTCATCGTGTGTGTGTGTGTGTGTGTGTGTGTGTATATATATCTCACATCTTCTTTATCCGTTCATCTGTTGATGGGCACTTAGGTTGCTTCCATATCTTGGCTATTGTAAATAATGCTGCAGTGAATATAAGGGTGCATATGTCTTTTCTAATTAGTGTTTTTGTTTTCTCTGGATAGACATGCAGGAGTGGAATTTGCTGGATCGTATGGTAGTTCTGTTTTTAATTTTTTGAGCACCCTCAGAAGCCATTAGTTCTCCATAGTGGCTGCACCGATTACATTCCCACCAACAGGGCACGAGGGGTTCCCTTTGGGTCAGTTTTTACGTCGTGAGTTTTAACCTTTGACAGCATCAGCTGACTCTGAATTGTGGAAGAACCTCTGTCCCACTTGTTTGCTGGAAGCATTTATCAGGCAGCTGAGCAAATGGTTTTTTTGTTAGCTCGTGTCCCACACAGAAAAATAGAGGACATGCGACCTCTTGAATGACATTGCTGTGTGTTAGTAAAGCAGCCCATTAACTTTTCCTTTGCCCATGTATCTGACAGCAGTGGTAAGGTCTATATTTTTTTTCCCTTCTCGTGCAGATGAATTAAACTGCTGTCATTTGTGACCATATCTTATCTCTCCCGCCCTCTTGTGCCAGGCAGGGCCCCGGGTCTTAAATCCTCTGGAAATCTCCGCCAGTGCCTTGCATAGCAGTAGGTGTTCAACACATTTATTGAATTAAGAAAAAAAAAAAGTGCCCGCACAGTAACCCATAGCCTCATCAGGGGATGTGATTCCTTCAACTGTCACCGTAGGCTGTTTGGACTTATACAGAGAAAGCTTAGATCCTGTTTAAAAAAACAAACAGAAAGCTCACAAGAAAGGCGCTCTGTCTCTGCCCCCTCCTCTTGGGATGGCCTGCCCAGGGATGAAAATAGACATCTTTTGGAAGTCACCTTCCTAACATTTGCATCAAGCTTTCCTGCAGGAAGGCTTGGAAATGTCAGCTTCCGCAGTGAACAGACGTACACCTGCCGTCTCTTGGTTCTGCTCCCTCTTCGCGCTAGGCCAGGTCTAAGTTGGGCCCGTCAGGTGGTGTGCTGACCCCGGCTTTCCCCATGTTTGGGATCAGTGGGCCATGGCATTTTGTGCTGCTCTAGGGCTCTAGAATGTTGTGGAATAGATTTCCTGAATATGCAGTTTCTTGTGTTCTAGAAGAATGTCACCGAGCAGGAACACAAGCAGTCCCTGCAGCTCACTTTCCGCTCACTCTGCACGTATTTTAGGTAAGTTTACAGTTCTTTTCAGTAGTCCAGTATTTCAGATCTTTGCAGCGTTGTTTTCTTGAGCTCTCCCTTCCTTTCCTGTGCTTTTGGAGTAACCAAGTACTTCCCTCACTCAGCCAGGTTTCTAGAGTGAGGTATCAGTAGACTCAGAAGTGACCAAAACAGTGGTAGAATAATAATAGTCTTGTCAAGAGCTTGCTCCAAGTCCCAGTCACTGTAAGACACTTCAGAGTTGAACCCATGGGGAATTGCCTTGAATGCTTCAGTTTCTACATGATTTTTGAAGACAAAAACAGAAGCTGAAGGAGTTTGGAGTCCAGTCCTCAAGTCTAAAAACCCAGATACATTAAAGCCCAACTGCAGAGGCACAGAGTGGTAGTTTAGCAAAAACTGTGCTGGGAGGGGTGACATGGAGACCATTACCTGCTTTGACTCCCAAAGAAGCTCATGGGCCTGTAGGTTGCATTATTACAGGTATATATACACTTTTGAAGGAGGGAGGGGACTAAAAGCCTGAGCAACTGTCTGCAGGTCAGACTATACCTGGTACAGAGGCCGATTTAGAGGACTGTATAAAATGTCTTCAGAATCGAGCATCAAGGATGATGAAAGAGCCTGGGGCTCATGTGAAGAACCTTTGAAGACACAGGGAGTGTTTAGCCTGGATTGTCAGATTAGCAGTCATGAGGTTAGGTGTATTTCCTGTTGGTGGCCAAGGTGATTTATTCATTGTATTTATTCCCTGGAATCTTTTCTGAGGACTTGCAGATTTATGGGCCTGTGCTTAGGACAGATAGTGGCACAGACCCAGCTGGGACCCTGGCCTTTTCCTGACCCAAACTCCTCACATCCCATAGAACTGACAGTGAAATCTTGCTGGGTTCCCTTTTGGAACCTTTTGAGATAGACAGCGTGAAAATCCCCTTCCTGAAACAAGGTGTCATGACTAGTTTGTGTCCTTCCAGTGATAAGGATCCAGGCGGCCTTCTGCGGTTACCTGAGAAAGGCGACCTGGCCGACGTGGACATCGGTGAAGTGCTGGCGGCCATGAGCACTCTGCTGTCTGTTGCCGCTCGAGAGGTAACTGATGCCGCGCTGTTTCCTGTGCCTCTTGCCTTTAGGAGACGGGGTGGGGCAGTCATGGCTCCTTCCCCTTTAGCCCTCATTTACAGCACGATTGTAACTTTGCCGGTGACTGTCACACACGAGCACAGAGGTTTCCCCGCCTGCCTTTGCTTCTAGTCAGCAGCTCCTGCAGATGAGCGAGAGGGTGCTTCCCTGCGCCTTGGTAGTCAGCCGGCAATAAATACCTGAAAGTGCTCAGTAAGACTCCCTTTGAAAAGGAGGAGTGGGTATTTACTGAGTGCCCTCGTGGTGTCAGTCAGCGAGCCCAGCGCACAGTCCTATATTTGTGGTGTGAATTCTGTGGAAAAAGCCTTTAACTTTTTTTAAAATTTAAGATTACTTAGCAAACCCACAGGCTAATCAAATCTGAAAAGATGGTCTCTTTTTTTCTGTGCTAATGATATTTTAAAGTTTTTTTCTTTTTTTTTTTTTTTTAACATGAAGGATTTTGTTTCTCAAAATGTAGTCCATTTGTCACCTGGATCAGAATCGCCTGGTACATTGTGGCAAACATTTGGATTTCTAGGTCCCACCCCAAGCTACTGATTTAGAATCTCTGGGGGTAGGGCTTAAAACTCTGCATTGTATCAAGCACCCCCAGAGATTCTGAAGTAGCAGAAGCCCTGTAGTAGCGGACCAAGCACTGCCTCTCTGGATAAAATACAGGAACCAGGGAGTTAGAGGAGATGTTGTGGAGAGAGTGCAGACCACACCCTTGATGTGTTTAATGACCTGGCTGAACTTGGTGTCTTTAAATCTCTTATGTTTTTGTTGGTGCTTTGCTGTTTTCAGGTTGCTTCTAGAGCCGTGATTTCGTTCATTCCCAGCTGCCTGCGGTGGTAGGCCACTCAGCACTTACCTCCCCATTTGCTCACAGGGACCTTAGAGAGCTTTCAGTGTGCTGGGTTGTCATTTGTAGTGTGCTAGGTCACACTGGGCTGGCCACTATTTAGACCTAATATTAGTTTAAATTCAGGGTTATTTTTATTTTACTGTGATGCCTGTGTTCTTTAAGGTAATGTATTGACTTTATAAGCCTTAACTGTTTTTAATCAATGCTCTATTTTCTGCTGTCACATTAATGTTCTCTTTGGTTATTTTCTCCTTTCTGTCTTCTTTCCAGACCCATCTCTTGAGTCTCCCTTAAAAATCTTACTCCAGCCTACTGCCCATCAGTTTTTGCTCTGCCCTAGTTAGCCGTGTGTCATTCTCATCTGTTTTTATTTCTGCCATTTCCCACACTTGCCCTTTCTTCTGGAGCTCATCTAAATTCTGTGTTTCCCGGACCGCTGAATTCTTATTTAAGTTCTACGTTCCCATCATCAGTGCCCCTGGGCAGAAGTCTCCAGTGTTCTCACTGGTTTTCGTGGGTGTTAATTCTGCCTCCTGCGTGAGTCGGTATGTGCTGGAGCCAGGACTAAAACACAGGCTATTCGACTCTTAGTCTTGTCCCCTTTCCACTCGGTCAGGTGTGCTGTGAGTTGTACGTAGAGAAACGAGATAGCCTTTGTCCAAGAGAATTCCTTATAATCTTCACTATTTGGAGATCCCATGATTGTCTTTTCTTCCCTGTCACTTTCCTGTGATACAAAGGAAGTTAGAAACTTCACCGAACCTCCCAGGCCAGGGATCACTGCAGCCATTGAGATATTTCCTTGAATTATCTCTTTGAGTAAGAAACATTTATGGTTGTACTAAAGAAGAAGAGTTAGATTTAAAAAAACTTTTTTTCAAGGTGGTCAGAAATGTACCTAGTCTGAAAAATTTCTCGCAAGTCTGTTAATTCAGTAGAGATCCACTAAAAGCCTGCTGTGTGCCAGGCCCTGTGCGAGGCACGGGGGTACAGTGCCAAAAGAGCACAGTCTTGAGGAGCAGGCAAACATGTGATCAGTTATAACACAGTAAGGGCCTAAAAGCATAGGTCTTGTGGGTACAGAAGAGCACACCTGACCCTATCTGGTGGGAGAAGGCAGTAGAGCTTAAGAAGGGCTTTTTGGAGGAGGTGGTGCTGGAGCTCCTTGTGAGCCCACGAACGGAGTCTGATCAGGCATAGAGGAAGGGGTGTTCTTAATCGAACGGCATAAGTAACAGGCCAGTGACAAGACGGGGAGGAGCAAGTATTTGAAGAGGAGAATGGTAACGGCCAGGCTTTGAACATGTTGGGTTTATGGTTCTGGTAGGACTTCAGGTGACAGTGTCTGGTTGGACCCTCAGGAGCTGAGTCAGTGCTGGAGATGGAGATTTGCAGTCATTCTCCAGCAGGTGACAGTTGAAGCCATGAATGTCAGTGTCCTGTCATCGCCTGTGGGCATCTGTGTAGAAAGGGCAGCCAGGAGAGTAAGAAGGAGAGGCAGGAAGAAAGGGGCCACAGAAGCTGATAGAGGAGAGAGCTTCAAGTAGGACCGTGGTTGGCACAGCTACCAGGGCTGAGGTTCAGTGGGGAGGCTTTGCTCTCTAGGTGGCAACTAATGCCTTTGACGAATGGCTTCAACGAGTGGTGGGGGCAGGAGGGGTAGAATGGCAGGGAGGGGAAAGGCAAGCACAGCAGGTGTAGGCAACTTTTTCAAACGGAACACACGTACAAAAAATATGTATATTGATGGACAATTTAAAGAAACAACTATCCCTTTTAAGAAGTGGCACATTACCAGTATTTTTGCAGTCTGCCCCCCTGCCCAGTGCCCTTGCGTGGCTCACCTTCCTCCTTCCTCATCAGAGGCGGCCACCATTCTGAAATCTATGTGCATCATTTCCTTGTGTTTCTTTCTACTTATCCCTACATAGCAGGCTTGTTTTCCCTGGTTTTGGTCTTTAATGGAGTCAAGTGGCATACAGTCTTCTGGGACAAGTTTTTTTCACTCAACAGCATTTTTGAGATTCATGCATGTTGATGTATGTGCTGCAGTTCTCCCCCCCCCCACCCCCAACCCACTGGCACACAATATTCCCCTTATGAATCTGCCATAATTTATTTATCCATTTTACTTTGGAGGGATAGTTGGGTTGTTTCCAATTCGGGGCATTTACATGGAAGTAATATATCTTGTGGTTTGTAGGTGCAAGAATTTATCCCTAGAGGTCATTTGACTCTTCAGAGAAACTGGAGAATAAAGATGATGGTTAGAGAGCCATAGTGGGATAAAGAATTGTCTTTTAAAATGGGAGAGATTTGATTGAAGGCTCAGGGGACGGAGCCAGAGAGAAAAGGAATTTTTGAAGATGTGTGAGAGAGAGAGAGAGAGAGAGGGAGAGGGAGAGAGGGGCGAGATAACCGTGGCTAAGGTTCCTAAGGGGTGGAAGGGGGATGGCATGTGGAGTCCAAACCATCTGTAAAGGCTCTGAACAGCTGTAGGGCAAGAGAGGAGTTTTCATAATACCGTCTTTCTTGGTCACTTTTGGGTTGAATATTCCCCACTTCTCTAGAATCTCTTTGTCTCTGACAGCTGCTCTCTTAGAGAACGCCCCTGGCTGTGTTCTGTGAATGGCCTGTTGTAAACACTTTCCGTTTCTCTCCTCCCTTGTAGTGTGAGCTGTTGATGGTCGATGGGGCCCAAGGGGAGGTGGGCTCTGTGCTCTTCTCCCTGTTCTGGTCT
This sequence comes from Balaenoptera physalus, assembly GCF_965194825.1. Classification (NCBI taxonomy): domain Eukaryota; kingdom Metazoa; phylum Chordata; class Mammalia; order Artiodactyla; family Balaenopteridae; genus Balaenoptera; species Balaenoptera physalus. The sequence goes on along the minus strand of NC_138901.1, from coordinate 53,106,177 downwards.
GTCCAAGGCAGCCTGCTGTCCTGGTGCTACCTGCAGCTGAAGAGCACGGACTCTGGAGCCAAAGATCTTGCCGCTGACCTTATTGAAAAATGTGAGTTTCAGTACAAAATCCATGAAAACAAATAGGTGTTGGGGTTTGACTCTGTGTGTGCTCTCTTCTTAGTACTTCATGCATAGAACAGAGTGTGTGTGGTTTTCATTTCATTATTACAAATCAGATCTGTCTTCGGGTTGTTTTTTTCTTCTTAAGATGGAATTCTGTAGCATGTCTTTTTGTTCAGTTTCCTCTCTGAATGAAGTAGTATGCCTAAGTGTTTTTATTGTATGGTTGGGTCATTTCACGGCCTAAACATTGCCTCTGCGGTCATACAGCACTCTTAGATGATACTGTATTCTTCAGCAGAGTCTGTCTTCCCTGTTTTAATCAAATTATCCAAAAAAGAAAGTCTTGAACTTTAAAAATCTAAGGTACATGTGAGCGCTTCTGTGATCTTTGCTGGTACTGAAAATACTCAGATTCATGTCCCATAAACCCACAGAAAATTATATGAAACCCAACAGGTTCTGAGAATTTGTATGTAGAAAAACCAGTTCCATCATACTTGGTCTCAGCAGCCATGTCAAAAATGCTTACAGTATTGAGTCTTGGCTCTTCAAGTTTGGCCTGCCATATGGCGTACCTAGAGACAGGCCCTTTGTAAACAAAGGGAGAGGCAGACCAGCAACTGGGTTGGTCAGCCATGTACCTTCACTTATAAAAGGGATATCTCCACCCCACTGAAAAGTAGCAAAGACAAAAAAAAAAAAAAAAATCACTCACTTTAAAAGTAAACTTTTACTGAGATTCGCAGTGCTTTTCCCTCCCAGAGGAAAACGTTTGTATGACACTTAAATGGTCTCTTGATCTTTCTGACGGGGAATTCCCTCCACAGCTTCTGTGACCCTCTCCAGCTTTGTCCTTGATGATGACCAAGCAAGTGATGTTTCTACCATATAAAATATTAATTATTTTCTTTATGTTTTGGCAGATGTGGGACAGTTTCTGGCACGCATGAGAGTGATTTTGGAATCCCTTTTGTCACAGTATAGCGGGAAAACTGTAGTAGAAAAATTATGTAATTCGGTGTTTTCAATGGCAGCTCGTCAACTGGTAAGACAGAGTGGCAGCCATTTGTAATGGGTGGGAGGGGGCAGAGTCTGAGGTGGACACTAAGTGCTTTGTTCATCTTCCTGTAGGTGATCTTTCTGCTGGACTTTTGCACATTAGATATTTCACACTGCACGCTCTTGAGAGAGTTCAGTGCCCTGACAGAGCTGTTGAAGGAGCTCTGCAGTGACCCTGATGGAGGACTGAACAAGGTACCTCGAGCTGGCATTTGAACCTGCTTTGTATCCCCTCTTAGGAGCGCTGTGACCATACGTAATGAGACATACCACTCAGTTACAGGTCTACACGAATAAGTTACCTCTAGAAGAGCCCCCTCTGTTTTATCAGTACTTTATCTGTGTCTATCAACTTTATCAGTGTTGGTTTTGCCAGCAAGGATAAATGCCAGTCTGAGTTGATTTGGCATGGTCAGCATTAGACAGGAGACACAGAGGAAGCTGTACATAGATTAATTTCATCGTTCTATAGCACATGAAATTATATAAAAACCATGTGAATGATTAACCAAATTGAAGTCCAGAAGAGAAAATCTGTGTTGAAAGGCAAATTAGAGGGTTGGGTATTTAAAAGCATTTTCTCCCTTACTCAGCCTTACAGGACAAAAAGTTTTTTCACTGTCTTGTTTGAATCTCACAACTCTGTGGGAGTAGAAAGGGCATATATTTAAAAGCCTGTTTTAAAGACAAAAAAAGCAAAGACTGAAAAAGGGAGGGAGAAGACAAGATGGGCTCAGGTTTGCCAAGGTCCCAAATAGAAGTGTAAGGTCTTTCATGCTAGTACTGGAACTTCACGCTAGTACTGGTTTGTAAGAAATAGTTCTTACAGATAGTCATAGTTAGAAAAATAAAAGCTAATCAGAGTTACTATAACGCAATAGAAACCCCATGTCTTCTCTGCTGAGTAAATGTATGTTGATCGATATGTATAGATGGGAACGTCAGGTATATTTTTAGCCTGTGTGATGATTTGTGTAGGGATGTCAAAGGCTACTGTCTGGGGCACTGATGCACAACACAGTTTCCTGTGTATGGCTGGATGTAGAGTGATGAAAACCCTTCTTTCTTAACTCGTTTGTCTACGTAGCTGGATGCCGAGACTTGGCAACAGGAGCGTCCTGTGGTGTTACATACGTGGACCAAGGAGTCTGCTCACAACTATGAAAATAACTGCCACGAGGTGTCTGTCTTTGTTAGCCCAGGGGCAACCTATTTTGAGGTGGAATTTGATGAGAGATGTGAAACTGAAAAAAGGTACAACCCACCTGTTCTTTTTCCCCAAGCAATAATGGATCAGAAATGAGAGACGGAAAGTGATAGAGATTATGCTTTCACAGGTATGATTATCTGGAATTTACCGACGCTAGAGGTGGGAAAACACGCTATGACACAAAAGTTGGCACTGATAAATGGCCCAAGGTGAGTGGTGTTCCCAGAGAGCCATGCGATACTTGCTTCTGTGTCAATTCTTCTCCTTTTGTCAGCCTCAGGCGGTAATAGAGATAGGGTCTTTGAAGGGAAGCACTTATATTACACTTTTCGTAAAGGGAAGTGTTTATAGCAGAGTTCAGTACCTGTTTTGTAAATAAAGTTTTTTTGGGATACAGCCGTGCCCATTTGTTTGTTTCATCTGTAGCTGCGTTGGCACTGTAGTGGTGGGGTTGAGTCATCGCAACAGAGGCTGTATGGCCCAGAAAGTCTAATGATTTACTCTCTGGTTCTTCATAGGAACAGTTTGCCACCCCTGGTTTATATCACATTGTCAGAGTAAATGGGGAGTTGTAATCCTTAGCAAGAAAGGGCCAGTGAGTCCAGGAGGGCCCTGACCATGGTGATGAAAGCCAGGATCTCCCTCACAGTTAGGGCCGCATGGTCTCGGGGGCTGGGAAGTTAAGTGCTGCTTCACCGTTGACCTTCTCTCTGCTGTCCGCGGTCTTGGTTGGGAGCAGAGGAGCGGGCAGCATGCTCTCTGGCTGAGTAGGTGGTGGGCAGATGGGCATCTGACGTTTAGAAAACCGACCAGCAGTTTTCAACTTTGCTTCTTCGTAACATGCAGTTGTGAATTTTCTGTTTCAGTCACTCCGTTATACATTTCTCCTTTAGTAGTTTTGGTGGGGGTGATAAGATATAATGGTAGGAATATAGACCAATTTTTTTTTTTTTTTTGGCCGCGTGGCATGCGGGATCTTAGTTCCCTGACCAGGGGTCAAACCCATGCCCCCTGCAGTGGAAGCGCGGGGTCTTAACCACTGGACCGCCAGGGACCAATTTTATATATAGACCAATCTTATATTTAGATTTTTTTGAGTCACGAAGAACATGCTTATTACTGAAATGCTACCTTCTCTAATCAGTTTGACCACATGACTTCTTCGTTTGTCTCCAGAAAGTGACCTTTAAGGCTGGTCCCCGGCTGCAGTTTCTCTTTCACTCTGACAGCAGCAACAATGAGTGGGGCTACAAATTCACCGTCACTGCCTATGGCCTGCCTGATGTCGCCGTGTCTTGGGGCTTGGATTTACAGCTCCTTGTTTCCCGGCTGATGGGACGCCTCGCTTCCCAGTGCATGGCACTCAAATCCCTGCATCGTAAGTCCACAGACCATCCCTTCCCTTCTTGCTAACAGCCACATTGAAGAGCAAGGTGGTACCCCTTTCGTGTAAGTTGTCTCCACATAGCGACAGAGCAAAGGGGATTGATAAAATTCCCTTTCAGTTTCCTTTAAACTAAACCAGAATAAGATGTCTACTTGACACCATTTTCATCAAGCTGCTTGACTCAGACACTGGGGACATTGCCGAGGAAGGACACGGTGGCTTCCCCGTCTGTGGAGGACAAGTGGGGGGGGAGCTGAGTTTTGGCAGCGTTGTCATCATTTTTTTGTGAGTCAATTTTGGTGTACTCCAACAAGAAGGCAGAAATATGGAATAAATTAATTGTATATTCTCTAATTATGTGAATATTTGTGTGGATATGTATAAATATGTGAACGTGGATTTAGCCTTAAAGTGATTTCAACTTATTTGTTAAATTCATCCAAGGATGAGTGAAACAAGAAATAGAATGAAACTTTCTAGTGTATTTTATTTCTATATCATGTCTTGAGTTTTTCCTCACTTTAAAAGTAAAATATCATAGAAAAATTGCGTAATGGAAAAAAGCCAAGGGGAAAAGCCATTTTTAATCCTAATACCCAGAGATAACTATTATTAACATTTTAATCTGTTTCTATCTAGTCTTTTTTCTTTGTTTATTCATAAACACATATATGGTGGGTATTTAATTATTGCTGTTATTTTTTTTACAAACTTAAGTTTACGAATTGTGAACATGTCCCCATAATGAAACATTTCTAAATGGTCTCCTGTTATACCCTAGAGGTAGTTCCCATTCTGTTTTCAACTTACTACACAGGTTAGTCATTTCAGAGGGACCTGTAACTGAAGCTGTCGTACAGAATGGTAACATTTCAGGACTGCCTGATGGCTTGGGTTCATTGGGGTATTTGTTTATGAAGTATCACAATTACATTCTGCTAAATGTGTGTGAATTCCCTCCAAGTCTTAATGCCCAAGTTTTTTTAAAACCTTTTCTTCACCAGTTCAAAGATTCTCAGTATATTAAGGAAAAAACAGAACTCTCATCAGCTTTCTTTTTCTCTTTCCAGAGTTAGGAAGTAACATGGCAATACCTCAGGCAAAAATGGCATTAGTCCTAAACTCCCCCTTGTGGAAACCTGTCTTCAGGCACCAAATATGTCCAGAGTTGGGATTAGAAGCAAGCTGGCCCACTCACCCACCCCAGGATAATAAGGAGGTATTTACTCTTTTCTTGTCTTTGTATTTGGAATGGGAAATGTTTACTAATATTTATTACTTTAAATTATAAACATCTGTGTTTGTATCTTATCACCCCCACTAAGCTGTTAGCTCCTCGAGGGCAGAAACTATCCCTTGTTCACTTGGGGTCCCCACTGTGCGCCACAGGGGCCAGTGTAATGGGTGTTCAGAAGTATTGACTGACTGACTCTTCAGTGATATACAGTAGGTGCTCAGTAAATCTCTCTTGATGGAGTTATTAAACAAACAAGTCGAGTCTATTTCCGGTGCCCGCTGAGTCAAACTTCAGAATAAATGATTTATGCTGTACTTATTTGTTCTCCATGGAACAGTAACACATTATTTAGGCTTATAATAATTAAAAACGAAACAAGTTTGCCCACTGTCTCTTCTTCATCTCTCCTCCCCTCTCTCTCTGCTCTACTACTTTTCCTCCCTTCTTCCTGCCTCCCCCTACCCCAGTTCTTCAGTAGTTAATTGCTGAATCCGGGGGTTCTTGCTCAGCTTCTCTTCTCCTTTGCCTCTCTTCTCCTTCAGACCCTCTCTTCTCTTATTCCATGGCAGCCCACTGTCTTCTCTTAATCTCACCACTCCATCTACCTCCTTTATTGACCTCTCTTCTTCCTCCTTCTCTAAAGAGTAGGCTTCATTTGGGCTTTCTCCCCTTTCCTGCACCCCACCAAGACTTGATGCTGTCTCCTCTCTTCTGTTGTCATATCTGTGTGAAAAATACCTAAATGTCAGTTTCCAGCCCTGGTTCTTCTCCCAGGCTCCAGTCGTGTATCCCCATCTTCCTGTTAGGTATTTCCATTTCAGTGTTCTGATTCCCTTTAACCTAGAGGTGTAAAACCAGGACGTCTCCCTGGACTTCTCGCTCCTGTTACTGTCATTATTGTTTTCCCAGGCATTGAACCACTGCCCCCTAGCATCGCCTTTATCCCCACCTTGTTCTCACCTTTCCTGTCCAGTCAGCTGCAAGCCCTGTGGCTTCTTCCTTGAGACGTTCATCACTGTCTGTTTCCTCTGTCTCCATCTTTATTCAGACCCTCATCTTGCACTTGCATTGTTAACATTGGTACCTACCAAGTTTTTTTTAATCACTGCATTATCTTGTCATTCCACTGCCAAGCACCATTAATGGCTCCCCGTTGCCCACAGGGTGAAGTCTAAACTCCTCAGTGTGACAGTCAAGGCTCTCTACAGTCTCCTTTCACCTTACCTATCTGACTCTAGTTCCCACCACTCCCCAGCTGAGACTTCAGGCCAGGTCAGTCTCCCCACTGACTCTTAACTTTTGCTCATGGTTGTGTTCCTCAGGGCCAAACCTGCCCAGTCTTCAGGGTCCAGTCCAAAGCCCATCCCCTCCAGGAGGCTTTTCTTAGTTACTTTAACCTGCCAGGAGCTCTCTCCTGTGAATCCTCAGCACTGGGTGTCCCTTCTAGGCATTTGGCACTTGATAATCTTATGCTTTACAGTAGTGGTAGTTTTAATGCTTTTAATGTTTTATTTATGTTTACCTTTTTTTTTTTTACCCCATGTATCTGTCTGATCTCCCCGAAGTAGATTGAAACTTCCTGAGAGTATGCACCGCGTTTTATACTTCTGCTTTGGCCTAGTAGGTGTTCAGTAAACTTTATTTTTTGAATGAATGCATTAAACATGATGGTTTTTCTTGTTGTTGTTGTTGTTCCCAGGTTAAGAACATCCCTGATGATCCCTGCCACCAATTTCTTCTTGACTTTGCACAGTCAGATCCTGCCCAGAACTTCTGTGGGCCATATTCAGAACTTTTCAAAGGATTCATACAGGCATGTAGAAAACAGGCCCCAAAGACAGATATAGTTGCTGGTTCCACTATTGATCAAGCTGTGAACGCCACCTTTGCTGCTCTGGTGTATCGCACTCCAGACTTATATGAGAAGCTGCAAAAATATGGTAACTTATATTACAGGGAATGTTTTTGATCTGAAGGCCAATTGCTAAGTTTTAAGAAAGCTTATCTTAAGTGAAAGTTTTAAAATATTTTGGAACATAAACATACTTCTACAACTATAGACTTCATCTTGTCAGTCCTACTTTGCCAGTCAAAAGATTTGTGACCAATTTATAGTTAACAGATTGCAGTATATAGCAAGTAGCCTTGAGTTTCCTAATGAGCAGGTAATTTGTCTTTATCCAGAATTCTCATGGAAAACTGCGGAGAAGTTTAATGGAAAGAAACCTTAACTTGGGTTGTAGTCCCAGCTCACAAACTAGAAGTTGTGCAGCTTCAGGTTAATCAGATAACCTTTCTGCACCTGAGTATCCTTATCCGTAAAGTTTAGAGTTGATTAGCTCTAACATGCTAAGAAATTCCAATTTAAACCTGAGATGTTTAGGTAATTGAATGTGCTAATAACCAAGGAGGAAATGCAGGTATTAACTCCATCTTTAGACTTGCAGCTTCTTTGTAGCACCATCCCTGCTTGGTTTCCTTTGTTGATAGCCTGCTCCTTGCCATTTCTTTTCCTCATGTCCCCCAGGGATACCATCTCTGTGTATTTACTATAAGTGTAGACTGCAGCCTAACAGGACCCACGGAGAGGGAGGGTCTCTCCCTACTCATAATCTTTCAGGGGTAAAACATTTCAAACCCAACGTAAAGACAAGTTATGGGCTGTCCCAAGCACTTTGGCAGGGTATGTGTTCTTTCTATGGTGCCGATGAAAGAAGCAGGAACAAATGCTTCCTTCCTTAGAGTAGGTAATTGCTTATTGCTCTAATTATTATTATTATTGATATTATTAGCACTGCTACCTTTATTGCTTAGTCCTGTGTGTCCCACATTGCAGAGTTTATTTCCTGATGTCTAAATCATCTCAATTACTCCTTCAAATCTTAGTATTTCCTTTAAGAAGCTGCTCAAGTAAATAAAACTATACTGAAGCATGAGTGATTTAAGTAAACAACTGTCACATGGGAGAGTATATTTCTGCTGGGGATGAGGGGCCAGCTGACCTGTATGGTTTTGAAAAAAATAATTCGGTAAATGTTTTCATAATCAAATTGTAGTAAGACAACTGGACAACCTTTGTTACCTGTGGGAACTTTCAGTGGAAGGATAAAAGCCTTGTGAGTTAAAAGCTGAGAGGTAGAACTCTCCCCCGGCTCTTTTTCAAATCGTGTTCAGCTATCACATACCTATTTGCAGTTAAGAAAACACACAGTCAAATGTAGGAACTAGAAATATTTTACCAAATACAAGTTGTTTCTAGAGTACCTACCACTGTTGCTTTGAAAGAGGTGCAGCTGGTTCCCAGTTCTTTCTGTCCCTGCCTCTAAGGGGCTATTCATGGGTTCTTCAAGAGTGAACTACTTTGAGAGTGGTCCTTGTCTAGCTAATTTGCTCATCTTTGTCTAAAAATTTGTCACCCTTTTGGGTTAGAAATGTACGGGAGGAGTTTTTCAACTAGACTCTAAGCTGCTTGAGGGCAGGAACCATGTTTGTTTTTTTCAGCACTGTATTTCCCAGTGCCTGGTATAGAGCCTGGCACATTCTAGGTATTCAGAAAATACATTGCATTTACACTGGCTCAACAGAGAGCGTCACCGTGTTCTAGTAAATTTATCCTCTGGTTTTTAGATGAAAAGGGGCAGGCCTCATGGGTCTTTCTTTAAAAAAAAAAGACAAAAAAGAAAACTTTTTTGTTATTTTTCTAATTATAAAAATAATGCCTATTCATGTAGAAACTTACAAAGTACAGAAAAGCTTAAAGTAATAATCAACTATAATCTCACCACTTGAAGAACATTTTTCTATATATCTACCTGGCCTTTTATTTAGGTATATTTATATGTGTACATATGTATATATACACACCATGTTTTTACTATGTATACTCTTTTTAAATAAGATAATTTTGTACATACTGTTTCATAACCAGCCTTTTTTACTTACTATATACCATGAACTTTTTTCCATGTTTTTTTTTTTTAACATCTTTATTGGAGTATAATTGCTTTACATCATTGTGTTAGTTGCTGCTGTATAACAAAGTGAATCAGCTATACATATACATATATCCCCATATCCCCTCCCTCTTGTGTCTCCCTCCCACGCTCCCTATCCCACCCTTCTAGGTGGTCACAAAGCACAGAGCTGATCTCTCTGTGCTATGCGGCTGCTTCCCACTAGTTATCTGTTTTACATTCGGTAGTGTAGGTATGTCAATGCCACTCTCTCACTTCGTCTCAGCTTACCCTTTCTCCTCCCCACGTCCTCAAGTCCATTCTCTACGTCTGCGTCTTTATTCCTGTCCTGCCCCTAGGTTCTTCAGAACCTTTATTTTTTTTTTTTTAGATTCCATGTATATGTGTTAGCATGTGATATTTGTTTTTCTCTTTCTGACTTACTTCACTCTGTATGACAGTCTCTAGGTCCATCCACCTCACTACAAATAACTCAATTTCATTTCATTTTATGGCTGAGTAATATTCCATTGTATATATGTGCCACATCTTCTTTATCCATTCATCTGTCGATGGACACTTAGGTTGCTTCCATGTCCTGGCTATTGTAAATAGAGCTGCAGTGAACATTGTGGTACATGACTCTTTTTGAATTATGGTTTTCTCAGGGTATATGCCCAGTAGTGGGATTGCTGGATCGTATGGTAATTCTATTTTTAGTTTTTTAAGGAACCTCCATACTGTTCTCCATAGTGGCTGTATCAATTTACATTCCCACCAACAGTGCAAGAGGGTTCCTTTTTCGCCACACCCTCTCCAGCATTTATTGTTTGTAGATTTTCCATGTTAATAATTATTTTTTACTCACTTTTAATAATTTTTATTTTGCTTTTAATTTTTTTATATTTTACTTTTATATTTTTACTTGTAATATTTTACTTTAACAGTATATCCATTTCAGATGCTGTTTGTTTGAAAAAAGTTAGTTTGAAGTAACACAGAGAACCCATTACAGGTGTTTGTGGTTTAATTGATAGTTTTTCCCCCCAGTCCTCTCTTACGACCCCCCATGTGCGAATGTCAGGGGAAGAGTTTTCCTTTGCGGAGATTGGGAGGTGACTTTGGGCTTCGTGTTGCAGTAGTGAATTGTGTTAACTGAATGTAACCTCTCCTTTCCCCAGTAAACAGTGGGGGCAAGACAGCCCTGAGTGAGGAGATCGCACAGGTGTATTCCTTGGCAGATGGGATTCGAATATGGATGGTAAGGTTTTCCTTTGTATGTGATTTTTATATATTTTGAGTTTTCCCACCGTGATATCATTGAATTAAGGTGAGTAGCTCTCTTCTCAAGAATTTAACTTTAGGAATGTTTTTCAAAACCAAAGTTCAGTGATGTGAATGGATAAAAAATAATTTAGAACCCTTGAAATCATAATTTGGTGAATGTTGAGATTGTCAGAGTAAACAGGGTTCAGTTGAGCCCCCCCTTACCTCCTTCTGTAACCCAAAGGCTGCTCGGTGGAACCTAACCTTTTAGACCAGGGGGAAAAGCACTGCATTAGATTCTGGGCAACCAATGACAGTTTTAGGCAGAGGAGAGCACTCTTTCAAAGGAGAGGGCTTTCTGCATTTTAGAAAAGTAGTTCTGCAGCGTTGTTCATGACAGCAATAAACTGGAAGAACAAAATGTCCCATTTATAGAACAGACAAAAAAATTATATATTACTGTATAATACTATATTACAGTGAGAGTGAATGAAGTAGAGCTGCCTGTATCAGCATGGGTGGTGCTCACAAATGTGATGATGAGCAAAAAATAGCAAGTTGTAGAAGAATGCACAGGTATGATATTCCTCATATAAAGCTTAAACATAAACTAGATCTCTGTTATGTACATAAATATGTAGTAAAATTATACAAATGCATGGAAATGATAAACATCAAATTCAGGAGAATTGTTTTTATTTCTTAGGTGTGGAGATGAGTATATATTAGTATTATTTATATATATATTTACAACCACCTTAAATATTGTATAGTAATTGAGAAAGCAGTCTTAAAATAAATGAGTAGAGGCTGGTAATAAGATTGAAAGCAGGAGACTAGTTGTGGTAATTAGATGAGGATGGCTTCTGCTACTTGGGAGATAAGATAATTAGACTGTGTGATTGATCTGAGTGGTGAACAGGCAAATGGAATTTAGGACTGTTTCTGTGTTCCTGGTTTGGGTGACTTGGTGGGTGGGTAGAAGCGTTGACCAGAATAGGCAGAATGGTCTTGGATCTGGGAGTGGGGTGCTAAGTTCAGTTTGAGACATGTTAAGTATGAGGACATCTAGGTTATTTAAGACATCTAGCTGGAGAATTCAGTAAATGTGAAAGAATATAAATGTCAAGGCAGAGATAAGGATAACTTCAAATCATTGGTAATAGTTTTTTTAAAAAATGTATGAGTTTATCCAGGAACAGACAGCCTTGGACAAAATCCACAATGATTAGAACGTAGTTGGTGCTCAATGGAGACGAGATAGATAGATGGAGACCCAAATGAACAGGGACTCTCAAAAGAAACTAAAAGGTATCATCATCAGAATGGTGGCGGGTGAATCAGAAGAGTGTGTTGACAAAGGAACCAAGGCAGTAATAGCAATTTAAGAAAGAGTGTCCGATAAAGTCAGCGGCCACACACAGTTCAAGTAAAAAGGATTTGGCAGTTGTGACAAAGCACATTGTAGATTATGCTTCTGGTTTAGCATATGACAGACTGCCGATGATTGGACGAGATACCAGCCTTCTCTCTAAGACCTTGGTCTACATACATCACACGTGGTCTTCTGTCTGGGCTGTCAGCACCATGGCCCAAACTGTGACCATTGCCTGCGCTGGTACTAGAAGCACCGTTCTCTGCCTGGCAGTCTCAGCATCACTTAGAGGTGTCCCCTCCTTTGGAGGAGAATAGAGATCAACTTGTGGTTGAACCTCTGCTGCAAACCGGGTGTGTGATTTCTGGCCACATCACGCGGCTTGCAGGATCTTGGTTCCCCGACCAGGGATTGAACCCGTGCCCCTTTCAGTGGAAGCACAGAGTCCTAACCACTGGACCTCCAGGGAAGTCCCGAGACCTCACTTCTTTATCTGTACTAGGTCAGCTTTAGGTAAGGGCCCCTCCAAATCCAGGGTTCTAGAATATTTTAAAGAATAGGGTCATGGTTACAAATCCCTCCCAAATAACACATAGTTGAAAAGGAGGAAGTTTTGCAGGTAGACCTTTAGGCAGCTTCAAATCCTGAATTATTTCTAGGACAAACAAAAACAGCTCAGTGCTGTGCACAGGACTGTAAAGTTCTCCAGGATCTCAACACTGTGCTTTTGAAGTAGTTTGCTGTGGCTGCCCTTGCTGCCCTGTCTGGACAGCGTAATTATGTGGCTCAAATCCTTCCCCAGTTAGAGATGAAGCAGAAGTCCCAGATGAGCCTGGGGAATGAGGCAGAAGAACAACGCGGGTCCGAAGCTGCTGAGGTGAACCCCGAGAGCCTGGGTGAGTGCCAGCTCCGGCTGTCGTCACTGGGCCTTGTGTTTCCATTTTGTAGAAAACCAGTGACCCACCTTCTAGATAAGTTTAGTTGAAGCTGTGTTTACCTAGGGAAGGTAACACAGGCACTAAATGTATTTTCCAAGGATGTTCACAAATAGAGAAGTGCCAGTTGTTAATTGTTTATTAACATGATCCAGACGGAGCATCTTTCTAATTACTTTCCTTAGGAGGCACGAAGTGCTTTTTGAGCTACATCTTGTTATGTTTTTGAAGTGTATTCACACTAAATATTTAATGAAATTAAGGAATTACTGTTAATTTTTTAAATTTCCTGGTTATGTTATTATTTAAAACTTTTTTTTAGTGAAATATACTGAAGATTTTACAGATGAAATAATGTGATGCCTGGGATCTGCATGGAAATAGTCCATGGAGTGGGGAGTGGGGAGTGGGAGTGGGTGAAAAAAAGACTGGCCTTGGATTGATGGCTATTAAATCTGGGCAAGGGGAAGGGTCCTTATACTATTCTCTCTCTATGTATGTTTGAAAATGTCCACAATAAAACTTTAAGCGTGCTGATGATAGTGCTAGGGAGATTTTGATGTATATAATGAGAGAAAATTTGATTCTGTCCTGTCAGTAGATGTGTATATCACTGTGTTAATGGGGGTATTTCTTGTCCTAAATTGTAGAGTTTAAGTAGATTATTTTCAATGCAAAAGTAGGCAACAAGTTTAATTTCGACTTTTTTTCATTATCTTTCTTGCTTTTTGCATTTAGCGAAAGAGTGTATTCAGAAGAGTCTGCTATTACTGAAATTTTTGCCCATGGGTGTAAGTTCAAAAGAAGGCTGTGGCAAGTTGGTGGCTGTAGATGACACAGATCATCTGCGACCACTGGACAAGCGCCAGAGGACAAGCTCTGTGGTGGAAGAACATTTCCAAGCCTCTGCATCTCCCACCAAAGCAGCGCCCCCTGCTGTGGAAGATAGGAGTCCTGGCTTGGATGTCCAGCCCACGCTGCCGCCCAGCAGTGGCGCTCCTGCCGCAGAAGTGTCCTCTGCCACAGCCGAAGAGCCCTCGTCACCTTCCACTCCCACCCGGCGGCCTCCGTTCACCCGGGGGCGGCTCCGGCTGCTCTCCTTCCGCTCAGTGGAGGAGGCCAGACCGTTGCCCACAGTGAAAGAGAAGTACCCTGTGCTGAAGGATGCCATGGACTTCATTAAAGATCAGTCACTCTCCCACGAGAGGTGAGCGCCTTCTCTTTTCAAGCAGCAGGTACCCAGTCTCGTCAAAGACTTGAAGTTCATGTTAAAAACGAGCAAATGATACTTGGAGGACAGATCAAGATTTGTCTTAGAATGTTCAAGAAAAAAGTTTTAATATTTTTTTTTCTTTTAAAGAAGTATTTTTTTCACTTGAGATTTGTACATTATGCTGTATGTACATTATATCTCAATAATGTACCATTTGGATAAGAAAAGAAACATTCCTCTTGGTAGCTGCCAAAATAGATTTGTCTTATTTTAACACTGGGAGAAATTCAGGATTTGATATTTTCTGACAAAATCACTTGTCAGTGGGCCTATACCTCTGAAAGTATTGCATGTTTTAATTTCCTGTCCTAAGTTTGTCCCTGGTTTACCACAGAGACAGAGTTCCTTTTTAATCAATTAATTGTTCAGCGTGAGTTGTTGGGCTTCCGGACAGTGAACTGATTTGTAGTGCTGCCGAGTAATGACTAAAAGTAGCAAACAGGTCTTGCTATCCTTCCTGAATGATACCTCACAATAGTGTTTCCTTTTTATTAATACGGCATCAGAACTTGGGTAGGGGTCTGTTTTCTTTCTGCCCCAGCTCGAGAGTTTTCTGGGTGTTCCTGACTTGAGTTCTGTCTCCAGTGTTGTAAAGGTTCTTTCCTTGAGGAAGGCCCAAGCCCGGAGCATCCTCGAGGTCCTGAGGATCATTCAGTGTTGTACGGAGTCCCTTGGGCAGCCTCACTGCTTCCACCCGCCTTTCATACTTTTCCTGTTGGAACTTCTGACCTGCCAGAAAGAGTTCACCAAGTAAGTCCAAAGTACGAGCCTGCAAGGAAAACAAGCAGGGGTCGTTTTAAAGAAATCCTGATTGTCTTCTCTAATTAAGAGCTCTATCATTTCCATGTAGGATACAAATTTATGTTTTTGAACAATTCATTCTCTCATTCTAAGGAAAAATGGGTTCTATCCTTTTAGTAAGTAAATACCAGAACATGTTTATTCCTCTTGATGAATTTATCAGCTTTATTTTACCAATGAGGGTGGTATTGCCTGTGTACCCGTACTCATCATTTGGCTCCTGGACGCTGTGGGCCAAATTTAATGCTCAATTACCATAGCAACATAAATCTAAGTACCTCACAAGGTTGTTTCAGCAGCCACTCGGTAAATACCTCCCGAGTGTTGTCTATACCAGCCACTGTTCTAGGTGTTGTATATAGCAGTGGGCAAGGCAGACAAGATCCTTGTTCTAGTGGAGCTTGTATTCTATTTAGGAGAGACAGACAAAGCAAAACAAACACAAACAAATGAAAAACAGACATACATATATAGTGGTAATCTGGCTATGTGGTGATTTCATACAGAGTGACCTAATTTGTGGAGTTGGGGAAGGCAGGCTGAGGAGGACATGGAACCAAGGCATGAGTGACCAGCTGAGATCCGGGGAAAGAACACTACAGGCAGAAGGACCACCACACAGACCCTAGGGTGGGGGGTTAGCCCGAGGAGCAGCCAGTGTGCCTGAGCGAGAGAAATAGGAGGAGGTGAGGTCAGAAAATCAGGGCCCATATTATGTAAAGCTTTGTAGGATATGGTTTAAGGTGTTTGGATTTTACCCAGAGTTGTAGATGGGAAGTCCCCGGAGAAATTTAAGCCCAAGGGGAACACACTGTGGTATATATTTATGAAAGATACTTCTGGCTACTACATGAAAAAGAGTGGAAGGAAGAAAAGCAGTGGAGAGACTGGGAGAGACTGTTGCAGTAGCCCAGGCAAGAGGTGGAGGTGGTTTGGACCAGGAGATAGTACTGGAGAAGGAGAGAAAAGGATGAGATTCAAGATACACCATGGAGGTGGAATTGTAAGGACTTGTTGATGGATTAGATTTAGAGGGTGAATGAAAAGAGTCATGGGGAAAGAAGCCTCTAGGATTTTGGCTTGAGCAGCTGGGTTTTACTGAGGGGAAGAGTATGGAAGAAACAGATTGGGGTGATAATCAAAAGTTTTGTTTTGGCCATGTTAAGTTTGAACTGCTTCTTTCATACCCACGTAAATATGAGAAAATAGAGATAAGAGTCTAAAGTTCTCAAAAGAAACCAGGAGTAGGGATAGAATTTGGATGTTGTCAGTATATAGATGGTACGTAAAGCCGTGAGACCAGATGAGACCTTCTAGAAAGAGTGCAGAGAGATGGACAAGAGGGGGCCCCAGACTGAGCCTTAGGGGCACTTCTTTATTTGGATGAAGTCAAGCACAGGAAGAGGAGTCAGCTGAGGAGACCAGGGAGTGACCACCAAGAGCAAAAACCAGGGGATGGTGGTGCCGTCGAAGCTGACAGAAGAATGTATCTCAAAAGGTAGAAATGGGACTTTCCTGGTGGCGCAGTGGTTAAGAGTCCACCTGCCAATGCAGGGGACACGGGTTCGAGCCCTGGTCCGGGAAGATCCCACACGCCATGGAGCAACTAAGCCCGTGCGCCACAACTACTGCGCCCACGTGCCACAACTATTGAGCCCACACACCACAACTACTGAAGCCCATGCGCCTAGAGCCCGTGTTCTGCAACAAGAGAAGCTACCACAATGAGAAGCCCGCGCACCGCAACAAAGAGTAGCCCCCGCTTACCACAACTAGAGAAAGCCCGTGCGCAGCAACGAAGACCCAACACAGCCAAAAGAAAAAAAAAAAGATAGGAATGGTCCATTGTGTCAGATGCTGATGTGAGAGGTTGAGCGAGATAAGAACACACTGGATTTGACAGCAGTCTTACTGGAGCCATGAGGCCACAAGCCCTGTTGGACTGGGTTGAGAAGAGAATGGGGGTGATGAAATGGAGAGGGAGACTAGACAATTATTTCAGGAAATTTGGCCTTAAAGGGGAGCAGAGGATTAGGATAGTAATTGCAGGGGATGTAGCATCAACTGAGGGTTTTGAAGAGATAGCAGAGTATACTGTACATTGGCGGGAGTGGGTCAGTAGTGAGGAAAACTCGATGCAGGAAGGAGGGCTCAATTACAGTAGAAGTGGTGTAAGTAGAGTGGTTGGCCTTTGAGAGCCAGGGAGACTGTCTCTGGCAGCAGGAGGAAACGCACTGGGGTAAAGATGCAAGTTGGTTGGTTGGTTTGGAGGAGTTCCTGTGGGATCATTTCTGTTTTCAAAATATAAAATTTGAGGGTAGTTACCAGCTCTAAATGATGGCTTAGGAGGAGGCAGTGGAAGTTTAAGGAGAAGCAGGAAGGTTTGAAATAGTAGTGAAAATTGAGACAGCCGGTCTGACTGCCTGACAGTTTGGAGAGATTATTTGAGAATTATGGTTGTGAACGTAAAGTGCTACTAGTCAGCTTGGTTGTGTGGTGTTTCCTCCAGCAACAATTAGCTATTTTGATGTAGGCATATGATTTCTCAGGCAAGTATGTGGAGGGAGAAGGCAGCAAAGGACTTGGTGATTGCTAAGGTATGATTATGGTGACGGGCCATGGAATTGAAGCTGAGTACGGGGCAAAGAGAAAGCCTGGCGGCAGTGGTGGATAGTCAACGTGAGGGAGCGTCATGGCTTGGGGCTCCCTGGGATTGGTGGGAGTCGCAGTGTAGGTGAGCAGGGTGAGAGGTCACAGTCAGAGCAGGATGTTCTGAAGTCAGTATTTCAGAGGTAACGCCGTTACTGTGGTGACAAGGTCAAGGAAATGACCATCAGATGGGGATGGCAAAGGGGCTGGAGAAGAAGATCGCTGGAGGTGAAGATGGCAGAGAATCCAGAGACGGCAGAACTGGGGCATCATTCCCATGGGTGTTGGAGTCTCCAAGGTGACAAGGATCAAGGTCGGAAAGACACTGAGCTTGGCACTGAAGTCATCACTGAAGGGAGGCAGAGGGGTGGGCGTGACTGTGTGGAGACGATTAAGTTTGGAAATTTGTGACGAATACTTAACTTGGTACCAGGCGCTCAGGTAGTGGTGGGAAGGGTGGTTTTTATACTAACAAAGAAAGGTTAATAATTGTCATCTCCATACTCCTAGTGGGCAACCTTCTTGATCCAAGCAGATGAGTCACTTGCTGTTTTGTCTGTTACTTTCTGAAGTTATGTTTTTATTTATTTAAGTTTCTGTGCCACTTCGTTAGCAATTAAGTGACTGGTAATTTCTTCTGTTTCTAGTTATTTTGGACACCTGGAGGGCTGTGGTGCAGATCTACACAAAGAAATTCGAGACACTTACTATCAGTTTGTTCTGTTTTTGGTCAAAGCAGTTAAAGGATTTAGTAACATAAACGACAGGTACGGGATAATTTTATGATTTCTAGAGAAAAAATTATTTCTGTTTTTTCTGATTTTTTAAAGAAATACATGTCCACTGTTAAAAATACAGAAAAGCACAAAGAGTAAAATAAAAATAACCCCTAATCTTACCGTCTAGAGCTAATTGCTAATGTTAACTTATCAGTATATTTTCTCCCAGCCTTTTTTCTGTATGGTGTGTGCAGTTTTTTAAAGTGGATAGGTTTTGGTTCATCTGAAAATTTGTAACCTGTTATTTTCAGTTTTAAAAATTTGAATAGACACTTTGCTGTACACCTGAAACTAACACAACGTTGTAAATCAGTTATATCCCAATAAAAATTAAAAACAAACAAAACTTGAATAGAAAGCCATTCCCCAGTCTCCTCCATAGTTAGTGGTTTAAACATCAACCTTAAATCAAATGGTTCTTCTCTACATCTGAGCTGTATAACCTAGGCTAATTGGGCCTGGCCCTGACCTTGCTGTTTATCAAAGTTGAGTTTTACTACTCAGTCTTTTACTGTAAAGTGTCCCCTGTGGTAGTCCTAGCAGGGTGGAGACCTTTCTCTTTATGCTTTCAGAACTCTTTTGCTTAAGCTGTTGTTTGAAGAAGGTTTGTATGGAGTCTGAGAAATTTGAAATGAGATTATAAGGAACCCAAACTAGCAATCTGGTGTTCCCTTCTGTTTTCCACTGACAAGCACACCAGGTCTCTGATTCGCATTGCTTCTGTTGTCTCCGTGGGTGATGGGCAGCTTTAGTAACTTTCACCTTCGTGGCCACTTCAGGTCCTTGCTGCCTGCCTTGTCCTGTGTCCAGACGGCCCTGCTTCATCTTTTGGATATGGGCTGGGAACCCAGTGATCTCACCTTCTTTGTTGACATTCAGTTACCAGATCTCCTCATGAAAATGTCACAAGAAAATATAAGTGTCCATGACAGTGTGATCAGGTAAGGACACACAGTCCTGCACTCTGCAGTTCCTACAGTAACTCGTCAAGTACAGGGATCGTAGCGCATTCAGAGCTCGGGCCTGGAGCTAGACTTTCTGGGGAGTATCCTGGCTTTGCCACATACTAGCTGGATGACCTCGGGCAACTTTTTAAATTCCTTTGTGCCTCAGTTTCCTCATCTTTAGAGCTGGAGGTAATAACAGTACCTACCTCAGGATTGCTGCGAAGAATGAATGAGTTCTGTTTCTCATATGCAAAGTTTTTTTTTTCTTTCCACTTCTCATTCCACTTACCCATTAATCACTCATGTCTGTAGAAAAGAAAGAAGAGAAAGGGGGAAGAAGAGCAAGAGGAGATAATTAGGAGGAAATCAGTGAATGAGTCAACACCAATTTTCACTCTCTCAGAAGAGATATCCTGGGAAGAGGAGATAGAATTTAAGCGGTCTCCTTGTTCACAGACCGCAGCCACTGCCCTGCTGTCGGAGGCGCTCTTGGCGGAGGGCTGGGACACAGCACGGGGGGGGGAGTGGCTGGGGCATCAGCTCGCTGGCTCTTCAGCCATCAGTCTGCTCCTTGTTTCAAGCTTCGCCTGCTCCTACGTGACCCAGTCCTTGGGAGTAGGGGCCGCACCTTCCTCACCACTCCCCATAGCACCCGCAGCAGAGCTCAGTTTGAGTAGGCCTGAAGTCAGTTTGTTGGAACACGTGAATGAACAAATGTGTATTTGTTGGTTGGTAGATGTTTTGCATTTGCTGTCGAGCAAATACTTTTGTATTTAAAATTCCGGTTGCTGAAACAAACTGTAAACTGAAATTATGGAAAGCTATAATTTTGCACCTAAAAGGAGTCCCTGAGATTATCTATTAGAAATGAGGAAACTGAGGACCAGGGCTGAGTGCTGTGTCCAGGTCTTACAGCAGCCAGCGGGAGAGCTGAGGCCCCAGGGTCTGCTGACTCCCTTCTCATGCTGCTGCCACTAGGGTGTGCTGAGCATGTCCAAATCGGACTTTTTTTTTTTAATTGCTTTATTTGGCTCTAGTGCCTGGCACATAGTAGGTTCACCACAAATGGTTGTTGAGTGGGATTATGCCACGTAGGTACAACCTTTCAAGCTCTAATTCCTCACCCATTGTAGTCTACTCTGGAAGGGGCTGCTCCCTTTTTATTGGTATATATCTGTCAAACATCTGGCAAATCCTGGGGCTTTGAAAACCAAATTGACCTCTTCCCTTCAGAAGTTTAAAAGTGCCTCGTGTATTAGACCCATAGGACACAGAGTCTGCTAACAAGCACTTTCCTTGATTATTGGGAGAGGCATGCTTTTCTCTCTTTATGTCCTTCTTTCAGCCAATGGAGTGAAGAAGATGAGCTTGCTGATGCCAAGCAGAATTCAGAATGGATGGAGGAGTGTCAGGATGGCATGTTTGAGGCCTGGTATGAAAAAATAGCCCAGGAAGATCCAGAGAAGCAGAGGAAAGTAAGACCTCTCAACTAGAGTAACCTGAAGTGGCTTGCTAGGAGTTTGGAGAGGAGAGTCTGTGCGGGGGAGTGCCAGCAGGCTGTCCCCTGAGAGGGCTCCAGGCGGCAGTCAGTACCTTAGTGAGTGGCCATCACCCAGCCTGGTCTTTAACCTGAGGGGCCCTGAATCCTGACTTGACCACAGTCAGGTGGTGGTTCCCTCCCGTAGAACTAGATTCACAGGAAATAGGCTCGTGGGGCTGAAGTAAAATATTAGGTGCCGGTTTATTAATTTATAGTGAGAAATAGAATTGCTGAAGGCCCTGGATTCTGGTGTCCGTGGTACATTCTTTTCCTGTAGGCAAGCAACTTGGGAAGTCATGTTTCAATCAGAAGGTTGCCTGGTGAGCGTGGAAGCAGCCATGTGTGCCCAGAATCAGAGTTACATGATTCATATGTGTAGAGGCATCAGGCTCACATAGCCTGCCATGTCCATCTCCACATTAGGGGTTTATCTGTCACCACCACATTATGCCAGGCATCTGCTGCCTCAGGTGCATTCACTTTCTTAGTTTGTGTGCCTACTATGTGCCAGTTACTTTGCTCATTTGGCATCTCTGTGGTGCTTGGACGGAGCACACCAACTTGGCCTTTGCGATTTTTCTCTCTTGTATGTTAATACCTTACTGGGAGCCATTCTAAGGTGGCTTGGCATGTTTGCTATACTATACTACTGTATGGTGACTTAGTGGTTTACTTCCCTTATTTCTAGGCCGTAAAGATAAAGCATACTGTAGCCTCCAGGGGCTTTGCAGTAAAACAATTTGTTTTGCTCATGAAATGGTGCCCTTACTCTTTCCCCAGAAAGTTTTTCTTCTTAAGTGCCAGCAAACAGTGCTTCTTTTGCAGTGTTTCCTGTATCTGTGAACACTACCCTTGTCCAGCCGAGTACCCAAGCCAGAAATCTAGATGTTGTTCTTGACCCTTCCCTTTCGCGGGCCCCTATAACCAGTCAGCCCCCAAGGTTCCTCACCTCTGCCTTCTACTACCTCTCAGCTCTTCCACCTTCCACCATCTCACTTTTGGCCCAGTCCAGCCCTTATCACCTGTTGGGGGGTTGCTTTAACAGCTGCTGTCAGGGTCAGTCTCCCTGTCTCCAGTCTTGCCCTCTCTGATCCATTCTCACTCAGTAACCAGAGGAGCTTTCAGAATGCTCAGTTACTCTTCCGTTTAAAACATCCGTGACTCCTTAGACTAGCATCCCAGGCACTTGTGGTTTAACCTTTCTAACTTTATCTGGTTATCCCCCCTCCACACTGCATTCTACATACGGAATTATTGCCAAGTTCATGAGCCCTTGTCTTGATCCTTTTGTGCCTCCTGTAGAACTTGCTATTGCTTTTATCTGGCGTGCCCACCACCCTTACCCCCACCCAGCTAATGCCTGTTTGCCCCTCAGGTCTCACCTGAGGAATTAGCACCTTTGAAAAGCCTCCACGTGCCCTGTAAGCCTCCTGAAATTGTCTATCCAAGCCCCTATCGTACTGTATGCTGTCATCTGTTTGCTTCAGGGAATTCCCAGCTAGACACTAAGCTCCTTCATCTCCTAATCCTAGCACCTAGTACAGTGCCTGGAATATTTTAAGTACATACTGAAGGATGGATTGATTACTGAATAGTGGCCACATTAAAAGTCTGTTGGTTAATTGTGTTTTATTTCATCTTATAGATGCACATGTTTATTGCTCGCTACTGTGACCTGTTAAACGTGGACATCTCTTGTGATGGGTGTGACGAGATTGCCCCCTGGCATCGCTACCGGTGTCTGCAGTGCAGCGACATGGATCTCTGCAAGACTTGCTTCCTAGGTAAATTTCACGGCCTGAGCATGCCATACCCAAAAGGAATAAGCATTTCTATTTTCTGTGATCTTGTCATTTTTTAAACTCCCACTGTACAGTAACAATACTGCCCCAGCAGTGTTCTCTGACTTGTTGGCGAATATGACCCTTATCTCCCCAACTGAATGATAAACTCCAGAGCTCTGTTATGTGATGCGCTGTCATCTTCTATCTTGCTGGGTATAGGCACTTGATAAACACTCAGCACCAATGAATGTACATTCAGTTGAGTTTTCAGGAAATGATTTTGCCTTCTGAATCATGCAGTGTTTATAAGAAGTAAAATACACACAAGCAAACTTCAGAAAGTCTTGAATCCTCTTGACTTGTAGGTGCTGAGATAAAGCAGGTTGTCAGTAGTAAGCAGTTGAAGGCTCTTTGTGTGCATCACCCAGTCGAATAAGATACAGCCCCTGCTCTGGAAGCATTTATAGTCTTAGCAGGAGACTGGACCTGCTCACAAAATGTATATTCCAGGACAAGAATGTACATGCTGAGTTACAGATGAGCAGTATAGATTGTTCTGGAAAAGTTCAGAAGTAAGGAAGGCTACCGTTGCAGGAAGACTTGTGGAGGAGATGGGATGTGAATTGGTCTTTGAAGAAAGTTAGAACTGGGTGATGTGAAGGAGACAATGGAGAGTGTGTCATCACCCAAAGCTGAGCAAGTCCAGGGACAGAGGAGTGAGCATATGTAGTGTGTTTAGACAGACTCTCCAGTGTCTGCCGCTGAGTGATAGATTGAGACAGGTTGGGCCCAGGTTGTAGGACCCAGAGATACCAGGCTCAGGAATTTGAATGAGTCTACAGATAGTGGGGAAGGTTTTTCAAGAAAGGTGTTAACATGACTAGAGCTATGCTAGAGAAAGGGGGTTCTGTCCATGTAAGAGTTTCCTTTAGGAAATCAATCACAATAGTGACAAGGGGATTAGTGCCTGGACTGGGTTCCTGGCAGTGGGAACTGAAGTGGGTCAGAGGTAAGGAACATTGAGCAGGGTGTATGACGGGGCTCAGAGACCCATTGGACTCAGAGTAAGAAGGAGACCAGAGCTGTCAGTCTCTTTCGTGACTAACGTTCTTTCTCACTCAGTGGGTCTGTGGTTATGGAGTCTGTTTTCATCTGTGATTCAGGAATGAAAAAGTAAGAGCAAATACCTGATAACTTTTCAGTGCCTGTTAAGAAGAATACACCAATATTTGTTAGAGGAGGGGTCATGGGAGACAGCCCACAAATTGGGGTGTGGACTTGTGCTGCCAAATGGAGGTCATGATGGGATTGGTGACCTGCTTGGTCAGATTCCGTATTGCGTTGGAAAAGCAGGGTCAATGCACGGTACCATTGCTAAGATGTTCCATGCCAAGAACATTGTGCATATGCTAAGAGCCACCTGGGGAACCCTTGGTCTCCAGAAGATGCTTGTGGCCCGTGACGCCCCTATCAATCTGTTGGGAACAACCCTGCTTCTTCTGGGGTTGGTTTGGGTTTGGAAACTAGCCCTTCTAAGAGCCCTTTGCCCAATCCACCTCACGCTGCTGTTTTCCCCCCAGGTGGGGTGAAGCCTGAGGGCCACGGAGATGACCACGAAATGGTCAACATGGAGTTTACGTGTGACCACTGCCAGGGTTTGATCATAGGCCGGAGAATGAATTGCAATGTGTGCGATGACTTTGACCTTTGCTATGGATGCTATGCGGCCAAGAAATATTCCTATGGGTATGTCTCAGATGACCTCTAGCCTGGTAAACTTTTCTTCATGTATTCCTTTGCCTTTTTTTTAATAATTAAAAAAAAACTTGCATTATAAAAAATTTCAAACATACCCACAAGTAAAGAGAGTAGTACAATGAATCTTCATGTAACAATGACCCAGACTCAACAATTAGGAATATTTTGCTATGTGTGCTTAGCTTATTCTTTTTTTTTTTTTTCCCCTTTGTTAAAGTATTTTAAAGCAAATTCCAGACCTTAAATCATTTCCTTCCTGCATACTTCATATCCGTCTCTAAAGATTATGGTCATTTTCTCACGTTACCAAAATGCTATAACCACACCCTGCGAAACTTCACAATAAGGAATTCTTAACTTCACCTGGTTTCCATAGACAGTCTTCTGGGGGTTGTGAAATCCCAAAATGGAATGTGCAGTGTTTGTTCATTTTTCTGAAGAGAGGGCCCATACCCATCTTTAAAATTTTTTTTTATATAAATTTATTAATTTTATTTATTTATTTTTGGCTGCGTTGGGTCTTCGTTGCTATGCGCGGGCTTTCTCTAGTTGCGGCGAGCAGGGGCTACTCTTTGTTGCGGTGCACGGGTTTCTCATTGTGGTGGCTTCTCTTGTTGCGGAGAATGGGCTCTAGGTGTGCGGGCTTCAGTAGTTGTGGCGCGTGGGCTCAGTAGTTGTGGCACACGGGCCTAGTTGCTCTGCGGCATGTGGGATCTTCCCGGACCAGGGCTTGAACCTGTGTCCCCTGCATTGGCAGGCGGATTCTTAACCATTGCGCCACCAGGGAAGCCCTATCTTTAAACTTTCAGTAACCACAGTCTTAGAGGTACCTGATGCCCAGTTGTGACCATGCAGGTGGTCCCCTGAGGCCCCATTCTCCCTTTTTGGGGGCTCACAAAGGCCTGTAGGCCTTAAAAATGTCTTGCCTTTGCAGCCACTTGCCTACCCACAGTATCACTGCCCATCCGATGGTGACCATCCGGATCAGCGACCGGCAGAGGCTCATCCAGCCCTACATCCACAACTACTCCTGGCTGCTCTTCGCCGCCCTGGCTCTCTATAGCACCCACCTGGCCAGCGCCGAGGACGTGGATGGCGAAAAGCTGGATCCCCAGGCCCGCAGCAGTGCTGCCACCCTGCGGAGCCAGTGCATGCAGCTCGTCGGTGACTGTCTGATGAAGGCTCACCAGGGAAAAGGTAATTGTTCCTCATGCATGGAAACCAGACCACCCCTCAGCTGCTTGTGAAGCAACAGCCCCAGCGGAAGTGAAATGCAGTGCTCAGTTCAGAGGTAGTAAAACCCAGTTTTCCACAAGAGGTGCTCACCCCGGAGTGGAACCTAATTTTAAATCCCCAGATGCAGGACTTCCCTGGTGGTCCAGTGGGTAAGAATGCGTGTTCCCAATGCAGGGGGCCCAGCTTCGATCCCTGGTCGGGGAACTAGATCCCACATGCTGCAACTAAGACCCAGTGCAGCCAAAATAAATAAATAAATAAATAATAAATAAATATTAAAAAAAAAAATCCCCAGATTCATTTGAGAGAAATGTTGGCATTAAAGTAGCATTTAGTTTCTCTAAAATATTTCATGAAGATGTAAAATAAATTAATAATTAAAACTCTTGATGTCTGGGGATGAAGTATTTAGTATTTGAATACACCAGACTTAACTTTGCCAAAGGAATGCAGCCTTTTTTTAACCTGGAGTGCAAATCTACTTCCACACAACTGTGTTGTAGATGAGAGCTAATTATAACTAAAATAGTTTGATTAGGGACTTCCCCGGTTGTCCAGCGGTTAAGACTCCGCACTCCCAAAGCAGGGGGCCCAGGTTCAATCCCTGGTCAGGGAACTAGGTCCCACATGCCACAACTAAGAGCCCACATGCCACAACTAAAGATCCTGCATGCTGCAACTAAAGATCCTGCACACCGCAACGAAGATCCTGCGTGCCGCAACTAAGGCCCAGCGCAGCCAAATAAGTAAATAAATAAATTTTTTTTAAAAAAGTTTGACTAATAAAATATCTAGATGACTTTGCCTCTACTGAGGGGTGCCAAGGAGAAAAATAATGTGAATGTTCAACTTCTGAGTAATTTAAATTCCTTTCAGAGTAATGGACTAACTCCCCATTCTAATAAACATTAGGGAAATCAGACTTGGATGAAGTAGCAGGTGGGTAATACCAGTGCTTCAGAGCTATTTCGTTATCTATTTGCCAGTGGAAATTTAGAAGTCTGGCTGTGTGGGGCTACTACAAAATTTTAATGTTTATGATTTTCTAAACAGACAATCCTATTGTATCTTTTGTCCTCTGTTGTTAATAAAGTACAAGTATCCCCCACTATCGAAACTTTCGGTGTCTGAAATTGGGAGCTGAGCAGATTTGGACAGCCGTGGCGGGGCGGGGTGGGCGGGTGGAGGGTTGGACTGAGTACTCTTTGGTTCAGTTTGTGGAGAACTCAGCCATGTATTTCCATATAGTAGCAAAGTGATTTATGGCATTTGCAGGGAATAATCCTTATTATAAAACTTTTAACCATTCTCTTATTTGCTTCCCATGTAGGTCTTAAAGCTCTAGCTCTTCTTGGCATATTGCCAGACGGTGACTCTACTTCAGAAAAGCAGGCCCCACCAGTCACTGTGCCCACCCAAACATCAGAGGAGCAGCCAGAGAAAAAAGCCATCCAGGCTGCTGTGGAGCCAGCCGATGCAGGCCCATTTGTGCACCGCAGTGTAAGTAACAGTCCTTCCCTGGGCAGAATCACGGGTGAGCTCAGAGCTTTCTCATGAGGGACTGGAGTACAGAGGTTAACGGTATAGGCTCGTGACCCAGATTGCCTGGGTGCAGATCCTCTGTCAAACCTTGAGCACGTCACCAGAATCTCTTCGCTTTGGTTTTCTCGTCGGTAAAAATGGAAGGATAATAATGATAATACCTATTCCTTAGGATTGTTGTGAGGATTTACATGCATGACATACATTGAATTAATGTCTGTAAAGTGCTTTAAACAGTGTTCAGGAACTTCCCTGATGGTCCAGTGGTTAAGACTCCGTGCTCCCAGTGCAGGGGGCCTGGGTTCAGTGTCTGGTCAGGGAGCTAGATCCCGCATGCCGCAACTAAGATCCTGCATGCCACAACTAAGATCCCGCATGCCACAGCTGAAGATCCTGCATGCCACAGTGAAGAGCCCGCATGCTGGAACGAAGATTTCCTCACGCAGCAGCGAAGATCCTCCGTGCCACAACTAAGACCTGACACAACCAAATAAATAAATAGATAAATAAGTAAACATTTTTTTAAGAAAAGCAGTGTTCATATTAAGTTCCCTGTCAGTGTTAATTACTCCTGTTCCCTGCCTCCTGTGGTTTTTACAAGAATTGAACAAGATTATGCACCTAAAGAGGTTGGTTCCTGACCTATGGTGAACACTATATATGTGAAACTATTTTTATATTCAGCCAACAAATAGGTGATACTAATTGCTTACTACTTACCAAGTAGTTTACGTATGTAGTTTACAGTAGTTTACATATGCTTGTGTAAGTAGAAGAAAAGCCTTCCTGGATCCAGGTGGAACCTGTGACAGTGACATTGAGATTGTTCTGTGGAAGAGCAAGCAGAGCTTCCACGATGCTGCCTCCAAAGTTTGAGCTGGTGCTGTAAATGCCCCTGGCTTTGTTTGCCTTAAGTGCTGCTGCTGTTTCTGTCCTCTGTCTCTGTCTCTGTTGTGGAGGATCCCCATTTGGCAGTTATAGCTCGCTGGGATCCTGTTGTCATTTAGAGGAAGGCAAAAGCAAAGATGGCTGGCAAAAACTTGAAAATTCTATTAGCTTCATTCCACCAGAGAGCCAGCACAGGACAGGTGACATAATAACCTTCGAGCCTGTTTTGACCACAAAACCCCTTCTCCAGGCAGCATTGTACCCACCCACAGATTATGGTGGGGCAGAAAGAACATTATCAGCAGAGACAGGATAAATCAGCAGTCTTGTCTTCACCTTTGAGCCTGGGAATAATTGTATCTTCTTGTGGGCTCCCAGCATCTTATGCTACCCATCAGCACAGCGCTCCCCATGTATCTACTTATTCATTTATTTATATGAAAATGGACTCAATGAATTTTTTTTATTCAATGGATTAAAATCTTTTACTTTTTATTACTTATTTTGATGCTCGAATTGTCCTGTGTTTGGCCAATGGAAACTTCCAGCTGGCTTTTGTGTCCTTTTGATATGTCTCCATGCACTTTCTTAATTTTTGATACAAAAAGATGTTTCAGGCTTATCTTAGGCTTTCCCTGCCTAGGGACTGGAATCAGCCTTTTTCTAAGGATCTCCCAGGGCATTATTTTTATTCCTGAGGTGTCCCTACCTTTTGGGTCCTCGTCCCATCAGCAGCTGGGTACACCCAGGGTACCCTGCCTCTGGCTCTGGCTCTTAGTCTTCTATCTAGCAAATTGCAGTTTCCAACACTGTGCCCACAACAGAACCCAAATGTCCCCACTTCAGTGGCCCTAAGAACCATATCCTATTTGGACCCTGAGTACAAATTACTTGTTTTTGAACTTCTACGCGTTTCTGGCCAATCCTAGGCTGTATTAAGGGTATTGTCCCTCCTTCCCTCTAATGTCTAGAGATACTTTTTGTTTTAAACAACTGAGAAAGCAGTCTCAGCCAGAGACATCATCTGTCTACAACGGCCTCTGGCCAGTAATGAGACCCTCTTGAGTGCCATGTGGTGCAACTGCAGTGGCTCTTTGGAGTCCTGTGATAACAGGAAAGAAGATCAAGACTAACATTATCAGCCAGAACTTTGGAATTACATTGTTTTCACAAAGGGCCACATAGTACAGAGAGTATGGTGTTGGAGATCTTTTCAGAGGGTACATTTTTAACAAGGCAGGTAGCTCTCCCAGTCTCGGTCCCCTTTTTGGACAATCTTTTTTTTTTTCTATTAAATAACTGTATTTAAACTTACATAGAGATTGAGAAATCCAAAATCAAGAAACAAGTCAGGAACAGAGCTGGGAAAGAAGGTCAGGTCTATGGATCTCAGCTTCATAGGGGAGAGAGAAAGTAGGGGACACAGTGGAAAGTAAAGGCACATTTGTCTTCGTGTGGATGAAGCTGATAATGTGTCGATTCATGATCTAGATGTGTTATCTTCCAGATGCAGAAAGCAGTTAGCTGACTTAACATAGGGAAAAACCGACGGTGACATGAGGACAGGGAGGAGTCGCTAATTAGTGTCACGGGGGCAGGTATCTGTGTCACTGACTTTAATGATATTTTTGACTGGAACAGCCATTTGCTTTGTCTTTTCTTTGAAAACCTCATAGTCTTCAGGGCTCAGATCACGGCCTTTGGCAAGGGCCATCGTCAGGGAAGTCATGAAGCCGTCCTCACGTATGTTGACTAGAAAAATAATACATACCTTCCTGCAATCAGGAAGTGTGTGTAAATAGTCCCTTCCTGAGTAGAGCATGCTGAACCAGATAGCCACGGGTTTTTTTCGCAAGGAGGCTGAAGCTTTGACATGTACAATTAACCCTTCGATAAAAGGTGACCCCGATGTCACCATTGGATGACTCGTTAATAAGCAGAAGTGCATCCTTAGTGGTCCATTTTCACTTACCGTGTTTTCATTGTTGGCAGCCAAGTAAATGGTACTCCAGTTTCCAGTCCACTCTTCAGGCGCCCACTTTTTCTCTTCCATTTCCATTTTTTCTTCTGCATCTTGGGCAATATAGAGAATGCCTTAATTAAAAAAGTATGTTGTAAAAATGTCGCTGATGGACTTGCTCGATGCAGGATTACCACAAACCTCAGAAAGCTCCTATCATCCTGTGGTCAAACAGAACTGGTGCTGTGATCAGTTTCAAGCTTAGATTCAAGTTCCATTCTGTGTCTTGGTTCCATGGTGTGCATCGGGCAAATCTCTTGGACAGTCTTATAGCCACTTTCTTCTTAGGGGGGTGTTGAGGGTAGGATTGATTGTTGAGGTTACAGTATCTGGAGAGGGGAGGATAAGTCAGCTGCCGCTGGGAGATGCCAGGATCTTCTCGTGAGTGTTTAGTGTTGGACAGCGCTCCATCTTTGGCTCCAAAGTGTCCTGCCTTCGCAGACTCCTTGGGCCTAGGGTGCCTCCACCACGCACAGAAGACTTCCTGCCGGCCTGGTTTCCACATATAAGCCTGTGTGACAGCAAGGAAAAGTACCCTGAGGGCCCAGGGAGTGCAGGTGTTTTTTGGGGTGACTCTCAGTGACTCCTAAGGAAATTCAGGTCAAGGACTGTCACCCTGCCAGTCTGGGCAGCTCACTGCCAGACTCCTGAGTCTGGAAAACCCTCCCAGCTCCAATGAGGGCCGCCTTTGTAAGTCTCTCTGCCAAAATGGAATTCTCAAAAGTGTAAAGTCAGCTTACTGTGCTAGAAGGAAATCCACACCTTTGTTTTTTTTCTTTTTCCCCAAGAGAGGAACTGTCCATACCTGGCTTCTGGAAGATAAATAGAATGTGTTAGAGGTTTGTACCAGAGCCATTGCTTATGTGACTGCAGGCTCTGACAGAGCAGCATTTGGAAGGTGTTGGGGGGATGTGATGCAGTGATTACTCTTTTAATTAGAGTACAGATTTATCATCAGAAACGAGGGGCATTCTCTAATTCAAAAGTATTTTTGTTTGTGAAGACTGATTGGCTAGTGATTTTAAAAGTTGTATTATATTAACAAGTAAACTTTTATAAGAAAGAAACCTTAATTCTTTTACACTCACCGTTTTGTTTTTAGGGGAAGAGGGATGTCCCTAAGGAAGTCACACCTTTAGACTGCAAGCAGAGGAGCAAGGCAGGGGAAGGTGCATCATTACTGAAGGGTCCTTCCTGCCAGACGCAGATTTCAGACTCACCTGCAGATGCCCGCGCACCTACAGAACTTCCAGGTAAAGACTCTTTGACAGTTACCTTGATCTCTTTCATCTTAAAATGCACGCATACCCGTCCCTGACTTATTTCTTGCACACAATTTAAAATTGGCTAGCACCCAAGGGTGCATGGTTTCTCAGTTCTGCATCAGATGGTACTGATAACACTTTGAAAGTCATCTTTCCTTCATCTTGCCTGCTTTCCTACCTTGTTCATTCCCTAATTTACTGAGTGCCTTCTATGTGCCAAGCACTGTGCTAGGCCCTGGGGATGAAACAGGGACCAAGTCAGACAAATAGACACATAGCTCCTGCCCTCACAGTGCTGACAGTCTGGGAGGGTTTAAGACAAAGGTGTGTGTAACTAATTTGAGCTGGGATGTGATTCTGTCCAGTAGCGAGGCCCAAGTGGGTGTTAGTGGTGATGGGTGTGTAGCTGGAACAGGTTGTGTCAGTGTAAAGCCCTTGTAAATAAGGCCTGCACGGGACCTTGAATGTGCTGAGATCTACTGGGGGGAAGGGCATTCAGGGCAGAAAGAACTACACGAGCAAAGGCCCCAGAGTGGGAACCCCCAGAGAATCCAGGCAGTCCCTTGGGGGGCAGGTGTGTAGGGAGGGAGTGGAGCGCTGGAAGGTGGAAGTGGAGAGGTGCTGTGCACTCTGCTGTGGAGGCCCTCGGACACCTGCTGGGGATGGCAGCGCAAGGTCAGGGCTGTTTCAGGGTGACTGAGGAGCCAGGAGAGGGGGCGCTGTGGGCAGAAGGAGCGCCGGCAGCGGATGTCAGCCTGTCCTCAGGGGGGCCCGGGGAGGCGGGATCCTCCCCACGTGGCCGCTCTGTGACAGGCAGGGGTGAGCGCCGGCATCCTGCCCCGTCCGTGGGGCCAGCTCTCAGACGGGGCTGACGCTTATCTCTGCAGGGCCTATAATTCTAAGGTCCAGAAAACAGTTTGACACTCGATGTCAATGCAGGTCATCAAAATCCACTCTGGTCTGATTCCTCTGAGGAGCAGCGTCCCGGTTCACGTACAGTTTAGTCATCCATCGAGTATTTACTGAGTAGCTGCTGTGCTCCAGACACATTTCTAGGTGTTTGTGATACATCATTGAAAAAACCAAAAATCTAGAAGGGAAGCCAGATGGTAAACAATCAGTATCAAATAATATGGTGTGTTAAAAGGTAATTAAATGCCATGAGCGCAAAAGAGCAGGGGAATGGAGAGCGCAGAGGGGCTGGGAGAGATCGGAGGGCGGGCTTAACCTTCAAGCAGGGTGATCAGGACAGACCTCCTTGAGTAAGACGTGTTCAGCAGTAGGTTTGTAAAGTCCCAGCTTGATTCTGTAGTGGCACAGGAACAGTGCAGTGGTTTACTTGCCTCTTCATACACACGTAGAACCTGGCAAAATCTGAAAGCTTGGTGTTTTACAACTCAGATGCTGAAAATTCAGAAGCATCGTGTCAGAAGCCCATCGAGGAAAAGGCAGCTACTCCAAGCCCTGAGCAGGTGTTTGCGGAGTGTTCCCAGAAGAGGATTTTGGGATTATTAGCAGCCATGTTACCGCCCTTAAACTCGGTAAGAGACAAATTGGCATTTAAAAAAAGGGGGGGTGGGGTGGGTAGTGTTATCCATAGAAAAAATTTTTGGAAAACCATATACTGAAATTAACTGTTAATTGCAGTCATCTGTATACCCCTGGAGTAGGATTAGAAATTAAAGTAGGATTGTAAGATGATACCTGAGAATGTTTATTTCACAGTCGATTGTCCCTAAGCCATTTGTGAAAGACACTGCATAATTCCTTTGGCACCAGGCCAGTTATAAATACTATATGAAGGAGATGGAGTGTTTAGTTGGTGTGGTTACATAGATTTTTGTATTGAACAGATTCTTCTCCTCTCTCGACAGGATCCCACAGTCCCCCTGATAGACCTGGAGCACGTGCTCCCGCTCATGTTCCAGGTCGTCATCTCAAACGCAGGCCACCTGAATGAAACGTATCACCTCACCCTGGGTCTTCTCGGCCAGTTAATCATCCGCCTTTCACCAGTGGAGGTAGATGCCGCAGTGACCAAGGTCCTCTCAGCCAAACACAACCTGTTTGCAGCAGGGGACAGCTCCATTGTGCCAGATGGCTGGAAGACCACCCACCTGCTCTTCAGCCTGGGAGCTGTGTGTCTGGACAGGTAGCCACCCCCACTCCACCCCACCTTGGTGTTCATTTCTTTAGGTCAGTGATCTGGCTGTTGATTAATATCAGCGTGCTTCCGTGCTCTTGTCTAGGGATCTTTTGTGAGAGAGGAATTTGTTTTATTAGCAACACTGTCAACCAACATTAAAACTGCGCTTAAAACCCACATTAAGGCAGCTGTGCAGTCTGGGCACTCTCTGGTGATATATATTCTGGTTTGTTCTTTCCTGAGAGTAATAAGTGTAGGCTTTGGGGTTGAAGAAAATAGATCTATTTTCATTATATAAAAGTAACATAGGGCTTCCCTGGTGGCGCAGTGGTTGAGAATCTGCCTGCCAATGCAGGGGACACGGGTTCGAGCCCTGGTCTGGGAAGATCCCACATGCCACGGAGCGACTGGGCCCGTGAGCCACAATTACTGAGCCTGCGCGTCTGGAGCCTGTGCTCCGCAACAAGAGAGGCCGCGATAGTGAGAGGCCCACGCACCGCGATGAAGAGTGGCCTCCGCTTGCTGCAACTAGAGAAAGCCCTCGCACAGAAACGAAGACCCAACACAGCCAAAAATAAATAAATAGAAAAATAAATAAATAAATAAATAAATAAATAAAATGTAGCATTTCAGTTAGCTAATCTACGAAAACACCTTTAAAAAAAAACAAAAAAACCTGAATGGAATCACAGGTGCACTTTAAAAAAAAAAAAAAAAAAGTAACATAATCACAATACCTAATTTGGAAAACCAAAATGAGGGGAAAAAAATCACCTTGCCTTGTACCACATCAATGCATCTGGTGCTGTTTTATTCTCCCCACTGCCACCACACTGCTTGCAGGATCTCAGCCCCCTGACCAGGGATTGAACCCGGGCCATGGCAGTGAAAGCCCAGAATCCTAACCACTAGGCCACTAGGGAACTCCCTGGTGCTATTTTAGTATATATTTCCTGTGCGTGAATGTGAGTGTGCACAAGTGCATATGTGTGCATGACCTTTTATAGAGATTTTTAAAAGCATAGCTGTAGACTTGAGTATATATAAGTAACAAATCTTGATATCCCCCCCACACACACTTATCATTATATCAAAAGCATCATTCTGGTAGTTTATTTGTTTGTTTGTTTTGTTTTTGACTACTTTACATTTATTCCAGGAAATCAAGGAGGGTTTACAGTTTTAAAATCACTACATTAACAACAACCAAAATGGGAGTGAGGGAGTACAATGTGATCATATCAACCAGTGAAGAAAAATCATTTGATAAAGCACAACAATGTATTCATGATTTAAAGGAAACCTTTAAGTAAAGGAAGAATAGAGGAGTAGGCTCCTGATCAGATAAAGAGTTGTCTAACATTCTGGTAGTTTTTAAATTAATATAATGAATGGCTCATTGGCATGCTTCTGGGTCTGCCTTAGAGTGTGGCGACCTGATGAGTTGAATTTGGAGCCTGTGCACTGCCATCTAATGGAGCTCTTGCCTTCTAGCCGCGTGGGCTTGGACTGGGCCTGCTCCATGGCGGAGATCCTGCGGTCACTCAACAGCGCCCCCCTGTGGCGTGACGTCATTGCCACCTTCACAGACCACTGCATCAAGCAGCTGCCTTTCCAGCTGAAGCACACCAACATCTTCACGCTGCTGGTGCTGGTCGGCTTCCCCCAGGTACGCCACTGAAGGCCTGGCCTCCTCTTCATCACGTGCACAGCGTATATCTTTGGAAGTTTTTTTTTCTTTAGTTGTATAATTTGCCTTTACAGTATTGGTATATTTTCAAGATTATGGGATGGTTTGTTCAACTTGCATTTTTAACAGTTTAGCCATTTGATTCATTTTCTTGGCTTTGAATAATAGGTAACTGTAATATATTAAATTACAGAGAACTTCAAAATACAGTTGTTCACTTTGGCATTCATCTTGATCTCATTTCTACTTTTCACATCTCTCAACTGGTTGGGACAAAGAGGACTGTGAAAATATGGCTTTATCCAGCAAGCACTTAAACCAATTCTGTGCCAAGCCTGTGCCAGGCCCTGGACTTAGAGATGGGAAGAACCTTGTCCTTGAGTGCTTGTTGAAGTCAGCGGCACAAGCAAAAGGCACTGTGCTGTATGTGCTGCTGAGTTGCCTTTTCTGTCTGTGTCATGTTTAGGTCCTCTGCGCGGGGACCCGCTGTGTTTATATGGATAATGCCAATGAACCACATAATGTGATCATCTTGAAGCACTTTACTGAGAAGAACAGGGCTGTGATCGTCAATGTCAAAACCCGGAAGAGGAAAACAGGTCCCAAGCATAATTATTTTTTCTAAGAATGAGAGACAGTTGTCTAATCTCTGTATACCCTAAAATCAGTTAAGATATCTTCGTTCTTGCCCCTGCGTGTGAATTTTTAAAAAGCAAGTTATAGCTCCCTGAACTTCTTTTTGCTTGTCTCTGAGGTGATGTGGTTGAATTGGAATCACTTTGAAGGCCCTTTCCACACTGTTATTTTGTGTATATGGTTCTGTGTTTTTGGGTTGGCTAGATGTTTAGGTTCTGAACATTTACTTTTTTCATTTGCCAGTGTCATTTGTTTTCTAATGGGTAATTTAAATATATGATGGAGTCAGGTGGCTACAGGACTGTAAAATAACTTCACATAATTGTATTGGCATTCATGTCACTTTCCATTTTGTTTCATCAATAGAACAGTGAAGGTACATCATTGTGTGCCCAGGTCTGCTCTTGAAATAATCTGCTTTATCATTCAGCTTTAGCACTAGGCACTGTCTGTGCTGTTTTTGTGTACTGTGCAATGTAAAAGTCAAGGTTTATTTATTTGTTTGTTTGTTTGCATGTGACTGTCCCATTGTTCTATGACCATTTGTTGAACAGACAATTCTTTCTTCATTGAATTATCTTGGCAACTTTGTGAAAATTAATTGACCCATGTATGTTTGTGTCTATTTGTGGATTCTGTTACGTTCCATTAATCTATATATCTGTCCTTATGCAAATACCACATTGTCTTTACTGTTGTAGATTTCTCCTGAGTGTTGAAATCAGGTTCTCCAACTTTGTTATTCTTCAGAATTGTTGGCTAGTCTAGTTCCTTTGTCTTTCTGTATAATTTTAGAATCAGCTTGTCAGTTTCTATTAAAGAACATGCTAGACTTTTGATTGGCATTGTATTGAATCTATAGTCCATTTGGGAGAACTGACATCTTACCGATACTGAGTCTTTTGACTTGGGAGCATGGTTTATCTCTCCATTCACTTATGGGATAAATTTGGGTCTTATAAAATGTAGATCCTTAATTTCTCTGAACCTCACATGGGGTATCAGATGCCTCTTCTCATTCCTGGTTTTGGTAATTTGTATCTTTTCTTTTTTGTTTCCTAGACTAGCCAGAGATTTATCAATTTATTGGATCTTTGCCAAGGACCAGCTTTTGGTTTCATTGATTTTTCTCTGTTATATCTGTTATCTCTTTTATTGATTTCTATCTTTTCGTTATTAATTTCCTTATTTCTTCTTGCTTTGAGTTTAGTTTGCTCTTTTTTCTTTTTCTGGTTTCTTAAAGTGGAAGTCTAAATCACTGATTTGAGACCTTTCTTTTTTTGTCGATAGAAGCATTTTAATGCTGTGAATTTCCTGTTAGGTGTGGCTTTATCCACATCCATAATTTTTGATATGTTGTGTTATCATTTTCATTCAGGTCAGAGTACTTTCTATTCATCTTGTGATTTTTTTTCTTTCTTTGGTGATTATTTAAAATTTTGTTGTTTAATTTCCAAATATTTGGGGATATTCCAGATATCTTTCTGTTATTGATTGCAAGTTGTGGTCAGAGAACATACTA
Organism: Balaenoptera physalus; assembly: GCF_965194825.1. Lineage (NCBI taxonomy): Eukaryota > Metazoa > Chordata > Mammalia > Artiodactyla > Balaenopteridae > Balaenoptera > Balaenoptera physalus. Next base: position 53,069,174 of record NC_138901.1, on the reverse strand, counting down.
TGAATGATTTCAGTCCTATTAAGATTACTGCAATTTGTTTTATGGTCAAAAATTTAGTCTGTTTCAAATAAGATTCCATGTGCACTTGAAAAAGATGCACATACTGTGTTGTTGGTAGAGTGTCCTATAGATGTCATTGAGATCAAGTCATTTGGCAGTGCTTTTCAAGTCTTCTATACTCTTACTGATTTTTTGTCTATTTGTTCTAACAATTACTGAGAAAGGAATGTTGAGGTATCCAGCTATAATTGCATGTATGGTCTGTTTCTCATTTCATTATGAAACATTCCTTTTTATCCCTAATAATAGTCCATGTTCTGAAATCTACTTTAATATTTAGGTAGCCTCTCTAGCTTTTTGTTGTTGTTGTTACTAACATTTGCATGATGCATCTTTTTCTGTTCTTTTGCTTTAACTTCCCTGTGTCTTTACATTTCAAGTGTAGATAGCACATAGTGGAGTCTTCTTTTTTAATCCAGTCTGACAATACCTGCCCTTTTTTTTGTTGTTTTTTTTTTAATGGAAGTATAGTTGATTTACAGTGTCATGCTAGTTTCAGGTTTACAGCACAGTGATTCAATATATATATTCTTTTTTCAGATTCTTTTCCTTTATAGGTTATTATAAAATATTGAGTATAGTTTCCTGTGCTATACAGTAGATCCCTGTTGGTTATCTGTTTTATGTATAGTAGTGTATGTCTGTTAATCTCAAACTCCTAATTTATCCCTCCCCAATACCTGCCTTTTAATTGAGATGTTTAGACCATTTGTATTCAATACACTTAACAGGATGATTGAGTTCAAATCTACTGTCTTATTTATTTGTTTGTTTGTTTGTTTGTTTGTTTTTTGGCTGTGTTGGGTCTCCGTTGCTGTGCGCGGGCTTTCTCTAGTTGCGGCGAGTGGGGCCTATTCTTTGTTGCGGTGTGCGGGCTTCTCATTGTCGTGGCTTCTCTTGTTGCAGAACATGGGCTCTAGGTGCATGGAGTTCAGTAGCTGTGGCACGCGGGCTCTAGAGCGCAGCTCAGTAGTTGTGGCAAACGGGCTTAGTTGCTCCGTGGCATGTCGGATCTTCCTGGGCCAGGGATCGAACCCATGTCCCCTGCATTGGCAGGTGGATTCTTAACCACTGTGCCACCAGGGAAACCCCTCTACTATCTTCTTGCTTATTAGCTTTAAAGTATATCTTATTTTTTTAGTGGTTGCTTTAGGGTTTACAGTAGTTTACCTTCAAATAATTTCTTACTGGTTGCATTAGGGTTCATAATATACACCTTTAACTCATCGTGGTCTATCTTCAAACAATCTACCACTTCACATATAGTGAAGAAACATAGGTTTTCTATTTTTATTCCATCATCTTTTGTACTGTTGTTGTCACACATTTTACTTTTACATGATATAAACCTCACAATACATTATTTATTTTGCTTTAAAATTCACATACTTTAAAAGGGATCTTAAAATGAGAAAACAATAACTTTAATATTTAGCCACATATTTACCATTTCTGGTGCTCTTCATTCCTTTGTATAAGTTCAAGTGTGTACCTGGTATCATTTTTTTTTTCCTGAAAAACTTCCCTTAATATCTCTTGTAGTGTAGGTCTGCTGCTACAAAATCATTATTTTGGTTTGTCCTACCAAACCAAAGAAATATTTACTTTGACTTCATCTTTGAGATGAATTTTTCTAGGTAAAAAATTGTAGACTAAGAGTTTTTTCTTTGCATACCTTAAAGATATTGATCTTTTTTCTTCTGGTTTGCATAGTTTCTGCCGTGAAGTCAGCCATCATTCTCTGTTACTCTTCAAAATGTGTCTCTTTTCTCTGCCTGTTTTTAAGGTTTTTCTCTTAATCACTGCTTTTTAGCATTTTGATTATGATATGCCTTGGCATGATTTTCATTATGTTTCTTCTGCTTGATGGTTTAAAGAGCTCCTGGATCTATAGATTTATAGTTTTCATCAAATTTTGGATTTTTTTGATCATTATGTCTTCAAATAGTTTTTTGCCCCCGACTAGGACACTTCCACTCTCACTGGTGGGAAGACAGAATATTCTCAGAGTTCTTTGTGAGCTCCAAGAATTGTTCTGCCTACTGCTTTTTGACAGTTCTTTCCTAGAACTAGGTAGTTTCCTATCTAGATAGTTTCCTCTCACATTTGTATAGATCAGTATTCAGCCAAAGACTCATGAGGAACCCTCTGTAGATATCTAGAGGGGTCTCCCACACACCCCTCTCTCTGTGCATCTCCCTTCTCTGTGATATTCTGCCCCATAAGTTCTAGCTGCCTTGACTTCCCTGAACTCTGACCTCTGTCTCCTCAGTTCATTAAAACTGGACTTGGATTTCCACTCCATGCTGTGCAGGCTGGAAGTTGTCTCCAGATAGCCAGGGCTATTGGAAGGCTCACCTGGTTTGTGTCCCTTCTTTCAGGGGTCATCGTCCTGTACTACCTATTGCCCAATGTCTGCAAACCATTGTTTCATGTATTTTTCCAGGGTTCTGGTTGTTTAATGTAAGAGAGTAAATCCAATCCCTTTTACTCAGGCTTGTTCTGAAATGAAAGTCTCTCATGTGTTCTGTGTTTATGAACTTCCTTTAACACCTTTGGAGACAACCTGTTTGTGTGAGTAGTAGGAATGTGAATTGCATCTCTTGGTTGCTTGGTGGGTAGGTGGCCCAGTACCACTTTTGTGCTCAGCTGCAAGCTGGCCTTAAATATAATGGCTAAGTTTGAAGCCAGAGAGATTTGTGTTTTGGGGTCTGCAGTTCTTGCTTCAGTAGGGCACATTACTGGGGAAGAAACTTATCTGCAGGAAGTATTAACTGTGCTTTTTGTGCCTTCTTTTCCTGCCTGACATCACCCTTCAGTGAAGGACTACCAGCTGGTCCAGAAAGGAGGAGGACCGGAATGCAGCAACTCTCAGGCCCAGCTGAGCCAATACTCCCAGCACTTTGCCTTTATTGCCAGTCACCTTCTGCAAACCAGCATGGACAGCCATTGTCCCGAGGCAGTGGAAGCAACTTGGGTCCTGTCCCTGGCCCTCAAAGGATTATACAAAACACTAAAGGTAGTGGTGAGCTTCTTCCATTTGCTGATGAATCTGGCTGTGATTTAACTCCTGCAGGGTATTAACTAGAAGGAAGTACTATCTGATTTCAATGGATGGTTAATCATAGGATCTTGATTATTTTTAGAAATAATTGGCGCCTTGCACATGGATAACTTTAAGGAAGAAACAGAATTTTCCCAACAGTTGGTTCTCTGTAATTTTTCAGTCCTGCCTCATGGAACCAGGTGCCATTACCTAATGGGCCCGTAACCTTGGAAGATGAGAAGAAAAATTGACTGAACAGTTTCTCACTTCCCTCTGAACCACGGTCCCTTCTGGTTCATCCTAGGAAGAATAAAGGGGGCTAATATCTTATGGGATCTTGGAGCAATAGATTTGGCATTTGGTGTGAGAGAAGACAGACAAGTTAAAGAGCTGAGCGATAATTGACACGGAGATGGGAAGCCTTGACTTGTGGGGAACATGATTCTTCTACCATCTGAGGGGCATCGATAGGGAGGATCTTTCCAACAGATCTAGCCATGGGAGAAGGATCTCATTTGGAAAGTTTATGCGTTCCCTGACTTTGGCAACACTGGCGAGGAGGCCATGGAACGACTCAAGCACCGCAAGGAGATTGGACTAGATGGCATTTCAGCTCTGGCCCAGCCCTGAGGGTTTATATTTTTAGGCTTGAGACCACACATCTCATCTGCTGTTTGTTGATTTCATGGCATTTATCACAATCTACTGTTGTTTTAGTTGTTTGCATTACAGTAGGAAAGAGAAAATAAACTCCCTGAGGGCAGAGACCATTTCTGTCTTTGAATCCTTCATTCCGTAAATATTTGTCTATTTGTCGAGCCCCAGGGGCCAGATGGAACTGAGTACGTAGTGTTGAACTAGAAAGAAGGTCCCTGCTGTCGTGGAGCTTTCAGCCTAAACTGCGAGGGAGACAACAAAGAGCCTGCAAGGAAATCCACCATGAGCCAGAAAGAGCCTCTCTGAGGAGGTGAAATCTGAGGTGATAGATGAGGAGTCTGGGCAGAGCATTACGTCCTGGGAGAGGTCCAACTCCAGGCCTGGTTGTCCGGGAGCAGAAGGGGCTACCTCGGGGCTTGAGGACAGTGCGAGGAGGAGATGAGACCACGGAGACAGGCAGGGGGCCTGCAGGACCTTGTCCGCTATGAATAGGGACTCGGGTTTCAGTCTGCAGGGCAGTGGGAAGCTTTTGGAAGGTAGGGAGCAGGAGAGGGACATAAAACCTCTGTTCTTCGCACAGGACTCAGCACATAGAATGTACGAGGCTTCCGAAATACTTGTTGAGTGAATGAATTAGAGAGCTAACAGACTTAGCTTATGGCTCAGGCTCAGAGTTTCATCCTCCCTGTTGACTCTGGAATTTTCACCAGAAGGTGAACTTGGGCCACTAGCTGAGACTGGGCTCTGACAGAGAGGCCTGCTTCTCCCCAAGTGACCCTTACCTTCTTCACTCTGAGGCAGTTGCAGATCATTCTTTTTCTGTTTGGCAGGCTCATGGTTTTGAAGAGACCCATGCTACCTTCCTTCAGACTGATTTGCTGAAGCTGCTGGTGAAAAAGTGCAGCAAAGGGACCGGCTTCAGTAAAACGTGGCTCCTCCGGGACCTGGAAGTAAGGGACCAGGGTGATTCCTGCTGCTGTTTCCTGCTGCAGATTTACTGGCCTGGGAGTTAGAACCACCAGTCAGTTACAGCTGGTTCTGCCCTGCGCACTCTCATCTGGTGCAGTTGTTAAAACAGTGTCTTATATTTGTCTTCCCTTTTGGAAATAGAGATTATGACACCTGTCCTCCCTTGTCAGGGAAAATGAATTTGGTGTTTGTTCAAAGAATATTGGAAGAGAAGTATTTTGTGGAAACACACGGTTGACCAATTATATCATGGTAGTAAATCTGCCCTTGAATTATTATTTCCCTTTAAACTTCCTTTGAGCTAAAATCAGTTCCTAAATTTGTCCTCACTTATGTTTATTTTATGTAGGATTTTAGTTGATAATTTTCATTTTATTACTTTTCGCCATAGGCCTTCGATTTTTCTTAGTGGAATTACTGTGGTTCCCTGGGGCGTTTCTGTGCCAAGTGTCAGCTTCAGGTCAGAAAAGGCTGCTGCTGTATGGCGGTGCTCAGCTGGCCATTCTCAGTCACACAGAGGCCTGAGCTCCAGGAAACAGCTCTCAGTTGCCACAGGAGGATTTGGTTAGGTTTTAGGAAAATACGCTAAAACATATTAATGGATAACCTGGTGAGCATCTGAGCTCTTGTTCTTTAGGAAATATTTTTAAAGTAAATTTTTTTTACATTCAAAAACTTATATTTTTTTATACTCAGAAAGTTTGAAAAATAGAAAAGAAAGAAAAACTCCAAGTTTCATCCCCCGCAAACACAGCTACCATTAGTATTATGTGTATTTCCTTTTTCTAATTTTTTTCCTTCTGTGTTTTTTTTTTTTTTTTTTAAATATTTATTTATTTATTTTTGGCTGTGTTGGGTCTTCGTTTCTGTGCGAGGGCTTTCTCTAGTTGTGGCAAGCGGGGACCACTCCTCATCGCAGTGCGCGGGCCTCTCACTTTCGCGGCCTCTCTTGTTGCGGAGCACAGGCTCCAGACGCGCAGGCTCAGTAATTGTGGCTCACGGGCCCAGCCGCTTCGCGGCATGTGGGATCTTCCCAGACCAGGGCTCGAACCCGTGTCCCCTGCATTGGCAGGCAGACTCTCAACCACTGCGCCACCAGGGAAGCCCTCCTTCTGTGTTTATATTACATACATAGGTTTAGATTGTACAGTGAAGCACACTGTGGAAATAAATTGAGGTCATGTGATGGCCATTTTTCTAAGTTGCTGGGTAGTTTTCATAACGACCATCTTTAATGGCTGCAGATGGTCCATAAAGATGGACTTCAGTTTTTTTGCCATTATTAAATGCTTCATTGACCATATCAGGAGTATAGCTTTTTACGCATTTTACATTATTCCTAGAAGATGAATTACCAGGTCAAAGGTTATGAACATTTGTATAGCTCTTTACATTTCACCAAAATGCCTTCTAAAAGGATGCTAACGACTTACAGCGTCAGGGGCAGAGTTAAATGCGAAGGTCCTTGTAGTTTCTGGTCAGCATTTCTTTGATTATAAGTATGGTTGAACATGTTTTCATATTTCTTTACTAATCTTACATTCTTTTTGTGAATTCTGATGTCTTTTAAAAGGTTCAGTCAGATGTTTTCTACCCTTTGAGGGTTAAAGATCTCACCCACTAAACACTCATGTTCCTGCCCTGCCTGATTTTCTTTCTGTGTAGATTTTGTCCATCATGCTGTACTCCTCAAAAAAGGAGATCAGCACTTTGGCTGAGCATGGAGAGCTGGAGCTGGATGAGCGAGGGGACCAGGAGGAGGAGGTGGAACGGTCAGTCAGCAGCCCGGGTGAGCCAGAGCAGAAAAAGCTAGACCCTCTCGAAAGCCTGGATGAGCCCACCAGAATATGTTTCTTGGTACGTTCTTGGGTCACGGTGTGGACTGAGGAAGGGACTCTAAGGAATGGATTTTCTTTGGCTTGGACTGTGTTTTAGCCTCCATGTGAAAATGCTTCAGACTGATGTCCTGAGAATGCACTTCCTGAAGACTCAGTCGGTATTGTGCAGAATTCGTCCAGAGGGATGGAAAAACCCTATTACAACAGTAGTTCTTAATGTTCGGGGGTCATGGACCCAAAAGCTTTAGATCGTTTCTCCCATAAACTATACTTGCAAATACTTTTGTAAAATTTTGCGTGTAATTTCAGGCCTGTCCATAAATCCCTAGATGACAGTCTGTCCTCACAGTTTCTCAGACACACTCCTACTTTCCCTGGATAATCCACTCTTCCTCAGAATGATGTGAAAATGGGCAAGGGCTAGGACTTCAAAGGATCTAACTGTGTGAAGAGTAAACAGAGAGTATGGGGTGGATATAAGAAAAGCAAGTACAGTTTTTAAAAACATCAAAAGAAAGTCCAGTACTTAGATTTATGTGCCACTTATCATACTTGAGTGCAAGGCAGCTGCTACAGAGAAGCTAGCAATGGATACAATTTGGTGGGTAATTATTGACTATTAGCAGTACATTTGTTTGCATGATTTTTTGTTTTTTTGGTGTTTCCATGTTTTATATCTTCCTTTGAATTTATAACAGTAATGCAGATTTTACAGTCCATGTTTTAGGGCTTATAATCTTATATGCATGAAGTGCCCATGTGATGTTCTTAAATTATAACTTGTGGTAACTTTAGGAAATAATTGTTTTATCACTTTTGAGGTCAGATCATCAATAATGTGTTAAAGCAGTTTAAATTGTCTCTCTTCTACTTCCTCCTTGTGGCCTTCAGATGGCTCACGACGCCCTCAATGCCCCTCTGCACGTTCTCCGGGCCATATACGAACTGCAGATGAAGAGGACCGACTCTTTCTTCCTGGAGGTTCAGAAGAGGTAAGGGACATTTAGATGCAGCCAAAGTGTAGTGAGTGAGGCAACAAGTAAGGGCGGGACTCTGTTTACCTCCTGCCAACAAGATCTGGATAAAAACTCCTGACAGGCCAAAGAGCAGTTGGTTTTCAGTTCTTCACAAAGCGACACGAAAGCTGGCTGTGCCGCACCGCATGGCTCGTCTTTGAGTTGTGTTGTGTGCTTCTCCTTTAGGAAGAGCTTTATATTCGCAGTCTGCCTCTTAGAGTAAACTCGTTGTGGGGGCAGAGTTTTGACACAGACGCCAAGGTTTCTCTCCCACATCAGCCCAGGGAGCAAACGGTGCAGAGCAGGACCTTCTGGTACATTCTGGTCAAAAGTGTCCTTTCGTTTGTTTGTTCTTTCACTTCTGTGCATTATTTTTGTGTTTTTTCTTCAAGGATTATTATAAAATTAACAATATACCCTTCCTCTTGGCCAGGAAGTTCAGAGCTAGCTCTCGGGCCCAGCTCTTAAATTTGTGGAGAACTTTATGTTTCTGCAACTAATCTCCTCCTCCATCCCCCACATCCTAGTTTTGACTTCCTATTCTGATTTATATCTAATTCCAATTTAATTTTCTTTTGTTATTTCATATTTCTATTTTCCCATATGTATTATCTACTGCCTCAAATCCTTTGTGAGATGAGGCAGGGTTGCATCAGTTAGGACACAGAAGTATCATGGTCAAGGAGGATGGAATTTGTTTCCCCTCTCACGGCGCAGTCCAGAGGTAGGCAGCAGCCTAGGGTGGGCGGGCGGTCTGCTTCACAAGGGACCCCGCACCCCCAAGGGTGCTGTCCTCACCTGTGTCGTCAGACCTGGCTCCCCAACACCAGCTCTTTGTTCCAGCCCAGAGGAAAGGGGGAAGTTGGGTAAAGGAGCTCATCCTTAACCCAGTTGTTTGAGGGCAGGCTGCGGAAATGGCACGCGTTACCTCACTGGCCTCCCGTTGGCGTGACTCTAGTTGCATTGCTGCTAGGAGGACTGGGAACTGTGTCTCCAGCTGGGTGATTGTGTATCTTGCTAAAACTTGAGGGAACTTTGTTTCTAAATGAAAGGAAGAATGGATCCTAAGGGATGGCTTGCATCTCTGCTGTGGGCACATGGGCACGCGTGCACGTTCGTGTGCACATTTGCATGCATGAATAGATGAACACTGTGAATCTAGCGTGTGAAATATGGAATGTAATAACGTAATTGCAAAATAGCAGGAAAATAACTCGGATCGGCATTTCTGCAAGTTTCACTGCAGGTTAAACTCTTGCCTTTCTGTAACTCAGGTGCCCAACTTTGTGTTCCTTCCCTCTCTTCAGGTTTGACGGGGATGAGCTCACCACCGATGAAAGGATACGGACCCTGGCTCAGAGGTGGCAGCCCAGCAGGAGTCTGAGACTGGACGAGCAGAGCGCCAAAGCTGTGGATACAGACATGATTATCTTACCATGCTTGGTATGTCGCCCCACCTGGGAAGCAAGGTGTCCCTCCCGCCCCCACCCCAGTTGTGAGCAGGCCAGGCCTCTGTGACGCTGGTCTTTGGGTTGCAGTCCCGGCCCGCACGCTGTGACCAGGCCACCACGGAGTCAAACCCCGTGACCCAGAAGCTGATCTCCAGCACGGAGAGTGAACTGCAGCAGAGCTACGCCAAGCAGCGGCGCAGCAAGAGCGCCGCCCTCCTGCACAAAGAGCTCAACTGCAAGAGCAAGAGGGCCGTGCGGGACTACCTCTTCCGCGTGAACGAGGCCACAGCAGTCCTGTACGCCCGCCATGTGCTCGCGTCCTTGCTCGCCAAGTGGCCGGGGCACGTGCCGGTGAGCGAGGACATCCTGGAGCTGAGCGGCCCTGCCCACATGACCTACATTCTGGACATGTTCATGCAGCTGGAAGAAAAGCACCAGTGGGAAAAGGTAATTAGGCAGCCGGGTGGGGCACTCACCCCACTTGCTCCTCCTCTGTGTCCCTCCCAGCCCCCCGCCGGGGGGTTTGAATAGGCTTCCTCTAGTGAGTGCCTTCCTGGAGTGAGGTTACCTGTGTGGCTCTACAGCCCCCTGACAGGTGTGAACGCAACGAAGGCAGGGTCAGGTCGCTGTTAAACTCTCCCAAGTACTGGCCTGGAGCCGAGCTCATGGCCTAGGCAGACTTGGTGCTCAGAGAGTGTTTGATGTAACGATCCCACAAAACCTGCCCTTGCAGTTTTCCTTTTTTGTTTTCAGACTTATGAGTCTAACTCTCCTTGCTAGCCTGTCTCTTCTCATGTCCCCTAGGGTCTCACACAGTGTGAAGTCTGGGAGACAGGGTTAATTATGATTCTGACAGCCTGTTCCCGTAATACAGGAAGCCTTCCAGGAAGGTTTACGTCTTCTGTTTTAAACCATGGTTTCTAGAATGTCTACCTCAGGTCAGACACTCTGCCAGCACTTACACCTGTGTTACGTTGTGACCCAGAGAGTTTTATTGGTGAAGAAATCAAGCCCAGGAGGCTTGTCCAAGGCTCCCAGCTTCTAGGTGGCAGACGTGGGGTCTTACCAGAGTCTGTGCATTCTCTTAAGTCCAGTGCTCTATTTTTTTTTTTCTTTGGCCACACCGTGCGGCATGTGGGATCTTAGTTCCCTGACTAGGGATCAAACCCGTGCCCCCTGCAGTGGAAGCACGGAGTCCTAACCACTGGACTGCCAGGAAAGTCTCCAGTGCTTTAATTTTAAGTTTCAACTTGACAAGTGGTGATCATCTTTTGTTTTGTTTTTAAATCAGATCTTCAACTTGGTCTTTTGAAGTAGTGCTGGGTTAGCAAACTTTCACAGGGCTGGAAGCATCTCTTCTACTTCCTTCTGTGTAGAACCAGGGGACCCACATAGCAGAACTCAGGAGCCCTGGGCGCAGTCTCTAGCTGAACTACGAAGTTTTGTCACCATCTTCCCATGTTTCCTGCCTGTGTCCCACCAGATACTGCAGAAGGTGCTCCAGGGCTGCCGAGAGAACATGCTAGGCACCATGGCCCTGGCTGCCTGCCAGTTCATGGAGGAGCCAGGAATGGAGGTGCAAGTGAGGGAGTCGAAACACCCGTATAACAACAACACCAACTTTGAGGTACGACCCAGGGTCGGCCAGACTCGCCCAGCCTCAGGGTATGCAGCTTGCTGGACCTGCAAGGGTTGCTGAGTAGCATGAATCTCATCAACTCCCACTGCGGCTCTTTCTGCCTGGACAGACATGGCCTAGAAAGTGCTCCCATGGTCTCAGCAGCAGTCTGCCTCCCTGAAGCCAGTCCCGGGAATCTATACAAACAAGTCCTCTCTTCTCCTGACCTTGTTTTAATAGAAAGCAAGGGGCCACCCGGCTCTGGAGGAGAGATTCCTCTTCCTGCAGCAAGCTCCTGAGAGGGAGGCCTTGGTGTCTGGCAGAGACTTTGAGTGTGGGTCTGGGTTCAGCCCTCACTCTGTCCATCTCCTTATGACCTGGCCACACCTTGGAGTCTCCCACCCCTTTGTTTAATTACCCAGAACTGAAAAGCCTCATCTCTTGCATCCTTAACTCTGTACGTGGACAGAGAGATGCAGGAGTTTGGATGAGGCAGGAGGGGGGCGGCCTCAGTTATCTTCACTGACCTAGTGCTGCTTGCATTTCTTCATCTCTTTTCAAAATGTTGGAGCTGTCGTTCTGAGTAGGTGATGGCCTGTGGCCACAGTGGTGGGTGATAGAGAAACTAATCCAGGATATGGTTGTTGCCAGCTGAGGTTTCGTTTTGCAGAAGAATAAACCTCCTCACTCTCTACCTTCTAAGCCTCTTTTCTTCCCTGGCTCCTAGGCTCTGTCCCCACTCCCCCAGCCCCACGTAGACACACCTAGTGAGCTAGCGAGTTCTGCCTCAGAGCGATCACCTTACCTTCTCCGCTGCCCGGACTCCTCCCCTCCCCTGGGTCCTTCCCGCTGCTGCTCTCTGATCCCCCACTGCTGGCCTGCCCCGGCCCTGGCCTTGCTGCACACCAGCTGTCACAGTGATCCTGGTACAGCACAAACCTAACCTAGGCTTTCTCCTGCTTACGGTCTTTCCAGGGCTCCCCCTGCTGTCCAGACAAGTCTCAACGCTTCATTTTAGCACACAAAGCCTCTGCATCTGTCCCTGCCGGCCTCTCCAGGGTCACGTCACCCCTGCCCCCATCTCCCAAGCATATGTGCACACAAAGCTCACCCTGTACCTCAGACACATCAAGCTCCTGTTATTCCCTGAACACGTCAGGCTCTCCAGTCAGTGCTCTTTCCTTTGCCTGGAATGCACCCCCAGGTGCTCGTCTCTCTCTCACCTGCCTCCTGCCATTCCTTCCTCCTGGACAGGCTGCTCCTGTGCCCCCAGTCTCCACAGCAACCCAAACATCCCTTCACTGGGACTCTTTTCTGCCCTCGCCTCCCCTCCCCGCCCCCCCCCTCGAGCTGTGCCCCATGCTGCACAGGGTGCTTCCTGCCGTGTTTGCAGCCATGTGCGTGCTCCCCGACCCAGCTGGGCCAAGAGCTCCTGGAGGGCAGGGGCTGTGACTCACGCCTTCTTACATGCCCAGTCTTAACTGCAGGATTGGCACAAGGAAGCCCTCAGTCACTGTCCAGTGGCCAGCGATGACAGGAGTGTCCTTGTTTCCCCTCCTAGGATAAAGTTCACATTCCTGGTGCAATCTACCTCTCAATCAAATTCGATCCTCAGTGCAATACAGAGGAAGGCTGTGACGAGCTAGCCATGTCCAGCAGCGGTGACTTTCAGCAGGATCGACACAACTTCAGTGGGTCTCAACAGAAATGGAAAGATTTTGAGCTTCCAGGTAGTAAATAAATACTGAGTTATACAGACTCTTAACGTTAAGTACCTAGAAGGGAAATTGTTGAAGGATTTAAAACTGTGTTGAATCTGTTTCAGTGGAAAGCGCTCACTTGCCTTTCCCTGTTGCTGCAGTATCCTGACCTGTTTCTGATTCTTGTGTGCCCCAGGAGATACTCTGTATTACCGCTTCACCTCTGACATGAGCAACACCGAGTGGGGCTACAAATTCACTGTGACGGCTGGGCACCTGGGGCGATTCCAGACAGGTGTGTGCTCTGGTCTTTCCGTTTGCATGATCTCCCGGCCCGGGACACTCTGGGGGTCGGTGCCATTATGTCACTGATCTTTGTTAAAATCAAACCAGGTACTTTTCTCTGAGACTTCAACGAATTTGTCTCACAAGGCCCACGCATGTCACTCGTGAATGTACTGGAGTTGGGCAGGTTGTAACTTCTAAAGAGCCATCTGTCAGGACCTAGGAAAGATGCTTGTTCTCTTAAAATTTGCCAGGGCATTCTGCAAAAAGGAAGAACTGAAAGTGTTCCTATGTTGCTTTTACATAAGGCATAATTTCAGGCGAAATGTAAATGATCACAGTGGTTTCCTCCTATTCGTTAAAACTTGAGCAGTTTACAGTTTTTAAATGTCTCTGTGTGTGGGGGTTGCCAGGATTCGAGATTCTGAAGCAGATGCTGTCAGAAGAAAGAGTTGTGCCGCACCTCCCGTTGGCCAAAATTTGGGAATGGCTGGTGGGCGTGGCCTGTCGCCAGACTGGTCATCAGCGGTTAAAAGCCATCCACCTACTCCTGAGGATCGTGCGATGCTGCACCCACAGGTAAGCTGCCTTCTGGATACGAGTCCCTTGCTGGGTATTTGTATTGTGAATATCTCCCCCCACTTCGGGGCTTGCCATTCACTCTGTTAGTGGTGTCTTTGATGAAAAGAAGTTTCTAATTTTAATGTCTTCCAGTTCATCACTCATTTCCTTTATGATAGAGCTTTCATTGTCCTATTTAGGAAATTTTTGCCTTACTTGACCTTGGGGTCATGAAGATAAAGCTTAATTATTTTTTCTTCCATATTTAGGTCTACAATCCACATGGAATGAATTTTAGTGCATGATTTGAAGGGTAGGGTCATGCTTTGCTTTTTCTCACATGGATCTCCACTTAACTCAAAAGCCCACCTTTCCCCTCACCACACTCCAGTGCCATCTTCATCACAGAGAAGGTGTCCATATACACATGGATCCATCCCTGGTTGCTTTTGTTCCATTGGTCTTTTTGGTTATCTTTGTGCCAGTACCACACTTAGATATTGTAGCTTTATAGCAAATTTACGTTATCTAGCAGTATAAATCCTTCAACTGGTTCTTCATCTTCAAGATTGTCTTGGCTAGTTTTACCCTGCATGTCCATGTAAATTTTAGAATTAGTTTATTTCTTTTTTCCCCCCCCAGCTTTATTGAGGTGTAATTAACAAATAAACTTGTAATGTATTTAAAGTGTAGAAGGTAATGATTTGATACATAATACATTATACATTGTGAAAGGATTCCCACAATTGAGTTAACTAACACATCCATCACCTCATATGTTTACCTTTTTCTGTGGTATGTGGCAACACTTAAATTTCACCCTCTTGCTGAAATTTGCTTTTCAGCAAATTTCTGTTACGTGTTATAGTATTGTACACTATTATCAACTATAGTCACCATGTTGTATAATAGATCCTCAGACCTTATTCATCTTGTAACTGAAAGTTTATACCCTTTTACCAGCCTTTCCCCATTTCCCCCACTTCCCAGCCACTGGCAACCACCATTCTAACTCCCTGTTTCTATAAGATTGACTTTTTTTGGATTCCACATAAAAGTGATACCATGCAGTATTTGTCTTTCTTTATCTAGCTTATTTCACTTAGCATAATGCTCTCCAGGTTCATCTGTGTTGTCGAAAATGGCAGGATTTCCTTTTTTCTCATAACTGAGTAATATTTCATTGTGTATATATACACCACATTTTCTTTATCCATTTGTCCATTGACAGGTGTTATTTCCAGACATTGGCTATTAGGAATAATACTGCAATGAACATAGGAGTACTGATAATCTCTTTGAGATAATGATTTCATTTCTTTTGGGTATACCCAGAGGTGGGATCGATGGATCATTTGGTAGTTCTAGCTTTAATTTCTTGAGGAACCTCCATACTGTTTTGCATAGTGGCTGTACCAGTTTACATTCCCACCAACAGTGCACAAGGGTTCTCTCTTTTCTCGACATCCTTGCCAGCATTTGTTTTCTCTTATCTTTTTGATGGGAGCTATCCTAACACAGGGGAGGTGATATCTCATTGTAGTTTTGATTTGCATTTCCCTGATGAGTAGTGATAATTGAGCACCTTTTTATGTACCTGTTGGCCATTTATATGCCTTCTTTGGACAGATGTCTCTTTAGGTCCTTTGCCTATTTTTTCAATTGGGTTATTTTTTGCTCTTGAATGGTATGAGTTCCTTGTGTATTTTGGATATTAACTCCTTATCAGATATATGATTTGCAAATACTTTCTCCTAGTCCACAGGGTGCCTTTTCACTCTGTTGATTGTTCTCCTTGCTGTGCAGAAGCTTTTTAGTTTGATGTAGTTCCACCTGTTTATTTTTGCTTTTGATATCGAATCCAAAAAATCATTGCCGAAAAAAAAGAAAAAGAATATTAAGGGGACTTCCCTGGTGGTCCAGTGTTTAAGACTCTGCACTCCCACTTCAGGGGGCGCAGGTTTGATCCCTGGCCGGGGAACTAGTATCCTGCATGCCGTTCAGCATGGCCAAAAAAAAAAAATTGCCAAGACCAATGTCAAGGAGCTTACAGCCTATGTTTTCTTTTAGGAGTTTTACAGTTTCACGTGTTACATTCAAGTCTTTAATCCATTTTGAGTTGATTTTTGTGTATGGTAAGATAGGGGTCCAGTTTCATTCTTTTGCATGTGGATATCCAGTTTTCCCAACACCATTTTTTGAATGGTGAGAATATTCTTTCTTCATTACATATTTTTGGTACTTTTGTCAAAAATTAATTGACCATATATTCATAGGTTTATTTCTTGGCTCTCTGTTCTGTTCCATTGCTCTATATGTCTTTTTTTAATGCCAATACCAACTCCATACTATTTTGATTACTGTATCTTTATAGTATAGTTTAAAATCAGGAAGTGTGATGCCTCCAGCTTTGTTCTTCTTTCTCAAGATTGCTTTGACTGTTTGGGTATTTTTGTAGTTCCATATAAATTTTAGGATTATTTTTTCTATTTCTGTGGAATATGCCACTGGAGTTTTGATAAGGATTGCTGTAGGTTGTTTTGAGTACTATGAACATTTTAACAATATTAATTCTTCCAATCCATGAACACAGAATATCTTTCCATTTACTTTTGTCTTCTTCAATTTGTTTCATCAGTGTTTTATAGTTTTCAGTGTAGATCTTTCACCTCCTTTGTTAAATTTATTCCTAAGTATTTTATTTTTGGATCCTATTGTAAATGGGATTGTTTTCCTAATTCCTCTTCCTGATAGTTCATTGTTAGTGTATAGAAATGCAACTGATTTTTCTATATTGATTTTGTATCCTGTAACTTTACTGAATTTATTTATTAGTTCTAACAGTTTTTTATTGCAGTCCTTAGGATTTTCTGTATATGATATCATGGCATATGCAAACAGAGACAGTTTTACTTCTTACTTTGCAATTTAAGTACCTCTTATTTCTTTTTCTTGCCTAATTGCTCTGGCTAGGACTTCCAGTACTATACTGAATAGAAGTGGCAAGAGTGGGCATCCTTGTCTTGTTCCTGATTAGTTTGTTTTTCTCTGTACACACGAGTGCACCTCTCTCACCTGACGGGATTTTGATGGACTCTTTAGATCAATTTGAGAAAAACCAAGGTCTTAAGAATATTGAGTTCTCTAATACACAGTCCTCCATTGTATAGGTCTCAGTAATGTTTTATAGTTTCCTATGTAGAGGACTTGCACAGCATTTTGTTAGATTTATTCCTAGGTATTTAATGTTTCTGATGCAATTGTAATTGGTATTTAAATTTTTTGCTTTTTAATTGTTTCTGCTGGTATATAATTACTTTTCATGTGTTGCCCTTGTATCCAGACCTTGCTCTGTTTGTTAATTCTAAGTATATATGCAGATTATTCAGCACACAGTCATGTTAATCTACAAATAGTAAGCTTTATTTCTTTCTCTCAATCCTTAGAAACTTTTCCCTTTTGCCGTTTTGCATTAGCTGGGACCTCCAGTAGAATGTTGAATGGAACTGGGGATTGAAGACATAAGAGCCTCAGAGGGAAGGCATTGGTGACTGTGCCACACACATCATCCATGCACTCAGTCCCTACCCTCCTTGCTTAGACCCCCACGTGTCAGGAGTTCAGTACACCCTTTTCCGGCATTTTTAAGGCACACAGACTCACAGAATGCTAGTCAGAGTGGAGTGATGATACTCAAAGTAACATGGTGTCTCGTCGTGTAATATGGAGCTGTTATTCAAAAAATAAAGGACTCTCCAAGTCAGGAAAGAGAAAGTGATGACTTGTGTAGTCAGTCTATGTACAGGCTGGCAGAAGGGAGGGAGAGGGGGAAAGCTGGGCATGATGGCTGCCACCACTGTGTCCTCATACGCAGACATCAGGGGTCACTTGGCCCACGGGGCTTAGTTCCGTTCTTG
Source organism: Balaenoptera physalus (assembly GCF_965194825.1). Taxonomy (NCBI): domain Eukaryota; kingdom Metazoa; phylum Chordata; class Mammalia; order Artiodactyla; family Balaenopteridae; genus Balaenoptera; species Balaenoptera physalus. The sequence goes on along the minus strand of NC_138901.1, from coordinate 53,052,056 downwards.
TGAGAGCGGCCTCCAGTGAGAACTGTCTGGTTGAGTCATGTGTATGAAACGTGTCCCATCTCTGCTGTCTTCAGACCGGAGGGCCCTTCCTAGCCGCCTTGTGGATGCATTCCCGCAGTGTGCTGGCCATCGCCTACCCTCCTTCCCGTAGGGACCCTCCCACAGCCCCTCGGTCCCAGGGCCCGAGACTGGAGGGGGCAGAGGGGAAAGGCAGCCCCCAGGGGAAGGATGGCCAGCAGAAGAACTGCCTAAGTTCTGCCACAGATGTGAGCCGTGCAGGTGCATTTTACCTCCCACTCTAGTGCTTTCCTGAAAACTCAGCTGTAAAGCTGTCTCTTTAAATCAAACCTCATTTTCCCATTGGTTTACTTTACGAAGACTTATTCCTCTGGGAGAAAGTGATTGGCCCCAAGATTATACTTAAATGTACAGAATTCTTTTAAAAATCATATATTAAAGAGAAAAAGCAAAATTTAAGATTATAAATGTATAAAATCATGTAGTAAGTCCCAGAATCATGTTTCTTCTCTGAAGGATGTTGAACTGGAATTAACGTACAACCTCCCTCTGAGTAAAAAAAACTTCAGTGCAGTCTCAACAGAGGTCTGTCTAGTGAGAAGGATTCTGCATTACTTAGAAAGACTTCTGGCCTGAGCAACTTTTTATAAGCATATTTCTTCTTTTATGAGCCTAAGATCATAACAGTGGTTGCTGTTATCTTTTAAATCAGTTTTTTTTTTTCCTTTCTGATTATTAAAGCAATGAGCATTGTAGAAAATCTAGAAAACTGACAGGGACAGCCACTGATAACATTTTTGATATGTTTATTTACTATTGTTTTTAATATGGTCACACAGTACTATATATACAGTTTTTAAATTTTTACATTCTATGTTGCGTATCTTGCTCTTTTCCACTTAACATTTATCTTGAGATTTTTTCCGCTGTCACTGGAAGTTTTTAACAACCATTTTTAAAGATGTGCAGTTGATTTACGTGAATGTGCTTGAGGATATCCTTTTCCCCGGAGTCCTGGTTTGAAGTTGAGATGCTGCCCCTTTTTTTATTTGCCATTGGTGAATACTTTGGGCTGTTTTGGGGGATGTGAGGTGACTGGAACTGTCTTGTCCTGCCTTTACTGGACGGGGTGGGGCGGGGAGCGTTGGAGCTGCAGTGCCCGGCAGCTACCCTCTGTCTGTCTGACGTCTGATGGGCGTGACCCCAGCAAACCATACCCCTCCCCCACAGCGACCTCTGTGACCTCATGCTGTTGAAGCCCCTGTGGCAGCTCTTCACCCAAATGGAGTACAGCCTGTTTGAGGACGTGACACAGCCTGGCATCCTGCTGCCCCTGCATCGCGCCCTCACCGAGCTCTTCTTTGTCACTGAGAACCGCGCCCAGGTGAGGGCCTGTCCTGCCTCCCCACCACCTGGGGCCAGCGCTGGGCCTCAGGTCACAGCCCTCTGAGAGCCCGGGGTGTCATGGGGGCTTGGCAAACCCGCACAGGGAGGCAGGCGTGGCCTGGGGCCCGGGGTTCCCCTCTCTCCCGCCCCAGGGAGCCAGGCGCTCCCTGAGATTGCTTGTTTGCTCAGGCCTGATGCCAAAGGGGGAAGGAAACTGCCCTGGATCGACCCTTGACAGCAGTGAGTTTGGGAAAATAAACCAACAGGTTCTTTCTTCTTCCTCTTTTCCCTCCCCTCAGCACAATAGACTCATTGACTGTGAGAGATGAAAGGGCCTTTCAGAGCTCTTTAGCTTAAGCCCTCGTTTTATAGTGAGGAGACTGTGGTGAGTCAGGACACCTGGCTCCCCCCGTCCCGCTCCTTCCGTGGCTCCCAAGGAAAGCAGGCAGTGAGATGCCCGGCGGAGTGGGCAGCAGTGTCCCACCCGAGTCTTCTGGGGCCGTGGGTCGTGGGTCGTGGGTGGGTGTCCGCTAGCAGGTGGCCTCTGACAGCTGCCCTCCGCTCTTTCCACAGGAGCTCGGCCTGCTGCAGGATTACCTGCTGGCCTTAACCACCGACGACCACCTTCTGCGCTGCGCGGCGCAGGTACGCCCTCCCCGGGCGGCCGAACCTCCCCCGGCACCCGTGCAGGCTCCACCCCGGCTTTACACGGGGCTCAGTGCCGAGTCGGCCACTTCCTGCTGGTGTCACAGAGAGCAGCGGAGCCCCATTTATCAGTGTCGTTCGTATTAAACTGTGGGGTCAGTAGACAGTAGCAAGAATTTGTGGCTTTTAGACCAGAACAACCAGTGCCTTAAATTTATAGTTTGGCCGATCCCTGAAGTTTCCATAGAGTTTTAGATTTCAGATATTTTTGGATGTAACTTTCTTCCCTGGTAGGAGAACTCCTCTCTGACAGCTATTGGGTCTCAGGGCCCCTTTACGCTTTTAAATTACTGAGGATCCCCAAAAGCTTTTGTTTATGTGCGTTATATATATTGATATATACCTTTAGGAATTAAATTAGATTTTTAATTTAGTAATTAAGTTAGAAATTACATGCTAAACACTTCTCAATTTGTTTTTTAAAATAATCTCATTCTATTTAGTACTACAGTTGTGAAAAACAACGGTATTTTTCAAAACAAAATAATTTTTGAGAAGGGTAGCGTTGTGTTCCATTTTTGCAGATCTCTTTAATGTCTGCCTTAATAGAAGACAGCTGGATTCACAGATCTGTTTCTGCTTTCAGTTGTTCTGTTATCACACAGTAGCCTCCGGAAAACTCCACTGTATACTCGTTAGAGTATGAAAGTGAAAAAAGAGAAATAATGTCTCGGTATTATTATGAAAATTGTTTTCACGACGTGGAGCCCCTGAAAGGGTCTGGGGAACCCGCAGGCTCCAGACTACATTTTGAGAACCTTAGGCTCACAGACTCCTTGAACATCGTAGAGCGTGTGGGCTGCGTACACAGTGGACAGATGGGGACACTGAGGCTCAGAGAAGGGAAAGATTGGCCCGCGGTCTCACTTGAGGGGACATCCAGCTGGGACTCCCGGCCAGCGCCCTGTGCTCTGTTCCTGGCAAGTTTTCTCAGTGAACCTGCGGTCCTCCTACAAGAAGGGGTCAGAGTGCCTGCTTAGAAGCGGGCTTCCCCCATCCACTACAGAAGGGTTTGTGTGAATTGTCCTGAGACCCGAAGGCCGAGTGAAAACTCCCTCCCCTCCCGACAGATGCCTGCCAGCCCTGCCATCACCACCTGTGGTGTCCCAAGATTTCACACAGTGAAGTCTTGACATTTGACCATTTTGACACCGGAAGCTTAGCGTCACATATCCCTGTTGGCTCCTGCCTCTCGCCGGCCGCTGTGTCCCGTCTCCTCATCCTCATTCTGGCCCTCCCTACAGCCTGTCCGCTTCGCTGGACCGGCGCTCTGCCTCTTCTCCCTGCTTCCACCTCTTCCTTCCCCAGCGCCCCCCCTCCCCCAGCTCCTGCTGCCTTGGCTTGGAGAGCAGCCTTGGCCTGGCTCCAGGGCTTCTGCCTTCCCAGCATTGCTTCCGGGGGGGCCCCCCACTGGCTGTTTGTTTCTTCCCTTCTGCACCTGTGTGCTGCTGTCCCCATTCCCTAAACGGCTTTCCCAGACCCCCCGCAGACGTGTCCTCTGAGCCCGCAGAACTGCCCCTGCTCCTCTCTTGGGACAGTGATGATTCTGCCTACATTTGGAGTTTCCATGTGGTCTTTCTTGCTAGCTTTGTCTTTCATTCTAGACTGTGGTCCCCCTGCTGAGGGGAACCACATCTGGCTCGCGTCTGCCTCTCCCCTGCCCCCCTCAGGTGCTCAGCTGAGGGTCTTGTTCTGTCAGCAGGTAGTGACCCAGCAGGTGACAGGTTCTTGACATTGGTGATGACTCTTTCTCCCTCCACAGGCTCTGCAGAACATTGCTGCTATCAGCCTGGCTATCAACTACCCAAACAAGGCCACCCGCCTCTGGAATGTTGAGTGTTAGCCCTTGGTATGGTGTGCATGGAACTAGCTAATCTGTCCACAAGGACCTTAGAGCAGATGCCTAAATTCATTCGGGAAGATTCCTGTGGCGTCGGTGCCTGGCTCTCCTTGAGCTCCCCCTTCCACCCCAACTAGAATGCCAAGCTGCCACGTCTCCGAGAACTTCCCGTGTCACAGGCCCGGCACCCGCACGTACCATAGCATGTGAGAATAAGCAGACCAGTGCAAAATTATTCAGAAAGGGCAGGCAGCAGGCCCTTGAGAAGGTTGTTCAGAGGCCAGCCTCCTCCAGGGTCTGTCCCTGCAGAAGCCGCAGCCCCAAGAAGACCTGGCTGCAGCTGCTCTGGCAAGGGCTCTGTCTCCATTGAGCTGGAACTGCCTGCACTTGACCTTCAGAGGAAGACAGGGTCTGCCCTGGGCCACCTTTCTCAGCAGGACCTCCAGCAGCAGCCTGGGAGCTCCTCTTTTGCTTTTGCTTCTTGAGACTGGGTCATCCAAACCAAAACCAGTGAGAGCCCCTCGGGGCTGCCACCTGGTCCCCACCATTCAGTACGGAACCCACCGCCGCACTGGCCCCCTGCATAGCCTCGGCCGTCCCGGAGAGATCCTTGGTGAGAAAAAGTGCCCTTGGGAACAGCCAGCAGGCCGCCGTGCACGTCCGCCTGTGCACTGCTCCCAGCACAGCCACGTTGTTTTAGTTGTTGTTTTAACATATTTCGGTTCCCACCTCATGTTCTTAGAAAGAACCACACCAACTCCCTTGAGAGAGGCTCGGGGGCATGACCAGTGGATCGGTCATTCAGGGGGACAAACTGGTTTGTGTGAAAGTAGCAGAACTTGAAGAATACTCTTTAGCTTCTGTACCTAAAGACTTGAAGTGTAATCAGAGGATATCTTACTTTAGAAGTAAAAACAAACAAACAAACAAAACCACATGATTGTATTTCTGCTCCATCACATCCACCTCTGGGACTCTCCGTGGTTATTTGGCTGTCACTTGTCTGGCAATAACTACATTAGTTCTAATGAATGCTGTTTTCCACCTTTCTTTTTTTTGTGGTTGTAGTCTTGCCCTGAAGTGCTGATTACTATTCTCTTTCCAAAGCCACGCTTTGGAGTGTGAGGCTGGGTTGGCACGTGTGCCGTGGATAAGCCTCAGTGGGACTCGCCACTTGAAGAATGTTTGAGCCAGCTGCCATTTAAGGGCGGGGGTCTGGGCCCGAGCATGTCCCCCCAACACAGGGCCAAACCCAAGGAAGGCTCATCATAGCCAGGGCCAAGTTGAGCAGATCAGCACTGCCATGGCCTCGGAAGCCCCCTCTGCAGGGCCCAAGACTCCTGGTCCCAGGAGCATCTCACCACAAGAGCACTTTTGCCTTCTGGGTCAGGAGGCCAAGGTGCAGCGACCTTCTGCAGCCCTGGAATTGGATTCTCAGCCCAGCCCCAAGCTGCATATGGAGCCATTATGGAGGGAAGAATTCAAAGGAGACAGAAACAAACAGGACAGGTCCTGAAGCTCGGTGACCTGAAGCCCATCACCCTGGCGTCGGAAAGGCCCGGGCCTGGCCCGGTGTCCCACGGTGTTGAGGTGTGAGGTGCCGCTGGCTTGGTAGAAGCGGCTTTCTCATCTTTTGCTCTGCCTGCATCCCCAGAGAAGGGCCTACGCTCTGTACCACCCAGACCCGGGTGGGTCTCGCAGTGAGGAGGGAAATCACAGAGAAGCGCTGTGCTTGGGAGGAGAGGTCCCTACTGCGGGCTCGGGCTCACTGAGGGGCTCCACGGAAGGTCAACACGGAGATGGTGCACTCACTGCTTACCCTCGCCATGCCCCCCCCTCCCCGACACCCCTCCGTGCCTCAAACTGACAGCAGCCACCAGCTTTGCTCCCCATCCTCCCGCCTGGAAGATAAACTGTAAATAAACGCTGGACTCCTCATAGCTTCTCTCTGTACACCACCCTTGCTACTCTGGTCTCTCTGTGTTCAGTTTGCACAGAATAAGCCTCGGTTTCCCCTTCACACACAACTGCTGCTCTCTCCTGGCAGGGCCCTGCCTGGCCCAGCTCCCCTGCATCCCATCCGCCTCTGCTTCCAGCCACTGGGTGGCGCCGCTGAGCCAGGCCCCGCTCCCCTGGTCCCCAGCTGGGCCAGCAGCATCCGAACGCGCGATTTCCATCAAGACCAACATCCCTCTGATCCTTCTTAGGCGGGACTGCCTGGAATGAGATAAAACTGGCAGGAATGAAGGTGTTGTGGAAACATGTGCCTAATCTATAAAGAAATCTGTTCCAAACCATGTATATTGTACAGACAGACGCTGTTCCTAACGAGGAGTGACTTATTTTCATCATTGTTTTTAATTTGTTTTCTTACAGGTTTACGATTTTGAATTTTTCTTATTTGGTTGAAGGAAAGAATTTTGATTATATCAGCTGAGTAAGTTCAGCCTGTATAAAGGATGTTAAGTTGTGGGTAAAATATGCAAATGAAGAGAAATATATTGTACAAATTCTATATAAAAAGGTACACTTGTGTGTGGGCTTTTCTTTTTTTCCTCTCCTTCCCCTCCTTCTGCCTCTCTTACGAAGATGATACCTGGAGTTTCTACCAAGTCCATCCTGATGAATTTCTAGAATCCCATGGCCTCAGGGTAGAAAGGAATCAGAACGGTTCTTAGCTGTTAGGCTGCGGCTTCTGCAGGGACAGTTGCACCTCCTGCCTTGACTGTAGCCGTGCAGGAGGCGCCCCTCCCCTCGGGCTTATGGTCTGGGGGCTTATGCTCAGCCCCTGCTCCCTGGGCCTGTCCCTCTGCACAGCTACTCAGAGGTGTGTGCACACACACGCTCTCTCCCCGGTCAGCGCCTCTCCAGCCACACACCCCAACTGCATCCCAGGCACCCCTCACCTCTTGTAGCTCACAGGACCTGTGTGCAGCCAGCCAAGAGGAGGAAGGCAGGGGTCCGGTCATGAGGCTGCTGCCCTTCCAGGGCCCGGTTTCCTCCTTGCCTGCCTCTGGACCTGCTTCTGACTAAACACGAGGCCAACGTCTACCCATCCTGGGGTCTTGTGCTTCCTCCCTCACATCGCTGGTTTGCCACTTACTGTTCTGCCCCCTTCTCAGCCACTTTCCTGGTGCTGAGGGCTGTCTCATGAATGAGAGAAGAGAGACTTTGGTGGGAGCTGGACAGAACCAACCTTCGAGGCCCATCTGTTCCGGCCTGAAGGCATCTTGACACATCCCCCCTAAAGCCCCCAGACGGCCTTCTGAGGAATCCGGGACCAGGACCCAGGACACAGACTCAGCCCTCATCACCCCTGAGGCCCGAGAGAAAACGGGATCAGCGTGAGACTCAGCAGAACTGGGTGCTCCCAAGGCCTGTGCAGCCACTGAGTCTCCCTCTCGAGCCTGCTGGTGACGCTTTCGCCCTCTCCTGTCTCACAGTGTTACCTAAGCAACATTGATTTCTTGGGCCTTTACTCCAAACAGTCGGCCTGGAGAGGCCGGCTGTGTTGTGCTCTGTCCGTCGGAGCCCGGTGCTGCTGCTTTGACACTGCTTTTGCTTGGCTGGAAAGGCTGCCTGCTGAGATTAACCCACGAGTAAACAATAGAAAGTCACAGAGGTCAAAAGCAATCTGAACTCAAGCCTTTAAGAACGGAAGGGAAACACAGTTCAACCAGCCAAGCCTCCTCATTTGAGAAAGAACTAGAAGCTGTGAGAGGTCAGCTTGAAATCGCACAGGAAGTGGTGGCAGAGCCAGACCAGCTCAGTGCTCCTGACACACCAGCCCCAAAGCTATCACCGTGGTAGGCACGGGCTCCTTCATTCAACAAACAAACAAATTTCCTCAACCAATCAGCATTATGCTAGGTGTTGGAGCTTCATGTAAACCACCCGGTTAAAAACCCAGGCTCTGGCTTTAAATTCTGATGTTTTCAAGGATTTTAAGCCCCCAGTGTTTCCTCTTCATATACTAAGTTCTCCAGTCTGCATTTTAATTAAAATGGTAATTTCTATTAAAAACAAAAACAAACAAAACCAGCCTCCAGGTTGAGGCCAAATGTAAACATGGCCCTGTATGCCCTATATGGTGGACCCTGTCACTTACTCACTGCCCTTTCCCACCCACTCCCCTTCCCTGCTAACAGCATCCAATTTTTTTGCAGGTGGCGACTGGAGATACTTTAATCTCAAGAAAGATAGGACCTTCCGCTAGCTCCTGAGGAAAGTCACGATTGGTTTAAATCCGTCTCGGTAATCTCATTTCTATTTGCTGAATGTTCACTTTTCCAGCCCCTCCCGCAGTCAGGGTACCTGTGTGACCCAGTTCTGGCTAAAGAGAATTCAGCTTAAGCCTGTTGGGAGGCCTTGGAGAAGGGATTTTGCCCCGGCCCCCACTTGTTCCTCTTGACTGTGGTGAGAGAGCACCATGCTTGGCACTCCCGCAGCAGTCTTGCTGCCACGGGGCAAAAGCGAGCAGCAGAAGGAAGAGCCTGACCCCCTAATTACACTGAGCGCTGAATGAGCCCTAGAACCACCAACCTCCAGAAGTGCGCGCGCGCGTGTGTGTGTGTGTGTGTGTGTGTGTGTGTGTGTGAGAGAGAGAGAGAGAGGGACAGAGAGGGAGAGGATGAGAGAGAATATGTTTGTTGTTGTGCAGTCTCTTACAGCTGAAAGCAATTCTGACCCAAATTTATGCAACAATTTGGCTCCAATAGTTCGAAAAAATGTCATACTTCTGTCTCATCACATCAATATGAAAGGTATATGGAAAGCAAATATGTAAAAATTCCTGAAATAAAATCAAAGAGACTTCTGACAGTGTCCAGTCAAGCCACAGATGACATTAAGCTGCAGCCATTGCCAAGTTATTCTTCTCCTTTCTAGGGATTCTTGGTACGGAGCTTTGCTCATGCTCAGTGAAGTTCCAGACTAACTTTGGAGGCGCTGCCCTGCATTTACTGGGATTTCTTCAGTTGCAAGTTAAACCCACTCTAAACTAACTTAATTTAAAAGAGAATTTATTGACTTACAAAACTGAAAAAGCCCAAGTTGCATCTGGCTCCAGGCAAAGCTAGATTCCAGGTCAGTCTGTCTGTCTCTCCCCACACCTCCCCCTCCCTCCCCTGCTGTGCTTCCCTCCTGAGTTTTCACAAAGGTGAAGGTGAAGAACCAGGTGATGGTTCTCCTGTCCTTTCCAACCTGACCGCTGCCCACCACTGACTCCCCGGTGGCGACAGCCTCTCACTGTCTCTTCATGTGATGCTTCCCTAAGTTGTTAACTGATGTTTTCTAGCCATGATTTAACTTCATGTTTACAAAGCTACTTGGGAGACCCATGAGTTTGCAGGTTGTCAGCTCAGAACTGCTGAGCAGCACAGCATCCATGACAACTGGGCAGGAGATGTGCCAGGAGAGCCCCACGGAGGTGTGCTGTGGGTCACACCAGCACACCTGCTCGACCACTCAGCTACCCTGCCGGGCAAGATGCCCCTCATCCACTAGTGGTATAAACGTTTCCCATACAGAAGTGGAGAAAAACATCCAAAAACAACCGATCTAAAAACAAAACGGTTACATGGAAAAGAATGAGCACAGGTATATCAAGCAGATGAGACCAGAAAATCAGGGTCATTTAGTATTAGGCAATGCAATTCAAGACAAAAAATATTAAACTGGACCAAATGTCATTTTATGGATCAGTATTTTCTGTGGATAAAGAGTGTAATTTGTGGGACTTCCCTGGTAGTCCAGTGGTTAAGACTCTACGCTCCTGATGCAGGGGGCCCAGGTTCGATCCCTGGTCAGGGAACTAGATCCCGCATGCCACAGCTAAGAGCCTGCATGCTGCAACTAAGACCTGGCGCAGCCAAATATATATATATATATATTTTTTTAAAGAGTGTAATTTGCAATTAAAACAGTTTTATGTACCAAATCCCACCAGAAATTACATAAGGCAAACACTGCTAGAAATGTGTGGAGAATTGAGCAATTGTAGTGGAAGGTAGGTGACATCCTTCTCATTTACCAGCAGGTTATTTGAAAAAAAACGAACAGCAGAGTTGTAAGGAAGCTTTCATGACAAAGCTCCCCTTCGCTGAGACTGCCCATGGAGAGAGAACCTCCTGAGAAGGAGGGCAGTTGACCCTCCCAGGCCTTGACTCTCCTAGGCCTGCCTCCCGTCCCTGAGGGTCCCCTTCCGGGTGGACCATGTCATGCTACCCTGGGGGCCTTGTGCTCCCTCTGCCCTGCAGGCTGGGTATGGACATAGGCCTTCCTCTTACTCCCCATGATACAACCAGGGCTGGGCTGGGCAGCTCATCAAGGCTTGTCAGATGGTCAAGGCAGAGCAGGCAGGAGCCACAGCACAGCCAAATCTACCACAGGTGACTGGCTAGCTCTGGTCATCAGTCAAAGGATGGGAGGAAGTACCCTTCAGGATTCAGAAAGGACAGCAGCTACCTTTTCCTCTCTCTAAAGCATCTTATACAGGGATGGATTGGGAGTTTAGGGTTAGCAGATGCAAACTATTCTATGTAGAATGGATAAACAACAAGGTCCTGCTATATAGCACAGGGAACTATATTCAGTACCCTGTGATAAACCATAATGGAAAAAAATATGAAAAAGTGTGTGTGTGTGTGTGTGTGTGTATATATATATATATATATATATACACACACACACACACACACACATATATATATATATATATATACATATATATGTATAAATAACAGAATCACTTTGCTGTACAGTAGAAATTAACACAACAGTGTAAATCAGCTATACTTCAATGAAATAAATTTTAAAATAAATAAAGCACCTTACACCAGCCCCTGCTCCAAGTCCTCACTTTCTCTCCCAGGTCCAACTCTTCCCAGGCTGATGGGCAGTGGGAATGTCTAGTTCCTACAGGAACACCTCCACTCAACTGCCTATCATGGTACTAACAGGCTGGCTAGACCACAACACAATCACCCACCGTCTCTCTGTTCAAGAGTCTTACAGCAGTTACTAGCACTGCTCTATTCTTAAGTAAGTGTGGGTGCGTACCTGTGCTTGTGTGGGTACGTGCAGATCGTGCCCATAGAGAAGGCCTTCTTTTCCAGTGCTCATGGATAATTCCTAAAAATGGATCCTATTTCAGGCCATTGTATTAGATGTGCTGGACATCACGTCTCTTCCCATATAATCTTTCTAAGGGAACCTGACCCCATTCCTAGCCCAGCTGGGGGGGTGGTGAGCAAGTAACATCCATTATGGCCACAGGTGATTGGATCAGGAGTGAACACCTGACCCAACTTACGGCAATCAGACCCTTTAGGAAATAAGGATTTTAGGACACAAAAACTGTGGCAAACCGTGGATCTAAAGAATTACATAAAATTGGGGCTGGTGGTCATGTTGAGCCATGTTCAAGTGAATGAAACTAATCTACAGAGTAGATATTGGAGTAGATGAAAAGAAGGAGGTTCAATAAGAGATTCCCAGCCCTAGAGTAGCTTCCTGGTGCTTTCTTTTTCCTCTGAAGTCTAGCTATTGTTCCTCCACTTCATTTCTGTGAGAGTGTTCCCCTTTTTACATGACTTAATGTGAGTGGGTTTCTCAATAAATATTTTAAAAACAGAAATTGGGTGATGGAAATACTCTGAAATTAGATCATGGAGATGGTTGCACAACATGGTAAATACAGTAAAACTACTAAATTGTGTTTGACTTTTAAATGGTAAATTTTATGTTCTATGAATTATATCTCAATGAAAAACTTAAAGCAGAAATTATATGCCGTAAGACCAGATGTTATTAACAAAAGGTTTAGAAATCTAGCCACCAGAACAAGGAAACGGAAGGGAAGGGAACTATCGTAGGTCATTCTTTGGTGAAAAAGAGAATCCACACTGCAATTACTATTTTGAAGTTAATGACAGTGAAAAATTATAAAAATTGTGCATGTGGAGGGTGGTCAAAGCTTTATTCAAGGAAAATCATAACCATAAGTGAATTTTTACTAACATAAAGAAAGCAAAATTAAATGAACTAAGTGTTCATGTCAAGAAGTTAGAAATCAAAAAGCAAAATAAATGTAGGCAAGATAACAGAAAGGAATGAATGAAGATTAAAAATAAAATAATAAGATTTTATTTATTTATTTATTTTGGCCGTGCCGCATGGCATGTGAGATCTTGGTTCCCTGACCAGGGATTGAACCCGCGCCCCCTACAGTGGAAGCACAGAGTCTTAACCACTCGACTGCCAGGGGAGTCCCAAAATAATAAAATTTTAAAAAGAAAAAGCAAAGAGGATAAACGTGGGTCCTAGACATGTCAGTCACAAAGCTTACAGGTCCACCATCCTTCTTAGAAACAGCCATCCCATTCCTGCCTCTCTGCTAAGGGAGGGGGGGCCCTGGGCTGCTCCTTAAGAGAAGCTTCTGACAAGAACTTCAGTGAGGCCCTGAGCAACGGAGGCCCAGGATAGCCAGGCATAAAGAGCTCTGTCCAACAGAGGCAGTGTCAAACAGCATGACATCAAAGATGGGAGCCATAAAGGAGAGATGGACAACTTTGACTATTCAAAAGTTAGAACTATTGCAAAGGAGAGGAAAGCTTGAAAGCATGTTGGGTCAGATGCAGAAAACAAAGTTTGATTCCTACCTCACACCTTACATCAATATAAATTCCAGAGAAAGAAATACAACTGGCCAAAGAACATATGAAAAAGAATGTGCAATCTCATTTATAATTGAAATGTAATTCAAACAATTGTTTTATCCATGAGGTTCACAAAAACTAAAAAATTCTACCTTACCCAGATGTTTCACACATTGCTGGTGGGTGTGCAAACTGATGCAACCTTTCTGCAAGACCTAAGTAAATGCTGAATATATTTACCCTTAACCCAGCAATTTCACACCCAGGAACGTATCCCCCAGAAACCTTAGAACATGTGCACAAGTGTGTGTGTGTGTCTCTCTCTCTTTGTTTTTTTTTGTGCTGCACCGTGCCGCATGCAGGATCTTAGTTCCCCGACCAGGGATTGAACCTGTGCCCCCTGCAGTAGAAGCGCAGAGTCGTAACCACTGGACCACCAGGGAAGTCCCACAAGTGTGTCTCTTTGTTATTCTGTTGAAAGAAATTTGGGAAGCTCACAAATATATGAAAATTAAATAACATACTCCTAAATAACCAATGAGTCAAAGAAGAAACCAAAAGGAAAATTAGAAAATGAAGTAAATAAAAATGAAGATACAAAACACCAAAGAGCAGCTAAAGCCATGCTTAGAGGAAATTTTAAGCCGTAACTACCTACATTAAAAAAAGAATGATTTTAAATCCGTAACCTAACTTCTACCTTAAGACAATGGTAAAATAAGAGCAAACTAAGCCTAAAGAAAGCAGAATGAAGACTGGAGTGGAAATAAATGAAATAGAGTTAGAAAAACATAGAGAAAAATCAATGAAATCAAATCCTGGGTCTTTGAAAAGATCAACCATATTGACAAACTTTAGCTGAATTGACCAAGAAAATAAAAAAGAATACTCAAATTACTAGGATCAGAAATGAAAGAAGGAATATTACTACCAACCTTACAGAAATAAAATGGATTATAAAGGAAGGCTATGAACAATTGTATGCCAATAAACTAGATAACTTGGATGAAACGAATAAATTCCTGTAAAGATACAAACTACCTTCAGGAACCCGGGCCCCTGGCAGTGAGAGCACCAAGTCCTAACCACTGGACCACTAGGGAGTTCCCAGAAATAGAAAATCTTTAACAAAATATTGAATTAGTAATCAAAACACTACTTACAAAGAAAAGCCCAGAACCAGATGGCTTCACTGCAGAATTCTACCAAAATTTAAAGAAGAATTCATACCAAAGAAGTCTTCACAAACTATTCCAAAAGTGGAAGAGGAAGGAATACTTCCCAACTCATTCTATGAGGCCAGTATTACCCTGACACCAAAATAGTGAAGATAGCACCAGAAAAGAAAGCTATAGGCCATTATCTCTTATGAAATTGGATTCAGAAATCCTAAACAAAATACTCACACAAATCCACATCACAGAAAAAAATTATACACTATGAGCAAATGGAATCTATCACAGGAACGCAAGGTTGGTTTAACATCTGAAAATCAATTAATGCTCTACACCATATCAATGGAATAAAAACAAAAACCACAGGATCATCAAAATACACAGAAAAAGCATTTGACAAAATCCAACACCCTTTCATTAAAACAAACTAGGAGTAAAAGAGATCTTCTATAAAGGGCATCTATGAAAAACCCACTAACATCATAGTTACTGGTGAAAGACTGGATGCTTTCCTCTTGATATCAGGAGCAACACAAGGATGTCCACTCTCATCACTTCTACTCAGCATTGTACTGGAGGTTCTAGCCAGGGCAATTAGGCAAGAAAAAGAAATAAAAGGATTCTGTATTGGACAGGAAGAAGTAAAATTATCTCTATTTGCAGATGACATGATCTTGTATATGGAAAATCCTAAACAATTCACTAAAAAACTACTAGAACTAACAAATGAATTCAGGAAGGTTGCAGAATACAAAATCAATATATATAAAAAATCAATTATATTTCTACATATTTGCAATGAAAAATCCGAAAATGAAATTAAGAAAACAATTCCAAAAAAACAAACAAAAAACAGCATCAAGAATAATAAAATACTTAGGAGTAAATTTAACAAAAGGAGTGCAAAATTTATCGGTGGAAACCATGAAACATTGTTGAAAGCAATTAAAGATCTAAATAGATTTTAAAACATTCCATATACATAGATCAGAAGACTTATTGCTATTAAGATGGCAATAGTCCTCAAACTTATCTATAGATTCGGTGCCATCCATTGTCAGATTCCCAACTCACTTCTTTGAAGAACTGGCACATGGAATGACAAGGGACCCTGCATAGCCAAAACAATCCTGAAAAAAGAAAAATGGGGAACTCACACTCTCAAAATTTACTGCAAAGCAACAGAATTTCAAGATAGTGTGATGCTGGCGTAAAGATAGACATATTACTAAATGAAAAAAACAAGATATAAATAATGTCAACAATCCCATTTATATAAGAAAAAATATGTTTTTTCTATAAGGAAAAGTCTCACAACATTAACATTGCATGAGTAAGAGTGCTCGTGCAAATAAGGGTAAAATTAAATATGCAGGCTTGAGGCCTGGCATGTGGGGCTCAGCGTTAAGGGTGGTGTGGTGACCCAGGTCCAGGGGCTGCCCCAGGGTCAGGGCTTCATGAGAAATGGGCAGCTCCTGTTTGTTCCAAACTCCCAGTGCCTCTCAGGCAACCTGGAAAAACACAATTCCCCAAGCAGGAAACCCGCCACATATTCCAGCCTGGAGCTCAGAAAGCCAAACCCTGTGACAAATTTAAAAACAAAACTTGAAAAAGCAAACTCTCACAATAGAATGTTAAAAAAAACAAAACACAAAAAACCAACTTTTATTTTCCTTTCTTATTAATAAGTACCACACGTTTATTGCAAAAATTTTTTTTTCAAAATACAGATAAGCAAAAAGAATATTTCCCATAATCTCACTGCCAATGATGACCAATGTTAATATTTTACTGCAAATGTTGTGAGATTTTCACTATAGGTCAAAAAATTGTAGACACTATAACTTATTTTTTCATTTAGTAATACGCTGTGAATGTTTTTACATGTCAGTAAATATACATTTATATTATTACATAAAGCACCTGTTCTTGACATTTTCCCTTCTCTCACAGAAGTTTTCCTCTCTGGGGCTCACCCAGCAGAATGCCCGCTCCTGGCCTGGACTCAGGCCTGGCCAATCAGAGCCTTCTGTTCCCCCGCTACAGTGGTTCATCCAGGGGTGGGCACGTGACCCAAGTCATTCCAATGAAACTCTGTCCCAGGACCTTTGCCGCAACTGTGGAGAAAGAGAAGTTCTCTCTCTACGGGGGTTGCTGGGACACAGGAACATCAGCATTGCCCTTCTGCGCTCCCATCAGGAGCCTAAGAATGAGGATGCTTCATCCCTTGATACAGCCATCCTGACACCAGCTACCTTGAACCTGTCAGTCACAGGAGCCGAGAGTTTCCCATTTTTGCACACCTACTCTGAGATCAGCTTCTGTTACCTGCAGCCAAAAGAGGCCTAATTCAGTGAGCTAGGAGACAGGTGCTGTGCCAGGCTCAGGGACGTGGCGGTGACAGACAGACCCAGTAAGGTCCAGGCTTCCTCCTGGTGGCTGACCTTGTCTGAGGTCTCCCCACCAGCCTGCCCAGCAAGGCAGCTCTCTGGGTCCTTCCATCCACAGAACCCTGCAGATTTTGTAAACTCTCCTGTACAACTCCCTTGTTGGCAGGAGAGCAAGAAGTTGAACTCACATTCCCCCCACATGCTTGACTTCACGTTCCACATTTCTTAAAGTCTCCCACGGTAGCTAGAATTTTGTGTAAATTCTGCATTCTCTACTATTATGTCTTAACATTTAAAGAATGTGTTCTCCAAAAATCTTGGAGTAAAAGTAAGATACACCCTGCTTATCCTGTGTCTTTTAGAAACTAGACTTTTATCTAGATAAAAGTAAAGATAAAGACATATGACTTGTAAATATTTTCTCCCACTCTATGGGCTGTCCTTTTACTCTCTTAATAGTTCCTTTGATGCATTAAAGTTTTAAATTTTTTTAATTGACATATAGTTAATTTACAATGTGTTAGTTTCAGGTGCATAGCAAAGTGATTCATATATATATTCATATATATATATATACACACACATATATACATATATATATACACATATATACATATATATTCTTTTTCAGATTCTTTTCCATTATAGGTTATTACAAGGTATTGAATATAGTTCCCTGTGCTATGCAGTAGGTCCTTGTTGTTTATCTATTTTATATATAGTAACGTGTACCTGTTAATCCCAAACTCCTAATTTATCCGTCCCTTCCCCTTTCCCCTTTGGTAACCATAAGTTTGTCTTCTATGTCTGTGAGTCTGTTTCTGTTTTGTAAATAAGTTCATTTGTAACTTTTTTTAGATTTCACATATAAGTGATAGCATATGATATTTGTCTTTCTCTGTCTGACTGACTTCACTTAGTATGATAATCTCTAGGTCTATCCATGTTACTGCAAATGGCATTATTTCATTCCTTTTTATGGCTGAGTAATATTCCATTCTTTTTTTTTTTTGAATTTTGTTTTATTTTTTTATACAACAGGTTCTTATTAGTCATCCATTTTATGCACATCCGTATGTACATGTTAATCCCAATCTCCCAATTCATCACACCACCACCCCACCTCCTGCCGCTTTCCCCCTTGGTGTCCATACATTTGTTCTCTACATCTGTGTCTCAATTTCTGCCCTGCAAAACGGTTCATCTGTACCATTTTTCTAGGTTCCACGTATATGCGTTAATATACGATATTTGTTTTTCTCTTTCTGACTTACTTCACTCTGTATGACAGTCTCTAGATCCATCCACGTCTCTACAAATGACCCAGTTTCGTTCACTTTATGGCTGAGTAATATTCCATTGTATATATGTACCACATCTTCTTTATCCATTCATCTGTCGATGGGCATTTAGGTTGCTTCCATGACCTGGCTATTGTAAATAGTGCTGCAGTGAACATTGGGGTGGATGTGTCGTTTTGAATTATGGTTTTCTCTGGGTGTATGCCCAGTAGTGGGATTGCTGGGTCATATGGTAATTCTATATTTCGTTTTTTAGGGAACCTCCATACTGTTCTCCATAGTGGCTGTATCAATTTACATTCCCACCAACAGTGCAAGAGGGTTCCCTTTTCTCTACACCCTCTCCAGCATTTGTTGTTTGTAGATTTTCTGATGATGCCCATTCTAACTGGTGTGAGGTGATACCTCATTGTAGTTTTGATTTGCATTTCTCTAATAATTAGAGATGTTGAGCAGCTTTTCATGTGCTTCTTGGCCATCTGTGTGTCTTCTTTGGAGAAATTTCTATTTAGGTCTTCTGCCCATTTTTGGATTGGGTTGTTTGTTTCTTTAATATTGAGCTGCATGAGCTGTTTATATATTTTGGAGATGAATCCTTTGTCCGTTGATTCGTTTGCAGATATTTTCTCCCATTCTGAGATATGTCTTTTCGTCTTGTTTGTAGTTTCCTTTGCTCTGCAAAAGCTTTGAACTTTCATTAGGTCCCATTTGTTTATTTTTGTTTTTAGTTCCATTACTCTAGGAGGTGGGTGAAAAAAGATCTTGCTGTGATTTATGTCAAAGAGTGTTCTTCCTATGTTTTCCTCTAAGAGTTTTATAGTGTCCAGTCTTACATTTAGGTCTCGAATCCATTTTGAGTTTATTTTTGTGTATGGTGTTAGGGAGTGTTCTAATTTCATTCTTTTACATGTAGCTGTCCAGTTTTCCCAGCATCACTTATTGAAGAGACTGTCTTTTCTCCATTGTATATCCTTGCCTCCTTTGTCGTAGATTAGTTGACTATAGGTGTGTGGGTTTATCTCTGAGCTTTCTATCTTGTTCCGTTGATCTATGTTTTTGTTTTTGTGCCAGTACCATATTGTCTTGATTACTGTAGCTTTGTAGTATAGTCTGAAGTCAGGGAGTCTGATTCCTCCAGCTCCATTTTTTTCCCTCAAGACTGCTTTGGCTATTTGGGGTCTTTTGTGTCTCCATACAAATTTTAAGATTTTTTGTTCTAGTTCTGTAAAAAATGCCATTGGTAATTTGATAGTGATTGCTGTGAATCTGTAGATTGCTTTGGTAGTATAGTCATTTTCACAATATTGATTCTTCCAATCCAAGAACATGGTATGTCTCTCCATCTGTTGGTATCATCTTTAATTTCTTTCATCAGTGTCTTATAGTTTTCTTCATGCAGGTCTTTTGTCTCCCTAGGTAGGTTTATTCCCAGGTTTTTTATTATTTTTGTTGCAGTGGTAAATGGGAGTGTTTCCTTAATTTCTCTTTCAGATTTTTCATCATTAGTGTATAGGAATGTAAGAGATTTCTGTGCATTAATTTTGTATCCTGCAACTTTACCAAATTTATTGATTAGCTCTAGTAGTTTTCTGGTGGCATCTTTAGGATTCTCTATGTATAGTATCATGTCATCTGCAAACAGTGACAGTTTTACTTCTTCTTTTCCAATTTGTATTACTTTTATTTCTTTTTCTGCTCTGATTGCCGTGGCTAGGACTTCCAAAACTATGTTGAATAGTAGTGATGAGAGTGGACATCCTTGTCTTGTTCCTGATCTTAGAGGAAATGCTTTCAGTTTTTCACCATTGAGAATGATGTTTGCTGTGGGTTTGTCATATATGGCCTTTATCATGTTGAGGTAGGTTCCCTCTATGCCCACTTTCTGGAGAGTTTTTATCATAAATGGGTGTTGAATTTTGTCAAAAGCTTTTTCTGCATCTATTGAGATGATCATATGGTTTTTATTCTTCAGTTTGTTAATATGGTGTATCACATTGATTGATTTGCGTATATTGAAGAATCCTTGCATCCCTGGGATAAATCCCACTTGATCATGTGTATGATCCTTTTAATGTGTTGTTGGATTCTGTTTGCTAGTATTTTGTTGAGGATTTTTGCATCTATATTCATCAGTGATATTGGTCTGTAATTTTCTTTTTTTGTAGTATCTTTGTCTGGTTTTGGTATCAGGGTGATGGTGGCCTCATAGAATGAGTTTGGGAGTGTTCCTTCCTCTGCAATTTTTTGGGAGAGTTTGAGAAGAATGGATATTAACTCTTCTCTAAATGTTTGATAGAATATCACCTGTGAAGCCATCTGGTCCTGGACTTTTTTCTGTTGGAAGATTTTTAATCACAGTTTCAATTTCATTACTTGTGATTGGTCTGTTCATATTTTCTATTTCTTCCTGGTTCAGTCTTGGGAGGTTATACCTTTCTAAGAATTTGTCCATTTCTTCCAGGTTGTCCATTTTATTGGCATAGAGTTGCTTGTAGTGGTCTCTTAGGATGCTTTGTATCTCTGTGGTGTCTGTTGTAACTTCTCCTTTTTCATTTCTAATTTTATTGATTTGAGTCCTCTCCCTCTTTTTCTTGATGAGTCTGGCTAATGGTTTATCAATTTTGTTTATCTTCTCAAAGAACCAGCTTTTAGTTTTATTGATCTTTGTTTTTGCTATTTTTTTTTGTTTCTGTTTCATTTATTTCTGCTCTGATCTTTATGATTTCTTTCCTTCTGCTAACTTTGGGTTTTGTTTGTTCTTCTTTTTCTAGTTCCTTTAGGTGTAAGTTTAGATTGTTTATTTGAGATTTTTCTTGTTTCTTGAGGTAGGATTGTATAGCTATAAACTTCCCTCTTAGAACTGCTTTTGCCACATCCCATAGGTTTTGGATTGTCGTGTTTTCATTGTCATTTGTCTCTAGGTATTTTTTTTAAAATTTATTTTAGCTGTGTTGGATCTTCATTTCTGTGCGAGGGCTTTCTCTAGTTGCGGCAAGTGGGGACCACTCTTCATCGCGGTGCGCGGGCCTCTCACTATAGCGGCCTCTCCTGTTGCGGAGCACAGGCTCCAGATGCGCAGGCTCAGTAGTTGTGGCTCACGGGCCCAGTTGCTCCCCGGCATGTGGGATCTTCCCAGACCAGGGCTCGAACCCGTGTCCCCTGCATTGGCAGGCAGATTCTCAGCCACTGCGCCACCAGGGAAGCCCTCTCTAGGTATTTTTTGATTTCCTCTTTGATTTCTTCAGTGATCGCTTGGTTATTTAGTAATGTATTGTTTAGCCTCCATGTGTTTGTGTTTTTTACATTTTTTTCCCTGTAATTTCTAATTTCATAACGTTGTGGTCGGAAAAGATGCTTGATATGATTTCAGTTTTCTTAAATTTACTGAGGCTTGATTTGTGACCCAAGATGTGATCTATCCTGGAGAATGTTCCATGCACACTTGAGAATAAAGTGTAGTCTGCTGTTTTTGGATGGAATGTCCTATAAATATCAATTAAATCTATCTGGTCTGTTGTGTCATTTAAAGCTTGTGTTTCCTTATTAATTTTCTGTTTGGATGATCTGTCCATTGGTGTAAGTGAGGTGTTAAAGTCCCCCACTATTATCGTGTTACTGTCGATTTCCTCTTTTATAGCTGTTAGCAGCTGCCTATGTATTGAGGTGCTCCTATGTTGGGTGCATGTATATTTATAATTGTTATATCTTCTTCTTGGATTGATCCCTTGATCATTATGTAGTGTCCTTCCTTGTCTCTTGTAACATTCTTTATTTTAAAGTCTATTTTATCTGATATGAGTATTGCTACTCCAGCTTTCTTTTGATTTCCATTTGCATGGAATATCTTTTTCCATCCCCTCACTTTCAGTCTGTATGTGTCCCTAGGTCTGAAGTGGGTCTCTTGTAGACAGCATATATATGGGTCTTGTTTTTGTATCCATTCAGCAAGCCTGTGTCTTTTGGTTGGAGCATTTAATCCATTCACATTTAAGGTAATTATCAATATGTATGTTCCTATTACCATTTTCTTAATTGTTTTGCATTTGTTTTTGTAGGTCCTTTTCTTCTCTTGTGTTTCCCACTTAGAGAAGTTCCTTTAGCATTTGTTGTAGAGCTGGTTTGGTGGTGCTGAATTCTCTTAGCTTTTGCTTGTCTGGAAAGCTTTTGATTTCTCCATCGAATCTGAATGAGATCCTTGCTAGGTAGAGTAGTCTTAGTTGTAGGTTCTTCCCTTTCATCGCTTTAAGTATATCATGCCACTCCCTTCTGGCTTGTAGAGTTTCTGCTGAGAAATCAGCTGTTAACCTTATGGGAGGTCCCTTTTATGTTATTTGTCGTTTTTCCCTTGCTGCTTTCAATAATTTTTCTTTGTCTTTAGTTTTTGCCAGTTTGATTACTATGTATCTCGATGTATTTCTCCTTGGGTTTATCCTGTATGGGACTCTCTGTGCTTCCTGGACTTGGGTGGCTATTTCCTTTCCCATGTTAGGGAAGTTTTTGACTATAATCTCTTCAAGTATTTTCTCGGGTCCTTTCTCTCTCTCTTCTCCTTCTGGGACCCCTATAATGCGAATGTTGTTGCGTTTAATGTTGTCCCAGAGGTCACTTAGGCTGTCTTCATTTCTTTTCATTCTTTTTTCTTTATTCTGTTCCTCAGCAGTGAATTCCACCATTATGTCTTCCAGGTCACTTATCCGTTCTTCTGCCTCAGTTATTCTGCTATTGATTCTTTCTAGTGTATTTTTCATTTCAATTATTGTCTTGTTCATCTCTGTTTGTTTGTTCTTTAATTCTTCTAGGTCTTTGTTAATCATTTCTTGCATCTTCTCGATCTTTGCCTCCATTCTTCTTCTGAGGTCCTGGATCATCTTCACTATCATTTTTCTGGATTCTTTTTCTGGAAGGTTGCCTATCTCCACTTCATTTAGTTGTTTTTCTGGGGTTTTATCTTGTTCCTTCATCTGGTACATAGCCCTCTGCCTTTTCATCTTGTCTATCTTTCTATGAATGTGGTTTTTGTTCCACAGGCTGCAGGATTGTAGTTCTTCTTGCTTCTGCTTTCTGCCCTCTGGTGGATGAGGCTATCTAAGAGGCTTGTGCAAGTTTCCTGATGGGAGGGACTGTCCATTGTTCTTTATACCTTCATAAATGTATACCACACTTTCTTTATACATTCATCTGTTGTTGATAGACACTTAGATTGCTTCCATGTCTTGGCTATTGTAAATAGTGCTGCTGTGAACATTGCGGTGCGTCTGTCTTTTCGAATTAGAGTTTTCTTCTTTTCTGGATATATGCCCAGCAGTGGGATTGCTGGATCATATGGTAACTCTATTTTTAATTTTTTTAAGGAACTCCATACTGTTTTCCATAGTGGATGCACCAATTTACATTCCCACCAACAGTGTAGGAGGGTTCCCTTTCTCCACACCCTCTCCAGCATTTGTTATTTGTAGGCTTTTTTTGTTTGTTTGGCCTCACTGCGCGGCTTGTGGGATCTTAGTTCCCCAACCAGGGATTGAACCTGGGCCCTCGGCAGTGAAAGCACCAAGTGCTAACCACTGGATAGCCAGGGAATTCTCATTTGTAGACTTTTTGATGATGGCCATTCTTACTGGTGTGAGATGATACCTCATTTTATTGGGTTGGCCAAAAAATTCTTTAGGTTTTTAAGTAAAAATAAAAGACACGTTTTTCATTTTCACCAAGAGCTGTATTGAACAACGTAGTCACTGTTTTGTTCCACTACCTTCTGCCATATTTCAGGCAACTTCATAATTCCATCTTCCCAAACCTTTTTATCTTTTCGAGCAAAGAACTGTTCAGGTGCCTTTTACAGTCTTCCAGGGAATTGAAATTTTTTCCATTAAGAGAATTTTGTAAAGACCGAAATAAATGGAAATCCAAAGGTGCAATGTCTGGTGAATATGGTGGGTGAATCAGAACTTCCCAGCCAAGCTGTAGCAGTTTTTGCCTGGTCATCAAAGAAACCTGTGGTCTTGTGTTATCCTGATGGAAGATTATGCATTTTCTGTTGATTAATTCCAGACGCTTTTCATCAAGTGCTGCTTTCAGTCAGTCTAATTGGGAGCAGTACTTGTTGGAATTAATCGTTTGGTTTTCCAGAAGGAGCTCATAATAGAGGACTCCCTTCCAATCCCACCGTATACACAACATCACCTTCTTTGGATGAAGACCGGCCTTTGGTGAGGTTAATGGTGGTTCATCTCTCTTGCCCCACGATCTCTTCCATTCCACATTGTTGTACAATATCCACTCTTCATCGCCCATCACAATTTGTTTTAAAAATGGAATATTTTTGTTACATTTAAGTAGAGAATCACATGCAGAAATACATCAGGAAGGTTTTTTTCGCTTAACTTATGTGGAACCCAAACATCAAAGCGATTCACATAACCAAGCTGGTGCAAATGATTTTCAGCGGTTGATTTGGATATTTTGAGTATGTCAGCTATGTTCCGTGTGGTATAACGTTGATTGTTCTCAATTAATGTCTCAATTTGATCGCTATCAACTTCAGCTGGTCTACCCGACCATGGAGCATCTCCAGCACAAAACTTCGCAAACCACTTTTGACATGTTTGATCAGTCACAGCACCTTCTCCATACACTGCACAAACCTTTTTTTGTGTTTCAGTTGCGTTTTTACCTTTCTTGAAATAATAAAGCATAATATGCCAAAAATGTTACTTTTTTTCTTCCATCTTCAATATTAAAATGGTTACACAAAAACTCACCAATTTTGATAAGTTTTTTAAAAATGCACACTTATATGACAGTTGTCACAATACAATCTAACAAAGTTGTTTCGAATGAAGTGAAAGACAACTAAGGGCTACTAGAGCCATCGTACAGAAAAAACCAAACGAAGTTTTTGGCCAACCCATAGTTTTGATTTGCATTTCTCTAATAATTAATGATGTTGAGCATCTTTTCATGTGCCTGTTGGCCATCTGTAGGTCTTCTTTGGAGAAATGTCTATTTAGGTCTTCTGCCCATTTTTTTGATTGGGTTGTTTGTTTTTTTTGATATTGAGCTGTATCAGCGGTTTGTATATTTTGGAAATTAAGCCTTTGTCGGTCACATCATTTGCAAATATTTTCTCCCATTCCATAGGTTGTCTTTTTGTTTTGTTTATGGCTTCCTTTGCTGTGCAAAAGCTTATAGGTTTGATTAGGTCCCATTTGTTTATTTTTGCTTTTATTTCTTTTGCCTTGGGAGCCTAACCTAAGAAAATATTGCTATGATTTCTGTCAGAGAATGTTTTGCCTATATTCCCTTCTAGGAGTTTTGTGGTGTCAAGTCTTATATTTAAGTCTAAGCCGTTTTGAGTTTATTTTTGCGCATAGTGTGAAGGTGTGTTCTAACTTCATTGTTTCACATGTGGCTGTCCAGCTTTCCCAGTGCCACTTGCTGAAGAGACCGTCTTTTCTCCATTGTATATTCTTGCCTCCTTTGTAAAAGTTTTTAATTTTGATGAAGTCCAATTTATCTATTTGTCTTTTGTTGCTCGTGCTTTTAGTGTCATATCTAAGAAACCATTATAAATTTAAAGGTTATAAAGATTTACCCCTATGTTTTCTTCTAAGAATTTTATAGTTTTAACTGTTTGATTCATTTTGAGTTAACTATTGTGTATGGTGTGAGGTAAGGGCCCAACTTCAGTCTGTTGCATGTGAATATCCAGTTGTCCCAGCCACACAGACCCCTGGGCTGGGTGTCTCCCAGGCCCCCTGAGAACCTTGAAGAGAGGACACACTCACACCATTTCGGAAAGGACAGGTCTACTAAATGCCAGACCCAGCTCAGGCCAGGATGGTTTGGGTCTTGGAAGATGAAGAAAGACAGACTAGGAGAAAGGTATATGATGAGTAAAGATAGGACAAGACGACAAAGCAAGTGGGGAAATAAGCTGGAGAAGGTGGGAGGACTCTGAAATGAGGGGACCGGAGGCAGGCTGGCTGGGAGGGAGGGGGAGCCCACCAGTGACCAAAGGGCCCAGAGTCTGGGGTTGGGGTAAGGCTGAGGCAGGAGACAGAAGGCCTGGAGCTGAGGGCTCCTCACCCACCCTGCCTGGATGGCCCTGAGGATAAGGATCCTTAGAGGATGCCAGGCTTAGAGTGCCTGGTGGACTGTTCTAAGCTCCTGGAAAAATAACTGGTCCCACCCCGCACCTCAAAACAATAGATGTCAGCGTTTCCAGGCAACCTCGCACAGAGATCAGCCTTCTGAATTTCAGGGGCCTGACTGTTAGAGTTCAGCTCCTGAACCTACCATAAACAAGTATGTGCCCTTGGGCAAGTCACTTAGCCTCTCTGAGCCCAGGTAAACCATCAAAGGAGGAAAACCTCAGTGGGGATAAAGGGAGTAAGGTCAGGCAAAGTGCTCAGATTACACCTAGCACATACTGCATGCTGAGTGTCAGTTACTGTCTCATGCCAGGAACCCAAGAAGTTTAAGGACACTTGTTTTCCAATTATTTCTACATTTAGTTTTTTGCAATGATGGTATATACACTTATGAGCACAAAACCCAGTGACGCTTAGGATCTGTGTCTTGGCATTTTCACCCGGGGCCTGCTCCTGGCTGGGGACCGGAGGCCGGGGCGAAAGCCATACTATGGTTTGACCTGAGCGTGGCCAGGCAGTGCTTGGCTTGGAGCCAGCTGCAGCAGGAAGCATTTGCTGCCCAGAGTCCCCGACCCTTCGTGCCTGGGGATGCCGGGCAGGGGCTGCCTCTGGGAGGAGCTAAGGCAGACCCTTTGTCGGCGGTGGGCTCTTGGAGCCTCACAGAGGCCTCCAGGCTGGCACATGACCTCTTTTACAGCCTGGGAGTCATCTCAGAGGGCGGGTGACTTGCTGTAGGTTTCACGCATGTTTCTGGGGATGGAACCCCAATCTGACCCGGGCTCTCTGCACCCCTCTCAGAAGGCTGAGGTCTAGGCCCAGGGGCCGTGGGAGTCTGAGACGCACGCCCCACCCCCCACCGCCGGGCTGGAGAGTCACATCCGCTGTTTGGCTGTGGGCGTGGGCTCTGCAGCACCTCCTTGGGGGGAAGCTGGCATTGTGTCCTCAATGGCCTGTTGTGGAAAAATCACACACAGAGAGCAGAGTAAACAGAGGACCGAGGCTGCCGCCATGGGAACCGCCGGGTGGAGGTGGCAGTGGAAGCCAGAGGAGGGAGGCTGTGGCTTGGCCCAGGCTCACCTTGGAGCCAGGAATCTGCCAGCACAGATCCAGAGGGCCTACCAGGTGGCTCGAGGAGGTCTGAAGCTCAAGGAGTTCCCCAAGGTCACCCAGAGAGCCAGGGCCAGGGCCAAGGGCAGCACCCTGGCCTCTCGGCTCTAGTTGCTCTGCTTGCTCCCTGCTCTCCCAGCCAGAAAGGCTGGCAGAGGAACAGCAGGTATTTCTTTCTGAACTATCATTTCCAGGAGAATCTGGGGACAGCCCTTATCCTTTATGGTCCAGACTCTGACCTTGACTGATGCTCAGAGCAAGGAGCCGTCAATACCCAGGTAAAACTGAGTGTAGTTCCGAGTACTAACTTGTGCTGTTTAAAGCCCTTCACAAGCCCAGAATGAAACTAGTACCTGGAAGACACTGGCACACAGAATGTGTGAGCTCATGGGAGATAATTAGCACATGGAGGCATAAGCACATGGTGGTATTAACACAAGGAGGTAATTAGCACATGGCAGTATTAGCACATGAGAGGCAGTCACACTTGAAAGGTATTAAAGTCAGAAAGATTCAGTGGGATGGATCAAGTTTATGACACGCCACCCGTGCTCCCTTACTAAGGGCCTGATCAAGGGGTACCTTTATTTAAGGGGATGATGATTCACTTTGAGGCTAGAAGAGGAAAGAGAGGCAAGATGTGGATCTATTAGTTATGCTTCCTCGTGTGACCTGTAACCACATGCCTTTGGAAGTGGCTGGACCCCTGATGGCTCGGGGCCTGGGGATGAGGTCAGTTTGCTCTCGGGAAGCTATCACTTCCTGTTTCTAAGAATAAGGATCAGATGGCATTTCCCTCGAGAGTCTCCCAGCCTCTCAGGAGAGAGACTTGTCCACCAAGGCCACGGGCCCTCCTCAGCCCTCCGTCATCCATAAGGCTTCGTCTCTGGGCTGCTCTGCACTCAGCACTCACTCTGTGCCCTTATGCCTCCTCCTTGAGGACTGTGCCACTGCTGGGGCTCCTTGGAGCCCGGGGCTGGCCAGGAGCCTCCTCCCTTCCCCCTGGGACCATCACAGAAGCTCACACAGAGCTGGCCCCTCTTAGTGCCCGTGGAGGAGGTCCCTGACCTGGCATGCTCCCGCAGTGGTGGTGGCCTTTCATGTTCCTGCCTGCTCAGCACCCCTTCTTCCAGGTTCAGCACCTTGACTGTCCTTTGAGGAACCCCCTTCAGCCCTTGTGTTGACCTCTTCCCTCTTCCTCCTCACCACCCCCCATCTCCCGGGTTTAGAGCATATGACTCCATAGAGCCAGCTGGAGCATGACAAGGATTGGTTCAGGAAGGGGCACAGGACCCACATCCCATGGGAGCACAGGATAGGAGACTCAAATCGGGGGCTTTTGATGAAACTGTTGGCAGAGAGAATCTCCTTCCTCTAGGGTGACCATGCAAGTGAGATGTTAGGTAGAGCTCCTGGCAGCCATTTTACCACCATGAGGAGAGAACCCTCTTGAAAATGGAGCCACCACAGAAGAAACATCCCAGAGGCAGAGAGAGACAAATTCTCCAATTCATAATTTGAGAACCCTTGATGCAGCCGTTTCTGAAGCCATCTCCATCCCCTGGACTTTTCACAGAAATGAGCCAATAGTTTCCCATTTGTGCTTCAGCCTTTAAATTGGGCTTGTATCCCCTGCAACTGAAAAGAGACCAGATTTGTCCACCACATCCAGTTCAGACTCTTCTGGACCTCTGGGGACCTTCCGGATGCCCCTTTCCTTTTCTCTGGAAGATCCCAGGCACGTGACTAGCTTCCTGCTGGCCTACATCACTCACTCCTCGCTTAGACTAAGGGGACTGAGGGGACCCAGGAGGCCCAATCAGAGGGGAGGGGGCAAACCAGGAGAGACCCCAGTGGGCGAGGGTTGGTGGAGGTGTGGGGGCTGGGGCAGGGCAGGGGCCTGGTCCCAAGGCATGAGGATGCCCAAGGTGCACCTGGAGAGGTTTCTCGAGGCTATGAAGTGAGGGAAACTCAAAGGGCTGGTGAGACTATCCTGTCCAGCCCCCGCTCTGCCAGCAAAGTGACTGAGGCCAGAGGGGCAGGGACTGCCCAGGTCCCAGCAGCTGGATAGGCTCTGTCCACTCAGGGGTTGTAGCGGAGCAAGTGAGGCTCCACCCCATCCCACCCCCAGCCCCTCCCCCACGCCCGCTACTGACGCTCTGTGGAAGGTTTCCTCTGAGCAAACGTTTCTGCCTAAAACAGTGTAAAACGTCACAGACCTGGAACTGGAGGGGGAGAGCCTTGGAGACCACCTGATCCCTCCCATACATCCCCATCCCCCAGCCACTGTGCAAGAGGGGAAACTGAGGTCCAAAGAGGGGCTGGGGTCTGCCAGAATTTGCACAGCAGGTGTGGTCCCAGGTGCAGAGTGGAATGGGGATCTCCCAGCTCCCAGGCCAGGCACATCCACTCTCTAAGCCTGGGGGGGAAGGGCAGGCAGTGGGGGATGTGAGGGTGAGGGGCCAGGACGACTGTCTGATCACATGTCTGTGCGTCTGTCCCTGAGTTGGGCAGAGGCATGAACATTCTGTGGCAGGTGCCCTTAGTTCCCCTGGAGAAGGGGATACCTCAAAAAATCAGGCAGGCTAAAGACAGGCAGGACTTGCCAAAGGTCACTCAGCAAATGGGAAGCTGGCTGAGACCTGAGCTTGCAGCCCTGCTGCTGTGTTCGAGGAAGCCCCGGCTTCCGCTTCCCCTTCCAGCCCCCTCCTTCCTCCATGTCTCCTCCTCTCACCTGGTCCCTCCAAGTCCCCGGAAAGTCAGGGGGGACTTTGTTTAACCTCTCCTCCCAGAGGGTGCACTCTTACAGAGGAAGCCCTAATGGTGGACTCGCAGTCATTGGCAGGCTGCACACTGTCAGCTTGCCGCAAGGCACCGCTGCCCCTGCTTAGGGCCACAGCTAGAATGGCTCCTGGGAAGGCCAGATACATTCTCCAGCAGCTGGCAGAAGCTTCCCCAACCATTTTACCTGCCCACCCAAGCCCGGCCGAGTTCTGGAGAAGCCACACACCAGCCCTGCAGCCTGCAGGGGGCTCCCTTCCAGAGGGCAGACTGGCCCTTCTCTCTGAAGGGGAGGGGGCAGTGCAAGAAGTTCCCAGGCAGGGATGTTCTGTGATGGCCTAGTTTACTGAAGAGGCAGCAGAAGCACCTGGTGGCTTCCCAGGCATCTGGGGTCCCCCCATCCCCCGGGACCCTGTGTCCGGGCTGGCTGGGGGTTGACGGGACGTGTGGTTCCTCAGGCTGTGCCCATGGGCTGGGCTGGCCGGCAGGGTCCTTGGTGTCCAGACTTGGAGTCGGGTCGGCACCTTACTGTTCAACCCTGGGGCTGACATCAGGGCATCACAATGCGAATCTACTGAGATCTGGGCTGGGCCCTCGGTCAGAGGGAAAGATCCAGAGCAGACTCAGCTCAGGAAACAAAGGAGGGCACACACACACAAAGCCTGGCATTGGACTGGGAAAACTGTTCCAACAGCCTCCTGGGCAGTGAACAGGGGGGGGCGGCAGTAGGGGGGTGGGGCAGGGAAAGTTTACATTCTCAGGTTAGAAAGACCAGATCGAAGGGTATAGACCGTGCTGCATGGGGCTGGCTTGCTTTCCAGAAAGAAAAGACCATGTTTTAATGAACACATCCAAGAGCCTACCAGTGCCCCTGTTTCCTCTGGTCCCTGACAGGACTGGGATTTATTATTCTCTTCTAATTTGTGTTAGTTTAATAGGCATGTAGATTACCCTTGGGATGCATAATTTACATTTCTTTCATTGCAAGGAAGAGTCTCTGCTTTCCCCAGCAACAGGCTGCTGCATGTGCACCTGAGGGGACGGGTTTTCCCTCCACTGTGGGCGGTGGTCCAGCTGGTGCCAGGTCCCAGCATTGCCATCCGTGAGCAAGAGCGTGTGGCTGCTGCCACCAGCATCGCCGTCCCAGGTGGTTCCCGTCCTGTGGCTGTTCTGTGTCTCCCATTCTGTGGCTGTTCTCTTGACATTTATGGTAGAAAATGTCATCACACAAACGTGTATCATTTTCATCTGTCCTCATTTATCTTCTTGCTGACAACATTCCCTGTTTCTTCAGGACTCTGACCCCTTTCCCCTCTACATGGCCTCGCTGTTTCTCCTTGGGACAGTCCCTGGCCTCTCCGGGCTTCGAGTCCAACCTGTGCAAGGAGAGAAGACAGGAGAAGATGACTCAGGGGTCTTTCCAGGTCAGATGCCCTGGGTTCCACTATTTTATCATTTTTAAGGTGAGGGACAGAGCCACAGCACCTCATCGGGCACTGGGTCCCTTAACCGCTTCTTGGTCTGTGCTCTGAATGCCTTTCTCTGCCTGGTGGTGGAGCGACACCACGAAGGCTGTCCTTCAGGGCAGGCCCCGTGCTCAGAGCCACGTGGCAACGGATGAAGTGGGTTCTAGCATTATTCCCGTTTCTCAGACAGCGAAACAGAGAGCAGAGCCTGCACTCTTAACCTCCACTTAACCACACTGCCTCCTGTTAAAAAAAAAAAAGCAACCAAAAAAACCCAATTCAGAATATTTACAACCCAGGAAGTTAACCACTTGAAAGTGTTGGGGACCGAGACCCCAAATGGGCTTCAGCTTGGTTGGGCGCCCCCCTTTATCACAAATCCCAGACCCTCCCTGTCTTCACTGGCACTTAATGTAAAATGCAGCCAGCTCTTGAGATGTCAAGTTGTTCACCCCAGAGCCTGTGTTAACACTGGGCTAAGACCTGCGTGAGGTCACAGGCAGCCTGTTGTAGGGAACAACCTTGGTTCATGAATTCAGACTAATTAATCACTTAGGTTCTAAATGAGCTATGTTTCTCCCTTTTCCTCCCTTTGTTCTCCCTGGGCAACCTCTGGTGGGGGGTCAGCCCCTTGTCTGCTGGTTTCCCTCTACCTGTTCCATCCAGCTGGGTAATGAGCACCTCCGGCAGTTCTGATTCAAATGCACGGACGGCCCAGGCGCATAAGGCAAAAACTGGGGATGAGTGAAATTACCCTTGAAACCCTCCAGGAAGGGGTGGGGAGCCAGATGCCATCACCTGTCGGTGGTTTCCAGCCAGGCATGGGGCAGCCTTGGTTTCTTCAGTGGAGCCCACACCCAAGGCTACCTTTGCACCTTGAGGTCCTGAGAGATACTCGGGCCCAGCAGATTCACAGCTCCATTCCACTTACACACTGAGTGGAAAGGCAAGGGGAGTGACCCACACCATTTATCTTTTACATAACTCATCTCCCACTTGCTTTGAATAAAGACTTTTAAAATCATCTTTCAGAGCAAGAAGTCTGGATGTGGGCGATCTCAGGCTGTTCTGCAGCTCAGCAATGCCTCCCCACTCAACCTCCTTTCACATGGCCATTCTCAGGGTAGGTTTCTCATCCTTAAGCTGAATGCCTCATGGCCACAAAATGGCTGCTGCAGCTCCAGGCATCAAAACTCTTCATAGGGAGGAAGCAGGGAAAGCAAAGCCTTCATCCTCTGTATTTTATTCAGGAAGCCCTCAGCAGGCTTCCCCTTATACCTCACTGGCTATAAGTGGGTCACATGGCCATCCTCAGCAGCCAGGAAACTGAGAAAACCAGTATCTGGCAAAGAGGATTTTAGCCTGCGATTGGCTTAAATCACTCATGATTCATGCACTGGGCTGGGGCAAAGTCTTTGCTACCTGGAGTGAAGTCAGGGCTCTGTTAACAAAATGGGGGCACCTATGTTGGGTACCCAGCTATCAATGCCATATATTTTCTCAGTTAAACTCACAACAGTCCACTGAGGTGGGTCTTGTTATCACTCCCATTTTACAAATGATGAAACTGAGACTCATTTAGTAACTTGTCCAAGATCACATGCCCGGTAACTAGTAGCAGTTTAATCCCAGGTCTTTCTCCTGAGAGCATACTCTTAACTACTACACATGCTTAAGTATCTGCTACTTGGGTATGTACCAGCCAGGCCGTGACCCTCTTGAGGGAAGGGACCACATCTTTCTCTTCTTTGTATTTCAGCAATGTCTGAAAATTGACAGAAGCCCAGTTGAGTTGATTTAAACACAAAATCATTTGGTTTTGATACTTGCTGCTTTGTAATATGTTTTATAACCAAGAGTGCAAACTTGCCAACACTACCTTTAAAAAAATACACCTATCTCTTTTTTTGTATTGTTTTCCACTTGTCCATGCTGGGTTCCTGAAGTCCTGGGAAGAATTCCAATGTAAATATCACCAGTGATGGAAATCTGAGAGAAGGAGAGGAGGATGAAAGACTAATTGAGGCCCAGAAGAGTGTCAGTTCCTCATTAACTGCGGAGCCATGGAAAATTCTTTGTTCCTGCTTGTTGGCGTCTTGCCTCCAGGATCTGGGTGGGTATTGCCCTTGGCCAGCTTCCTGGTCAGGTCACAGACAGTTTGACCAGAGGGGGAGTGTCCTGGGGAAGACAGGGCAGAACCAGGCTGGGTCCTTGGAAGTGGACACAAGTAAAAGATGGGTTCTGAGGATCTACAGCCCAGTAGGCCCATGCTGGCCACTGTAGATACACCAGCTCACTTAGCACTCAGAATGACCTGTGGGTTTAGGTCTACTATGTTGCCCATTTTACAGATGAGAAAACTGGGGCTCAGAGAGGTGAAGTCGCTTGTCCCAGGTCATGCAGCAGAGCTGAGATTAAAAACTAAAGCCTGTGGTCTTCTCAGGTGGGGTTCTTTCCCCAGTCAAGGGTGACTGCCATCTCAGGGACCTTGGAGTGGATGCTGACGGCATGTTGGGGACCCTGGCCCCTCCTCAGAGCTTTCACCAGGCTGTATAACTCAGTGGTCATGAGCAGGGGCTTTGAGTCAGAGCCAGGTTAGGAAACTAGCCCTGCATTGCCTGGGACCCAGCACAAGCAGAATAGCACAGTGGTTAAAAGCCTGGTCTCTGAGGCCAGATGGCCCGGGTTCAAAGCTCTGCTCTCCTATGTATCAACTGTGTGGCTCTTACCTCATTGTGCAGCTCTATAAAGCAGGGGTGTAAGAACCTGCTCTAAAGTGTAAGGGGTATAAGTATAAGGGGTGAAAGGGGTATAAGTGTAAGGGGTGTAAGGGGTGTAAGAACCTGCTCTAAAGTGTAAGGGGTATAAGTATAAGGGGTGTAAGGGGTATAAGTGTAAGGGGTGTAAGAACCTGATGGTAAAGATTAAAGAACGCGCTCAGCACGGTGCCTGGCTATCGTTACTTTATACCCTCAGAGCAGATAGTGCTGTGAGGTGTCCAAGGCAGATGCCATGCCCAGGTCCCATCCTTCCCTCCACACCAGCAGCTGGTTGTGAATGACCCACCCAGGAGGGCCTGGGCTGATTTGAATACACAAATGAGGGGGTGTGTGACTCCAGGGAATGAAAGGCAAATGGAACCCAGTTTGCAAATCTGGGCATTTTCATGGAGCCCGGTTACTGGAGGCCAGGGCCGGGGCTGGGTTGGCTGTAAGTCATGGCCTCAGGGAGGGAGCCCAGAGAAGTAGAGGCCATGCCAAGGTCACCCAGAGAGTGGGCAGTGGGGTAGGGAGACCTGCCGGTGCGTCTGCCCAGAGGCTGGCCACGGCCCAGGCGTCAGGTGTCTTGGGCACCGTGCCCGGTCTGCCACGCTGGGGATCTGGGTGCCTTTGCCAACTTCCCTAACCTCTCTGGGCTCCTGGGCCCCACCTGGGGACCTGGAAGGGACCCAGAGGACTGGAGCTGACCTGGCAAGAGGCAGTGCCTAGGCTCTGGGCCACAATGACAGGATATCCCCAGGGAGCTGGGCTGGCCGCCACACAGGGAACACCGGGGCGGAGACCTGGCACTGCTGATGAGAGACCCAAAAGAGCACTGAGGAGGGAAAGTCAGGACAGCTGGGCCCTGAGAGGGTAAAGAACAGGCCAGGAGTGACATGGAGCCTGTGACTATAGGCAGCAAGGGGACCACAAGTAGAGACCTGAGTTTTTCCCTCTGCCCCCAGCCTGGGAGCCAAGGACAGACCTGGGTCTCCTGCCACTTTGTCCTCATTTTGCTCCTGGGTGGGCCCTGTAAGCAAGTTCCTACCATGGATCCTGTGAACTCCAGACACTGTTCTGTCCCACCCCCACTGCACAGAGACCCTGGGTCCAGAGGGGAGGGGGCTTTCTCAGACTCCCATGGCCAGGGTTGTGCCAAGAAGGAGCCAGCCTCGCTTGAGGACTTGACCAGCCCCACTAATCCAGCCCCAGGCCTGTGGGTGCCCTCTGGGTAAGGCTGAACCAGCAGCCCCTGCTCTCTGCGCACAGGAGGCAGGGATGGTTCTCCAGGCTGAGGGGCTAACCAAGAAAAGCCTTGCCCTCAGGTACCCCCAGGCCAAAGGCCTTTCTCCATACCAGGGAGCCAGTCCCAGGTCTCAAATTCCTTTTCAAGTTGTGCCTCAGTCTTACAAGCCTGGTCAGGTGTAACCATTTACAAGGCAAATAGGGGTTTTGTGTTTTAACTTCTTACAACCCACTACCAGCTGATGCCCTATAAGCAGACTGCTCAGGCATGGCCTGGAACCTGGAACGAAACCTCCTCCCTGCCAAGCAGGGCTTCTCACCTCACTGGCCAAGGTGCTGATAGGCACAGCCCAAGACTAGCCGAGGTACTATGTGCTTGTGCCAGACACTGTGGCAGAAAAAGTAACAGAGCTAGGAGTTAACCCAACCCTCTATGTGACCTCCAGCAAATTCCAGCCTCTCTGTGGGCCTTAAACCCCTGTCCGTGAAATGGGAGTGCTGACTCTGATATATCCGTGGTGAGACTGTCACAGCTCCTGGATGTGATTATACTTACTCAATCTTTCACTTTCCAGTATTTGTATCCCATTTCCTTTTCTTCTCTTATTGCATTGGCTAAGAACTTGTTCATTTAACCAGTATCTTTGAGAGTCTAGTAAGTGCCAGACCAGATGCCAGGCACTGAGAGGCAATGATGAGTGTTATAGACACAGTTTCAGCCTCAGGAGATCTCCAGCCTAGAGGGCAACTTTATAATGACCTTCATGCACTGCACCGCCCTGTAGAGACCTTGTGATGATTCAGATGCAGCTCCTGTCCTGGAGGAATGCACAGCCTGGATGCTGCTGGTGAAAATTCAGGCAAATAGGGAGGAGCACACAAAAGCTGGGCCACTCAGGAGGCACACGGTCACTGGCTCTCGAAGGGTCAAAGAGGACTTCTCGGAGAAGGTAGCATTTGAGCCTGGCTTTAAAGAGCAAGGAGGGTTTAGACAGGTAAAGATGAGAAGAACTAGTTTCCTACTACAGGTAATAGCATGGGCAGAGGCAGGGAAGGAGAAGACAGGTCAAAGTGACTAAAGTCTAAGGGGCTGAGGAGTTGATGTTAACTGGGGAGACCATGGGGAGCCATGGAAGGTACTTGAGCAGGAGCGTAGCAGCATGGCTGCTTAGGAAGAGGGCTCTAGTAGCAGCACCAAGAGAAGGCAGGCCTGCAAGAAGCAGGCGCACCCTCACGTGATATGCTCCCCGCCTCCTGAGGTCCAGGGGGGTGTCTCTGTCCACCACTGGGAGGGAGAGGACAACTTCCTCTCCTCAGCCTGGCCAGGGAGATAAGGGGACAAGGACAGGAAGTTGCCTCAAGGAGCTGAAGAGTAAGTAGCCTGACCCAAGGCCCCAGCCCCGATGCTGTGCAGGGCGGTCCCACAGAGGTAGATGCAGGGAAAGGAGGCCAGCCTCCTCTGGCCAAAATGCAATGGTCCGGGTGTCCAGGACCGCAGGCCCCTGGGTGCCTGTTCTGTCCCACTTGCTGACAAAGCCCCACCTCCCCAGGTCCCTGAAAGCCGGGTGTGCCCCCTTCCCAGGAAGAGGCTCCGGAGTTTTCCTGCCTTAACTCAGTCATTCAAACACCCTCCCTGACACCTCCTGAGAACTGAGGTGAGTCTGCCTTCAAGGGTGACTACAGACGGGGGTGCAGGGCAGACAGTGAACGCCAGGGTGCGGGGAGCTTGATGGAGTCATACGGGCGATGGGAGTCTTATTGGCCTCAGGGATGAGCCATGGCTTCCGGGCCTTAAGGTCTAACAGGAACGAGCCCCAGAGGATGGCAGAGGGAACAGAGTGAGCAAAGATCCAGAGACAAGAAGCTTCTTACTGTGTACAGGGAACTAGATGTGGCCCCAGTGGGACAACATGGGCAGCTGGAAGTGATGAGGATGAGTGTGGGCCAGGGAAGCTGGATACCCCTGAGGGGCAGGGCTGAGGGGAGGTGAGAGGGTGGGGGTCCCCATCCTAGGGCACGGGGAGAGGCTGGAGGTGCAGGGTGGGAGGGTGGCTCCAGGTCAGTAGGGGCCCTAGGCCCAGGAGGACTGGGGGGTGGGGTGCATCCGGAACTTGCCCAGGGGTCCCCAAGACTGAAATAGAAGAACTTGAGGTTAGGGGGGCAGCCGACAGGAGGGTCTCCCACTCTGTACGGCTGGGGGCCAGTCTTCCCTGCCCCCGCTTCACGGGCTCTGTCCAAGTGGGTGGGGTGGGGCTAAGAGAGTGGACTCGAAAGGGAGGGACGAAGGGAGGGAGGGAGGGCGGGAATCAGGGAGGGGGGAAGCTGGGACAACAACAGGGTGGGAGCCCTGTCCTCCTGCCTCCAATCCTCCCAGACTCTGGCCCAGCGCCTGTCCCCTGAACTATTGCTCAAGACCCTCCCCCAGGTTCAGGTTGGAGCCCCCATTGGCCAGGCTGTCCTAAGCTCACTCCCTGGCCTCGGAGGAGACCTCCCCAGCCTGGCCCAGCAGAGGTATCCCAGCAGCTGAACACCTAGGAAAGCCATCAGCAGAGGAGGAACAGGACACCTGGCCTGGGAGTTCCAGCTGAAGCTCTGCCTGGGCCTCCCTGGCTCCATGTCCCTGTTTGAGTCCCATCCTCTCCCTGGGCCTCAGTTTCCCCCTGGTGCAATGGGGAGAGAGGTCTTGATCTATGGGGCCTCATTCAAAGTCGGTCAGAAGCGTGCAGGGAAGAGCGTGAATACACAGGGTTGGGGTAGCCAAGGAACTGAGTTTCGTGGGGAGACATTTTAGGGAGAGGAGCTGGGAGAGCACTTGAGGCCAGGGGAACAGCCTGGACAAAGGGCTGAAGCTAGAATGTGCAAGGCCCACTTGGAGAACTTTGAGGAGACCGGTTTGCTCGGATATGAGTAGGAGCCGACTGGTAAAGAAAGGGCTGTGACTGCTGGGTTGAAGAGTCTGGACTTTATCCTGCCGGTAATGGGGAGCTAAGGAAGGGTCTTGAGCAGAGGGATGAAGTAATGAAATCACCAGCTCAGGCAGGCAATCTTGATATACAGAGGTAAGTCTGGAGGCAGGGAGGCCAGGGAGGAGGCTGTTGGAGAGCTTGAGAGAGAAGGTGGGGCCTGAGCGGGGGCAGTGACGATAGGCGATAAGGTCGGGCAGGGAGAGGGGAGCTGCAAGAGAAACCCTCTTCCGCCTCCACGTGGAGTCCTCCAGGCCCCTCCCACTCCACTTGGCCCCAGATGCACTCCCACCTCAACCCACTCCTCCCCGACCTCAGGGCTGAACCCCTCACCCACCAGAAACACGGGAGTCAGCTGTCACCCCTCACTTCCTCTCATCCCTGAACCTAATCCACAACCAGGTCCCTCTGCCTTGGTCTACACCTCCTCATTTTTTACCACTGTGGAGTCCTTTCAGCGTCTCCTCTCCCCTTGAATCCCGTCCCCATACCAGCTTCCGGGGGAAGCTATTCTAGAAAGCAAATGTGACCTCGCATCTTCATTGCTTAAGAAGCCAGGCCATTAAATGATCGATCAGGGTTCTCAGTGTCCCAGCCCTGCCTCTCTGATCTACCCTCCTGACCTTGTGCTCAGCTCCTGATGATGCAGCCATGCTGAGCGACTGAGTCACTGTCTCTGGGACACGGCTGAGGTTTCCCACCTTCAACTGAGGTGGTTTTTTCTGCCTGTGACACCCTCTTCTTCATGTGTCCAAATCCTTCCGGCAAAGACCTACCTTTCCCCTGTGCTCCGCTCTGCATCCCCCCCAGGTGAGGTTGGCAGGCACGCCTCCTGCCAAAGAGGTGGTAAGTTCTGCCATCATCTGTCCTGTGGGGGATTTAGAAAGAGCTGGGACTGGGTGCCAGGCCTAGAGCTCTCAGTACCTGGCAGCTGGGAGGTGGGGAGGATAGACCAGCCCTTTGGACAGCATACCTGTGACCATGTCCCCCTGGCTACCAGCTGTATGTCTAGGTGCAGATAGAGGGCATAATGGGGGGAGGCACACAGCAACTGGGCAAGTAGTTGGAGTGTGAAATGACTGTGGAAGCTTGGAGCGATGCCCAGAAGCTGTCATGGGGGCAGCCAAGCAGGTGGGCATGCTGACAGATGTGTGAACCTGCCAGGTGGGGGCCATAGTTGCTGGCAGCTGCTGGCCCTGCTTGTGGTGGTTTGGAAGCAGGGTGGGGTGGGGTGGGTGGGCTGGAGAGAGGGAATATAGGCCAGGCTGCCAGAGCAAACAGGCAGGCCTTCTGGCTCTACCTTCGAGCAGACACCAACGGAGTGGGAGAGGCTTAGTGTTAAGGTCCCTGGGGCTGACAAACGGGAATCAGACCCCAAGATGTGTAAGTGGGGGAGGGAGAGGGATTTCCAGTTGCTTTTGTGACTAGGGCTTCATGTCTCTGGGAGAGAGGTCTCTAGTGGAAAGCTGTAGGGTTCTGTCCCCGCCTAGCCCTGGCTAACATTTTTCCTGGCAACTTAGAGATGCAGGTAGGGCTGTCTTTGTGCACTACAGGGGTGGGGGAAGAAAGGGAGAGGGTGGAAATACAGGGAATATTGGACTGGAGATCTAAAATGTCGGGCTGCAAGAAGCCACAGCCAGAAAACCAGCAGTCCCCTATCTCAACGGCAGTAGGCTGAGCCCCAGCTGATGCCCCTGGAGTCGGTCTGGGTGACCTGTCAAAAGCAGCAAAGGACTGGACCGTTCCGCCAGCTAGCCCTCACTCAATATCTCTATATTCAAGGAGTAATGGCAAAGGGGAGAGAGAGGAGGAGGACCATGGCCCCATCCTGGGAGGAAGAGATCAGGAACTGGGGGGACACTGGGTAGGGGTCAGCAGGGGGGGCCAGGTTGGAAGCTGGGGCTTGTGTGTCTGCAGTTGCAGTCTCCCGGAAGGCTTTCTGTTTGCAGAGGCACTGTAGGGTTTGGGGTTTGAACAGCCGGCTGAGTGGGCTCAGTCCTGGAATCTCTGACCTTGGGCCACCAAGGTGGATCCCAGAGCTCTGGGCAGCAGAGGCCACCGGTAGGGGTATGATGGTGGGTGGGTGAGACTGGCTGGGTCTCTCAGGCTGGAGCGGCGCAAGCAGATTGCTCTTTTTTGCTCTTCCCTTTGGCGGGGTGAGTGGTTTCTGCCTTCCCACAGTTTGCTTCCCTGACCTGCAGCCATCCTCCTGGTACCCCTGGACAGACTGGAGCTCAGGGAGCACCGGAGTAGGGGTTCCTCTTCCCTCCCCTGCCCTGCGCCAGGGTCACTCTCCCTGGGGGCCTGGTCAGAGGCCTCCACCCCACACCCTCAGACTTCTCCAGGGAACCCTCATCCCACCTGGCAGTTACGTTTCCTGCTGGGGTGAAGTTGTGAGTGTAAGGTAGCAAGACTGGTTTACTTTCTTATATCCTGGGTCATTGTTAGAGGTTCTGATTGTGTGAGGAATAACCGCTCTTCGCTGGACTTTAGGAAAACAATAAAGCAAGCATAAACATCAAAAGAAGAAAACATCAAGTAATCTCCAGAGGAGTCTTGCTTATTCACAGGCTTTTGGGTTCCCTCTAGACCCAGGGTCACACTTTGCAAAATTCGAGTAGGGGGGTAGGAAGCCCCTCTATGGACATCCCCGTTTTGCAACTTCCCAGGACCCAAGAGGGCTCAAAAGAAGGCAGCTCAGAGACACGCGCTCAGCAGCCCTCCCCAGTTCTCTGCCCTGTGGACAGTGGTCGAGGCCCTTCCGGACCACGCTCCTTCGGCTCCCCCAAGCTCAGCGCGTTCCGCGTGGGCGGCCTCAGTTCCCCCTTCTGCAGAATGGGCAGGCAGCTCAGCCTCCACGCCCCGGGGCCCTGCGGGGGCGGGGCGGAGGGCTCCGAAGGCGGCCGGAAGGGGTGTGAGTGCGGGGGCGGGCCCCGGGCTGCCCCGCCCCTGGGAGGGAGCCCGGGGCGCAGCATCCTGGCGCGGGCCGGGCAGCCGCCGCCACTGCCGTCGGGGAAGGTTCCAGCGCGGTCCTGGCCTCGCGCGGCGCCCGTCGGGGCCCGAGCCCCCCGCGCAGTATCCCCGCGGAGAGGCGACCCCGACTGTGCCGACGGCGCAGACTGCCGTGGGGGGGGCGGCATGGAGGAGGCGCACCTGCTCCCGGCCGCCGACGTGCTGCGCCGCTTCTCGGTGACTGCCGAGGGCGGCCTGAGCCCGGAGCAGGTGACCGGCGCGCGGGAGCGCTATGGTCCTAACGGTGAGAGCGCGGGCCACGCGGGGGCAGCCGGGGCCGCGTGCGCCGCGGTCTCCGTATTGCGCCCACCCCCACCCCCGCCGCGGCACCGCGGCTGCGGAGCGGTCCTCTCTCCTCCCAGCCATCGGCCCCCGCGGGCGGGCGGGCAGGCAGGAAGCGAGGGCTCCGGAAACCTCTGCAGATGCCCTTGGGGCTCCCGGCGGGGCTGCGCGGTACCTTCGTAGGGGAAGGGGGGGGGTGCGGGTTCCGGGTTCGGAGACCGGACGCCTGGCTCCCCTGCCCCGCTCTCCTCTCTCCGGGCCCAGGGACCCGTGCGGCCCTTCCGGGCTTCCCACCTCCACCCGCGTCCCAGTTCACTCCTGCAGGCCCTCGCCCACCCCCATCGACGCTCAGCGCTGCATCCCCGCGCCGCCGCAGTCGGCCGGAGTCGTGCAGGTGCACACATCGGGGTCGGCCGGCGAGGGACCAGCCGGGGACTCTGAGGCCCAGCCTCCTAGCTGACCCCGAGGGTCTCCCACGAGGGCTCAGTAAAACGCCCAGAAGGTGCAGCTTGTCAGCTGGCAGGCTTGGTTACCCCACCCCCAGGTCTTCCTCTTTCTGCACCCCCAGGCGGATGTGGCTGGCGGAGTCGGTGGGGTCTTTGAACTGCTGAGGCGGGAGACCCACCTCCTTGGGGGTGGCAGGTTCAAGGCCTCACTCAGGGAGTTGCCTGGGGAGGCCTTTCCTTCCTGGGTGACCTGGAGCCACGCCTGCCCATCTCCGGGCAACGAGGGAGCCTTCATGCTGTTGCTGTTTGGGAGGGAAAGGTATCGTTCTTCCTCATGTTCAAAGGAGTGTGGGATTCTCCACCTGCCAAAAAGCACGGCAAGTGCCAGAACTGTCCAGATATGACCCAGAGATGGTAGAAGATGTAGAGGTCCCTCCCCAGGTCGCTTGCAGGCAGGATTTGCCACCCCTTTGGCCCACCCCCAGGGCACGGGGCAGAGTGTTAGGGGTCCAGAGAGAAATGTCGCCTCGATCCCCAGAGTGCAGCCTGGACCGACGCCCTTTCAGAACTTGGGGCCTCACCCTCTCAGGGTTCCCCGCCAGCCGGAAGGAAGGTTCTCTGGCCTGTGTGTCTCACTGCTCAGGGCTGGCTTGAAAATTACGAAGAGCTGTCAGAAAGGGAGCTTTGGGTTTTGTATTGGTTTATGACAACCACCTCTTATATAAATATTATCTTTCTGGAGCAGAAATCCTTTTTCGAAAAAATTAGTTGCTATATTTAGTTGAGCTGTGGGAGGAACTAGGGAGATAAATATTATTTAATATCCCCTACTAGTGACTTGGCAGGGAGGGTGTCCTCACTGCAGGAGCGCAGGGCATCAGGGCTGGTCCCCCAGCCCATGGGTGGGGCTGGGGGTTGGGGCAGCAGGTCTGGGGTTCCACTGCCTCTTCTGTGCTGCTGTGGCCTCCAGCTTGGGAGTCCTGATTCCCAAGGGAAGCTGGAGATCCAGCCCTTGGTTCTGCCTCCAGAATCACACAGATGTTGCCCTGCGTTACCCTGGCCAACACCCTTCTCCTTTCTGGCCCCCCATGTCTTCATGAGGAGGGGAAGGTGGCTGGGAAGGAGGGAGCCTCTAGTTCCCCCCATGTTGTTTTGTCTAGGTGAGAGGATTTGGGGGTGCCCTGGCGGCTGAGCATCTGTGTGGGGTGATGAATAAGGATGTTGGTACAGTGTGTAGGTCCAGAGAGGTGGATGTGCATTTTGGGGAGGGTGGTAGGAAAAGCTGGGGGGCCATTCCTGGGCTCCTCTGGTTCCTCTGTGCTTCGATGGTAGTAAAAATGAAAGCTCCTGTTCACTGACTACCTATTGATACTACGTGCCAGGCATTGGTCTTATAGCACTTTTCACCTCTTGTCTCATTCCTTCCCCAAAACAACTCTATGAAAACAGCTGTTGTCATCCCCATTTTACAGAGGAGGTAACTGAGGCACCAGGAGGTTAGACAGCTTACCCAAGGTCACACAGTAAGTGGTAGAGCTGGTACTGGTTGCCTGCCCCTCTCTGGGCCTCAGTTCCCCCGTCTGTTCAAGGGGGTCATCGGTTCTGCAGACTCTGGGACCCTGGTGTTGGGGCCTGTGCTAGGAGCTGGGATCAGCTAGACAGGAGCTAGTACAGCCTTGCCCCCGGCCCCCGCGGGGCCCCTAAGGGCTTTTTCCTCGGGAAGCATTCCAGGGCTCTGGAAGTCATCAGGTGAGGAGAAGGGAGCCGGCTGCCCCTTCCTGCCTCGTGCTCCCCCAGCCGAGCCCCGGCCTGAGGAGGAGGTGCGGGTGTCCCGCGTTCTCTACCCACGCAGCCTCTGGGGTGAGGCTGACAGGGTTGTGAGCCCTAGCTCTGCCCTTTCATAGCTGTGCGATCCTGGATAAACCGAATTGCCTCTCGGTGCCTCTATTTGCTCATCATAAGTGAGGCTACGATAGGACCCATGCCAGACGTTTGTGAGTGTTTGCGTACACCAAGCCATCCCTTCTTGTGGCAGAAGGAGCTGGGCCTGGCTCTGGGCCAGAAACGGGGGTGGGGGGGGAGGGGGCGGGACCTGCAGGTGGAGGGAACACCCCAGGGACTAGTGTCCTCCCCCACCCCAGGAGTCTATGCACCTGCAAGGTCGTTAGGCTGGAAACCACAAGGAAGTCATTTGCTTAAGTCTTGAAGTTCACAAGTTCTGCCAGCACAGGAAGAGGGGAAGCAGGGGCTGGGGATCCTCCCTCCCCACTCCTCAGAGCTGGGGGAGGGGCCTCAGTCAGTGAGTGTACTGGGAGTCGCACCTCCCTCCCCCCCATCTGTCCCAACCCCAGCAAGT
The DNA here is from genome assembly GCF_965194825.1 of Balaenoptera physalus. NCBI lineage: Eukaryota > Metazoa > Chordata > Mammalia > Artiodactyla > Balaenopteridae > Balaenoptera > Balaenoptera physalus. Next base: position 53,008,017 of record NC_138901.1, on the reverse strand, counting down.
AGCCATGTCCTCTGAGGCCCCAACAGGGCAGTAAGTGGGAGACTCCTGGCCTCCTGTGAGCCGCCTTTCTCTGCAGACCCCAGAGGTACCCAGGACTCAGCTTTCTTGGAGGGGCCTTTCTACATCCCTTCAACTTATTTTTTTGAATAAAAATGTGCACACAGTACCACATTCAAAAGGTACAAAAAGTATATAGTAAATTCTCCCCAGCCCTGTCCCCAATCACCCACTCCCAGCCACCCCAGTATCTCCTTCCCAAGATATTCTGTGCACACACACCTCTGGGTCTGTGATCGATGATCTTTTTTACATGAAAGGGAGTGGATTTGGGGGGCTGTTTTGCCCCTGCTTTCCACGTGACAGAGTCACTCTTGCAGATGGTTCCACGTGGAGCATCCTTGGGCTTCCTAGTGGCCACTCAGAGTTTCATCATGTGGCTGTTCCAGCATTTCTTCACCCGAGCTTTTGATGGGCTCTGGGGTTGTTCGAAGCCTCTGTTATCACACATACGTTATAAGGCACATCCTTGTCCCCATGTCATTTCACACACTGTGAATATCTCCAAAGGATAAATTCCTAGAGGGGGAATTGCTGGGTCAAAGGGCATGTGTATTTTAAATTTTGACTGCTGTTGCTAAATTGTTCTCCATAAAGTTGCACCAGTTGACCTGCCCATTTCCCTACCACCTCACCAGCACAGTGTGTTATTGGACGCCAATCTCATGGAAGAGTAGTCTCTCATAGTCTTACTTTGCATTTCTCTGTTTGCCAGTCATGTTGGGCATTTTTTCCTATAATCAGGAGCCATCTGATCTCCTCATGTCCGTGGATGGGCTGCCTATCACCCCTGCTGGACGTGAGCCTAGGCAGGAGGCAGGACTGGGTTGGCGGTGTCCCCCCAAGCGGGCGGGCCAACACCTAAGCCACCCTCACCCCAGAGCCCACTGATGTGGAAGTCAGGCGAGGTCCCAGGAAGTCTCTGTGGGGGAGGGGCGGTGTCTCTGTTTAGGGGAGCTGGGGGAGGAGCTGTGACAGGGGCTGGAGCCTGCCTTCCTGGACCTCAGCCTGCCCATCTGTACAGTGGGTACCAGAGTTCCAGGGGTGCCAGGTGGGAGGGATAGTCCGGATTTAGATTCCTGCCGGTGGGGTCTCCACTCTGACCTTATCTCCTGCCCTCAGCCCAGGTACCCGCTTCCTTGGCCCCAGTGTTGTCAGTAGGGCAGAGACAGGCCCCTGAGATCCCCCAAGGGCCTTGCAGATGTGAACTGACTCGGATCTGAGGCGGGTATTTCAGGTTTCACCCCATTTCTCACACCCTTGTTGGGCAGCCTTAGTGCCCCCTCTCAGGAACAGCACCAGCCCTGCCCCTGCAGAACCCCAAGCCCTTGCACCAGGAGCTCCCTGAGGCGGGGCTGGGTCTGCCCACAGCACCGAGGATGCCCAGCAAACACTTCGCGTCTGGGCCTGGTCAGCCAGTAAGGCTGCAGCAGGGCAGAGGTTATCCACTCCGGGTGGGGCCTGGAGACGGTGGCAGGCCAGGTGGGCGGGGTGGGGTCTGCCAGCCAAGGTCTCTCCCTGACTTTGTGAGTGAGGATTTAATTGCTCTGTAAATTTACCTTTGAGGAAGACCTTGGTGAGCACTTGCCTCTCCCAACTGGAACCAACACTTAGAAGCCGAAATACCAGTTTCCAGTGTTGTGAGAAGGAAGGAGTCGAGGGGGGATTAGGGGAGCAGGTGGTGTGTGGAGCCTGGGGGCAGCCCTGGCCCTGCACCCCCCTTCTCCTGGGCTCTGGGCTGTGGGCCCAGGGTCCAGGGCTGAACCATGGGGCAACCGAATAAACAATTCAGTGAGGCTCTGTGTGGACCCAGGGATGACTCCGCCCCTGCCTGCCCTGGGGGTGCTCCGGGGCGGGAAGCAGAAGGCAACATTGATGACCCTTGAGAGCAGAGCTTTTCTGAGAAGACTTCCTGGAGGTTCAGATGAGGAAATGGGGAGGTACCCTGCACAGAAAAAATGGCGAAACAAAATCGTGGAGGGGGAAAGCTTTCGCAAAACCAGGGGATGTAGTAGCAATCCTGAGGCATCTCACTTGGCTGGCAGAGGGAGGGACAGACGTCTAAGATATGAGAGTGATTCTGGAAGGGTGGGTTGGGGCAAATCCAGGAAGACCTTGAAAGCCCTGTTAAGGTTAGTCTTTATCCTGTAGGTCCAGGAGAGCCACTGAAGGTCTGTGAGCAGGGCAGGGTCATTCATTCATTCACAGAGTTTTATTGAGCACCTACTGTGTGCCAGGCGCTGTCCCAGGTGCTAGGGACACTGGAGCTTCCATCCTCTTAACTGTTGTTATGGCTGATGTTTACTGAGCATTCACCATGTGCTGTGCATTAGTCTAAGTTCTTCATACATATTACATCATTTCATCTTCACAGCAACCTTATGAGGTAGTTACTATTATTACCCCCATTTTCCAGATGGGGAAACTGAGGCACAGCCAGGGTTAAAGTGACTTGCCTGTGGCCACAGAACTACCAAGATATAGGATTTGAACCCCAGCCCTCTGGACCAGGCTCTCTGCTCTAAGCTGCAGAGTTTCTCTAATCACATCCCAGGCCGTTCCGGGCCAGCTCCGCATCGGGCATCTGTGGACGTGGGCTGGTTCAGTCTGGCAACAGTGACCCAGAGCACGGTTCGGCCAGGAGAAGCCACCATGTGAGAGGTCCAGACAAGAATAGTGGGGGCTCATATGCCCCCAGGCTGGCCCAGCTGGGGTCTGGGAGGGGCAGCACCTCCTGTTACTGACTTGGCCCATGCAGCCTGGCAGATGGCACCAAGAGGTGGGCAGGGCCAGGGCATTCTCACTTAACAAATGGGGCATCTGGTGCTGCTGAGGGCCCAATGCCATCATTTCAAGGGGAACTGGCTCAGCCCCACCACATGCAGCCTGGAGATAGCAAGGGGGAACCAGCATCTTCCAGGAATGCCTGGGAAGGGGAGGAGGTGCTCTCCTAGCCCCTGGGTCCCCCACCGTGGCCCTGGAACTAATTCATGTGAGGGGAGAACTGGGTTGTTCAGAGTCTTGGCAGGATTGGAGTTTGAAGCAGATCAGGCCTGAGCAGATACGGCCTAGTAACCCCCAAAACACCACCTGTTTCGTGAGGAAGAGCCTTTGGGCCGGGATGATTGGGCTGATGGCTCTAGGGCCACAATAGAAGGATGAACCGATTGATGGGATGAGGACATCCAGCCCAACAATCAGGACATGGGATATTACGTTCTTTCAGGTGACCTTGGCTGGGGGGAGACAGGGGGACCACTGGGGTGGGAAGGCAGGACAGCCTAGGTGTGAGTGCAGGAGGTCCATAGCAGGGGTTTGAGCTCAAAACGCTTCCCTGCCACTTCCCAGCTGTGTGACCATGAACTAGTCACTCAACCTCTCTGTACTTCTACTCTGTAAAATGGGAATGATAATTGTATCCTCCTTTCCGGGTTATTTGAGAATCACAAGAGAGTAATGCACATGAGGAAGTGATTATTCTGTCTGTGGAGCACCTTCTCATCTGCTGGGCACACAACGCCCTCGCGTTTATCTCCGGAGATGAAGTAGGTAAAGCACCTGGCACACTGCTCGGTATATAGTAGGTGCTCAATAAATGTGACTTATTAATATTAATGCTACTAATGCTGATCCTCACAGCAGCCCTTCTGGGTGGGGGTGGGTACTCCGTCTTCCAAATGAGGCTCAGGGCCCCACGGGGAGCCAGCTACTCAGGCAGGACCGGAAGCATGTGCATTACATGAGCAGGGATGGCCCTCGTTCAGGGATGGGCAGGGCATCTGTGGTGACCTCATGGCTGGCTGAGCCTCCACCAGGGGCAGCGGATGGGGGTGAAAGGGGAGCCTTGCGGTAGAGGCCAGGTCTGGGGAGAAGGGGGCATTGGTCAGGATCGGCTAGGTTATGCTGCAGTAACAACCCCCAGATCTCAGTGGCTTGAAACGATCCAGGTCATTTCTTGCTCACACTGTATATATGTACCTCAGTGCAGCTCATCTGGGGGCTCAGTGTCTCCCAACTCTGTGACTCAGGTTCACAAAGCAGACACCATTGCACAGGTGCTGGTTGATGTAGCAGAGGGTCAAAGAGCTCCAGACTGTGCTGTCCAATAGGGCAGCCACTAACCTTGTGTGGCTGATTGAGTTTAAATGAATAAAAATTAAGTATAATTTAAAATGTAGGGAATTCCCTGGTGGTCCAGTGGTTAGAACTCCGTGCTTCTGCTGCTGGGGGCCTGGGTTCAATCCCTGGTCAGAGAACTAAGATCCTGCAAGCCACAAGGTGTGGCAAAAAAAAAAAAAAAAAAATTGCAGCTACTTAGTCACACTAGTTACATTCCCAGTGCTCAGTAGCTACATGTGGCTGGTGGCTACTGTATCAGACAGTGCGGCTATAGGACCCTTCCATCATCACAGAAATTTCCATTGGACGGCGCCCTTCTCCAGCAGTTCAACATTCCAGCCCGAATATACATCCTTCTTTTTGCAACTCACGCAGGAAGCTGGGACGTGCAGTCCTACTGTGTGCCCACAAGGTGGGGAGAATGAGAAGTATTTGGGGAACAGCATGATGACCACCACCAAGAGTGGACTCTGGATCGAGCTGTGGGTCAGCAGAAGGGGAGATCCAGGTGGAAGGGGAGAGAAAGGAGAACTGGTGAGACCTGCAGGCAGAGGGCAGCTTGCAGGGGGGACTAGAGCTGGTATGTGTGTCGCATAACATGATTCCCAACCCCAGGCCTCGCTCCTACCCAGCAAAAAAGCCCTGAGGAATATGGTGGTCAAGGGGCTACATGCCAGATAGAGGGAGGGGTCAGGGAGACAGCAGGAGGGATTCAGGTGAGACTTACGGATACACTGTCCCTTAGGTCAGGAACCCTGAAGACACCTGCAGAGGTGAGGGGTTGAGGAATCTCCTGGGTCGAGCATGGCAGAAGCAGGCTGATGTGCGCCATGAGGCTGGGGCATGGCTGAGATGACCTCTAAAGGACCCTGCTCCATTGGAGAATTGGCCCAGAAACCAGGCCTGGCCCTCCCCCCGCCTTTCCTGTTCGCCTCAGCTAAATAGATCAGAAGGAAAAAGTCTGTTTGATTTTAATCTCAACGCAGGACACTGGAGATTACATTTTCCACGGAAAATGTCAGCCATTGCCTAAAATAGGACTTTGGAGAAAATGCTAGAAAGTGTATTTTTAGGTTACATGTGTTCCTCCTGGATTCCTGCAGCCCAGTGAGCTGCTTATTACTCCCCATGGTTCAGCTGCCAGGTGCAGACCCCAGACCTTCGAAACAGATGGTCAGGGGAGAGGTGCCCATGGGAAAAAATGCTGGCAGGTGCTCGAGCTGAAAGCAGGTGGACAGAGGCAAGGACGCATGTCAGGGAGGAGGAGAGAGGGAGAGCCAGCCTGGGGTGGGGCTCGGATTCTGCATGCTAACAAGCTCCCGAGCCACCCGGGGTGGGGGCCGGGGAGGTAGGCAGGAGGAGGCAAGGCTCAGTTAGGCTTGATCTGGGAGGGGCCTCAGACAGCCGTGGGCAGGTCCCGAGCTCGGCAGGAGGAGGGAGAAGCCCGTCCAGGGCCCCTTTCCACAGACCCACAGGTACCCTTGCTGGCTGTGTGACCTTGTTCAAGCCACGAATCCACTCTGGACCTCAGCTCTTGCACCTGCGAAACGGGGTCGGAATTCCCACCTGCCTCCCCTTTAGGCTGTTGGGAAGAGTCCAAGACTTCAGGTACTGGGGCAGCCAGCTCCACCTGTAACATAGGTACTTCGGGAAACAGGAGATAAAAGTGGAGCCTGTAAAGTGACAGCAGGTCCTGGTGGTGTTTGGAAACATGGTTCTTCAAAATGTTCTATGGTCTGGGCCTGGGCATGCCGGCTGGGTCCTCACTGAGCTTGCCTGGAGCGGAGGGCCTGGGAGGGGACAAGCTGAGACTCAACCTCTAGGAACTGAACTGCGGCGGGTTTCTCAGTGCCCGGGATGCTGGCTGCTGGGGTCGTGCTCAGGGGGAGCCTGGGATGGGGTGGGGCTCAGAGGGACAGCGGTGCTGTGGGCCTTGTCCTTGTGGTCCTGGAGAAGCAGGTGTGTCAGAGGTGGCCTGAGCCGATGTTCTCAATTTGAGGGAGGGGCTACCCTGCCGTGGGTGGGGGACATTGAACAGGACCAGGTGGGCATCTGAGAAAGAGCAGTGCAGGGAGCTGTGAGAACTACCAACTCCCTGTGTGACCTCGGGGGTCCCGTCTCTTCTCCAGGCCTCGGTTACCCCTCTGTGCAATGGGGGAGGGTCTAGAAGGCCACTCCTGGCTCCCATCTTGTCCCAGGGTGAGCCAGGCCACGCCAGACCTTCCTCAACCAGAGTGAGGTGAGGGTGAGGGGTGGAAGCATCTGGGCTCAAACCATCCGTTCTGTGATGTCAGAGAACTGGGGTGATGTGTCCTGCCCATCGTGGAGGTCCCGGTGGGCACATGGGGAGGGGCTGCTCAGACTCCACTCTATAACCCAGTCATTTCTTGTCTCCCCATGGCTCCCGTGGCTGCCTGGATCCTGCAGAGCTCCCGACCGAGGAAGGTGAGCCTTGGGCCAGGGCGGCCTATGAGGTCACCAGACGACATCGTGGGCCATTCACTGTCAGGCTGTGTCCTCCCCACCCCCCGGCTGGGTGGGGCCTTGCTGAGCAACCCCACCCTCCCCCCACTCCCGGCATTGCCCATCTGTGCCTCTCAGGGCCTCTGGCTCTCCCTCTTCAAATGGTAGGGAGGGAGTGGGCCAGGTGGTCCTGAGGCCGCCCCAGCTCTGCATGCAAGCAGGTCAGTCGGTCAGGGGCCCAGGCCTCATGCGGTGCTCCCGTCCCCAGGGAAGTCCCTGTGGGAGCTGGTGCTGGAGCAGTTTGAGGACCTCCTGGTGCGCATCCTGCTGCTGGCGGCCCTGGTCTCCTTCGTAAGTAGGGCCCCCGTTTCATGGCATCGGGCAACCCGGGAGGGAGACCAGGTCAGGGCAGTGCTCAGAGGCTCAGGCTCTGGGCCACAGGGCTGTCTTCTCAGCTGTGGGCCTCCCTGGGCCCCTGCCTGGCCCCTGCCCTTGCCCAAACCCTCACAGCCCCCCGCCCTGGACTCCCGGCTCCCATCCGCCCCCTGGCTGTCAGAGCGAGCTTGCTCCCATCCGCCCCCTGGCTGTCAGAGCGAGCTTGCTCCCATCCGCCCCCTGGCTGTCAGAGCGAGCTTGCTCCCATCCGCCCCCTGGCTGTCAGAGCGAGCTTGCTCCCATCCGCCCCCTGGCTGTCAGAGCGAGCTTGCTCCCATCCGCCCCCTGGCTGTCAGAGCGAGCTTGCTCCCATCCGCCCCCTGGCTGTCAGAGCGAGCTTGCTCCCATCCGCCCCCTGGCTGTCAGAGCGAGCTTGCTCCCATCCGTCCCCTGGCTGTCAGAGCGAGCTTGCTCCCATCTGCCCCCTGGCTGTCAGAGTGAGCTTGCGAAAGCACAGGCCTGACCCCGCCGCTCCTTGCCTTAGCACAGGGTTTCTCAGCATCAGCCCTGCTGACTTCTTGGAACAGATCATTCTTTGTGGTGGGAGCTGTCCTGTGCACTGTAGAATTTTTAGCAGCATCCCTGGCCTCTGCCCACCAGATGCCAGTAGCACTCCCCACTTGTAACAATCAAGCCTACAGATGTTGCCAAATGTCCCTGGGGGGCGAAATCACCCCAGCTATGAGTCACATTCTGTGACTTCCAGACTCCTCAGACAGACTTCGGGCCTTAACCTCCTGCAGCCTCCTCGTGGAGGCTGCTCCCCGTTGCTGTCCCCCATCCGCCCTGCCCAGACTCCTTCTGGACCTGCAGGGCCATGGGGCCAGAGTGGAGCGGTGGGGAAGGGGAACACCAGTGGCTGAGCAGCAGAGACTCAACGGTCGTGCAGGGAATGGAGCCCTGAGGGTGCATGTGACTCCTGCTCCGGGACCCTCCAGCCAGGAGGGGCCCAGCCAGCTGTGTCTGACCCTCCTGGCCACTCACTGTTCCTTGGAAACGGAGGACTCTTAAAAAAGAAAAGTCTATCCAGGCAGGTGCCCAAAACAGCTGAGCCAAAAGCGTTCTGGTACCCTCTCCACGGAACAGATGAACACACTGAGGCCTGGAGAGGATGACAAGTACCCACTTGGGCCAAGAGGTGGGAACGGACTTGAACCAGGTCTCGCGCCTCCAGGCCTGGGCTCTGGCTGGAATCATGGTCCTCTGGTCCGTGAACCGTGAACTTGAGCCTGCAGCAGGATCACCTGGGCTGCTTGAAACACAGACTGCTGGGCCCCACCCCAGAGTTTCTGACTCGGGAGGTCTGGGATGGATGCCAAGAATTTGCATTTCTAACAAGTTCCCAGGTGACGCTGCTGCTGCTCCTGGTCTGGGCACCACACCTGCTCCGAGAACCACCGCCAGGCAGATGGCGACGCCTCCTGCTGGCCGTCGCACAGCGGCCCCACGTCCCTGAAAGTGGGTGGGGTGGGACGTGGGCTCTGGTGGTCACTACCTGCAGGGGCTGGACTTCCTAAGCCAAGGCCTTCTGAGAGCAGACCTCTCTAGGTCCGGGGCTCCCCAGGGGTATTTCCCCCAAAACGGGAGCAGACAGAGACCCAGCACACAAAGGGAATGGCAAGCAGACCCTGGCCCACGGCATAGCCTAAACTCACCAGCTTTGATCCCGGCAGGTCCTGGCCTGGTTCGAGGAGGATGAGGAGACCACAACTGCCTTCGTGGAGCCCCTGGTCATCATGCTGATCCTTGTGGCCAATGCGATCGTGGGCGTGTGGCAGGTGGGAGGCTCGGTGGTGGGGCTGAGCCCCGGGGTCTCCCAGCTGCTAGGTGTGACCTCCATTTGGTCCTGGAATCCTGCAGGTCCTCTGCTTCTAGATCCATCCCGGGCCCTAAGGGTGTCACTCCAAGGGGGTGGCCTGCTGGGGCCAGCAGGGACAGACAGCCTTCCTGCCTCTGCAGGAACGCAATGCTGAGAGTGCCATTGAGGCCCTGAAGGAGTATGAGCCCGAGATGGGCAAGGTGATCCGCTCGGACCGCAAGGGCGTGCAGCGGATCCGCGCCCGGGACATCGTCCCCGGAGACATCGTGGAGGTGGCAGGTGCGTTGGGGGTCTCCTCCTTTCATTATGTGACGTGGATGAGCCCATCCTTCTCTTTCTGATTATATATGCAGAGGGGGTAGTTGTTGGATTCCTCTAAAGCTCTTTGGCCAAAACCCCATCAGATAGATAAGGGGACTGTAGGCCAGGGGACAGCTCAGGCCTCTGCCTCCCAGCCCCAGCCTTGGTTCCTGGGAGCCCTCCTGGCTTTCCTGGGAGGTGGCACCGAAAGCCACCCTCAGCCAAGCCATTCTCCCTCCACAGTGGGAGACAAAGTGCCCGCCGACCTCCGTCTCATCGAGATCAAGTCCACCACGCTGAGAGTGGATCAATCCATCCTGACCGGTGAGGCCTGGAGGCTGGGACCGGGGGCGGCTAGGCCAGGGGACAGAGGTGCCTTCACGTGGGGCTTCTCATTTCTGATTCCGCATCCAGGTGAATCTGTGTCTGTGACCAAGCACACGGATGCCATCCCCGACCCCAGAGCTGTGAACCAGGACAAGAAGAACATGGTGTTTTCTGTAAGTGCTTGGGATGCCTGGGGCCTTTGCCTGGACGATGATGATAAAGATAATAACATTTAGATTAATCAGCTAAAGCCCTGTGGGAAAGAACCTCCTCAGTTATTAAGAATACGTACAAACTTATAGTACTAATAGTAGCTGTGTTTACTGAAGGCTGTGTGCTTGGCCCTGTTCTAAGCCCTTTACCTGTGTTAATTTATTTAATCCTCACAGCGCCTTTGAAATAAGTACTCTTGTCTGCATTTTCCAGCAAGGAAGCAGGCACAGAGAGGTTAAGTAAGTTGCTCCAAGTCACACAGCCAGCGAGTGACAGAGCTGGGATGTGGACCCAGACTCCTGATTCTAGAGCTTTTCCTCCTACCTGCTAGGCTTATCCTGCCTTAAACTGGAGAGAGGCAGAGCCTCTCTTGCCTCAACAGAATCCTCTAGAGGGAGAAGCATTGCCAAAATGGTGGAGGATATCAGGAACAGTCCATTTCTCAGATAGGAAAACTGATCCCCAAGGCAAGATTCCAAGCCACCCAGCTCGTCTCAGGGAGAGTGATGGGTTCAGCTCTGGTGGGAGGGATCAGCCCCTGTGGCCTTAGAGGGACTTAACCAGTGATGCTCACAGGCTGCCCACGGAGGCCACAAGGAGGTGTCAGGCCAATTGGCAGTGGCCCTGGGCACTGAGTTATTAAAGTCTCCCCAGAAGTGAACAGAAATGGAGAAAGCGATATACACCCGCAGCTCTTCTTGAGCAGAGCACCCTGCCCAGGTGCCTGGAAGCTTTGGACAAGCTGTCTTGGGTGGGGAGGGGACACCAAAGGGCATGTTCAGGCGTTAGAAGCTGTCACTAGAAGCTTTCTAAGGAGGGTGCCCTGGCTAACTGCAGGTCATTTCCTTAGCGGAGGGTCCTGTAAGGGGGGGCAGGAGCTGCATGGCTCAGGGCAGAAGGGACGCTGAGGCCACCAGAACCCACCTTCCCTCCAGCCTCAGCATAGTGCACCTGTCTGAAGGGGACCGAGTTATGAGCCTCCGCAGAGCAGCTGTGTCTCGGGCCTCTGTTGGACCATTTTACAGCAGAGGACACAGAGGCTCAAGGCTGGCCGGCACTTGCACCAGGGCTTGGGGATTTTACTGGGGCCTTGGGAATGGATGGACTTCAGCTCAAATTTTCTGGATTCTTCAGTAAATATTTATCGACTGTTTACCTGAGATCACGGTTAGCCACACTCCTGTGTGGCTGTATTGGTCGTTTATGAGCTGAATTTTGATGGGTTGGTGCTGTGCTGTGCTGGTTGATCATACTGTCAGTATCAGCTGGTGCTTCCTCTGTGCCAGGCCCCCCATGCTAGGCACTGGGGATGTGGCACTGAACCAAGTCCCTGCTTTCATAGAGCTGACACTATCACGGCGATGACAGTAATGACTCGAGACTACATAGTGGCATACCTCTGGGAGCACTAAGTATGGAGAAAAAGAAAGCCAAGGAGGGGAATAAGAGCCCTAACCCCAGCCTGAAGGGATCAGGGGTTCTGCGCCCCAGCTGGGGTGCTAACCAGCCCTTTCCTTATCCCTCCCTCGGCCAGGGCACCAACATTGCATCAGGCAAGGCGATGGGTGTGGCAGTGGCCACGGGCTTGCACACGGAGCTGGGTAAGATCCGGAGTCAGATGGCGGCCATGGTGCCAGAGCGGACGCCCCTGCAGCAGAAGCTGGATGAGTTTGGGCAGCAGCTGTCCCGCACCATCTCCGTGATCTGCATGGCTGTGTGGGTCATTAACATCGGTCACTTTGCTGATCCGGCCCACGGCGGCTCCTGGCTCCGAGGTGCTGTCTACTACTTCAAGATTGCTGTGGCCCTGGCTGTGGCCGCCATCCCTGAGGGTCTCCCGGCTGTCATCACTACATGCCTGGCACTGGGCACACGGCGCATGGCCCGCAAGAACGCCATTGTGCGGAGTCTGCCCTCCGTGGAGACCCTGGGCTGCACCTCGGTCATCTGCTCTGATAAGACGGGCACACTCACCACCAATCAGATGTCGGTCTGCCGGGTGAGTGGCTGCAGCCAGCTTGGGTATTGCTGTGTGATGCTTGGCAGGCTAGGCTCCCTCTCTGGGCCACTCCCTGACTCCTTTCTGGCCAGAGGTGGAGGAGAGAACCTGCGTGCTGCCCCATGGTGGGGAGCAGATCCAGGTTCTCATGGGGCAGAGCAGCAAAGCCTGGCTGGACCTGCATCATTAGGACCCATGTGTCACTCTGTAGGGTCCTGGCAGGCCACTGCCCATCTGTGGACCTCAGTTTCCCCATCTGAAGTTTGGGTGTGCAAACCCTGCCAGGTAACCATAAAGGACACAGGGGAGGGTCAAGTACAGCCTGGGCATCTGATCCAAGCTGGGCCTGGACCCAGGTTTGTTTTTTTCTTCTTTTTCTTTTTTTTTTTAGAAATTTATTTATTTATTTATTTTTGGCTATGTTGGGTCTTCGTTGCTGCGCGTGGGCTTTCTCTAGTTGTGGCGAGCAGGGGCCACTCTTCGCTGTGCTGCGTGGGCTTCTCATTTCGGTGGCTCCTCTTGTTGGACAACATGGGCTCTAGGCGCGTGGGCTTCAGTATTTGTGGCACGAGGGCTCAGTAATTGTGGCTTGCAGGCTCTAGAGTGCAGGCTCAGTTGTTGTGGCACACAGGCTTGGTTGCTCTGTGGCATGTGGGATCTTCTGGACCAGGGACTGGACCCAGGTTCTATCCTTCACCACCGTGACTCTCTGTGGTCAACGCCTATCACCAGATACGCCGGCTCCAGTGACCTGGGAAGGGCCCAGGCAGGAATTATTCATTCCCTGGCACTTGATCCCAGATCCTGGGCTGCTGCCCACATGCTTCAGGGAGTCTGGCTGAGACTCCAGCAGGCCCCTGGGGTAGAGGAGTGGGTGACATGACAGTGAAGCTTTCGGATTTCCCACTCCCTAGGTGCCCCCGTCACTCCTCTCCCACCCCTGCTCCCATAATCTGCCCACTGGGCCTGGGAAACCCAGGCTCTATATCTGAGACCTTAGTCCCCCACAGAAGCCCATTAGGGGCTGCCATGGGGTTGGGGGCACCAGCACGCTTTACTGCCCTGCAGCCCCTGAACTTCTAGAATCCCTAGTAGGACTTCATTTGAACAGTCCTACTAGGGATTCTGAAATAAAGATTTGAAAAACACAGTATAGGGAAGTCGTAGGGGCCTTACATACTGGATGATGGGCTAAGAAACTTGACTTCTCAGAGGCTCTGCTGGCTGGAGGGCTGTCCCCAGGGGCAGGGAGGAAAGTGCAACGGAAGGGATGTTTATTGAGCACCTGCTGGGTGCTGGGCTGGCCATTGGCTTGGGAATGTGCAGTGAGGCAGTTTCCAGGAAGCAAGAGTTATCTCCCTGGCAGAGCTGGCTGACAGATGAGGACATGGGCTGCCCTGGGAGAGGTGAGCCCCCTGTCCCTCAGGGGCACAGGTAGGGGCTGGGCCCTGTGGGCAGGAGCTCACTCTCTGGGGACAGGGATCTGTGCCTCAGGATGCTATGTAGGTTTCCTCCCTTAGAGGTCAGGAACTCATTCCCTTGAAGGGCAAGGAGGGGCAGCTGCACTCTGATCCCACTTTCTCCCCGTTACCAGTGGAGAAACTGAGGCTTAGGTGCTCCGCCAGCGGTTACATAGTGAGATGGGCAAGGACCCAGGCTTCCTGTCCCAGCTCAGGGCCCTGTCAAGCTGGCAGCTGCCCCAGAACATTGAAGAATCTGCTATAAATCCCTCATGGGTCTAGAGCAAAGGACAAGCCCGAACTGGACACACCTGGGCAGGGCAGAGAGGCCCGGCCTCAGCCTGGACGCAGTACTCTTACACCTCACCTCCAAGACCCTGGGGGAGGGAAGGCCGGTGGCTCCTCTGGAGACCCACAGGACACCACCCTGGGGTCAGGCTTTAGTCAGACTGGCTGCCCAGGGAGGAGGGCCTGCCTGAGCACGCCTCTGCGCTCCCCAGATGTTCGTGGTAGCCGAGGCCGAAGCGGGTACCTGCAGTTTGCACGAGTTCACCATCTCGGGCACCACGTATGCCCCGGAGGGCGAAGTGTGAGTGCTCGGCGAGGGGGCTCAGGTGGGCGGGGTTTCCTGGTGGGCGGAGCTATGTAGGACAGCTCTGAGAGCTGTCATTGGCGAGCCCTCTTGGGGGCCAAGAGGCTGGGCATTGCCCGGGGGCTGGGACAAGGGCACCGTACTGACAGCTCTGGCTCCGCAGGCGGCTGGGGGAGTGGCCTGTGTGCTGCGGGCAGTTTGACGGGCTGGTGGAGCTGGCGACCATCTGCGCCCTGTGCAATGACTCAGCGCTGGACTACAACGAGGTGGGCCCCTACTCCCTTTCGTGACCTCCCTAGTATCCAGGCGCTCAGAACAGACCTTTCTCCCAGAGTATCAAAGCTCGCAGGATTGGAGGTCCCTGCCCCTGTGGAGTGCCACACCCCAGGACCACTGCCATCCTTGTCCACTCCACACTGCCACCCCTCCTTCTTCCTCAGACTGGCTCTGGAACCCTGCTCGGGGCTCTTGGGCTGTGGGGGACTGTAATGTAAAGGGCAGAAGGGCCAGGGGTGCCTGGGGGAAGAGGTTTGGGGGACAAGACTAAGAAGTGTTTAAAGCAGAAGGCACAGCCCAGAAACGGGCATTGAATGCTTTTCCCTGCGGCTGGAGCATGTGGGAGGCCGCTCCTGCCTGGTGGGGCAGGGGCACTTGGCCAAGTCCGTCTGATGCCCAGCTGAGGGCAGTAGACAGACACCAAAGGGTTTGGAGCAGGAGAGTGATATGGTCAGATCTGCATTCACAGAAGATCACCCAGGCTTCTGTGTGGAGGACAGAACAGACTGGGCAAGACCGGAGCCGAGGAGCCCCTTGTGGTCATCCAGGCCGGAGAGGTGCCAGCTGAGTCCTGGCTGGGGCTTCAGGGAGAGGGGAGGAGGCATGGGTTGGAGAGAGAGTTTGGAGCCCAGATCCTGGGACTTGGTGACTGGTTAGGTGAAAGAGGGAGGAGGTCAGGGTAGCCTGTAGTTGCTGTCCTGGCTGGGACTGTCATGGGAGCGGCAAAATAGGGAGGGGGAGAGGTAGCCTGAGGGTCCCCAGGGAACAAAGTCCAACAGGCAGCAGCTGTACATGTGGGCTTGGAGCTCAGGAGAGAGGTTGCAGTGGGCTGGGTGGGCCCTGGCCGTCATGAGCCCGTGAAGGATGGGAGAGGCCAGGGGCATATGAGGCCTCAGGGAGCGGTGTGGGGGGGGGGGGCGGGAATGGAAGGAGCAGGGCCCAGACAGCAGGTTTAGAAAGAGGAATCTGGTGAAGGAAGCGGAGAAGTGTGAGCAGAGAGCGATTCAGAGGACAGGAAAGGTGCGTGGCCATTGATGTCAGGGGAGGAGGGATGATCAGAAGGGAAGTTGAGCATCAGTGCCAGATGCTTCCCAGGTCAGCTGGGCTGGGAAGGGCCCACAGGCCTGGTGCAAAGGAGGTTACAGGTAACTCTGGCAAAGGGAGCTCCAGGGGGCAGGGAGCGAGTGGGAGGTGAGGCTGGGGGCCGCCCTGCCCCTCACTCCCTGTACCTGGGCCCCGCTAGGCAAAGGGCGTGTATGAGAAGGTGGGAGAGGCCACGGAGACGGCCCTGACTTGCCTGGTAGAGAAGATGAATGTTTTTGACACAGACCTGCAGGCCCTGTCCCGGGTGGAGCGAGCTGGGGCCTGCAACGCGGTGAGCAGCTTGGGGGTTCGGCCACAGGCCACGTGGCTGGGGTTTCTGGGGCATCTGGAGAAGGGAGGGGAGGGAATGAAGTCGTGGGAGGCTTCTGGGAGGAGGAGGGCCCTCAGACCCCTAGTAAGACTGGTCTAGGGGGAAAAGAGAGGAAAAGCTGAGTGTGGGCAAGGACTCAGAGTCGGGAATTACACAGCATGGTCAGGAAATGGCAACTTTGGGGCATTTCTGGGGCTGGAGAGGGGGAGAGAGGCCTTGAATGCCAGGGTCAGAAGAGGGTAGACAACATCGTGCAGGGATCAAGAGGCTCTTCATGGGGCTGAGCAGCTGGCGAGGAAGCAGCCAGAGCTGCTGGCTCTGCCCCTCATGCCCTGACCCACCTGGGTCCTGCAGGTCATCAAGCAGCTGATGCGGAAGGAGTTCACCCTGGAGTTCTCCCGAGACCGGAAGTCCATGTCAGTGTACTGCACGCCCACCCACCCTGGCCTGGCGGCCCAGGGCAGCAAGATGTTTGTGAAGGTGGGCCTGCCTGACCAGCCTGGGGCCTCTGAAGAGCCAGAGCCTGCAGCGGTGGGAGACCGGGGGAGGTGTGAGGCCCTCTGTCAAAGCGACGACTCCAGAACAAGGGTGGTCAGCCTGCCATGGGGAACTGGGAGTGGGATCCACGGGTGGGGCAGACAAAGCCAGGGCCAGATGCTGAGGCCCGCCCTGCCCTGTGGTCCCAGCTCTGGGCTGAGAGGCACTGCCTCGCCACATGACCTTGCGGTCACCGTACCCCCGTGTGGGCCTCGGGCTCCCCATCTGAACAGCCGGTCAGGCTGGAAGGTCTTGGAACCCCTTTTGCTTCTGATGGGAAATGTTGAGGTGGTTGGTGTGCAACTTTGGTGCTTTGTGTTTTGGAAACCGAGTCCCAAGGAGGGAAGGAACCAGCTCCCATCCAGACCCCCGTTCACGTCTTCACGTGCAGCGGGGGGTTTAACGTCTTTTGAAATGACAAGCTTCTGTATTGGGAGCTTGGGCTGCTGAAACAACCTAGCATTTGGAGTGCCCTTTGAGGAGAGGGAGGAGGCACTGATGGAGGATTCAGAGGTTCTTCCCAGGCCTCGGGCGAGATCCGGGTTGAGACCCCAAGGCCGCTGAGTAGCCCGGCACCCCCAAGACCACCTTCCCCGAGCCACACCCCACACACCCTCAGCAGGGCTCTGTTCCTGGTCCCGCTGCCGAGCACCCCGCGGAACGGGGATCCCGGTGGCAGCAGGCTGGCAGGGAGGCAGGGCCTGCAGGAGGGCTGCCATTCCCACCCCATCCCCCAAAATGCTGCAGCAGGCCTTCTCAGCTGCAGGCTGGTGAGGGGCGGGTGCCTCCGCGTGGGCTTCACACGGTGTCACACCCTGTGTGAGCCCCCTTCCCTCTGGGCTTTCTCACAGTGGGGCCTAATTGGTTCCCTCTCTGAGCTTCCAAAGAATGGATTCTGGTCTGTGCCTTGTTCTGTGTCCCCTTGGGTGACCTTTCCCAGTATCTGGGCCTCAATTTCCTCAGTTAGGCAGGAGGGAGGGAAGGGGTCCTGACTGACGGACTTGTCTCCTCCCCTACCCCACGCGGCAGGGGGCACCTGAGAGTGTGATAGAGCGCTGCAGCTCAGTCCGTGTGGGGAGCCGCACCGTATCCCTGAACACCACCTCCAGGGAGCAGATCCTGGCCAAGATCCGGGACTGGGGCTCAGGCTTGGACACACTGCGCTGCCTGGCACTGGCCACCCGGGATGTGCCCCCGAGGAAGGAGGACATGCAGCTAGATGACTGCAGCAAGTTTGTGCAGTACGAGGTGGGTGCTGGGCCCCAGGGCTGGGAGCCATGTGTCCACCTGCAGCGCTGGGCAGGTGGCAGGCTGAGGAAGGGCCCAGGCCCCACTCGCATCTGCCCCCTCCCTGCAGACGGACCTGACTTTCGTGGGCTGCGTGGGCATGCTGGACCCTCCGCGGCCCGAGGTGGCTGCCTGCATCTCACGCTGCCGCCAGGCGGGCATCCGTGTGGTCATGATCACGGGGGACAACAAAGGCACGGCTGTGGCCATCTGCCGCCGGCTTGGCATCTTCAAGGACACAGAGGACGTGGCGGGCAAGGCCTACACGGGCCGAGAATTTGATGACCTCAGCCCCGAGCAGCAGCGCCACGCCTGCCGCACGGCCCGCTGCTTCGCCCGGGTGGAGCCCGCCCACAAGTCCCGCATCGTGGAGAACCTGCAGTCCTTCAACGAGATCACCGCCATGGTGAGGCCACTAGACGGGAGCCTGGGGGAGGTGGCGTGGGTGGTGGTGAAGCACTTGCCATAGGCCTTGGGAAGAGCAACCCGGGCGACCGCTGCCTCTGCTTCATTCTTATTTTTCCCAACATTTTATTACAATAAATTTCAAACACAAAGAGAAATCAAAATGATTTTTATAGTGAATGCCTATAGATATCCACTATCTATATTCTATAAATAACATAGTTATATTTGCTTTATCACGTACCTATCCATCTACCCATCCTTCATCCATCTTTTCTTAAATGTGTTTCAAAGTAAGTTGCAGACATCAGTGCACTTTTCCCCCACACGCGATAGGGAACATTGCCATCAACCCATGAAGTTCCCTTATGCTCCTTCCCATTTTTTTGCATCATAGGTTAGTTTTGCCTCTCCTGGATTTTCATATGAGTGGGATCATACAGCATGTGCTTTTTTGTGTCTGGCTTCTTTCCTTTGAAGTTTACCCATGTTGTTGCAGGTATCAGTTACATGATTGCTTTTTTATTGTTCAGTGGCATTCCATTGCATGAATATACCACAGTCTCTTTTAAAGATTATTTATTTATTTGCTTGTTTGTTTGGTTGTGCCGGGTCTTAGTTGCGGCAGGCGGGCTCCTTAGTTGCGACCCACAGGCTCCTCCTTAGTTGCGGCTCCAGGGTTCCTTAGTTGTGGCATGCGAACTCTTAGTTGCAGCATGCATGTGAGATCCAGTTCCCTGACCAGGGATTGAACCCGGGCCCCCTGCATTGAGAGTGCAGAGTCTTATCCACTGCACCACCAGGGAAGTCCCATCCACAGTCTCTTTATCCACTCACCTCTGGATGGACATTTGGTTTGGACCCAGTTTTTGTTCTGTCTCATTCTTGATTGTTGACCTCTTCATCAACACTGATCTGATTCTTAACCTCAACCCAACCCTGACTTGGCCTCAGTTTATAATCTTGACTTCCAGCCTAACCCAGTCCTTTACCTTGACCTTAATCCTGACCTGTGGCTCAGCCTAGATCTGGATAATGAGCTGGGCACCAACCTTGACTTGACTACAACTGTAAACTTGTTCTTGACCTTATTTTGATCTTCACACTGACTTGGTCCCTGACCTTGACCTTGACATCTTAAACTGATTCTTTATTCTGAGCTCAACCCTGATATGGGTTCCAGTCTTGACCTGGGCCCTGATCTGATCCCTGATATTGATCCCCCCCCCCAATCCAATACTTTATGTTGACCTCAACTTTGATCTGGCCTTCAGTCTTGACCTTGACCTCAACTCCAACTTCTACCATGACATCATTCCTGATATGGACCATAGCCTTGACTTGACCTCTACCTTAATCTAATTTTTTTATCTTGAACACGAGTCCATTCTTGACCCTGCCCTTCACCTTGGCTCCAGCCTTCACCTTGACTACAGCACCTAACTGACTCTTGACCTGGGCCATGACCTTCACCTCATTCCTGACTTGAGCTTAACTTTGTCCTTAACCTCAGTTTCATCTTCTACCCCACATCCCACCTGAATTTCATCCCTGCTCTCGGCATTGACTCACCCTCATCCCTGTCCCCACCTCACCATCCTCTCTGATCTTTGACTCGATCTTCTCCTCAATTTTGTCCTTATCTGCACTCCTTGCCTTCCCCTTAGCCTCATCCCCAGATCAGTTTCTAGGCTCATGACCTCACCATTTGTTCTGTCCAGCTGTCTGCTTCTTCGGGGACATCCCCTAAACTTGGTGATAGGCTGAGTTGAGGGGAGTCAGGGAGGTGGAAGGGAAGTTTCTCAGGCATGAACCCACCTAACCTGGCCCTCAGACTGGAGACGGGGTGAATGATGCCCCAGCCCTGAAGAAAGCGGAGATCGGCATCGCCATGGGCTCCGGCACAGCCGTGGCCAAGTCAGCGGCAGAGATGGTACTGTCAGATGACAACTTTGCCTCCATTGTGGCTGCAGTGGAGGAGGGCCGGGCCATCTACAGCAACATGAAGCAATTCATCCGCTACCTCATCTCCTCCAATGTTGGCGAGGTCGTCTGGTGAGGCCCTGTGTTCCCTCCTCCCAGCCCTCTGGACCAGCTCTGCATCCCTAAGACTGGGGAAATGCCTGTTCCTGGGGTGGGGCTGCAGGGATGGAGGGACCCCGTGCCCTGCCCTGGAAGGCTGGGGCCTTCCAGAGTCCCACCTCACGGTGGGGAGGGATGGGGACGCCTCATCATTCTCCAGAGGCCCTGATGCACCTCAGCCCCTGGTGGTGCCTGAAAAGTCCCCTGTCATCCCTCCAGGCGTGACCTTCTTCCCACTTTCAGAGTCCTGCAAGATGGGAGAACTTGCCTCACCTTTGGGCAGTAATGTGTTCGTGCGTGTGTGTGTGTGTGTGCACATAGGGTGTGTGCCTGAGTGAGAGGTGTGTGTACGTGTGTGTGTGTGAGTTCTTGTTCATCTTTTCACATGAGGATTTGTGCTAGTGTGTAATTGTGTACACACTTAGGTTCACATGTGAGTGATCCCTGTGGAGAACGGTGAACATGTTTGCCTGGCTATGTAAGAATTCTGCATCTCTGCACGTCGGGGCAAGCATGTAGGTGTTTGCTTGTGTTTGTGGATTGTGTAAGCTGTGCTAGGTTGTTGTACACATCTGTGAACAAATGTGTATATGTTTCAGGCATGCACTGTCCACGTGTGTGTGTGTGTGTGTGTGTGTGTGTGTGTGTGTGTGTGTCCTAAAGAGGACTTGTGTCCTCAAGAGGAGAGGCCTAAAGGGCAGATCTGTCCAGGCGCCAGAGCTGGGACTGGGGGGGGCAGGGGCGGCCCAGTGTGAGGCGGGGCTGCTGTGGAGACAGTGCGGGAGCTCCCGGGCCTGGGGTAAGAGTAGGAGCTGGACCCTCCATTTGCTGGGGGCTAGAGCCCATGACTCTGGTTCCAGCATCTTTGTCACGGCAATTCTGGGCCTGCCCGAAGCCCTGATCCCTGTGCAGCTGCTCTGGGTGAACCTGGTGACGGATGGCCTACCTGCCACGGCCCTGGGCTTCAACCCACCAGACCTGGATATTATGGAGAAGCGGCCCCGGAACCCTCGGGAGGCCCTCATCAGTGGCTGGCTCTTCTTCCGATATCTGGCTGTCGGAGGTGAGTGGAGCCCCAGTCTTCATTGCGGTTCCTGGAGCTTCCTAAGACCCTTGTATCAGTTACACTTGCAAACTACAGACCAGTATGACTCAGCCTGGCTTATGCCAAGAGAAACTGTGTGGGCTCGTGTAACTGAAGAGATTAGATCATGCCTCAAGCATGGCTGGACCCAGCCCTCAGACAGTATCATTGGCATATTTTGGCTCTGCCTCAGCTCCATTCTCATGCAGGTGCCCCTTGGGGTGGCAGGATGGCTGCCGCAGCTCCAGCCCTCGTACTTGCCCCGTTACAACCTCAAATAAAGCAGAAGAAAGAGCCTTTTGTCCTATTACTCCCGCAGTAGTGTACAAACCACATGGCTCAGAAAGGGAGAGAGTGGTTCCCTGACAGAGATCCAGCAAATTATTAGGAAGGGGAAACGGATGCCAGAAAACCAGAGGTGTCCACTATAGCCAGTTTTCTCCTGCCCTCCCCACAGTGTACGTTGGCCTGGCCACAGTGGCTGCTGCCACCTGGTGGTTCCTGTATGATGCCGAGGGACCTCAGGTCACCTTCTACCAGCTGGTGAGCAAGGGATGGCCAGGGAGCCTGTTGGGGGCATCTGGGAGGTAGAACTCACAGCCCAAGTTGTTGTTGGAGTTCCAGGGGAAAGGAGTCCAGAACCCCACGGGTGCCAGTGGCTGTCCCTCCCCACCCCCCAACTCCCCGCATAGACATCCACCACCTAAAGAGACGAGCTCAGAAGCCACAGGAAGCCTAGAGACGGCAGCACAGCCCCCGAGCCGGAGAGGAGGCTACTTCCTCCCCCCATCATTTAGTTACAGGGGGACCAAGGGGCTTAACTGCCCAGAAGTGTCTTACCTTTACTGGGAAACTCCCCGAACAATTGAGGGCTCAGAGGTAGGAGCCCCTAAATGGCAGAGGGTCAAACTGGAGCAATCGACAGTGGAGGGAAGGAATCTGCCAGGCTCCCCACTTTCATAACCAACGTGTTTCTCGGGGAAGGGACCCACTGACCTCTTGAAGTCACCTGGCTGGCAGGTGCACACCACGGGCCGGGCTTAGCTCAGCAAAGCTCTGGAAGCAGGCAGGGAGCCCCACCTCAGCTGCTGTCTGTCAGTCTGTCCTTCTGTCTGAGCAGCCAGTGCATCTCCTTTGCTTGAAAGAACCTTCGCGGCAATTCCGGCAAAGCCAGTTGTGGGTTTCTCATTTAAAGGGGAGAGCGGCGGGGATGTGGAATTTCCTTCCTCTGACTGTGCCTGACTTTGCCACTTTCCTGTAGGTAGAAGAGCTCAAGAGAGGGACCCTGACTTCCTGGCCACTCTTGGGAGTGTCAGAGGAGTACAGTCTTCCCCACCCCGAGGGCAGCGTGAGGGCTATTTCAGGGGTTCACACCTAGGTAGAGGCAGCCCGGAGATGCTTTCCTCCATCCACCAGCCCTCAAGCACATGGGGCTCTCCCTCCTGGCAGCAATGAAGAGCATGGGCCCAGACCCTTGTCCCAAAGGCTGGTGGTCTGCAGCCCTTGGCAGATGGCTCAGGCCAGCCTCAGGCACCTGCTCCTGTAGCTCCTGTGGGGGCAGCAGCTGGAGAGTGGGGATGTGCCAGCCATCCTGCTGCTGCCTCCTTCCTGCCCTGTCTCTGTTGCCATCCTTTGTGCTGTGGATCCCAAATCTCCAGAGACCTCCCCCCATATCGACCTTTCTTCTGAGCCCAATCCCATAGAGCCAGCTGGATACCTCCTCTGGGATGCCCCACAGCCCTTGTGCACTCACCAAGTCCAAAGTCAAAATCTGTCACCTTCCCCCAAACAATCCCCTCCTCCATGCCCATCTCGGTTCCACTGCCTGCCTGGTCACCCAAGCAGGTCACCCATGACCCTGGGGTCATGCTAGATACATATCCCATACCCACTACCAGTCAGTCCCCAGTCCCCTTGGTGCCACCTTCCCAACTGTCCTCAGGTCATTCCATTTCTCATTTATCCACTTGGTCAAGAAACAGCTATTAGGCACTGACTCTGTGCCAGGCACAAATTGCTAGGGCGATGGCAGTGACCGAGCCGGGAAAGGCTCTGCAAAGAGTGTCGAGTCTGGTGGGGGAGAGAGCCATGGAAATAGGCAGTCACATTTCACAGTGAGAAGTGCTTCAGCAGAGAAAAGGCAGGTGGCTGTGGAACTCAGAGATGGTCAAGAGTTAGACCTAAGATAGAACTTTCAGCTCCAGGTGCTGGAATTTCAGGAGAAGTGCCCAGATCCTGGAGGAACACTGAATAAAAGCGGCAGAGTGGGTCCTGGATCCCGGCTGCCCAAGTTCCCACCCTGGTTCCATCACACACTAGCTGTGTGATTTTGGACAGGCTACTTAACCTCTCTGTTGGTTTCTTCATCCATATATAATGGATAATAGACCCTGCCTCATAGGGCTAAGATGATTCAGTACTTACAGAGTGCTTAGACCAACACCTGGCACATAGCAAGAGCTATGTAAGTGTAAAGTTAATGAAACCCAGAGGGGGCCTTGCAGGTGAAGGTGAATAGGAAATAGCCAGGGAGGCAAAGGGGAGGAGTACGCAGAACAGTGGCTTCCCCCAAAGAAACAGCCTCCCCACCCCTCGGGGGCTGCTCACCGTGAATCTGTGAGGCAGAGAAGTTCCAGCCCTGAGCACCTTCTAATAAACAATGTAGGAGGCCACACTGTGACCCACGACCTGGGCACAATGCGTGCGTGGCAGGTGCCCACTGCTGAAACCCAGGAGGTCTGAACTGGGCAGAGTGTTTGTCTATTGAAACACCTCCATGTGATCCTGTTTGTATTTTCTTCCCGTGCACGGGCATAGGGATGCAAACACACACATGCCCGAGTGGGAGGTGTGTGCACTGCATTTGTGGGTACATGCATGTGCAAGGTCCTTACCATTAAGGTCTGATAGTGGTGACACAACTTGCAAGAGCATTTGGTCCTCTTGGTCAGTGGGTGGGTTCAAAGTTTAGGACATTTTCTCTGCCCTGTAATCAGTGCCAAATAAAAACGTGCACTTGTCCCAAATACTGGAGCTTGGTGTTTGGAGAAATTCCCACTGTTCATTTAAATAAGACTCTCCATCTCTTTGTTAAAATAAGAAATCTAGCCAAGCCATAGTCGTTTATAATTTTGCATCCTGCACAAGAGAGGGAAGTGCCAGCAGCCCCTTCTGGCTGACAGAATCGCCTTACCCGCATTTTTGCCCTGGGGGAAATGAGGGATGGATTTCCTGGACAGGAAGTCAGACGGCTGGTCACTTTACAGATTTCTCTTTGAGGGTTATTTTCACAGCACGTGGCCCCACCCCCATTTCGGAACTTTTAGCTTAAAGGATCACTGTGTTCAGATGAGATTCCAGAGGCCAGATTTGTATTGTTGGAGAACAGAGCTGTTTAACGGTTATGAACGTTCATGCTTATCCCCGTGGTGCGGAAGAGAACAAGACGGAAGTTCTCACGCGTGTCCTCAGTTCAGCATGTTATTACAGCAGGTTCTGTGAGCCAGGTTTACGGGCAGGAAGAAAACTCCCCTGGGGCTGCAGGGGCGAGGGCCACTTCCCTTATTGAGCCCCAAGAGCTCCCTGTTAATTATGAAGAAGCCATGCAGCAAGCCTGCACCTGGCCATGGGTTAGGCCACGTCATAAGCAAAGGGCAGGTCTGGTAGAGCTCGATTTCAGCAGCAGAAGTGGAGGGAGGTGTGAATGGAATCCTAGTTAATAATCATGACTAGGGCCCCAGTAACCTTCCTCTTCTACCCACCAAAGGTGAATTCTGTTCAAGTATAATTTTACTGATCAGTTTTCATGTGCGTTTACTCATGTTACTCAGTGGCCTCAGTTAATCACCGCCCGCACTCCTGTACCTCGGATACTCAGGCCCCCCGACCCCCTGATTCCAGGGCCCCCTGCCGTCCATCCCCAGCCTAATGCCAGCTGCTCCCCCTCCGTCCCACCACCCCCCTGCCGCAGAACCGTCTGCCCTTCTCCCTGGCCCAGTGCAGCCCCTGACCACTGTTCTCCCCGCCACCACCCCACCCCACCTGGGGGCCCTCAGAGGAACTTCCTGAAGTGCTCAGAGGACAACCCGCTCTTTGCCGGCACTGAATGCGAGGTCTTTGAGTCACGCTTCCCCACGACCATGGCCTTGTCTGTGCTGGTGACCATTGAGATGTGCAACGCCCTTAACAGGTGGGCTGGGCAGAGGGGCCTGGAGCGGGGGTTGAGGGATGGGGGCTGAGGGTCAGTGGTGCCCAGAATTGGGGTCAGAGGTGTCTGAGGTTTAGGGGGTCCAGGATTGGGGTCTGGGGGTCAGAAGGGTCCAGAAGAGGGCTCTGAGAACCAATGGGGGCCAAAATTGGGATCCAGGGGGCAAAGGGAGACGTGATGGAGGTCTGAGGAAATAGAGGGGCCAGGATTGGGTCTGAGGGGCAGAGAAGGGGCGTCCAAGACCCAGCATAGGCCCCTGGGGGCTGAGTGGGCAGCAGCGACATTCACCTCCTGGCGGCACTGGCCTCCCGAAAGCTCTCCTGTCCTTAAAGGGCAATGCTGAGGCCCAGACCACCTGCTGCATCCCACATGGGGGGGCGGGTGGGTGACCACGGCGGGGCCTGCCCGCATCCTGGCCTGAGGTGAGCGCCCTGTGCCCTTGGCAGCGTCTCAGAGAACCAGTCACTGCTGCGGATGCCACCCTGGCTGAACCCCTGGCTGCTGGCGGCTGTGGCCACGTCCATGGCCCTGCACTTCCTCATCCTGCTTGTGCCGCCCCTGCCCGTGAGTCTCCACCCAGCCCTGCTCACCTTCTCGGGCTCCTGGGATCACAGGGTCCTCATTCTCCTCTGATGCTAGGCCTTTCTGGGCCTGTTCGTGATGGAAACTGCCTGGGGGCTGTGATGGGGGAGGTCTGATGGTGCTCCGTGACTG
Organism: Balaenoptera physalus; assembly: GCF_965194825.1. Lineage (NCBI taxonomy): Eukaryota > Metazoa > Chordata > Mammalia > Artiodactyla > Balaenopteridae > Balaenoptera > Balaenoptera physalus. The sequence goes on along the minus strand of NC_138901.1, from coordinate 52,982,227 downwards.
CAGCCTGTGTTGGGACCCTGGCCAGCCACTGTCCTCCAGATGTGTCCCCCACTTTGGGACCCTCCCCCCAGACTTGGGGAACAGAAGAGGTGGGGAATCTCCCCAGGCTGGGGCAGGAGGAAAGCCGATGCCCTTTCCCAGTGCAGAATCCCTCCCACTCCCCAACAGAGCAGAAGGATTTAGTCCTCTGGGTGAGGGCAGGGGAGGGCACCTCAGGCAGAGGAAAAAGGGGGACACAGATCTGGAGGTGGGACCTTGAGAGGCATCTCAGACGTGCTCGTGAAGAGTCCACTGTAGCCTGGGTGTATGAAGCAGTGGATTTGGGGGGCTCAGGGCACTTCTTCCTTTAACCAAAACTACCCCGCCCCAGCTCATCTTCCAAGTGACCCCACTGAGCGGGCGCCAGTGGGTGGTGGTGCTCCAGATATCTCTGCCTGTCATCCTGCTTGATGAGGCCCTCAAGTACCTGTCCCGGAAGCACGTGGATGGTGAGTGAGAGGCCCCAGACCCTCCCCACCCTGCTCGCCTCCAGCCCGCCTCCCCGCCCGCCCCTGCTTCCAGGCTGCAGGGTCTTGGGCTGCAGGGGTTGGGGCCCTGGGCTCACTGGGCCGCCAGCGGGAGCACTGCTCAGAGCCACGCGGCTTCGCTCCCCTCACTTGCTACCAGCCCTGCACAGCCAGGCCTGCTGTGCCCTCCTCTGGGCCTTGGCCTCTGACTTCTCTGAACCGGGCCTGTTTTTTTTTTTGTTTGTTTGTTTTAATTTTTTATTTATTTATTTTTGGCTGTGTTGGGTCTTCGTTTCTGTGCGAGGGCTTTCTCCCGTTGCGGCGAGTGGGGGCCACTCTTCATCGTGGTGCACGGGCCTCTCACTGTCGCGGCCTCTCCTGTTGCGGAGCACAGGCTCCAGACGCGCAGGCTCAGTAGTTGTGGCTCACGGGCTTAGTTGCTCCACGGCATGTGGGATCTTCCCAGACCAGGGCTCGAACCCGTGTCCCCTGCGTTGGCAGGCAGATTCTTAACCACTGCGCCACCAGGGAAGCCCCAGGCCTGTTTTTATGCAGGCATTCTCAGCACAGTCTCCCAGGCGGTTCTCTGTTTCTGAGTTCACAGCTCTGGGTCTGCCTTAACCCGGGAATGGAGGACAGATGGCAGGGTTGGGGTGGGGGGCGGTGAGCGGAGGAGCAGGCTGGGGCACGGTGTCCACCTGCCTGCCTCTGCCAGGGGCTCAGAGCGTGGGTGATTCTGACCCTGCCAAGGGCCAGGGAGGCAGCATCATTCTCACTGCCCGAGCTGCCCAGGGAGGGAGGAGGCAGGGGTGAGAAAGTCCCTGTTCCTGGGAGTTTGAGCCAAGGCTCTAGGTCTGTGGCCGGGCTGCTGTTGAGAGCCCCGGGTTAGGCCCAGAGATGGCTGAGGCCTGCTCTGGAGCAGCTGGGTCCTTGAGGGCCACCTCTGGCAGGAATGTGTCCCAGGCCCAGGGGAGGGTGCCGGGGCGGGGTGGGGGCCCATAAACAGATCATGTGCCTGTCATTCCGCAGGGGCCAGGGCAGCCCCCATCTCCCATGCTGGCCAGCCCTCCCAGGCACTGCCAATATTTTATCTTATTAAAAAGGCCAAAACAAGTTGGCCTCCTCTCTCTGGAGAAACTGGCCCACTACAGGTCTGTCCAGAGGGTGACCAGACACATGGCGGGGAGGAAGGGGGCTCAGCCGAGGGTAGAGGTGGGTGCTGCTCGGTCAAAGCAAGGTCTGTTGGAGTCCACAGGTCCGGGGAGGAAGGGGGAGCCAAGCCAGACAAGGCATTCTGCCCCCTGCATGGTTCTTTTGGGCCCATCCTCTGGGTGCTTCTGGGGAACTGAAGGCAGGGAAATGGCTCTGTCATCTGAAACTCCATCTGCAAGAGCCCCAGCTCTGGCTGGAGCACAGGGCTGGGCCACCAGGAAGGCTGCCGGCCAACCTTGACCACACTAACTCGCCTGCAAAGTCCCCCACATCCTCCGGGGGATGTGGGCAGCTTCGTCTTTAAGAGCTTTCCCTAGCCAAGAGGTTCCGTGTCTTCTCGAGAAAGCTGAAAAGTGAGAACGTTTCTCAGCCAATGGGAGAAGCCTATGTCTTGGGTACTGTTCCAGTGCTGGCTACTGGATGACAGAGGATTTGGCTTGGGTGGGGGAGGGGAGCAGGCCCCTAGCAGGACCGGGTAGGTTGGAAGGACTGGGGAGGGAGCAGCCCCTACTGGGCCACGGTTGGGGGTGGTTTCTAGAAGAGGTGGGGTTTGGGCAGAGGTTTGAAAGGGGAGGATTGAACTTGGTGGAGAAGAGGCTGGGCTCATGAGACTTGGCCTCTTTAGTGGAGCTGGGGCTTGGAGTGCAGGGTAGAGGGCTGAGGCCAGAGTGTGGCAGGGGCCTCGGATACCAAGGTAAGGACCCTGGACATTATCCTCAGGGAAGAGGGAGCCATAGAAGGGTGGAAGCATGGGAGGGACTGGGGTGACCATGGAGGGTAGATGGGGGCGAGACTAAGGGCAGGGAGGCTGGTGGGGCTTGTTAAGCTGGTTTGGGAGGGAGACGCTGAGGCCCAGCGCAGGGTGAGCTGGTCCCGGAAGATGCCTCCACCTCCACCGTTAACCTGAGATGTTGACTATGGTCCTGGTGAAGCTCAGCTTGTAAGGGTGGTGCTCTGCTCTCAGGAGCGGCCATGGGAGCCGCAGGACGGACACAGGCTGGGTATCTGTGGCCACATCTGAGAGGTGGGGTGGACTGTGCCCGCTGGCAGCCCAGACAGCTATGCCCTGTGCAGCCGCAGTCCCTCGGGCCTCCTAACGGCAGACAGGGCGGGGGTGAGACAGGGGACCCTGTTACGTCCCCAAGCCAGCCTGGTGGCCTTTTAGGGAAGTTTTGCTGAGGCCTGATGCTCGTGGCTCCCCCATGCTTTACGAGGGATGTGTCCTGGGAAGAGCTATGGGTGCTGGGTCAGTCCTGGCGGGTCGGGGGCAGGGCCCTCTTACCCCACCACCTGGCTCTGCCCAGGTGTGGCTGAGCAGCTGTCAGGCGGAGGCCTGTGGGCCAGGCTGAAGGGAGGGGAGGCCTGTGGGCCAGGCTGAAGGGAGGGGAGGCCTGTGGGCCAGGCTGAAGGGAGGGGAGGCCTGCGGGCCAGGCTGAAGGGAGGGGAGGCCTGTGGGCCAGGCTGAAGGGAGGGGAGGCCTGCGGGCCAGGCTGAAGGGAGGGGAGGCCTGGAGAGACTGAGTGGGGACCAATCTGGGAGGGTTAAGGATATGAGGCAGGTTTGGAGTTTATTCTCATGGCAGTTGGGGAGCCATTGAAGGGAGTGATGGGCTAGGTCTGTAGCGTGGTGCCAGGGACAGGAGGGTGTTGGTGAGAGGCTTTGAGTCCTGGTGGGGGCAGCGGAGGAAGAGAGATGAAGATAGTGAAATAGCAGGCCTGGTATGTGGGATGGGCGAGGAGTAAAGGATGGCCAGGGTTTCTGGACCTCATGATGGTAGGTAGTGGTTCCCTAAACTGGAAACCAAGAGGAGAATGTGCATCAGATGCTCTGAGGGAGGTGATGGAATATGTGGGGTGACGGAAGCGCCAGGGACATCCAGGGGGTGTAGCGGGGCTGGGGGCCGACCGAGGGATACCGTGGGAGAGTGGGGCTATCCCAGGGAAAGAGGAGGACAGAAGGGGCCAGAAGGAACCAGTCTGGATGTGTGCTCTCATACGTACATCTTAACACACTCTCGGGTTTTCTTCCAGAAGAAAAGGGCCAGAAGTGAGTGCCGGGAGCAGAGTGGAGTTTCCAGTGTGTACCTCAGAGTGATGGTGCCCAAGCCTTCGCCCCCCCCGAACCCCCCCTGCCTGCACGCTCACCTGCTTGCTCACTGGGCCCTGCTGAGGTCGGGGCGGCCACCTCCAGGCCCGTACCGGGGTCTCTGTCCCCACTCCCATCTCTCTGGGGGCTCTGTAATTCAGGTCTCTAGGGCTCTCCTGGGCAGTTCATCCCTGAAGCTCTGGCCCAGGAGCTGCAGCCCGGGAGGGGCCTGCCCAGAAGCTGGCAGCAGAGCCCTCCTCCCCAGATCCACAAGTGCGCTCAGGAGCCTGCTTCCCCTTCCTTGGAGGCAGGGCATTTCCTTGGCGACCTGCGTCTCTGCATAGACAGAGCTCTCCTGGGAGCCACTCTGACCTCTCCCTCAGTGCCTGGGCTGGGGCCTGGTTGGCCCGGGGTGAAGGGGGGACAGCCAGGCCCCACTGTGCACAGCGAGGGCGGACGGCCCACTCCACTCTGCTTCCACGGAGTCAGCTCCCGAGGGCTTGCGCCTGTTTGTGTTTATGTGTGCAGGGGGTGGAAGGCTCAGAGAGAGGGACACGGGAGCAGGGGAGGGGGGCGGAGCAAGGACCCCCTTTCCTGGGAGATGGCCAGCCTGCCTGCCTCAGCTCGGCGCACCCCCAGACTCAGGTTTCTCTGTTCCAAGCCGACAAAGCACACGCCGTCTTGGTGTTGCCTGCTCTGCCAAGCGGAGGACGGATTCACCTTCTGTGTCCCTGGCGCCTGAGACCCGAGCCATCCTCGGGTCCCTGACCACTGAGCCTTGCCACCCTGACCCAGCGCCTGGCCACGTCGAGGTCTGCACGGCTGCGTGATCCTGAGTCCCCACACCCATGGGCCAAAAGGACGTCCCGAAGGATGGTTAGCTACCCAAGGGCACGTCCGCTCCCTCCCTCCCTGCCGGAGTGACGAACATGCAAGTGGCTCACTTCCGATGATGGGAAAAGAGCGTTTGCGGGACACAAGTGTTCTCTTCACTCAGCTTTTGCCCCTCGAGCGAAAATTAGCTAAGAGCAGAAAAAGCAGTGAGTAAACGACCGCGCGTCCTCGCCCCTCCTGGAGAGTGTACAAAGTGATTATTTTATGTGTAAATCGAGACCCGCATCCCTGTCCTGGTCCCAGAATCAAAAGGCCCCCTGGGCCTGCCTTGCAGACAAATGGGCTCCACGTTCAGTGGCTCCTCCGCCCACACTCCCGCCCTCCCCGCTCTCGAAAGTGAGAGAATCAGAGTCGGGTGGGACTTTCCTGGAGCCCCCAGAGATTCTCTGCATCTTTCCTGCTGGGGGAAGGGAGGTCTGGGGAGGGGGCAGGGCCCTGTACCCACCTGCTGACGTGCAGTCTGGTAGAGAAATAAAGGTTGAGTGTCTGGGGCAACAAGGGCCATCGGCGTGTTTCCTGGAGAGCAGCCCCCCCTCTGCCCCCTTGGTGTCTCCCTAGGGGCTCCCACCGCCTGTGCCCCCTCCCCCAGGAGCGGTGAGTGAAGGTTTGGGGCTCCAACGCCAGCTGGAGGGAGAACTCATCCTCAGACAGGGGGCGGGGAGCCACGCCCCCGTAGCAGAGGCCTGACTGCCTTCTCCTCACGTGTACAGCACTTGAAAGTTTGTGCATGTGATCAAAGCCCCTTACACACGATTCACAGGGAAATGAGGCTGGGAGGGGCCCAGCACTCTCTGGGGCAGGGCTGGGTCTGAAGCCTGAATATCAGGGGTCACTTGCTCCCCACAGAGGGGCCCCAGCCCTGGCTGTTCCAGGGGTCCTGCGTCTCCCTGAGGTACCATCCATCTCTTGTCCTTCCCAGCCCAGCTCAAATGCACCTCCCCAAGGCTTCCTGGGGCTCACACTGTCCCAGGGCCTTGTGAGGCTGCTTGACATTAACTCCTGACTCGCCCAGGTGACCCTGCCCTCCAAAAGTGGGAGCTCTGGAAAGGGAAGAGCCGTGTTCCCCTGCCTCCCTCACTTCCTCCTCTGAAAGGAGGACTCACTGCCCTCGGAAGGGGACTCAGGCCCTGCCCACAGGGCCAGAGGCAGGACCAACTGTATAATTTGTGGGGCTCAGTGCAAAATGAAAATGGGGAGCCTCTTGTTCAAAAATTAAGAATTTCTTAACAGTGGCAGCAGAACAATACACCAAGTGCAGGTCCCTTCTGAGCACAGGGCCCCGTGTAATGCAAGGATGGCACGTCCAGGAAGCAGGCCGTGACCAGAGGAGACAGGCAGGACCCACCCTTCGGAGCTCCCAGGCTTTATTTAGGAGACAGGATGTGACACACAGCGCACAGCAGGAGCCGGGGATGGGCAGAAGGATTCCCTCTTGAACAAGGTCCATCTCAGATCACAAAGCCTTTTCATCTACCTCGTCTCCGGGTCCTCAACCAGCTCCATAAGATGGGCCCGGCAGGGCGTAGGGCTCCGTCTTACAGATAAAGAACCTGAGGCCCTCTGAAAGTCTGACCATCAAGCTGGCCCTCATCCTGACAGGCAGCGAGCGGCGCTAAGATGGGCCTGGAGGGCTTACATAGGAGGCAGGCGAGCTCCAGCGCTCCTGGCAGCCTCTGGGGCATGTGGCCAGGCCTGCTTTGCCTCCATCCCCACCCAGCCCTGCCCAAGTCCGGCCTTGTCCAGCCCACAGCATGGAGCCCAATGGGCCAAGGTAAACAGAGGTTTCCTACCTCACGGCCGCTGACCCAAGAGGGAATTCTGGGGAAAGCCCCGGCACGCTTCGCACTGGCTCGTGGATGGCAGTGACCAAGATGCCCGTGGCCTCCCCCTGCCCCCTCCAGAGGCCAGGATTTTGTGCTCCTACGGCCCCCCACACTGCACCCCTCCCAGGAGGGATGAATGCCCATTAGGGCTGCACTGGGAAAAATGGAAGGGCAAAAACAGAAAATGAAGACGTGTCCACACAAAGACCTGAACCTGTGTCCACAGCAGCTTATTTATTGTAGCCCCAAACTGAAAACAGCCCAAATGTCCATCAACGGGGGAAGGATAAACAAACTGGCATGTCCATACAGCAGAATATGCCTCAGCAATAAAAAGCAACGTACCCATATATGCAACAGAATGCATGATGCTTAAAACCCTGGTGCTGAGGAAAAGAAGCCAGAACCAAAAAGAGCCCATACTGAGCGATTCCACCTCCATAAAGTTCTAGAAAAGGCAAAACAAAGCTGTAACAACAGAGCAAATCTGTGATTGCCAGGGGCTGGGAGTTGGGGAAGATTGACAGCAAAGGGGCAGGAGGGAACATTCAAGGGTGAGGGATTGGGGAGGGGAGGGGAGTTCCATGCATTTGTCAAGACTCATCAAACTGTGTGCCTGAAATGGGTACATTTTATTGCATGTGTATTATACCTTAGTGCAGTTTGATTTAGAAGAAAGAGAAAAGAGGTGGGAGCCAGAGGAGGTGGCGGGCACGCGGCTGCTGTAGGTGTAGCGGCTTCAGCGTCGGCAGGGGGCGGGCCTCCAGGTGTGTGCGCAGTGTTTGTGGGGCATTGGCCCAGGCCAGCCCCAAAGAGTCCCCACATTCCAGGGGCAGGAAGAGGCTGAGGACCAAGGGGAGACGGCCCAAAAGCATGGAGGAGAACCAGGGGGTTGTGATGCCTCGGACACTCGGGCAGAGGGGCTCCAGCCGGATCGAGGCCCTTAGTAGGGGACGAAGAGGCCAGAGAAGCCATGCAAGATCTGGGCAGTGGGGAGAAGCCAGCCTGGGGACCCCCGTAGTGGCCTCCCCATGGATGCCCGCCCTCCCCCGCCCTCCCCTAGACTGTCCAGTTAGGCCAGTCCAGGGCCCTGTTCCAGCCAGCGTCTGAGAGGCTGTGTGGACACTGAGGCCGGACCAGCTGGTGTGGGAGCTTGGACCAAGCTCCTCTCCAGGCAGAGGTGTGGCCCCTGCAACCTTGGGACCCTGAGTGGCCAAGGAGACCCACTGGAGCCTGTGCCGACCTCCTTGAGGGCCCGGGCTGGCCTCCAGGATAGGCACACAGGCCCCCTCCACCCTCACAGAGTGGCTAAATTTAGCCAGGCAGGGGAGGCCATCCTGGGGCCAAGCTTGGCAGCACTGCCTTGCCTCCCTACAAGGCCCGGCCCAGTACCCGCTCAGGCCATCCGGCCTTTGGGCTTATAAGGCAGGTCTGGCGGCTCTGAAGGGCTGGAGTCTTAGGGTGGGCTCTGGGCCAAGATCTCAGACTTTGGGTAGCTTCCTTCCCGGCCACCAGCAGATATGGGAGCTAATCGTTGTGTGACCTTGGCCAAGGCCCTTAGCTTCCAGAGCCTCAGTGTCCTTATCTGTAAAATGGCAATTCTTGAGCCTACATCACGGGGCTGCTGTAAAGAAAAGCCTGCAGAATTCTAGGTTTCCTTCACTTCCCAAAATGCCTAGAACAAACACGGATATCTGTCCTTGGGGATGCTGAAGTGGGGGCCAAGGGCAGGAAAGCACAGGCCTCAATGGAAAGATGCACTTTAGAACCAGTGAAAGGGACATTGACCCTATCAGCTGCCTGTCTTACTCTCGCAGAGTGATTCACAAGAAAAGGAATTTGGGGAAAGAAATGTAATTGCTTTTATTTCTTTTTGTTTTGGACACATTTTTGGTTATGATAACATCCCCAAATGAGACTGTCCTCCGGGGCATCCTGTTTTCTGAGTGTCAGGGTCAGAACCGAGGCTATAACAGGAGCACATGTGTGTGCTCCAAGCAAGTCTGTCTGTCCATTGGTCCATCTGTCTGTCAGCAAGCCTAGCTCCTTGGAGGAGGAAGAGGAGGAGGAGGCAGGGGAGAAGGAGGAGAACATGGTGACGGAGTGAAGGGCACAGACACAGACTGGAGAAGGACTGCCTGACTTCCTTCCCTCCTTCCTCCCTCCCTCCCTCCTTCCCTCCTTCCCTTCCTCCCTTTCTCCCTCCCTTCCTTCATCCCCCCCCTCCCTCCTTCCACACCTCCCTCCCTCCTTCCTTCCTTTCCCCCTCCCCTACCTCCCTCCCCCAATTTACTGCCTGCCACCCTCCCAAGTGTGCTGTGCTGTTCCTGAGAAGGGTGGGTGGAGGGGGGCACAGAGATGGCTCAGACACGGTGTCAGCAACCACCCCACCCCCACTGCAAACAGTTCATGTCCAGCGCCTGCTATTCCAAGGGCCATGAGGTCAGCTGGGAAGAGGACAGGCCCATTTGTCTGGGGTCAAGACCAGGCCAAGGGGATGTGGCTACCTCCGCTCTGCCTCCCAGCATCTCTGGATCTTCCTTAGAAAAGCCAGGACGTGGTACTCACCAGCCCCTCTTGAAGGCGGCATCACCGGACAGACCCTTGAGCCTGAGATTGGCGGGAACTCTGTGTTGGGTGAGGCTGATCTGTTTGATGGGGGGATTGGCCTGGGGTGCTGGAGGGGCCCTCTTTGGGGGCCCCTTGCTGTCTAGAAGGCAGCTCTACTCAGACAGGAGGCTGGGATTCCCAGCCCTGGGGCCTGGCTCCTTGCCCAGAGTGATTTCCCAGCTAAAGGCCCGCCAGGAAGAAGACTCCCATCAGCCTTCAGGGTGGGGCAGCCTGGAACGGGGCGGGCGGAGGCAGGGAGCCCCGAGGACACCCAGCCTGGGTGGAGGGAGGGCCAGGGAGACCTTCCTGCTTCAAGCGGGGGCTTCCTGTACCGTGCAGGTTGAGCTTGGGCAATTCATTTCTCCTCTCTGAGCTCTAGTTTCCTCACCTGCAAAATGAGAGGGAGGTTGGGAGTTAGCCTCCAGCTCTGATGCTCGGAGAGTTAACACAGGACCTGCCCCAGCCCAGCCCCCAGGACCCCTGCTTTCAGGGCCTGGGTTGGGGTTGAGGGCAGGGGCTGCAGGAGCGGCCTCAATTTCTCTGTCCTCAGTGTTGTCAGGACCCATCCCCTGGCCTCTACCTATGAGGAAAGTCCCATTATTGCCCCATTTCACAGATGAGGAAGCAAGCTCAGGGAGGTGAGGCAAGGTACCCAGGCCCCCACAGCAAGCAGCACAGCCAGGGGTGTTCACTGAGGCAGTCTGATGTCAGGCTTTCCCTGCTGGGCTCTGGGAGCCCGACAGTGATGTGTAACAGACGCGACCCTCGCCGTGTCTGGGTTCCTGCACCCTGTGCTGGTTTCAGGGTAGTGGAGGTGCGGCCAGGACAAGAGAGGTGGGGGGATGGAGGTGCCAGCCCGACACTGAGGTTGATTGGGCACGGGCCAAGCTCAGACCCAAAGGGATGGGTGGATGGAAGGTGGTCTATAAGGGCGGGATGGGGGTCCTGCCACAGGTTCAGGAAGTGTCAGGCAGCTGGACCGGAAGCAGCCCTCCTTCCTCTCTGCCCTCCTGGCTGTAGACTCCCAGGGACTGAGCTTTCCACCTGGGGGCCAAGGTAGGGTGGGGAGGATGTTTGGATACGAGATGGGTCCCTGGTTTGGGGAGGGCTCCAGCCTGAGGCTACTCCACCCAGGCCCTGGCCTGAGCCCCCAGCTCTGTTCTACCAAGCTCGTGGGGGGCTGACAGCTTTATCGTTGCCTTGTGACGGGTGGCCCATGGTTTCCTGCCAACAGCTCCCGTTTCCGGAGGCCCAGCAGGGCCCAGCCAGAGCCAGGAGGGGCAGTGGGGCCGGGCCTGGGTGGCCCCCCCGGCCCCGCCCCCATCTATCTTTGGGAATTTATTTGTCCACAGGCACAGCTGGTCCACAGTTCATTGCCTGCCAGGGGCCAAGAGTGGCTCTGACCACCCAAGGACTCTCCCTCCCAACTCGAATGCTGACAACTGACCTCTGACTCCTGACCTCTGGCGCCACCTGTCCCACCCTGCTCTTCCTAAGGGGCTGGGAAACCCCTAGAAGCTTCGCTGTAGACGTGGGTGTTGACGCCTGGCTCACCCCGGGAGCCAAGGCCGTGCAGGGGGCTCGGTTCTCAGCCCCCAGCTGGGCCACCATGGCACGGCGGCTCCAGGACGAGCTGGCCGCCTTCTTCTTCGAGTACGACACCCCCCGAATGGTGCTTGTGCGCAACAAGAAGGTGGGCGTCGTCTTCCGCCTGATCCAGCTCGTGGTTCTGGTCTACGTCATTGGGTGAGTCTGGACCCCCTCCCTGCTGCCCTCCTGCACCAGCCCCCAACCCGGGCCTGTCCTCCAGGCTCTGCGATGCTTCCCATGACCCCAAAGAGCCCCTCTTTCTCTCCATGGCCTGTCATGCTTCCTGACAAGCCCTTCTGGTGCCATTCAGAAGGAAGGGAAGCCTGCTAACCCGCCGCCTAGATGGGGACACTGGGACGAGGGGCAGCCCTGCCTCCGGTCATGTGGTGAACAAGAGGCAAAGCCTCTGGGCTCTGAGGAACTGACTCACTGCTAACGGTTCCCTCAAGGGGTGGGAGGCGTCAGAGGCCAAGGCCCCAGCCAGCCCCAGCCAGAGCCCTTCCACCTCTGACCTCCCAGCCAAGCCACGCAGCTCCTGAGAGATGGAGGCCGCCCCCCACTTTACAGGCCAGAGTGGGACGGGCCCTGCTCTCACCTGCCCTGCCTAAAGTAAAGGCATCCTGGTCTATTCCAGAACCTGAGCAGAGAAACCTTCAAATTCAGAACACCTGGTGCCTTAAGGGTGGCATGTCACGCAGAGGTGGGAGGTCCATTCTGGTCCTGGGGATGACAGCTCCTTTCTGGGCATCGGGGGACCTGTCCCACCATCCCAGGGGTGCAGGGGCAGAAGTAGGTGGGACTCCCCTGTGGGCTGCTGTTCTGGGACCCGTGCAAAGGCCATCTTCCTGAGATTGGTCTGGCTGTCTGGGCAGGTGCTTATGTGATTACACGTGTGTGTGGTGTGTGGATGCGTGTGCGTCGTACCCAGGGCTCTGTGTGGGTTGCACGTGCCCTCGTGTGTCTGGGCACGAGCCTATCGGGTGTGGCTCCTGGGGGTGCCCCTGGGGCTGGACGCCCCCGTGTCAGGGACACTATGTCCACTTACAGTGACTCCACAGGGGGGTCCTGGAGGCCTCAAGGCCACTGAAGGGGGTTCAGCCCCCGCTGGGGGGTCTGGGGCACCCAGCAGCTCTGCCCCTCTGGTCTCCATGTCCCCGTTTTTGCTGTGAGACCAAACTAGGGTGGGCTGACCAAGAGGCCAGTGACCACCTGGTTCCCCCAGGGCCTCTGGCATCCAAAACAACCTACCCTCTGCCCCATCCATCCCACCCCCGAGGCCTCAGAGCTGGTTGGGTGGAGCCAGGGCCACGACCCAGCCCTCCGACACCTTTCGGACTCTGCCTCCTTACTGTTCACAAACCAATTTGATATCTGCGGTGTCACTGAGCTTGTGAGGGAAAGAGACCCAGAGGGGGAGCAGTGGGGTTTCCAGGTCACACAGCAAGTCAGCATCCAGGCCCAGTTAGAACTGGGGCCTCCTGATCCCCAGCCTTGACTCTGCCTTCTTCTTTCCCTCCTCACAAGGGCTCTGAGAACCTTCTAATGGGGCCCCGATGTGTTTCCACCATTAGCCACACTCCTGACCCTCCAGGGAAGAGAGAGCTTGCCCACGAGGCTCAGCCCATCCCTCCCACCAAGAGGCTGGGAGAATGTTGTCCTCACCGTGGCCCCTGTGGTTCTCTGTTTCTGCTTTCGGATCAGCACTGGGAGCGGCGCCAGACCTCCTTTTGTGTGTTGGTCACAGACTGTCAGAGGGAAAGGGACAGTCCTCCCACCCCACCCCCAGCTGCAGCATATGCCCCAAGCCACCATCCAGTCCTGAACACATGCCTCCAGTGACGGGGACCTCACGACCTCCCTCCTTCCCTTCCTCTCTCCCAAGACAGTGCGCTCAGTTTCCAAATGGACGCGGCCTCCTCAGTGTCGGTGAGACTCAGAGATACTGGATGATTTAGCCTGGTTCTCACAGCTAGAAAAAGGCTGAACCAGGATTTGAATCCAGCTGTGTGACTCCAAAGTTGGTCTTGATATCCTGGAAAGGAAACGTGCTCAGAGAGGGGCACTGACCTGCCCAAGTCACAGAGCAGAGGGAGGAAGGCAGAGTCCCTGGAAACACCCACTAACGCCCAGACTCCAGCTGGGGCTGCCACTCCTGCTGTCTCTGGTGCCCTCATCTGGCCACTGCCCACTGCTGCACTGACCGCTCAGCTAGGCGCCCGCAACTGCTGACCAAATCCAGCCTGCACTTGGTCTTACAATTTCAGACGTCGGTTTCCCAGCTGTTCCACGGAGCAGGGGTTAGGGGACCCCCTCCAAAGACATTGTCCGCAGGCTCAATAATTTGCCCTTTCCTGAGGAGGGATGGCCTTTCTTTAATTACCACCCCCCCTTCCCAAGGCCCCCACTGTCTGTCAGACTCTCTGGTTCTGTGGGCATTGCAGGGGTACAGAGGGGAGCATAGAAGAGCCAGACACCCCAACCCCAGAGACAGAGAGATAGTCCAGATGGGGGGTGGGCAGACACAGAGACAGAACTGGACAGAGGGACAGACATTGGAACACAACACTCAGATGAAGAGAGAGGCCCTGAGGCTCAGATATGGAGAGGGAATTACTGAGACAGAGGCAGAGAAGCTGAGATGCTGAGAACCCGAACAGACTCCAAGGAGGGAAACTGAGGCTGTTTTCTCTGTCAGTCACAATCTTCCGGGAAGTCGAGGGCAAGTGGAGGGAGCGAACCTGAGGCCCTGGCGGCCTGAGCTAAGATGTCACTCTTTCTATCTCAAATTGGGACGGTTAATTTGCCGTCAGAGCTGTCTCCTGGGAGGTGATGAGCTCTCTGTAGCTGGAGGTGAGCAGGCAGTGGGCTGTCATCCATGACCTCGCAGGCCCATACAAGAGGTGTGCTGGGATATGTCCCTGCCTGGGGGGCTCTGGCTGCACACACAGGAGGGTCTCAAGGGGATTTATGGATGCCGCTTGGGGAGGGGAGCCTGGGAAGACTTCCTGGAGGAGGTGGCACAGTGGTGGAACCAGCCTTGAGCAAAGGCCTGGGGCCTCTAGTCCAGGCAGTCCTGCTCTTGGCTTTCCCTTGGGCCTCCTGTGCGCCCCTACACAGAGCTCATGAAATCACATGCCTCTGATCTTGGAGTGCACCAATCAGAGATAAGGAGAGATACAAATTATTGCTGGGAGAGACACATCCAGGGACACTTCCATAGCATCTTCTCTGTGCCTAGGCCTGTGACAGGTTCCCTGGGACAGAGGTGGGGTACAGAGTGGGCAGGGGGAGAGAGAGAAGCTGAGGATGAATTAGCTGGAACTTCTTGGTTCCTAGGGACAGAAATCCAATCAAAATGGATTATAAAGGAAGGATGAAGGTATTAACTGGTTTGTGTAACTGAAAAATCAATGTGGGCTTCAGGCCTGGCTGGGTCCTCCCTGATGAGGGTGCAGGAGCACGTTCTATGGGAAGATGAGGAATTCAGGTTGGTCCCATTGGGTTCTCCAAGGAAGCTAGCCAGGATCTTCTCGGCTCTGCTTTCCTCTGTGGAGGCCTCATTCTCAGGCAGGCTCTCTGCCCTCAGAGTGGAAAAATGGCCACCAGCAGCCCTGGGGCACAAAAGCGTCTTCTCCTCCAGAGTTCCAGCCAAAGTCCCAGGTCCAGCTCTTATTGGCTGTGGTTGGGTCATGTGCCCATCCCAGAACCAGTCGTTGTGGCCAAGGAAAGGGAATGTCCTGACTGGTGGAGCCTGGTTGGGTACCCACCTTGGTCCAGCCACTCCTGCTGGAAAGCAGAGTGTGATCAAAGGTCCTGGGGCAGGGAAGGAACACCCAAAGAGTCAACTAGGGCTAGGCTGAGGGAGCATGAATAGAGACAAGGGAGAGGAGGTGGAAGAGTGAGCAGGGCCACTGGCTCAGGCCTCTCAATGCTGAGCTGAGGGACGTGGGCTTTCTCCTGCAGGTGGTGGGGAGCCACGGAAGGGTGTCTAACAGGGGAAGGCCCAGGGCAGGCAGGTGCTGGGGTAGGGGGTGGAGGCCAGAGGCAGGACAGCTGTGAAGAGGCAGCAGTGATGAGAGGAGAGGGTGAGGCCAAGGCAGAAGCAGCGAACATGGAAGACAGGTCATCATCCCAGTGGGCCCCGCACTGGGGGTGGCCACAGCTCAGCTTCTGCCCACCGTTGCTGCATCAGGACATGTGCCCAGCATGGCCAGAGTTCCTGACTTCTCAAGAGCGGCGGGAAATTGGAAATTATGGGTGAAAGGAACATCTCTTGGTTTTTAGAGGTTGGTGATTCAGTCAAAACACTTAAAGACATAAATCATCAGCCTGACTTGTCTGCAGACTGCATGTTGCTTAACCTCTGAGCCCCAGTGTGGGCCCCAGCTCCGAACTCAGTCCCTCCTGGGCCCGGAGTCTGGTCTTGCCTCTCTCCAAAGATGCTCTGCCCGATAGCATGTGGCCCAAGGCTATACCCTGTATCACCAGCCACATGACCTGTCCTCCCTGCCCCACTCCAGAGCTGCCCCGGCATCTGCCCCAGCTCCTCTTGTGTCTCAGCCTCCCCACAAGAAGCCCTCTGGGTTCTTTGATGAAAGCCAAGGGGAGATGGGAAGGATGGAGGGATGCAAAGAATGTGGGCATGAGAGGGAGGGTGCCATGTCCAGGCTGTGAGCCTGGGGGTTCGGGTAAGTATGGCGCCGTCCTTCAGGATGAGGGCGCCAGAGGAGCAAGTTCTGTGGGAAGATGAGGCATTCAGTTTGGTCCAGTTGAATTTTTGTTTTGAGATGGATTTCACAAGTCATAACATTCATCCTTTTAAAATACACAAGTTGGTGGTTTTTAGTATAATCACAAAGTTGTGCAACCATCACCACTATCTAATTCCAGAACATTTGCACTATTCCAAAAGGAACCTCATACCCCTTAGCAATCACTCCCCGTTGCGCCTCCCTACCCCTTACTCTGCCTCTTCTGGACATTTCATATAGATAAAATCATACAATATGTGGCCTTTTTGTGTCTGGCTTCTTTCACTTAACACCATGTTTGCAAGGTTCATCCACGTTGGTTGTAACATGTTTCAGTTCTTCAGTCCTTTTAATGGTTGAATAATATTCCATTGTATGGAAATTCCACACTTAGCTGGACATTTGGGTTGTTTCCACTTTCTGCTTGTGAATAATGTTGTGAACATTTGTGTATAAGTTTCTATGTGGACATGTTTTCAGTTCTCTTGGGTATTTGGCTCTAGGAGTGGAGTTACTGGGTCAAATGGTAATTCCATGTTTAACTTTCTGAGGAACTTCCAGACTGTTTTCCAAAGGGTCAAGTTAAGTTGGAGGTACCTATGAGATGTCTGGAAGGGGGGTGGGAGGGTAGGCAGGGCAGGGGGGAGGAATCTGTGTCACCAAACAGTTGGAGAGTCAACATCTATATAAGTTCTTTTTTTTTTTAATGTTTATTTATTTGGCTGCGCCGGGTCTTAGTTGCGGCATGCAGGATCTTCGTTGGCATGTGGGATCTAGTTCCCTGACCAGGGATCGAACCTGGGCCCCCTGCATTGGGAGCGCGGAGTCTTAACCACTGGACCACTAGGGAAGCCCCTATATAAGTTCTTTGAGTGCAGAATCTTGGTTTGTTTTTCCTTGGCGCATAATAGGGGTCCGATAAATAAATATCTGTTGAATGACTGAATGTGTGGAACTGAATCTCGGAGGAGAGTGCAGAAGTGGAGATAAAAAATCGGGGACAAAGTGTGCCTTTGAGGGTTCTGCCTGGGCTGAGAATGGAAGCCAGAGGATGGGGGCAGATCAACATTTAAGGAGGAATTGGTGAAGGAGGACCAGAGACCGTAAATAAATAGGATAATTTATTATGTGCTTGCTCCATGCCAAGCACTGTGTTAATTTCCTTAAAAAGAACTCATGGGAACATCCTCCAAACAATCACCTAGACTCTTTTTCTTCCTGGAGCCCAGCCCATGGCTCAGTGAGGGGTAGGGCCTTGCTTTTAAATATTTGTTGAACGATCAGCATCTTTGAGGTAGGTGCCTTCACCTCCTTTTACTGAGACATCTAGTGCTCAGAGAGGTTTAGTCTTCAGCCTGAAGCCACACAGCTGGTGAGTGGCGGTGCTGGTATGTGAACCTCGGCCTCTGTGACTCCAGAGGCCACACTCTCAGCCACTCCACCATGTGACCTCTTCCACAAGGGGCTGTGGAAGAAGAGAGACTACTGAGGATGAGGAGGAGAGAATGGGAAAGAGAATTTCTGGAAGGGGAGGGGCTTCTGAAGATGCCGGTGTCTTTGGCATCAGGC
This sequence comes from Balaenoptera physalus, assembly GCF_965194825.1. Classification (NCBI taxonomy): domain Eukaryota; kingdom Metazoa; phylum Chordata; class Mammalia; order Artiodactyla; family Balaenopteridae; genus Balaenoptera; species Balaenoptera physalus. The sequence goes on along the minus strand of NC_138901.1, from coordinate 52,965,187 downwards.
CTCCTTGGTGGCCTTTCTGGGGTGTTGGCCACAAGACCAGGTCAAGGTGAGCATGGCTTTGGAGGGACAGGCCTGGCGCCATGGTCATTCTGGTATTATCAGAACCGAGGTCATTGATGTCAGATTTGGGCCACAGGACTGACAGCCCCTGGGAACGGACACAGCCTGGAATGGCTACATCAGCCCCAGGGCCCAGCCTCCGTGTGGCTCCTGGCAGACACATTGATGCCAGGCTGCTCAGTGGAGGGGCCGGGGTCCTGGGCTGGGGAGCCTCGAGCCTGGGTCTGCCTCTGACTCGGGAGGGACACTCCCTCAGGCCTCAGTTTTTCTATCTATACAGTGAGGAGTTGGTTTTGAGCAAAGAGAGAAATGCTGCTACTAGGATGTCAGGGATGGGGGGCACCCAAGAGGCAGGCCGGGGACCTCTCTCTCCTGCAGGGTGTTCAGAATACGGAGCAGCTCCCCATCATCCCCCTCAATAGCAGCTTCAAACTTGGGCATGGAGCCGGAGGCCTTCCTGGAGGAAGGAACCTAAGGAGAGTGGGGGGATAGGTGATGCCTCACCCTCCCTGATGGGGCTGGAGGGAAGCAGGCAGGCTCAGGACACTGAGGATCGGGAGCCTTTGTCATGCCTCACCTGTTGCCATCTGAGACCTGCAGGGGGCAGCAGTGACCACGCTTAAGCTTGGCAGGGGTTGTCTGGGCTCCAGCACCAGGCTTTGGGGGGCCAGGGGGCTTGGAGAAGGAGAGGAGTAGACTATAGGAGGGGAGAGGAGGACATTGGTGGGCTGCCTTCCTGGAGCCTGGAGCAGGGAGACAGCCCCCAGAGAGCTAGTGATGGCTGGGAATAGGAGGCCTGGAGAATTCTGTCATGGGTCCTGAGCTCTGAGGGACAGAAGAGGGGCTCTGAGCTCTGCTTTGGATGGGTGGGCTAAAGGTAGGGTGAGGGGTGACAGGGGCAGAAACACACCTCCCCACAGTCAGCCACAGCCACAAGTGTGCTCACAGATTTGCCCTGGAGATACACAGCTACACACTCTGATGGATACCATGGACACACACACACACACACACACAGAGTTACAATGAATCGCCAAGATTCTTTCCTGAAGGAAGGGGACCACACCCTGGAGAGAAGTATTATCCAGAACTCTCACTTGTAAGCAACGGAAACCAAACCCAAACTGGCTTAAATAAAGGAAAAGAATTTATTAACTTGTATAACTGAAAAGTCCAGAAGTGACTTTTCAACATGCTTCAGGTATGGCAGGATCCAGGTGCTCAAGCAACATTGTCAGGAGTCTGCCCCTCTCCATCTACTGGCCTGGCTTTTCTCTAAGTTGGCTTCATTCTCAGGCTTGCTCTCTCCGTGAGGTAACACAGATGACTAACCACACCTTGCTTAGCCACCCAACAGAGAGGATGTCTCTTTCCCAGTAATTCCCAGAAAAATTCTGGCCGCGTTGCTGAAACTCCTCGGGGTTGTGTGCCCATCCTTAGACCCATTGCTGTTGCTAGGGCAATGGAACATTGATTGGCAAACCCTGATCATGTGCCCCCCACTGTGGGCCTAGGAGGGAGGTTGACCCCACTAAACCTCCCAGATTGAAAGTGGAGAACCCAGAGGAACAGGGGTTCTTGATGCTGGGAGGGGAAGGCCAAAATTTCCTGAGAAACCTGGGAAGCCTCCAGCCTGACCCACACCCACAAGGGCCTCATCTGGGGCCAGATGCTGTGAGCCCTTCAAAGGGCCACTTGCCCCTCTGGTTTCCCTTCCAGTCAGTCCCCCTCCCCAAGAGCTCCCGGCATGGCCGAGATAATAGTAGCTAATGTCTATATAGTGCTTAGCCCATGCCAGTTTCCATTCCAAGTGCTTTCACAGGCATTAACTCACAACTTAAGTAGTATTGGTACTATTACTGTTTACATTTTACAAGGAAACTGAAACAGAGAGGGACTTGCCCTAAACAGAGACTAGTTTACCCCAGATCATACAGCCTGTGAGATTCAAGCCCAGACTCTTGGGCACCAAAGGCCAGGCTCTCGGCCATCATCATACTCTGCTCTTTCTCAGCGGGAAGAACTCAGGAAGGAAGGAGATAGGGATGAAGATTGGAGTCCAAGCAGCTTGGCCTCCAACAAATGCTACTCTTGGAAAAGGCTCTGAAAGAGACCTTCAGGGGCTCTGCTCCCTGGCCAACCAATAATAGTATTTTCATAGTGAAAAGAATGGTGGAACTCCAGGCGCAGGCCAGCAGGGGGAGCAGCTGAGGACTTCCAGCCTTCAGTCCAAGATGTAGCTTTAGGAACAGAGAGTGGCTCAGAGGCGCATCTGGGGAGGGGAAGGGAAAGGACTTGACACGTCCAGCTGGTGCCGGAAGGGGCGGTGGCCCACAGCCTCATGCCATCCTTGAATGGCTCCGGCCAACTCTGGCCCCTCTTCCCCCCTAATCCCCCTGCAGGTGGGTGTTCGTCTATGAGAAGGGCTACCAGACCTCGAGTGGCCTCATCAGCAGCGTGTCTGTGAAACTCAAGGGCCTGGCTGTGACGAAGCTCCCAAGCCTGGGCCCCCAGGTCTGGGATGTGGCTGACTACGTCTTCCCGGCCCAGGTGAGCAGACTCGGGGGTGCACCTTCCGCCCACAGGGCTTGCTGGCTCAGAGCTGGCTTAGGCTCTGTCCCACCTCCCTGTGGGACCAGCCTAGCTCCTCTCTCTCTGTGGGCCTCAGATTCCCTGTGAATGGGGGGCGGAAGCAGCCTCGTAACATCACCCTGGTCTGATGTCATGGGTTATGGAGGCTGCTGGGTGTCATGTGGGTTCTGGGGGCTTGCTAGGGCAGTGCTTGGGTTCCTGGGGCTCTTCTCCCAGCTCAGAGCCCTGCCCTCCCCTCCCCCGGCCTCTCACTTCCAGGGGGACAGCTCCTTTGTGGTCATGACCAATTTTATCGCGACCCCCCGGCAGGCCAAAGGCCACTGTGCAGAGGTGAGGACTGTTGCCCATCCCCCCTTCTTGGACCCACAGTGAAAAATAACACAGAAGAGGAGGTCCCCTTGGGCATTGGAGGGGAAGCCAGATAGGCTTCCTGCGGCACCACAGTGGTGGAATCTCAAGCATAAGTTCACACGCAGTAATGGCCCACCGCTGGCAGTTGCTGAGGCTTCCCTCCCAGCTGTGTGCCAAGCAGGATGCTGAGCCTCAGTGCCTGCCCAGCCCCCAAGCCCCACCCTCCCCTACCCCTGCTGGCCGACAGCAGCACTGGGGCAGCTGGGCATGAGCCCAGAGGGCCCTGGGGGGGGACTGGGGGAAGGAGGCTGTGAGTAAGGGTCACTCCAAAGGGGTCTGAGACTCTGCCCCACACCCTAGGGCCATGCGGTGGGGGAGATCTTCTTAGGACCCTACCCAGGGGGCCTGGGGTCAGCAGCTCTCCCCTTCCCCAGAACCCGGAAGGGGGCACGTGCACGAATAATAGTGGCTGCACCCCGGGAAAGGCAGAAAGGAAGGCCCAAGGTAAGGTCGGCCTCCTCCTGTCCCCCTGTCCCCCTCCACAGCCTGTCAGCTCCAGGCTTCCTCCACCAGGAAGTCCTTCCTGCTCTCTCTCCTCCCGCCACCTTGACCTTGGCCTCCCCTGTCCCAGAACCAGCGAGGCTTCTGCTCTTGGGCACCCCATCAATGGGGGCTCCTAGGAGTGGGGTCTGGGGGTTCTCCTCTGCACCCCCAGCTTGGGGTGGACACCCAGAGGTTGCACCCTTGCTCCAGGCATCCGCACAGGCAAGTGTGTGGCCTTCAACGACATCGTGCATACGTGTGAGATCTTTGGCTGGTGCCCCGTGGAGGTGGATGACAACATCCCATGGTAATGCCCTGTCCTTCCAGGGAGCTGGGAGCAGGGTCCCCAGCCCAGACTAGAGGGGCATCTGGATCTGTGCTCTGTGCCCCCTTCTTCCAACCCCACCCTCACCCCATCTGTGCAGCTCAGGCCAAAGATGCCCCAGCCTCTGCTCAAGGGGCCTGAGAGTCCACATGACAGCATGCCCACCCCTCCAATGACTCAGGAAGATCCCATAGGCTCTCACAGCCCCATACACCAAGCCCAGCTCTGGTAGGCACACGAAGGACTCCTGGGGAGGGGGCAGTGAGTGAGTGCCGTCTCCTCCAGCCCTGCCCTTCTCCGAGAGGCCGAGAACTTCACTCTCTTCATCAAGAACAGCATCAGCTTTCCACGCTTCAAGGTCACCAGGTTTGTGGGAAAAGCGGGCAGAAATGCAGGCGGCTCTCGGAGGCTGCTCCAGCTGGTCTCAACCTGTCACCTCTGTCACCCTGCACTCATGCTGATTTCCTTCTGGAGGCAGAAGCTTGGGCTGGGCCCCTGGGGTGGGCTGCCTTCAGTCTCCAAGGGCTAGGGAAGGGGCATCTCTAGGGCCCGGGAGGGGTCCCCAGAGCTCCTGGGCATGGTGGGTGCCCTCCCAGGTGGCATGCTGCCACCATCAATGCCCTCTGCCCCTGTAGGCGCAACCTGGTGGAGGAGGTAGATGCCGCCTACATGAAGACCTGCCTCTATCACAAGACCTTGCACCCACTGTGCCCAGTTTTCAAGCTCGGCTATGTGGTACAAGAGTCAGGCCAGAATTTTAGCACCTTGGCCGAGAAGGTATGGTGCCAGGAGAGTGGGGAGGGCTGGGCCCCCAGATCATCAGGCCAAAAAAGACTTTTCAGGCCCAGTTAACCCCCGCACCCCACCCAGTCCCTAGCGTGGGCCGAGCATATATATAGATCTATCCTCTAATACTGGGGGCCCCTGTGGTTCAGGCCTGTGTCCTCAGCAGGGCCTGGCATGGACCTGGCACAGAGGAGGTGCCCAGAATGAATGGCCATAGGCAGATGTCACCTGGGTGTCTTCCGAGGGCCCACTGTTTTTTAAATATTAGACACAAGCAGCTTAAATCCCATGGCCCATGGCCCTGAGAAATCCTGTGCCTGCCCAGGTTTCCTGGGAATTCTGGAGGCTGAGATGCACACAGTCACGTGGGATTCCCAGAGAAACGATACCTTATAAGGAGCACAGACCTGTGTGACTGGGTTGAGATCCTGGCTCAGACAAGTCTCTTACCTTCAGTGTGTCTGAGCTTTTGCACCTGTAAAGTGGGAGCAATAATAGTACAAGTCTCTCGGGATTGTCTTGAGGGCACGGGACAGCACTTCAGGGTGGCCTGGCCCAAGGCATCCTAGGTACATGCTCCCTCGTGATCCTTATCATACACTCCTGTGGGATCCAGGGATGGAAATCAGCCCCTCTCTGTGACATCACACACCAAAACAACTCACCCACAGTGCCTTTATGGAGAACACGGGTGGCAAACTTTAAAGGGCCAGAGAATAAGTATGGGCCACAGGTCACATGGTCTCTGTTCCAGCTACCCAGGTCAGCTGCTATGGGGCAAAGGCAGCCACAGGCAATGTGTAAACAGATTTGGCCCTGAGGCCTCAGTTTGCCAACCCCTGGAGGGGGTTTACACGGTAGCAACACACAGGACCAGAAAGCTGAATGTTAGTTTCCCCTGTTCCTAAAAATCTCCCTGCCACCCCCAGTAGGAACTTCTCACCCATCAGCATTGTCTGTAGGCACCTAGCCTCCCGCCTAGCTGCCCAGCTCCACACCCAGCTCTCCTCTTGCTCAGCCCACCTATCCCTGATCCTTGCCTCACCCAGAGGAGCTTCACTTTCTCAGGTTTCCTCTTCCCAGCCCATGTCTTTACAGACTCCCTCTTTAATTCAACAGCTATTTACTTGCCTCCTGCGCTGTGACTCAGGAATCAGTGCAAATGAGACAGACAGCTCCACCCTTGTGGAGTTGACAGTCTTGGAAGAGATGCGTTAATAATCACACAAAATAAATGTGTGGTTACAAAGTGACACGTGTTCTAGAAGAAAACACAGAGGGAATCACAAGGGCATATTTTAGACTGGGGGTGGTGGTCAGGGAAGGCTTCCCAGGAGAAATGACCAAAGGATGAGAAAGAACCAGCCTTGTGGGGAATGGTGGCGGGCGGGGGGAGAGTGACTGCATGTGCAAAGGCCCTGAGATAGGAAGAACCTGGTGTATTCTAGAAACTGTCAGAAAGCTGGAATGTGATGGGTGGGAGGCAGGACCAGAGAGGGTGACGGGACCTCAACCCTGAAGCAGCTTCTCAGTGTCTCTTCTCAAACAAACAGAAAACAGCTGCACCAGCTGTAAGGCAGGAGTTCTTGATCCTAAACCCTGGATCTTGAGGGCCTGTGTCCCTGGTAGGGCGGGGTGGTAGGCATCACCATCGACTGGCACTGTGACCTGGACTGGCATGTGCGACACTGCAAACCCGTCTATGAGTTCCACGGGCTGTATGAAGAGAAAAACCTGTCTCAAGGCTTCAACTTCAGGTGCCTGCCGGGTCCCCACCAGTGCCTCCTTCCTTGGGGTCCTGCGGGCTTTTCTACTCCCAGAACCCCTTAAGGCCAAGCAAGTGTCCCCAGGAGGGGAGCAGTGGATCCTAGGAAACTCCCATTCTCCTGGAATTGGCCAAGCAGGGAGCATGAGCTTAGAGGCCTGAGCCCTGCCCCTGGCTCTCGGTTCCCTTGAGGCCCACCTGGCCAGGACTGGCTGGGGAAATTGCCGACATCAGGAGTTAGGGCAGCGGTTGAATACAGTATTCCTGGAATGAGGCCTGCGATTTCCCCTCTATATAATGTTGGGGGGCATGGGGCTGTCCTCATGGATCTCTAAGGGCTCCTGTATCCCTGATGCTCTGGGAGCTCTGGACCCAAGACAGTTCTCCATCACCCTCTCCTGCAACCTCTCCCCTTCCCCAAGGTTTGCCAGGCACTTCGTGGAGAATGGGACCAACTACCGGCACCTCTTCAAGGTGTTTGGGATTCGCTTTGACATCCTCGTGGACGGCAAGGTGAGTGTCCAGTGTGAGGGGTAGCCAGAGACACATTCTCCGTTCCTGCCGGTGCTTGTTGGGTGTCTGTGGTTAGAGGCGACAGGAAGTTGGTTGGGCCTCATTCAGCACTTCTATATCTGATAACAGAGGGGACCCAGGTGCTGTTGAGGGCAGGGCTTTCCAGCCTGTGACCACACCTCCCTCACTGTCTCCCTGTGTCCAGGGAGGGCAGAGCCAAGGTCCAAACCCAGGGCTCCTGACCAGCAGCTGGGTCTCCATGCAGAGCCAGAGCCGTGGGCAGCAGGCTGTGGGACCAGCTAGCAGTGGAGGGTGGGGAAGGCCCCTGGCCCCCGGCCTGGTCTCAGGGCTCCTGAGGAAGGCCTTTTCCACCAGACCCTTCTGACTGTTAACCCTTCTTTCCCCTGGGCCCTGCCACCAGGCTGGCAAGTTTGACATCATCCCCACCATGACCACCATTGGCTCTGGGATTGGCATCTTTGGGGTGGTAAGTGCTGAGGTCATGGGGTCACTGCGCTGGGGTCAGGCCCTCCCCTTCCACACCTCAGCAACAAGTCTCCCACCTCAGACCTGACCGAGATTGTTCCCTATTACTGAGCCCACCCCACCTCCCTAGACCCACACACAGTATGTCTGAGGAAACTGGGGCCCAGAGCTGGGGCGGGACAGAGGTGGGATGGGGCCTGCAGTGCCTCGTCCCCACCAGGACCTGAGGTCTGGAGAGGACTCAGCCTGGCCCCCGCGGTCAGCAGAGGCTGAGGTGGGGGGTGGAGGGTCCTGCCGCTGCCCCCAGATCCCCTGCGCTCTCCGCCCCGCCCCCGCCCTCAGGCGACGGTTCTCTGTGACCTGCTGCTGCTCCACATCCTGCCCAGGAGGCACTACTACAAGCAGAAGAAGTTCAAGTACGCGGAGGACATGGGGCCAGGGACGGTAAGAGAACTCCCTGAGTCAGCCCTTCAGAGGCCCCAGGCCTGCGCGTCTGTGCCGGGAACCCGCTGCTTCCCCGGGGATGACTTCCATCCCCCCAATGTTTACACAGGGGAAGCACGACCCTGCGGCCACCAGCTCCACCCTGGTCCTGCAGGAGAACATGAAGACGTCCTGACCTCCGCCCCCCACTCCTACTGGACACAGTAGGCGGGGAGCCTGGTGGGGTCTCAGCCAGGGCGGAGGGGTCTCCCCAGGAGCGCCCCCACCCTCTCAGCCAGGCAGACACCAGGTTGCCGGAAGCTCAGGGTGGACTCTGGGAGAGACCTGCACAATGCTGGGCTCTGGCTCCAACTCTGCAGCCCCCAAGGGAGCCTCACCCCGGCCTCACTCACTCCTGGCCCGGGGTTTTATGCTTCTCCCTCTGGGCCCTTGTCCATCCATCCTACTCCCTCATGTCTCCAGACCTCCGCTCTCCCATATGGCAGCCACTAGCCATCAGTGACTATTTAAATTAATTAAGATTGAATAAAATTAAAACTTCAGTTCCTCAAATAGCCACATTACAACTGCTGAATACACACATATGGCTGTGGTTGCCCTATTGAACCACATGGAACGTTTCCAGCATCGCAGAAAGTTCTGTTGGAGCTCTGCTTGAACCCTGTTTCTTACTGGCCCCAGATTTCCCTGGGATGCTTATCAACAGCGCTGGCACCTGGGAATTCCCTGGCAGTCCAGTGTTTAGGACTCTGCGCTTTCATTGCCAAGGGACCTGGGTTCGATCCCTGGTCGGGGAACTAGGATCCCACAAGCTGCAAGGCCAAAGGAAAAGAAAAAAAGAAAAGCAGTGCCAGCAACTGGGTGCACCCCAGACCTCCTGAACCAGAAACTCCACGTCTGGTCACATGGTCTGCAAGCATAGCAAACTCTTCAGGTCGTTTTCAGGACCTAAGTTTTAGAACCGCTCCTGATCAGGTATCAGACTTAGCTGGGGCCGGCATCCCCTGGCAGGTGCGGGCCTTGAGCAGGTGTGTGGTGTGCTCAGAAGCCACACGGTGTCTCATGCACTCCCCCCCCACGTGCACACTCACCCGCACGCACAGCCCCCTCCCATCCACACTGTGTTTGAACAGCTTGGGCCCTGCAAACACAACCATCTGAACACACCTACACCCCCAGGCACAGACTCATGGTGCATGCCACCCCGCCTCTGTGGGGATGTGCTTCTCCTCAAGTGTGTCAGGTCAGGACAGCCCCTTCTAGTGATGAATCCTTACTCAGCTACCTCTGGTCAGGGTGGGAGCCTCAGCCGAATCCTGGGCTCTCTGCCTGTGATCCAGCCCCAGCTCCCGAGGCCTGCCCGGCTCTGTCTGAACACAAGGTCTGGGAAATCAAGGGCTGGAGTATAATAAAAGGATTGGTGAATGAGTTCAAACCTCTGCCTTCTGCCCTTTCTTCCCAGCCCTCTCTGAAACCCAGTGTCCGCAGCTGTGAAACACGGGGCTAAGCTGAGCGATCTCTGAGATCCTTCTGGGTCTCTCCGTGGGAGGTGGTGAGCTGACCCTTATGCAGAGGCAGTGCTGGGCGTCAGCTCACCTCTATCCACGGGTCGCTGTCCTGGCACAGCCCCGATCGTTGGAGCTCTTCCCAATCCTCCACATGCCCCTCCCCCTGCTTTGAAAGGCCTGGCACTGGGACAAGCAGAGACCCCAGGAGTGGCCTCATGAAAGCAGGGGTGAGGAAGGGGCTGGCTGTCCCAGGAGGGAGATCGGATGGAATCCCAAAGAGGGGAGGGAGGTCTTGACTGGAGACAGTGTGGAAGGATCCTCCAGGGACCCTGCTGTGGGCATGACCCTCCAGGCAAGCAGGGTCTCTGGGCACCCCCATCACCATGCTCTGTCTAGACCAGTGTTGTCCAACACCAGTGATGGAACATTCTCTAACTGTGTTGTCCAATGTAGTATTCACATGTGGACGTTAAGTATTTAAAATGTGACTCATGCAACCAAGGAACTGAATTTTTTATTTTATTCATTTGAATTTAACTCGCCAGGTGTGGCTGGCTAGTGGCTACCATATTGAACATCACAAGCTAGCCCCTCCCCTCTCCCTCAGGCCCTTGGCCTCCTGCCCTCTTCCCCGGCCAAGAGCCATCCCTCGGATTTTACAAGACAGGAACTCCCTCTTCTTCCCTCCCTTCCTTCTCCAGATCTACCTGCCTGTGCACCTCCTGTCCCCTTCCCTCCCGAGTGAGCAGAGGATTCCTCCTTGGAAATCACACCTCACCCAGCCTGGAGGCCGCCTCTCCTCTCTCCCGCTCCTCTTCTGCCTCCTCGCAGCCCACATTTCCCTGCTGCTCTGTCTGCTCTCCGTTCACTGCCACCACCATTCCAGAAAGACCAGTCTACACTTCCCTCTGGGTCCCACCCTCTACAATTGGCCTCCAGCCCTTACCCCCACTTCTAGGTGCCCTTGCCAAGGTTACCAGTGGCATCCTTGTTGCCAAATCCAAGCAGACACTTCAGCCCATATCCTGCTCAGCCTGTCAGCCTCTGACACTGTTGGGTGAGCCCTCCTTTGTTGAAAGATTTCCTTCCAGCAGCTCCTAGGACCCACCCTCTCCAGATTTTCCAGCCAGCCTGGGGTGAAGGGATAAGATAGTTTTCAATTGCAGCTCTGTCACTGTGTGTCCTTGGGCAAGTTGCTTAACTCTCCAAGCCTCCTCTGTGAGTCAGGGATAATAATAGCCTCTACTCAGGTTGGGGTAAGATAAGATACGTAAAGTACCTAGCACAGAGCCTGGCACACCGTAGTGCTCTGCCCCTGCCTCTATCCTCTCTTTCAATAGCGGAGTCAGCTAGCTGTCCCCAGGTTCTTGGCTGGGTATGTGGCTGCCTAGAATGGAAGCTGCATTTCCCAGCCTCCTCTTGCCTCTGGGTCTGGTCATGTGACTAAGTTATAGCTAATCGGATGTATGTGGAAGTGTCATGTGACGCCTTCTGGGAACTTTCCTTAAAAGAGAGCTGGTGCAGATCCTTTGCCCTCTTCTTCTTCATCCTTGTCTCCATCCCACTGCCTGGAATGTGTATGTGATGGTTGGAGCTCTAGCCACCATCCTGAATCATGAGAACAAGAGTCAAATCCAGAAGTGGCTGGAGTAGTGAGTGGAAAGAGCCACATCTGGGAGGTCTTTGTGGAGCACAGCTGCCATACTGTTACCCCAAAACTGGGTTCACCTGCTGGTGGGTGTTGAGCCAAAAGACCCAACCAAGCCAAAGAGTGGGAGAAGGAGGCACTTATTACTTGAGGCAAGTAAGGAGAACACTGGGGATCTTTCCCAAAGCAGTGTCTCCCCGAATGGCAAAACTGGGGAAGTGTTAAGCTACGGGTACATGCATATTCGTGAAGAGGCTTGGGCAGTGTACACATCATAGAATTGGGGCAAAGGTTGACAGAAGGGTCAGAAAAGATCAACATCATCCCTCAGGTTCTAGTTGATCTGGTGGTTGAAGGGGGTTTAAATTCTGCAAAACAGCTCTTTTAAGAAAGTACTTCAGGCTAATCTGAAGTACTCAAAGAGAACTGGGAGTCTTTACAACTGCTATATTATCTTTGCTATTGTTATTTCTCCACCTGATAACAGCTGTTTCTTCCTGCATTCTTCTGTTCCCTTATGATCATTAATTACTGAGACCTGTTCAAGGACAAGCATTGTGGCCAGGCTTAGATGACAAAAACGGCTTAGGCCAAAAATGGCTTCTCTTATGTCAAAATGCTACATCTGGTTCTTTTCCTCGGGGACCCCCTACCCCATCTGCTTACAATACCAGCCCAGGACTGTCTTCCCTGAGGCTCTTACATGGAATTTCTGTTATCTAAGTCAAAACTGATCCTACCTGGTACAGAAATTTTTCCCCCTAAAAGTAAGTGTTCTGTCCTCAGCCCCTGTTTATTTACCCTGAAGTTATCTCAGCCTTTCCCATGGCCCTACTATGGGTCCCTTCGGATAACTCCCAAAACTGTCTCACTGGCCCAGCCCTCTTTCCTGAGCTCCAACCACACACATCCAACCCCCTAATTGCCATATCCAATTAATTATTCATTCGACAAATATCTTTTAAGCAACGTGTCAGGCTTTGTGCTGGATGAATCAGGCATGGTCCTTGCCCTCAAGGAGCTCCCAGTCCAGAGGAGTAACAGGCAGGTAAACAGATGCTCACTTCAAGGAAGTTCCTAAGAGGACTTGCTAACCCATGCTGGGCAGTGAGCTCATAGGGGAGTGTTTCTGGCAGAAGGGGCATTGAACCAAGTCCTGAAAAGAGTGAGGCAGGTGATTAGGACTGAGGTCATGGAGGGCCTGATTAGATCTATTCTCAGGGCACTGGTGAGCCATGGAAGATTCCGAAGCAGGAGCTGACCAGTTGGACTTGTGTTTCTAAAATATTACTCTGGCCACCAGGTGCAGAAAAGCAAGTGGGTGGGGGCCCTGCGGGAGGGCAATGAGGCTGCACGGGGCTGGGAGGCCAATGAGGAGGCTGCTGTAGCAATTCAGGTGCAAGAAGATAGTGACCTGAGCCAAGGGAGGGGCAGAGAAGCAGAAAAAAGTGGATGGATTCCAGGGATATTTAAGAAGCAGCATGGGCAGGACTTGGTGATCTACTGGTTGGAACAGGTAAGCGGTAGGCTATGATGACTCCCAGGTGTCTGGCTCCAGACTGAGACAGGGACATAAGAGGCCAGGTTTGGGGGAGTGATGTGGGGCTCTGTCTTGGACAAGTGGTGGGGTGAGGTGCCAGAGGATAGATACACAAGTGTAGAATGTAATTGAACCAAGAGTTGATGAGCTCGCCAGGGGAGAGGTGGGCTACCGCGAAGGTCAAGACGTCCTGCCCCAGCTCGCCATTCCTGCTGCCTGCTCACAGAGCCCTTCCCCAAATGAGAATCCGACTATGACCCCAGCATTCTGTTAAAACCGCTTCCCGTTTCTCCTAGCCGCCACGCAGCAGAAGGCTGAACTCCTGAGTCTACCATTCAAGGCCTTCCTCCCTGGCCCCGGGCCCGGGCCCCATCTCTTTGCTGATCTCGCTTCGCCCCTCCCCTAGTACTCACTGCGCCTCATCCCCGCCCCCCACTCCAGGGGCAGGGGGTGCGCCCTTGCCCCTGCCAGGCCGAGATGGTTGGGGGACAAAGGGTTTTGGGGGGAAAGCAACCGTACCCTCCAGGCCCAGCTTAGGGGCCCAGGCCGCGGCCTGGAGGGATTTCGGGGAACCCCAGGTACCCTGCCGCGGGGCGATGGGGGCGTGACGAGGCCGGTCCAGCCGCAGGGGGAGGTACCCCTCCAGAGCCACCGCCCGCCGCGGCCCCTCCCTTCCAGGAGCCGGGCGGGAGTCCTGGGCTCTGATTGGGCGGCGCCGGAGGGGGGCCGCGCGGTCAGGCCAATGAGCGCGCGCCGAGCGCGGCGGCTGGCTGGGGAGCGAGCGCCGCTTGGAGCCCAGGGGCCGGCGGTCTGAGCTCCGTGATCTCGGCCCTGGATAGGCGGGCGGGGCGGGGTGCGCGCCGCGGGAGCGAGCCTGACCATCCTCAGGGCCGCGGAGACTGTCGCTGGGCGCCGAGGTAGGGGTCGGCTGGGAGGGGGCCGGGGCAGGGGAGCGGGAGGGGACGAACGCCTGAACGTCTGCTCGGAGCCTGCAGGCGAGAAGGATGGTCTGCGTCTACGAGGACAGCCGAGAACTAGTCCATGAGGGGATCCTCCCCCTTCGGTCTGCGGGGCCCAGTCTATGAGGTGCCTCCCGGAGCCTGCTTCTGTCTGCGCTGGCATCCGGGACCGCATCTATGAGGGCGCCCCGCCGTCTGCGTCCCTTTCCCAGCTCTGGTCTGCGGGACCGCGTCCATACTGGGCGCACTACCCCCGCCCCAGCTCTTGGTGGGAGGCCGTGTCTATGCGGAGTGGGCCCAGACAGGTGAACCCACGTGTGGATCTGCGCGGAGCGCTTCTCCCACACTGCCCACCTCCGAGTCTTCGTGCTGGAGCTGGGGCGGGGGGATGAATGGGACAGATGCGACGCGCGTGGCTTTAGCTGCGCACTCCTCCCTGGTTGGGGCGGGGGTGGAGGGGGGCAGCGGAGGTGGATGCTGCGGTTTCGGCGGCCCGACAGGCACAGAACTGGTGGCTCGGAGGGTGCACACGTGCACAGGGACCTGTGTGTGGTGTTTGGAGGCGGGTGTGCGTGTGTCACGTGGGCACAGGAGTGTGCCTGTGTGCATTACAGGATGGAGTGGTGTGTGCGGGCGGGTCACGCGGACATCGGCGTGCGCTTGCTCCGGGAGTGGGGTGTGTGTGTGTGTGTGTGTTTGTGTGTATCTTGAGGGTGCAGGGGTGTGTAGAGAAGGCTGCGTCCCGGGTCACAGGACTGTGCCTCGGTGGGCTCCTATGGGGCTGTATATCTGCCAAGTGGGCCGGGGGTGGGGTGGGAGGAGCACACAGCTTGTGTCCTTGAGGGTGCACTGGCTGCCCCCACAGCCCTCACTCCTTCCTTCAGTGCATACAGACTGAGCACCCACTGTGTGCCAGGCCGTGTCCTAGGCCCACAGACTCCGGGGACTCCTGCCCCTTCCTTGGCCTCTTACCCTCAGTCCCCACAGAAGGCAGAGGGATCATTTTTTTAAACCTCATCCAAATTGAATCACTCCCCTACTCAAAACCTTCCTCTGGCTTTCGAGGCCTCCTGGTCTCTGTCCAAAAAGACCCCCAAAGCCAAGCCCTGAGCCCCAGCCAGGAAGTGGCTCTCTGTCATGCACAGTGTGAACTTCTATCCTCTCCTCTGCAACCTGTACTCAGCAATCATGAAAGAGCTTAAATGCCACCTCCTCCAGGAAGCCATCCCTGAGGCCAGGCACAGTGAATGACTGGGCCTTGTCATCCAGGTGTAACTCTGCTTGCCATCAGGTACCTCTCACACGTGGACACCCCACTCTGGTGACATTGGCCTCCTTGCTGTTCCTCAGACAGCGCAAGCACCGTCTCACCTCACAGCCTTTGCGGTTGCTGTGCCTAAAATGCCCTCCCCAGATGTCCACACTGTTCGCTCCCTCGCTTCCTTCAGATTCTGCTCAAATCCTGCATCAGAAAGGCCTTTCCTGATTGCCCTGTATAAATAGCACCCCCCAGTGCCTCACTCTTGATTCCCCTGACACGATTGTATTTCTTCTCCATAGCATGTACTGTTTGACATACCGTCTATTAATTCCTGGCTTTCTTGTTTGTTGCTTCTTGCCCCACTAGAAATTAAACTTCATCAGAGCAGGGACTTGGTCTTTTTGGTTCGCTGCTTTATTTCCGGGCACCTAGCACAGTGCCTGGGCACATACAGCAGGTGCTCAATGAGTTTTTCTTGCATGAATGAATGACTCTGGGTTTGCGTCCCAGAAGTTTGTGTCCCTGGCTGCTCCTTAGCCTGTGAGCCCCAGTCTGAGTCTAGGTCTCCTGCTCTTCTGTCCTCCAGATTCCAAGATCCCGGAAGGCCAGGTCTGGAAGAACTGAGACCAAATTTGCATGTTAGGAATATTCCCTCTAGCAACTGGTCTGGAGGATGGGGTGTGGTGGGGTTGGGGTGTGAGCCTGGAGGTGGGTGGCCTGTGTGGCGGAAACAGGGGGGAAGGAAAGTGGAGGTCTGCGTCTGGACTTTTTAAGGAGTTGGGCTCAGTGACCTCATCCAGCACAGCAGTGGGGAGATCAGGAAGGAGATGTCTGAACTGCCCTCCAGCAGCAAAGGAGAGGGAGGTGTGTTCTGGCAGAAGGCACAGCTTGGACAAAGGCCTGGCAGCAGAACAGAGTCTGCAGTTTGGGACTTGCAGCCAGAGTGGAGAGTAAGTGTGGGATTAGGGGGGATAAGGATGGGCAAAAGGGAAAAGATGGCTGATAAGGAGGGCTCCTGGGTTTCTGGGCTGGGAGAACTGGTGGGGGGGGGCACTTGTCTCAGCAATGGGGACAGAGGAGGAAGAGCAGACTCGGGGAAATGCTGAGTTGAATTGGAGCCTCGTTGGAACCGAGCTGCCAGGGAACACGGAGGGGAGGAGGCGCAGACCTGGTATGGAGGATGCGGAGGGGCAGAGGGAGAGGGGGAGGCCTGGAGACCATCAGCCAAGGGCGCTCAGGATGTGCTGAGGGCTGCCGTGCTGAATCAGGCACAGAGCCCATCTCGGTGCCTGGGGCCTCCCTGGGAATGGGGGGGCGGGGCGCGTCGTCACAGCAGGCGTCCTCGAGCATGACTTGGCACCAGACGCCTGGGCCTCCCTCGAGGGGACTGAGTCATCCCGGGTGGGGGTGGGAGCCACAGAGGCCACCCGTTGCCAGGGCCATCCAGACACTTGTCAGGAGCATAAACATGGCTCCTGTGAGGCAGCCCAGTGATGTCAAGGCCACTTTCTGTGTCTGGCCCGGGTGACTGGACCACCTCCTTACAGCTTTCCCTTCTGGCCTGCCCTCTGCCAGCCAGGGCCACAGTTTGTCTTGCCTAGATGATAGCTGGTCCCCTGCTCAACCTTGTCCTGAGGTTCTCAGCAGCCTTGCAGAACTCAGGGTGAGGCCTGACTAGTCCCTGAAGTCATTCCAGGTGGGGCTGCTTGAACCAACGTGGATGAGAGCAGGATACCCCTGCTCTGTCCTGCGCTGGGCCTCCTCCGAGGGACCCAGGTGATGAGGCACATCCTGAGGGGGAGGCCTGGCCAAGCAGGGTCTGGAGCCTGGGTCTGCATCCCTTGGGAATAGCCAGACACCTGCGGATGAGGGACATAGCCTGGGAGGAGAAGCCTGAGGGGGTAATGCGCCAGGCCACCTGGGAGCGGGGCAGATGTGGGGCTGTGCTTTGTATGTACATCAGGGCTCGCCCTCGGTACCTGTGCCACAGACTCGTCCCAGCTCCACGTCGCTCAGGCACAATCCGCTTCAACGTTCACAGTCTCATGCCTTTCCTCCCATAGCCCTGGGAGGCAGCACGATGGTGGCTATCTGTGCAATTCACAGATGAGCAAGCTGAGGCTCCAAGAAGTTCAGTGATTTGTCCAGACAGCACAGCCACAGGCTGGGAGGACAGACTGGGGTGGCAGTTTTCAGTGAGGGAGGGCCTAAGCCTGGCCATTCTCGGCTGCAGACGAGGCTGGTCCCTGGGAGGCTCCCTATGCCCATAGGAGTCCTTGCTCTGCCCTGGGCCTGGGTGCCAGCCTGTCTGTCCTTCTATTTGCCCATGTGGCTCCCAGCCACCTGCTGAGTCAATTTCTACGTAGTGTGCACGGAGGCCTCAGCTTAGGGAGGGCCTTGAGAGACCCCCTGGGTGAGCCTCCAGAGAGGGGTGGGTCCTGCCCAAGACACACAGCCCAGCCCAGCAGGCAGCCCCAGGCTGGTAGACTGTTGACCATGTGGGAGGTTCAAACGTGACTCTGTGGGATCAGGTTCCTATGGCCCCCCGGGGGCGCAGGCCCCACCCCCCATTCTGGGGCACACATACACAAAGACCTAAAGGCACACAATGCACGTGAACACACTTATCCACCCATAGATTTTTGTTTCTGTGCAGATGCCCTCCTGTGTGTGTTCCGCCGCCCCCGCCCCCCACCCCCCACACACGCTGTCACCCCGAGCCTACAGCCCTGCTTCCACGTACTCTCTCACGCGGACACACGGCCCTGTCGCCTGGACACGAGGCAGGAACCTGGGGCCTCCCCGGGGCGCCTCCTGCACAGACGTGCTTAGTCACCTGAATTTGATCCAGGCGGGAGGGAGGGCGGAGGGCCTGACGTCAGCCCTCACAGCTGTCTTGTGCCGCCCGCGCATCCATCTGGGCCACCGCGTGTCCCAGGCAATCACAACAACAGCAGCACAACTCCGTTTTACGGGGCTTCGTTAGTGGCAGGGCTGGTTCTGAGCCCGGGAAGGGTGTACACTCCTTTTCACAGCCCTGCGGGCGGGTGATACTGCTGTTAACCTCATTCTGCAGATGGGGAAAACCCAGGCAGAGTGCAGTCACCTGCCCATGGGCACATGGCCAGGAAGGAGCATAGCCTGGCAGCCTGGCTTCAGAGCCTGGGTCCTCAACCAGGTAACAGGGCCCCAAACTGGAGCAGGAAGGCTCTGCCCTGACCTGCTGTGTGACCTCAGACCCATCCCTGCCCCTTGCTGGGCCCTACTTTCCCAATCTGAGAAAAGAGGGAAAGAGAGTTGAAGGAGGATGGCCTGTGGCTGGGGTAACAGCCTCAGGGAAATCTTATGCAAATTTGATGGGCTAGGGCAGCCTGTGGCCTCTGCCTGTGGTGACTCTCAGTCCCCTCGGTCACTGCTGTGGACAAGAGGACAGGAGTTCCGCACACTGCCATTCGTTCCCTGCCATGGGCTGGGGCTTAGGCTCCTTGGGGTCTCCTCTCCTGTCTCTGCTTTTCCATCTGTCTAATGGGGCCAGGACTGTAATGATCACTATGGCAACCACTCATTCATTCAAAAAATATTTACTGCTACTCTGTGCCAGGCACTGCTGCTGACGCCAGTAATCTTATGGAGACGAGGCAGACAAGAGCCCTAACCTGTGGAGTTTATATTCTGGTGGGAGAAAAAGGGCCTACAGAGTGAGGGGGAGGGGCGGCAGGGTGAGCCACCTACAGGGTGGGCCAGGCTTGTAGGGCTCCCTTTAGCCTTGGCTTCTTCCTTCCTGCAGCCATCTGGTTCCCAAAGCCTCCCTGATGCTCTAATCCCATTCCACCTCCTCCAAGGAGGCCTCCATGATGCTCCAGCCCTACTCCCTTCCTCACCTACTTCAGAGAGTCCTCCCCAATGTTCTACTCCTACTTGCCACTCTCACCTCCTCCAGAGAGGCCTCCCTGATGCTCTAGCCTCACCAACCCCCACTCCCCTCACTCCTATAGGTCCAGTGTCCATGTCTTTTCCTGTTGCCAGTCTAAATTCCCTTCTCCCTTCCTTTCTGCACGCCAACAACAGCTCCACCAGGCTTCCACTCATACAATACACTGTGTGCCAGGCACAGGGGGTCTGGACCACACCCTTACCCACAATCCATCTCCAAGTTTTGCTGTGGACCTAGGAATCTGGGAAGGTCCTGCATCTGTGGTACAGATGGGGAGACTGAGGCTCAGAGTCAGGAAGGAGCTGCCCAGGGCCCACAGTAGGTTGGCAGGCAGGACTGGAACCCAGCCCAGGCTCCTCTGTGGCCAGTGGACTCCAGTGAACCCTGCCTCCTTGACATCCGTCAAAGCAAGGTGATGGGGGAATAAGGGGTGTAACGGAGACCATGTTCTCAAAATTGTTGTGTGGTGACAGCACAAGTTACCGCCAGACAGGAAGGGCAGAGGGTCAGGAGTCCACTTACTTCCTTTTCCTGAGAAGATGCTGAGTCTGGTCCAGGAAAGGGGAGGGGCATCGAGTGGGGTGGGGCCAGTGCTCAGCCTGGGGCAGAAATGGAGTCCCAGCCTGAGTATCAGGGTTCAGCCCTGGGTCAGGTTTCAGCCCAGAGTTGTAGTCAAGTGTGAGGGCTGGGGCTGGATGTTGGAGGTTGGTTTGGGGTTCAAGCTGGAGTTAGTCCTTGGCCTGGAGCCTAGATGGGGGCTCAGACTACAATAGGGCCAGGGTGGATATAAGGCCAGGCCAGGGGGAGCATCTCAGCCTGAACAGATGTGGGGAACATTTTAGCCACATGAATAAACTGGAAGGAAAAACCAGGAGAAATAAGTGCAGTGAAGTCTCTCTTCACAGTCACCAAAGTAGCAGCCCCCTCCTCTAATGGACCCTGTCCTGGGTTGTCGGCTCTGCTAGGGCAGGGAAGGGAGCAGTGAGAGACTTGTGCTGTGGCCCTGGAGAGGTCTCCTGGAGGAGGTGAGACGGGCGGGAGAGGCTGGAGACCCAGGGAAGTCTTCCTGGAAGCAGTGACGGGTGGAGGGGGGTGCCTGGAGAATCAGGAGCCCAGCTCAGCTTCCAGGCAGCAACAGCAGCAGCATTGGAATGCTCTGTTGTCAGGGGGTGGGGCTGTGAGTCACTGGGCTGTCTGCTGGATGGGGGCCTGAGCTGACCTGGGGCTCTGTTTCTCCCAGTACTGCTGGGCCTCCAGTGTTCTGCCCATGTCTGTCTGTCCTGACTCCAGAATATCAGATTCTCCCTGCTTCCCTGTGAAGCCAGGAAGGCTGATGTGACTGTGCCTGTTTTACAGATGCGGACACTGAGGTCTAGAGGGCTGGTGTGCAGCAGAGCCAGATGAGTTCCTGGAATTCCTTTAGTTAGTAGGGAGACCTGAGTTTGGATGCTGGCAACCCAGGCAGTGGGAACAGGCCAGGTAAAGACATGGAGGTGGGACTCACAGTTTGTGGCTATGATGGGAGAAGGGCCTGGAAATCTGACCTCCTTGCTCTGTGGCCAGGATTGAAGGCTTCTCTGCCCTCTTTTCTCAGGTTCCCAATAAGGCTGCACAGAGGAACCCCCTGACTGTGGCAATGGAGGGGGGCCCAGCGGTCTGCTGCCCGGACCCTCGGGCAGAGTTGGTGGAGCGAGTGGCAGCCATGGATGTGGCCCACTTGGAGGAGACGGATGGCAGCCCAGAGCCCACCAGGAACTGTGTGGACCCTCCATCACGGGCCAGAGCTGCCTCCGTGATCCCCGGCGGTACTTCAAGATGCCCCGCCGCCCGGCCCAGCCTCTCGGCTAGGAAGTTCTCCCTGCAGGAGCGGCCAGCAGGGAGCTGCCTGGAGGCCCAGGCTGGGCCTTACGCCACAGGGCCTACCAGCCACATCTCCCCACGGGCGTGGCGCAGGCCCACCATCGAGTCCCACCACGTGGCCATCTCAGACGCAGAGGTTGGTGGGGCAGAGCTAGGGGGTGCCCACGAGCTTTTCAGTAGTCCTCAGTGAAGACCCTTTGCAGTTCCTATCCCTGCCACACAGCTGTCTAGCCTTTGGTTTGCATACCCCCAGAGCTGAGGAGCTCACTACCTCACTACATGGTCTCTTCCCACCCAGGGGAACTTCATCTGAGCCAATTGCTGCCTCCTGTAAGTCTCACCATTCCCACCCCCAGTCCAGGCCTAGGAAATAGGTCCCTCCCTTGTTCCCCCAAGAAGTCCTCTTAGAGATTTGAAGATAGACAGTGCGTCCTCCTGTCCCCCAAGTCTTCCCCAGCTTGAGCCTTCCACCTCTAATCCTGCCTCTTAGAGTCTGCTCTGACTCAGAAGCTGCCAGCATGCTACCAGCCTCTGGGCTCCGTCCTTGCCACTTAGATCTGAAAGGGAACCCAAGTACGAGCAATCTACAGGCTTCAGAAGCTGAGCTTTTCACGCCTGAGCCAGGGCTCTGGTCTCCTGTCCCCAAGGCTCTCCTCATCTGTCTTGTCCATGCAGTCTCCTCATTCAGCTGCTTCTGGAAATACTTGCTCATGGGTTTCTCCCATCAGGGTCTCCCAGCCCCCAGCATCCAGGTAGGAATCAGTGCATTTTTTCCACCACTTCCTAGGGAGCAAAGCATAGGCGTGGTTCACCATTCATGTTTTCAAACATTGTCCAAGTCTCCTTGTCACTTTCGGCGTCACTTTTGGCACTGGCACCACCTCACTTGCCTATGTAAACTTGAAAGGTTGGTGAGACCCAGGGTCTGGGAGCAAGGGGCCTGGGGCCAGGATGGGGCCCTGGACGTGCTCCTGGAGTGGGAGCAGTGCTGCTTCTGGATCAAGCTTTACCTGATGTCCTCCCTCTTTCCCCCACCAGGACTGTGTGCAGCTGAACCAGTACAAGCTGCAGAGTGAGATTGGCAAGGTAGGCCTGGGGGCAGGCCAGGAGCAGTGGGAACTTGTCTGGGGGATTTGCGGAGGCAGCCTGTCCAGATCCTCTGCTTGGCAAAATCCCCTCTCCTCCTCTGGGAATGTGAGGCTGGGCCAAGAAGGTCCTAGCCTGGAAATGAGGAAGGTTTTGTCCTCTATAGGAAACACCTGGGGTGGGGGGTGGGAGATGACTCCTGATTCCTGACTCCCCAGAGTTTTTTTGTTTTTTGTTTTTTTATAAATTTATTTATTTATTTGTTTTTGGCTGTGTTGGGTCTTCGATGCTGCGCGCGGGCTTTCTCTAGTTGTGGCGAGCGGGGGCTACTCTTTGTCGTGGTGCGTGGGCTTCTCATTGCGGTGGTTTCTCTTAATGTGGAACACGGGCTCTAGGCGCGTGGGCTTCAGTAGCTATGGCACATGGACTCAGTAGTTGTGGCTCGCAGGCTCTAGAGCACAGGCTCAGTAGTTGTGGCACATGGGCTTAGTTGCTCCGCGGCATGTGGGATCTTCCCAGACAAGCGCTCGAACCTGTGTCCCCTGCATTGGCAGGCGGATTCTTAACCACTGCGCCACCAAGGAAGTCCCCTCCCCAGAGTTTTTGATGGAAGGGACTGGGGAAGGCATAGAGCTGTGTTGAGCCCGGCAGGGGCAGTGACCAGGGCATAGGAGCCCTCTCTCTGCCCGCCTGAAATTTATGCCCACTGGTGGCAGGGGTGGAGATGGGAAGCGGGAGGAGGGGGCTGGAGCCGTTCAGGCTCCCCTTCTCCTGGGCTAGTCCTGGGGGAGGCTGTCCTGTCCAGTGGGGGCTGACCTGTGTCTATCTGCAGGGTGCCTACGGCGTGGTGAGGCTGGCCTACAACGAAAGTGAAGACAGGCACTATGTGAGTCTGGGGATAGCTGGGCCCTAGGAGGCTGGGCCCTAGGAGGCTGGTGGGTGGGCAGATGCTGTGCTAAGACAGAGGACAAGGCTGCCTGTGAAGGGAGTGAGCTCCCTCTAGTTGCGGCATGCAGGCTCTTTAGTTGTGGTGCGTGGGCTTCATTGCCCCGCGGCATGTGGGATCTTAGTTCTCTGACCAAGGATCGAACCCACGTCCTCTGCATCGGAAGGCAGCTTCTTAACCACTGGACCACCAGGGAATTCTCGGGAATGAGCTTCTTGACCCTGGGAATATGCAAGCAGAGGCTGGATGCCTCCAAGGGGAGAGCTCTAGAAAGGCTTGTTGGGGGGAATAGGGGTAAGGCCTAGGTTCAGGTATGGCTACCTCCTAACCCAGCATAACTGCAGCCAGTCCATAGCCTCAGTGCCAGTGGCAGATGCTCGTGTGCCTTTCTGGACCTCAGTCCACATGTAACCAGCCTGTTCTAACCCCTGGTGGCTTCACACAAGTGACATGTCTGTCCCTCCCTCCTCAGGCAATGAAAGTTCTTTCCAAGAAGAAGTTACTGAAGCAGTATGGCTTTCCACGTACGTATCTGTCTGGTCCTGGGCTTGGGAGCTCCTGGCCTGGGGGCAGAGGGGGAGGAGACCTCGGAGGCTGGTTTTTGTTAGGACTGGGGGTAGACAGGGAGAGCGTGAGCAAAGGCCTGGTGGTGGGACTGTGCTTGGGGGGTTGAGGCCAAGGCCATGGTCTTGCAAGATTCTTGCTTGAGGCTGGTCGCAGGGCCGTGGTGAGGCCCAGCCTTCTGCAACTGGCTGGACCCCCCTTCCTGGTCACAGGTCGCCCTCCCCCTAGAGGGTCCCAGGCTGCCCAGGGAGGACCAGCCAAGCAGCTGCTGCCCCTGGAGCGGGTGTACCAGGAGATTGCCATCCTGAAGAAGCTGGACCACGTGAACGTGGTCAAGCTGATCGAGGTAGGTGGTGAGTCAGTGAGGCCTGTGGAGTAGCCTCTGGTGCAGGGGGCACTTGGCACGGACCCAGGGGTCCTGCTGAGGGAAATATGCCAAAGGCAGGGCCAGAATTGGGGTGGGGACTGCCGGGAGGCTTCTGGGGTCAGTTCAGGCTGGTCTGGGATGTTCTCAAGTTCTCATGGAGGGGGACGAGCTGCCCCAGAGGCAAGAAGTGAGGGAGGCAGGAGGGGAAGAGGGGCTGGGTGCCATGTGGTGAACCCACGTCGGGGCCAGTGATTTCTGAGGCCTCATCTGCCTGGTGCCTGCATAGTTCCTGCTCCATCGTCCAGGGTGGCTGCGGAGCACACTACGGGTCCTGGGGCTGGTGAGGATGAGGAAGCCTGGGATGCCCACCCCATAACTCCCCAAGACTCACCCTCATGTCTGCTCCCTCTCACCAGGTCCTGGATGACCCAGCTGAGGACAATCTCTATTTGGGTGAGTGACCCAGCTCATCCCCAAAGCAGCTTACCCCGGTGGGTCTGAGTGCTCCCCGGGGACACACTTGACGTTCAGATGGGCCGTGTGCAATGCACTGACCTCCTGGGGGCAGGGAGGAAACACATGTTCTCAAGGCCCAGATTCTCTTGCCCAGCCCTGCTGAGCCAGGCTCAGAATATCCAGTTAGATTCAACAAATATTCCCAAGCCCCCACTCCACTGATCGGAGAGATGGTGGATCAGATAGATACAAGAAGTAGGCTATGTGATGTGGGTTCCCAGACCCCATCTGATAACTCTGTGCCTCAGTTTCCTCACCTGTAAAATGGGGATAATAATGGTATCTACCGCATAGTGTTGATGTGAGAAGTAAATGAGTTATTATATACAAGACACACTAGCTATTATTAGTAATAGTATGCTGTTGTTATTACTTAAGTCCTTGGTGCCTGATTCAGGGCTGGGCTTAGCGGCTCTCAGGGAATGGGCCAGAAGGAACACTGGCTTAGGAATCAGAGGCCAAGTCTTTAGTCTCCACTCCCTCTCCTACCTGCCTATCTGCTGTGACCTGTAGGAAAATTCCTGCCCCTTCTCTGAGGTTCAGTTTCCCCCCTATAAAAGGGGTCTATGTTGACGGTCCTCACTTGGCACCTGAGAATCTAGTGAGGCAGGTCCATAGTCGACCCACTCTCATTTACTTCCTCTGATACCCTGGGACCCCTGTCCTATCCCTCCCTCAAGTATGCCTGGATGCCTGCCCCCTCTCCCACCCTCCAGAACAGGGAGGAACCTTGGCATCGGCTGTTTTTTCAGCCTGGCTGCACCTTACCTGCTCTTCTTTTCTTCTCTTTTCTTTCAGTGTTTGACCTCCTGAGAAAGGGGTGAGTTCCCCATCCCGATCAGGCAGGTCAAGTCTTCCTTTCCCTCCCTGTATCCCTAGTCCTGGGGTCAGCTACTCTAGTGAAAAAAAGAGGTCCAGGCTCTGTCCTTAGGGAGCTGTGGTCTGGGTTGGGAAGTGGGGGCAGAACGAGAGACCAAGAGGATGATTCTTTGAAGGCCGGTGGGGTCAGTGAGACTGGAATAGCCAGGGAGGCCTCAGGAAGAGGGGGTGGGTTTCGAGCCAGGCCTTGAAGAACTGGAAAGAAGATTTTGATGGAGAAGAGGGAGAAGAAAGGAATATTTCTCCAGCAAAAGTATAGAGATGGAACACAACTCTCATCTGTATTCAAATCACAAAGAGTTCTTTCAGTTTTACAAGTTTGTGAGTTGGGTGGCTGGGACCCCATTCACTCCCATTTACAAGAAGGGAAGCTGAGGTTCAGAGAGGGTAAGTGGCTTGCCCAAAGTCACACAGCAAGTCACTGATGAAATCTAGGGTTGTAACTCATGTTTGCCTTGTCTGACCTTCTCAGGGTATGTGCAGAACAGCAGACATGCAGTAAAGGGCACGGGGCTGGGTGGGCTGGGGGCCCTAACTGCCAAGGCCTTGAATACAGGCTGTGACTTGTCTCTCTGCCTGGGAGGCTACCTAAAGACCAATTTGGGGAAGGGGCAGGGAGTGGTGTCCATTTTAGACTCAGGGGCTTTCAGCATTTTTGACCTCCATTCAAAGTAAGAAATACAAGTTTTACATTGCCATCCATATCTGTAATTGAAACCAAAGTTTTATAAAACAGTGTATTACATGTGATGTACTCTGATATATTCTACTTCATTAGGAAAAAAAAAAAAAAGCAGTAGGCATCCTGAATTGATTTCATGACCTTCTTGGTCCTGGACCTACAGTTTGAAAACACTGCCCTAAATGGCATCTTCACAACTGTTTGATTATAGATAATTAAGTACTTAGAAGAAGGAATATCAAGCCAATCAGAAATTAAGATAAAGCTAATTTGAAATTGTAGTGATTGAAAAGGGATATTTGCGTCTATGCGTGTTTTCAAATTTTCATTATATGGGAGAAGAAGCTACTATCTTGGGTTTTAGGGACCCGTTCGAGCATAGAGGGCTCCCAAAAGGTCCCGAGGGGTCTGTACGGCCCAGCCCCTGTTCCCCTCCACCTGACATCTGCCTTTACTCATCCTGATTCCGGCTAAACATCCCTCCTCCCCGCCCTCCCCATAGGCCGGTCATGGAAGTGCCCTGCGACAAGCCCTTCCCCGAGGAGCAAGCTCGTCTCTACCTGAGGGACATCATCCTGGGTCTTGAGTACTGTGAGTGAGGGGCTGCCTACCCCCCTGGGGCTGGAGAGCCGGGGGGAGTGGAGGGGACACAAAAGGAGACGGAGCCCAGGCTGAGCAGGCTCTGAGCAGTTCCTGTCAATCAGTGCTGATCTACCAATCATCTTTAGTTGGGGGTGGGGAAATGGGCGTGTGGGCGGGGCCGAAACTCCCTGAACAGGTAGGGTGGCGGCAGACTTCACTAGGCATGCGCCAGGTCCTTCTCGGCGCCTGGTCGTCACCGCGTCGGCCTGCGCCTTGGATGTTCAGCATATATCTCACCTCTGCTGAATTCTTAGCCAAGCTTAGCCTCTCCACTGGGCCTCGAGAGCTGTGGGAAGGAATTTATGTCCAGCGGCTCGAGGAAGAGTCTGTCCTGGCATGGAGCCGGTGGGTGGTAGCAGAGTCGGTTTACTGTGA
Source organism: Balaenoptera physalus (assembly GCF_965194825.1). Classification (NCBI taxonomy): domain Eukaryota; kingdom Metazoa; phylum Chordata; class Mammalia; order Artiodactyla; family Balaenopteridae; genus Balaenoptera; species Balaenoptera physalus. The sequence goes on along the minus strand of NC_138901.1, from coordinate 52,938,555 downwards.
GGGGCCCTAAGGTGATGAGAGCTCAGAAGGGAGGATGTTAGTTTAGCCTCTATCATCTGTGGAATTCATTTATTCATTCATTTATCCATTTACGAGTACCTACTAAGTGCCAGCTGGGGGCGTGTAGATGCCAAAGACCCAGAAGTGATCTCAAGGATCTTGCAGCCTAGTGGGAGGGACGGGAACCTAAGCAGTGCCTGCCAAGGCTGGGGAGGCACAGGGGCTGTCAGAGCACTAAGGGACCAGGGGTGGCTTCCTGGAGGCCACTTATGATCAGGGTCCTGAAAGATGAGTAGGAGTTCGTTGGCTAGTTTGAGGCATGGTGGGAGGGAGTACACCAGGCGGAGAGAACTGCATGACAGCGGCACAGAGGGGAGTACTATTTGAGACTGGGAGAAGTTCAATTTGGTTAAGTCCAACCTGGGAGCCAGGGTTAGGGAAAGGCGGTGCTGTAAACACTGTCCAGGCTGCACTCGAGGGCTGGGAATGCCTCCATAGAGGACTTTCATGACTTTATCCTGTCAGCCTTGTGAGCCCCTGAGGGCTTCGAGCAGGGGAGGGGAGTGATAGGATTTGTGTCTTGGAAAGCTCTGTCTGGCAGCGTATGGTGGCTGGATGGAGGGCAAGAGGCCACCAGCTGGTCAGGGAGGAGGCTGGTTCTACAGCCCAACTGACAGATGGTGAGGCCTGGATTAGGGCAGTGGCAGCAGGGAGCATATGTGAACGAGGTGGGGTGGGCAGCATTGGGTGACTAACTGGTCATGGGGAGAAGAGGGCCCGCAGGCACCTAGGGTTCTGGCCTGGTTTGGGGAGTGGGGCACAGCCCATCCCTCTGAAATCTCAGCTTGGTTTATCAGAAGCATATTCTCTCCCTAGGGGAACAGGTGAAGACCAGCTGAGGTTTGACCTGCAGTGAATGTCTTTATCTCATTTGAGCCACTCCAGTGCCTTCATTTTAATGCTGTTTTTGTGCCTATGGGGAAACTGAGGCACAGAGAGGGGAGGGCTTTGCAGAAAGTCCCTAGCAAGGGCCTAGAGGTGTGAGAAGGGGGCATTTCACCCTGGTGTGGTCGGCAGCAGACACAACCCTATACCAGCTCGGCTTCCACCCACTTCTTGTCCTGGGCCTGTTGTCTCCCATCCTCTCTCCCTGCAAAAAAAAACAAAACAAAAAAGCAGAAAAAACAAGCTAATCCCATCTGGCTCTTGGGTAAAGCCTCATCAAGACCCAGCTAACCATGATGAAGGGCTTTCTGGAGTGATCCGGTCAGCACCAGGGACTGGACAGGCAGACAAATGGTGGCACCCGGTGCTGAAGACCCACCTTGTGATTCTGGCCCCCAGAAGGGAGAGCTGAGGCTGCCCTGGGAAGGCCCTGTGGTCGGGGAGGCTCAGGCCTGATTCTTACAGACGGGGCAAGTGCAGCCATGCAGGTAGGAGAAGCAGTCGGATCTGGAATATATCTCACAGGTCCAGTCCTTAGAACTTGCTGCTGAATTGGATGTGGGGTCTGAAGGAGAGAGCAGTTGAGATTTTTGGCCTGAGCAGCTGATAATATGGCCATTAACTGAATGGGAAAGACTAGAAGAGGAGCAGAGCTTTTCTGTTCTGTTTGTTTGGCGGTGGTGGTGTGTGTGTGTGTTTAGGCGGGGGTGGGGGCGGGGGGGGCGGGGGTTGCAGACAAGAGAAATCAAGTTCTCAATTAAATATGTGATTGACAAATACTGAGGTATATGTTGAGATGTCTATGGGATATCCATGTGGATAAAGAGCTGGGAGTTCAAGTGAGATGCCAGGGTTTGAGATAAGAATCTGAGCCCACTTTCCATGGTCAAATACACAGCCTCCTGAGCCTCTGTGTTCTGATGGGTGTGTGTCAAATGCTTTGTGTGTACCTGGCACATAGGAGGCAATCGCTATAGGGCCATGGGTCCTGTTGTTATTCTTATTAATATATGATGCTCACTCCCTCTGCCCCCAGCCTTCCTCTCCTTCTCCTTCCCCCTCCCCTTCCCTCCTTCCCGTTCCATCTTCCCTCCTCTCCAACATCCTGGGGTCTGTTGGTCCAGGGGAACATATTTGTTGAGCAGGGAGCCCATAAGTGGATGGCTGTGGGATGAGGTCAGTGCCTTTTCTCTGCTGGGACATCCCTGGCCGTCTCAGCCTGAGCTGCCCGTCTCTTCCCGGCAGTGCTGGACCCAGGAAGCAGGGTGGGCGCTCAGCCTAGTAGAGAGGGCAGACCCTTACTCCGGCCACATTCATCCCGGCAGTCCCAAGGCCTGGGGTGCCCTCCCTCTCCAAAACTGCATCAGCCCAGAGTCCCTAGGGCTGAGGTGGTACCTCTGCAGGATACCCCACAATCCCACCCTCAGTCTGAGGAACAGGGACAGCTGTGACAGGCTGGGTGGGGGGATGGAACTGGGGAAAGATTTTGATGGGCTTCAAGCCTGTAGACAACACTCACATGGGAGGGCCAGGGATGGCCTATGGAGGACCCCTTCCCCCAGTTTCCTCTGACGTCCACCCTCAGTGGCAGGTGCCTTGATTGCCATGGAGAGAGCACTGGACTTGGGGTCCAAAGATTCCTAAGAGTCCAGTCCTGGCTCTGTTACTAACAGCCTAGGTTAGTATCTTCACTGCATAGCTGAGCAGGGGGCCCTGAAGTCCTCTTCCAAGGTCCTCGAGAGCTGCATGTGTGCGGAGGACAGGAAGTCCCAGCTCCTTTTCTCCTGGAGTTGGAAGCAGCCTCCACGGCCAGGCGAGAGCAGGTGGGGAGTCTGGGCGGCAGGGCCCCAGGCCAGCGCTCGAGCTGCCTCTCTCTGCAGTGCACTACCAGAAGATCATCCACAGGGACATCAAGCCATCCAACCTGCTCCTGGGGGACGACGGGCACGTGAAGATCGCCGACTTCGGCGTCAGCAACCAGTTTGAGGGGAACGACGCTCGGCTGTCCAGCACGGCCGGGACCCCGGCGTTCATGGCCCCCGAGGCCATTTCTGAGTCCGGCCAGAGCTTCAGTGGGAAGGTGGCTCCCAGGACCCGGGCTGGGTTGGGGTTCAGGTGTAGGGGTGGGAGTACGTGCCACGGGGTCCCATTTCCAACCTGAGGGTGCCAGGGTCCTCATGTCTCAGGAGGGACCGAACATGGTCCCCTCCCTCACGTTTGCCTCCTTCTGGAGTCCGACAAACTCCCCCAACTTGGGCCTCCTCTCGTTCTCCAGCAAAACGGCCCCAAGTCTTCCGTGCAGGTACTTGCCGCCAGCTGCTCTGTGCTGAGTTCTGGTCTGGGCTGTGGAACAGACGGAGCCTGGACGGCCCAGCTCCCTGCCCTTCTGGTCATGGTGCCAGGGCAGGAGAGCTCGTGTCTGGGGAGACATCAGAGGTTCCCCTGACTTCTTGGATACGGCAGCCTTTGAACTAGGCCTTGAAGAATGGGGAGAATTTGAGCAGGAGGTGGAGCCCAGAGAACAGACAAGAGAACTGAGGGGCACAGCGGGGCTTGGGCAGAGTTTAAAGGGTCTGGAAGTCCTAAGGGTCTGGGCTTTGTCCTAAGTGACAGAGGTAGTGGGAAAGCTTCCTGAGCAGGGACTGTGGTTCTGTGTGTCCCCGGGCACATCCTGCTCTACCCTGTGAAGTATTGGCTGCCCCACTGTGGTCCTGCTATGGAGGAAATGGTCGAGAGGCACTTGGACACGTGTGTGAGTGTGGAGCTCAGGAGATGGCTGTAGATAGAGATGTTTTTTTTTTTTAACTTTTAATTTTGATATAATTCCAAATTTACAGAAAAATTGCAAGAATAATACAAAAAACTCCCCTATATCTTTTATTCAGATTCACCAATTATTGACATTTTGTCCCATTTACCTTTTCACTGTCTCTCCCTATATTTATAGAAGTTGGAGACATTATGCCCCTTTATCACTAAATACTTCTGGAGATATTTTCTGAGAACAAGGACATTCTCTTACATAACCTCAGTACAGTTATCAAAGTTAGGACATTTATCATCGATAAAAGACTGTTATCTAATCGACCTTATTCAGATTTCATCAGTTGTCCCCATACTGTCCTTTAATGCCTTTTCTTTTTCTGGTCCAGGATCTGATTCAGGGTCAGTCACTGCATTCACTTGTCACGTCTCTTTGGGGTCCTTTAATCTGGAAAAGTGGCTTGGCCTTGACATTTTTGAAGAGAACAGTCCTGTTATTTTGTAGAATGGTGTCAGTTTGCATTTGTCTGGTGTTCCCTGATTGGATTCAGATGAGGCATCTGTGGCAGGAATACGTAGGCAAAGATTTGAGAATCATTCACATAAGAGAGAAAGTGGATACCAGGAGAGGAGGTGGGGTTCCAGAGGAGGAACTTGTAGAGAGAGGGAACATTCAAGGGCGCAGGGAAGCCCCAAGGGGTTGTGGAGGTAGCTGAGGGCCAGGGGCTGTTCTGGTGTCAGAAAGAAGGTGGATGGTGGCTTTTCCAGTGGATCATCAGGAAGAGGGATGACTTCTAGAAGCCAGAGCTGGTTTAGCGAGTATAAGTTCAACATATACTGTTGTTTCTGGGGTGCGTCTGTGTCGTGCGTACAGCAAATGTGACCCTGTAGATGAAGGGGGTTTTGTACCTGTTGAGCTGGAAACATGTCTGGTTTGGGCCCATTCCAAGGAGACTTGGAAACCCTTGACAGCAAGGGCCCTGGTCTGGCTGTCCCTGTGTCCCCAGTGCTCAGCACAGGGTCCAGCATGGAACAGGGGCCTGAGAGTGTTTGTTGAGTGAATACATGACTGAGGAAGGAGGTTCCCCACTTGCCCTCTCCCATGGCCCACTGAAGCTGGGTGACCAAAGGGTGTCAATTCCTTTTGGGGGACTGATATGAGCTGTTTCTTTCTAGGCCTTGGACGTGTGGGCCACAGGGGTCACGCTGTACTGCTTTGTCTATGGGAAGGTGAGTGCTGGGTGGGCTGGCAGAGCTGGGGCAGCCCTGGCACCATGGGCTGGGCACCATGGGCCAGGATGCATGACAGATGCAGGCCCTGCCTTTGTGTCCTTAAGTAAAGTGACTTTTGATAGAGCCCACCCAGCTCAAAGAAGACGGAAGGAAAAGGGACTTTTCTGTTCTCCTCGTGTCCCCTTGGGGGGATGGATTCATGTGCAGGAGTCCTGGGACAGCAGACATCCCAAGGGAGGTGTAGATGGTGCCATTCATTCATTCACATATTCACTCATTCATTCATTCAACAAATTGTCCTTGACCTCTGCTCTGGGTCAGGCCGGACACCCAACCTTGACGTGCCGAGATCCCCGTCCGCAGGTGCTCCCACTCCAGGGACCGTGCTGAGGCACAGGAGGGAATCTCAGGGGACATGTTCCCAAACGTCAGGCCCCGGCAGTGCAGGCCTTGCTGTGAGTGGTTGTCACGCACTCATTCAGTCCACGTTTGTTGAGCATCTCCTGTGGGCTAGGACCTGAACAAGTTAGACGAGGTCCCCCCCATCTCACGAGGAGCCCGGAGCTGCCCCCAGCGAGCTGAGGCGCTGGGCCCCGCATCCTTTGTCTCTCCCCACCGCAGTGCCCATTCATCGATGATTTCATCCTGGCCCTGCACCGCAAGATCAAGAATGAGGCCATCGTGTTCCCGGAGGAGTGAGTTGTCCACCACGGGCCCCGCCCACCCCCAGGGAGGCATGTCTGGGTTTTAGCAGAGCTTTCGTCCTTTCCGGGCCCCACCCCAGCCTGCAGATCTGGAGGTTGGGGTGCTGCTCCCTGGGAGCAAATGGAGGGAGATGTGAGCGGGGTCTCAGACATCTGGGTTGGATCTCATTGAACAGATGGGAACTCTGAGGCTGGGAGTGGGGCAGGGATGACCCCAGGTCACACATTCATCCTGCTGCTTCACTGAAGGCCTCCAGGAGGCCAGTGGCATCAACCCCATGCAGACCCTGCGCCCGCGGGGAACCTCCACCTTCTCCACACGGGGTGGGGGAGCTTCACGATGCCAGTGCGCTCCCCCGTTTCACAGATGGAAAAGTGGAGGCTCAGTGGGTCTGGGATTTGAAGCCACTCCCTCCCCCTTGCCCCTTCCTTTGTGACTGAGGTCTCTGAGCCCAGAAGGACTGTTTGGAGAGGCCTCCCCACCCATCCACAGTTCTTCCGATTATGATGCCAGCTACCACGGCAGCCAGCCGGAGTCCCCTAGCGCCTCACTTTTCAGGGCCCTTTTACCATCTGCGCAGAGTGCCCAGGTCAGAAACCAACCTGGGAGTTGTCCTCGGTGTCCCTGCCCCTCGCACCCATTTCCTGTCCGGCCCCAAGCCGTGCTGAGTCCATCTCTTACATTCCTCTTGGTTCCATTGCCAACGGCACCCCCTGCCTAGCTCAGGCCTCTGCCCTGTCCAAGCCTCTGCCTTGTCCAACTACCGCAGTCAGGCCAGAGTGACCCTGATGGAGCTCAACAGATCTCACCACGCCGCCTGCTGAAAGTTTTTCCAAGGCTTCCCAAAGCCCACAAGAAGAGGCACACCCTGGCCTGGGCATTCAGGGACCCCTGGGTCCCCCCACCTGCTCACCTGCCGCCAGCTCCCCGCTCCCTGCCGCCATCCCCACGGCACTGGCTTCCTCCCCTTTCCCGTGACTGCCTGTCTCCCAGCCTTCCCCCACCACCGCCACCCCCCCCCACCCGGCGGTATATCCTTCTCCCCAGCCCAGGAGTTTGAAAAGGGATTAAGTGTCTAGGACAGCAGAGGGAGCCAAGGTCATAGCCCTGAGAGTAGGTTCCTTCTCCCAAGAATTTAAGTAGCAGCGAAGCCTGAAGTTTAAGCAGAGACAGTCGAAGCTGATGTGGGGCTGAGTCGTGCTCTCCTCCCCCTGAGTCTCACCCCTGCCCTCCCTCTTCTGGGTGGCGGTGAGCCTCGGTTTCCTCCTCTGTCAAATGGGTATCTTCCCTGGCCGCCTCCCAGGCGGAGGAGAAGATAAGATGGTGAGTGGGGGCGAAGGCCTCTTGGGGGTCCCATAAAGTGACTCTTCTCGCATTATCCTTGCCATCTCTGCCTCCCAGGGGGTGTCCAGCACCCATGGGACCCCGTTTGTGTCTGTGACCTCTGCCCCCTGAGGAAGACTGCTTTACTTCGTACTCAGGGGAGAAGGATATCCATACGCTTGTTCTGGAACTCTCTCCTTCCGCCCTGGTACCTTTGGGGGTGTCCCTCCTGCTCTCTGAGAAGGAGGGTCGGCGGTGTCTCTGCCCTGGTGTGCACTGATCAGGGAAGCCTGGAGCAGGGTGGAATGGAGAGGTGGGAAGCAAAGGACCATCAGCTGTCTCTCCCTCGTCTCCTTCCTTCCCCTTCTTTAGGCCAAAGGTCAGCGAAGAGCTCAAGGACTTAATCCTGAAGATGCTAGACAAGAACCCTGAAACAAGAATTGGGGTGCCAGACATCAAGGTTGGGGAACCAGAGGTGCTGGGCTGGGCTGGGCCACAGAAAACAGGCCTCGGTTTCCCCTTCTGGGGAGACTTACACCGGGGACATCTGTGTATTGGGTTGGGGTTTGGGGTTTTTGGCCTTTGGACCCTCAAGGCGACTGCTGGTGGAATGCCTGGGTCCCTTGCTCGCCGATGTCTGTCGCCTGTGGCCCTGACCCTCCCTGCCCTCTGCTCCGCAGTTGCATCCCTGGGTGACCAAGAATGGGGAGGAGCCCCTTCCCTCGGAGGAGGAGCACTGCACCGTGGTGGAGGTGACCGAGGAGGAGGTGAAGAACTCAGTCAAACTCATCCCCAGCTGGACCACGGTGGTAAGAGGATGGGGGTGGAAGGTGCCGACTCCTGGGAGGGCCGGAGGGGGAGGCGAGGCTGCCGCCTGAGACTAGCTCTGTGCTGGGCCCTGTGGGGGGCAGAGGGCTTCCTGGTTGGCCAGCCCCGATGCTGGGCCCCTGAGGCCACCGTTCCGCTAGAGGCCCACAGGAACAAGGTCACATTATTCAGCCTCGTGGGAGGGAGACCAGGAGGTGTGGCGAGAAGAGCGAATGATTTAAATATACTGCCCTCACTGAGTGTCAACATTCACCACGACCGGATAATCATTTCCTTCCTTCCTTCCTCCCTCCCTCCCTCCCTTTCTTCCTTCCTAACGTTTATTGAACTTCTGCTATTTTCCAGGCACTGGACTAGGTGCCAAGGACATGACAGGGAAAGGGCCTAGGTTGCCTTTGATTTGGAGACGTGGTCCCGGGGCCCCCGCATGTCAGGCAGACACCACCTGTGTGCTCCCTCCGCTCTCCTCTCATGTTTCAGCTTTTCGCATCCTCCTCTGGACATCTACCACGTTAACAGTTGGAAGTTATTAACGTAGCCCCTGATGACCATCTGGTTTTTTTTGGGGGGGGGCACCGAGAACCATGGCTTTCCCTGCGCTGAGGTTTCACAGTGAGTCGGGGTGAGCACAAGGCCAGGAGAGCGAGCTGGGGCCTGTGCCTGGCTTGGGGTCTGGCCTGTGCACTTCATGCCTCCCTACTGGGTCCAGTAGGGCCAGCGGGCTAAAGTCCTGTGCTCTACAGAGCTCCAGGGCTGTATGGGGTCCCTGGAATTGTCAGCCCCCGTAGGGTCCCTATTTCCACTTCCCTGGTCTTAACCACCATACTCTTTTCTAAACCACTGGAATCGCCTCCCAGGTTGTCCCCCTGCCCTTCCTCCACGCTTGCCCCCACTACAGTTAACACTCAACTCAGCAGCCAGGGTGGTCCAGTGACCTGGTCATGTCCTTTCTCAGCTCAGACCCTGTTCATTCAGGCTCCCATGTTGCTCAGAGTAAGAGCCGCGCCTGACTGCCTGCTGGACCCTGCCTGGCCTGCCTGCCCCCCTTTCCCCTGCCCACCTCCTCTCCTCCCTCCGTTCACTCCGACCACCTGCCACGGAAGCTGCCGCCCCAGTGCCTTTGAACATCCCTTCCCTCCGCCTGGGGTCCTCTGGCCCAGATGTCCGCAGGACCGCTTCCTCATCCCTTCAGGTCTTCACTCCACAGTCACCTTCTCAGTGAGAAGTGAGTGAACCTTCCCGGACCCTTATCGAAGATTCCAACCTCCTCTTTGTCATACCTTATCCCCCTTCCTTGTTTTATTTTTTCCTCCTGAGCCCTTACCACTAACTAACATATATTCTACTGATCTGTCTTATTTATTACCTGTCCCTGCAACTAGAATATAAACTCTATGAGGGCAAGAATTTTTGTCTCATTGTGGTCCCGGTGCCTCGAATAGTGTCTGGCATATGTAGGCGCTCAGTAAATACTTTCTGTTGGAAGGAAGAAGGAAGGAGGGAAGAAGTGAAGGCACCCCGATGCTATGCTGGTGTGTGAGAATTTGCATGCGTGTGGGCAGGAGGATGGAGCTGTCCTTGTAGCGGGAGGAGGGACAAAGAGAGCTCGGGCACAGCAGCCTGTCCCCTCCTGGCACCCCCCCCAGGCCACTGCGCAGCTCCTCTCTGGCCCCTGGGACAGCCTCTTCTCGACTCCATCCTTCCTGTGTAGCCAGAAGGCATTTCCTAATTGCACTCCCCATGCCCTCAGCCTGGCATTCCAGACCCTCCCTGGTCTGCTCCTGGCCTCTGTGCCCGCCACGCACCAGATGCACCGGGCTCCTCGCCGTTCCCGGAATTCACCCTCAACCACCTCCCCTCCGTGCTCTTGCCATTTCTTCTGCTTGGGATGCTCTTCCCTGCTCTGCCCAAGGAAAGGGAGCTTCAGCAGGGCCCACCCAGCAGCCTCCCCGTCCGGGAGGCAGGGTGGAGGCTGCCAGTGCGTCTGGGAACCCGGGGCCTGCGTCCCTCACGCTGATGTGTCTTCCCCAGATCCTGGTTAAGTCCATGCTGAGAAAGCGTTCCTTTGGGAACCCGTTTGAGCCCCAGGCGCGGAGGGAGGAGCGATCCATGTCTGCCCCGGGAAGCTTATTGTCGTAAGTACTGGTGGGCTGAGGCCTGCAGGGTGCTCCCTGCGGTGGGGTGAGGCCTGCGGCCCCTCCCCGCACTCTCAGCATCTCCAGGCTGTGCAGGCTGAGCCCGGAGCCTGGGGACTCGCCCGGCCTCAGAGCAGGGCCCTGTCTGCACCTCTGTTCTCAGCCCACGGCAGCCTAGTCGAGGTTTGCAGGCAGACCTCTTTGTAGAACGTTGGTCTGTGTGTGGAGGGAGGGACACTTCTGCTGACTCTTCCTGGTCTGGGGGCGGGGTGGGTCAGCTGCCTTCCTGAGTGGCCTGTGCTGTACATCTGGCCATTGCCGAGGCCGTGCACCCAGTCAGCACTTCGTAAATGCTTGCTCAGCGAGTAAGGACAGGCAGACTGGTGACGACGATGATGGGCCAGGGAAGAGGAACCCCCAGTGCTGCAGGCTCCCGCCTGAGAGCCCGGCAGGTACATTCGCCACCTCCCGGGGGAGGGCAGAAAAGCAGTTCCGCAGACCTCCGTGGGCCTTGCCCTCAGCGTTTCCACCTTCTTCCACTGAAATAAAAGTGTGGGATGCTGACAAGGCCTGCTGGAGTTTGCGCACAGACCTGCAGAGAGAAAACAGTAAGGGGGTCCTGGACCAGAATGTGGTCCTGGGGCTTGGGTCGCCTTCCTCTAGCCTGCGAAGGGAGCTGCGGGACAGAGGGGCTGTGCCAGCCAGCCCGCTCTGCGGAGGAGATGTGCCCCCCTGGGAGGTGAGTGGCGGCCGCCGTCCAGGTACGTCGGCCTCTGGGGAAGGAGCAGTTTCACTTGTGCCGTCCAGGGGCCCAGATGTGGGTTTCGTCTGTGTGAGACCACCCTCTTCAGACGTACGGGGTCCCATCATAGTGGACAAGCTGGTGTCTGCTCCCTGCCAGAGGTTGCTTGCACCCAGGGAGGTCCATGTGCCAACCTCTTGCCCTCCTCTTGACAGACTCCCTGGCCTAAGTGGGGTGAGCTCTGGGGCCTGGGAGAGGCCTCGACTGTCCAAAGCTTACTTCCTGTTCCCTGTCTCTTCTGTGAGGTGGCCAGGCCTAGGGAAGGGGTTCCCTGGGCTCTTTTAGATCTGAGGGCTGCGATGCTGGAATTGGGCATAGTGTAGGGGACCACATATTCTGTGTCCAAATGGAGCCACTCTTGAGAGCGAAAGAGGAAGCTATTACTAACTATGCCGGGGACAACAGGCAGAAACTAGGACCATGAGGCGCAAACCTGGACGTCTGGTCTCCAGCTCAGTGTCTGTGACTCGGCGCCCCCTAGTGGTGGTTCAGGCCAGTCACAGGCCAGGGACGCATCCACGCAGGGCGCAGGGCTGGGTATCAAGAGTACAACTAAACAAGGCAATCGTTGTCCTTTCATGGACATGTTAATGGGGAGACAGGTCAGTTCCTTCATCTGGACTGTGAAGGGATTGGGCTTAATACTTCCCAGCTATAACATTCTATAGTTCTGTGACTCAAGTTTAATTTTGAAAAGCAGGTTTTACCTCATCAGAGTCCGAACATTTGTCCTTGATTGTCTCTGTTTTTTATGCTTCGGGATAATTGTTGAAACTCTACAGTAGATTTAAATGGGATTGATCCTTTTTAAAGGTATCAAAATCCACTCATTGATCATGTTTTAAAAAAAAAGGTCTTAGGGGAAAAAAGCAGATACAGGAATCTACTGGATATGTGACAGAATCCTGAGACCGACAGGTAGAATCTGTCCTGTGAACAAAGAAGAGAAAATGCAAAACCAAAGCCCTTCGACCCAGGACCATGGGGGCTGATCTAGGCCAACCTAGGAGGCCTGTGACCTGGCTGGTCCTTGAGGATGCAGGGAAGTCAGCTCAGGAAGGTCAGACCTGGAGAGGCTCCGGAAGCCAGGCTGGGAAATCTAGACTTCGTCTCCAGGCAGTAGGGAGCCATGGAGGGTTGTGGGCTGAGACTAGGGGTGAGGAAACCAGCAAGGGACCACGGTGCGGGAGGGTGAGACTGAGATGAGCTTAGAAAGTAGGTGAGGGGGGATTTGAGAGATGTGGATATAAATGCCTGTGTGTGTGAGTGTCCTCGTGCATGCATGTTCTGACCCCTGAGGTCCCTCTGCCTCTGGTGTCCCCTGAACAGGAAAGACGGGTGTGGTGAAGGAGGCAAAAGCCCGGAGCTCCCCGGCGTCCAAGAAGATGAGGCTGCGTCCTGAGCCCCTGCATGCGCCCAGGGCCGCCCGGCAGCACGCTCATCCTGCGCCTCCAAAGGCCCACTGCCCTCCTGCCAACAGCCGGCGCTGCAGGCAGGGGGCTGGGGACTGCGGCCCCTCTCCCGGCCCTCCTCCCCTGTCGTGCTGCATGACCTCCGCAAGTGCGTGTCCAGGGACAGGATCGGAATGTGTGTCACCTGGGGTTTGGGGGGGTAGGGCTCCCACAAAGCCTTTTGTTTCGTCCTGGCTCTCCCTGGCGCGACCCATTCTTTGGGGAAACTGGGTGCCCGTGGTGCCTTAGAAACCTCACCGGCTGGTTGGCAAGGCCCAGGGGCAGGAGGCAGGAAACCAAGATGCCAGGTGGAAGGCTCGTTTGCTACCACTGCAGAGGCCGGGCGGGCGTGGCTCAGCTGCCACCTGCACAAGGAGGGGTGTACCCTGCCTTCCTCAGGGGGGCGCTGCCAGAGCTCTTGTCTACTGAGAACACTGACGTGGAGGCTCTGAGCCCTTGGTGGGTATTCCTGGGCCTCACTGGGGCGGGGGCCAGTATTGGAGAATCCAGATTCTGTTTTTGTTATCTTTTTTTTGGTAACTTGGTGGGGGAGGCAGGTGCAAAGGTCTGACTGGGAACACGTATCGAGCTTTCCTCCGGCTTTGGGTGGTTCCCAGCATACCCACCATCACTTGGCAGCCAAGTGGATTGGACTGGCCTTCCCGGATTGTGTTTCACACTCTGGAGGATGGGCTGAGTGAGGCTTTGAGCAGAGGCCCGAACCAGGAGCACCACCCTTCCCTGCCCGCCTCCCTCCCTCCCCCCGTGGCTCCACAGAGCCGTGGCTGCCAGAGATACCAGGGCTGACATCGACCGAGGGCCCTGGACTCACAGGGCTGTGACCTTGCAGATGCTGAAGTAACCGAAATCCAGTCTTCGATCCAGCACCGGCCTCCCCATCTGGTCCCGGAAGCTGCCCTCATGTTCCAATGATGAAGGACCAACTGCCCAGGTTGGAGGCCTCGCTAGAGCAGGAACCCTGGTGGGGTGTGCACGCTGGCAGGTGGCCACGGAGAGGTGGGCCTTTTGTCGCTGGCTCGCCCCAGGACAGTTGTCATCCCGCCTGCTCAGAGCTGGAGCCGACTTCTCTCTGGGATCAGTGCCTGGCTGGCTGGCTTGGCCTTGACTGACCAAATGCTGAAGAGACTGACCCCCAACGGAAAATAAAGCAGGACTCAAATACCTGCCCTGAAAACATGGGCCAGACGCAGGATTTCAGTCGCCCTCACGGGGTTCCTGTTGCGGGATTTCAGTCGCCCTCACGGGGTTCCTGTTGCGGGAGTACTCTGTTTGGAAGGGAAGGAGGTGCGGCTGGAGGAAGGCCGCGTCCCACGTGTGTCTGTGCCTGCGGCTGTACATCGCCTCTCCGGGCACGCACACCCGTGCGTGCCCATCTGCTGCACACGGCATGTCTTGCACCGGCACGTGCATCTGTAATATAGTGTCTATGTTTATTTAAGGTTCTGAGCAGAACGCGGCCAGTTGTCACTGGGTCCACATTTCTCCCTGCTCCTCTGCACTAAGGCATTGTAACCCAGGGCTTAAACAATAATTCGGTACTGTTCTTAAGAACACTTTTATAGAGTTCATGGAGGCCATTCACGGATCAGCACGTTTTCCCTGAGCCTCTCTGCACTGGGGCCTTGGAGGGTAGGGGTTTCAGGAACACGCTCCCCGCTCGCAGAGCTCAAAGGCGGGCCCGGCTTCATTGCCCATGCTCACCCCATCACTGAGCCTTTGGGTTGGATCACTGTCTCTGAATGTAGCACAAGGGATGGACAAACTCCATAAGAGTGTTTTAAAAATTAACTTCCTAGGAAGTGAGTTAAAAATAATAAAAGCCCTTTCTTGAGTTAAAACAAAATGAAACAAAACAAACCCCCAAAACTTGGTACGTACATTTTCTGCATCTGGATGTGTTCTTTCCCACCAGCTGGCTTTGCTAACTTTTCTGCAGGGGTCTGAGTAGGACAATAGTGGGAGGAGCTCTGGGGGTGGGGGAGGGAGGGAGGGAGGGTTGATTTGGAGGGTGAGGGACTACAGTCCAGGATGTGGCTCAGTCTCCTGGGTAGGTCCTGTGGCCCCTCCTTCGGAAGAACAGGGTGTTTGGGAGCCAGTGGGTGGCCCATCAGGGCATCCTGCCTGTTTTGCAGGGGCCCAGGGAGGCCAAGGTCTGGTCCTTGGGAGCCAGTGCTACTCATGGGGCAGAAGTCCCAAGTGAAGCCTCACAGGAGTCCCTGTGATACGGGCCAGTGTCCTCCCAGTGCCCCCTTAGCCTTGGGCACTGGTACCAACTGTTTGGACCCGGCAGCTCCCTGCTCATAGGAGGCCTCTCCATGGCCATGATGAGAAAAGTCATCTTTGAAGTCAGATAGCCTTCATCTCGAATCCAAGCTTTGCCATCTAATAGCTGTGTGCCCTTTGCAAGTCATCAGAGGAGTCTCAGCTTCCTTATTGGTACAATGCAGACAACATCAGCACCTCCTCATGGGGTTCTTGCGAGGTTAAATGAGGTATTTGTGCCAAGCATCTGACGTAGTGCTTGGTACATAGTAAGTACTCAGCAAATGAGACCCTTAAAAAAAAAAAACCAAAGAACTTTCTGCCTCTGGGGCTGCCTGAAGCCAGCCTTAGAGACCAGAAGCTCAACACGTCTTGCATGACTGGTATTTGCTCATCTGCAGAGCTCCTCACCAGGTGCTACTGGAGACCAACCAGAAGGAGATCAAGCCAGAGGCTGCCCATCATGGTGATCAGTTTTTCTATCTGAGAAATGGAGACCAAAGCTGTTCCTGCCTGTTTCCTGGTCATCCTGCAGAGGTCCCAGGAGGGCTACACCAAGCCCTCTGCAGGAGGGGCTCCTGGCAGCCAGGCAGAAGTTCCCCAAATGCCACTCCCTCCCGACCCTCGCTGTCCCTCAATTTTGGACCCACCACCTCTCACTTCCTTACCGGTCTCTGGCTTGGTCCTCAGTGCTCCAATCCATCCTCTTACAAGCTGCCAGAGAGGTCTTTGGGCACCCACCTGACCACGCCCACCCCTCTCAGTGCTCGGCCTGGGGTTTGAGGCCATTGCCATTAGTCTCGCAGGCCTCCCTGGACGCTCTCCTGACCCATGCCCCGCCCACCCTCCCTCCAGCCGCTCCTCGCTCCCCACGGCTCTTCAGACTCACCCACCCCTCCCAGACACGGCTGTCCCCGTCCCTGCCTCTGTTCATCAGTGTCGGCCCCACCCTCCGAGGCCTATTCTGCAGTCGGAACAATCCTCAGGTTGGTTCATCCCAGGCGTTGGTCACCAAACCTTGTGCCTGGGTTTGACAGTACAGATTGTCACGCACAGGAGCTTCGAATAGGACCACGATGTCATTTCGCCACGAGGACGACCACTCTACGTGGCACACTAAGGTAGGGAAACTGAGGCTCAGGGTCACACAGCGAGTTAGGGAAGAGCCAGGCCAGAGCCCAGGCCTCCTGCCCACAGCCCCGCCCAGGTTCCCACGTCAGCGGCTGGGAAAACCCGAGAGCCCTGCACATGGGGAAGGACACCTGGGAAGATCGGAGATGGAGGCTGCACTCCCAGGCCTAACTACATGGGGGAGCTGAGCCCAGGCCAGGGTGTCCAGCTGAAGGCTCGGGGCAGTCCGAGGTTTGCCCTGGGAGGTCCTGGTTCCTCGTGGAGAATGTCTCTGGGCTCCGGATCCCACAGGAACTTTGCCTGGTCTCTGCTCTCCCCAACCTCTATCATCCTATATGGTGTCAGCCTGAAGGAGAGGAGGGATGGGTGGTCAGGGCCACTGAGGGTTCCAGTTTTCCCAGGGGAACACCCAGATGCACTGGGACTCATATAAACACCTCACAGGTTACGGATTCCCTCCCCCCCCACAGGCTGGCACACCTACGCAACCTCCCCTTGGGCAAACAAGCAGGCCTATCTATGGGGCTGCCTCCTGGGCCACTGGGGTTCCACTGAGGGAGGCTGGGGCCCATGCGGTGGGTGGTACTGGGCCCTGGGGGTCAACTGAGGCCCAGAAGGAGACCAGGAGGGGCTGGGAGGAGACTGTCCTCTGTCTCACCTGCAGAACAAAGCCCTGGCCGCTCCCTGCACTGCTTCAGCCTCCTGATGGACTGGTTGTCCATGGCTTAAATGGCCACCTCCTGTCCCTGGTCCCTTCCTGTGCACGTGCGCACGCGCGCGCGCGCGCACACACACACACACACACACACACACACACACAGACTGACCTGGATCTGCCCTCTGAGGTCTCAGATACATCCACTTCTCCAGCTACCATGACCCAGGGAACAAAGTCTGGGACCCCTCACTCTCCAGGGCAGTTGCCAGTTCCCACCCAGGTCGGGCTGACAGTTTATCATTAGCCCATGCCAGCTTTGTGGTCAACTTCCATGCTCTCCCCGCTGCCTAGGCCCCCACCATCTCCAAGTCACCTCCTCCAGGAAGCCTTCCCTGGTCCACAGCCCCAGAGGCACCCTTGGCATGTGATCTGGTGTCTGGTTCATCTCCTATAAGACTGGAAACAGGGCCCAGGGATTGCAGCCTTCCCTACCGGCTGAGTCACTTTCACAACTTGTTATCTGTCCACTCACTGATCCGCCATGATGAAGACCATTGGGAAAGCATCTCTCAACTGAATCGCAAGAGTGGGACCTTCCCTCTGGGAACCCCATTCTCTCCACCTGATCCCTCGTAAGCCTCTTCCCTGGCCTGTATATCTCTGGCCTTTTCTGGTCTTCCCTCCCTGCTCCTCAGCCTGCAAACTAACTCAGGTCTTCCCTTAACTATTTCCCAATTTCCACCCCCTTGGCGTTCTGAAGGCTGCTGTCCCACACTCCCAGGCACACAGGAAGAACCCCTCCTGGCTCCTCTCTCAGTTGCCCTCTGCGCGGACTCCTTCTTCCCTGTTACTTCCTGGCTCGCTCCGTCCCGTCCGCAGCAGCGCTGGCCCCTGCTTGTTCTAGTCACGGTCTGCGCTATTGGCTGATGCTCTCCGCACTGGGAGCCCTTTGACAACCCCTCCCCCCCGTCCTTCGGTCTCCCCAAGACCCTCCCTTCCCCATGGCCTAGGCGCAGGTCCACACTGAAGGAATGGAGCCACAACAGTGGGGAACCGCAACATGGGAAGGGGCTAGTTAAACTTCTTCGCCCTCGGTCTCCCCCAGGTGCAGGGGATCAGCCCTGAGGCACGGAGCTTTCACGGGAGAGGATCCACATGCCCTCAGGTGCTCTCGTCTTCTTTCAGGTAATCTCGCCAACATCCACCCACCTCCCTGGGAAATGCACCCGAAAGCTGAGCGAGGGCTCCCAGCTGTAGTCTGCCCTCTCCCATTCCCAGTTCAGCGTAGACATCAGTTATCAACCTGGCTACATGCTAAAATCTCCTAGGGAGCTTTTAAAAAATCATCCACCCTTAGAGATTCTGATTTATTTTGGTCTGGGATGTAGTCTGGGTGTCAAGGTTTTGTTGTTGTTGTTGTTTTAACAAACAGACTTTATTTTTTGGAACAGTTTTAGGTTGACAGAAAAAATGAGTAGAAAGTACAGAGTCCCATATACCCTCTCACCCGCCTCTCCCGCCCCCCAGTTTCCCCTGTTAGTAACATTTGCCTTAGTGTGGTACATTTTTTTTTTTTAAAGGTGGATATATGACATTATGTATTTTTTTAAAATGTTATTTATTTATTTATTTTTGGCTGCATTGGGTCTTTGTTGCCGTGCGTGGGCTTTCTCTAGTTGCGGTAAGTGGGGGCTTCTCTTGTTGTGGAGCACGGGCTCTAGGCTTGTGGGCTTCAGTAGTTGTGGCACGCGGGCTCGGTAGTTGTGGCACGCAGGCTCGGTAGTTGTGGCTCGCGGGCTCCAGAGTGCAGGCTCAGTAGTTGTGGTGCATGGGATTAGTTGCTCCGCGGCATGTGGGATCTTCCCAGACCAGGGCTCAAACCCGTGTCCCCTGCATTGGCAGGCGGATTCTTAACCACTGCGTCACCAGGGAAGTCCTGTATGTGACACTTGATCACTTCTTTTATGAAACTCTCCAGTCTGTCTCAGTATTCCACTCTCCTGGTTTCTTCTATTAATAGAAAATTATCCAGACATTGGAAATAAGAAAAAGGAAAAGGAAAAAGAGCCACACTGATGTTGTCTCAGTATAGTGCCAGCTGCTATCTAACATGCCTATTCCACCTGGGATCATCTCATTCTCTAGGGATGCGTACCTTGGTTTGACTTCCGATTTACTATTGATTAGGGTATTTTACAACTCTGTAAGGGCAGAGGTTAATTTATAGAAAATTCACAATAAGCAAATAATTCTTTTTTTAAATTTATTTCTTTTGAGTAAATAATTCTTGTCCAATAGTAATGCAAATATTTTCTGTCTGGTAGAAAAGGGAACCCCAAAGGTTACAGTTTCTTGCCTTGTAGAGCATTAACCTCTGTGGTTAAATTCATTTCAGTATTTCTTTGATTGACCAACTTGGTATTCATGCTCAAATTCTCTTTTGAACTAGTCTTAATATCTTCCTGAGGACTTCCCTGGTGGTGCAGTGGTTGGGAATCCGCCTGCCAATACAGCGGACATGGGTTCGAGCCCTGGTCCGGGAAGATCCCATATGCCGCGGAGCGGCTAAGCCCGTGCGCCACAACTGCTGAGCCTGCGCTCTAGAGCCTGTGAGCCACAACTACTGAAGCCCGCGCGCCTAGAGCCCGTGCTCCACAACAAGAGAAGCCACCGCAACGAGAAGCCCGTGCGCCGCAACGAAGAGTAGCCCCTGCTCGCCGCAACTAGAGAAAGCCCACGCACAGCAATGAAGACCCAATGCAGTCAAAAATAAATACATAAATAAATAAATTTATAAAATCTTACTGATGTCCTCATTCATTAATGAGGATTAAAAGCTTTGACGTGTTCATTTAATATTTGGGAGTCATGTTTTTTAACTTTTATGAAAATTGTTCTTTGCCACTACTAGTGCTGTGACCTCACCTCAGCAGGCTGCACTGAGGAAAGGAAGGGGTGGTGGGGTGAGTTAGGTGAACAGAAAGGTACAGTCATCAAGGGCTTTTCTGACAGGAGTCTAGGACCCCTGGTGTTTGCTGGATGCCCTGGCTTGCTCTGGATTCCTGATTCTCGTGCCAGCCAGAGGTCCCCCAGGGAGGTGGTTCTCCTCTGAACTGTGCTGAATTGCAATGCCTGAGTCCTCAAGGCTCTTACCCTGCAGGGAGAGGGGCCTGCCCGACCTTCTCTGCTGGCCTCCTGATGTCCATAGCTGAGGAGGGATTGCTTCCTCCTCTCCCCATGCCCCACCCCCTCAGGCCTATGGAATACATGTATTGGCACGGTCTGTGACTGTGGCCCAAAGCTGGCCAGCTAAGCACAAACTTTCTTTGAAATGTTCTTTAAAATTCATGCAAGTGCATTCCATGCGTTTAACCCAATCTTGTAACTACTATGTGTCCCTTTCATCAAGGAAAACTAGCCCTCTAAAGAGCTCCATCTCGTGTTTGCTCTGTTTTAGACCATATTTTTAAAAAAGCAAAAACAAACAAACAAAAAACTACGATGTACTGTACCCCTTCTGTTTGATCCTGTATCTACATATAATTATCTCATTTAAGCCTCACAACCTCCCATGGTGGGTAATGACCCATTTTACTGATGAAGAAATTGAATCCCAAAGGGTTAAGTAGCTTGCTCAAGGTCACATGTGGTGTAAGGAGCAGAGCCAGCCAGCTTGAGACCCAGGTGTGTCTGATATTGATCATGTTCTCCCTTGGTTTATAATTATTTGCTTCTCCATTGTGAGAGCTGGTAAGGCCTTGGAGACTCTAGGATCCCACCTCCACCCTCCTCAGATGGGAAGACGGGACCAGAAAGGGGTCAGAACTAGCCCAAGGTAACACAGGGAGGAAGGTGCGAAATCAGGACTCAAAGCAAAAACTGACCAGTGGCGCCCTCTGGAAGCCTAGAGGACACTCCCTCTCTCCCAACCAGGTTCTTGTTAGAAATGTCCGCAAGAAACCATACTCAGAAGTCTCCAGTAGACCGAGCCCTTGGGAGACACGAAATTGGCGTTCAAGCTCACTACCCTCTTGGAGTCTCAATTTTGCGGTATGTAAAATGGGCCAACTATTGGGAGACTTGAAAGAGACAAAGGTTGTCAAGGCAAGTGCATTGTAAACCCACAGACTTGCCCAGAAGTGATAGACCAAGGCTCATTCTGGTTGCCAAGGCTCGCATCCGGATTTTGTCCTTTAAATAGCCTGTCACCTTGGGTAAATTTCAATGCCTCAGTTTCCTCAAATGTGAAATGGGGATAGTAATAGTAGTAACTTCATAGGGTTGTTGTGAGGATTCAAGCGCTTGGAACAGTCACTGGCAGGTAATGATAATTCAGTAAAATTAGCTTTGATTACAAGTTTACTGCTCAAGGTGTAGCTATTTTCTAAGCCCAGACTGTAGCGAACTGCTCCAGGCCCCGCCCCCTCCAGCAGGCCCTGCCTCCGTTCCCACTCGGTCCCGCCTCCTCTTCACCAGATCCCGCTCTAGCCGTCCAGGGTTCCTCCCACCACCAGGGGGCGTCGGCGCTGAAGAGAGCCTTCTAGCCGCAGCAGGCGACGCTCTAGGTAGCGGCTGCTCCGTGGCCCGTGGCAGTGGCGCTCTAGCCCGCGGTGTGCGGGGCGAGCTCTCAGTGGTGCGGCCGGCGGGCGGCGATGGCGGCCGTACGGGGCCTGCGAGTGTCGTTGAAGGCGGAGGTCCCAGCGGGGCCGGCCTTGGGGCCCCCGTCGCCTGAAGCGGAGTCAGGTTTGGACCGCGGCGAGCCGGAGCCCATGGAGGTGGAGGAGGGCGAGCTGGAGGTCGTGCCGATTCGGCGCTCGCTGAAGGAACTGATCCCGGTACGGGCGGGGGGCGGGGGCGAGGGCGAGGAGGAGGTCGCTGAGCGAGTGTCCCGCGCCGGAGGGGGCCGGAAGGGGAGGTGGCCGGGGCCGGGGGAAGTCTGGGGAAGGGATGAGGGGGGCGGGGGCGCCAGGCTTGAGCAGAGACGGGGAGCGAGAGAAAGGACGCTGGGGCGCCCGGAAATGGGTGTTGAGGGGGCTGGAGGAGGTGGGGAAGAGCTGGGGGTAGTTGAGGACACCCCCTTCGCTGCCCCTCCGAGTCAGTCTGTGCAAGAGGGTGAATGAGGAAGGGTTGGGCTTATCTGGGGGCTTGAGATAAAGGGCGAGCCCCGGGCGGGAACAGAACCAGGAGCGGCCCAGAAAGAACTGTCGAGTGGCGCGGGCATCCCGGTCTCCTTGTGGGTCCTGCTCCGGTGGAGCTGGTGTCTGTTAATCATAGCACTCGCGGTTTCCCTTGGGAGAGCTGGGCTTGTCAGCTGCAGAAACTCAGTGTTTCTGTTGTGACTTGGGGGTCATCTTGTCCCCGCGCGGCTCCGCTGTTACACCGTGGCTCCAGCATCTCACCCTTAATGAAAACAAAACATCAGTGAACCAGCAGTGGTCCTTGGTCCCTCTTTTATCACAATGGGGATGCTGAGAGGTGTTTTTGCTTGTGGTTTGGTGGTCTTGTGTCCGGTTCTTAGGGCTGGTCTCAGTCCTGCATGGCTCCTCTCATGTACTTAATTTCTCACCTAACAGGGACTACTTTTTAGCACATGTCTGTTAGTCTTGCTTTTAAATTAAGATTATGGAAAAAGGTAAAAAAAAAAAAAAAAAAAAGAAAGTTAAGAGCACTAAAGACAGTAAATTATAATGACTCTGGCAACAACAATTAACATAGTGGCATTTTACCATTTAGTACATTATATCATTTAAAATATCACTGAGGTTGTGAAGTAGGTGTTATCATCCCTTCATTCATTCAGTTCAACATGTACTTACTGCGTCCCCCACTTAGTGCCAGCCACAGTCCTAGGCACTTGACCAAGATCAAGACCAGACTGTGTCCTGGAGTGTATGTTCCAGTTGGGGGGACACAAGTAAACTAATAATTTACGGTAGTGGTGAGTGCTGTGGAGAGAATAAAGCATGTTAATGGGATGGAAGCGTGCAGAGGGCAGGGAGGGTGTGCAGAGCAGGAAGCAGAATGGCATAGGATGGTCGGGAAAGTCCTCTGAGATAGTGAAATTTAAGCTGAACCCTAAGTGACAAAAAGGAGCCAGCCATGTGCAGATTTGGAAGAGAGCGTTCCCAGCAGGGGCAACAGTAAGTGCAGAGGCTCTGAGATGGGAACAAGATTGTTTTGTTGGAGAAAGGTAAAGTTCTGTAGCACAAGTGGGAGAGCAGTTAAAAGAGGTCAGAAAGGTAGGCAGATACCACAGAGGAAACCTAGGCCCAGAGAGGCCAAAGGAATTGTACGGTGTCATGTAATCAGTGAACGTCGGAGCTGCGATTTGAGTCCCCAGGCTTCCAAATCCCATCCTGTTTTCATTGCACTGTGCTGTGTTTTCCCCAGAAGGTCGAGGTGAGTCCTGACTTTCTGCATTTTGGTGAAGACTTGTGCTCCATCTGGTGGCCTGGCACAATGAATTTGTCCAGTCTGGGTTGAGGAGATAAGTGACTGTGCCTCATCTTGGATATTTTTCACGAACGCCTTTAGATTTTCATTTAAACGGATACCTTCAGTAGATGGAATTACTTTAGGTTGTGGATAGGCCTAGAAAAGCCTTCTTGGTAGAGTGGTTGATTGCTACATGGAGTCACTGGGACAGGCTTCCCCATAATATGGGGTTGTCAGGGCCGGGGAAGGATTGCTGAAAAGAACGACTATCCAGAAGGAATTGGTTGTCAGGCTGTTGTTTATCATGTGCTTGTCATCAGTTGCTCGTTAGCAATTCTCACCCATCCCCTTCGTGTTAGGACACAAGCAGAAGATATGAAAACAAGGCTGGCAGCTTCATCACTGGAATCGATGTCACCTCCAAGGTAAGACAGACCATGATTAATTTATTCATTTTGAGAAGCAGGTGAACTTAATGAACAAATCTCTAGGAGTTGTAGAACAGCAATTATTCTTTACCTCCTTTTTTCTTTTGTTGTTGGACTGAAACTTTTTTTTTAGGTTTAAGTTTTGTGTTATACAGTGATGCCTTCATGCATCCTGAAAACATTCAGACAGCATTTGTGTGTTGTTGAATCCATGAGAAGATATAATCACTGTACCTAGATGCCTGTGCTTAACCATGTCCAAGAAAAAGTTCTGCACTGGAGTGCTTTTTTTATGCTGTCCATTCTTTAAAAATGTGTAAACTGTTTCCACTTTAAATGAAGCAAAACATGAAAGTGCCTTGCACATAGTAGGCCCTTAGTAAATGTCTTTATTCCTCACTGGTTGAGGCCTAGAAAAATAGGATTTCCTGAATGTGTGTGTGTGGCTAAACTTTGAAGGCCAAGTGGACTGAATTATTCTCAGTACCTGGGAGTATTGCCTTTTATCTAGTGATTGCTGTTACTAGATTACCAGCTTCACTGTAACTCTTCACAGAACCAAACATATTATTTTCTTTACAATAAACAGTTGATACTTATTTGTTGCTTTAATTGCTGATGATATTCAGCTTAAACATTGTTTCTGATTTTAATGTGTGCAATTAAGTTTCGAACAGAGTTTAAGTTACAATTCTGAATAAATAATACTGTGTTACTATATTGGATGTATGAAAGCAAAAATAAAAATAAGTATGTCATGCTTACTTTTTTGTGTTTTATCTGGGTCTCAATCTGTCTCTGATTGCCTAAAGCCCAAAAGAAAGAACTGATCATCTTTTTTGACAAGAAAATAGAATAAAGTGAAGATGTTTTCTTATTGTAATTGAAAAAGAAGTGTACAGTATTCTTAAGCCTACACTGTTTACCATTATATGAAACAAATATATGGGGGAAAGGGTGGTAGCCAAGAATTGGTACTTAAGTCTTACTAAAGGAAGGTAGATGAGTTGTTTCCACTGGGAAAACTTAAGTGAAGGAAATTAGCATAACTATTGGGAAATAACAGAAGTGTTGCTGCTTTACCAATCCCCACAAGCTTTCTAGAGTCAGACCTTCAATTAGTGTGGCAAAGTCAATATACAATTAGTGAAGGTTCCTAAAAGCTATCAGAAACCCATAGTTGGACCTGGATTTATTTTACCTCTTGGAAAAAAATTTAGGAAACTGATTGTTTTGTTTTTTAGAGAGCATCAATGCTTCTTGTCACTTATAGATGAAAACTGGCAATTCCGTGGACACAAGTTTAGAATAGAGGAGAGAGTTTCTTTGCTTCAATGTTATTTTCAAATGCAGAAAAAGCTTTAGGGAGTGGACTGCTCAGGCAGACATAATGTGATAGGTGTGATTACCATGCACACAGACTTTGTGAAATGGGGGTGGTGGTGGGGCTTCTAGAAATAGCACTGAGATCAGAAGATCTGCCCCTTATTAGCTGAAGTGCCTCTAGCAAACCTTTTAAGTTTCTTTGTGCCTCAGTTTCTGCACCTGGAAAATTGGAGTGTTAAGATTGTTTAGTTACAATTTGTTTGCATGATTCCTAATAATAAATGTCAAACTATTATTCATTACTCACTGAATCAACAAATATTCATTGAATTCCTACTATGTCCCAGATACAGTGATAGGCATTGAATCATTGTAGAGATTATTACAAATTATAGCACTATTAGTGTACACCCTCCCAGTCATTGACTGTGAATATCTAGTTCTTTGCAATAGTTATTAAAAGCACAATGTTGCTTACTTCTTCTAAGTTACTTGTCACTGATGCATCATTTTGTGTTTGTGATTTAACTTTCCTCCTCCATGTTTCACTTCTTTGGCTTTTTCTGTACCTTCTAGGAAGCAATTGAAAAGAAAGAACAGCGAGCCAAGCGCTTCCATTTTCGATCAGAAGTAAATCTTGCCCAAAGAAATGTAGCCTTGGACCGAGACATGATGAAGAAAGGTACAGGGTGTTTGGGGGGAATTTTTCCACATTTTCCCAGAGAATCACTTTTCCCTGCCATGGCCTCATGCTTCTGGCCTTGCCTTGCATGTCCAGTCCTCATCCAAATACTGCCAAAGGAAGGAACTTGTGAATTCCCCATTTCTGAGGTGACCTGTTAAAGTTGAGCTGCATTAGCTGTCTCTCAGATGTTAGAGCTGGAAAAAAGGAGATTGTCTTCTCTGAGAAGCCCCAGAGAACGTCACCTAGTTGGTGGCAGAGCTGAGATTAGAACTGTGCTTCTATGGACTCTTACTCATTTTCTGCTTTTAACATAGAAGTGTTAACTTTTCTTTGCCTTTAAATGTAGTGGGAGTGTATCACAGTGAGACTCTCTTTTAGGGGAGTCAGATTGGTGGGGGGGGGTATACCATTAATACTTCGGTTGATACAGGCTTGTGATTTTATTTTATTTTTGTGTTTTGTTAGGGTAAGTATTATGCTTCCTGAAACTCACCCTGAATTATCATATCTAGTAATCTACCCCAGTTTTCGAAAGCAATTTATAAATAGAGGGGAAAATTATTATTACCCTTTTAGTGAGTTCACAGTCATGTTTATTATTCCATAAATGCAAATGATCGCCCTCTGTTGTATTTGCAAATTTGGGATTTGTGAAGGGCTTAATAGGCAGCCTTCTGAATGCATGTTAAAGGTCTGTGCTCTGCTGTGTGAGTTTCTCTAGGCTTGCTTGTTTGATAAAAACATGTTGAATGAATGAAAGAATAGCGACTGTTTGTTGGGAACTTGCTCTCTTACCAGGCACTGTGTTAATTAGCAGGTTACATATTTGTTTCGTACTCATTTCTCCCAACAACCCCATGAAGAATGTATTTTTATCCCTATTTTACAAAGGAAACAGGCCCAAAGAAGTTAAATAAATGCCCAGGTTTACACAGCTAGTAAAAGTAGAGTCAGGGTTAGAACCCAGGTTTATCTGACTCTAAAGCCTTGCTCTTAACTACTTTGCTCTATTGCCTTACAATATGTGATATGATACCAGAGACCCAAACCTCATTCCATGCCAGTGGACAGAGTAGCTCACATGCAGAGCTCAACTCTGGATGCTGCTTTACTCCTTTTTTCTGCATAATGAGTTCAATTTGGAAATATGACCTTGCTTCCCTTGCAGGCCAGGCGTCCAGGCATCTGCTTGAGTGGATTTCTGTTTCAGGAAAAGTCCTATGAAGGCCAAGGCCAGCTGTGCAGCTTGGCATTCATGTGCCTGCACAGTCTAGACCCAAGCAGATGTCTGAGGCCTCTCTTACAACTCCACCTTGAAAGCACCCCTCCTGTTTGCTTCTAGTCCTGTAAGCATTCCTGTGACATCTTGCTTCTGGTCTTGCTCATGCCTGTCACTCTGTGGATTTGCCCTTCCTTGTCCCGTGCTTTCTCTGGTTCAGATGTCACTGCCTCTGTGAAGCATCCCTAATTACCCACTTCAGCCTCTCTTCCCACCTGTGTTGGGGCTCTTTAGAGTGCTGAGCCCTCCTGGGATCTAGTCTCAGTTCCTTAGTGAATGCAGGCGAGTTAGTGAACCTTTTTAGGTCTCACTTTCCTTGTCGTAAAATGGGAATAGGATACCTTCCTGAAAATGATCACTTTCAGGGTTAAATTTTAGTTTTTAAAAAAATGTTTTTTTGAAAGTAATCCCGATCTCATGGTTTTAAAGATTCTCCTAAAAACAGTAGATCTGCCTGGAATGTCAGTTGCTCATTACAAGCTGTTTTTGATCCAGGAGGCAGCATGGCTTTGGAGTGTGTTCTTGAACTCCAGAGAACCCTGCTGCCTTTCCCAGATCAATTTAAATTAGAGTGGGGGAACGGGTTTGGACAGATCTCAGAGATAGTTATTATTTTTATATCTCCTCAGGTAATTCTAATGTGCAGTCAGGATTGAGAACCACTGGTGTTGTGGTTAAGAGCATGGGTTCTGAAGTCTGACTGCCTGTATTCAGATCCTGACTTGTCACTTTCTAGCTCTTTGACCTTAGGTAAGTTGTTTAGCCTCTAAGAACCTCAGTTTCCTCATCTGGAAAGGCAAGTTAACGTTAGTTCTTATAGGGTGGTTGGGAGGCTCTAACAAAATGTTATGATTCTTAGAGTGGTGTCTGGCATATAGTAAATGTTAGTTATTATTATTATCTGGCATTCTCCATCTTCCAAACAGTCATCTAAGTGGTCCAGCCTCTTGGGAGAATGGGGACATTGGAGTAAGCATCTTGATTCCTGCAGCCACAGTAGGTGTCAAGTTATTTCTTCTTATTAATATCAACAGTAATAAAATACACCATTTGATAAATGCTTACTATGTGCCAATCACTCTGCTATGTGGTTAGCTTATCCTTCCAGCAACCCTGTTGCAGGGAAAGTATTTGTCATTTCTGTTTTACTGGTGAGGAAAGTAAGGTGCTGAGAGGTTGAGAAACTTGCCCAAGGTCCCACAGGTAGTAAGTAGCAAGGCTGGGATTCGAAGGCTGGTCTGACTGAAGCCTGTGTTCCTAACCTCTCTGCCAGCTTCAGGGATGCGGTTTGGGATGCGCTGTACTAGACCAGTCCTCAGCAGGAGTAACTCACTACTTCTGAGTGACAGTGTCAAGCAGCTTCTCTTTATCTCCAAGATCAAAGCTCTCATGGTTGGAAGGGACCTTAGAGGTCATCTGGATCCCACCTCCTGCCCAGTGCTGCAGGCCTTTTGGCAAAGTTCCCCATGGCCTCTGCCTGAACATTTCCTAGTGGTGGCATGAGAACTATTTATGAAGCAGTCAGTCTTGTTTTTGTTTTTGTTTTAATTAAGGCATGCACACTGTTTATTTATTTTTCTTTCTTTCTTTCTTTTTTTTTTTTTT
Source organism: Balaenoptera physalus (assembly GCF_965194825.1). NCBI lineage: Eukaryota > Metazoa > Chordata > Mammalia > Artiodactyla > Balaenopteridae > Balaenoptera > Balaenoptera physalus. The sequence continues at coordinate 52,910,540 of NC_138901.1, read as the reverse complement.
TTGGCCGCACCCTGTGGCATGTGAGATTTTAGTTCCCCAACCAGGGATCGAATCCGTGCCCCTTGCAATGGAAACACATAGTCTTAACCGCTGGACCACCAGGGAAGTCCCCACGGTCTTGTTTTTGGATACTTCTTCATGTTGAACAAAAATTGCTTTCTAGTAATTTCTGTCTATTAGTTATTGTGTAACTCTTAGAACAACATTAAGTCCTTTCCTCATTCACACAGTAACTCTTCAGGTGAAGGAATGGACAGCCCATTCCCTAAACTTTCTTATATGACATGACTTTCTGGTCTCCTTCCTTTAGACCCTTCCGAGTTTCTAAATGTCCTTCATCAGATGAGGTACAGATTCCAGATTTGGTTGGATTCGTGCAATGCATGGCAGGACTCTGACCACGGTTTCTGTCCCAGCCATTTCATAGTAGTCATCTTCTAGTCAACCAAAGCACCAGTTCTTTCCCTCAGGAATTGCGCCTATCAAAACAGTCTTTCTCATCTTGTACTTGAGACATTTTAGAAAGTTGCCTTTTTATTTATCCCTATTAAATTGCATCTTGATTTCAAGACTCCATTTCAGGCTACGGAGTTAATTTTCGTCTTGACTCTGCCTTTCAGCATTTTAGCTGCACTCCTCACTTTGGTATGCATGGCTTCTGCTTCTTGATCCAGTTGTTGGTAAATGTCAAACAGGATGATCCCGTATCATGCCATGACACACGGATCCATGAATTATAGTCTTATTCTGTTATCAGGCCCACCTATCATTTTATTGTCATGGGGAACTAGATTACATGCCTTAATAAACTTGAGTCTGTGGTATTCTTTGAATTTCTTTGCCTGCTAATCCAATCAAAAAAGAAAAGAGGTTAGCTGGCTTGCTTCTTAGTGAACTCATGTCATTTCCTGTGGGAAAGACTTGGTTTCTTAAGGGATCAGAGATTCTGTCTGATAAGCTATTTTTTAAAAATTTAAGAGAATGACAATCTTTTGCATCGTTTGGGAATTTCTCTTTTCCTCTTTTCTGATAATCAGTACAGAATTAGTCCTTCTCAAGGCTTTAAGGTACCTCGTTCCTTCCCTGCAACTTTTTAGAGATTACTACCTAATTCTGAAATCACTGCTTTGTGTTTTGGTTAGTACAGTGGGGTGTAATTCTAGATTAGAAGATTTAAATCTATTAAAACTATTTCTAAAACCCTTGTCACCTATCTTGGGTTTTAGTTCTTACTTAATGATAGCTATTCTACTGTCCTTTAGTAGTACAGCAAAATAGATCAACAGTTCTGCCCTTTTTCCTGCATCATTTTCCCAAAGCAATGTTGCTCCAAACACTTGGGAAAAAAACCCACAACCATTGGCTTTTTTTTCTTTTTTTGGCTGTGCCGCTCGGCTTGTGGGATCTTAGTTGCCCGACCAGGGATTGAACCCGGGGCCATGGCAGAGAACGCGCCGAGTCCTAACCACTGGACCACCAGGGAAGTCCCCCATCGGCATTTTTGATGAGCCTATTTGCTCTGGACTGTAACCTTTTCTTCGTTAGATGTTAGACAAACAGTTCATGTCCACCAAAGAAAATTTGGAAAGTAAAGTAAGAAGAAAAGTTGCCCACAGTGCACCACCCAAATGCAGTCATTGTCAGCATTTTGTGCATTTCCTTCTAATCTTTTCTGGGTATGGACTTTATTTTTGCTTTTCCCTTTGTAGTCCTACTGCTTTCTTCCTTTTCACTTGACAGTCTGTCATCAGCATTTTCCATGTTATTATAGAGCCTGATGTAGTCTTTCAGATTCGTACATTTCTTACATTTATTCTCTTATATTGGTAATTTACCCTTTATCTGTCTCCCATATGTGTTCTTTGGTGAGTTGTGCTCACCTAAGCTTTGCTGCTTTCTCTTTTCTTGGGATCACCTCTCATACTCTGAGTTACCGTATTTAGTGTCTTCCAAATTTTTTGATCATTCTAATCTGAGGCTTTGAAACTGGCTACTTTTTCTCTGGATTTTCAGAAATCTGCTTTCCTAAAGACTTGAGTTTTGTGTCCTACGACCTGTCATTCATTGTCTTCTTTCCTGCTGGAAAATCCGAGATGATTCCCTCACCACCTTGCTTGTAGTCAACACTCAGTAAATGCCCAGTTCTCATTCCCCAGTTCATTTGTTCACTGCCACCTCAGCAATTAGTCCTTTCTCATCATCTGGGCATAAATCTAGGCGCCTTCTTTGTTGCTTTGTTTTATTTTAAGCAGTGACATTGGCAGGCTTCCATCAGATCTTGAGCTTGTCTCATATATGATTAAATCCTTCATATCAGCATCTCCTACAAGATTTTCTTCTGCCTGCTCCTCAGTCTGATTCCTCTACCCTCACCAGGAGCTCTCCTTGTTGTTTACCCTCTTCAAAACCATCTCTTTACTTCCCATAGGACTTTTTCCTCCAAAATCATGGCTTTTAGCTTGAAGAACTGAGAAGGTCCCCTGGGCTACCTCTTCAGTTTCCCATCCTGCGTGGTAGAGTTACTCTGCATGTCCAGTGCGGACGTCCATCTCATTTGGGGTTCTGTTCATTGTTGCACTGCTGGTCACTAATAAGGACTTGCTAAGGATTCATAAATCTTATTTTTTTTTTTGGCCGCACCATGCAGCATGCGGGATCTTAGTTCCCTGAGCAGGGATTGAACTCATCCCCTCAGCAGTGGAAGCACAGATTCTTAACCACTGGACCACCAGGGAAGTCCCAGGATTCATAAGTCTTGATGGTATCTCTGTCTTCATGAATCTGAGTTGGCAGGAAGATACTTACCTGATTTATTCTGGCCACACCTAATGGGCTCCCATTAAACCTATCTTTTACTCTTCAAAATGACAAAAAAAAAAATTAAAAAACTTTTATCTGAAAGTATTCACATGTATTTCCAAGTTCATTTGTTTTAAATAAAATATATGACATATAAAAACATATTTAGGAGTAATGGATGCTGAATTCTTTTTTTTTTTTTAATTAATTTATTTTTTTGGCTGTGTTGTGTCTTCATTGCTGCATGTGGGCTTTCTCTAGTTGCGGCGAGCAGGGGCTACTCTTTGTTGCACGGGCTTCTCATTGCAGTGGCTTGTCTTGTTGCGGAGCACGGGCTCTAGGCACTCAGCCTTCAGTAATTGTGGCATGCGAGCTCAGTAGTTGTGGTGCACGGGCTTAGTTGCTCCGCGGCATGTGGGATCTTCCCGGACCAGGGCTTGAACCTGTGTCCCCTGCATTGGCAGGCGGATTCTTTTTTTTTTAATAAATTTATTTTATTTATTTATTTTTGGCTGCGTTGGGTGTTCGTTGTTGCGCGAGGGCTTTCTCTAGTTGCGGCAAGCGGGGGCTACTCTTCATTGGGTTGCACAGGCTTCTCATTGCGGTGGCGTCTCTTGTTGGGGAGCACAGGCTCTAGGCCCGCAGACTTCAGTAGTTGTGGCACGTGGGCTCAGTAGTTGTGGCGCACGGACTTAGTTGCTCTGTGGCATGTGGGATCTTCCCGGACCAGGGCTCGAACCCGTGTCCCCTGCATTGGCAGGCAGATTCTTAACCACTGCGGCACCACCAGGGAAGCCCGGCAGGCGGATTCTTAACCACTGCGCCACCAGGGAAGTCCCAGATGCTGACTTCTTGACAGAACTACTTTGGAGAAGTCGGGGAGAGAAGAGACGTGGAGAGCTTACACAGGCCCTAGGGTGTTTTGTTTTGTTTTTTAATTTATTTTATTTATTTATTTTTGGCTGGATTGGGTCTTTCTTGCTGTGTGCGGGCTTTCTCTAGTTGAGGTGAGCGGGGGCTACTCTGCGGTGCATGGGTTTCTCATTGTGGTGGCTTCTCTTGTTGCAGAGCATGGGCTCTAGGCACCTGGGCTTCAGGAGTTGTGGCTCGCAGGCTCAGTAGTTGTGGCTCCCGGGCTCTAGAGCGCAGGCTTAGTAGTTGTGGCACACAGGCTTAGTTGCTCCGCGGCATGTGGGATCTTCCCAGACCAGGGCTCAAACCCATGTCCCCTGCGCTGGCAGGCGGATTCTTAACCACTGCACCACCAGGGAAGCCCAGGCCCTAGTTTTATATGTAGTGTTTTATTTGCCTCAAATCTTTTTAAGAATTTAGGCGTAAAGCTAGGTGGTGGATATACAGGTATTTAAAAAATATTTTTTCTTTGTTGATATATTTGCATATTTCACAATTAGAAAGATTAAATGAGATAATGTGCTTAAAGTATTTAGTAAAAAATTAACACAATTCTGGTAAGGCTGAGGTTCCTTTAGACCACAGCCTTCAACATTTCTTCCTTCCCAGAGGTAACAGCTCTTATCAGTGTGGAGTGAATTATTCCAGACTTTCTTCTATGTATTTGTGTACACAAATGTATACCCTTAGAAAATATATGGTGATATTTATGTTTTAATTTTTTTAATGTATGTATTTTTCTGCAGCTTTTTTTCACTCAGTAATGTGTCTTAGAATCTTTCCATGGTATATAATAAATTATCTCATTGTTTTTAACTGCTTAATATTCTATAATATGGATAAAGTATGATTCATTTAATATGGATAAACCATAATTTATTTCTCTGATAGCTACTGGGTTATTAAAATCGTGCTGCAACAAACATCTTTGTGTGAACCACTCTGTGAACCCATGTGTGTTTAGGATAGATACTGAAGAGAATTCCTATGCCTATAGGGCATGTGCTAAGTTACATTTGTAATAGACACTCGTAGTTGCCCTTCAGAGTGGCTGTGCCAGTTCACACTCCCACCAGCAGAGGGAGCGGCTCTTTCCTCCACACTGCATCCAATTGATACTAAAAGACATGAATTAAAAACATAGTCAGTGGGCTTCCCTGGTGGCACAGCGGTCAAGAATCCGCCTGCCAATGTAGGGGACATGGGTTTGAGCCCTGGTCCGGGAAGATCCCACATGCTGCGGAGCAACTAAGCCCGTGCTCCACAACTACTGAGCCTGTGCTCTAGAGCCCGCGAGCCACAACTACTGAAGCCCGCGCGCCTAGAGCCTGTGCTCCGCAACAAAAGAAGCCACCACGATGAGAAGCCCGCGCACCGCAATGAAGAGTAGCCCCCACTTGCCGCAACTAGAGAAAGCCCGTGCGCAGCAACGAAGACCCAATGCAGCCAAAAATAAATAAATTAAAAAAACAAACAAACAAAAAAACCTGGTCAATGAAAACTGATATCTTGTTTTAAGGTGGATTATCCTGATAGTAGTGAGGTCAACCATTTCTTCATGTTTATTGGCCTTTTCTCTTTCTTTTTGTGTGAATTGCCTGCTCATATCCTTTGCCCATTTTTATTTGGGGCTGTCATTTTCTGTTGATTTGTAGGATTTCTTTGCTCTACTTTCATACTTTGCTTTACATCTAGGGGCAGTGTCTCTTCTTCTTTTCAGAACTGTCTTGACTATCACACATTTCTCATTGACATATCTTTAAAAAATTTTAGAATCAGTGTATCAAGTTCAATGAATAATCCTGTTGAATTCTGTATTACTTTTATTATTACAGGTCATTTTGATATGAGGTATCATGTATATTATCAACACCATTTGTTTAATCTTTCTCAGCCTAATAAGCCCATTCTGAATAGTCATTTGTTTAATGCTATTGCTGTGTGATAAAAATTAAAATAGTTTACCTTACTGTCAAGTCTCATTTTCTTTTGAAATAATTATCATCTCTTTCAGCATATTTCTTTTGAAAATACCTATTATCTGAACTGTTACAATGGGCTCCTGGTGGATTGTGCAACAGCAGGTGTCTTGTTTTTCTAGCAATCCCCAAAGTGAGACTGGAGACAATCTACATTTGCGGCGTAGATGAGATGAGTACCCAGGATGTCTTTTCCTATTTTAAAGAATATCCTCCGGCCCACATTGAGTGGTTGGATGATACCTCCTGTAAGTAACCCAAGTTACTTGAATATGCTTTTGTTTATGATTTTAAAAGAATTTTTGCCATCTCAAATGGTGAATGATTTTGGCCAGACTATGGCTAACCTCTGCCTTTAGCCTAGGAGAGAAAAAGTTGCCCACTGCTGAGAACCAGAGTGCATTAACCAGTCTGCCAGATCATACTCCATGCGTGTTCTAGGTCAGCTCAGAGGTGGTGATCAGGCCTCTAGGAGGTTGGTTGTTGGCAGCTGATTCCGGGGTACATGACTGAGGCCTCTCTTAACACCCACAGTTTCCCAACAAAGGGGTGGGTCCAACTGCATAGACTTGGGGCTGCATTTTCAGGGCTTTAGACTTTGTCATTGCAGCTTGCCATACAGCTTTTCAGAGGGCTATCTGTGACCTAGAACTAGACCAGAGCCCTCTGACACAGTGCCAGACCTCTCATCTCTGCTTGCTTTGGACTGTGTTTTCTGGAGCTTCATCTGCTGGCCCTAATCTGGGGGCTGTTCCACTTGTGAGCTAACTGTAATTTTTAACTTGCGTCCCCTCTCCAAGTCTGGCCTGACCTTTGGTACCCACTCTGCTGGCTTCTTGTCTTGACCCACTTCTAGTCTGGCTTTACTTTCTGCCAGTGTGCTGACCTGGCTTTCCTGGCTGCTTTCTTAGATGTTAATTCATTGAAAGAAGAAGAAGCATGACTGAGTAAAAGTTTTTCTCCTTTTTTCTTTTTTCTTAACTTAGACCATCCAAATCAGGGGATGGCAAGCCTTTTTTTATAAAGGGCTGGATGATAAATATTGTAGACTTTGCAGGCCATACAGTCTCTGTGGAATCTACCCAGCTTTGCCGTTGTAGCGTGAAAGCAGCCATAGACAATATAACTGAATGAGCCTGGCTGTTCTCTGTAGAACTTTGTTTACAAAAACAGGTGGCAGGTGTGTAGTTTATCGTACGTTAGTTATAACTAAATAAAGCCGGTACAAGTATAAATAGATAAATGGATCGGTGATGGATAGATGGATGAATGAATCAATGAGAGCAGGTGGTGGGCTGGATTTGCTAACGCCTGATTTAGCTAATTAAAACTGTAGCTAAGGGATGTTAGAGTCAGAGGAACCCTTAGAATCATCCAGTTCAACTATCTCGTATTGTACATCAGAAACTGAGAAACAGAATTGGGAGATTATTTGCTCAAGACCATGTGGCATATTATTAACAAAGATGAGAATCTTTAGACCTTCATTTCCCAAACTGAGATACAGGAGTAACATAAGTTTGAGAAATGCTGCTTTAAAGTTAAACTCAAAAACCTTTTCTTGCTAAATTCTCTTAAAGAAGCAAATTAAATTGATTGCTGCAAAGCCAGGTGGCTGTCACGCCTCCATTCTATATATCCCATGGATGCCATCATCACCCACACTTCACAGTAGGGAAACATCATTTAGCATGTCTGGATAACAAGGAACAGCAGAGGGCTTCCATGTAGGGGGCAGTAGAATAAAGGATAATCCAAATTTATTTGAGAATTTTCACCATCATCATCATCAAGAACTGCTAACACCTATGTATAACACCCACTGTATGCCAGGCAGTTTTAATATACAGAACCCTTTTTCATGGAGTACTTGACCATTATTTTGTGGGACCCAGTTTGGGAATGCAGCTCTAGGTTGATTTTATCAAAGAAGTTTTACTACCAGGTTCTATAGTTCCGTTCATTAGTTGGTGTACACTTACTGATGCCAGTCCATAGCTGAATGAGACTTTAGCAATGAATATGATGTAGTCTCTGTTCTCAAGAAACTTAACCATTTGGATGTGATGTAACGTGTTATCTTATTTTAGGTAACGTGGTTTGGTTGGATGAAATGACAGCCACACGAGCCCTTATCAATATGAGTTCCCTGCCAGCCCTGGATAAGATAAGAAGCAAGGATGCCAATGAGGACAAGTCATCTGAGAAAAGTAAAAAAGGTAACTGACCGCAAAGGAGGGACTTTGGGGCTAAAAGTCCTGTCCTTTACAACTTGAGTTTCTGTGCAGTGTTATATAGTATCTCATCGCCAGTTATTTCTGAAATAAGCTATGATGCTTTGGATCATTAGCAAAGAGGAGGAGAAAATATTAGACTTAGCATGTATGAGATGGAGTTAAGATTCATCTTGTCCCTCATGTTCCATTTTAGACAAGCAAGACGACAGTTCCGATGACGATGAGGCTGAAGAAGGAGAAGTTGAAGACGAGAACGCAAGTGATGTAGAGGTCAGTGAGAGGGCAAAAGTGTCTGTAAGGTTTCACTGTAAACAATTGCTTGCTGTCTTGGTATTTAAGCCTTAAAGACTTAATACAGTACTTTGTGTTCTTCCCCTGGCTTTCACCATTACACCTCCTGAGGGGGCACCAGGCTCTTGGCCTTTAAGTTTGTGTGGCTATAATGAATGATTCGTCTTGAGATCTTAGTACTCACACTTCTGTATGAAAGGAAATGGTTTTATTGAGAAATCCTTTGAAATGCTATCGAATCAGTAAAATTAAGGAATAGCAAGTAATGGCATATTTCCTAATGGCGTATGTACTATTGTTGGAAATATTAAAGTGTATTCATTTAAAAATTATTTATTAAGTGCCTACCATATACCAAATTCTAGGTGCTGGGGATATAGCGTCAAGCAAAACAAAGTCCTTGCCCTGTTGGAGCCTCCATTCTAGTGGGGAAGACAGACAATACACTGATACACAGATATGTAATAGAATGTCAGGAGGTGATGAGTGCTGTGAAGAAAAGTAAAGAAGGGTAAGCAGATAGAGAATGATGGAGACGATTCTTTTAGACAAGGTGGTCAGGGAAGACCTCTGACTTAGACATCCTGCAGAGGAACTGGTGCTGTAATGCTGATGGGTATTATTAAAGGTAGATTGCTTTCTTAATCAATGGTAACTTTGCTGCTGAATGAATATGAAAAAGGCTTTAATTTTTATGTCGAAATGCTCTTTTTTCTTAAGTTGGACACGTTGTCTCAGGTAGAAGAAGAGTCTCTGCTAAGAAATGATCTTCGTCCAGCTAACAAACTTGCTAAAGGAAATAGATTATTCATGAGATTTGCTACAAAAGGTAAATGATAATTGGTATTGATTTTTATTTTTAATCGAAGTGATTTTTATTGAGTGACACCTTCTCTTTTGAATCAGAACTTAGGTCAAGTAATCTCAAAGATCCTTCAAACTATAATATTCTGTGCTTATAAAATCAATGACTTGCTGCCTGAGTTGGAATTTCAGACATTGATGAAAGTGAATATTAGTTATTTGTATACTTTTGTGGTTTCTAGCTAAAGTAAGTTATTTTCTGTCAAAGCTGGTTTGTCCCATGTGCTTTTCAGCCAGTTTATCATCTGAACTATGAAAACTTTAAAATTGTAGTTTATGTATCACAGCAATATCTTCCTGGACATTGCTAGTAGTACCATTCAACTCTAATTCTCTAAAGAATTAAATTAAAAGCCTCTTAACAATTCATAAGGCTTTTTACACATAATGATTTTGGTACGCATTAATAATGTGTGTGTGGGGGGGGGTGGTTTGAGTCAGTTGAGAGTTAATTGGAAATGACAGCTCTTCACCCCTGAATACTTCAGTAAGTATTTCTGAAGAACAAGGACTTTGTTTTACACACAGTTATCAAAATCAGGGAACTTAGCATTAATACAATACTGTTACCTAATTTGGAGTCCACATTCAGATTGTACCAGCTCCCCACTCTGTATATTAAAACTACCTGGGGGAAAAAAAAACTGTCTGGCACACAGTGAGTGCTGTGTAAGTGTTAACAGTTCATGCTGCTGCTGCTGACAATGGTGATGATTATCAAATACATTTGGATTATTCTGTATCCTACTCCCCCACTGAACTAGGATCCACTCCAGGACTGGGTGTTTAAGTCTGCCATGTGGCCTTAGTCTCCCTGAGTATGGAACTACTCCTTTGTTTTCCTTGACTGGGACATTTTTAAAGAGGACAGGCTCATTATTTTATAGGCTGCCCCTTAGTTTGTCTGATGTCTCCTAATTAAATTCAGGTGTGCGTTTATACCACAGAAGTGACATTGTGTCATTTTCAGTGCATCATATCAGGAGGCACATTGTATTTATTTATCCCCTTCCTGAGGATGTTAGCTTTTATCACTTGGTTAAGGTAATGATCGCCAGGTTTCTCCACTATAAAGTTACTCTTTTTCCATTTATAATTTAAAGGTTTGTGGGGAGATGCTTTGAGGTTATGTAAATAGCCTGTTCCTCATCCAACTTCCATGCAATAGCTTTAGATCCATTGATGACTTTTTAGCTCTCTCATTTATTAGTTGGCAGTCTGCTGTAAGGAAGAGCTTTCCCTTTTTACCCATTTGTTTATGTGTTTACTTATCTTTTTTACTTGCTTATATCAGTTTCGATTCATGGAGTTTTATTCAATGGGTTATCATCCATTCTATCATTATCTTGATTCACAAATTATTTTGGATTTGGCCAGTAGAGTCTCTTCAAACTGTGTTCTTTTGACACGCCTTCATGATTCTTTGAGTTCTTTCTTACTTTATGGCACAATAAAACATCTTGTTTTGCCAGACTCAACTTGTACTTTCCCTGCCCCAGATCTGGAATCAGCCATTTCTCCAAGGAGCTGGTGGGCATGTTTTTTGTAGGGTGCACATTCTGGTTTGTGCCACCAAATTTATCTCTAGCACTGGGTACGTTCTCATTGGTGTTCATCCGTTGCATTCAGTGAGTGCTCAGGGAGCTGTCAGGAGACCTTTATATTATGAAAATATGTGTGCTCACTGACCACCTTTTCTTCCTGTTACCTGTCATTTTAACTTGATAAATGGGGTCTTTTCTTCATTTACTTATTCGAGGGACCATTTGTGTGCATTCTGGTTATATGGTGCTGTGCTGTTTTCCTTAAGCCATTTTGAGGAACATCACGGTAAACTGGAAAAAAAATGGTTTGCCAAATATATGGACCTATGTATAATCTGTTTCTTTGCCCCTGATTCTGTGTTATTGGAGTGTTGTCATTCAGAAATGAATATCATCTTTCAGGGGGCAGTGAAAATGACACCTCTTCTAAAAGCCTTTTTGATTCCTGAACACTGGTGATAACTGATGCTCTCCTATGCTTCTTGGAACCTAGTATATTGTATTGTTGTTAGTGGTATTTTCTCTATGAAGTCAGCTCCCTAACAGCAGCTTAACCTCCCTCATCTCTGAATTTTACTCCACCCCCTCCACAAGGCACTGCGTTAGGAGGCATTCAGAGAGTGAGTGTTTATAGTGCATCTTTCCCTTTTGTTGGCAGATTGTGCTGATCTGATCCCAGCCATGAAAAACATTCTTTTTTTTTTTCAACCCATTCAACATTGTCTTCACACTCACAGGAAATCCTTGGTAACTGTTGTAATTAATTTTTAGATGACAAAAAGGAACTTGGAGCAGCGAGAAGAAGTCAGTATTACATGAAATATGGGAATCCAAATTACGGAGGCATGAAAGGAATTCTTAGTAATTCTTGGTGAGTCCAAAACCTTAAAATACAATAGTTTAAATAGTACGTAAGCTTTTCATAATCCTTCAGTTGGTATTCTGCAGTGGAATGTCAACACCATGTGTGGACATGAAGGAAGACAAGAAGAAAGAATTCAAGATTTTTAACTGTGATAAATGGTGTGAGAATGCTGACTTTCAGTTTCCTGTGAAATATCTCTGTTTCAGCACCTAACATTGTGTCAGGGTGTAGTTGAAATTAACTAGTGGATTTCAAGGCCCTTCCTGTTGGTTTTTGATTATGTGCTTATTTTGGCAATGTTACAGGAAGCGAAGATACCATTCCCGTCGCATTCAGCGGGATGTGATCAAGAAGAGAGCCCTGATTGGGGACGACGTTGGCTTGACATCCTATAAACACCGACATTCCGGTAGTTGCCTGCTCAGCTCTTGGGTAGACACATGTTTGGCTCCTGAAATCATATTTTTATTCTTAATACAGTCTCTTAAGGTTCCAAACTTTATCATCCTCTCTTCCTTGCCCTCACCCTCTGCCAACATATAGGAAAGTAAGTCAAGTCACAATTAATTTGAAATTGCCCATACAAAGAGGTCAAATGATTTTATAAAAGCTGTTCTAACAATAAAGGCAAGATGTAGGAAAAATTAAAACTTTTCTTAGGAATCTAATTTTCCTATTAATATCAAAAGCTGCGTGAAAAAAAAATTTAATTATTTTGTTGGATGAGTTCATTTTATCGTTCCTTTGTCTGATGAAAATAAGCTGCTGTGTTTAGCGTTCTGTGCTTATTGGCTTGTGCACGTGAATGCCTCAGTAAAGTGCGATATCATGACTTGGGTTTCATTTTGTTTCTTCCTTCTTTTTTCTCTTTTTCTCTTCCTCTCTCTCCCCCTCCCTACCTCCCCTCCTCCCCTCCTCCCTTACTCCCTTCCTTTCTTCCTTCCTTCCTTTTGGTGCTTATTGTGAAAGAACCATTTTCATTATGTTTTATAAAGATTTGTTTTTATATTGAATCTGATCTGTGAAAATCTTCTATATGCTTTGTAGAACCAGCCAAGTCAGCATACAAACACAGAATAACACGCATACACATTTATCATTGTAATGGGGACAGTGAGAGGTGAAATCTCTACATTTTAATTTAATGTGAATATCCAAACCTGTATATTTGAAATCTGCATGTTAACGCACATACTTTTCTGATACACAGTTAGGCTTTTCCAATTTCAGTTACTTTAAGATATTTTCATTATATAATCTTTATATTCATACTAAAGAAATTAAAAAAACAAATTGCCTCTAATTCTAGCACTCCAAGATTAACAACTGATTTCATTTTACATTTTTCCTTTGTCTCTTTTCACAATAAATACTGTAATAACTGTTGTGGACATATATTTTATATTCTGCTTCAAGCATTCCACTTACAAGCATTTTTCCATGACTTTTAAAGGTACATTTCATTATTCATGGCGGTTATGTTCTAGAAAGTCATCGTGATCATTGAAAACCATTCAGAGACTCTAATCACACCATTTTTGTCAACTGATCAATATATAACCTTGTTTGATCTGTGTTTCTGCTTAAAGACACCTTATTTACTACATACTGTTGATTCATTAACATTGGACTCAAGGCCAGCAGCAGTGTGACTCATGCCCGAACAAAGCTTATCTAACACACGTATTTTCTCCATACGGCACATCACAGCCTTCTTGTGTTTAGGAACACTAGACAGCTTTGGAACTATGCTCAGAGGCTATTTTAAACAGGGAAATCACCAATAAAAGCCACAAAAGTGTTAAAAATTAGCACTCACTGGACTGCAAAAAAGACACTTGTTTACAGTGTGAGAGATGAAACAAAAAGGATGTGGCTTTGTTTGCCCGCAGCTGGGAACATGCATGGCTGGTGCCTCAAATTTTTTGCTGCTCCTATGCATGTCCACAAATGACCACGAAAGTGCCATGGGTTTTGATTCTGGAGTTACAAATAAAATTGGCAAATTCACGAATACAGAATCTGTGAATAATGATGAGGGTCTGTATTTTAGACAACTTTGTAATATTGCATCAGGCTGCTAGTTCATACTCTACCTAGACATTCTTTGTTGCAGGGATCAGAATGGTAACCAGATTAGCACTATTATAGATAATGCCCCAATAAACTCTAAGGATGGGAATCCCATCTTTTAAAAAGGTCACTGACGTAGAATAGAAAATTGGATTTGTTAGTTTTAGGGCTTTTCCTAATGTTTTTTGGTTAAATTCCTTAGGACTAGTGAATGTTCCTGAGGAACCCATTGAAGAGGAGGAAGAGGAGGAGGAGGAAGAGGAGGACCAGGACATGGATGCTGATGACAGGGTGGTGGTGGAGTACCACGAGGAGCTCCCAGCCCTCAAGCAGACCCGGGAGCGGAGCACATCTCGGCGGTCTAGTGCCAGCAGCTCAGACTCGGATGAAATGGACTATGATCTAGAACTGAAAATGATTTCCACCCCTTCACCAAAGAAGAGCATGAAAATGACGATGTATGCTGACGAAGTGGAATCGCAGTTGAAAAATATCAGGTAAAAATAGTTTCCCTTTTTATCAGTGCTAGCTTTTAATTTGATTTGAATACCAATTACTAACTTCTTCTTAATACCTCTTAATTTTATATCCATTTTTATCTTTTCTAATTTCAGTCCTTTGTAGCGTCTGATTTTTCCTCTTAATGTACAAGAGGTGATCCTTGTTATAAAAACTATAGACAATATAGAAAGTGAAGTCACCTGTAATCTCATCCTCTTCTAAGAGAACGACTGTTAGCAATTGGGTGAATTACTTTCCTGCTAGTTTTATGTGTATACATAACACATAGAGAAATTATAGATATATTTGTACAAAAATTAAGTTATATTGTTTTGACATATGCTTTTTCCATTTAATATAGTGTAGACATCTGCTGTTTTTTCAACTGTATGTAGTCCATTGTTTGAAAGTGTCATTGTTTGTTTAACCAATCCCTTATTGATGGAGATTTCTGTTTTGTTTTTTTTTCCTTGTCTGCGCCATGCGGCTTGCAGGATCTTAGTTCCCCAACCAGGGATCAAACCTGGGCCCTCGGCAGTGAAAGTGCGGTGTCCTAACCACTGGACCGCCAGGGGATTCCCTGGATTTCTGTTTTCTTACTGTTGCACCAACTAGATAAATTCTAGTTACTGCATAAGACAAGGCACGTGTTTTAAAATGTGATGTTGCTAAATTTCCTTCCAAAAAGGTTTTACTCAAATTACCACCTGTTGCCTACATAATTCACCAACCTTAGGTATTATCACTCTGATTTTTGCTATTCATGGACGAAAAAATACAGTTATTTTAATATGCGTTCTTTGGTGACCAGTGGAGCTGAGCAGATTCCTGAGGGCAGATGGCGTATGCATGGATCAGAGAGGGCTGGAGGCGGGGTGCTCTCTAAGAGTTCTTGATGGTGTGTTTGGGAAAAGGGAAGAAAAAACTTTTAAGCTGGTTGGTTTGTATGGCCTTGTTCACATCCTTATTTTTAGTTTTCAGAGAACTTTCCAGTGGCAAATGCTGCCAGAATAATGGAACTCGTCCCCTGACGTGGTGGGAGAGGTCTTTGACAGAGATGTCTGTCCTTTAACGAAAGGGGTTTTAGACTCTGTTGTGTCTAGACAACAACCAGCCCTCCAGCCCTCTGCAGGCCTCTACTTAGCGTTTGTCCCAGGAGGAGGGGGCTCGCAGGTACGTGCTCTGCGATAGCTCGCAGATGCCGTGTGTGGAAACCACCCCGGAAGACTCAGGGGCCTGCTCGCCCCAAGCAGCCTCTTTACAGCAGGCTGGTCGTGGCTTTTGTAAGCAAATAATTACTGGTTTATGGTGTTGTAAGTGAACGTTGGCCATGTTAGATCGGGTTTCTTAAATTGTTTTTCCAGAGTGTATGAGATTGTTGTATGAGTGTTATCCCACAGTTCAAGTTGGTTTACTGTTCCTCCACCCCCCTTTTTAAAGGAACTCCATGAGGGCAGATACTCTATCTACAAGCAATATAAAAAACCGAATTGGTAACAAATTAACACCTGAGAAATTTGCAGATGTCCGACATTTGTTAGATGAAAAACGTCAACACACACGTCCACGGCCACCTGGCAGCAGTACTAAAACAGGTATTGTTGAGTTGTGTATCTGGGCTTCATTCTGAGTTCCAGAAAGCAAATGCAGACAGGGATAGGTTCTTGGATAAAACACTGTCATTTATGGACCAATTTAGTTGTCCTGATTTATCACTTCTAAATTTTGTGTTAGGCATTGGAACTTTAGGACATGAAATTTAATCAGACTTTTGCAATACTCATTTTCAATATTTTTGTCCCAAACAGTTATTTTACTCTGTATGTCATTGGTATACTTTGTACATAAGGATAATAGAAATTAAGTCGGGTTGTTGTATAAATGGTTAAGAGTTTGAACTGGTTAGTTTATATGTGCAAACACGCGTACAGTGGGCACTTGGCCAAGCCTGCTATGTGCCAGGACTAGGTGCTGGGAGTGTTAGAAGTCTTTGCAGGGGATGCAAAGTCATCATAGAACTCAGATGGAAAACATAAGGGCACACATTCAGGTAATTCCACCTGAAGCAGAATGGAGTGAGTGCTGTGATAGGGCACTGCAAGCAGTGGGCTGTGGGAGCAGAGAGGGGAGGTGGGTCTGTTGGGGCAGGATCTGTTGTGGGATGCTTCTCAGAGCACGTGGCTGTGGAGTGAGGCCTCGGACCGGAAGTAGGATCTCAGTTGGTAAACCTAATTTTTTTGAGGTGGGAAGTAACCTGATCTTATATCTATTTTAGAAAGATAACTTCGTGGCGGCGTAGGGTGTGATAGAGAGTTAAGTAAGTAACACGGGCCTGAACTAGATCAGGGACAGTGGAGGCAGAATTGATGACAGTGTCAACCTTGGAGAGGAAGAAGACTCAGCACTGGGAAGTGCGGGAGGAAAGGGAGAGAAGCCAAGGGGCTCAGGCCTGAGGGGCTGAAAGATGGGGGTGCTGTCCTCAGAGAGCATAGGCCAGGTGGGTGAAAACCCAGCCCAGGGACTTGCTAATAAATGTGTTTTTGTGGTTGCTGTTATTGTGAGAGGGAGCTCAGGAGGACAGGCAGATTTCTGGGGGGGCGGGGGTTGGAGGAAAAACATTTGATTTGGGACATTTTCCCTTGATCCTTTGCTTTTTGTCAGTCTCATTACATGTATTGTTCAACGTAATAGTTTATTGAGAGCTTCTTATATGTTCAGAGATTGCGGCTTCTGTCCTCAGGGAGCTTGCAGTATTTCTTGTCAGCCGAAATGTTCGTAAATTATTTGCTCTGCTTGATTCTACTACAGAAAACACAAAGCAGACAATTCTGCCTCAGAAGTTCCTTTTTGGAGCAGTCAGCTAAGGTTTTTTACCCCTGCGAGCCCCTGGGGATTCTCATGTGAATTTTCCCAGAGAATCCAGACTCTGTAGAGGGAAGGCTCTTAGAAGCCTGGTTGTGCTGGGCCCCATGTCCAGCACATGTCCAAATCTCGGGGAGATTTGGTACCAGGTCCTGCAGAGATCTCAGGTTGACAGTACAGATAGCAAAGCATATGCACGTGGTCACGGTAGTACTTTTTTTCTTTTTCTAGATATACGCCAGCGATTAGGAAAAAGACCACATTCTCCGGAAAAGGCTTTTAGTAGTAACCCAGTCGTTCGGAGAGAGCCCTTTTCTGATGTACATAGTAGGCTAGGTGTTCCCAGGCAAGATGTTAAAGGCCTCTACTCTGATACTCGGGAGAAGAAATCAGGTTGGTAATGCTGAAAACTGATGGGGAAGGGAATTGGTAAGAGCAGAGACAATGGGTGTAGCACAGAAATACTTTGTTAGCAGAAGGCAGGAAATAGCCTATGACAAAAATAAATTATTTTTCCTCTTTCATTATAGTCGTCGTCATCATCATCATCATCATCATCATAATGGTAACAGTGTGGAAAATTTAGAAAATGGGAAAAAAAACTCACCCCTTATTCTTTCTGTTTAACACAAATACTTTTTAGTTTCATGCTATTCCAGTCTTTGCCCATATACATATACTACTATTTTCGTATAGCATCTTATCATAGTCATTTTTCCACATTGTTATAGCTTTTATAAATAAAACTTTTAATTGCCTTACAGAGTGGCTATCTTATGAAATTCCATGTATTTCTCTCTTGTTAAATATTAATATGTGAAAAATTAATGGAGAGTGGGCAGAATCTGGAAGTTGACAGTGTAGCAGGCCCATCAGTTTGCAGAATGTTGTGGCTGGGAAGATCTGGGAATGGCCCAGTCCTGGCAGAATGAAGTTGTACACGGACGGGATGGTGAGTCTCACCAGGCAGGGGCAGGTGTAGTATAAGCAGCCTCCCAGGTGATTCTGATGTGCCTAACACAGGGTAGGGTGGGGTCGGGGGGGCACATATCCCCGAGCTGAGAGAATCTCCTGTTGGGTCCAGTTCTCTCAGTCTGCAGGCAGGGGACTGCAGCCAGGGAAAGGAGAGGATCTGCCCAAGGCTGCACCATGGTTGCAGGTGCCACGGACAACCCCCCGCCGCCCCCCTCCCCGCCCCCCGCCCCGTGCTTCCTGCACGTCAGGTGTTGCCAGTGCCCCTGTTTCTCAGCATCGACTGCCAGAGCTGAAATGCCTTCTCACCCAAACAGGTAGTTTATGGACTCGCTTAGGATCTGCACCCAAGACCAAAGAAAAGAACACGAAGAAAGTGGATCACAGGGCGCCCGGCACAGAGGAAGATGACTCCGAGCTGCAAAGGGCATGGGGGGCTCTGATTAAGGAGAAAGAACAGTCTCGCCAAAAGAAGAGCCGGTTAGATAACTTACCATCTCTCCAGATTGAAGTTAGTCGGGAAAGCAGCTCTGGTTCAGAGGCAGAGTCCTGATGCCCTTGGGGCCCAAGGCAGCTGCCCTAAAGCCTGACATTCTTGTGCAGGGTGGGGTGCACAGTAGGAACCCCCCATGCGGGAGTTGGCGCCCCTCCCGTTCTTGCTCACGCAGTCACCCTCCGCTCTTGCTGCTTCAGCAAGACATCTTAAGAATGTGACATGTTTCGAAGGGCATCTATCTAATCTTTTGCTGCAGAGTTATAGTTCTGGGCCCTCAGTTCTTTTCCCACCACCCCACAAGCTTTACCCTTTGAGGAAAAGGCAGCCCTCCAGATTTTGTAGACATTTTTCTTAATATTTTTAACATTGTGTCTTTTGAAAGAAATGTTTTAACACAGTTCATCCAAAGAGCAGAGGACTGAACTTCTCACTATTGCCTTGGCCCTGACAGCTGTTACCAGCACCCTTTTCCCAAGAAAAGTCAATTCCCAGGTGCTTATTGGACAGCCTTCGAGGGGGAAGATGAGGGAAGCTGCCAGCTCACCCTTCCAGGATCCTAGTGTGGGGGCCGAATCTCATGGACCTGACCTCAGAGGTGCATCCGTGCCGCCAGGTAGATAAGAGCCGCAGCGTCGATCGCCCTTCGTTCCTCCCTGGGGATTTCTGTTAGGGGGCCTTGTTAGCGATCAGCTTGAAGTGAAGATCAAGTTCAGTGCTGTGGGATTTTTAGAAACAAAAAACTGACTTTGGGATTTGGGGTGGATTTTTGTGCTAGGGGTGGGGTCATGGGTTAATGTTGAACAATTTTTAAGTCTGTATTATGTTTAAAAAATATTAATGATTTAAAAGTTAAAATTTTTAATTTTTATATGTGAAAATACTTCCTATTGGCTACGAGGGAAGCTCAAGTGGTGTCTTCTTATGTGCTGTTAAATATATATTATATACTTTGGAAGAAGGCAAAGAGGGGAGCCTCATTATTTTTAAATGATCCTAAGTGTACAGTCTGTCTGTTGTACATAGAGTTTAACTTGCTTCTTGGCCGCTGTAGGGAAAAATACCCATCCACCTGAGATGGGAACCTGTCATTTATTATCACTTCAGAAGTGACACACTGTTATTTATTCTTTCTGTCTCCAAGTTCTGGCACTTGAAGACTTCTTCAAAACTGGCAAATAAGATAATAATAGTTGTAGAAATTTTAGTTCATTTATTTCTAAACTCCTTTCAGATTATTTTACCATGAGAAGGTGGTAGATTATTTTGTCTTCCTGTCTGATTTTTATTTTGAAGTATTTAGTGTTGTATTCCTCTGCAGGCTTAAAAATAGTGTTTTACTTCAATTCAGTAGAGCTTAGGAGTTAAAGAGAATAAAGCCTGTGTTGCTTGTGTGGTGTTACAACCCCTCACCTGTCTGGAATGTCCAGCACCCAGTGCAGCTCAGGGTTCTAGAGATCTTTGCTCGTGCCTGAGCTAATGGTCACGTGATTAGTTGATTGCAGCGTGGTGCGATGGAGGGCGGAACGAACGCTTTGTTTAATAAAGAAAGGCGGGGAGACTTGAGAGTTGCAACAAGAACTGTGTTGTCCATATTTTGTTGGTTAACCTGCTTTTTCCCTCCCTGTAGAAAGATGAGAGCATGTAACCATGATATGTTTCAGCTTCCTAGTGGGATTCTAGGAAAGAGCTGGTTCGGGTTTCTCTGCCAGTTGAGACCTAAGGTTTCTGAGGTTTCTCAGCTCTTTGCCCATCAAGCACACAGCTGAGAACCAGGTTCTTGAGGAGGGGCCAGGGTCTGGGCGGTTGGTCAAGTGAGAAGTGCAGGGGCTGTAGAGTCAGAGACGCCGACCCCTGGCTCTGCTCCGTAGGCCTGGGCCTCAGTTTCCCCTTCTAGCAAATGAATGGGCTGGTACCAGAGCTGCTGGCTTCGTTGGTGCGTCTTAATGGTGTTTTGCTGTGTCAGAGCGGTGGCTGCAGCGGGCTGGCCAGCACCAGTGTCTGCGGCAGGTGCAGGGAGGGTCAAGGAGACAACTGAAGGTGTGCATGAGGTTGTGGACGGGACTACCCCCACCCCATTCCAGTCTCTGGGCCACTAGTGAGACAAAGAGGTCCCCGTGGTCAGGGTCCCCACTGACATGCTCTCTGCAGTGCTCAGAAAACTCCCCTTCTCAGACTTTCCCTTGTGTTTCCCAGTCATGACCCTTTCCCACCAGTAGTTCAGGCCCACTTGTCCCATGGCCTTTCAGCCCTCACCAGTCTTTTGCTAGGGATCAAGGAAGACTTTCAGGAAGGGCAGTGGTGTGTAGTTAAAACTGATGTGACCAAGAAAAATGCCTACTTCAGCAGCCTTGCAGTGCTCACAAACACGCAGAGCCCAGAAAATTACCTTTAAAGACGTTAAGTTTTATTTCCCAAAGTTATTGGCCTTAGCCTCTCACTCTCCAGCCCACTCAAGCACCCAGATCTTACAGCATCTTACACGTGCTCTGGAAGCCCAGGCCCTTTCTTGGGAGTTGGGGAGCAAAGATGGACAGTCGGTTTAGTCTTTACACATATGAGATTTTAGATACGTTTTTGCTGCTTGATAATACTTACAGATACCTCATTTCTGTTTTCCACTCTCCGCCTTGGGAGAGGTGCCAACTACCCAGGAGAGCTTGTGGAGCCCAGCACACAATGGAACCTCTCCTCCCCTGGCCTCCTCTAGCCTGACCCCATGAGTCCCTCGCCTTAGGTCAGAAACTGTCTTCTCCCACTCCATCCCCGCAGCAGCCTCTTTACTGGTTCCTCTCCCCTGTCTCTCCCTCTCCATTCTGCACACTGCAGCTGGGATGAACTTTCGGTGTTGTTAGCAGCTTTATTGAGATGTAATTTACATAGCATACAGTTCACCCATTTAAAGTGTACACTTCAGTGGCTTTTAGTATATTCACGGAGTTGTGCATCCATTGACATAGTCAATGTTAGAATATTTTCATCATCAAAAAGAAACCCTGTACCCATTCGCAGTACCCCATTCCCTCTTCCCCACTGGCAACCACTAACTACTTTTTGTCTCTATGGATTTATCTATTCTGAACATTTCATATAAATGGGAATGATACACTTTGTGGCTGTTTGTGACTGGTTTCTTTAACTAAACATATTTTCGAGGTTCATCCATGTTGTAATATATATCAGTACTTCGTTTCTTTTTATTGCTGAGTAATGTTCCATCGTATGGATATACCATATTTTGTTTATCCATTCATCAGTTGATGGACCGGTGGGTTGTTTCTGCTTTTTGGCTGTTATAAATAATGCTACTGTGAAAATTCATGTACAAGTTTTTACACGGACATATGTTTTCATTACTCTTGGGTTATATACCTAGGAGTGGAATTGCTGGGTCCTCTGGTATGTCTATCTTTAACCTTTGGAAGAGCTGCCAGACTGTTTTTCCAAGTGGCTGCATCATTTTCCATTCCCCCCAGCAACGTTATGAGGGTTCCAATTTTTCCACATCTTTGTCAAGACTTGTTATTTTTTGATGTGAATTGGTATCTCATTATGGTTTTGACTTGCATTTCCTTGATGACTAATGATGTTGGGCATCTTTTCATGTGCTTCAGGATGAACATTCTTAAGAAGGTTATTCCTATTGCTCCTCTGCCTAAAAGCATCACCATTGCCAATGGGATAAATTCTGAACTCCTTTGATAGCTCACAAGACTGGTCAAGATCTAGCCTCTGGCAGTATCTCTAGCCTCTTCTCCCCATCCTCCCCTACTTTCTGCTGACTGGTTTCCTGGAGGCATCTTGATCTCACCAGCCTCCCAAACTTTGCTCAGTGCTGTTCCTCCCCCCAGTGACACACCCCGCTGGTCCTCTCCTCATCCCACCTCAGCTTTGCCTTCTCCTCTCCCTCATCCTCAAGGACTTATAAACCTCTCCAGGAAGCTACCTGCAACTTCCGGAGCCAGGTTATTGGCCCTGTTATGTGTCCCGTGGTACTGCCACGAAGGAGTCTTGTTACATTCCAGGGTTAGGTTATAAAGTCATGCCTAGGATAAAACTTGAGTGTAATCAAAACTCCTTTCGGACACCCTGAGGAAGGCGCCGTGTTGAAGACCATTATCGCGAGGTGCAGTGCGGCTGGTTCCTGCCTGTGCGGGAATAGGTCACAGTCTCTTTAGCTGAGCACCAGGAGAAGTGGTTAGCCTGCAAGTAGGGCCGTGTTATGCAAGCAACACTTATTTGTACGTGTTAGACTCACACTGAGGCGAGCAGTTCGCTTTTGAAGAGGCTCTTGGGAACCGCGACAGGCCACAGGAGCAGCAGGGGCACAGGCTCACCTCAGGCCCCCACGCCTGTCTGCTCCGGGAGCGGAGGGGCAGATGGAATGGCCCCGATGGCTTAAAATTGTTTTCCTTGTCTTTTTTCTTTTTCCTAACTTTTTCAGACAAATGCCGTTATGTTTGCCTAAGTGAAATATGTATGTAATGCCAAATCTCTGTACCCCTCAAGCCAGCACACCGGTACACTGGATCGCAGTTCCCTCTTCCTGCTTTGTCTTTTTGTTAGACTGTGAGCTCCGTGAGAGCAGGGCCACATCTGGCTTGGTCATGGGGTTCCCCAGTCCGAGTGCCGTGCCTGGCACCTGGCAGATCCCCTATACACATAGCTGGATGTGTAAATTCCCCAGCTGCCGGAACAGCTCCATTCTCTGAAGCCCCGGCATCCTCTTACAGGCTAGTCCTCGTGGTTCTGCCTTGTACACACAACACTTTATTTTCATGTTTTGTTTTCCCTGCTAGCAGCCCCTGTGAGCAGGCTTCTTCGTGTTGTTATCTCTGTTCCTCCTACCAGGCCAGTCCAGAGTAAATGGTGCCTAAAAAGTGTTTGGCAAATGAATGAATTGTGGGAACCCAACCCAGCTCTGGCACCTTTGTCTGCAGGCTAGTCTGCTTCTAGCGGAGACTACCCGATTCCAAAAAAGAGGACGGTTGTTCACAAGTGCATAAATTGCACTTGCATAGGAAAGAATCTCATCAAGTAGACCTCCATGAAATTCAAATTTTGATGATCTGGCTATATCTGAGCTGAAGCTTACCTGGCTTTATAAAGAATTTGCTGGAGAGTCATGTAGATAATCCAGAATATTTTTTAGAAAGCATTCATCTGCACCCAGGAGACCAAGAAAGGAAGCTGGCGGATGGATCAGAGGCCCCAAAGAGAGACTGCTGGGCCGATTCTTAGCATCTGATCCAATTGGTGAGGAAGTGACAGCAGCCCAAAGAAGACACAAAGAAACAGAACTCGTTCCTGGCAACAGCTCTTTTGCCTAAAGTAGGCTTCCCACTGTCACGCGGAGCGGTTTTAAAGTTGTGGTGAAATGCTAACAGGCAATTTGGATTAAAGTTAACAGCAAATGACAGCTTCACAGATTAATTAATTGCTGCACAAATAAGTTGATGTACAAGTATTTGCTTTTAAATCTTACACAATAAGAAGTAAATTAGAAGTCAAACCATTTTTTTCTTTGAAGAACTAAAAGGACAGAATGTCTTTGATGATCTTGAGAACAGCATACTGGCTTCAAGGCAGACTGTTGTTGTGTAGTCTGACCAATAATAATGTAGAACTTTTCTTACATGTTTATAAAATAAATCTTAGAAGAAAAATAATACTGTAGCCTTTTTTAAAAAAATGAAATTCTATGAATGTTTCACAGAACTTGGATGTGTTCCTGGGAGCGGTTAGGGAAATGCTGGCTCAAAAGCGCATTTCTAATAGTTGTGAGGCATTGCAGTGGGCTTTTGCTCTGCTGTAAATACAGCTCTAGGGTATGGGTGGTCTTTAACCCACCAAAGTCAGCACCCGGCACCTGGGGTTCTTACCTGGTTTTGTTGGAGCAATTCCAGAGGCCCCCTCTGGATGACAAGAGTCTTCAGTAGTTGAGATTTTGTGTTACCTCAGACTGTGTCACCCCTGCCTCGGGACCAGTGTTGGTTAGAGCAAGAGACCACACCATCGACAGGAGAGGTGACGAGGCCTTCCCGTCCCTTCCTGGGGCTATCATGTGTTTAATGCGTCACCTCTTCTTAGTGGCAGGAGTTCCTCAGAGGGCCCGTGAGCAGGAGACGGCACTTTTTTGCTCAGGTAGAATGTCTTTTGTGGGGAGGTCAAATGGGGTGACGCCTGGGGCTGGGCCCGGAGCCTTGGGGATTCGTTCTATCTCATCTGCAGACTTGAAAAAAAACCCAAGCGAGTCCCTTCGCTTCTTGGGACCTCAGTGTCCCTGCCTGTCAGATGAAGGGCTCAAGTGGGATGACCTCCAGGTTTCCTTCTAGTGCTAATGTGAGTTCTAGGATCTTTGCTGAGCTTTCCCAAGGAGCATCAGGAGTGTAAGTTGGACGGGAAGGAGTTGGGGGCAAGCAAGAGGCCTAAGCCCTTGCACCCTTGGTTCCATGAGCCAGTGCAACACCCCCTCCCCAGCCCTGCGTTATGAAGGGAGAAGGAGATCCTCTCCCTTGCTCCCTTCCCTGCTCGGCCCCCCTTCCCCAGTGCGCACACGCACCATTCTGTGTTTTACTTGGGAGATTTTTTAGGAGGTAGCCCAGTGTCTTAATCAGCTCAGGCTGCTCTAACAAAATGCCATGGGCTGGGTGGCTTAAACAACAGAAGTTTATTTTCTCACGGTCTAAAGGGCGAAGTCCAGGATCAGGGTGCTAGTAGCTGGGTTCGCACGAGGCCTCTCTTCCTGGCTTGCAGACAGCATCTCACTGTGTGCTCACATGGCCTTTCCTTGGTGCGTGCGCTTGGAGAGAGAGATGTCTCTTCCTCTTCTCAAGCCACCAAGCCTATTGGATTAGGGCCCTACCTTTTTTTTTTTTTTTAATTTTATTTATTTTTGGCTGCCTTGGGTCTTCGTTGCTGTGCACGGGCTTTCTCTAGTTGCGGTGAGCGGGGGCTACTCTTCGTTGCGGTGCACAGGCTTCTCATTGCGGTGGCTTCTCTTGATGCGGAGCATGGGCTCTAGGTGCATGGCTTCAGTAGTTGTGGCACGCGGGCTCAGTAGTCGTGGCTTGCGGGCTCTAGAGCGCAGGCTCAGTAGTTGTGGCGCACGGGCTTAGTTGCTCCGTGGCACGTGGGATCTTCCCGGATCAGAGCTCGAACCCGTGTCCCCTGCACTGGCAGACAGATTCTTAATCAGTGCACCACCAGGGAAGTCCTGGACCCTACCTTTTTGATCTTAATTATCTCCTAAAGGCTCTATCTCCAAATGTAGTCACATTGGGGGTTATGGCGTCAACATATGAATTTGGGGAGGGGGACACAGTTCAGTCCATGGCACCCAGTAATGCAAGGGTCCCAGTATGTGTTTGTGGAATGAGGTCACTGCTTTTTAAAAGCTCACAGAGTGGGAGGGATTTTGATCCATGGGTCTGAAGGCAGTAGGGTTTGTAGTTCAGAGTCCTGGTTCTGGAGGAAACAGACCCATTTGAGTCCACCTCGGCCACTTACTAGCCATATGGCCTTGGGCAAATTACTTAACCTCTACCTCTGAGCCAGCATCCTCATCTGCAAAATCGGGATAACCGAGTATGGTGGCTGTGAGGATCAGATGAGGGCTTGCGTGGAAGGCCCTTGGCACTGAGTCTGCGTCCCCTCCTGACGCTCAGTCATTGGGGGTGATTACGACTGCTTTTCAGTCTTCCCGGTGCCCCTTTGCCAGCTCTGTCCTCCACTGCAGTCCCGTGTCTAGTCTCAGTAACATCCTCACTCTTCCAGATGCCCTCCTCTCAGCCTCCTAGGACTCAGAAGGCAAGTGGGTAATTAGAAATATTTCCTGTGTCTGGGGGCGATGAGGCAGGCCTGTGGGGACAGCCCCCATCCCCTGGTGAGTTGTGCTCTCCACTCACTCTCCAGACAAAGCAGTTAGTCCTTTTAGCTCAGGCTGAACATGTGTCCTCCATCCCCTAACTTTTAAAACTTTTTATTGTGAAATAATTTAACAATTACAGAATAGTTTCGAGGGTAGAACAAAGAACATTTTGCCACATTTCATTGTTCATTCTTTTCTTCCTCCCCTCCCTCCCCCCTCACCCCCTCGTCCCCCACCAACCACGAACTGTTTGAGAGTTATTTGCATACATCGCGTCCCTTTACTCCCTAAATGTAATACTTTAGTGTACATTTTCTAAGAACAAGGGCATTCTCTCATATGACCAGAGTATTGTTATCAAATTCAGGAAATGTATAATTTTAATCAGTACAGTAGTACCTAATCCGTGGTTCATGCTTCAATTTTGCCAACTGTCGCAATAATGCTTTTTTCTGGTCCAGGATACAATCCAGGATCACACACTACAGTTAATATCCTGTCTCTAGTCTCTTATAACATGGAGCAATTCCTTTGCCTTTCTTTGCCTTTTATGATATTGATGTTTTTGAAGTGTTCAGTCCGGTTATGTTGTAGAATTCCCTCAAGTTGGTCCCTTAACATTTGTTTAAAGTAAAATGAGCTAAGAAGCCATTTTCACATTGCTTTTGGATGTAGCTACTGAAATGCCCAGCCTTGCATTAGGCTCTGTGAACCGGGAGGATTATATAGTCTCGCTCTGACTTGGGACCTTAAGTCTGGGTTTGTGGGTACAGCAGTTACTGTCAGAAGGGCTTGAAGGGCCCCTGCGTGCTCGTGATTAGGGGTCTGCTGTGCTGGCACCAACAAGCTTGGAAAATACATCTCGGATGAATGCAGGATGAGTCAGCATTCTGGAAGTCTCCAAAGATGCAGAAAATGGCCCTGCACCTGTTCCAGCATCCACCCATCAACTTCGCCCGGCCTCCAGAGATGTCCTAAAGTTCACACTCCAAACCAAAGTCCTGTTTTCTCTCAGAAACCTCCAGCAGGCTGCAGTCGTGGGTTCCAGCCTGTCCTTACTGCTGCTGTGCTCTGCGGCCTGGGTCTGTTCTCTCCCGCTCTGGGCCAGTGGTGGGAGGGGAGCCCTTCCTTGCTCTGCCAAGTGCCCCTGGCACTGGGAACAGGGAGGGAAAGAGTCACTGAGCCCTGAGTGTGGGAAGACAACCAGCACCCTGGCCTATGACGAGGTTAAGCCAACTTGGGATGATCTTCGTTGTCATCTGGCAGACGACTCATCAGACCCGGAGCTTTGCTTTTTCATCTGTTTAACTTCTCTGTTGGATGGTATATACTGTGAAAAACAGTGAATCGTAATCTCTATTCAAACAACCGTGTAACATCAGGGAACTATCGTGCTAGTTGGAGGTATTTTGTCAGACCAAAGCAAACAATGCAAGAATGTTATAAGTGACATCAGTCTTTACAGAACTTTGGCCAAGCAGGCTTTCACTGTGAGAAACAAGATAAAACTGATTTTCATCTAGTCATTAAGTCAACACCATTGTCTGCTGTGTTTTAACACTTATATTAACACTTCAAAGTGCTCTCCCTGGAGATGCAGACATTCATGTGAGAGAGACATAGAGTCCCCTGCCTTTTTGATTGTAAATTAATTAAAATTAAATAAAATTGAAAATTCAGTTCCTCAGTGACTGGTGACATTTCAAGGGCTCGGTAGCCACATGTGGCTAGGGGCTCCCATGTTGGACCGTGCGGCTCTAGACCCTCATCGCCGAGTTCTGTTGGACAGCGCAGCTCTGCACGGCCAACAGTCTGGGAAGCAGAGGTGCGGGAGAGACTTCCTTCTGCGACAGACGTGGTCACACAGGGAAAATTGGACAGATCGTGAAGTTGGCATTTAAATATGACTGCAGGCCGTTGGCAGTGCGTCCTCTGGGCTGCTGGGTTGGATCAAAGGTGTGCTGAAAGATGCATGGAGTTTCACTTCTTCCGTTGTTCTGGTAGCCCAGAGCTCTGTTAGGTTAGTTCCACATCATGGGCTGTAGTCAGGTGTTAAAGAGAATGCAGCCAAAGCTGCACTGAGGCAGCGATTCAGGCAGCACGTGGGTCTTCCCACTCACCTGACCCTCCGCAGTCTCAGGGCCCCGCGTGTGCAGGCGGAGTGCCAGAGCCCCGAGCTGTGAGGGTGCTTTCTGTAGGAAGGACCCTGGGCCGGGCGCTGGGGTGAGGTGTGTAGTGGCGGGTTCCGGGGCAGGGCATGGGGCTGGGAGCCACCCACATGGATGATAAAAAACGGCTGGATTAATACTGCTCCTGCACCTCGCACATCTGCTGAGATCATCCAGCCCTGTTCCCAGGCCAAACCTCGGCTCACTGTTCCACCAAAGCGTGGGTGATGGGGCAGGGCTGGCAGGTGTCTCTAAGCTCCCAGGACCCAGCCCACAACTGCTGAGGAAGCCACGCAGCCAGCCGTGTACAAGTGGAGCGTCTGTGTCTACTTGAAAGTGCCTGTCTGCCTGTGGTCCTTGCCTGTGTGTGCACCTCTGTCCCCGCCTCCTGGCTGCCCGAGCCCTGGAGCTGAGGAGGGAAGCTGAGCAAGTCGAGGCCCACGCCGCTGCCTCTGCTCCAGCCAGGATGTGGCTCTTCCACGCTCTGCTCTGCATGACCAGTAAGTCAGCCTCACCCCCTGCCCCGAGGGGCTGCACAGCCTGTCCATCTGTGTGTCTGATGGGGCTCAGAGCCCGAGGTCAGAGAAAGTCTGGGGACTCCCCCCTGGAAGCCCGTCTTGCTCCGTGGGTCAGACCCCCAGGCTAGGAAGGACCTCTGAGGCTCTGTTGGCTACTGACAGCATGGGGCTTTGGACTCCAGGGCTCTGCCTCCTGTTCCTCCCGCCAGCTCCCCTCCCCACGCAGGCCCTCTCCCCTGGAACCCACTCCAGGCAGCCCCTCAGGTCTGTGCCAAGCTTGTCCCCAGAGTGTGGAGGCTGGTGCGGCGTACCCGCCCAGCGGAGCCCCCTGGTTTAGCTGAGGAGGCTGAGGACCCTGTGTGCGGCGAACGCGTGGGGGGAGCCTGCTTCCTGTTCCTGACGTTAGGGCCCCTACGAGAACCCGTATGGGGGAGGGGACATTCCCTCTCCACTGCCTGGGGTCCCATATGGCCTTTAAAACTCCTGTGGAAGCCCCTTGGGGCAAGCCAAGCCAGGAGCGCACCCAGCTACCAGGCCCCAGGGATGAGAATAAGCGTGGCCAGCGAGCCCCTGGGCGCTGCTCAGATCAAGCCTGAGGCGAGGGTGGTCCTGTGTAGTGATCTGGCAGGCTTCCCGGGGGCCTCCTGCGCTGGCCAGGAGCCGGTCAGAAGAATGAGACTGGACATCAGGCAGGTGTAGTGTCAGGGCTGCTGGGAGCCTGAGTTCTCCCTAAGGGATGGGTGGGGGCCAGCTAGTGAACGCCAGACGGTGGCTGAGAGCTGAGGCCAGGCTGGGAGGGGGCTCAGAATTAGCACCCACCAGGGGGCCAGATCACCCAAGAGGCAGGCCAAACATGCATGGGGCACGAGCAAAGCGTACATTTTTGGATACCTTTTAATATTTGATATTTTAAAAACATCAAAATCGTCATCGTGGAAAGATCAAAACTTGGTTGAACTTCCTTTTCCTTACTTTACAGTTTAGACTTCCCTTTACTTTCAGTTACATGTGGTGTGTGGAGAAGGCCTCACGCTTCTTATGGCTTATGGCTTTGATCCCCCATCACCAAGTTGTGTCCGTACCCTGGTCCACCCCATCCCAGCAGAGAGGAGGTGACTGAGGCCCAGAGAGGGGTAATGACTGGCCATAGTTACAAGCAAGTACTAGTAGAAACGGGGCTCAAGCCCAAGCCTCTCCCTGCCTCCCAGCTCTAGAATACCCCGTGGCCTGGGACACTAACCCTGGTGTCACTCTGGTCTCCTGCTTGTCTCTGTCTTCTGTGGCCTCTGGAAGGACCAGTTATCACCCCAGCACCTTTTTCAGCAATGTCAATCCAGATGACATTTATCAAACCCCTTCTGAGGCTAAGGCACTCCCCAGGCTGACGGGCAGCAGAGAGCAAGATGGAGCAGACTTGCAATGAGATCACTTACCCCGCACCTTGGCTATGCTATGGGCTGGGGGTAAGAGCAGGGCCCCAGCAGCTCCAGTCTGAGTGGGAGAAGTGGAACTGTGACAGTTCTGCTCCAAGCTGTGAGGTCCTGAGATTTAGGGATGGACCAATCATGAAGAGCTTCCTGGAGGAAGTGAGATTGGCGTTGAGTCTTAAGGGCTGGAGAGAGTCTGAGAAAGTGATGAGGAGATGCCAGGGAGGGTGGAGGAACCCCTCAGACAGTGACCCCAGGCCCAGGGCCCTGCATCCTGTGTCTGGCTGCACCTCCCTAGGCTGGAGAGAATCCAAACTGTTCCTGGCCTGACCTTCCACCCTTCCCAAGCACCCACTGTGGTGATGCCCACTTCTCATCAGTGGGAGCAGATGAGATAACATCAGTTGTCTGAGACAGTCAGATGCAGATACAAACACACTGAAACCCTGGAGCTGCCCATCTCATCCTGCGACCATGCAGTCTGCTGTTCCCAGGTCAGTCTTCACCCTGACTCATTCTGTGACCACAACCACTCACTTCTCCCCCCAGGGTCTCAGAGGTTGCGTCTACATCGCTCGTGTGAGGAAGGGAACTGTGCTAGTGGCCTGTAAAACCTTACAGTGGTACACAAGCCAGCAGTCCAGGGCCGGCTCTGCTGTTGCACCAACTTCAGGCTGGGGCCTGGGGCCCTGCTGGGTCCTGCTGGGGGAGTGGGGAGGTGTCAGACCTGCCTCTGCCCGGGGCACAACCCCAGACCTGAGTGCAAGTGTGTGATGGGAAACCTTGGCCATTGAGGATGGGGGACTGTAGTGTCCGCGGTGGTCCTGAGGATGGGGGAGGTGCGTAGCAAGTGCAGACAGGTGGTGCGGGGCGAGAGGGAGGCTTTCTGTGCAGGAGAAACAGTATGGACAGAGACCCGGGTGTAAGGAGTGTGTTTAAGGAGACGCAGGGTGAGGCTTGAGTGGGGACAGAAGGCTGTCTGCTCTGACGCTGCCTGCGCCCCACAACCGGGACACGCTGGGCCCAAGGGGGGAACAGGCCGCACGCACACCATGACCCTGACCCTCTGTCCCCAGCCGGAGGGCCCACTGAGAATGCCTTCAGGTGACACACAGGGGATGGGGAAAGGGCGTCCCAGGCAGAGGTGAGACAAGCACAGCGTTCGTGGGCCAGCCAGGTGTGGAGAGCGGTCCACGCAGGAGCCAGACGCCTCCGACCTTCTCTGGGAGGCTGGCCTGGGGAGAAGCTGGGGGCCATGCGGGTGGTCAGGGTGCTGGTGGAGAGTGTGGGGGCCCAGAGTGCCAGGCTGCGGGAGCTCGGGCCACACCCTGAGGGCAGTGGGAAGGCCAGCAGGCCCCTAGCCCGGAGGTGACAATGGCACGTGCCTGTGGTGTAGAAGGCGGAGTCCTGGAGAAAGGGGAGGCAGACAGGCCCCTGAGGAGCCGCTGCCGAGGTCCCCTCGGGGGGGCTGGGGCCGGAGGGCATGGGGAGGGGGAGACACTTACGAGAAATGTTGAGGAGGAAAATCCACAAGCACTTTAGCACAGAGCACAGCCCTGGCTGCTCCAGACCTGTCGGCCATGGTTATTAGGTAGCCTGTGAAGGGGGCCAGGGTGGGGGACCGAGGTATGAGGTTTGGGGCTGAGACGATGAGGCTCAACATGGAAGACCCAGGTGGGTGGGTGGAGGGTGAGCTGCCCCACGGGACAGGCGGCCTGCAGGCCTTTCTGGGTGCTCTGGACTGGGCGTCAGGACGGCTGAATCTGGTCCTAGTTCTGTGGCCCGGCTCCTTGTATAAGTTCGGGCAAACCGTTCCCTGCCCTGCATCCACCCCTCCGGGGTCAGTTTGCTAAACCGAGAACAGCACTGTGAGAATGTGTATGTAAAGTGCCCGGCGTGATGGGGGAGAGAGGGGGTGGGTGCGGGCAGTGGTGGCTGACAGGATGGAGGGGGCTCTGACTCAGCAGGCCTGTGTGGCCGGGACAGCTTGGAGAGGTGGCCCTGTGGGCGGCGTGGCGACAGACTCTGGTTCAGCAGGGCTCTCACCACTGGCAGCCCGAGAGGGGGGCTTGAGCTGGAGGGCAAGGCTGTCAGACAACGTGACAGGCCTCCCTTGTGGTTATAACACTGACGTTAGCACCCACATACTGAGCCTGCAAGATGTCAGATGCTGCGCCCGGCCTTGCCCCACTAGTCTGCACGGTCCCACATCACAGATGGGGAGACTGGGGTGAAGTGACAAGCCCAAGGTCCTTCAGGGACTCCGTGGCAGAGCGAGGATTTGAACTCAGGACCGTCTCCCTCCTGGGCTCATGCTCTCTTCTCTGAGTCGAAGTGGGAAGTGGGAAGAGAGGGGGTCCCCTGACGGAGGCACAGCCCGAGCAGAGGGGCCACGACAGGGGCCTGGGGGAAGTCTGCCCCAGCAAGGCGGCCCACGCCTGGTGGACCCCAGGCACTGGCTGGCCTTATGGGAAAGCTCAGCGGACCCGGTGACACTCCTGAACACACACACACATAAATGTGTTCTCATGACCTAATTACCAGCTCGATAACCCAGAGCTCTGCCCCAGCTCTGAGCTGCTGGCACGACAGGGAGCCGGGTCTCTGTTTACACCATACCCCTCCTGCCCCCCGCCGCCCCCACAGTGCCCCCAGCTTTTATTAAAGGCTTTAGAAATAGGCAGACCTGGGCCCCAGACACAAATTTCAATTTGCTGATGGGTCACGAGCAATCACCCGACCTCTCTGAGCCTCAGCACCTGAGTATGGTACCTGGAAGACAGCAGGTGGTCCAGGAAGGTGGCTGTAATGGTCTCTCTGCTTATCTCCTCCCCTTTCCCACCCCTCAAGAATCTTGCACCAAGATCCCTCCGTTGAACAAAGCAAAAATGGGGATGGGGGCGTGGGGTAGGGGATCAGGAATCTCTGGCCCTCTTTGATGTTTCCAGGACACCTCATCTGGGCCTGGCACTGTGCTGAGCCGGACTCTGTGGTTGGGGGTGTGTCATGGATGACTCAAATCAGATTACAGTTTTGGGGAGACAGACTTTATCACAGATCACTCTGACCCAGACACGATTTAGTCAGAGCCAGACAGAGACCCCACAGGATGCTGAGAGAGCTCAGGGACCACTGGGGTACTCTGGCTGAGAATCTGGATTGGCTCCTGGGGCAGGGCCCCAAAGGATGGGGCAGAGGTGGGAGAGTGACGAGGAAGGCACACTGGGCAGAGGGAACCACTTGTGCAAAGGCCCTGCGGTGGGAGGTATGCAGATGGTGTTCAGGAAGTGGGGTATCGAGGAGCCAGAGAGCAGAGCTGGCAGAGGGGGCACTGGGCTGGGCAGGGAGGTACCATGGATGCCGGGGGAGGAGACTGGACTTATCACAGGGGTTTCAATTCATGTCTGTTAAGTCACACAGATGGTAAAAAGGGGAAAGAATGCCTTCCGGTCGCCCCTTGTAAGAAGTGGGTAGTTCTCCCTTTTTAGTTTTTTTGACCTGCCCCATTATTTTAAAACAAGTTTTATTTTAGCACATGGTATATTTTTATGAGTCACCACCAATCGCTCCAGGCAAGGCAGAGGTATAAAGGGAAAGGAATAAAGTACAGATGCCTATTTTGTGCCAGGCTTGGGGAGGGGGGCTGGGAATTGAGAGGAGAGAGTGGACACTACCCTCTCACAGGGTGCCTGCTCCTTCAGCCTTTGGAAGGTTGGTTTTTGGTTTTTTTTTTAATGTTTTATCTATTTCGGCTGCACAGGGTCTTAGTTGCGGCACGCAGGATCTTTTAGTTGTGGCATGCGGGCTCCTAGTTGTGGCATGTATGTGGATTGTAGTTCCCAACCAGGGATCAAACCCAGGCCCCCTGCATTGGGAGCACAGAGTCTTACCCACTGGACCACCAGGGAAGTCCCTGGAAGGTTGGTTTTTAACAAAGTTTTAAGCATGTACAAAAATAAAGCAAATAACATTAATAAACCCAATATACCCATCACCCAGATGACACAGCTATCAAGATCTTGCCGCACTTGCTGCATTTATGTATTTCACTGTCGCTTTTTGTTTCCTTTACCAAAGTATTTTAAAGCCTTGCTGCTCACAGTTTGGTCTGGGGACCAACAGCAGCCTGGCATCACTTAGCGGGGGTTAGACTAGGATCTTAGCCCCACTCCCTGACCTACTGAATCAGAATCTGCATTTTCAAGAAGATACTTGGGTGATTCATTTGCACATTAATGTTTCGGAAGCATTGTTTGAAAGAAAATCCCCAACATCAGTCTTTTCACCCTTCAGTACTTCCATATGCATTTCTGAAGTACTTGGGGATGTTTTCTTACACAGCCATAATGTTGTCATCACCCAACAAAATTAACAGTAATTCTTTGGTATCATCTAATACCCAGTTCTTAACTCAAATCTTCCTGTCTCAAAATGTCTATTTCTAACAGTTCAAATCAAGAGCCAAACAAGACCCACACATCACGTGTGGTTGCTATGCCTTTCTTAGTCTAGAGTGTCCCCCTTGCTCATTTTTGAGGTTTGTGTGTCTTTTTCAAATCTTCACTTTACTGCAGAGCTCAGTTGCTTGTCTTGCGGAACATCTTCAGGGTTTGTGCGTTTGCTTCCTCTCGATGTGATTGGTCCTTCAATCCCCTACATTACCTGAAACTTGGAAGTTAGGGCTAATGCCTTCATTAAATTCAGGTTTAAATTTTTTGGCGAGCATCCTCTAAACAATCAGGAGGATTTTGCCACACGTCCTGCATTTATCTCACTCCCTTTTTTCTGTTTCCTTTGCCGACGTATTTTAGAGAGTTGCTTCTCAGTGTGGTCTGATGACTGGCAGCCTGGGCATCACGTGGGAGCTGTTAGAAATGCAGTATCTTGGGCCCCAGTATTCTTCCTAGGGGGTCACACTAGGAGGCACACATGCCTGGGGGGCCCACTCTTAGCTGCGCTGAGATGAACTAGTGGGCTGGGGGGGTCAGCCTAATTGTGAAGTGCGCTATCAAAATTTCATCTAACTAGTTTCATCTATTGATGATCATGGCCTGATTTAATTGTTGTATTTCATTATGACTTGCAAAATTGTGTTTTTATGGTTGTATTATTCCTTCCACATTCATTAGTAACGATTCTTCTGTAAAGAACTTTTTGTGGTCAGCTAGGACCATTTGGTGACCCTGAAATGCAGCGCATACAGGAAAGGCAAAAAAATTGCTTAATGCTTTCCCTTTAATAGTCAATTTTCAGAGTAAGGGCATAATGCCCTCATTACTTCCAATGGTGAAAAATGCAGTGTTTTGTTTTCTTTCTGTCTTTTAAGTATCATTATGAACCCCTGGAATTTTTGTGTACTCAATGTGCTTCAGATACTTGCAATTATTATTTTTTTATTGAACTGTAGTTGATTTACAGTACTGTGCTAGTTTCAGGCGTACAGCAAAGTGATCCCATTATACATACATACATATACATATATATTCTTTTCATATTCTTTTAATTATAGGTTATTACAAGATATTGAACATAGTTCCCTGTGCTATACAGTAAATCCTTGTTGTTTACCTATTTTATATATAGTGGTGTGTATCTGTTAATCCCAAACTCCTAATTTATCCCTCCCTCCTCCCCACAATTATTTTTTAATGTAAACTTTTTTGAAGACAACACATGCAAAAATGGACAAATTCAGATCAGTGAATTTTCAGATTACATCAAATCCACATGCTGATACCAATTTCAAGAAACAGAGGACATTACCAACATCCCAGAAGTACCTCCCATGGCCCCCTCCAGTTATTACCTTACCCCCAAGAGTAACCACTCTCCTGACCT
The DNA here is from genome assembly GCF_965194825.1 of Balaenoptera physalus. Lineage (NCBI taxonomy): Eukaryota > Metazoa > Chordata > Mammalia > Artiodactyla > Balaenopteridae > Balaenoptera > Balaenoptera physalus. The sequence continues at coordinate 52,874,327 of NC_138901.1, read as the reverse complement.
CTGATACCATGGATTAGTTTGCCTGTTTTGAACTTTGAAATAATGGAATTATACAGTATGTTCTGTTTTGCTCCTGTATTTATGAGATCCAACCCACCTTGTTGTTGATTATTTTCATTGCTGTAGAGTGTTCCATTGGTGAATATACCACAGCATATTTTTTCTACTGTTGATGGATATTCGGGTTGTTCCAGTTTGGGGTTGTTATGAATAGTGAGGCTATGAAAATTCTTGTACATGTCTTTTTGTGAATATATGAACACATTTCTATTGGGTTTTTGCCTTAGGGTAGGATTACTGGGTCATGAGTTATACATATGCTCAGCTTTAGTTGATAACTGCTAAACGGTTTTCTAAAGTGATTGTACCGATTTACATTCCCACCAGCAGTATTTGAGGGTTCTAGTAGCTCCACATCATTGTTAGCACTTGGTGTTTTCTTTTTCATTTTAGCCATTCTGGTGGTTGTGTAGTGGTATCACATGGTGATCTCAATTTGCCTTTCTGTGAAGTCTAATGGTGCCTTCTCATATGATTGCTGGCTATTTGGATAATCTCTTTTGTGAAATGTCCTTTTTCTGTTGGCTTACATGCCTTTTTCTTATTGATCTGTAGGAACTCTTTACAGATTCTGATATGAATCTTTTGTCAGATATTTGTATTGCAAACATTTTCTCTCTCTCCGTGGCTTGCCTCTTCATTCTTAATGATGTATTTTGATAAACAGAAGTTCTTAAGTTTAATGAAGTTCAGCTTATCAATTCTTTCCTTTATAGCTAGTGTTTTTTGTGTCCTGTTTAAAAAATATCTGTCTACCCCAAGGTCCTTTGTTTTCTCTTAAAAGCTTCATTGTTTCATTTTTCATATTTAGATATATGGTCTATCTAAGTCCACATTTAAATCTTCAGTTCATCAGGAACTGACTTTTTGTGTATGATGTGAGAGAAGAGTCAAGATTAATTTTTTTTTTCAGTATTGATATCCAAGTGACCCAGCACCATTTATTTAAAAGAGCATTCTTTCACCACTGTTCCTCACTGTCACCTTTGTCATAAATCAGGTGCCTATGTTTCTGGACTCTCTGTCCCATTGATCTATTTTCTATCCTTGTGCCAATATAATTCTGTTTTAATAACTATAAATTTATAATAATCTTGATAAATGATAAGTCCCCAAATTTTGTTATTGTTCTTCAAGAGTGCCTGACTATTCTTGCCCTTTGCATTTTCATATAAATTTTAAAAATTGGCTTGTTAACATCACCCTTCCCCCAATAATTTGCTAGGACGTTGATTGTGGTTGTATTGAAGCTATAGATCAATATAGTGATAACTGACAATAACACGGAATCTTCTAATTCATGAACATCATCTGTTCCTTCATTTTAGATCTTTAATCTCTCCCAGTCTTTTTTTTTTTTTTAAACATCTTTATTGAAGTATAATTGCCTTACAATGGTGTGTTAGCTTCTGCTTTATAACAAAGTGAATCAGTTATACATATACAATATGTTCCCATTTCTCTTCCCTCTTGCATCTCCCTCCCTCCCACCCTCCCCATCCCACCCCTCTAGGTGGTCACAAAGCACTGAGCTGATCTCCCTGTGCTATGCGGCTGCTTCCCACTAGTTATCTATTTTACATTTGGTAGTGTATATATGTCCATGACACTCTCTTACCCTGTCACATCTCACCCCACCCCCTCCCCATATCCTCAAGTCCATTCTCTAGTAGGTCTTCCCAGTCTTTTAATAGTTCTTAGTGTAGAGGTTTTGCGTATCTCTAGTTAGAGTTACTTTTAGACACTTGATTTTTTTTTTTAATAGGAGATAAACAAATTTTAATTCATACACACAAAGATCTCATAGAAACAGAATATAAGATGTGGCCAGAGCAGGCAGCTTTTATACTTTTTAGACAAAGAAACAATAAATTTATGAGCAACTGACATGACAAAAAAAACTTAGGTTTTAGGTGAAATTCATTAATTAATTAATAATTAGTGAAAAATCTAAACAGAGTTTGGGCTTTGGGTAGTAAATTAAAGAAGTAACAAGGTTTGTTTATACAGACTTCACAGCCGGAATTCCCACTCTTTGGCCATAAGGGCATCCTTCTACCACGTGCAGGGAGGGTACCTTTCATATAAGGGATTTATTTCCTGCTTTCAGGGAAACAGAGAGGAGGATCGAAAGTGTTCCTCTTGCACCAACTGTTTCTTAAGTAATTTTAATTCAAAATAATCAATATCCCACTGAGAAATACTTTGGATTTGCCTGCCCTGGACCCCAACAAGGTTAAATCTCTGATGTATAAACTCGAGAGGAGAGTCTCAGTAAATAATTACCGAGTATATTCAGAATTATTAAGTGTATAAAGAATAGAGGACTTATATATTATTATAAAACCCCTCATCAAATTCTCTGGGGTTGGGACACATAATTTTTCGAGGCAGAAGCCCGGTGTAGACACTTGGTTTTTTTATGGCTCTTGTTAACGGTGTCTTTTAAAATTTTTCATTCTTCATTTGATCATTGATGGTGCATAGAAGTACAACGGTTCTTTGTGTTTTGCCTCTGTATCCCATGACCTTGCTTAAGGCACTTATTAATTCTCAGTGTTTGTGGATCTGTTGGATTTTTCAATCTACTTATTTAATCATGTCATCTGCAAATAATGACAGTTTTATTTTTTTCCTTTTTAATCTTTGTGCTCTGTATTTTTTCTTTTTTCTTACTGCTGTGAAACCTCCAGTAACATGTTGAATAGAGGTGGTAATAGTGAGCATCCCTGTTTCTTTTCTGATTTCAGGGGGAAGGCTTTCAATAACTCACCAATAAGAATGACGTTGGGAATTCCCTGGTGGTCCAGTGGTTGGTTAGGACTCCACGCTTCCACTGCCGTGGGTGTGGGTTCAATCCCTGTTCGGGGTGATGAAATCCCACAAGCTGCGTGGCATGAAATAAAAAAATAAAATAAAATAAAAATAAAATAAAATAACCCTGGCAGTGCAGTGGTTAAGACTCTGCACTTCCACCGCGGGGGGCGGGGGTTCTATCCCTGGTTGGGGGACTAAGATCCCGCATGCCACGTGGTGTGGCCAAAAATTTAAAAAAATAAAAATTAAAAAAAAAGAATGATGTTTGCTGAAGGACTTTTGTGGATATTCTTGATTAAAGACATTCCCTTCTATTCCTAGTTTGCTATGAATTTTTTAAATTACAAATCAGTATTGTATTTTATCAAATACCTTTTTCAGCCTCTATCATAATGATCATATGATTTTTTTTTCTCCTCTTTTTTCTGTTAACATGATGAATAAATTGATTCTTTTCGAACGTCACACCACTCTTGCATTCCTGAAATAAACTCCACTTGGTTGTAAGGTATTATGCTTTTTATATACCCCTGGGTTTGATTTGCTAATGTTTTGTTTAGGATTTTTGCATCTACGTTCAAGAGAGAGATTGCTAATTTTCCTTTCATGTGTCGCTCTTGTCAGGTGCTAATATCAATGTCATGCTGGCCCCACAAAATGACTGGAAAGTGTTCTCTCATTTTCTCTTCTCTGGAACAGTTCATGTAAGATTGGTATTTCTTCTTTACGTGTTTGGGAGAGCTCACTAGTGAAGCCATCTGGGCCTGGAGTTAATGGATTCAGTTTTTAAAATTTGGGATTATTCAGATTTCACTTCTTTTGTCAGTTTTGGTAAATTTATTTTTCAAAGAATTTGTCCTTTTCACCTAAATTGTCAAGCTTACTGGCATAAAATATATACTATCCTCTTATTATTTCATAAATATCTTAGGCTCTGTTCTGATGTCCTCTTTTCATTCATATTGATAATTTATGTGTTTGCCTTTTTTTTTTCTTGATCAGTGTTGCTAGAGGGTTTTATCAGTTATATTACTCTTTCTGAAAACTAAACTTTAGCTTTGTTGATTTTCCCTACTGTAGGTTAGTTTTCTATTTCACTGGTGTATGCTCATGTCTTTATTTCTTCCTGTACTCTCTCTGGGCTTGATTTGCTATTCGTTTAGCTTTTTCAGATGGAATATTAGATAACTGGTTTACAGCCTTTCTTTTTTTTTTTTTTAGCATATGCATTTAAGGCTCTGCGTTTCCTCTAAACACTGCTTTAACTGTATCACACAAGTTTTGATTTGTCCTATGTTAATTCTCATTCGGTTCAAAATATTTTAAAGTTTCCATTATGATTTTATCTTTGGCTCTAGGTTATTTAGAAGTACATTGCTTAATTTCCAAGAAGTTAGAATTTTAAGCAGTGGAGCAGCATGCTTTTAAAAATTCTTTCTGGCAACTGGTACGGAAAGGATGTACCCAGAGGGAGAAGTCTTGGAAGAGAAAGGTCAGGAGACTAACGAATGTGTCCAAGCAGGAGACAGTAAGGTCAATGGGGCAGAACTGAGTCCCTGGAGACGCCAAAATGCACATGAGAATTCTGAGAATGATAAAGGTGGTATTTCAGATCTGCGGGGATAATATGAGCTATTTGAGAAGTAATGTTGAGACAATTTCATTTTGGGGGGAGAAAAAGTATAGCTGGATATATGCAAAAATAAAGTCTAGATGAATCAAAGACTCAAGCATAAGAAATGAAACAAAGAAAATATCAAAGAAAACATGAGTGAATTAAATAATCTCTGAGTGGGGAAGCATGACACAAAACTCGAGTCATACAGGAAAAATAATTTGACTACATAATAAATGTAGATGTGGGGAAAAATATAAGCCAGTCAAACAAACAGCTAAGTGAGAAACAGTCTCTAACACATTGACAATTTCTTTTGGACAAAAAGCTCATATAAATTAGTAAGAAAACAATAAAGACCTCATAAAAATGGATAATGTATATGAATAAGCAGGAAACAAACTTATAATAAGAGGCTTGACTTTACTCATAATGTAAAAAATAGTTTTTTTTTTCAAATTTTTTTTTTTTTAACGAGCTGGGCTTTTAAAAAATATATTTATTTAATTAATTAATTTTTTTTTTGGCTGTGTGTTGGGTCTTCGTTGCTGCACACGGGCTTTCTCTAGTTGCGGTGAGCGGGGGGCTGCTCTTCCTTGAGGTGCGCGGGCTTCTCGTTGCGGTGGCTTCTCTTGTTGCGGAGCACGGGCTCTAGGTGTGCACGGGCTTCAGTAGTTGTGGCACGCGGGTTCAGTAGTTGTGGCACGTGGGCTCAGTAGTTGTGGCATGCGGGTTCAGTAGTTGTGGCACGTGGGCTTCAGTAGTTGTGGCACGTGGGCTTCAGTAGTTGTGGCATGCGGGTTCAGTAGTTGTGGCACGTGGGCTTCAGTAGTTGTGGCACAGGTTCAGTAGTTGTGGCACGTGGGCTTCAGTAGTTGTGGCACACAGGTTCAGTAGTTGTGGCATGTGGGCTTCAGTAGTTGTGGCTCGTGGGCTGTAGAGCGCAGGCTCAGTAGCTGTGGCGCACGGGCTTAATTGCTCCGCGGCATGTGGGATCTTCCCCGACCAGGACTCAAACCCGTGTCCCCTGCATTGGCAGGCGGATTCTTAACCACTGCACCACCAGGGAAGCCCTGAAAAATAGTTTGGGAACAAAATGATGAGATACTCTTTTAAAACAAGGATGAGGAGGTCCGCACAGTCTGCTCAAGCGATGCTGTGAGGAAATAGGCCTTCCATTCTGTTTTTGGAATATGAATTGGCACAGCCTCTTTGGGGGACAATCTGTCTATATCAGTTTTCCCCCCAAAATTTTTAGTGAAGAATTTCAAACGTACAGAAAATTTGAAAAACTTGTGCAGTGGACAACCACATACAACACTTAGATTTTACAATGTATAGATTTTACAATATGTATTTTTTTGTATATTACATATATGTAAAATATGTGTGATAGTGCAAATATAACAAAATGTTGACAATTGTAATTGACATATATAAAATATGTTTATTTATATCCATCCATATATATTCATCTATCCATCCATCAAGCCGTCTTATATTTTGATGCATTTCAAAGTAAATTGCAGACATCAGCACATTTCATCCCTAAACATTTCATCATACACATCAACTAGAGATCAGTATTTCCTTATGGTTCTTTTTTTTTTGAGGTAAAATTTACCTACAGTGAAACACACAAATTTTAAGTGGACCATTTGATGTATTTTTGACAATGCACACCTTTGTAATCCAAACTCCTATAGAGATATAGGATATTTCTATCACTCCAGGAAGCTCCTTTCTGCTCCTTCCCAGTTAATCCCCATCCCGCATCAGCCCAGGCAATATTTTTTTTTGCTATAGATTAGTTTTGCTGAACATCATGTAAATGGAATCATACAGTAGATACTCTTTTATGTAAGACTTCTTTCACTGAGCATAATGATATTCATGATTCACCCATCTTGCTGTGTGTGTCAATTGTTCGTTCCTTTTTACTCCTGAGTAGTATTCCATGGTCTGAATATGTCAGTTTATCGATTCCCCAGTTGATGGACATTTGGGTTGTTTCCAGTTTGGGACTGTTACAAATAAAGCTGCTATAAACATTCTTTTTCTGAGGTATTTTTGAGGACACGTGTTTTCTCTTGGGTCACTTGATGGGCAGGTACGTAGACAGAATGTATGCAGACCCTCACCCTGGGGCCCGTAGTCTATTTTAACTTTGGTACATGACACGGTGATGAGCATGTGCTCCGTGGCAGGTATAGAAAGTGCACAGTGGGAGGTGTGAGAAGGTAGCAAGTGCTCTGGGACAGAACCAAGGAAGGCCTCCTGGAGGAGGGGGCCTTGGTGCCAACACAGCTTGGTTTACTAGGAGGACCAGGGGCTCTGGGTCAGACACGCCTGCATTCCAGTCCTATTCCCATGGAAAAAAGATTCTTAGTAGGGGGGTACTTCCCTGGTGGTCCAGTGGTTAAGATTCCGCACTTCCACTGCATGGGGCATGGGTTTGATCCCTGGTCAGGGAACTAAGATCCCACATGCCATGCAGTGCATCCAAAAAAAAAAAATCCTTGGGTGTCTTGCTTTCCTCATCTGTAAAATGGGGATAGTGGCACTGCAGGATGTGATGGAATAACGGTGCCTCTTTTTTTAAATGTTCTTCTTTTCTCTTCAGGCCTGGCTCCCCTGGCCGCCTTCAACGTGGACATGGTCCGGACCTGGGTGACTCCCAAGGGAGACGTCCCCTACGTGCTCAGCTCACTTCTGCATCAGGACTCCAGCACCAACCAGACCTGGTGAGTGGGGCCTGGCGCACGGGGCGGTGTGCGTGAGGACTGAGGAGCCCTCCGGGAGCCTGAGAAGGCCCCCAGACAAGGCCTCGGCACCCCACCCCCCAGCCTGGGGAGAACCCCCTTTCAGAAGGGTGTGCAGGGGAGAGGCCGTTAGCTCAGGGCCCATTCTCCCAGCCCCGGCCCCTCTCCTCACCCTGGCCTCTCTGGGGGTGGGGGAGGGGAGGCTAAAAAACTTTTAAAATAAAATTTATCAAGGCTCTTTTGTCTGTTACAAAAGTAACGTGCTCAACATAGAAATTTTGGACAGTGACGGAAAATATTTCTTTTAAATGGAAAATATGAGGCAGGCGGGCGTGGTGGTTACCAGGAGGCTGTGCATCTGGTCGCCGTGGTTCGGTGACAGCTTCGCTCTGTATTTATAGCAAGGCACACAACCCCCAGCCTCAGTTTCTCATCTCTGCAGTGGGGGTGATATTTTCCTACCTCACAGGGTTGTGGCAAAGAGTATTTGAGTTCATGCACATAAAGTGTTTGGCACAATTTCTGGCCAAATTTAAGATCAATACGTATTACTTTGTATTTTAAACTTCTCATCTGTACCCACCCATTAGATAAGTAAAACATTTTAAGTCTGATAGCATTCTGCTGGTAAGGATGTGGTGAAACAGGAACTTGTAGGAATGTGAGTTGGTTTAACCACCTGGGAGAATCATTTTGCCTATCAGGTAGAGCTGAGGATGCACGCGGCCCTTGATTCAGAGATTCCACCCCCAGATACCAACCCTAGGGAACTTTTGGGGCACACCTAGAGATATTGACTGTGACATTGTTTTGAAATAAGCATCATCGGAAAAATGGAAGACATAAGGTGTGAATCATCCAATGAGACACTGAAAGCAGGTAAAATGAACAAATTGAGTGCAGTAGTTATGAACCGGATCAGTCTCGAAACACATTGTAAAATGAAAAAGGCAAGTTGTAGAATTATTTATACCATGGCCATTCACTCCGCAGGCATTTATACAAGAGCACCTACTGTGTGCCAGGCCCTGAGGGAACAGTGGTGAGCAAAGCAGACACAAATCCTTATGCTCAGGGGAAATAGACAAGAAGCAAGTAAATCAAATGTAGATTCTATCAGATGGAGGTAGTGGTGGTGTGCTGATTAGAGACATGTCTTTGGTTTTAGGAGAAGTTCTGCAGTGAAGGGTCACGACACACACTCCAACGTTCCCTGTTGTCACCAAGATGACATTTAGAGCTGCTCATTTTGAAGCCAGGGTTCAGTCAAGGTTCCTGTGTTGCGTATCGTGGCTGTATCTCTTTAGTCTCCCTTACTCTAGAGCAGCCCTTCCTCTCCCTGTCTTGTTCGTGGCAGGGCTCTTTCTGTGCTTGCTCCACTGCCCAGCTGCCCCTGGCTGGTTCCCTACCCTACCCCCCACCTGCCGCTGCTTTGCTTCTGGTCCACGGTGAGGGGTTTCCTTCAGACCCGGCACCCCTGAGCCATGAGCCCAGGGTCCAGATAGCTTTGGGGCAGAGCCAGGTGAGGCACTCAGGGCTCCTGGCTGAGTGGAGCTCTGTTTGGTGGCAGATGGGTGGGCAGTGGTGGCTCCCGAGGCAGCCTCATAGCCCTGGACTTGGGCCATGACCACGCCAGCCAAGTGGGCTCAGACCCCGTGCTTGATTTCCTCACTGTCCAGTGAAGAGGCTGGTGACCATTAGATTTAAGTTTAAGTGGTGAGGGCAGGGCCCATTCACTCATTCATGCATTCGTCAGTATTTATGGAGCGTCTACTCAGTGCCAGGCAGAGCTAGGGGGATAAGATACTAAAGGAGACACCGTCCCTGCCCTCATGGAGCTCCCAGGCTCTTGCGGGAAACAGACAAGTTGGTCGATGACAGGAGGAGTGAAGACTGCTCTGTGGGGACGTCCAGGGTGCGTTGGGGACATAGAGGCACGTGTGTCCTTCAGCCAAAGGATGTACCTCGACTGTACCTCGACACTGGGACTTAGGGGCTGAATAGGAATGAGTGTGAGAAGGCATGGGAGGGGGAGTCGGGGCTGCGGCAGCTGCGTCAGAAGTCTGGAAGCCAGCCTGAGCCAGGTTGGGGGGCTGGGAAGGTGTCGGTGGCTGAAACTGAGCGTGATGAGACATTGGATGGGGGAGGTGGGCCATGCTTTGTCACCCGGCACAAAGGTTTAGGGAGCCTGAATGGCTTGAAGGGTGGTGAGAAGGTTGTTAGGAATGTTCTGGCTCCAGGAAGAAGAATTAAAGGTAAGCATTGCGGTGTTTTGTCTTGGTAAAGTTCTATTGCTGCATTATTGCACAGAAAACTGCACGTCATCAGAGTGCCGCTCAGCGAGTGTTCACAAAGTGAGCCACGCACGTAAGCGGCGTCCAGATCAAGAGGCAGAACAGGACGAGCCTCGCATAAGCCCCCTGCAGGCATGTGCTCCCTTCCATGTGCATCCCAGGCGAGAGTTAACCCCCGCTCCCACCCCCGGCCCAGCTCTGCACTTTCTTTCACTGGGTGAAAGCACTTCTTTTTATCAGGCACAGGGTGCCCAGCAGTGGAATTGCTGGATCGTGGCTTCTCCACTGGGTCAGCATTCAGTTTTACCGAAGTTTGCAATGTGTGAGCGTTCTGCACTCCCCCCACTCGTCAAGGTCAAGGCCGGGTTTCAGCCATGTTGTGACCACCTCCTGCCCAGCCCCCTCCCTCCAGTACCCCAGCAGGGCCCTCACCACTCCAGCTTCAGACCCAACAGACTTTAACCCCCCTCCCTCAGAAGCCAAGCCGAGGGCTTCCCTAGTGGCGCAGTGGTTGGGAATCTGCCTGCCAACGCGGGGCACACCTTTTCGAGCCCTGGTCTGGGAAGATCCCACATGCTGTGGAGTAGCTAAGCCCGTGCAGCACAACTACTGCCTGAGCTCTGGAGCCTGTGAGCCACAACTATGGAGCCCACGTGCCACAACTACTGAAGCCCACACGCCTAGAGCCCGTGCTCCGCAACAAGAGAAGCCACTGCAATGAGAAGCCCACGCACCTCAGCGAGGAGTGGCCCCCACTCGCCGCAACTAGAGAAAACCCACGCGCAGCAACAAAGGCCCAACACAGCCAAAAATTAATAAATAAAATAAATAAATGTATATATTAAAAAAAAAGGCCAAGCTGAAAGGCCACAGTGGAGGAGGGGACTTTGAAGTACCCCTTGCAGAAGGCTCCGAGTCCCCCGGCGGGGGGTGAAGAGCCCACTTGGGCCCAAGAAAACCTCCCCGAACACCTGCTGAAGCAGAGAGGGTCTCACGGGTTTGAACGTGCAGGGGAGAAGGATGTGGTGGGAGGCACCTCTGGGTTCCTGCCTCAAACCTTGGAGCCTGAGACCACGGGCTGCCGCACAGGGCAGGAAACGCGCTTCTGGCCGCCCCGGCCGCAGAGGAACAGGCTGGGCTCCTCGTGCAAGGATGACACGTGCCTCTCTCTCCCTCATGTTGTTTCTCCGTAAGATGTAACAGCCAGGGCTGGCAGCACCATGGACTTGGCCGCTGCAGTGGGGTGGAGTGGAGTGGAATATAACGAAGGCCTTCCCCCTGGGCGGTATGGGAATAGACTGAGGACAGAGATTAGTTACAGCTGGGTGAAGCCAGGGGCTGGGCTGCACTCAGCCCAGGTGTAATAGGGTCCCTGGCGCTGTCAGCTGATGGTGAGCTCAGTTATAGTTTAGTTTGCCAGCCACTCAGTCGATAAACCTGGAGATCAAGAGACCACCCACCACGGTGGAGGTGGTTAAAGGGGTGGGCGGCAGAGGCAGCTCAGACAGGGCCCCAGGCCCCCGGCATTGCGTGACTGTGATATGGGTGGCAACCTTGGGTTCTGCAGTGAACAGCCTGTGCAGCTGTACATGGTAGTCTCTCCAGAACTCACAGTCTAAGTGGGAACAAAAGCCAGGGATAAGTGTAGGTGTCCAGTAGTGAGGGCTTCCTGGAGGGCTTGGAGGGGGTCAAGGTGCTCCTTCTTTTGGGAAGGCTTCCTGAGGAGCCGGCGCTTGGGAAGATTGTTCTGCAGGAAAAGGAGCTGAAAGGCATTGCAAGCGGAAGAAGCAGCTTGGGCCAAGGCCTAAAGGAGGAAGGAGAGCTGAGGCTATTCCAGGCCTGCACCTACCCCACCAAGACGTGGTCGGGTTGGATCCCAGTTCTGAGCCCACCTTTGCGGGGGAGCAGAGAATAAGGTGCTGGGCCCAGGGCTGAGGCTGAGGCTGGGAGGGGTCTGGGGAAAGAGGCAAGGTTGTTGAGCAGGCGACCTAATTTAGGGGCTCAGCTGCAAGCCCACAGAGCTCAGCTGCACGTGGTCCTCTGCCCCTCAGCCTTGCCCCAGATTAGCCCCCTCATGTGCTGCCTTGGCTGTTGTTCAGTCGTCATTTAACAGATGTTTACCAAACCCCTGCTCTGTGCCAGCCGCTGTTCCAGGTGCTGGAGATAACATGGCAAACAAGAGAGACAAGATCCTTGGGGAACTTACAGTCTAGGGGGAGAGACAGATAATAAACAGTAAACAAGTAAACAGGATGCTATCAAACGGGGACAAGTTCTGGGAAGGAAATAAATGGGACGATGTAAAGCAGAGTAACTGGCTTGTGAGGTGAGGCTGGTTGGAGAAAGCATTTGTGAGGAGGTGACAGTTAAGCGAGGCCAAGGAATGAGAATGAGCCAGGTTGGGGAGAGAGGGGGCACAGCAAGGCAGAGGGCCTGAGCCAGGAAAGAGCTGGGGGCAGCCTAGGAATGGAAGCCAGCCAGTGTGGGGCTAGAGCTTGGAGAGCAAAGGAGCAGGAGGGGAGTCTCAGCGGTGGGGAGGTGCTAGATCGTGCAAGGCCCCGTGGGCTGCGGCAAGGGGTATGGACTCTTTGCCTAAGTGCATGGGAGGCAGCTGAAACAGGGGAGTGACATGGTGTAATTTACAAGGGTAAATTTATTTTTTATTTTATTTTAAAAAATATTTATTTATTATTTACTTATTTGCCTATGCTGGGTCTTAGCTGAGGCACGTGGGATCTTCGTTGCGGCATGCATGCGGGACCTAGTTCCCTTACCAGGGATCGAACCCGGGCCCCCTGCATTGGGAGCTCGGAGTCTTAACCACTGGACCACCAGGGAAGTCCCAAGAGCAAATTTAAAAAACAAACAACAGAAAAAAATAACAGGGGGCTATTACTACACACCAGGCAAGATGATGGTGGCAGGGGAAACAGAGAGAAGAGATGCTCTCTAGATATAGTTTGGAGGAAAACCCAACAGGGTTTACTGATGGATTTGATGAAGGGGATGAGTGAAAAGACGAAGCAAGGGTGCCCCCAGGCTTTGGACTTCAGAACATAGTGGTTGGTGGTGCCATGTATTGTGTCAGGGAAGATGGAACGGTTCAGTTCAGGCAAGGGAGAACAAGACCATAGTTCTGATTCGAACATTCTAAGTTTGAGATGCCTATTAGACAATGGGCATTGTTTATTTATTAGTTTCCTAGGGCTGCTGTAACAATTCACCACAAACTTAGTGGCTTAAAACAGCACAGACTATTATCTTACAGTTTTGGAGGTCAGATGTCCAAAGTGGGTCTTACTGAGCTGAAATCAAGGCATTAGCTGGGCTGTGTTCCTTCTAGAGCCTCAAGGGGAGGATCTGTTTCCTCACTTCCTTTAGGTTCTAGGCGCTGCCTGCATTCCTTGGCTTGTGGCCCCTTCCTCCATTTTTAAAGGGTCTGATAAGGACCCTTGTGATTACATTGGGCCTACCCAGATAATCCAGGATAAATTCCCCAACACAAGATCTTTAACTTAATCTACGAAGTCCCTTTTGCCATAAAAAGTAGCGTATTCATGGGCTCTGGGGATTAGGACATGGACTTCTCTGGGCGGGGCAGGTCATTATTCTGCTTTCTAGAGCTGTGCTGGTCTGGCTTCTGGTGGAGGGATGCTAGCATTGCAGATATAAAGGTGGGAATGTCAGCATTGATAGGTGTATTGAAGCCAGGGATTGGAGGGGATCAATCACCAGGGAGAGTGTGTGGGCGAGGAAAACAGGGACCCAGCACCGGGACACCAGTGACATTTAGAAGTCAGACAGTGAATGAGCAAGCAAAGGAGTTTGAGAAGGAGTAGTGAGAGAGGTCAGGGGAATCAAAAAGAAAGTGATTCAAGGGAGAGATGGTTACTTATGCCCCAGGCTGTTGAGAGGTTGAGAAAGATGAGGGCAGAAAGGTGTCCCTTGGATTTGGCAATGTGTGGACCACCGCTGACCTTGACAGGAGCCCTGTCAGGGGTGGAAGTCAGCTTGGGGTGGGGTAAGCTGGGTAGGGCACACACACAGGTGTAGATTTTATTATTATCCTGTCACCCATGGAGATAAGTGAATGATATATTTCATAATTTTTTAAAATGTCAAGTAACGGTGAGGAAGTGGAAACATGACCTTGTTCCTGGCCCCCAAACCACTGTAACTTATCGTGACCTGTCTAATCCCGTTTATAAAGCTTCCCCTTCATAAAGCTTCCCCTTTATAAAGCTTCCCCTTCATAAAGCTTCCCCTTTATAAAGTCCTCTGTGGCTTCCTACTGCCCTCAGCATAAAACCTTGGACTTGGTTCACTGTTACCAAGCTCAGCCTCGGGCCCCTTCCCCAACACCCCCTACTCACAGCTCCTAGGATGGGGAGCTCTCTCCCTGTCTCGGGGCAGCCCTGATCCTCCCTGGGCAGCATGCACACTGAGAATGTTTAGGCTGACGCTGGCTCTCTGCTGTCTCCCTGGGCAGGGGGCAGAGTTTGCCATTGGGAATCACGTCTCCTGAGGCTGCCTTAACCAGGCTGAGGGGCCCAGAACCTCCAGTTCTGACCTGCCCCTAGGAGAGGGGCACAAGTGTGCTCTTCTCAGGAAGTGCTGTCACTGGGGCCAGGTGGGGCAGGCGCCCTTGCAGCCACTAGGAAGGCAGCACTGCGACCAACAGAAGCAACTGTGCTGCTGGTGGCTTCCTGGTTCCCCCCACCGCCATCAAAGAGCAGCGAGTCTTTATTTACCACCAGTATCACCCCATTTCTGTCAGGGTGGGACAGCAGGCAGAGAGGGGATGCATTTAGCCATTTCCTGCCTGGAGCTGTGCAAAGGTTGAGCCCATGCCTCCCTCGTAATGCAGATCCACCATCCTGGGCTGGGAGCCTGCCCGCCTTTCCAGGTCTGGTTTTCTCCATAGTCTTCCCCAAAGGGAACCTGTGGGTCTGTGGGCCTGGAATGGAAGGACTGTGTCTGGGCAGGTAGGGAGGAAAAGGGAATCGTTGACCAGCTCAACTTTGCTGCCTACTCTTTGGCTCAGGCTCCTGGTCACCAGCCCCAGAACCAGCAGGACGGCAGGGCCCCTGTATCAGTGTTCTCTCATTCAGGATGAGCTCCATTGCCAGCCAGTAGGTAAGTCAGTCCCTGCTCCCGGGAATGCTCCCAGGACCTCCTTTCTAGGAATCCCACTCATCCAGCCCAACCATTCCGGTCTCTCCACCCTAGACTCCACCACCAGCCACAGCAGGCCTTCCATCCTGGTGCCCAATCCCATCCCTACCCAACCCTAACCCCCAACCCACCTTTCCGGACCCAATCCTAACAACAAAAATGAAACCTAAAATGGATGGAGTGCTTACGGACAGTGTCACCTGACACTGCTAAGTGCTTCGTGGACTTTTAATCCTCAAAACCACACCATTTTACAGAAGAGAAAGCTACAGTTCAGAGAAGTCCTTTGGTTTCCACTATGACTAAGGTCACGCATCTGAGCAGCACCGCAGATGCAAACCCAACTCCACCCGATTCCAAAACCCAACCTACCGCAACTCACCACGCCTCAATGGAACCCAACCCTTCCCCCCCGCCACCCCGCAATCTAACTGTGGCCATCCTAGCGCCTAGCATGGGGTCTGCCATATATTAGGCGCTCTATAATGCTGTTTGAATGAACAAAGGAATGGACCTAATTCGCTCGGTGACCAAACTCTCCCTATCCCGCCCAGCCCAGCTGAAGGCCCACTTTGCTGACGACCGCTGGGCCGTGTCAGGTGGGGTCCTGGTCTCTGTGGGAGACGCTGTGTTGAACAGCCTCCATCTCTGCCTCAGAAGGGCACACGGTCCAGCAGGGCGACTGAGCGGTCCTGGGACTCAAAAATGCAAGTCGCCTGAGGCCCACAGTGGGGAGGGAGGGGAAGGAGCTACACTTCTGCCCCTGGGGATGTGGGGTGGTAAGATTCCCCGGAGACGGGACTTTGAGAGGGGAGAGTTCATTGGATTCTAGGGCCAGTCCCTCAGCCTCTTGCCATTCCTCCCTGGTGCTGCACACACCTGCCAGCTGGTGCTTCTCTGCCTGCCTGCCCACCAGCCCAGGGGCCCCTGGAGGACCAGCACCAGGTCTCAGTGTTTCTGGATCCCTATCACCATCTGTCACAGGCCGGGCACAGAGCAGACATCACGGGGCTTATGTTGACTGAGACACCGAATGAGCCTGGGAGAGAGGCCTGTCCTTGAAGGCCCCCCATCCAGCTTCCAGAGGATGCTCTGAGTGGCCAGCTCTTCCTCATGGGGCTTTGACCAAGATGGCCCTGTGCCCTCTGACCTTGGCTCCTGGGTTGCCTCCCAGCATTCCTCCCTCCTTACCTGGGCCTCACTGTTTCAGAGAATGTCCCCATCCCAAAGAGGAGGTACCGTGGAGTGACAATTGTCCGGAACCACCATGGTGTTTTGGTGAGTATGTGTGGCGAGAGAGGATGGAGGGCCTTGGGGAGCTGGTGCTACCCCTGTGGTTGACCGTGTGGATACCAGTCTTGACTGGCATGTTATTCTCAGGGCTGAGCCCAACGGTATCCCCGGCAGCCCCAGGGCTGACGGCGGCTCTGAGCTGGGTACTCCGTGTGACCCAGCACACTGACCCTGGCAGCGACTCCTACCCCTGGTGAGGGGTGAGCAAGCTGTTCCTGAGTCCCCTGCCTGGTTGAGCCACTGGGTTCTGACGTGGGGGTGTGGGTGTGGCTGCAACGAGGGGGCCTGGGCTGGGGGTGACCCGGGCTTTCCCCTCCTTTTCTCCCCCTCCTCTAGATCTGCATTCAAGTGCCGACCCGGTGGCCCCAGAGCCTCAGCTCAGAGCTCACAGGCAACTGCATCCTGCTGGCCCCTGACCTCCGTCCCCGTGCCCAGGTCTACTTCTCCGACCTTGGTAAGGACTGGACCCTCGTTGGACAGCTCTGAAGGGATATCCTGGGGTCTGCAAGAAGAGGCGCCAGCCCGTGGTAGATGCAGAGGGACACAGAGGCCCAGAGAGGGCAAGGCAGGCTTAGGCCCCATGTGAAGGAACCAGGGCAGAGCTAAGGGCAGGCTTACCTGGAGGTGAACGATGAGGCCGTCTGACTCTGAGCTCTTCCATGTGTACTTTTTAAAGAAAAATTACTGGACCCTGATGCCCCTGTGGATGCTGGAGACTGCTCCAGGAACAAAAAAGGCAACACGGAGAACACAGCCAGGCAGCGCCGGGATTTGAAGGTGGAGGAGGAGGAGGAGACAGAGGACGAGGACGAGGAGGCAGCTGGTGAGAAGAGGCAAATCTGGGTTGCTCCCAGAGCTGTCAGAGCTGACTCCCTAGGCTGGCGACCTCTAGGGGTGAGGCGTGCCTAGGTCCAAGAGATGGAGAGCAGTGGCTGGATTCTACAGGCCTGGCCAGTCCCAGCCCTGTCTCTCTCCATCTTACAGATGGGAAAACTGAGGCCCAGAGAGTGGGGGTGCTGGGAGTGACTCACGCAGCAAGTCAGAGCCTGAGCAGGTTCTGGCTCTCTCTCTGCCTCTGAGACAGAGGCTTCACTCTTGGGAATGGCACCAATGCCCTCCCTGAACTGAGCCCTCAGGGCTTGAACTGGGTGGGTGCCCTTCAGGGCAGGACGAGTTGCCCTCACTCCTGCCCCAGATGCCAAGCCCACTCCTGACCTGTTCCCTGTTTTGGCCCAGGCACCGAGATCGCCATCATCCTGGATGGCTCAGGAAGCATTGATCCCCCAGACTTCCAGAGAGCCAAAGACTTCATCTCCAACATGATGAAGAACATCTATGAGAAGTGCTTTGAGGTGGGCTTCCCTAAGAGCTGGACTCACACAGCTTGTGTGTTATCTACCGCTGTGAACAAACCGCCTCAAAACATCCACCAGTGATCTGCTCTCCTTCTATGGGTCAGCTGTTCGGTCTGGGCTCAGCTGGGTGGTTCTTTTGCTGGTCTTGCCTAGAGTTATTCCTGCAGCTGCAGACATCTGGTTGCTCGACTGGACCCTAAGATGCCCGCGCTTGTCTGGACCATGTGTCTCCAGCAGCCCAGTCCAACTCTCTCATGGCAAGCACTTTCCAAACCTCTGATTATATCACATTTGCTGATGTCCCATTGGCCAAAGCAAGTCACCTGGCCTATCCCGGAGTCAGTGTGGAAGAGGGGGACTACACAGGGACATGGATTCAAGAAGAAGTCTGTGATTCACTGGGAGCCATTACTATCACACCTTCCTCCACCCCACTGGCTTAGAGAGTTCCCTCTGCCTGAGCATCTCCTCCTGCCCAGAGACTAGGAGGAATGAGTGGATTCTTCCACTGCTTCCAGGCGGAGCCATCTAAGGGGCAGGGGTGGCCTTGGGCAACTCTGCCAAACTCCTTCCCTCTCGGCCCCTCCCCTGCAGTGCAGCTTTGCCCTGGTGCAATATGGGGAAGTCATCCAGACAGAGCTTGACCTTCAGGACAGCCAAGACGTTACAGCCTCCCTCGCCAGAGTCCAGAACATCACTCAAGTGGGGAGTGTCACCAAGACTGCCTCTGCCATGCAGCACGTCCTGTGAGTGTGAGGGCGACAGAATTACCTGTACACCTACTGAGTGCCAGTCTACGGCCCTGCCCAGAGGCTCTGAGGCATCCTACCTGGAGAAGGTGGCTGGACAGACTGTGTAGAGGAGAGGGTCAGGGTTCAGGCTCTTCCTTGGCTGAAAGGGGACACTGTGAAGTCTTCCAACCCAGCCTTGGCTGATAGATGACACCCCAAGACAGTCCTCCAAAAATTCTTCCAAAGACTCCTCCTGCGAGCAGCAGTAGGGCAAAGTGCTTATCGGAGGGGCTTAGTGGGCAGCTCCCTGGGTTCAATCCCAGCTACAGTGTGTACTCGTGAGACCTTGGGCGAGTTGCCTAACCTCTCTATGCTTCAATTTTCTCACTTTTAGAATGAGAATAATAGGGAATTCCCTGGTAGTCCAGTGGTTAGGACTTGGCGCTTTCACTGCTGTGGCCAGGGTTCAATCCCTGGTCAGGGAACTAAGATCCTGCAAGCCTCAGGGTGTGGCCAGTAATAATAATAATAATAATAATAATAATAATAATAGTACTTGCCTTAAAATATGTACGGTGCATACCAGAGTGCCTGGCACCTAAGTTCTATGTAAATCTTAGCCACTGTTTTTAATATCATTATTATTCCCACACATACACACGAGGAATAGACTCCAGTGCTGTCCAGCACCTTTCTTTTTCTTTTTTTAAAAATAAATTTATTTATTTACTTATTTTTGGCTGCATTGGGTCTTCGCTGCTGTGCACTGGCTTTCTCTAGTTGCCCAGCACCTTTCTGTTGGGAGCAGGTGAGGGGTAAGAACACCTGTGTTGCAGCCTCACCTCCACCCGCGCAGCTGTGCACCCAGGGACATCACCACCCCTCTTTGGGCCTTTGTTCTCCCAGGAGGGCTCCTTAATCCTCTTCAATTCTAAAACAGGTCAGTGAATAAAATCTCCCCAGGACTCAGTCATCCCTTTGGCAAAGTTCTCTCCCTTTACTCTCCCCGATTTAGAGACAACATCTTCACACCAAGCCATGGCTCCAGAGAAAAGGCGTCCAAGGTCATGGTGGTGCTCACTGATGGGGACATATTCGGGGACCCCCTCAGCCTCACGACTGTCATCGACTCCACAAAGATGCAGGGTGTTGAGCGCTTTGCCATTGGGGTAAGAACCAGGAGCTGGGGGGTACCTCGTGACCCTGTACAGCCTGGGGTGCGGAGGAGCCAGGGCTCCTAGAAGGGCTTCAGTAAGCAGCTTACCCAAACCCTGCTGCAGTCACAAACACTCACCAACTTCTCTTCTTTCAGCCCCCGTGTCCCATGCACCCCGCACCCCCCCACCCCACTCAGGGTCTTCCCCCAGACGGCTCATTTCCCAGTGGTGGTCACAGCTCACTCGCCCAGCAGTGATGGGGAGAGCAGTGGACACCCTGGGAGCCCACAGGAGGGATGTCAGGGAAGGTTCCAGGAGGAGCTGGTGCTGAGCTGAGTCTTGGAGGACAAAGAGGAGTAGCTGACCTAGGGCACAGGGGAGGCAGGAAGGGCTCTGCAGGCAGAGGGAATAGCATGGGCAGAGGTGAGGAGCCTGGTCTCTCCGGGCCTGGAGAGCCCTCGTGGTGCTGGCCCACTGACCCAGGGCCTCTGTGCAGGTGGGAGATGCATTTAATAAAACCAGGGCGTACAACGAGCTGAAGCTGATCGCCTCAGACCCCGATGAGGACCATGCCTTCAAGGTGACCAACTACTCAGCGCTGGATGGGCTGCTGAGCAAACTGCAGCAGAGCATCATTAGCGTGGAAGGTGAGGCTCCAGGTCCCTGGCCGCCCTGTGGCAGCGCCCTCGGCAATTCAGCAGGAGGCCCGAGGCCCGCGCTCCAGCCCCGCTCCTGTCCTCCCTCCATGTGGCACGCTGGCAACTCCTGTCACTTCTCTGAGCCTCAGCTGTTCCATCTCTAAAAAGGCAACAATATCCCCAGCCTTCCTCACTTCCCCCAAATTCCATGAAACCCTGATGAGAAGCTCTTTCTGGTGCTGGAGGAAGAAGGCTGACTGGGGCATGATTCCTGCTCCCAGGAGCTCCCAGGTGAGGAAACTGAGGCCCAGGAACAGGGAGGGGACGGCCCTCTTCCCAGCTATGCTGCCAGTAGCTGCTAAAGCAGGACCCAGATCTCTACTCCAACCTGATGCTCGTCCCATCCTACCAGAACATCCTTCCCTCTGGGAGGAAGCCAAGCCGGACCCTTCCCCGACTTGGTTTCTCCCTTCACCTCGGCCCACAGCAGTCTCACTGGGCGTCTTGGCTTCCAGGCACGGTCGGAGATGCCCTCCACTATCAGCTGGCACAGGTCGGGTTCAGTGCCCAGATCCTGGACGAGGTACGTGGCCGACTCAGCACCAGGCAGGCTCTCCACAGAGGAGGGGCCCTGGCGACTCCCAGGGACTCAGGGTCCCCTGGCTCTCAGTGCCCTCCTGTGGTGAGGCCTCTGAAGGAGCCAATTTAAGATTTTTTTTTTTCGTAAAGATTTTTTGATGTGAACCATTTTTAAAGCCTTTATTGAATTTGTTACAATATTGCTTCTGTTTTATATTTTGTTTTTTTGGCCCCGAGGCATGTGGGATCTTAGCTCCCCAACCCGGGATCAAACCTGTGCGCCCTGCATTGGAAGGCAAAGTCTTAACCACTGGACCGCCGGCCAGGGAAGTCCCATGAAAGAGCCATTTTAGGACAAAGGAAAACACTTCTGTGTGCTCGCCCTAACCTGGACCTTTGAGGTCAAGGAGAGAATGGCCCTGTTTATAACAGGAGGTCATTTCGTCCTGCGCTCAAGGATTAAGCAGCTTCCTTAACACAGACTGGTAACACCCAGGCCTGGGTGGGCTTGCCTACCAAGCCGGGTACTTCTCCCCACCAGAGGCCCTGTTCCCCACAGACGGGGAGGGATACGGGCAGTGAGGACACCGTCCTTGCATGTGGTGGAAGCGTGGTTAGCACGTCACTCGACACAGGTGGGCCTTGGGTGCCAGACTCAGGCTGTGCAGCCTCGGAGGACATGAGCCCCATTTTGCTCAGTCATACTTTTTTTTTTTTAATTTATTTTTATTTATTTATTTTTGGCTGTGTTGGGTCTTCGTTGCTGCACGCGGGCTTTCTCTAGCTGCGGCAAGTGGGGGCTTCTCTTGCAGAGCACGGGCTCTAGGCACACAGGCTTCAGTAGTTGTGGCACGAGGGCTCACTAGTTGTGGCTCACAGGCTCTAGAGCGCAGGCTCAGTAGTTGTGGTGCACGGGCTTAGTTGCTCCGCGGCATGTGGGATCTTCCCGGACCAGGGCTCGAACCTGTGTCCCCTACATTGGCAAGCGGATTCTTAACCACTGTGCCACCAGGGAAGTCCCTCAGTCATACTTTTTTAAATGCTCAACATCTGGGCCCCGGGTTGGATTTCTGCCCCAGGGGTTGCTGGTACTGCAAGGACAGCTGCCCTGACAGGGTCATGGGTACAAGGCAGGAACCCAGTGTTTGCCTCTCGCCTTCCTCCTGCGTCTCTGTCCGGGTGCATTGAATGCCCCTCATCCCCCCTGCAAGGTTTGCTGTGCTGGCAGGTAGACCCAAGGCCACCCTGGCTGGCCCTGGGTCCCTCCCGCTCAGATGGCCGCCAACCCTTTTCCCCTGCAGGGGCAGGTGCTGCTCGGTGCTGTAGGGGCCTTCGACTGGTCGGGGGGCACGCTGTTCTACAACATGAGCAGCCGCAAGGGCCGCTTCCTGAACCAGACGGCAGTGGATGCCAAGGCTGTGCAGTACAGCTACCTGGGTGAGGGCGGGGCCTGGAGGCTACCTGGGTGTGGGCGGGGCCTGTACAGGGACACAGGCTGCAGTGGGCTTCCTAGCTGGGGAGGGCCCAGGTCGGTCACATGGACTGAGGGACGGGCCCCACTTAGGGAGCCTGAGGCTGAGAATTAGGCCTGTTTGGTACCAAAGCGCCAGGGCCCGGCAGCTGCCTAGGGAGGTAGGGCCTCTCCATTAGTAATGGCGGTGGGTGACCCTTCACCCCTCCTCAGTCTTCATGCACTGCGTTTGTGATGAACGTGGGTGATGAATGTGTGTGGAGTGTATTTTGAGTGAAGCTGTGTGTATGATCGTGTGTGTCTATCCCATCTATGTAGTGGGGCACATGTGTGTGAGCAGCCGCATGGGTAAGTGGAGCCACCGCTGATGATTTTAAAAGGATGAGAAGGATAGTCTCTCCATTTCTGCCTCCCTGCCCAAGCTGCTTCGAAGTCCTGGCTGAGAAGGTGGGGGGGGGGGGGGCAAAGGAGTGGCCCGGTGGGAGGTCCTGATCACAGTTCCCCACCCCCCACAGGTTACTCGGTGGCTGTGCTACACAAGGCCTGTGGCCTCTCCTATGTGGCAGGGGCTCCACGGCACAAGCAGCGAGGGGCTGTGTTTGAGCTCCGGAAGGAGGGCAAAGAGACCAACTTTGTACCAGTGCTGGAGGGCGAGCAGGTACTGCTGGAGAAGGACCCCCGCCCCCGTTATTACAGATGGGGATCTGGAGGTCCCAGAGGGAAAGGGGTGGGCTCCAGGGCACACAGTGGGTTGGGGACCCAGCCTGGGCAGAACTCAGGCAGAACTCAGCCTCCGCCCCGGCTCTGTGTGTCTGAGCGCCAGCTGGTTTCCCCCGTCGTGGGGGATCAGGCTGTTCACCCAGTCTCCTGTGTTATTCTGGTGAACAAATTGATCTGGTCTGACCCAAATTTGGTGGTCCAGGAAGAGCAAGAGCAGAGGTCTAGCTTTGCTGAGGGGTCTGGCGGTGGGGACGTGCCTCCCCGGCACTCCCCGTGAGCTGCGTTCTCTCTGGCCTGCAGATGGGGTCCTATTTTGGCTCTGAGCTGTGCCCTGTGGACGTCGACATGGATGGGACCACAGACTTGTTGCTGGTGGCCGCCCCGTTTTACCACGTTCAAGGCGAGGAGGGCAGAGTCTATGTGTACCGTGTGAACAAGCAGGTGGGAGAGTCACCATCTTCGCAAGTTGGCTGAGGCTGTGGCTGCTCAGCCTGGGGCTGAGGTGACAGAGGCTGGGAGCGCCCCGGCCCTGCCTTGCACCAGAGGGCGGTGATGGGAGCTCAGGGTGGATGGCAGCCTGGTGGGCTGACTGCTCCCCTCCGTCCCCTCCCCCACTTTCTTACTTTCCCCACCCCGTCATCTCATGTTGATGATGATGACATCGCAAATAGCTGCACGGTTGACAAAGCACATCCTGTCTGTGATCTCACTTGTTTCTCACAGTAACTATGGGAGGTAGCTGTTACTCCCATTTTACAGATGAGAAAGCTGAGGCTCAGTGATGTTGAGACTTGCTCCAGTTTACAGAGCAAGTGTGTGGTGGAACCAAGGCGAGAAGCCAGGCCTCCTGATTGCCAGTCCAGTACCCCAATCATGGGAGCAGAGGGGTGCAGCTCTTGGTCCTGGACTGCAAGGCAGGAGGACTCCAGCTTCACCACTCACTCACTGTGCAAACTTGGGAAGGTCTCTTGCCTCTTCTGAGCCACAGACTCCCTCCCTGCTGGAGAATCAGAATCAACAAGTCCTTGAGCATGCTTCTTGGGGTGGCAATGGGGTGGGCACCCCGCATCCCTGTCTTGAGGGCTGAGCTGCCTCTCTGCCTTACAGGATGGTTCCTTCTCCTTGGTACGCACGCTGAGTGGGCACCCCAGGTTAACTTATGCGCGATTTGGCTTTGCCATGGCGACAGTGGGGGATATCAGTCAGGATGAGCTCATAGATGTGGCCATTGGGGCCCCCCTGGAAGACTTTGGGGCAGATGATGGTGTAGGCTTCGGCAGCGTGTACATCTACAATGGACACTCTACCAACCAGCTGGCTGACCTCGCTACTTACCAGCCACAGGTGATCCGCAGGGCTCTCTCTTGCCTCTACTCTGGGACTCTGACCTTCCCCAGATATGATGGCCTGAGACCCAGGCCAGCTCCAGTCCTAAGTGCCAGGCAGGTCCCAGGGCGCTGAAGGACAGAAGTCACTTGGAGGTTCTCAGCTCAGACCCTGCCCGTGGGGCTAGAGGTTGGAGGCAACATCCATGTACTTTCCTGACCTGTGACTCCCTCCTTCTTTGGCTTTCCTGACCATGGACCTGCCTCAGATCCTCTCTCCTCTCTCTGTCCCTTCTCTGGCTCCTGTCTCCCACCCAGCCCCTCCCGCCACCCCAAGCCTAGCTCTCACCCCCCAGGAATCCATTGCCAACTTCCACGCTACATCTTTTATGGGCACTTTCACTCACATCCAGCTGCAGTTTCTCTCCAGGCATCAGGCCTGTGTGTCCAGCTGCTCCTGAGCCCCTCCCCTGGACGGCCTCCAGCGTCTCACTCTCAGGATGCCCAGCTGAAGCGTCCTCTTCCCTAGACCTGCTGCTCCTCTGGGCCCTCCCCCTCCCCTGCTCACAGCAGAAACCGGGCTAATCCCAGACCTCAGCTCAGCCTGTCGGCCTCTGCCTCCTAAAGGTCCTACTGTCTCCCAAACCCAGCCCCTCCTCTCCATCCCCACCACCCCTGCCCTGGCTCCTTCCTCTTCCCCATCGTCCGCTCTGGGCTTCAGTGGTGTTTCTGAAACGTAGTTCAGAGCCACCCTCCCCTCAGCCCCACGGGAGGACTGCTCGTGCCCAGTACTCCCTGTGCCCACTGCACTGACCCCTGACTGTTCCCTGGGACGACCCTACTCTTCCCCACCCCCTGCTCTCCTTACTCTCCCTGTCAAGCCCCACCCCCCTTCAAGCCTCCCTGGGAGAACCTTGACGTTTTCTTTCCAGTTCCTCAGCTGAGGGCTCCCTGGGGTGGGGACAAAGGCTAATCTGCTGATTGAATTAAACCAAAAGGAAACCCCTTTCCCTCCCTGACACCTTGTGTTTCTCGATCCACAGAGGATCAGAGCCTCAGTGGTGGCCCCAGGACTCCGGTACTTCGGCACATCGGTGGCAGGTGGCTTAGATTTCAGTGGCGACGGCCTTGCTGACATCACTGTGGGCGCTCTGGGCCAGGCGGCTGTGCTCCGGTAGGGGTCTGCTCTGCCTTCTGGCAGCTTCACCCAGTTGCCCTGCCCTAAGTGACCTCATGAAGACACCAGGCACTGATGGGAGGTAGTAAGTGCAGTGGTTAAGGGCACCGGCTCTGCCCAACTGGGTTTGAACCTCAGCTTGCACTTAACGGTGTGCCCTTGGGCAGAATTTCTAAGTCCCAATTTCTTATCTATAAATGGGAATAACAATGCGCCTGCCTCACGGAGTTATGAGGACTGAGAGGACCTGTGCAAAGTATTTAGCACGGTGCTCAGTGATGGCTGCTATTATTACTATTATTCATTTCAGAGCTTCTGTGCGCCATCCCTAAGTGAGTGATCAAGTCCCATGGCTATAAATAATCTGGCGGGGCACCAATCTGCCCTGTGCCCTCCGCGAAGCTCCAGACTCGGCTGTTTATTCAACACAGGCATCGCAAAGTTACCATGTCTAAAAGCAAAACAAAAAAGGGGACTTCCCTGGCGGTCCAGCGGTTAGGACTCGGTGCTTTCACTGCAGAGGGCGTGGGTTCAGTCCCTGGTCAGGGAACTAAGATCCCCCAAGCCCCATGGGGCGGCCAATAAAAAGGACTCATTCCCACCCACCCTTCATTCTACCCACCTGCCCCTCCCTGGGCTTCCCATCTCAGCAAAGGGTGCCATTTGTTCAGGATAAAAACCCAAGAGTCATCCTTGATTCCTCTTTTTCCTTTCCCTGCCATCCCATCAACAAGTTTTTGTTGGCTCTGCCTCCAAAGTACTTCCTAGTACATGACATTGTCACCTCTCACCTGGACCACTGCCATGGCGTCCTTCCCTGCTTCCACTCCCTGTGCTCCGTTCTCCACACAGCAGCCAGAGAGACCCCTTCATTCTGCTGCTCAAAACCCCTCAGTGGTTCCCACTTAGAGTAAAATCGAAATTCCTTACCATGGCCTGGCCCTGCAGACCCCTCCATCCCCGCCACTTGTCTACTCTCTGTCTCACTAATTGTGCCCCAGTTATGCTGACTTTTGTGTTCCTCAAACAAAGCAAACTCATTCCTACCACAGGCCCTTTGTATCAGCTGTGCTTTCTGCCTGTAATGCAGTTCCCCTAGATCTTCACAGAGCGGGCTCTTTCTCGGTAACAGAGCTCAACTTAAACGTCTCCTCATTTGTGAGGCCATCCCTGACCACCAGCTAAGTAGCCCCCAGTCTCTATTACCTTATCCTATTTTATTTATTTATTTAGTTAGTTAGTTAGTTATTTTTCGGCCACACTGCGCGGCATGCAGGATCTCGGTTCCCTGACCAGGGATCGAACCTGGGCCCCCTGCAGTGGAAGCGCGGAGTCTTAACCACTGGACCGACAGGGAAGTCCCAATCCTATTTTACTTTTATCATAGCATTTCCTGTACATAGGATTTTCCTGTTTCTTCTTGTTTATTTGCTTGTTGTCTGTTTTCCCACTAGAGCAGGCCTTATCTCTTCCCTGTAGTACCCTGGAGACTCAGAATAGCACTTGGCATAAGAGAGGTGTTCAATATATACACACTGAACGAAGGAAAGAGCCCAGGCACTGATCCAGAAGTCCTGTGGTCCCTTCTCATGGTCCTCTTTGCTATCTTGTTTAGCTCAAGACCTGTGGTTCGTCTGAAGCTGTCCATGACCTTCACCCCCAAGGCACTGCCCATTGGCTTCCACAGCAGCGTGAATGTGAATTTGTGTTTTGAAGTCAGCTATGTGTCGCCAGCTGCTGAGTCAGGTAACAGGCAACCTAGTTGACCCGTCCAGTGCTGTGGTCAGTCCCTGTTGGCTTCAGTGGGGGGGCAGGAAAAGAGGGCTGGGTGGGGGCAGGGTGTTATGAAATCCCTCTGTTAGACTTTAGCTCCTTTGACCTTAGGTTCAATTTAATGGGAACCGCCCCAGAAAAGGGTGATCTGCTGTCAAGTCTACACTCTGAAGGGGTCTCTCTGACCCTGTTGGGAAAAGGGGCACTGGATCCCTTCCTTGGGTTGAAGGGTTGAGTTTCTGAAAGAAGACTCAGAAAAAGGCCGGCACTTCTCCATCTCCACCTACTGTGCCCACGCCTGTGCATGTGTGTAGGGCTCCTGAGAAGTGCCTGTCCTCTTTCTCCCTGATTTACATCTTCTCCCCTTCCCTGCTCACCGTGTCTCCCCGGCCCAGGGGGATTGGATAACCTGCCGGAGGCCTGGCCTCCCTTCCCATCCCCTTAGTTGGCACTGGTTGGGAGAACTTCCAGAAGGCATGGCTTTCACAACCCAGGTACTTACTGCCAACCCAAGAGATCCCCGCCAGAACAATCCCCCAGCAACCGTCCCCAAGGCTTAATCTCTCAGTAACAATCCTGGAGATGTCTCCCTGCTTCCTGCAGGCCAGAATGTGCTCTCCCAGGTGGGCTGGCTTTACTGCAAGAGTCCATGATCAAATCTGTTAATTAGGAAAGGGCAGGCCTATCAGTTCCAGCTGTATAGGCTGAAAGATTCAGGCCACAGAGCCCGAATGGCAGCTGCTGGGTGGCTCTGTGACACTGGGAGGGCGTCTTTCACTCTCTGGGCCCTGGTTTCTTTTCTCCACAGTAAGAGAGCTGGCCCAGGTAGTCTACAAGGTGCCTCCAGCTCTGTTATCCTCAGGTTTTACTCTGTGGTTTCTCTCTCCATTCCTTGACTTTTTGCTCCTCCTCATTTTTCCCCTCAATCCCTGCCTCCCCCTAAGCGCTTCTTCCCCTATAGAAGACTGACTCAGCCCCTGGGATGTGCTGCTCCGGGTTTGGGGCTGGTGCACTGAGGGACCCTAGCTGGGCGCCAGAAGACATGAGAAAAGCGCCTTTGAAATGAAGAAGAAACTTGGGGAAGTGCCTACGTGGGGGCACCACTCAGGAGGGACTCATGGGAGGGCCCTCTGTCTGGGGCTTGCCCGTCCCAGTCTCATCAGGAAGACCTGGTCTTCATTCCCAGGCCTCAAAGAGACCTCTCTGAACTTCACTTTGGACGTGGATGTGGTGAAGCAGAGGAAAAGGCTGCAGTGTTCAGATGAGAGGCTGTGTCAGAGCTCCCTTAGGGAGTGGGGCACGGGCCCCCGTCTCTGTGAGCCCTTCCTGCTGGTTCCCACAGAGGGACAGGTAAGTGGAGGAGTTTCCAGAAAAGTCTAGAGGGGTCTGTATTGTTGAGAAAAGAACTGAGGTGCATGCACTGAAACACACATACCCATACACACAAATGAGGCAACTGAAATAATCATAATAGATTGAGAACCAGATGATGGGGGAATTCCCTGGCGGTCCAATGGTTAGTACTCTGTGCTTTCACTGCTGAGGGCCCGGATTTGATCCCTGGTCAGGGAACTAAGATCCCACAAGCGGCACGGTGCGGCCAAAAAAAAAAAAAAAAAAAGAACCACATGATGGCATGGGAGGTGGGAGTTATGGTACCAGAAATCCAGATTAAAGAAACCTACCGAGGGACTTCCCTGGCGGTCCAGTGGTTAAGACTCCTCACTTCCACTGCAGGGGGCATGGGTTTGATCCCTGGTCAGGAACTAAGATCCCGCATGCTGTGCAGAGTGGCCAGAAAAAAAAGAAACCTACCAAAATTGAACACTAAGTAGATCTCTGAGCTTCCTAGAAACTGGACAAAAAGGGAAATTCTCTAATTGCTGACATTTTTCTTGGTAATAAATTGGGAATAACAGGGCTCCCTCCCTCACCTGATAATAAAAGTGGGGCAGAGGGCCCTTGCGTGAGTCAACATCAGAAAACCTGAACGAGAGAAAGTAGAAATAGAAAGACAAAAGTTGTGATTTACAAAAGTTTACTCCTGACAAATGTGCCTAGAGACATGAAAAATGTATTTGTCAGAACCCAGAGCCTGACAGGACCCAGAGTTGTGGACCTAAAAGGATCATTTATTCCAATAAACTCGTAAATTATGCTTCTTACTACACATCTGTTCCCACGTCTGTTGATTGTTAAATGGATTAAGAACGAGTTTCTAGCAAATCTATGGCTTCCTTAAATACAAGCATAACTACCTTTTCCACCTGGGAATCGTGCTCACCTACTCTCAGGTGTTCAAAGCTCCCACCTGGCAAAAAGGCTCAATAAACAAAGAGAATGGCAAACAGCATCCCAGGCCATCTCCTGGTCTTCAGTTTTTATTTCTCTAGTATATCCTCCGTGTTGCTTGGAGAAAGATCTTTGTAAACACAGATGTGACCATGACTCTTCCCTTTCGTGGGTCCCCTTTGTACTCTGAATAAAGCCCAGGCCAGTTTTTAACTCCCAATGGCCAGAATCCCTTTGTGATTGGGGCAGGAACCATAAGGAGTTATGATGCCCGAGACCATGGCAGATCAAGGGAGATTTTCCCAGTGCTCTTGGCAGCCTGGCTTATTTGGAAGAGGCTTAGGAATCCTGGCTTACCACTCTCATTGTTTATTTCTTATTGTGACTACATCAAAGTTAAAAGTATTCTCCTTGTCATCTTCTCCCCCACGTCCAACTCCAACCCTGCATTCCTTGGTGACTGCAGCTCTGTCAGGAGGACTGCTTCTCCAACATCAGTGTCAAGGTCAGCTACCAACTCCAGACCCCCGAGGGCCGGAGGGACCATCCCCAGCCTATCCTGGACTTCTATGCTGAGCCCTCTGCCATCTTCCAGGTGACTCAGCTAGGACCAGACTCTCCTGGGATCCATCCCCCTAAAAGTACCTGCTCCCCTATCTTCAAAGAATGTTAAAGTTGGGAGGGTCTTCAGACAGCATTTAGGCCCCTCACTGTACAAATGGGGATATAGAGTTCCTGAGATGGTGTTAATTTGCCCAGGACCTCACTGGTGGGTAATACACGTCTCCAAACCACCCCCAAGGCTAGTTCTTTTATGTTCACAAAAAGTGCCTGCTGCATATTTAATGAAGCATATGAATACATTGCCCACCTTGGCAAGAGTCTCTGATAACGGTGTGGTGAGGGTCCTGTGTGGGGACTGGACTGGAGCCCACCTGCCCCGCGCTGCAGAGAGGATGCCCTTTGGCATACCTGCCTGCCCAGGTCCTGCCCAGGCCTTCAGGCTGAATGGCCCACCAGACCTATACCCTAGCAGATGGATAGTGTCACAAAAAACTTTTCTCATAACTACAGGAAATCAGAGAGGGAAAAAAAACAGTAATATTTCTTGATTCTATATCTAAGGAGATTTTGTTCCCACTCAGGCCCTGGCCCCCTGGGGTATTCTGTCAGTATTCATTTAGACAGTCTTATGGGGTACAGAAAAATCAGCAGGATCAAAGAAGTGATAACATGAGCATTGAAAAGTAATAATTACAGTTAGCTGGAATGCATTGAATCTCCAAAAATAAAAATAAGCCAAGAGTAGTTCATGCTGGCACAGAAAATCTTCAGGTAGCAGAAGTATATTTCTAGATAATCATAGGACACTCACAACTGTCCAATATTTGTACAAGAATGCTCTATATTAATTCAGTTATATAAGCCTTTAGCTCCAGTTTTGGTTAACACCCAATGCATCAATCACAAATGGTAAATAGAAATAAGAGAACAACATAATCAGGGTGACTGTTCCTGTTGCTCGTCTGCCCAGGAAGAGGGAGAATCAGGTTCCCGATGAGCAGATTCTCATTTTAACTTTTTAGGCAAATTTATTTTAAATTTATATAGTATATTAATTTTCTAAATAATTTTTTAAAATTTGGCATTGACACTTAGATGGTTCAGAAAAGACTGGGAGAACTAATATAATAAAGTTTTGTCAATAAGTAGATTATCACTAATTATATATATTCTGTTTTAAGAAAACTTTAGTTTGAAATATTTTGCTTACTAAAAAGTTAGAATTGTCCAAAGAATTCCCATCCTTTATCCAGATTCCCCAAAGGTTAACATTTTAACCTTTTATCACATTTGCTTTATTCTCTGTCTATCTCTCTCTCTATATATATAATCTCATATATATCTTACATATATACATATGTAGTCTCAGAAATTTATATTTCTGAACCATTTGAGAGTTAGTTACAGATATGATGCCTCTTTACTCCCAATACTTCAGTATGTATTTCCTAAAAAACAAGGACACTCTTACATAACCACAGTACAATGATCAAAATCAGGAAATTTACAATGATGAAATACTATAATCTACAAACTTTATTCAAATGTCACCAGTTGTCCTATTAATGTCCTTTTTAGCAAAAGAAAAAAAATTTTTTCTGGATCAGGATAATTCATTACTTTTGTTTAGTCTCCTTTAATCTCGAATAATTTCTCAATCTTTCTTTGTCTTTAATGACCTTAACATTCTTGAAGGGTACAGGCCAGTTATACTGTAGAATGTTCCTCAGCCTGACTTTGTCTGATGTTTCCTCATGGTTAGATTCAGGTTATGCATTTTGGGCAGGAATATCCCAGAAATGAAGTCTCATCCCTCTAAGTGCATTGTATCCGAGGCACATCATGTTAATTTGTCCCATTCCTGGTGCTATTTCCCTTTGTAATTAATAAGTATCTTATGGGGAGATGCTTTGAGATTATGCATATATCCTGTTTAACATCCATTCAGGATTCTTACCTTAATCAATTATTAGTTTGATGGTTTGGCAAAGAGATTTTTAAAAAATTATCCCACTGATAAAATGGATGAGGAGAAATGATTTGGTGTTAGGTTAGGCACATAGATGTTTCCAGAGAATGAGTTCTAGCTGGGAGCTTAGGGTGTTGTAATCCTGCTGAAAGAGAGCAGGCTGCTTGGCTGTATTAAAAACAAAACTAAAAAAGCCTGCCCCCAATTGTTGACCCAGTCAGATAGAGCTCCAAGCTCTGACTTCTGTGAACTGCATCTCCCTTCTCTGGGAAGCAGAAGGTTTTCTTTCCAGCTCTGGGCTCCCACTCTAGCTCCAGGTCATGGAAGCAGTCCTTGCTGCTGTTTAATAAAGCTGCTGCGATGGTCACTGGCTGCTGGGAAGATAAATGCAGAGATTCCCCAGTTAGAGAGCTGGCTGTGGTTCCTTTAGAATAAAAAATAGACCAGCACCTTTAGAAAACTTGATTTTTCAGCCTGAGCTGGAGCTTTTCAACCTTGACTGGGCCTTTTGGACCCAGTGCGACTTTCTGAATTTGTTTGGTGTAGGCAAGATTGCAAGGGGGAATATTTAACCTACAGAGAAGACTAGCCATGGGGGTAGAGGACCTCACGGGACTGGACCTTGACAATATTTGGTTATGTACCCCCTTTTGTCCCCTGCTGTTGCTGCTCTACTTAAGAGGACTAAGGAAGCTTTTCTTCACCTGGGTTTTCCTCCCCCAAATGTTCAAGATAGTGAGTTGTGAGTGTTGCTGCTTAATTAGCATAATATGAAAGTGACAGGCACTCCCACCGTTTCACAAAGGTCACCCCATTTTTGACCTTGGCCAGTGGCCTGACGCATGGTACCTGTGTGGTAGGACCAAGCACGTCCCCATCCCTGACAAGCCAAGAAATGTCACAGTCACAGCTCTCACGGCCATGTGGACACAACCCCAGCCTGTCAACCTTCATCTGCACTTCTCAGAGTCAGCAGGAGGGACAGGAATGTCCTAAGGAGAAGATCATGAAGCAAGGCGGGGATGGCTGGGTCCCTGGGCTGATCCTGCCCCTCTCTGTCTGGTTACAGCTGCCCTACGAGAAGGCCTGCAAGAATAAGCTGTTTTGTGTCGCTGAGCTACAGTTGGCCACCACCCTCTCTCAGTGAGTTGAATCCAGTCGTCACAGTTTCTGCAGTTAACTTCCTCCTGAAGGCTTACCTGGGCAAACCCCTCACCAGGACGGATCGCTCACTTCCTCCCCCTTCCCCTCATGGCCCACAAAGGGCTTCTGCACTTATTATCTCTTGCTTCCCCACGCACCCAAGGAGGGAGGCAAGACAGAAATTTGTATTCCTATTTTATAGATTAGGCACCAGACTCAGTAGTTGAGGGCCTGTGTGGGGTCACATGATCATTGGGTGAACTTACACCCAGGTCTCTGGACATCCTGGACAACGCTATTTTCGTAACTCAGTGTCTCTCACTCCTAGGACCACCTCAGTTAGACGTAACCTCTTCCCTGGCTCACCTCTTAACCAAATTACTTAATTCATTGCATATTTATGGAGCATGTCCTCTGTGCCCAGCACTCTAGGTGCTAGAGATATATCAGTAAGCAACACACAAAAATCCCGGCCCTCCTGGTGCTTTTAGGGGGAGAAGATAATAAATAAGTCAACTTTGTGTTGATGAGATGTATCAATACTATGAAGAGAAAGAAGGCAGGGAAGGTGGGAGGGAATGCTGGGGCGAGGTGGGGTGGCAGTTTTAAATAGAGTGGTCAGGAGAATGCTCATGGAGAAGGTGACGTTTGGGTGCATGCAAGAGGAGGTGGAGGAATGAACTCTGCAGGTGTCTGAAGGAAGAGCACCTGCAAATGCCCTGGAGATGGGAGGAAGAGCCAGGACACCAGCATGGTTGCAGTAGATGAGGGAGGGAGAGGTCGCGTGAGGGGAGGAAAGGTCATACGTGGCTGCCATCTCCATGAGGACTTTCACCGCGAGCTGAGGGGTCAGAGGAACGACGCGACCGTGCGCTTTAACAGGGTCACTCTTGCTGCTGTGTTGAGAGTAGACTGTAGGCTCCTACACTGGAGGAGGCGGGGCAATAGTAGGGAGCTATTGTAGTTAACTCGGGTGAGAAGTGATGTGACTTAGGCCAGGGTGGTAGCAATGAAGGTGGTTATATTTTGAAGTTAGAGCCCACAGGATTGGATGGCAGATTGGATGTGGGGAGTGAGAGAAAGAGAGGGGTCTAAGAAGTCTTTCCACACTTCAGCCTGAGCATCTAGAACTGTGCTGTCCAATACAATAGGCTCTGGTCACACTTGGTTATTTAAATTGAAATTAATTAAAATTAAATTTTAGTTCCTTAGTTGCACTAGGCCCATTTCATGTGCTCAGTATCCGCATATGGCTAGTGGTATTGAACAGCACAGAATAGGTCATTTTCATTACTGCCGAAGTTCTGTCGGACCACACTGCATTCTAGAATGATGGTGATGTCAAGAGCTGAATTAGGGCAGCTTTTGGAAGAATTGTTTTGGAAGGCAGGGTGGGGAGGAAGAGATCATGAGTTTGGCTTTGGACATGTGGTGGTCTTAAAATGCCTTCCCTGACTCCTAGTGCTGTGTGTGTAACATGGCACAGATGGCCAGTTGGCCGGAGTTGGCATCTCTGGGGAAGAGCACTGTTCTCTGAGTCCTGGTAAGCCTTCTCATAGACATTTGCAGGACTGGCGTTTCAGATGTGGATGGCCTAGCGCTGCCCCTCTCAGTCACTAAGGATCCAATTCAAGGCTTTTGAGTGCTTTGGAAGCCAGCCTAAGAAGGAGATGCAGTTGTTTCTAACGGAATTAATTACAGCCAAGAAAGCCGGCCCAGCCACGTCCTTGTGAAGTAGACAGTGAAACAGCTGGCCCTACATCACCCCCTAGTGTTCACAGCCAGCAGTCTCTTCTTTTTTCAAAAGTATTGAACCTAATGCTTAGCATCCAAATGCCTCAATGGTTTTGACCTTTTTTGTGGACGTGGATCTCCTAAAGAATCTAAGGGAGACTACAGAGCTTTCTCCCTAGAAGATCACACTTGCATACATTGGTGTTTGCATTTGGGGCCCTCTGAAACTGCCCCGGCCCTCAGGTTGAGAACCCCTGGTAAATATTCCAGTGACTCTCAGATCTCTCTCCTGGGCTCTAGAACAGGATACCTTACTGACATTTCAACATCTCTGCCTTCCTGTCCTCTGGGAACCTCTCATCATGCCCTGGACTGAACCCATCTGATCAATTTCCGCCCTCTGGTCTTCCCCCTGTGTTCTCTCCCTCATGACTAGCCCCACTCGGTCATCCAAGCTGGAAACTCAGGAGGCATCCTCGACTCCTCTCTCTTTTTTGTGTTGCTTGCAAGCACGGCCTTATCACCTCTGGTTTCTACCCCCTCCCCATCCCCACTACTACTGTCTGATTTCAGGCCTGTATCATCTCCCAGACAGGCTCTGCCTCTGCCCCCTCTAGCCCTCCAATCTATCCTTTTCTCAGCTGTGCTAAAAACAAAAACAACACAACAAGACACAGGTCACATTACTCTCGAGAGCTGCACATTCCATCTTTGAACCTTTCAGAGGGTTAGAAAGTTTTCTTTGTTGTTAATATGTTTCCCTGTAGGTCTCAATTACTGAGGGGCCCCATGGTGCCTCAGCGGATGGAAAGAAGCACTTACATGTCCCCAAGTCTTCTCCAGGCTGAACAGATTCATGTTTTAACCCACAGCCTTTAAATTGGAAGGGCCGGGATGATTTTGTGGGTGGGAAGGCTGAGGCCAAGACGGGGGCAGGGGCAGCGTCTGTCCCCCGCGTGCTGTTTCTCCCATGTCGAGCACGGTGTCTGGCACAGAGGAAGTCTTCTGTAAATGTATGTGAGATGGATGAATTTGTGCCACGAAGTACATTGCCTAGGGTCACAGTGCGTTGGTGGTAGAAAGAGGATTTAGATCCACTTCTCCCAACTCCCTTTTGAGGCTGCTGGACCTCAGGCAAGCTAGTTAGCCTCCCTTGGCTTCTGTTCCCTTCTCTATAGAACAGAGAGCAACCGTACTATTTCATAGGGTTATTACGAGGATTGACTGAGCGTGTGAAGCATTTAACACAGTCCTTGACACATGCTAAACATTACATAAATGGTCATGTCACACAGCAGCTGAGGTATGGCAGTCCAGATGTTTGCTTATGTTGAGGGGAAGAAAATCTAGGCTAAATGTATCCTTTAAGCAATTTATCTAAGAAGTTAGTTAAAAAGGTGCTGTTGTATTGCACTGAGGTTTGTACAGATTAAACTGGTAACATTTATCTATTTGTCTACCCTGTGCAGGCAGGAATTGGTGGTGGGTCTCACAAAGGAGCTGAGCATGAACATTAGCCTAATTAACGCTGGGGAAGATTCCTACATGACAAGCATGGCTTTGAATTACCCCAGAAACTTGCAGTTTAAGAGGATACAAAAGGTAACTATGACAGCAGTTTGGGAACCACACTGCTCGTGGCTTTCCCTTCCGGCATACTTGCTTTTTTACAGCAACCTCCTAACTCTGCCTCCAGCCTCACCCTGGTCCATCCAGTAAATGATTATTAACTAGATGGATACCCCCTCTAATCCAACTATATGCCGTGGATCCAATCATGTCATTCTCTGCTTTAAAAATCTTCAATGGTGCTATTTTGCTGCCCAATCACTCCTTTTGCTTGCAGCCTTTCTTTTTTTTTTTTTTTAAATAAATTTATTTATTTTATTTATTCATTTTTGGCTGCATTGGGTCTTCGTTGCTGTGTGCGGGCTTTCTCTAGTTGTGGCGAGCGGGGGCTACTCTTCGTGCGGTGTGTGGTCTTCTCATTGCGGTGGCTTCTCTTGTTGCGGAGCTGGGCTCTAGGTGCGCAGGCTTCAGTCGTTGTGGCACGCGGGCTCAGTAGTTGTGGCTCGCGTGCTCTAGAGCGCAGGCTCAGTAGTTGTGGCACACGGGATTTGTTGCTCCGTGGCATGTGGGATCTTCCCGGACCAGGGCTCGAACCCGTGTCCCCTGCATTGATTGGCAGGTGGATTCTTAACCACTGCGCCATGAGGGAAGTCCCCTTGCAGCCTTTCTTAACTAGAGTTCTGAGAGAGAAATAATCTCTAATAAAGTAGCTTGGACTGGAAAGTAGGAGTCTGCTCAGCCTTTCATCAGCTTGGGAGCACAGACTCAAAACCAGCTGCAAGATACTAGGAAACAGTATTTCTCCCAAGGACACCCTGCAGCTGTAAAGTATTGTAACACTGAGAAATTTTGTTCCCTAAAATCATAGGCAGTCAGCAACTTTGCTGTTTGAAGTTTTATCTGTAATTATGAAACCATCTTACTCTTGCCCGGAGAGTCTAAGCCACTTTGACAAAGAGAAGCACTCTCATTTTCCATCTGAGGCTTGGAGCTTCAGATAAAATGTTTCTGGACATAACTTTTCACATTCACCTTAATACTTTCCAAGGAAATGGGTCCCTGAGTCCACTTTGCAGTCCAGACCTGAGGCTGAGTGGCCCTTTTACACACAGCCCTGCTTTGTTTTGGGCCTATCAAAACACTGCTTTGTTTACATTTTCCCCGAATTCCACCTTTCCCCAGAATCCTTTAATAACTATCTTTTCCTTTGTTTGGTGAGATACACCACAGTGCAGTTTTCCTCATTGTAATGAGCCAACAAACCTGGCTTCGTCATACTACGAGTGTGTCCTAGTGGTCTGAGGCTATTTGGGCTAAGACAGCGTCCAATACATGAGAAGAATGCCATGATCTCCTAAGCATCTAGAATGGAACTAGATGCAACATCCTTGGGAGAAGTAAGAAAATAGTTAAGAAATTAAGAAAATGACTCAAGTCATTTTCTGTATTCAGTGGTCTGGATGAGGAACCGTGGCTGACAAAGGCTGCATGGCAGTGCTTGGGCTCAGGCTGGCCTTCCTGCCTGGCTCAGTACGTGAAATCTGCATTGGTCCAAGGCCCAGGTCAAATGTCTCCTTTCCCATGAAGACTTTGAATCCTCCTGGTCGGACCTCATCTTTCTCTACTGCTTTTCTCTGTACTGCTCTCACAGAACCACTCCTTAGGCCTTGTATTTAAATTCCTCAACCATCTAGTACTGAGCCCTTCTGCCCAGCTTGTGAGGGAGACAAGGACAAAGTCTAATTTATTTGTGTCCCTGGCTCCTGGCAGGGCGTCTGGCATGTTGAATTGGTGTAAGGAAACTGCTCCTTTTTTTGCCTTTTAAAATCAATGTCAAAAACAAAACAAAACAAAACAAAAACGTCTTTTATGTTAACAGCCTCCTTCTCCAAACATTCAGTGCGATGACCCTAAACCAACTGCTTCTGTCCTGGTCATGAACTGCAAGATCGGTCACCCCATACTCAAGAGGTCATCTGTGAGTCTGTTTTTTTTTTTTTTTTTTTTTTTTATTTTAAGAATTTATTTTAAGTGAAATAAAACACACGTCACATACCCTTTACCATCATCACCATTTTTTTTTTTTTTTTATGTTTTTTTTTTTTTTTTTTAACATCTTTATTGAGGTATAATTGCCTTACAATGGTGTGTTAGCTTCTGCTTTATAACAAAGTGAATCAGTTATACATATACAATATGTCCCCATATCTCCTCCCTCTTGCGTCTCCCTCCCTCCCACCCTCCCCATCCCACCCCTCTAGGTGGTCACAAAGCACCGCGCTGATCTCCTGTGAGTCCGTTTTGATTGGCTGACTCTTCTCACCGCCCTGGGATTGGTGTCTTCTACTTCCCAGTCTCATTAGAACCTCAGTCGCGGTCTCCACTCTCGGAGTGCTCAGAGCGGCCAAGTGTGCTCTGAAAGCAGGGAGTGGTGGGGGTGAGGGATACAGCCACAGATAAGTGGTTGACGCACCCCAGTACAGCAGAGTGAAGCTGGGGGCAGTGTGCAAGGAGCATCAGACCCGAAGTTATGAGTCCCTGATCTGCCACTGATAATCTCTGTGCTGTGGGAAATCCCTGAAGCAGCTTCCTCAACTGTAAAGGGGAATAATCCTGTCTGCCCCACTTGCTCCATCTTGACATTGTGAGGCTTAACGTGGAGTAACGGACCTTGAAGCATGCTGTGCTACAAGAACATGAGGAGTGTGAATTATGTTTCCCAGGTCTGTTTAGTTAGTAGGAAGCAGTTTGAGTTGTGAGTGGTATAAAGGGGAATCAAGTGACCTTTTTTGTTTGTTTAAACAGGCAAACTTTTCATTAGTTTGGCAGCTGGAGGAGAGTGCCTTTCCAAACAGGACAGCCGACATCGCTGTGACAATCACCAAGTAAGTAATGCCTGTGTCACAGCAGGCCCAGCCTGTGGCCCTGCAAGAAGCCTCCCTCCCATGTGTGTGCGTAATAGCTCTGGCTCCCTCGCTGCCCAGGAAGGGGAACCTCAGTGAGCCCTGAGAAGGCATGTATGTCCCTGCTGTGACTTGGCTTTCCCTTCTTGTTACCGAAGATATTTAAAATGTTCTTTTACTGACAAAGTAAAACTATGGTATGGTCTGGAAGAATGAGCTTTGGACTGGAGCTCTAATTCTGGTTCATTTAACTTCGGAGAAGCTCTGTCTTCTGCAAAACCTCTGTGTTTGGGGTAGAGTCGGGTACGGTGTTGGGAAAATTCCCAAACAGGGGTGATTCTGCCCCCAGGGGCAACGCCTGAAGACACTTTTGACTGGCACCACTTGGGGCGGGTGCTACTGGCATCTAGTGGGTAGAGGCCTGGAACGTTGCTAAACATCCTACAATATACAGAACAGCCTCTCACAAAGACTTATCTGGCCCCAAATGTCAATATTATCAAGGTTGAGAAACCCTTTTAAAATCAGTTTCTCTAAGTATGGTCTTCTAGAGCGTCTTCTGCACTCTAATTGCTTATCTCCCAGAGTCTTTACTATCTGACCCCCAGTGATCCCAGGAAGCCAAGGTAAGAAGCCATGTGTACAAAGCAGGTGTGCTATAAACTGACATTCTTATTTCCTAGTTCCAATGAAAGAAGGTCTTTGGTCAGTAAGACCCACAGCCTTCATTTCAAACATGCCTTCATTGCAGTTCTTCCCAAGTAAGTACTTCCAAGGGGCCCACACCTGCGGGACAGCTTCAGGCATTTTCTCTTGTGGGTGGAACTTGTGGTCAGGGTAGATGTGGGCATTGCCCTTCCCTGAGAGGAGGCTGCTTAGAACCCCGGCGCCCAATGACGTCTAGGGCACTAACAGTTGGGTCCTAGAAACCCCATGGTCATAATCAAAGGAGGAGCAGTGCCAACTGGTCTTGATACAAAAGGGAACTGATGTGATGCTAAGGAGGGAAGAGAGGGGCTATGGGATTGGGAAGAAAGGAAGGAAAAAAGTAAGGCCACGCTAAGGCATTATAATTAGATACAGAACCAGCCCAAATATACAGAATTCGAATATTCTAACCTGATCCCACCTGCCCTACCACCACCTTACATTTTGATATTCATCTTTGATCCCTATTAAGGATCAGGTGCCCTCTGTCCTAGTGTATCCAATTGGTAGCACTGTGGTTTTTTAAAATGAGAAAGGGGCCTTGAGGCCTAACCCGTGTCCTCTCAAATGCAGACCATCGGTGACGTACATGAACACAAGCCAGGGGCTTTCCCACCACAAAGAGTTCCTCTTCAGTGTAAGTGCCGTGCTTGTCATTGCAAAGCCACAGGTGGCAAAGCAACACCAGCCGTGACTTCCCACTCTGATTTATTTTGCAGATACATGGGGAGAACCTCTATGGAGCCGAGTTCCAGCTGCAAATTTGTGTTCCAGTTAAATTACAAGGTTTCCAGGTCATAAGAGTGAAGAACCTGACCAAGACTCAGGTACATAGAGGCGGTTCTATATCACCATCACATCTCTTTCCAGAGTGACTGTGGATTCTCAAAGGTATAAAAACTAGAACTCTAGAAAAGGAGTAGAAAAAGATTAGTTAACCTGGGAACACATTTTAGGAGTAAATTACCAAAGTCATGTTCACAAGGAATATTAACCACTCAGCCCTTAAAGCGACATTCCAGTTTTTCTTCCCTTGATGAAAAAATAAGCAAAATTCAAACCTTTTGAGTAGCCATGGAGAAATTTATTTTCCATTTGAAAATCATCGATAAATTCTGCTTCTCTTTGTGCCTGGCAAATTAGCTTGATATACATGTGGCATTTCTCGCACGCCCCCCTATAAACTGCCTACCGTCTTCCTTCCCGCTTGCCTTGCAGTCTGTCTGCCAGGACTGTGCTCCGCTACAGCCTCTTTGCTCTCAGTTGGCTCGTCTGTCAAAGCCAGCCTTACGACACCTACAGCGACAGGCCCCGATCAGTGTGACAGCTGAGGCCTTGGGCGTTCCTTTTTTTTTCCTGCTCAGGCTACATAAAGTGTCAAGGCTCAAAAAGGAAAATGTGGAAAGGAATTTACAAAATGGAGTCTGCTGACAGAAAGAGGGCTTTTCAGTTGTAAACACTTGTTCTCATGTATAGTTTATTTTTAAAGAATATTTGTTAAGTTTAAACATTTCAACAAACATTTCAGCTTCCACTTGGAAACAAAATTCTTGTTTGAAAAGCTGATTGGAAACCTGTAAGAACAGGAATCCCACCCTGCTGTGGGGATAGAGGTTAAAAACGGCATCAGGGGCTTCCAGACCTGTGCCCTCTCCTTTGGGGGTGGTCAGCAACCCCAGCTTACTTAAACAGACTGTGCTGGCAGAGCAGGTCTGTGGCAGAGCTGAAGTTCAACATAGTCTGATGGAAATGCTTGATCTTTCTCCTCATTTGCTTCAAGGAAGGGGTGTTACCTTTGGTCTTGAAGGTCATTTGTTTCAGGATCTTATCTGTGAGGTAGTGTAGCCAGAGCACGTTGTTATAAGGGTGATATTCGTCCCAGCAGTTGTTGTTTTCCTTCCTCATCAGCCTGTAGATCTCAAACTGGTAGTCACCTTCTCCTGTAAACAGGTCTTGGTCCATGGAAATGTCACAGAAAACCACGATCCCGTCCCGCTCCAAGCGTGACAGGGTGTAGTCGATGATGTTGACCTGTAGCCCTCGGGTGGGGATGGACCTCGTCTTCCCATTGAGGGTGTAGTGGAGCTCTTTGAGGCTGGTTTTCTTTAAGAGCACATTCCCCCAGTGCAAGTCTCGGTGCTCAAAGTTCAGCGATGCCTCTGCCACGGCAAGGGACGCGGTGATCTGGTGCAGAATGCTCTTTGCAGTGGCGATGGAGGACAGCTTCGTTCTCATTTGCTCTAAGTCGATCCCTCCAAACTCAAATTCCAGCACGATGAAGAGCTGGTCTTCCTCAAAAAAGTCAGGCCGGTCATTTGCAGACCCTTTGGTTGAGTTATAGCGATCCCAGGCCTGGAGGAGCAAGGGAGGGTAAGATCCTTGAACACAGTGTACCGAGTTCAGCCCAATGAAGCCTTCTGTACGGTTGCATACCTCATCAGACAAGAGGCTCAACTCTTTGGAGATGATGATCTCTGGCAGGATTTCCTCAAAAGTTTTCTGATGAGCTCCATTGACTAACTTCTGTCCTTCAATAGCAATGATTTTTAGGGCTACAGGTGTGTGGTTAGCAACTGTTTGAAACACTTCACCAAACACCCCTTCCCCAATCTTCTCACAGCATTCCAGTTTTTCT
Source organism: Balaenoptera physalus (assembly GCF_965194825.1). NCBI lineage: Eukaryota > Metazoa > Chordata > Mammalia > Artiodactyla > Balaenopteridae > Balaenoptera > Balaenoptera physalus. Next base: position 52,831,868 of record NC_138901.1, on the reverse strand, counting down.
GAGGAAAGGCAGTCGCTGAAGGGGATAGGACCCTCCTGACTGCATTCCCCATAAACCTTTTCTGCATCGGATGCCTTTTTTTCTGTGGCATGTAGTGTCTTTAAGGGGGTGAGCAAATACATGGAGGAGAAGTGCCAAGGGTCCAGGGTACTGTTTGTTCTGTTTGTGACAGGAAGGTTTGAATATTCTGATATGAGGGACTCAGAGAGAGAACTGGCAGTGGTGTAGACGCTGCACACTTTTGACACGGCGGTCACCATCTTCTTCTTGTGGAAGCTGAAGGAGGCCCTGGCTTTGGTCCAAGAGCAGGCATTCTGTAAACGAGTCAGGTCCTGGGTGACGAATGAATCTTTTTCCATCTTTTGGCCTTTTTTAAACGGGTGGTGATGGCAGAGGGAGGTTTCTGCTGTCTCTTGATGCTTCCTTTTCCGGCTTGGCCCGGTTCTCTCAGGCCTGTTGCTTTTCCCAGGTGCCATACCACCCTTGCACCCACGGGCCTCCCCGTATTCTATCTGGACAGCCTCCTGAGACCCAGCCTCTCGACCGGAGTCCTGGTCTGTGGCCCTCTTCTTACCCGTGCTGGATAAACCTGGGCTCTCCAGCCTCCTCCCTACCAGTTCCCTGTCACAGCAGGACTCCCGCATATTCTTCCCGTCTGGCCCAGGCTCAGAATCCTCAGGATTTCCTGAGTCCAAAAAGCTACAGAGAGCTGACCTGAGGCTGGCACGGGCTTGGTGGGCCAACCTGGTGAGCCTGCCTCCTGCTGTCTCTGCCTCCTGGGAAGAGGGGAGAGGTGCCTGGTCCAGGGAGGCTTCTGGGAGTTGGAAGCCGCTCGGAGCTTCAGAGGCTGCATCCAGAAAGGCGGGGGGGTCGGCGCAGATGCTGTCTCCTGGCGCAGGGGACCCGGGGCCGGGAGAGGCCGGAGAACTCAACAGGGAGGCACTGGTGCCCAGCTCGCCGCCGTCCCTGGGCTGGCCGCACACACTGAGGTCCGGGCTCAGGAGGCCTGGGTGGCCGCTGGGGAAGGGCGGCAGTCCGAGCGGGCCGCAGGGGGTGCTGCACTTCTGCGGGCACCGCGCTCGCAGCCTCAGGCGTCTCGGGGTCGCGATCAGACTCGGCCGGTCCTTGGAGAGTCGGCCGCCAGCGCGCCTCCGCCGCTGACCCACCGGGCTGCCGCGGAAGTCGGGGTCGTCAGGATCGTCGGAGACGACAGACTTCGAGGGGCCGCCGCCGCTGGCGTCGCTGCTACTGCTGCTGAAGAAACGCTTCCGGTCTTGCGGCGGGAACCACTGCACCGCTGCCTGGCCCGGACGCCGCCGCGGCCCCCCGCCGCCGGCTACCCCATACGTTCGAAAGAGCCGACTGCCGGGTCGCGGGAGTGACGCCGCCATCGCCGACACCCGCCAGGCAGTTCAAATGCAAACACCGCGAGACTTCTTAGAGACGCAGACCCAAGCGCCGGCTCGCCTGCCCGCCGGGTCCTAGCGCCCGCAAATCACGATGGGTCTCGCGGGAAGTGGGAGAGGGCGGATAAGTATGGCGGTTTGGCTTTCTCATTGCGTCGCGGGAATGGGTCTTGTTTCAGGCTCACACTGTGTGCACCCAGAGTCCGGAGCGCGTTTGTGGGAGCGATCTGGTTCAGGTGAGCGCGGTCGTCCGAGAGGCCGGGGCGGGGCGGCAGGGAGGGAGAGGTCCTGAAGCGGGTGACGTGAGACGCACGGATTCTACTTTTCCGAGGTTTCCCCTGAAAGCACAGGCAGGGCTGTCCCAAGGCGCCCCTTAGCCTCTACACTGGGTCACGTTTGCCAGGGTTGCGGCTTTGCTCGAGCCAAGTGAGCGCAGAAACTGCTCACACTCTCTATTCTGGGGCCTTGAGGTGCTCTGTGTGCCAAGTGTTAAAGTTCCCGGCTTTTCCACCCGAAGAGGAATTGTGCCAACTAACACACTCCTTTTTCCAGCATGTGGAAGAATGGCATTCAGTGAGCTGTAACGTCACCTCGGATAAAGAAAATGTAACCGTGGCTGCAGAGGTCTCCTTGAGTCAATCAGAACAGGTACTTGAGATTTGATTATCCTGCTGTTACCCTAAGAAGGATAATAGCATCTCCAAATATAACATGTCCAGAACAGGTCTCTTGATCCACCGCCTATCCCAACCTGTTGCTTACCCACTTACTCAGGGTTACTAACTAGGGTAACTTATTCAGGTTACTTACTAGGAATTCTAGGAATTACTTGCGATTCCTTTTCTTTCATCCCCATATCTGTTCCAGCAGCAAGCTCTGTGATTCTACCCCCTGCCCCCCCAATATATTCTAAATCCATTCACTTCTCTCCATCTCCACTGGTACTGTTGTAGTTCAGGCCACCCCTCTTACTGGGTTTATTGCAGTATCCTTCTCTCTGCTCTTGCCTCTGCTTTTGCCATGCCCTCTACAAACGTTCTTCATATAACAGCTATGTTTTAAAAGAAGACACTGTGCCACTTATCTGCTTTTTAAAAAAGTTTGAATACACTTAGATTAAAATGTGTCTTTTTCAGTGGTGTGCAAGGCACCCTGTGATCTGGTCTCTGCTTGCTTCTTCAACTTAATCTCCTAGTTCTCGCCTCTTCCCTGCTTCTTATACTCCAGTTTGCCAATATTGTTCTGGCCACAGGTTCTTTGTACTTGCTGTTCCTTCTGCATGACACTGCTTTTCTCATAGATCTCCATGTATGTGGTTTCTTCGTGTATTTAACTCACATGTTACCTCTTAGGCCTTCCCTGATGACTCATTCAAAGGTAGGGACTAAAGTCTAGTTTAACATCTTGTGATGATCCAGGTGAGGATGATGAGATCTGAGCTGAAGAGGTGGCCATGAGGATGGAGAAAAAGGGACAGGTGCAAGAGAGGCTAAAAAACAAAAAGAATCATCAACAACTGACTTGGGGCGTGTGGGTAGGTCGATGAGGGTGTGGCATGAAGTAAAGGATAAGGGAAAAGAAGTTGAGGTATAACTGCAGGTTTGTTGCTTGGGTAACTTTGTGGTTGCTGAGGAATACTGGAGAAGGAACACGTTTAAAGGGACAGATGATGAGTGCTGTCCAAGAACAGTAAGTCTGTTTTAAATCAACTATACTCCAATAAAAACTTTTTAAACAGTTAACTAAAAAAAAAAAGAACAGTAAGTCCATGTCTAAAATGTGTTTTGTTTTTTTTTCTTCCCTATCTTATAGTTACAAAGAGATGTGACTGAGCTGCAGATCCTTGGTGACATATCTTTCAACAAATCTCTATATGAGGGGCTCAATGCAGAGAACCATAGAACTAAGGTAATCCCTGGCTGTCTTCTCATTTTCTGGGTGATGTCCTGGGAAAACTGTGCCTGGCCTTAGCGCCCCCGTACAGACACTTGGCTGTTGCCCTCTTCCTGTTTTAGTCTTATCACCTCTGATCTTGACTCTGCCAGCAACTGCCTCCGTGACCTTGAGTTACTCAGCTTCTGCCTCAGTTTTTCTGTCTCTGAAATGAGGCAACTGAATAAGAGACCTAAGCAGAGGAAGTCTCAGTTGAAATAACTAGGCTGGAATCAACAGCTATATATACTTTGATTTGAAAATGTTTTTTTTTTTTTAATTTCTTAGGTGAGAAATTTTGGGGGAGGGGGTATATAACAACTCTCTTCTTAGTGTGTGGTGTCAGTGTTTAGTTACAATGTTGCACGATTACAATACTCAGGAATGCATAATTTTTTTATAAGTCTTAGACTAAGTACTAGAACCCTTGGATTCGTTTTGCAGAAGTACAACTGCAAGTCAGACTGACCTTTGTGATCTGTGGGCCGAATACTGTGTGTGCCACCCTGAATTGTCATTCTTGTTGACACTCACCTAGATGTGCTGCCGGCGTCAGAGATGGTCCATCTGTGAGCTCTGTAGTTAGGCATGATTCAGTATTGGAAGGAATGTCAAGAGGGTGAGGCTGGATCGCTAAACATTAGGTCCTCTGATTTCCTCCCTGGAGGAGGGGAAAGGCGCAGTTCTCCAAACATGTCAGGAAACACATTTCCTTTTATTTTTAAGTATTTCTAATACAGAAAATGATATGGAAGAAAGAGAAGTGCCCCGTTATTCCATTGCTCAGATTTTTTTTTATTAAATAGAAAAGCAAGAAAATCCAAGCCTTACACAAAGATCCCAAATAAAAAATAATGGTTCCTTTACTTCCCCCTTTCCACACCCCTGATTCCCTCTTCCCAAAGGGAATTACTGTTAACAGTTTCTTACATGCACATTCTTAAATAATTTATGTATAAATTTCCCCCTTTTACTTACTGATGCTTTTATTTCTATAGCATAGAGTCCCCACGATGATTTTCCTTTTTTAAAATTCAGGACCCCAAGCAAAGTATTTACATTTCAGCTGCAAGACACTAGCGCTAATGTGCCATAAAGGCCTCTGTTGTTTATCCAGTGAGGGAGGCAGACCGGTGTCAACGGCCTGGCTCCTTTGAATCTTGTGCTCTACCGTCCGTGTGCTGGGGACGCCTTCCCTTGTGGCTGCCACAAAGTTGCCACTTTCCACTTCTCCCAGCGATATATTTTCACACGGCAGTATACAAAATAGGAAGCCAAGAGGTCAGTAGCAATAGGAGTTTTTCCTCATTTGTCTTCCCTTTTCTTTCTTTCTTTTTTGGCTGTACTATGTGTGGCATGTGGGATCTTAGTTCCCCAACCAGGGATTGAACCCATGCCCACTGCAGTGGAAGCACAGCGTCCTAGCCATTGGACTGCCAGGGAATTCCAGCCTTCCCTTTTCAAGGAGGACAATTTTCCTAAAAACTCCCAGCAGATAATCTCCTTATAACTCATTAGTGAGAACTAGATCTCGTGTCAGTCACTGGCAGAGCTCACTGGCAAAGCGGGATGACTTTGTCGTGATCAGCTTAGACCAGTCATGACTTCCGAACAAGCTAGGAAAGGAGAGAATGGCTGTTGGGCGGGCCACCAAGAGTGTCTGCTACAAGCAGGGGTATTCTGTGTCCTGCTTCTTCCTTCACCTCTACCAGGACACCTTTAGGGCACTTTAAGAACCTGTGGTTTTGGAAGAGGAAAAAGGGAAGAGGCTTTGAGAAACAGGAGTACTTCTACTCAAATCTGACATGTTACATTACTGTCATCTTGGGACTTCCTTTCATTACTTTCTTAAACCTCAGGTTCTCAAGTCTTCTCCCCATACTCTCCGCTGCCCTCCATTTACTCTTCCATGAAGGAAAAAACCAGCTCTCTTCCTGTTCTTCTTCTCTGTTGGGTTGCTCCCTCGCTATTCCCAAGGCCCAGAACTTAAGTTCAGCTTGTATGAGTTAAACAGTGCCTGGAGGGTCAACCCTTGGAAGTGTTTATGACTTAATTGGAAGAGGCCTCAAGGTAAATTTGTCCAGCCTTCCATCCCATACAGAAATTCTCTCCAAAGCATCCCTGACCTTGGTGCTTGAACACTTGGATGAAGGGAATTCAGTGTTTGGGGCAGGCAGAGATGTCTTGATGGCCTTCTGGCCATGGTCTGTGTGCTGGGCACAGCTTGGGAGGGCCATGTCTGGGTCTCACAGGGAAGCACATCCCCTGGGTTTTCCACTTGAGCCCTGGGATGGAGAGGGCCTCTGGACAGCAATGCTGGGATGACCTCTAATGGAAGGGCTTTTCAATAGTACACGTGGATGCCATTTTGCATTTATTACTGTGTCACTGACGTTAGTCTGGTGAAGAGCAGACCCTTATCTTTGTCATGTATTTCATGTCAGAAAATGTCCTATCAGTCATTAGGGAAGATCAAAAAGAGTTGTCAGAACAGAGTTGGAAGGGACTTAGAAATCATTTTGAAGATGGTGAGCTTGGGGCATACCTGGATGTAGAATCTTGATTTTCCGTCTTTCAGTGTTCTTTAAAACCTAGAGATCTTAATTTGCTGGGACCCTCTATTAAACTGTCAGAGACTCCTTAATATAGAATCTCTCTCTCTCTCTCTCTCTCCCTCTCTCTCCCTCTCTCTCTCTCTCTCTCTCTCTCTCTCTCTCTCTCTCTCTCTCTCTCTCGCAAACAGAAGGTCACAGTCTCCTGGCAGACTTAACTCTCCTAGAAAAGAGAGCAAAATAGTTTGTATAAAGTATTTTGGTCATCAGATAATTTTCCTGTGCTCTGTTTTTTTTTCTTTCTTTCGTTTTGTTTTTAGTTTTTGTGTTCTTTGCTTTTCGAGGATTCTGTTGCTATCTCTAGCTCCGAGATTCTTTCCTCAGCATGTCCAGTCTACTAATGAGCGCATCATAGGCATTCTTCATTTCCTGTTACGGCGGGTTTTCATCTCTAACGTTTCTTTTTGGTTCTTTCTTAGGATTTCCATCTGTCCACTTACATTGCCCGTCTGCTCTTTTTCTTCGTCCATGCGTGCCGACTGCTCTAACCATTAGAGCCCTTAGCATATTCGTCATGGTTGTTTTAAATTCCTGGTCTGATAATTCCAACATTCTCACCGTGTCTGGTTCTGATGCTTGCTCTGTCTCTTCAAGTTGTGTTTTTTTGCTTTTTGGTATGCCTGGTAATTTTCTCTTGGTAGCTGGACACGCTGTACCAGGTAAAAGGAACTGCTGTAGACGGACCTTCATGAACGTGGTGAGGTGTTGGGGAGAGGCAGTGTGCTGTCGTTCTGTGATTAGGCCTCAGTCTTTTAATGAGCCTGTGCCTCTGGACTGCGAACTTCACCCCTGTTTCTCAGTCTTTTTCAACCCCATTAGGTGGGACAGGATGGCTAGAGTGGGCTTGAGTTGGGTACTTCCCTTCCCCCAGGACAGTTAGCCTCTGCTATCACCCAGCAGGTTAGGCTAGTTAACTGGTTTCCGCTGAGGACAGGCCTCATTAAGATGAGCGTTCTCTGGCTTATTTCCAAATGGTTCCTCTTCCCCTCCCCCTGCTGGAAGCACGAAGGGTGTTTTCTCCAGTATTTGCTGTGGGAAGCTGGTCAAGCTCCCGGAGGAAAGCTCAGCCCCGCGGCTGGGCTTCCTGGAGCTTGTAAGCCCCGGGGTTGTCAGCACTGCGCCTGCGGCCACCAGTTGCGGTTCGGGTTTTCCTTCCCTGGTGCTGGGGAGCCTCTGCTCTCTGGGTCAGTCTCTCTGTCTCTCCCTCCGCTCTTGGGGGCAGCAATTTGCCTTGTGGCCTCCGCTCTTTTAGGGATCCAAAAATTGTTGTTGATTTTTCAGTTTGTTCAGCTTTTTACTTGTTAGCATGGAGTGGTGACTTCCAAGCTCCTTACATGTGGAAGCAGAAACCAGAAATCTCATCAGATAATTTTAGATGCTGCATCAGGAAATGTTTAGCTTTTTGCCTTACTGTCATCAGTTTTTTTTTTTTATATATATATACTAAAAACCATTGGTGTGTACACTTTTTTTTTTAATTCCATCAGTATTTTTATTTATTTATTTATTTATTTATTTATTTATTTATTTTACTTTTGGCTGTGTTGGGTCTTTGTTGCTGCGTGTGGGCTTTCTCTAGTTGCGGCGAGCGGGGGCTACTCTTCGTTGCATTGCACGGGCTTCTCATTGCAGTGGCTTCTCTTGTTGCAGAGCACGGGCTCTAGGCACACAGGCTTCAGTAGTTGTGGCATGTGGGCTCAGTAGTTGTGGCGCGTGGGCTTAGTTGCTCCGCGGCATGTGGGATCTTCCTGGACCAGGGCTTGAACCTGTGTCCCCTGCATTGGCAGGCGGATTCTTAACCACTGCGCCACCAGGGAAGTCCCGTCATCAGTTTTGATCAATACACTGTATGTTGCCAAGTTCTCACATTTTGCTCCTTAAAATAACGTGAAATTTTTTTCTCATTTTGCCTTACCTGACTTATTGGATGATCTCTTTGTTTTGTTCCAGATCACTGTCATCTTCCTGAAAGATGAGGAGGCGTATTCTCTGTCTCTCATTATTAAAAGCAGTGTTGGTGGCCTTCTGGTTTTGATCGTGATTATAGTCATTCTAGTCAAGGTCGGTTCCATTCATGTTCATAAAGGTTCTGGTGTTGGGCACAGTCCTCCTTAGGACAGCCAGCCCCTGACCTAGAGCAGCTTCCCTGGCCTTGTGACCACCTTTCCCTCTTCCTTCAACCACGTGCCTGTTGAGGCAAATGAGTAAGACGGTTTCTGTCTGAAGAAGATAAAGATCTAATTGAAGAATTGGAGTACAGAGATATTTTCCTAAAACGAACCTGATTGTCGTTCCCCTATTTAAGTCCTTTCCTTTCCTTCCCCTGTTTTGATGTTCAGACTCTTTCACTGCTATTCAAGACCTTCCACTCTGGCCTCTACTTTCTTCACCCTTAAGTCTTGCTTTTTTCTCAACACACTGAACTAGATAGGTTCGTGTCTCTGTGTTTGCAGTTAGGCTCTCTACAACCGTAAGCCCTTTCCTTCTTTTTGACTTGCTCTCACTCTTCCCTTAAAACTCAGCCCAGAGATTCCTGAGTCCTCCGAGCTGAGCTTTATGCTTTTCCTTTGAGCTCCCCTCTAGAAACCCTTCCAAGGGGTAGTCGTCACACTATATTCCAGTTATTTCTCTTCTCACTAGGTTTTGAGTTTCTTGATGTGTAGGAGGCTGTACTTGATCTCTTTCTACCCTCAGCCCAGTAGGCTGAGTACTTTTACGTAGATATATGACCCAGTACAGCTGAAACCGTAGTACTTTGCAGAATTAGTTAAGTTAAAAATGTTAAAGTGCTCTGGGGGTTCAGAGGAAGGTGGAAAATCACTTCTGACTGGGGACTGAGCACAGGAAAGGCTTGTGGAAAGGCAGTATTTAAGATGGGTCTTGAAGGATTGGATTATCAGGAGAGATTCAGAGGAAGCAGAGGAGCATGGGGGCTATTTTGGCAACAACCAGGTAGATGGTTTTCTAAAACAGATGGTTAGGTTAGGCCTGTAATTGGGTTCCCTCCCTTTGTTTTAGTGTGGCTTTTTTAAAAGAAAATACCAACAACTGAACTTGGAGAGAATAAGGAAGACCCAGCTGAAATCAGAGAACCTACTGGAAGAAGAAAATTAGACCAGCTTCCTCATCCATTGGGAGAGAGTACCAGCCAGTCCTGGAGACTTCTAGAGACTTGGTGTCCTGTGGATTACTTTTCCTTTAGGATGATCGAGAGCAGAATCTAGCACATTGTTTTGTGTAATGTTGTTTTTTAACCATACATTGTCCCCATAGTGTCTGTGCATTGTGCAAAACTGAAACTTGGGAGACATTTGGTATTAAATAAAACTGTTTTCTTTACAGATGTGCCTTTAATATGCAAATATAATATACTTTGTGATTCCCCCCCACCCAAGAGGAGGTTATGCAGTTATACAGCATTTCCCAGCCTTATTTGCCTAAGAGAGCTTTTTTCCTGCTGTTTCTGTTAACATCTTCCAAAATAGTGTTCCACGAAGTATATCTTGGGAGACAGTGGTCGAAAGCAGCTCCTAGTTTGGCATTTTCAGATCCTAAGATGTGGCCTATTATTTCAAATGAGGCCACAAAAAAGCACCCCCAGAACAAATGTAAAAAGTGGAAAACGGAGGTCACCAAAACAGGAACAAGTGGGGAGAGGAGAAGGCCAGGACTTTGTTTTGTAGTGGCTACTTAACATCCTGTGCCGATCATCGCCTGGCTTCCTGCTGAGTGAGTTGCTCAGGGGACCATCGTGCCTCAGTGAGAGAGCGCTCGCTCATCCGCAGGAGGAGGTGGAACCAAGATTAGGGCCTAGTTACAGGCTGGCTTTGCTCTTAGTGTCTGATTTTATTTTATTTGTATGCTCCATGCTGTTAAAACTTGACCATATCTCCCCACTCCCAAACCTGCAGTGGGACAGTCTTTGTTTTCATGGGTAATGAAAGACATTGCAGTGCAGATGTATATAATGTAGAAAGTAATCCCTCTGATCCCTTGGTCTTCTTTATCTAATTCAGGTGTTTCATTGTTATTTCTTCTAAATTTTGATTTATTTCTAAAATTTATGTGGGTATAAGGTGTGAATTAGGAAATTTAACCTGAGTTTTTTTTTTCCCCCTGGATACATAACTGATTTTCTTTTTTATTTTATTTTCTTTCTTTATTTTTTTTGGCTGCGTTGGGTCTTCGTTGCTGTGCGCAGGCTTTGTCTAGTTGTGGCAAGTGGGGGCTGATCCTAGTTGTGGTGCGCGGGCCTCTCGTTGCAGTGGCCTCTCTTATTGCAGAGCCCGGGCTCTAGGCGCACGGGCCTCAGCAGTTGTGGCATGTCGGCTCAGTAGTTATGGCTCACGGGCTCTAGAGTGCAGGCTCAGTAGTTGTGGTGCACGGACTTTGTTGCTCCGCGGCGTGTGGGATCTTCCCAGACCAGGGATCGAACCTGTGTCCCCTGCATTGGCAGGCGGATTCTTAACCCCTGTGCCACCAGGGAAGTCCCGTAACTGATTTTCACAGCACCACTTACTGAAATATTTAACCAACTCCTCTGCTCTTCCTCGCTCTCCTGTATCACAGGGGCTGGAAGGCTTTAACCATTTCCCAGGCTCCCTTGCAGTGGACTTCTGGTGTGGATTTTGCCAGTGAGGGGCACTTGCATGAGATGAGAAGGTGGAGGAGGCTTCCTTCTGCTTCTGGCCGCATGGTGGCAGCAGATGAGGACAGGCAGTGGTAGTGGCTTCTTGCAACTCTTGACCTCTGGGTGACACCAGCCCTCCTGTTTTTATTTTCCAGTCCTCCCAACAAATTTGAAACTTAACTCTGCGTATTAAATCCCTTTCTGCTCAAAATACCTAGAGTAGTTTCTGTTTTCTTTTTTAATTTATTTTATTTTTATTTTTAATATATTTATTTATTTATTTATTTTTGGCTGTGTTGGGTTTTCGTTGCTGTCGCGGGCTTTTCTCTAGTTGCGGTGAGCGGGGGCTACTCTTCACTGTGGTGCGCAGGCTTCTCATTGCCGTGGCTTCTCTTGTTGCGGAGCATGGGCTCTAGGCGCATGGGCTTCAGTAGTTGCAGCATGCAGGCTCAGTAGTTGTGGCTCGCAGGCTCTAGAGCTCAGGCTCAGTAGTTGTGGCGCACGGGCTTAGTTGCTCCGCGGCATCTGGGATCTTCCTGGACCAGGGCTCGAACCCGTGTCCCCTGCGTTGGCAGGCGGATTCTTAACCACTGTGCCACCCGGGAAATCCCAGTTTCTGTTTTCTTGATGACCTAAAGTCTAACTATATTATTATTTCCAGATGAATAACAGTTTATCATTTATTCAAATATATATTAGAATATATATACTAGTGTGTATACACACGCGCGCGCACACACACACACACACACACACACACACACACATGCACTAGTGGAAATCTAGTTTTGTTTCATTGATCTCTGTTTGTTCCTGTGCCAGTACCACAATGGAAGGAACCACAGTTTTTAGCATTATGCAAATAAAAAGTTCAAAACAGCAGAAAGGGATCTAACAAATGAAAAGGCAGTCTCCCTCTCCTCTCCCACCTCTAATGTCTCTTTCCAAAAGCAACCACTGTTAATGGTTTTTCAGATATTCCTTCAAAATATTCCTACGCATATACCAGTATAAACGTTTTCAGTGAGATTGAATTGTTTGCAGTGTTCCACCCCTTGCTGTTTCATCTCATAGACCTTAGAAAAGTCTTTCACTAGCAGCACCTGCAGATCTACTCCGTTCTTTTTAACAGCTCCATAATATACTATGTTATATGTGGATGTGTCGGAGTTTACTTGTGAAGTCCCCACAGGTGGATATTTAGGTTATTTCCATTTCTTTTTTTATTACAAAGAAAAGGTGCGATGAACATCTTTAAACAGGTATCCTGGCACACTTTTCAAGTATAGTGATGGGTAAGTTCTCAGCACAATTACTGACTCAAAGGTTATGTGCATTTAAAATTTCGATATATGGGACGTCCCTGGTGGTCCAGTCGTTAAGACTCTGCGCTTCCAGTGCAGGGAGCTTAGGTTCGATCCCTGGTCAGGGAACTAAGATCCCACATGCCGTGTGGTGCAGCTTCTAGAAACAAAATTATATTAAATTAAATTAAAAATTTTTAAAAACATATAAAATTTCAACATATGATGTGACTTGACCTCCAAAAAAGTTTACCAGTTTTCAGTCCCACTTAGAATAAGTGCCACTTTGTGCCCTTGCCACCACTGGGCATCATCAAATTTTAACTGTTTTGCTAATCTGATCAGTGTGGAAATGGTATTCTGTTTTTGATATCAGCCTTCTTTTTAACCTTGCAGTAAATTTTGATTATCTGATAGGTCATTTTCATTCTTATTTTTTTTTAAATTATTGATTGTGTTTTTTCAGATAATTCGTAGTATCAGTTTTTCAGAATCCCAAAAGAAACCTTTTTGGGCTTTTAATTTAAATGTACAGATTAAGTTGGGGAGAATCATTATCTTTATAGTATTATCGTCTTACTTAGAAATATGGCATTTCTGGCCTCCCGCCTTCTGAGACGGCCCCCACTCTGTCTGGGGAGTGTGTTTCTCTCTAAATAAACCCACTTCTTACCCACCAAAAAAAGAAGAAGAAAAAAAAAGAAAGAAGTATGGCATTTCTCCACTTGCTGAGATTTTTTAAAACACCCTGCAACAAGATTTGTAATTTTCTTCAGAGAGGTCTTAATTTACAAAGATTTTAATTTCCAGCTGTATTATATTTTGTATTTACATTTTTATATTTTTTACTGCTACTCTGAAAAATACCTTTTTTCCCCCTGATTATATAGAGTTTGTATTTAATTGGTTGTTTTGAATATTTATCTTATCTGCCATCTTACTGGACTCTGTTTTTTAATAGCTTTTCTGTTGATTTCAAAATCCTATCTGCACATAATGGTAATTTGGAGTCTTTCTGATATACTTTTTCTCATCCTCACGTCTTTGGCTGGAACTTGTGGGGCTCTGAGCAGTTATCTCTGGGCCTGACTTTCATGGGAGCTTTGCATGCCCTCTGCCTGCCTCGCAGCCTGCCCTCGGCCCCACTCCCTGCCACTCTGCCCCTGGGCGGCCCCTGGGGCTTGGTTGGGGCCCCGTCCACTTCTCATGGAGCCCTTTATCTCGCCTGTGTGGCACGATCAGCTTTTCTGTTGATCAGAATCCGTCTGCTTTATTTGTTTCAGGATTCCTTTATATGTTGGTCCCTTTATTATACCATTCTCTGTTTTTCAATGCTGCTACATTTATTAATGTATCTTATTTACAGACACATGTTGTTCCATTGCACTTTCCTTTATTGGGTTTTGCAGGTACTGCATTTTTTACAAACTGATGGTTGGTGGCAGCCCTGTGTTGAACGAGTCTGTCAGCGCCATTTTTCCAACAGCATTTCACGTCTCACTTCATGTCTCTGTCACGTTTTTGGTAATTTCTGAAATATTTCAAACTTTTATTACATTTGTTATGGTGATCTGTGATCTTTGATGTTACTATTGTAAATTTTTTGTTTTTTATTTTTAAATTAAGGTATGTACATTGTTCTGTTAGACATAATGCTATGACACACTTAATAGACTACAGTATAGCGTAAACATAACTTTTATATGTACTGGGAAACCAAAGATTTGTATGACTCGCTTTATCATGATATTTGCTTCATTGTGGTGGTCTGGAAACAAACTTGCAATATCTCTGAGGTGTGCCTTTGAAGGAAAAGAAAGAAGTAAGTTTGCTTAGGTGTTTCCCTGTTGATGGGCTCAGGAGTTGTGTCCAAGTTTTCATTATTATAGGTGACTTGTAGTCCCTGCTTTTATACTTTTTTTTTTATAGCAAATAAGATCCCACTTCGATTGTAACAGCCACGACTTCTATTGACCATCTGTAAGCTATTGACTGACTGAGCTGGGCTGATCTGATTGGGTTAGACCAGTGTCACTGTAGTCAGGAGACTTCGTAAGGGACCGGTCTGTGAGGAGGAAGAGACTTAAATGGAGACATGGTTATAAATGGAGACACTGTATAAATTCATGTGCTGTGGCTTGGGCCAAAGCCTTGTCTTTCTTCTAAAAGATGCCCGTCTAGTGCCAGACCTTTCCCATTTCCTGTTCACCCTCCTCTGCCTGGGAACAGGACATGCCAAAGCTTGCATAGATCCAAGGACAGTGGGTCATGTCACAGGGCCAGTGTCCTGGCCAGAAAAGGACTAAGATGGGGCCAGCTGCACACTAGCATGGGGGAAAGTGCCCCTGTGGTTTCTCTTGTTTTCATCTCCCCTGCTACAGGCTAGTGAGTGCTGATTCAAATAACCTTTCTCTCTCATGATAACATCTGAACTTGCTACAGGCTAGTGAGTGCTGATTCAAATAACCTTTCTCTCCCATGATAACATCTGAACTTTGAATTTGATTGTTGGAGGGATGAAATAAGCAGATGTGAATATCGAAATTGGTCAAACTATTTAGGCCTAATTAGACATTGAGAAAGGAGCATTCCATTCAGCCAAGCCCAGCAGTCTAAAATTATCTGTACTAGTATATTAGTCTGTGCACATTTTCTCTAATATCCATACAAGGAGGGATATTTGGTTAAGATCAGGCTGTAGGTATTTTGGGGTCTCCTAGCCCTAATTATAACCTTGCAATAGTGCCAGAATTTTACCATTACTTTAAGAACAGCTCTAGTAAATGGAATCAAGAGAATCTTAATCACTTCAGGAAGGGCAGTTGTTCAGATATCAAGAGTTCAGGAGGTAGCTGGATGCACCTAAATAGACAATTCCCAACTCCAGTTGACTTTATTTTGATTAGTGGAAGGACGTTTTGAAAAGTATGTAAGTAATACATAGATACACTCTCAGAGTGAGATCAGAGTGAAAAGTGAAAATGTGCTTTAGTCACAACCTTGCCCCATCCTGTGCCCCTCCTTAGAAGCTGAGGTCAGCTGGCTTAGCACGTATCCTTCCAGACCATATTCGGTGCTTTTGTAAATAGTCACATATGTACATATACAAGTACCTGGGTTTTTGGGTTTTGTTTTGTGTGTGTTTTACATAAACAGGATCATAACTTCTACCATTTGTGATAATTTATGACCATTTTCAAGGAGCCAGTGTCAGAGACAAAATGCTGCTGCTGAATGCAGGTTTGGGGGGATAGGGAAAGGCAGCACCTTGGGTTAATGTGTGTTTGGGGAAATCAGTAACTTAAATTTGTGTAGGTCATTACACTTTGTAAAGCTTTTTCCAGAAGTGGACTTAAACACATTTTGGTAATTGCCCTTCAATGCCAAATAGCTTTCCAGAAAGATTGAACCACATTACGTGGTTATCAGCAGCGTGAACGAGCCTGGCATCTCTGTTTTTACTTTGTTTGCTTAATGGGTATATAATTGTAGCTTAACTTTCCTTTTTTTTTTTTTTTTAATATCGGCAAGACCGTGTATTTTCCCATGAAATGAGATGTTTTTTTTTTTTTGCAATCAGAACAAAGTTAATTTTTTTCTTCCAGTTTTACTGAGATATAACTGGCATCCAGCACTGTGTAAGTTTAAGGAGTACAACATAATTACTTGACTTACATGCATCATGAAGTGATGACCACAGTAAATTTAGTGAACATCCATCATCTGTAGATACAAAATTAAAGAAATAGAAAAGAAAATTTTTTTCTTGTGATGAGAACACTTAGGATTTACTCTTAACAGCTTTCGTATACAACAAATTTAATTTTTTATTAAAAAATTAAATAGGTAAAGATTATGATACTTCTTGAGTCACATCTGGAAGCTCAAGATATACCCGACAATGTAGAATAGAATTATCTAGAGATAAATTCAAAAGACAGATCCAGAAGTCATAACATGAAAAAAAGGAGTCTGGAGGTAGAAAAGAAATAAGTAGAGAAGTAATTGTCTTTCTGAGTCCCAGGCAGGATTAACGTAAGAATATATGTGTAGACACATGTTGGTGAAATTCCTGAAGTCCAAGGATAAGGACAAATCTTAAAGTTTTGAGACCCAAAGAACAGATTATTTATTTGCAATGGAAAGAGAATCAATTAGCTTCAGACTTTTTTTTATCAGCAACACTAACAGTTAAATTCCTGGAGCAACATTTGTAGAATCCTGAGGGAAGAAGACTAAGGCCCCAAAATTAATAACCAGGAAAAGATATCATTCATTTGTCAGGGCAAAATAAACATTTTCAGAAGTGCAGGCGTTTAAAAAGTATTCTGTCCATGTACTTATCTGAGGACAACACTTAGGGAAATACTCTATCAAATGACAGTTGGTTCAGAACAGAAATCCCAAGATAGAGAAAGACAAAAAGGAGAGGAATAATGGGAGCAACGAACCTTGCAATATATGTATTATTAAAGTTAAATAGATAATAATAATGTGACTAGGACTTTGTCATATAAATGCTAAGTAGGGACTTTTGAAATAGAAGAGTCATCCTTTAAAGAAAAACTTAACAGTAACCTAGAACTAAAGCTTCTATCCTGTTTGGGGTTGAGGGAGGTGTGAGCAGCTATAGATGCTTGGTGCATGTGTGTTAAAAATACATATAGTATAAAAACACATGTTGTATAACATTTTTTAAAATTAATTAATTTAATTTTGGCTGCATTGGGTCTTCGTTGCTGTGCACGGGCTTTCTCTAGTTGCGGCAAGCGGGGGCTACTCTTCGTTGTGGTGTGCGGGCCTCTCATTGCGGTGGCTTCTCTTGTTGCTGAGCACGGGCTCTAGGAGCGTGAGCTTCAGTAGTTGTGGCACGTGGGCTCAGTAGTTGTGGCTCGTGAACTCTAGAGCGCAGGCTCAGTAGTTGTCGCACACGGGCTTAGTTGCTCCCCGGCATGTGGAATCTTCCCGGACCAGGGCTCAAACCCGTGTCCCCTGCATTTGCAGGCAGATTCTTAACCACTGCGCCACCAAGGAAGCCCCCACATATTGTATAACATTATTATTTTCTTTTGATAGAATATATATATTTGAAGATGACTCAGGAATATGTAGGCATGAGCTGATCTTTAAAGCACAGTAGGACTTCAAAACTGACTGGAAAGAAAGGCAAACAGAGGAATGACAGGGAGGAAAAAGGAACAGGAAAAAATGACAGGGATGAAAAATGGCTAATTCAGCAGAAGTAAGAAGAAGGAAAGTGAGATTGTATTTAAGATGGAAGGAATAAAACCAAATACGTTAATTACTTCCCTAAGCGTGAATGAACTCAGGAGACAGAGACTGTCAGATGGGCTGAAAAGTCAGATTCAAATGTGTATTATTTGAAGAAACACTTGTAAAACAAGATAACAAGCAATTTGAAAAATAAATAGACAAAGATATTGGGAAAATGCAAACAAAAATGAAGGAGGGGTGGCAATTTTCATACTTGAAAAAGCAGAATTCAGTGTCCAAAACATTCATTAGGACAAAGAGAGGCATTATGTAGTGTCCTTCCAGTCGCTTCTGGATGGCATCTGGCGCTTTCTGGTCTTAGGGCAGTCTCATTGTCAAGTATTAAAGATGAAGTCTGAATTAAAACAAAACTTGAATTTTTTACAACAGCAAATTAAAGGAGAAAAACAATTAGGTTATATGAAAAATGCTACGAAGGCATCTGATAACACTTAGCAACTTTTCCTAATAGAACTTCTAAGTAGGTTAGGAAGGGAAGGAAGTTATTGCATAATGATAAAGACATTTACCAAAAATTTTTAGCAAATATCATACTAAATGGCAAATTTCTGAGGCTCTGTCCTTAAAATCAGGCACAGGAGATACTTACTCTTAATAATGTGATTCATTGTTTGTCGAGATCTGGTCTGATGAAATAGATAAAGGTATGAAATAATTTTGTAATATTAGAAAAGCATAATTTGTCTGTAATTGTAGAGGTCTCAAAAACCCATGAGAATCTAGTAAAAGATTACTAGAATTAAAAAGAGAATTTATAAAGTGGTATAAGAATTTATAAGAAGTTATAAAGTTACGTAAGACACAAACTGATAAGTTGGGTTTTGTTTATGTTTTTCTTATTGTTTTTATTTTTAATATGAGTAGTAGCCAGTTAGAAATGGACAGGGGAAAATATACCGCTTATAATACACACTATTTTAAACTTAACAAAATGTTAAAGAACCTAAATAAAAGAAATGTGAAATCTTACTAAAGGACACAAAATAAGATCTGCACATATGGCAGGCCACACCAAGTTCCTGAATAGGAAGGCTTACTGTCATAGCTATATAAATCTTTCCTAAAATAATATTTCCATGCATTGCAGTTTTCTATTTTTTTTCATTTGAATCTAGTATAGATATATTCACTTACGTGAATCTATCAACATTTTCTTCAAATTTTTTTTTAATTTTAAATTTAATTTTATTTATTTTTTTATACAGCAGGTTCTTATTAGTCATCAATTTTATACACATCAGTGTATACATGTCAATCCCAATCTCCCAATTCATCACACCACCCCCCCACCCCCCACCGCTTTCCCCCGTTGGTGTCCATACATTTGTTCTCTACATCTGTGTCTCAATTTCTGCCCTGCAAACCGGTTCATCTGTACCATTTTTCTAGGTTCCACATATATGCGTTAATATACGATATTTGTTTTTCTGACTTACTTCACTCAGTATGACAGTCTCTAGATCCATCCACATCTCAACAAATGACCCAATTTCGTTCCTTTTTATGGCCGAGTAATATTCCATTGTATATATGTACCACATCTTCTTTATCCATTCATCTGTCGATGGGCATTTAGGTTGCTTCCATGACCTGGCTATTGTAAATAGTGCTGCAGTGAACACTGGGGTACATGTGTCTTTTTGAATTATGGTTTTCTCTGGGTATTTGCCCAGTGGTGGGATTGCTGGATCATATGCTAATTCTATTTTTAGTTTTTTAAGGACCCGCCATACTGTTCTCCGTAGTGGCTGTATCAATTTACATTCCCACCAACAGTGCAAAAGGGTTCCCTTTTCTCTACACCCTCTCCACCATTTGTTGTTTGTAGATTTTCTGATGATGCCTATTCTAACTGGTGTGAGGTGATACCTCATTGTAGTTTTGATTTGCATTTCTCTAATAATTAGTGATGTTGAGCAGCTTTTCATTTGCTTCTTGGCCATCTGTTTGTCTTCTTTGGAGGAATGTCTATTTAGGTCTTCTGCCCATTTTTGGATTGGGTTGTTTGTTTTTTTAATATTGAGCTGCATGAGCTGTTTATATATTTTGGAGATTAATCCTTTGTCTGTTGATTTGTTTGCAAATATTTTCTCCCATTCTGAGGGTTGTCTTTTCATCTTGTTTATGGTTTCCTTTGCTGTGCAAAAGCTTTGAAGTTTCATTAGGTCCCATTTGTTTATTTTTGTTTTTATTTCCATTACTCTAGGAGGTGGATCAAAAAAGATCTTGCTGTGATTGATGTCAAAGAGTGTTCTTCCTATGTTTTCCACTAAGAGTTTTATAGTGTCCGGTCTTATATTTAGGTCTCGAATCCATTTTGAGTTTATTTTTGTGTATGGTGTTAGGGAGTGTTCTAATTTCATTCTTTTACATGTAGCTGTCCAGTTTTCCCAGCACCACTTATTGAAGAGACTGTCTTTTCTCCATTGTATATCTTTGCCTCCTTTGTCATAGATTAGTTGACCATAGGTGCGTGGGTTTATCTCTGGGCTTTCTATCTTGTTCCATTGATCTATATTTCTGGTTTTGTGCCAGTGCCATATTGTCTTGATTACTGTAGCTTGATAGTATAGTCTGAAGTCAGGGAGTCTGATTCCTCCAGCTCCGTTTCTTTCCCTCAAGACTGCTTTGGCTATTCGGGGTCTTTTTTTTTTTTTTTTTTTTTTATTTATGGCTGTGTTGGGTCTTCATTTCTGTGCGAGGGCTTTCTCTAGTTGTGGCAAGCGGGGGCCACTCTTCATCGCTGTGCGTGGGCCTCTCACTATCGTGGCCTCTCTGTTGCGGAGCACAGGCTCCAGACGCGCAGGCTCAGTAATTGTGGCTCACAGGCCCAGTTGCTCCGCGGCATGTGGGATCTTCCCAGACCAGGGCTCGAACCCATGTCCCCTGCATTGGCAGGCAGATTCTCAACGACTGCACCACCAGGGAAGCCCTATTCGGGGTCTTTTGTGTCTCCATCCAAATTTTAAGATTTTTTGTTCTAGTTCCGTAAAAAATGCCATTGGTAATTTGATACGGATTGCATTGAATCTGTAGATTGCTTTGGGTAGTATAGTCATTTTCACAATATTGATTCTTCCAATCCAAGAACATGGTATATTTCTCCATCTGTTGGTATCTTCTTTAATTTCTTTCATCAGTGTCTTATAGTTTTCTGCATACAGGTCTTTTGTCTCCCTAGGTAGGTTTATTCCTAGGTATTTTATTCTTTTTGTTGCAGTGGTAAATGGGAGTGTTTCCTTAATTTCTCTTTCAGATTTTTCATCATTAGTGAATAGGAATGCAAGAGATTTCTGTGCATTAATTTTGTATCCTGCAAGTAAGGGTAATTTGACTTAGAATTAGAGAGCAATGTGCTCTCCAGAAGCGGGGGAACTGAGTCTTGCAGATTTGCTGCTGGGCATTAGGAAGCAGTAGTATTGCTGGTGGTCTGTCTAAACGAGGAACTCTTCCTAAGTATCACAGGGAAGACAGGACCAGGGTGCCAGCCTCCAGGAGAGGCAGGTGGCGGCTCTGCTCCCCCTCCCTCTGCCCCAGGATTGGATTCTGGGTCTGGTTGGTCAACTCCTAGGACCTATAACCAGCTGCAGTCCTGAGTGGTCGGGGGATTGAAGGTGTGCTCTCTGGGGAGGCATCTTCTCTCCAGGGTCTGGGAAGTGGGCCTGGGCTAGCCCTGCCCAGAGCATTGACAGATGTTCTCGAGCTCTTGGCCTTGTTTCCTGGGCTTGACTAGTGTCCTACCCTGGGGTAATTTTTTCTTTCTTTCTTTTTATTTTTTTCAGGAACAGTGAATTTATTTATTCTCTTCACGTGGTAATGGTTCATACTCATGATAACAGAATTCAAACAATGCAAAAATCAGTCTCCCTCATGCCCCAGGCCCCCAGTTGTCCATTTTTTTTTCCTCTGAGAAAACCAGGATTACCAGTTTCTTTTTTGTGTGCATTCTTCAAGAGAGAGTTTATGCATATAAAAACATCCTTTAGGGCTTCCCTGGTGGCGCAGTGGTTGGGAGTCTGCCTGCCAATGCAGGGGACGTGGGTTCGAGCCCTGGTCTGGGAAGATCCCACATGCCACGGAGCAGCTAAGCCCGTGAGCCACAATTGCTGAGCCTGCGCGTCTGGAGCCTGTGCTCCGCAACAAGAGAGGCCGCTACAGTGAGGGGCCTGCGCACCGCGATGAAGTGTGGCCCCTGCTTGCCACAACTAGAGAAAGCCCTCGCACAGAAACGAAGACCCAACACAGCCAAAAATAAATAAATTTTAAAAACATCCTTTAAAATTGCAAATCGTAGTATATAATGTATACACTCTTCTGTATTTTGCTTTTTTTCATTTACTGATCTATCTTGGAGATCATTTTATGTGAACTGGAAATCTACTTTATTCTTTTTAATGGATGGTTTCTTGTCCTGTGTATCTGTTTTGGGAGGTACCGTAATTTATTTAACTACACCATTATTGATGAACATTTAAGTTGTTTATAGTATTTTGTCACTTGTGTATTGGAGCAGGTGTAATTTTGAGCAAAGATGAATGTGGTCAGGAATTTTTTCCTCTCTTGAGAGCTGTGAGGTCTGAGATTAACGTTGGACTGCTGGGGTGGGAGAAAACACCACTGGCCCACTTTGGTTCTGCAAACCTTTTGATTTCCTAGTCTAGGAAAGGCTACCAGCCTAACTCCTGGATTCTACACTGGGGCTTGGGGTCCTTTGCCTCCTAGGTGAAGAACTCACAGGTAGAGTAGCAAGTTAAGGACACTAGTACCTCTATTTCAGGGGTTCCTAACTTGTTTGTTTGCCATAGACCTGTTTGGCGATCTGCTGAAGCCTAGGGACGCCTTCTCAGATAATTTCCCAGCATTTTATTATGAACATCTTCAAACATACAGAAAAATTGAATTTTACACTGAACACCTGGCTTCTTCCATTAACATTTTACTATGCTTGCTTTATCGTATTTTTCCATCTATCCATCCATCAGCTTGTTTTTAAATATATAAGTTTATAAAGAACCAGTTATATTGAAACAGTGATCAGAATATTAAAAATTTTTTTATGATATGGAGATACATACTTCTTTATTAAGAAAGAAAAATGGGGAAATATCTGTAATTTCTATTGGTGTTAAGATACAGGTACTGCTAATACTCTTATGGTTTGTTGCCTACATTCATAATTGAAGGAAATGTTAAATTTCAGTTAAAGTGTAGTAAAAATAAATACGTAACATATTTTTCCATCCAGCTTCACAGACCTACTCTGTTTAGGCTGGGTCATTTAAGAAAAAGCATCTGTTCTACCCCAGGCTTTGTACTTTTGCAGCTGTCTTATCAGTCACTCCAGGCACCATTAGCTGTTCAGCGGAGGAGGAAACAACTTGCCCGAGGCCATCAGCTAGTTTAAGGAGGAATCTTCAGGTCCAATGTTTTTCCACAGAAGCTTCATTACAGGCGGGCAGGGTGTAGGGGAGTGGCAGCTCGGGTGTAGGGGAGGTTTACAGGCGTTGCTGGGGAAGAGGCACAGGTGGAGCTCAGCTCTTCAGGTTCCTGGGCTCCACCCACTAAAGGTCCTGATGCTCTAGTCTGGCTTGGGCTTGGGAATTGGCTTTTGGGGCAAGCACTCTGGGTGATCTTTGATGTCAAGACCCACACCCTGTGAGATACTAGTTAATGAGATCAGGGTTTGTTCATCTGATTACACTTTGTCAATGGGTAGCGCTCAGCACAGACTTGGAGTCTTGATGACTAACAAGTTGCTTCAGGAGACAAATTTAACATAATGCTCTAGTAGAATTATCTCTGTTGAAATATACACTCAAAAATAAAGGCTTAGTCACTCTACTCTTGGCACTTCAAATATGCAGGCTAATGGGTAGAGGCAGGATGATCAGGAATCAACCTTCCCCCCTTCCTCCTTTCCTCCCTCCCCCCGTCCCCCCTTCTCTTCTGGATGACCACTTATCTCATTATAGACCCAGTGGAGCAGAGTGGTAAAGCCTTTTCTGCCTTCATAGCCCTATAGGACAGATAAGATACGCACTCAGCTGTAACTTCCTGAAACATCCTGTCCTTTGGGAATTTAGAGAAGGAGAGGGATCCAGGAGGCCTTTGTGAAGGAGACAAAGCCCTGTAAAGGCTGAGCCTTGAAGCCATGAAGTACTGAGGAGAGAGCCGCCTGAGCAAAGGCACAGGGGTTGGAAAGTGCGGGATGTGATAAAGCTGTCAGTCAGTTCCCCTGAAGCTGGTGTGCGTAAAGGGCTTGTGAGGCCAGAAAGGCCGGTGGGGATAGAGACTGCAACAAAGAGGAAGACTCTATGGGAGGGCTGAGTGCAGGAGCTGTGGACGCCGCGCCCACTCTCGGGTTTCACGCGAGGATGTCCTGCTTGCTCTCGGTGCATCACTACAATCCTGTGAACTCAAGGAGAGAGAGGTGGGGATGGACGAGGGCTGTTCCGTGAAGGTTGTGGGGAAAACCCTGCAGGCAGCAGGAGCCGGAGCAAGACCATCTTTCTCTACCGTGTACCGCGTTCGTGCTGGCGCCGCTGTGTGGGTTTGGTCGGTTTGAGTTTGAATCTTTATCCTTTTCAGTGCCCAGTGAACCAGCATTTGACGGTTTATTCTTTTAAAGTGACACCGCAGTGGAGTTTTTCCCCAGGTCACATTCTGAGAACTGAGTAATGAGTAAGAACCCATCACTTAAGACAGGACTCAGAAATGCTTCCTGCAGAGACAGGCTTCCTTCTTCCTGTTGACTCTTTGAAGCAACATTAATATCTGCTATTTCTTTTTTTTTTAATTTTTTAATCTTTATTGGAGTATAATTGCTTCACAATACTGTGTTAATTGATGTTGCACAACAAAGCAAATCAGCCATATGAATACACGTGTCCCCACATCCCCTCCCTCTTGAGCCTCCCTCCCACCCTCCCTATCCCACCCCTCTAGGTCATCGCAAAGCCGCTCTCCCTGTGCTACGCTGCTGCTTCCCACCAGCCAACTACTTTACATTTGGTAGTGTGTATATGTCAATGCTACTCTCACTTTATCCCAGCTTCGCCCTCCCACCCCAAGTCCTCAGTCCATTTTCTATGTCTACCTCTTTATTCCTGCGCTGCAACTAGGTTTGTCAGTACCATTTTTTTTTTAGATTCCATATATATGCGTTAGAATACAGTCTTTGTTTTTCTCTTTCTGACTTACTTCACTCTGCTCACCATCGCTAATCATTAGAGAAATGCAGATCAGAACTACAATGAGGTATCACCTCATGCCAGTCAGAATGGCCATTATCAAAAAATCTAGAAACAATAAATGCTGGAGAGGGTGTGGAGAAAAGGGAACCCTCCTGCACTGTTGGTGGGAATGTAAATTGATAACAACCACTATGGAAAACAGTATGGAGTTTCCTTAAAAAACTAAAAATAGAACTACCATATGACCCAGCAATCCCACTACTGGGCATATACCCTGAGAAATGCTGTTTCTTAAATGGACCAGTAATGTCTATTAATGGAATGTGTTTATCAAAGCAGGACTCCTCAGAGCAAAAGAAAAATTGCTTCATGAAACCCTTTCCATGCCACGCCTCTCCCACTCTTGTCCCTTCTAGGTCATCCAGGATATTTTGGGCTCTGAAGGAGGGCTCTCCTTGCCTTGTGATGACTTGCTTTTGTGCCCTAAGACAGATTCAGATTTCCTATCTCAGGCCTCGCTTGAGCCCTCCTCTCCTCTGGGGTGGGAAATTGAACCTCGTTCGTTAGGTATAAGTAACCTCTGAACCTCTCCTCCAAGGACCACGTTATTTTATGAGATTTGTATTTTATTTCTCTTTTGCTTCCTTTTACATTTTTGGAGAATATTTTTTGAGTTCATTTTATAATTCCCCATCACTTCACTGCAGCTACCTTAAATCATCCAACGAGACAGTCTTACGAACCAGATGAGATTGGTCAACCCCTTCACTGCCAGCCCCTTTCTTTAAGGTGGACGACACTCATTATAATGAAGCATGATGTGGATGCCTTTGGGGGAGGAGAGGGAAGGGGGCTTTGACTACTTTGAGGACTAGCCATTCACCCCTGACCCCTGACTTACTACTTGCTAAGCTGATAAGCATTCGCACAGTAGTGGTGGCGAAGATCATTTGAACAGGGTGCCTGTTGAGATGGGTTTAGGTAGAGACTGGAAAAACCACTCAAAGACAGCAGGTAGTTTTCTTTCAAGTGGAGAATTCATCTTGGATTTGGAAACATCCCTGACTTGAACTTCTCATAATGCAAACGTAAAAAGCAAAGACCCTGGTACTTGCCTGGCGGTTCAGTGGTTAAGACTCGGCGCTTCCACTGCAGGGGGTGCAGGTTCGATCCCTGGTAACGGGAACTTCTGCGTGTGCGGCCAGTAAAAAAGCAAAGACCCTTTCTCCCACTTTGCGTATAATGGGAGTTAGACCTGAACTTGGGAGGTGAGCCGGCCCCAGTGATATGGAGGTAGATTGCAGATACTTAGGTTTGCAGCTCCAGGGAAGTATTTTTCACATTGTTTTGACCATGACCCACAAGAAGAAATATATTACACGTCATTATACGCACACACATACTTCAAACAAACATTTCACCAAACTGTCTACACTTACTTCCTTAAACACACTCTGATATTTTCTTTTTGTGAATATGCTGGTTGGAACCCAGTAAACTGATGTCCTGACCCACTAATGGGTCTGGATCTAGCCTAAGAAGCTGTGAGGGAGCCCACAAGGAGGGGTCTGGCCCTAGCCCTGAGAGCAGCGCTTTCCCCTTTGGATGTCCCTCACGTGGTCTGTAAAGCATCCGGATAGTTCTGTCAGAAACTGCAGCCTGGTCTTGGCTGGGCCATGGGGGGTTCAGGAGGGGCTGCCCACACTGGAGGGCAAACAAGAGCAGGTTGGTGGGCCTCCTCATAAGGCGTGATGTCACTCCATTGAGGCTGCATCTCCTCTGAGTGTTGGAGAGCCGTGTGAGGGGAGGGCTGAGGAAGAGGCTGGCAGGAGAGTGAGGAAGGGAGGCCTGGTGACAATTCCTAAGCCTTTCCCTCTGGATGATGTCAGCTTCCAAAATCCCCAGTCATGACTGGAACAGGGTGGCAGCTGAAATCTCCCTGTTTAAAAAGTCAGGCCTGAGTTTCACTCAACAAATATGTACTGACATATTATATAGCAGTCATAGCGGTGGGCATGGGGTGCAGAGATGGCCAAAGGCAAGGTCCCCGCCCTCCTGGAGCTTACGGTCTTGGTAGGCGACACAGACAATAAGTAAATAAGATCATATTCAAGAGTGACAGGGGCTCTAAGGGAATAAGAAGGGGTAGTGGGATAGAAAGTGTTTGGGGTGGAGGCGCTTTTGGTGGGTGGTAGTAAGAACAGGACTTTTTTTTTTTTTTTTTTAAGGAAATGGCATTTGAATTGAAATTGATGAACAGTTGCAAAAATCTGTGCTTCCGAAATGGCAGCTTGAGAGCAAAATACAGATTTGCAGGCCCCATCCTAGTCTTAAGGGAATGAAAATATTTGGGGCAGGGCCCAGGAATTTGCATTTTTTCTTCTAGATGATACCCACGCTCACTAAAACTGGAGACGTGCTGCCCTCAGGCTTTTACTTTGAGAGGAGGTCACACTTGGTGAACTTGAGGGTCCCTTCCAACTCCCAACTCCCAGAGCCTGTGGTTCAGGGAAGGGAACTTGTTCCTGTGTGAGAGCCAGGCTAGGGAGAGGAGCAGGACCACTTCCGGTCAGGCTGCAGGATGGCAGTGAGTGAAATGCAGAAAACGAGCGTGCACAGCCCAGCACCCACGTGCACACGCACACCGAGCTCACCCAGGGCCCCGCCTCTCGATGTCTGTCCCACGTTCTGAACCTGATCTTCTCAGAGGTGTCCTCATCTCCATTCCCACCGCCTCTAATTTAATTCCACTGTGTCCGTGAGGGGTTGCTGATTCAGCAGCTTAGATGAGGTCCATCTCTTGCTTTGGGAGCATTTCCACAGCTGGCCCCGCCCTCTCTCCAGGCATCTTTAAGATCCCAGGCCTTGGCTGCCTGTCTCCCCATCCCCACCCCACCCCTCCTCCCTGCCCTACGGAGTTCTCCGTGCTCTGGCCACTGGGGCCTGCCTGGCAACTGCCCCGGAGTGGGGGGGTTTAAACGGGCCACAGCTGCTGCAGTAGGAACGCGCACTTCATCCCAGCCCCCATCCTGTGAGGGGAGGGCGAGGGTTGCCCCAGGGAGCAAGAAAAATCAAGAAACCTGTTTGTATCTTTCTGTCAATGCTCTTTATCCCGTCTTCGCCTCCACTTCCTGTGTTGTAGGTCCCCCTCCCTGGCCTCAGTTTCCCCGGCCATTCAATAGGAGGACCCCCGGGATTTCTTTGGGGGCGGAGAAGGGGGTGCGTTGCTTCCAAAGGAGACCCTCTTCTCACCGCACCCCTCCCGGGCGGCGATCGCTGGGAGGGCCCTCGCAGGCCACTGGCCGGGCGGCGGTCCGGCGGTGTCACTGTCACAGTCAGGGGAGGAGGCAAGGTCGCAGTCCGAGGCCCCCGCCTGGCCTCGGGCGGCGCTGCCGCGGCCTCGCCAGCCGCCGGCCCCCGCCCGGTGAGCCGCGCACCCGGGCGCAGCGGTGCCCACACTGGGGGCCGGGCGGCGGCGGGGGCGGCTTCATGCGGCACACGTGTGGCGACGCGATCGCGGGACAGGTGAGCCGGCGTCATGGGGCAGGCGGGCTGCAAGGGGCTCTACCAGTCGCTCTTAGACTACAAGACCGAGAAGTACGTCATCGCCAAGAACAAGAAGGTGGGCCTGCTCTACCGGCTGCTGCAGGTCTCCATCCTGACCTACCTGGTGGTGTGAGTTCTCCGGGGCTCGGGGAGGGGGAAGGGCCGGCCGGGGCCGCAGCTGCGGCCTCCGGGGGCTGGAAATTGGCCTGGGGGCGCCGGGGGTGCCCTGTGACTGGGCTCTGGGACCCTGCTCGGGGAGGCGGCCCTTCTTGTACCGTTGGGCTTAAGGGTGGGGGGTAAGGAGGGAGCCCTCAGCTCCCCAGGGGCTCTTGAGGTGATGAGATGCGCCGGGGTTCCTGGGTCCCCCCATTTGTGAGGCTTTCCGTGGGCAGTTCCTTCCTCCAGGTCTGGGGCCCCCAGTGCTTGGGCTTTGGGAAGGGGGCGAGGCTGCAGGGGCTTGGGCTGCAGCTGTCATGGCAGCCCCCCTGGGCCCTAGCCCGGGCTGGCCCAGGCCCCCGGTGGTTTATTTATAGTCACTGAGCTCAGTGCCAAGCTCCCGGCAGGGGCAACTCATGAGCCTGGCATGTCCCAGAACTCCCTTCTGGCTAGCTCGCCCCACCCGTGGCTGGCCTCTCTGGGGGTCCTGCCCCGAAACCCTGTACCCTCCCTGGCACCCAGCTCTTCTGTCTGCCCCCCTCCCCCGCCCTGCAGGAGCTGGCACCATCAGCTGAGGGGCAGCTCCTTGGGGTCAGCCAGGCCCTGTTCAGAGGCCTCACCCCCAAGCAGGGAGGGGACAGGTGGAGAGGAAATGACACCAGACAACTGGGATGCAGATGTGCCTCTTTTATTCCTTTAGTTAATGCTGTTGAGTCCCTCCTACTTCCTGACCTGGGGAGCAGCAGCGGCTCCTCCAGGGAGGGCAGCCCTGACCTCGCCTTGCTCCCACCCGGAGGCCGGGCTTCATCCCCGAGCTTCACCCCTAAGGCACCTGGCTGCCCCCCACCTGAGGGCCTTTCGTCTTACTGCTCCTCAGCCAGGCTTCCCGTTCCTCCCCTACGTCGTTGGCGCCCACTCATCCCTCACACCTGGGCTCTCGATGCTCCTCCCCGGAATTCCCACAATGTAATGACATGCTTATTCAGGGGATCATCTGCTTAATGTTCCTGCTGACTGCCCTTGTCAGTCTGGGGACGCCATGAGGGCGGGGCCTGCCTGGTGTCCCCTAACTGCTTAGGGGACAGGTGTGAAACGAATGAGTGAATGAATGGTGGTGGTTGTCCCTTGAGTATTTGCTGAATGTTTCTGTCCAGGCCAGGCCCAGCGTGTCCCTCCTAAAATGGCTGGTTGGCTCAAGGGTCACAACCCTCTCAGAGGTCCTTGGAGTTGGGACAGCCTAGGGCCCAGGACATGCCAGCTCTGCCCCCAGAGATGAGGGTGGAAGCATCCTGGTTGGTGCCTGGGAGAGGCAGGGCATCCCACAGAACTGCTGCATGACCTCAGGAAGGTGGCTTCCTGCCCCCTTGCCGCAGTTTTCCCAACTTTACCAAGGGGGGGTTGACCTGGACAATCTCTAATTAACAGTAACCTCAGTAATAAGTTGATGTGTTATATTCATTGAGCTTCTCCTCTGTGCCTGGCACTCGCTGTGCTAAGCAATTTACATGTGCCGTCTCCTTTAAAAATGTGTTTTTTTGTATTTTGATGTAATTTATACTCACAGAAAAGTTTTAAAGAGTAGTACAGTTTTTTTAATGCCCTTCACCTAGATTCCTCAAATGTTAACATTTTACTACATTTGTGTTGTCCTTATCCCTTTCTATGTGAGTGTATACATGTGCAATTTTTTTCTGTTGAGTAGGTTGCAGGCATGATGTCTCTTGACTCCTAAATACTTCCATGTGTATTTCTTAAAAACAAGGAATTCTCTTATTTAATGAAGTACAAGCATGAAAATTCGGAAATTAACATAAAAATACTATCATCCATGCAATAGACCTTTTGTAAATTGTCCCCAAAATTACCTTTATAGGAAAAGAAAATCCGAAATCATGCCTTATGTTCAGTTGTCATGTCTCCTTTAATCTGGAATCACTCCTGAGTGTCTTTGTATCTTATGACACTGACATTTTTTGGAGAGTGCAGGATCTTTTAAAAACCATTTTTAGATTGAGGTAAAACTCACATAGCATGTAATTCATTATTTTAACCATGTTAAATTACACAATTCAGTGGTTTTTAGTACATTCACAATGTTGTACAACCATCACCACTATCTAATTCCAGGACGTTTCCATCACCCCCAAAAGAAACCTGTGTCTATTAACAGTCATTTGCAGTTCTCCCCTACCACCATCCCTTGGTAACCACTAATCTACTTTTTGTCTCTATAGCCCATTCTGGACATTTCATATAAATCAAATCATTACAACATGTGGCCTTTTTTGTCTGGCTTCTTTCACTTAGCATAATGTTTTCAAGATTTATACATACTGTAGCCTGTGTCAGTAAATTATTCCTTTAATTGCTGAATAATATCTCATTGTATGGATACACCACATTTTGTTTATGCATTCATCTGTTGGACATTTGGATTGTTTCTACTTTTTGGCTATTAGGAATAATGCTGCTAAGAACATTCATGTGTAAGTTTTGTGTGGACATATGATTTCAATTATCTTGGGTATATACTTAGGAGTGGAACTGCTGTGTCATATGGTAACCTTTTGAGCAACTACCCAACTGCTTTCCACGGCACCTACACCTTTTTACATTCCCACCGGCAAGTACCAATTTTTCTGCATCCTCACCAACACTTGTTATTTTCCATTTTTGGGATTAGAGCTGTCTTATTGGGTGTGAAGTACTATCTCACTGTGGTTTTTGATTTGCATTTCCTGACTAAAGATGTTGAGCATCTTTTCACGGGCTTATTGGCCATTTGTATGTCTTTCTTGGAGAAATATCTGTTCAAATCGTTAGCCCATATTTAAATTGGATTACTTGTCTTTTTTATTGTTGAGTTGTAAGACTTCTTTGTATATTCTGGGTACTAGACCCTTATCAGTTATGTGACTCACAAATATTTTCTCCCATTCTCTGGGTTGTCTTTTCACTTTGTCAATAGTGTCCTTTGATGCACAAAAAAGTTCTTAATTTGGATCAAGTCCAACTTACCTATTTTTTCTTTTGTTGCTTGTGTTTTGGGTGTCAAAGAGTACAGGATTTTGCACTCTAATTTTGTAGAATGCCCCTCAGTTTGGGTCTGTCTGAGGTCTCCTCATGATAAGTTCCAGGTTGTGCACCATGTCCTTTAACCATCCTCACCCCTCTGGAAGGAGGTGCACTTAGCCCTGTGTTGACCCCCCGAGTTCATTGGCTCACCCAAGGTCACATGGCAAGTGCAGGTGAGCCGGTTTCATCCCTAGCTTGCCCGGCTGCAGGGCCTTGGCTCCTGAGAGCAGCAGCCTCTCGCTTCTCGGGTTGCTTGTCACCTCTGCTGCTTGCAGGACTGGCTTTCAGGCGGCAGAGGGAGTTGTGACTCCTGCCCAGGAGCTGGTGGGAAAGGTGGAGCCCCAAGCCTGCCCCCTCCACCCGCTGGGGGCCTGGGGAAACTTCCTGAGGGCAGCAATGAGGCTGATGCCCGCCTGCTTGCCCCTCCCTGCAGTTGGGTGTTCCTGGTGAAGAAGTGTTACCAAGACACCGACTCGTCCCTGCAGAGCAGCATCGTCACCAAAGTCAAGGGTGTGACCTTCACCAACACCTCAGAGCTTGGGGAGCGGCTCTGGGATGTTGCCGACTATGTCATCCCACCCCAGGTCTGAGCCCCACCCAGCACAAGGGCCCAGGCTGGCAGGGTCTGGATCCGGGTGGGTGACATGGGAAACTGCTTGGGGACCCAGAGACCTCCATTCACTGTCTTCCTTGGCCTGGGACGGCTGCAGGGTTTGCAGATAGACTCTGCCCAGGTCCTTTCCCCCATGCCAAACCCCAGCCCTCCCCAGCTGTGCCTTACGGGGCTGCTCTGTTTCCATCAAACCCTGAGCCTGTTGAGACCAAATGGGAGCCAGAGAACTTGCAGGTCAGTGTCAGTCGGGTGGCCTGGCACCGACAGCCCCGCCCTTATACTGGCCGCTGTCCCTGGGAGCAGTTCCCTGGGCCGGGGCCGGGCCATCTCATCACTGCCCCTTCTCCTCTCTCTCCTCCTGTATCTCAGCTTGGAGCCTGGGGGCTGAGGTCAGAATGGTTTGGGGTTGTGGGCATGGAAGAGACCCCTCTAGGGACACCTGCTCTGGGACTCCGAGGTCAGTGGGCTCGTGGGTGGGATCCACTGATTTTGTGGCCCCAGTGTCTGCAACACCCATGCAGAGGTCCCACCACCTGCCAGGCAGCCCCGGGAAGGGGGGACCCCAGTGGCAGGAGGGGGTTCCTCAACCTCCCTCTGGTTTCTCAGGGAGAGAACGTCTTCTTTGTAATCACCAACCTGGTCGTGACCCCCAACCAGCGGCAGGAAACCTGTGCCGAGGTGCGTCTTGGTGCAGAGAGCCGGGGAGGGGGTGGGAGAGCTGCCAGCAGTACTTGGGGTGACCCCTCTCCTGAGGCAGGGGTTTCGACGCCCTCCAAGGGCCCTGGGGGATGTGTGCACCAGCGTGCATACCTGCACTGTTCAGGGGAGAAGCAGGTTCTCAAGGGGTGAGCCGCCACAGGCAGGGGAGGAACCCCTGGCCTCACCCTGGGGCGGGACCTGGTTCTGAGAAGGGGCCCCTGCAGGCACCTCCCCCCGCCAGGCACCCTTTCTCTCCTGGCAGAGTGAGAGCATTCCGGATGCCTTGTGCTGTGAGGACAGCGACTGCCCTCCTGGGGAGCCGGTTGTGGCTGGAAATGGTGAGGCCTGGAGTAGACAGGGCTGGGGGCAGAAGGGGAGTTGGAACCAGGAGGTTCCTGGCATTGTCCTTCTCCCACCCCTGCAGGAGTGAGGACCGGCCGCTGCCTGCGGGCGGGGAGCGAGCAAAAGGGCACCTGTGAGATCTTCGCCTGGTGCCCGGTGGAGACAAAGTCCAGCCCCGCGTGAGTGGCTGTAACCTCGGGACCCTGAGGAGTTACCCAGCCCTGGGCAGCGGGTCCCAGCCCGATGGTGGAGACGTGTTCTGGGGGAGAAGCCAGGACACCCCACAAAGGCCCCAGGACCACCCCGACATGATCAAATTGACTGTCCTCTGCAAAGGCTCCAGGGCACCCAGGGAGCAGACAGGCTTCAGCCTCAGCACAGGCATGGAGAGGGCGGGGCAGGGCCTCCTGAGCAGACTGTCCTGCCTTGGTTTTCAGGAAGCCACTCCTGGGCGAAGCTGAAGACTTCACTGTTTACATAAAGAACTTCATTCGTTTCCCCAAATTCAACTTCTCCAAGTACGTGGGCCCGTGTGCATGGTGTGTATGTGACGCAGTGTGGAATGACCCACTGGGTGATGAGGGGGCACCCTTTCCCGTGCAGTGGCGGCAGGGCTGTGTCCTTTCTTACTGGAGGATGTTGGGGGTGGGAAAGCAGTCAGGATCTGAGGAGGGGCTAAAGTCAAGGGCTCAGTGTGGGTCAGGCCCGGTTTCTGGCCTGGGAACAGCAAGTCTCACCTTCTTTTCACTGGCTCTTCATGGCCTCCACGCAGGACAAATGTGCTGGACACCACGGACAGAGCTTTCCTGAAGTCCTGTAAATATGGCCCCAAGGACCCCTACTGCCCCATCTTCCGACTTGGGTCTGTGGTCAGCTGGACGGGGAGCAACTTCCAGGAGATAGCCGTGCAGGTGGGTGGTGGGGCTGGAGGGCTCTGGGCTTGAGCTTTGAGCTCTGCAACGAGGAGGGGGTGTGGAGGAGGACCCATGGGATGCGGTGGCCCTGCAGTCACCTGCCCAGGGACTGTCCCAGAATTAGCTGCGCTGCACGCGGTGAGGGCCACACTTGCACCTGCGTCTGGTTCCGAGTCCTGGGGCATCAGCTGAAACCGAGCCAGGAGCCCCACTGGCACCCTGGCTGTGGCGTGAGGTGCCAGTCCTGCAGTAGGTGCTCGCTCGGGTCATTCCCTTCTCCCTGGAGCGCGAAGCAGGAGGATATGGGCTGTCAGCGACGCACTTTTCTCAGTCACCCCCGAGGTGTGAACCCTGGGCCTTCTACTTCCCTCCCGGAAGGATGCTCCAGTGGGGCCAACCCCCTGCCCGAGCTCTCCATGAAGAGCTGGTCTGTGGCTTCTATCTCCAGAAAGTTCTGTGCACTGATTCTTGTCTCTTTTGCATCAAGGGTGGTGTGATAGGAATTCAGATTGAATGGGACTGTGACCTTGATAGAGCTCCCTCTGAATGTTACCCTCGCTATTATTTTAACCGTCTGGACAACAGATTTTCAGAAAACTCTCTCTCTTCTGGGTACAACTTCAGGTAAGTGGGGCTAAGTCTGCCACCTTATGACCCTGTCCACGTTTCGTGTCCTTGCCTGGGTGCCAGCGCTATGACACCCCTTCCTGGAGGCGGGTGTCAGAGTGGGAGGTGCAGGGAGGCCGCCAGGGGGCCTGTGGGAGAGAAGCATCGGCCATGGCTCTGGACTTGCCCTGAAGCTGAGGCCTTGGTGGCCCGGGTTGGCCCAGCAGTAGTGGGAAAGCCCTTGCCTCTTGGGGAACGTCTGGCAAGAACTTCAAAGATCTGAACGAATCTTTTATTTCACATCAGCAAGGGGGTCTCCAACCTTTCCTGGGGCTGCTGAATGCCAGGGTCCTGGGGTGGGGGTGGGGTTATAAATCTCCAAGGCAGCGGAGCCTGTGTTGCCAAACAGGTAAGACCCAGGCAGGCCGAGGGCTCCCCGAGCCGTGTCTCCCCCAGGTTTGCCAAGTATTACCGAGACGCAGCTGGTGTGGAGTTCCGCACGCTGTTTAAAGCCTATGGGATCCGCTTTGATGTGATGGTGAACGGCAAGGTGTGTGGGTGAGGCTCCCCTTCTGAAGCTGGGCAGGTCCTGGGAGGGTGGGGCATGCTGGGGGGACCCCAGGCTGGCTCTGGTGGAGTCCCTGGGGATCCCGCTGTCCTGCTGCGTTCCTCACCCCACCTTGTCTCTCTGGGCTCCAGGCAGGGAAGTTCAACATCATCCCCACAATCATCAACGTGGGCTCAGGGGTGGCGCTTATGGGTGTGGTGAGTACCTCTCCCCCACCCCCTTTACCCTCCGAGCACCTGCGGGGGCGGGCAGGGGGGACACTGCCCCAGGGGAGTTGTCCCAGTGCGCCAGAAAGAACCAGAACTGGGGAGGTCAGTGCGGATGGGGGTGAAGAGGGCTCTCTGGGACTTCACACCCCTCCAGCAGCCCCCAGGTGGCCGTGACTGCCTGGGTTTCTCTTTCCAGAGCCAGAGAGGCTTCTGCCTGTGGCTCTGCAGCGGGGGGTTCTCTGGGATCCTGCGCAGCCTTGTCTCCACTTCTGCTAGAAAGAGGCAGGATCCGGCTATACACAGGGCTTCTCAGCCGCGGCCCTGTTGACATGTAGGGCCAGATCACTTTTTTTGTGGGGCGACTGTGTGCATTGTAAGGTGTCTGACAGCGTCCTCGGCCTCTACCCACCAGACGCCAGCAGCACCTTCCCCCACAGCTGTGACGTCCAAAAATGTCTCCAGACATCGCCAAACTGCCCCCGGGGTGTGAATCACGGGGCTAAAAAGATGAGAGGCAGGGAAATCGGGCTGTAGTCCAGGTCTGTCCCTTCAGTTGGGCAGAGGGGCCACCGGAGAGGAAGTAACGGCTGGAGGGCAGGGAAAGGCTTCCTCTGGACCTTTCATGCCCCTTTGTTTTTCTGGAAGTTTTTTAAAGACAAGGCAGTCATCAAGAGTGGCTCACACCCATACCAGCAAGCCCCTTGCCAAGGTTTCTGGCAACCTTGTCCCTGGTTCCTCTGCCCGGGAGGTCACAGCAGCCCCATGGGGGCTTCCAGGAGGACCTAGGACTGACTTTTTATTGAGACCAGGAACATCGTGTCCTGTCGCAGGACTCAAAGAGGCCATGCTCCTGAGAGGTGGTCAGTGGATGAAAGTGGGCCCCAAGGGACTCCTCTTAACTGCAGCAACACTGTTGGGGAGCCCTGCATGTTTGCATAGGTCACTTCCCTAGACAGGGGCCACCTTCGGACATCACTTTCTTATGATGGGGGTAAATCAGAACACAGGCATCTGGGGACACACTTGTGGAATGAAGGTAACGGGGAAAAGTGGTAGAGGCTGGGTGGGGGGTGGGAGGAGTGTTCTCTGTGGAACAAGGAATTGATAACCTTTTTGGCATTGGGGGCGGGGTGGGGGAAGAAGTTGTGCCATGCCCAGGGTCAGAGGACCTGGTTCACCTGTGGTCCTCCACCAACCCTCTCCCACCCCCCGCCCCCTCCTCTCTGTGCAGTGGGTGGAGTCGCCCTCTGGTGGAGGAGACCGGTATTTGCGCCGTCCACTCTGGTCTGAAGAGCTTGTGTTCAGGCGTCAGTGGGTCGGTCCGCTGGGTTGGCTCAGGCCTCCTCATCTTTCCTTGACCGCTGCTGTGGTGTCTCTGTTGTTCAGATACCCTCCAGTCCCTCTCTCACTGCCTACTAGAGGGATCTTCCCGCACTGCCACAGTTCTGTTCCTGGCCCTGTTCCCAGGCGTGACGAGCCTGTCCTCTGCAGTGCCCTTCCCGAGCGTTTTTTCCTTTGTCCTTATATACAGTCCTATTCAGCCTCAAGACTCGGCCCAGATGTCCCTCCCCAGGCTGAGTAGAGTCCCATCTTCTCTCTGCTCCCCCTGCTCCTCTCCCCATCATGGGACACTGTCACTCTGTCATAATTTATATGCTCGTCTCCGGCACCAGAGGGGGAGTCCCCAGCGGGTCGCATTGTCTTTCGTGCTCTTTCCCACACCCCAGGGCAGTGCCTGGCACTGGTGAGTGCTCAGCAGAC
This sequence comes from Balaenoptera physalus, assembly GCF_965194825.1. Taxonomy (NCBI): domain Eukaryota; kingdom Metazoa; phylum Chordata; class Mammalia; order Artiodactyla; family Balaenopteridae; genus Balaenoptera; species Balaenoptera physalus. The sequence goes on along the minus strand of NC_138901.1, from coordinate 52,795,007 downwards.
ACTGGCTGAAGGCGCGATTCGATGGGATCAGGGTAGTGCGGAGTGCTCAACCTGAGGGGTCAGACGGACCACAGGCTGGCTCTACCATGGACCAGCTTTGTGGCCTTGGACAAAGGTGCCTCTTTCTGAGCGCAGCCCCCCTCAGGGGTTGCTGCAGGATCAAATGGGATGTAGTTGGTGTCAAGTGGCCGGGTGCTCTCTGGAAGTCTAGGATTCTGAGTCAGGGACCCCAACTCTTTTGCAGGGGTCTTTCTTCTGCGACCTGGTACTCATCTACTTCATCAAAAAAAGCCACTTTTACCGAGACAAGAAATATGAGGAAGTGAGGTCAGTTATGCTTCCTCCCAGTGGCCCTAGGGGAGCCCACTAGGTCAGCCTCTCCCCCTCCCTGGCTCAGAACGCTTACCCTGGTTTTATGTCGGCGTTTGTGGGGTAGAGGCAGGGCTGAATACGGGGAGCTCCCTTGGAAGGGCTGGGTAAGGCGGAATGTTCTGAGTACTGGCTCTACAAAACTGGATTCTACTTCAGAGCAGCTGGCAGAAGACCAGACCACCCAGGCCATGGGCAGGAGACCTGGTTTCCAGGCCTGGCCCTGCCACGGTCTCCCCAGGTGACTTTGGACCAGTCCCAGGCCTCCTTGGGCCTCAGTTTCTCTCTCTGTGACATGAGAGTGTTGGTTTACATACAGTGCCTTCCAGCAACTATAATTTTAGGATTCTTGGACTTGGTGGTCCTGGTGAGCTTGGGTTGAGGGAAGCTGGAGTGGTAAGGGAAGGAAAAAAAAAAACGATTCCCCCCCCCCACTCTGGGGGCCTATTTCTAGGCTCTCTTGGGCAGTGGGCTTGGGGGCGGGGTGTGTGTGTGTGTGTGTGTGTGTGTGTGTGTGTGTGTGTGTGTGTGTGTGTGTGTGTGTGTGTGTGTGTGTGTGTGTGTGTGTGTGTGTGTGTGTTTTTCAGAGGAGAAGAACAGTATGAGTGGGAAGTCCTGATGGGTGGGTGGGTGGGTGTGTGTGGGTGTGTGTGTGTGTGTGTGTTTCAGAGGAGAAGAACAGTATGAGTGGGAAGTCCTGATGGGTGGGTGGGTGGGTGGGTGTGTGTGTGTGTGTGTGTGTGTGTGTTTTTCAGAGGAGCAGAACAGTATGAGTGGGAAGTCCTGATGGCTGGGTGCACAGGAAGGGGCACCAACCTGGGACAGGGCGGAGGGCCAGCCCACATCATCTGCCTGGACTGAACCCCAGCCCTGGTTCTCAGGCTGAGCCCTGAGTGCACCTGCCATCCCTGCTGAGCTGCTGGGGGAAGAGGGGTGCCCCCTGCAGGGCGAGTGGCTTACCAGTCCCAGGGAGGAGGTGGGACCCACAGGCCAGGTTTAATGGGTCATGTCCTGCCCAGGGACCTAGAGGTCCTCGCCCAAATGGCAGAGTCCTCGCAGCAGAGCGTGGCCCCAGACGCGGCGGGGCTGGCGGAGCAGCCAGAGGTGCAGGATGGAGGCGGCGCCCAGAAGGAGAATGGCTGCGTGTGCAGGCAGCTCCTCCAGCCCGCCAGGTGAGGGGCTGCCCAGCCAAGGGCCAGGACCGAGGCCCGCAGAGACAGCCCAGCTGGCTACTGTGCTCCCTGCTCTGGGTGACCTGGCCACAAGGCAGGATGCCAGGGACCCAGCAGAGCCCATCCAAGCTGGACTCTGGGGGGAGGGGTGCTGGTGGTGCTTTAGCCCCTCCACGATGCCTGTTACTCTCCAGTACCCCTGAGTGACCACAAACCTGTCTGCTTGCTATGCTGTGCGCATGTTAAGACAGTAACAGTACTATCATTTACTCAGGCTTACTCTGCTGGGCACTGCTCTGAGTTCTTTGTACATGTGAACTCTTTTCAGCAACCTAATGAGGTGGACATTAATATTCCCTGTTCTATTAATGAGGAAACTGAGGCTCAGAGAGGTCAAGTAACTTGCTCAAGTCACACAGCTAATAAATGGCAGAGCTGGGATTTGAACCTGGGCAATGGGTTCCTAGAATCCAGGTCTCCATCAGGTTATTTTGCCTTACCGAGCCCTTCATCCCTCCACGCCTCATCAGATGCCTCCCCTCAGCTCCTCTTTGATGTGGAAATTCTGGAGCTGCCCTAGCCTGAGGACAGTGGTGGCTGTGCTGACAGGTGACCTGCAGGCTGCCCTTCCCTGAGCACTGCCCAGAAGCCGTGGGCAGCCTGGCGCTTTCTGTAGACCTGACCACAGCCTGGTGTGGGAGGGAGCCCTCGGGCCTGCTCTGCTTCCCTGCCTTGCTATGTGCCCCTGAGCAGGTGCCTGGCCCTTTCTGGGCCTGTTTTCCCTTTTGTTCCGGGGGGCTGGACACAGGGAAACCTCCAGCTCAGTGAGTAGGGTTCCCTGACTCTCCTCTCGTCAGCTACGTCAGAGGCGTTCACTGACCTGGGGCTGGCTGCCCTCTGCTTCGAGCGTCCATTCTCTGCTGACTCAGCGATTGGCAGCCTCCAGTGGGGAGCTGGGCCTGGGCAGGGAAAGAGAGAGCGGTGCGCCAGGATGGAGGGAAGGCAAAGGATGGAGAGGAGTGAGGAAGGAAAGACGGAGAGGCTGGGGTAGGCCTGTGCCGCCAGCCCCGCCCCCCGCTCCCTGACTGTCACTTCCTGGGCGCTCACCCGAGCTCCTTCCCCTGCAAGAGGAAAGAGCGGTTGCCCTGCTGGTCCTGGCCAGCCTCGCCTGTTGCTGCGGGGCCGCGGCGGCTGCTCATTGCTGGGCCAGCTCCAGAGGCCGCGGCCTGAGCGCCTCCCCGTGCCTGGGCTGCGGCCAGGGACCCCTCAGACTGCCGTCCTCTGCAAACGCTCACTGCCTGCCGCGCTGCCAGCCAGAGCTTCTGCAGGCGGAGTCTGCCTTTAGGGAGGCCGTCCCTGCCTGCAGGGCTCCCAAGCGTCCTCAGTGCCCCCATCCGCCCACACACAGGTCTGGCCGCCAGGGGAATGGAAAGGTGAATGTGGAGCAGCTGCAGAACCTGCAGACCGTGGAGGCATAGCCAGAGCTGTCGGCTGACAGCAGATTTGGTGAAGATTTGAGGGCAGAACTGCCCACAGCTCTGAACTGGGAAGAGTCATCGTCATCCCCATGGGACGGGGCTTCCAGGCACAGCCATCTCTCCTGCGCTCTGGGATCCTGCTACAAGCTTTTTGTTGTGTGTGTGGGGAGGGGAGCCTCCCAGTGGCCACAGTGGCTCATGCAGAAGAGGCCCTGGGGAGGGGAGGGGTGGAGGGCAGGCCAGGGGCCTAAAGTGTTTTCATTTTTCCCAAGAACTTAGTAGGGCATTCAGTTATTCATTCATTCACACAGCAAACACTGATGCCTGCTGTGGGCTGGGCCCTGTCCAAAAGATGCTTGAATGAGACACTGACCTGACCCCCAGGGAGGGGAGCACGCATGTAATTCCCTTCAGAGCCGACAGACATGACAGCTGGGCCCAGCACTCCGGCCTTCCTCCAGCCTCTAGCTGAGACCTGCACAAATCCCTAGAGCGAAAGATGGCTCCTCAGAGAAAGACCTTGGCCAACACCCAAGAGGACATTTGGCCTTGCCCCCAGGGGTGAAATTTAAAGGTGGCCAAGGAGGCAACTGGGAAAGGGCTGGACCTGTGAGGAGGCAGCTGGCCATGAGGAAGGAGAGCCTCGGGAAGCTCAGGGGATAGCGTCTCACCCAGATGGGAGACGCATCTGCCTGTGTGGTTTGGCTCTTGCTGTTCTGTGGGGCTTGCAGGGTCCTTGCTCGGCTTCCCTCCGTCTCCTCTAAGGCTCCACCTGAAGGGCTAATGAGATGACGAATGGCGCTCAATCGCCTAGTGGAAACAGTTGTTACTAGGTTGGCCCTCAACCCCCTCCCTCAGTGGCTGTAAAGCACTGCTACTCAAAGTGTGGTCCGTGGACCAGCAGCATCTGCATCATGTGGGAGCTTGTTAGAAATGCAGTCTCAGGCCCCTCCCTCATCCCCCTAAATCAGAACCTGCATTTCAACAAGACTCCCAGGTGATTCATGTGCACGTGAAAGGTTGAGAAGCAGTGCTTGAGGAGATATACAAAGCCTGGTTCTGAAAAGGTCAGCTTTGGTGAGTGGCGTCAATTTCCAGGTCAGACTTACTGCAAGCTACCTTGAGACCAAGCAGATTCCCCCCTTCCTTCCCTCGGGAAAGTGGCATTATGCTCAATTCATTCAAATTAAAATATTTTGACTAGGTCATACTTAAATGACTCAAAATTTAAGAGGTACAAAAGAAAAGAAGTGAAAAGCTTCCCTCCCACCCGTTCCCTGAGGCAACCTGTGTTACCAATTCCAAGAGGCTCACCTGTCTTGCTGAGAATCCACTGGGTTACTCACGCCTTCCCTCAGGAAATGAACTTTTCCTGCCGCCTGCAGTCAGACCAAGTCTCTGTCAGATGCGAGAGAATATGCTGGGCTGGGGAGCCGGCTGGCTCGCTTCTCCCTCTGCACTGGCGGAGGAGCCCCAGCGTAAACGCAAGGGGAGGGATCTAGAACTCAATCACGGTTGTTGAAACCACCTGGCAGCCAAGGCCTGCAGTGCTGCCCGTCACCCAGCAAGCCTGGGTGCCGTGTGGGCATCTGCCCTGACTGTAGCGGGGAGTAAACATCCTTCCACTGGGGCCTTTGGACAAGAGGGTTGGAGGGGTGGAAAGGTCTCTGGCGAGGCCGGCCTCGGGCACGGGCGTGGTCCCCAGAACAGGACCCCTTCTAGATCAAGCAGCTCCTCCCCTGGGCTGCTAGGTGACCTGTCAGCAAGCCCAACCTGCTGTCTGAAGAGAAAGTGAAAAATCCAGGTGATTTGCTGTGGTGTTTCACTTCCTCTCTAAGGCTAACCCTTGGATCTGATAACACAGCATGTTACTTATATGTTTGGGAGTAAACAGGGCAGGGGTCACGGCCGCTTAGAAGTTGGTCTGGTTTCTTTTAACCTGTTTTTGGAATCGCTTGGCAGCAGCCACAACACTTGGGGACGGCTGTGCTGTTTTATATTGGAATGGAAATGTCTCCCTTCAGTTATTCCTTCAGTCAGTAAATATTTATTGAGTACCTACCGTGTCAGGTGTTGGACTACTGCTGGTGACACAGTGGCGAGCAGCACAGAAACGGTCCCTGCCCAGGTGCTCAGAGTCTAGGGGTCACACATCAATCACAAACGGGATGGGGTGCTTTGAGAGTCCTCAGTGAGGAGTGGCCAGGTTTCCACAAGGAAGTGACACACAAGTTGAAGTCAGAAAGGTTAGTAGCAGTCTAACTAGGTGATGGGGGAAGCATCCAGGTCAGGGAACCACACGTAGAAAAGACGTGAGAAAGAGCAACTGAGGAAATGGAATGCAGACGGTGTCACTGGAGCAGCTTCTGTGAGGCTTTCATCAAGTTGACATTCTTTAATTTTAAGGGTTGCCCCTTTAAACTTACTGCCATGGAGGACTTAATCTAATTGTTTCTTCAAGTCCAGCAAAGCTTTCCAGGTGGCCTCTCCCCTACATGTCAGAGGCCCCATGCTCAGGAAGCCAGACTGGCCAGTGGCCCCCATCAAAGCTCCTGGATGGTGTCACACACAGCCAGTTCCCTTGCTTTTGCACAGCACCACCCCTGCCCGCGTTTTTGCATAAACTTGGTAAATGAGTGGGAGGCTCATTAATCTTACAGAAACTGGCTTTGAAGTGGGAAGAAGAGAAGCAGGAATTTGAGCACTTTTCAAACTCGGGAAAGCCCCTTTCCCTCGATGCACCTCATCAGAAAGATGATCATGCCAGCCCCTCAAGATCTTTCCATGCTGACATTTCAGTATCACAAGAATTGTCTATGCTTATGTTCAAGCCCTGGCCTAAAGCCATCTACCTATTCCATGCCTTTGGAGTACCATGATGCTGGCCAATGGGAAAGTTTTAAATTGGGTGCTATTAATGTGACATCATAGGGACCAGCCATTGAAAGAACAAAGTGCGGGCTTCCCTGGTGGCGCAGTGATTGAGAATCCGCCTGCCAGTGCAGGGGACATGGGTTCGAGCCCTGGTCTGGGAAGATCCCACATGCCACGGAGCAGCAGGGCCCGTGCGCCACAACTATTGAGGCTGTGCTCTGAAGCCCGTGAGCCACAGCAACTGAGGCCCGCGCACCTAGAGCCCGTGCTCCGCAACAGGAGAGGCCACCGCAATGAGAGGCCTGCGCAATGCGGCGAAGAGTGGCCCCCGCTCACCGCAACTAGAGAAAAACCCGTGCGCAGCAATGAAGACCCAGTGCAGCCAAAAATAAATAAAATTATTAAAAAAAAAAAAAAGCGCAAAGTGCCCTTTACTCCTGATGCAGTGGTCATCAGGACTGATCAGTCATGGATGCCTTTTTGTGCCCCCCAACCCCATCAGTTCCTTTCTCAGTGGCTAGCTGACCCCTGGGGAACCAGTCATAAAGGGGGGAATGTGACTTCCTCCAGGTGTCTCCGAGAACCCCAGCTGGGGTCTGCAGTGCCCTGGGAAGTCCTTAAATCATCCCATTTGGAATGGCAATTTGCATGTCTGGAAAAGGGCTCCACTTGGTTCCAACCTGCCCCCCACCTCCCCAAGTGGTACAACTCTCCTCAGAGCATATTCTCCAGTGGACCCAAGAATGCTTTCTACAAAAGACACCTTTCTTTCAGCTGTTTCCCCTTAGGCCAGCACATGGAATTAAAGGGGGGAGATGGCAAGCATTTTCAGGGTCCTGACCAATATATGTATTTTCTGACATTTTAATTTGGTTATAAAACAATAAAAGGTGTTAACTTTAAATGTGTCCTGATTTTTTCTCCTTCATATTTTCATGGATACCTGGTGTTTTAGAGGAAAATGTAAAGAAGGCAAGACCAAAAGAGGCAGACACAAGAAACAAATAGTGAGCAATATATTACTTTCCTTATTGTCTTGCAAAGAAATTCAAATGAAAGGAAACTCTTTAAATGAGCAAACATTAAAGGACTAGGAAGGCACTGATAAAACTGGTCCTTTTCATTTAATAAGTATAATCTGATAAAACTCTGGAAAGCATTTGGAATCAAGTTTTTATCTTCTAGTAGCTTATTAAATTCCCTCAAAATGATATAGATGTGAAGACATGCACTGCAGTCTTTTTTATACTAACATTTCAAACAGTTTTACTGCCCAACAATAGAGGAATGGTTAAGTAAATCAGCTCACTTTTCCCCATACCCCCCAGCAGGACTCACTCTGCATCAGGACTGAACCCTCCCTTCCCACTTAGAGAAGTCCCTGAAAGGACCGGGGAGGTTGGGAGAGGGGGTGGGGTGTGTAAACCATGAACGTGAGCATCTTCATTGGTGGTCAGAGAAAGGGTTCAGCGGTGGTCACTGGGAGAAGGAGGCAAAGCTATCACCTCAGCCGCTTCTTGGCTTCATGTGAAAACATCTGGTCCAGAACCCAAAATGGGATTCAGGAGGCCTGGGCCTCCGCTATTGGTCACAGGTCACCTACTATCTGTAAAAAGGGACCTGAATTCAAGCTCTCAGATCCCCTTCTGATCTAAAACTGATTCTTTTCTAAAGTCCCAATCTGATCACATCACTCCTAGCTAAAACTTTCAAAGGCTCCCCCCAATTGCTATTAGTATCAAGGGCAAACTGTAATTGAGCAAGACCCTATGTCGCCTTCCCAGGACAGAATGTCCTCCACCTGCCTCTTGTGTGTAGAAAACCTTTAGCTTCCTAGGCTTTCCCCCAGTTCCAAAGAAATTTAATCAGAGAAGTGAGAAAACACAGAAAGAAAGGAAAACAGTCAAGCAACACAAAATAATAGCTAAGCAAATAATAGCTAAACTAAGTCAAAGACCTTTAGCTCCTCCTCAAGGGCTATAGATAATATTCTGAGCCACGTCCTTTGAGCTGTTTTGCAGATAATGAAACCCTCACCAGGTGGAAGAAGTTAACTGTATGCTGCCCACAAGCACGTAGACCCCAGACCCGTTAGAACCAGAAGGTTGATGATGTTAACTCCTGGTCACCTCAACAGCAACCAATCAGAAGACTGTCCACAGGTTGATCATGCACCCTGCAACCCTCTCCCTCACCCTGTCTTAAAAAACCTTTCCCTGAAAGCCTTCGGGGAGTTTGGGCCTTTTGCGCACTAGCTGCCTGGTCTCCTTGCTTTGCGCCTGCAATAAGCACTGCACTTTCCTTCACCACAACCCAGTGTAAGTAGATTGGTTTTACTGCTCATGGACAAGTGGACCCAAGTTTAGTTTGGCAGCAAAACCTCCCACTGTGCTCTACCTCAGGGCCTCTTCTCTCTAACGTTTCAGACATGGGCAAAACTCCTTTGTTCTCAATGGCCCTCACACATGCACTTTCTTGCAAGTAACCCCTTCTCCACACTTGCCTGTTACTCAACCCTTGCGTCCTAATTGTAATGTTATTTCCTCAAAGAAGCTACCCTCTGGGCTTCCCTGGTGGCTCAGTGGTTAAGAATCCGCCTGCCAATGCAGGGGACATGGGTTCGAGCCCTGGTCCGGGAAGATCCCACATGCCGCGGAGATACTAAGCCCGTGCGCCACAACTACTGAGCCTGCGCTCTACAGCCCGCGAGCCACAGCTACTGAGCCCACATGCCAGAGCCCACATGCCACAACTACTGAAGCCTGTGCGCCTAGAGCCCATGCTCCACAACAAGAGAATCCACCGCAATGAGAAGCCCGTCAACACAACTAGAGAAAGCCCGCGCGCAGCAACGAAGACGCAATGCAGCCAAAAATAAATAAATAAAATAAATAAATTGAGAGATTGGTTCAAGACGGCGGAGTAGAACGACGTGCTCTCACTCCCTCTTCACTCACTTCCGTGAGAGCATCGGAATCACAACCAACTGCTGAACAATCATCGACAGGAAGACACTGGAACTCACCAAAAAAGATACCCCAAATCCAAAGACAAAGGAGAAGCCACGATGAGACGGTAGGAGGGGCACAATCACAAAAAATCAAATCCCATAACTGCTGGGTGGGTGACTCACAAACTGGAGAATACTTATACCACAGAAGTCCACCCACTGGAGTGAAGGTTCTGAGCCCCACGTCAGGCTTCCCAACCTGATGTCCAGCAACGGGAGGAGGAATTCCTAGAGAATCAGACTTTGAAGGCCTGTGCGATTTGATTGCAGGACTTCGACAGGACTGGGGGAAACAGAGACTCCACTCTTGGAGGGCACACACAAAGTAGTGTGCGCATCGGGACACAGGGGAAGGAGCAGTGACCCCACAGGAGACTGAACCAGACCTACCTGCTAGTGTTGGAGGGTCTCCTGCAGAGGCGGGGTGGGGGGGTGGCTGTGTCTCACTGTGAGGACAAGGTCACTGGCAGCAGAAGTTCTGGGAAGTACTCCTTGGCGTGAGCCATCCCAGAGTCCACCATTAGCCCCACCAAAGAGCAGGTAGGCTCCAGTGTTGGGTCGCCTCAGGCCAAACAACCAACAGGGAGGGAACCCAGCCCCAACCACCAGCAGACAAGCAGATTAGGATTAAAGTTTTACTGAGCCCTGCCCACCAGAGCAACAGCCAGCTCTACCCACCACAGGTTCCTCCCATCAGGAAACTTGCACAAGCCTCTTAGATAGCCTCAACCACCAGAGGGCAGACAGCAGAAGCAAGAAAAACTACAATCCTGCAGCCTGTGGAACAAAAACCACATTTACAGAAAGATAGACAAGATGAAAAGGCAGACGGCTATATACCAGATGAAGGAACAAGATAAAACCCCAGAAAAACAACTAAATGAAGTGGAGATAGGCAACCTTCCAGAAAAAGAATTCAGAATAATGACAGTGAAGATGATCCACGACCTTCAAAAAAGAATGGAGGCAAAGATCGAGAAGATGCAAGAAATGATTAACAAAGCCCTAGAAGAATTAAAGAACAAACACCTAGAAGAATTAAAGAATGAACAAACAGAGATGAACAATACAATAACTGAAATGAAAAATACACTAGAAGGAATCAATAGCAGAATAACTGAGGCAGAAGAACGGATAAGTGACCTGGAAGACAGAAAGGTGGAATTCACTGCTGCTGAACAGAATAAAGAAAAAAGAATGAAAAGAAATGAAGACAGCCTAAGAGACCTCTGGGACAACATTAAATGCAGCAACATTCATATTATAGGGGGTCCCAGAAGGAGAAGAGAGAGAGAAAGACCAGAGAAAATATTTGAAGAGATTATAGTCGAAAATTTCTCTAACGTGGGAAAGGTAATAGCCACCCAAGTCCAAGAAGTGCAGAGAGTCCCATACAGGATAAACCCAAGGAGAAACAGGCCCGGACACATAGTAATCAAACTGGCAAAAATTAAAGACAAAGAAAAATTATTGAAAGCAGCAAGGGAAAAACGACAAATAACATACAAGGGAACTCCCATAGGTTAACAGCTGATTTCTCAGCAGAAACTCTACAAGCCAGAAGGGAGTGGCATGACATATTTAAAGTGATGAAAGGGAAGAACCTACAACCAAGATTAATCTACCCGGCAAGGATCGCATTCAGATTCAATGGAGAAATCAAAAGCTTTCCAGACAAGCAAAAGCTAAGAGAATTCAGCACCACCAAACCAGCTCTACAACAAATGCTAAAGGAACTTCTCTAAGTGGGAAACACAAGAGAAGAAAAGAACCTACAAAAACAAACCCAAAACCATTAAGAAAATGATAATAGGAACATACATATCGATAATTACCTTAAACGTGAATGGATTAGATGCTCCAACCAAAAGACACATGCTCGCTGAATGGATACAAAAACAAGACCCATATATATGCTGTCTACAAGAGACCCACTTCAGACCTAGGGACACATACAGACTGAAAGTGAGGGGATGGAAAAAGATATTCCATGCAAATGGAAATCAAAAGAAAGCTGGAGTAGCAATACTCATATCAGATAAAATAGACTTTAAAATAAAGAATGTTACAAGAGACAAGGAAGGACACTACATAATGATCAAGGGATCAATCCAAGAAGAAGATATAACAACTATAAATATACATGCACCCAACATAGGAGCACCTCAATACATAAGGCCGCTGCTAACAGCTATAAAAGAGGAAATCGACAGTAACACGATAATAGTGGGGGACTTTAACACCTCACTTACACCAACGGACAGATCATCCAAACAGAAAATTAATAAGGAAACACAAGCTTCAAATGACACAACAGACCAGATAGATTTAATTGATATTTATAGGACATTCCATCCAAAAACAGCAGATTACACTTTCTTCTCAAGTGCGCACGAACATTCTCCAGGATAGATCACATCTTGGGTCACAAATCAAGCCTCAGTAAATTTAAGAAAATTGAAATCATATCAAGCATCTTTTCTGACCACAATGCTATGAGATTAGAAATCAATTACAGGGAAAAAAACGTAAAAAACACAAGCACATGGAAGCTAAACAATACGTTACTAAATAACCAAGAGATTACTGAAGATATCAAAGACGAAATCAAAAAATACCTAGAGACAGAAGACAATGAAAACACAACGATCCAAAACCTATGGGATGCAGCAAAAGCAGTTTTAAGAGGGAAGTTTATAGCAATACAATCCTACCTCAAGAAACAACAAACATCTCAAATAAACAATCTAACCTTACACCTAAAGGAACTAGAGGAAGAAGAACAAACAAAACCCAAAGTTAGTAGAAGGAAAGAAGTCATAAAGACCAGAGCAGAAATAAATGAAATAGAAACAAAGAAAACAATAGCAAAGATCAATAAAACTAAAAGCTGGTTCTTTGAGAAGATAAACAAAATTGATAAGCCATTAGCCAGACTCATCAAGAAAAAGAGGGAGAGGACTCAAATCAATAAAATTAGAAATGAAAAAGGAGAAGTTACAACAGACACCACAGAAATACAAATCATCCTAAGAGACTACTACAAGCAACTCTATGCCAATAAAACGGACAACCTGGAAGAAATGGACAAATTCTTAGAAACGTATAAACTTCCAAGACTGAACCAGGAAGAAATAGAAAATATGAACAGACCAAACACAAGGAATGAAATTGAAACTGTGACTAAAAATCCTCCAACAAACAAAAGTCCAGAACCAGATGGCTTCACAGGTGAATTCTATCAAACATTCAAAGAAGAGCTAACACCCATCCTTCTCAAACTCTTCCAAAAAATTGCAGAGGAAGGAACACTCCCAAACTCATTCTATGAGGCCACCATCACCCTGATACCAAAACCAGACAAAGATACTACAAAAAAAGAAAATTACAGACCAATTTCACTGATGAATATAGATGCAAAGATCCTCAACAGAATACTAGCAAACAGAATCCAACAACACATTAAAAGGATCATACACCATGATCAAGTGGGATTTATCCCAGGGATGCAAGGATTCTTCAAGATACACAAATCAATCAATGTGATACACCATATTAACAAATTGAAGAATAAAAACCATATGATAATCTCAACAGACGCAGAAAAAGCTTTTGACAAAATTCAATTCCCATTTATGATAAAAATTCTCCAGAAAGTGGGCATAGAGGGAACCTACCTCAACATAATAAAGGCCATATACGACAAACCCACAGCAAACATCATTCTCAATGGTGAAAAACTGAAAGCATTTCCTCTAAGATCAGGAACAAGACAAGGATGTCCACTCTCACCAGTATTATTCAACATAGTTTTGGAAGTCCTAGCCACGGCAATCAGAGAAGAAAAAAATACAAAAGGAATACAAATTGGAAAAGAAGAAGTAAAACTGTCACTGTTTGCAGATGACATGATACTATACATAGAGAATCCTAAAGATGCCACCAGAAAACTACTAGAGCTAATCAATGAATCTGGCAAAGTTGCAGGATACAAAATTAATACACAGAAATCTCTTGTACTCCTATACACTAATGATGAAAAATCTGAAAGAGAAATTAAGGAAACACTTCCATTTACCACTGCAACAAAAAGAATAAAATACCTAGGAATAAACCTACCTAGGGAGACAAAAGACCCGTATGCAGAAAAGTATAAGACACTGATGAAAGAAATTAAAGATGATACAAACAAATAGAGAGATATACCATGTTCTTGGATTGGAAGAATCAATATTGTGAAAATGACTATACTACCCAAAGCAATCTACAGATTCAGTGCAATCCCTATCAAATTACCAATGGCATTTTTTGCAGAACTAGAACAAAAAAATCTTTAAATTTGAATGGAGACACAAAATTCCCCAAATAGCCAAAGGGGTCTTGAGGGAAAAAAACAGCTGGAGGAATCAGACTCCCTGACTTCAGACTATACTATAAAGCTACAGTAATCAAGACAATATGGTGCTGGCACAAAAACAGAAATATAGATCAATGGAACAGGATATAAAGCCCAGAGACAAACCCACGCACCTATGGTCAACTAATCTATGACAAAGGAGGCAAGGATATACAATAGAGAAAAGACAGTCTCTTCAATAAGTGGTGCTGGGAAAACTGGACAGCTACATGTAAAAGAATGAAATTAGAACACTCCCTAACACCATACACAAAAATAAACTCAAAATGGATTCGAGACCTAAATGTAAGACCGGACACTATAAAACTCTTAGAGGAAAACATAGGAAGAACACTCTTTGACATAAATCACGGCAAGATCTTTTTTGACCCACCTCCTAGAATAATGGAAATAAAAATAAAAATAAACAAACGGGACCCAATGAAACTTAAAAGCTTTTGTAAAGCAAAGGAAACTACAAACAAGACGAAAAGACAACCCTCAGAATGGGAGAAAATATTTGCAAACGAATCATCGGACAAAGGATTAATCTCCAAAATATATAAACACCTCATGCAGCTCAATATTAAAAAAACAAACAACCCAATCCAAAAATGGGCAGAAGATCTAAATAGACATTTCTCCAAAGAAGACATACAGATGGCCAAGAAGCACATGAAAAGCTGCTCAACATCACTAATTATTAGAGAAATGCAAATCAAAACTACAATGAGGTATCACTTCACATCAGTCAGAATGGGCATCATCAGAAAATCTACAAACAATAAATGCTGGAGAGGGTGTGGAGAGAAGGGAACCCTCTTGCACTGTTGGTGGGAATGTAAATTGATACAGCCACTATGGAGACCAGTATGGAGGGTCCTTAAAAACCTAAAAACAGAATTACCATATGACCCAGCAATCCCACTACTAGGCATATATCCAGAGAAATCATAATTCAAAAAGACACATGCACCCCAATGTTCATTGCAGCACTATTTACAATAGCCAGGTCATGGAAGCAACCTAAATGCCCATCGACAGACGAATGGATAAAGAAGATGTGGTACATATATACAATGGAATATTACTCAGCCATAAAGAGGAACAAAATTGGGTCATTTGTAGAGACGTGGATGAATCTAGAGACTGTCATACAGAGTGAAGTAAGTCAGAAAGAGAAAAACAAATATCTTATATTAACGCATATATGTGGAACCTAGAAAAATGGTACAGATGAACCGGTTTGCAGGGTAGAAATTGAGACACAGACGTAGAGAACAAACGTATGGACACCAAGTGGGGAAAGCGGCGGAGGGGTAGTCGTGGTGGTGGTGGTGGGATGAACTGGGAGTTTCGGATTGACATATATACACTAATATGTATAAAATGGATAACTAATAAGAACCTGCTGTATAAAAAAAATAATAAAATTAAAAAAAAAAAAAAAAAAGCAAGCTACCCCGCAACCTGGGTTAGGTTTGGGGCTCCCGTGTACTCTCTTCATAGCTCTTATAATCTGACTATTTGTGAAATCAGGTAATGCTGGTCTTCCCAGTTAAAACTATAAATTCCACAAGCAACGTGCTCCTTACTTAACGCTAATGCAGTATTTATTTCTCAATTAAATGTATGCATTTTATTCTAAGATAAGCCTCCTGACAGGGAGGGATCATGGATTAGCATATAGACAGAAGCATTTACACTCTAGACAAGCCCATAGATTAGCTTAATCATCCAGTCTGTTTAATTCTCACTAGACAGAGTCTAGAAAAAAAGAGCTTGCTTTTTAAAAACTGGAAACAGCTAGCTCTAACTAGGTGAAATGGAACTGAAATGACACCACTCATACCTTGAGAGTAGTGGTTGGGAGGGAAGGCTGGGTTCTGAAAAGGTACAGTCAGCCAATACAGTAAGAGCAATTAAGAGACCTACATTTGAATCCTGGCTCTGCCTCTTCCTAGCTGTGCCTCCTCCGGCAGAGGTATTTAGCCTCTCTGAGCCTCCGGTTCGTTCATCAATGGGGAATAATAATCACATCTACTCCATAAGGACATTGCTAGAATTAACGAAGTAACGAGTGTAAAAGGTACAAGGTACAATGCTTGGCATACAAGGCACACTTAATAAATATTAACTGTTATTAGTTCTCAGGATGTTAACGGTAAGTTCTCTCCTTATTCAGGCCCTAGTGGCCCCTCTCTGAGGGGCCTATGTGTAAATGCAAGGAAAGGACAGAAAACTAAGGCGCAGTCCCAGCTCTCCCGGAGTCAATACCGGGCGATTTTGCACCCATGGCAGCCAGGGGGTACGCGTTAAGGTAGGAAAAAAACTCCACAAAGGGTCTCACGCTTCATTTAATCTGAAGAACAGTACAGGCTCTTCGTCTTAAGATATAAATTATTTATAACGTTACAGGACAAGCGGCGACTCCAACAATTTAAAAACTAGGTAAGTCTACCTGGTGTTAATTTCTGGCAACAGTCCTCCCAATCTGTTTTTTTTTTTTTTTAAAAAGTCATCCCTGCCCACGTTTCAGTAGACGTGCACCATGCCGTAGAGGAATGTCCAGAACAGGACGTAGGTGAAGAGGCCTCCGATGAGACCTCCTGTAAAGAGAGGTCTTCGCGACTTAAAATATTTGTTCCACCTCCTTCCCGCCTTGAGAATTAAGAGCAGGGAGAGCAGGATGGAGGCGAGCAGGTAGAAGATGAAGCCGTAGAGGCCGGTGAGGCCGAGGATGCCGGCCGTGGCCCCTGACAGCGCCGACACCGAGGTCCGGCAGTAATCCAGGACGGCGGCGTTGCCCCGCACAGCGGCCTCGCTGATGAACGGCGGCCCCTCCCGCTTGGCCACCACAGCGGCCATCGCACCCGCCCGGGCTCGGCCTCTGCTTTCTCGTGGAGCAACGCGGGGCTGCGGAAAGAACCAAGTTACAGGTGGCGCCCGGAGCGTGGCGAGTTGGGTTCGCGCCGCCCCTCCCCCTGGGGCTGCGGAGACCTCGCACCCCTCAGTCGCGGACCTTCGAAAGACGCTGAAAAGGCTGAGGACTCGGGGTTGCCGGCGGCACATCTGCATTTCCCGCCCAGACTCGCCCAGTTACCTGGAACCCGGCGGCAAACGCAGTAGCTCGACACTCCCTCAGACAGCCTGTGGTAGGGGTTCCCGCAGCGCCATCTTGCACTGGAGGATGCTGGGACGGCCCAGCCTGCGCAGTCGCCAGGAACTCGCGCCCGCCCTCTGGCGCATGCGCCGCGGGTGCCCCGAGCACGCTCCACCCCTCTCTCCGCTTTTCTATGCGCGCGCTGGGACTTCCGAAAGCCCGAGAGCGCTCCGGTCGGTGATTGGCTGGAGCGTCGTTAACTATTCATGAGGGGGCGGGCCGGGCTGGGCGGCCTTTGTTAACCAGAGAGGGCGAGGCCTTGGGGATTTTCGCTGCGGGCTTCACTGAGCGGTGCTTGGTTACCAGATTGGGGTCGAGATGTCCTACGTCCCGGGCCAGCCGGTCACCGCCGTGGTGGTGAGTGGTCTCGCGCGGGCTCCTCCTCGTCTTGGCTTGACCCCACTTTGCAGATAGGTAAACTGACACCCCAAACACGTTGACAAAGCGTCGAGCCGGGTCTCCTGCAAACTCGCAGCCAGAGCTCCGGTTCCCGCTCTGCCGGAGCGGAGCCGCGGTCTTCCCCAGCCATGCAACAGAGATGGCTGGGACCCAAGCGCCTCCTGAGGAGCCGGGATCGAGGCCAGATCCCGCGCACCAACGCCGCCGCGTTGGGCTCCTCTCAGCCGGCCGGGGCAGGGAAGATTGAGGAGAAAGGCCCCTGCTGTGGGAGTCTGGGAAAGCGCCCACTTCCCGGATCTGTGTCCCCAGCCGGGCAGCCGCGGGTGGCGGGCGCCGGCCCCGACGTCCATGAGTCGCAGCCTCTGGAATGAGGAAGTGCTTCCTCCGCTCCAGCCGGCGCCGCCGCCCAGAGGGAGACTTGCGGGGTGGAGGTGGTCGGGGCCAACATAGCAGCCCCTCCCCCCTCCCCTGCAGCTTTTCCTTCTCGGACCCATCGCCCCCCGGTCCAGAGTGAAGCCTCATACAACTGGTTCGATCCTGCTCCGAACGTTCCCTGGAACCCCAGCCCTTGGGGCAAAGTCCAGGTCCCCTACCTGGCACTTGTGGCCTGAGGAGACCCTTTGGGGTCAGCTCAGGCCCCTGTCTCCTCCCTTGGCTGGTCTTGGGTGCCAAGTGCTATTAGAATAGGCAAAGGGAGGCTGGGACATTAGACCCAGATGCCAATGCCACAGCTGGATGGGGCCTGGAGGCCCACTCTGTGGCTGAGGTGGGGAAATTGAGTCCCAGAGAGAAGTCTGATCATGCTCAGTCGTGTGAAGAAGCCCTCAGGAAGGAGCCAGGTCTCTGAGAAGAAATGCCTGCTGGACAGGGCACGGGTCAGGTGGAAGTCCCAGTCCTGGGGCCCTGGGACTGGCTGCAGTATCTCAGATGGGCGTGTTGGGGACTCCTGCAGTCAGGTGGTGTGACCAGGGAGTCACTGATAAAGCTGACACGTGAGGGTCAGCTTAGAGCACAAGCTCAGGCCTGGGCTAGGAGGAGACATTGTTGGACCTGATGACAGCTGTCTTCAGCTTCACCCTGGCTGCACCAGCCTGCCTTCTTCAGCTCTCTAGCTGCCCCAGAGAGAAGGGGTCAGGTTTGCTCCTTAGCTGGAAAAAAGGGGTGCAGGTGGGGAACCAGAGAGGGGCAGTAACCTGCCTGACCTCACCCAGCAAGTCAGTGACGGGGCCTTGTCTCCCAGTCCTAGAGCCTGTACTTCTTTCTGATCTTAAGGGTGAGTCAAAGGTGCGCAAAGGTGTGTGTCAGAGGAGGCAGAGGCAGGCCTGGAGGAGCGCACACGTTTGCGCATGAGGACCTAGGTCCAGTGGGCCTCAGGTGTCACGCTTCCCACAACCCCCTTACTGCAGGTCATGACTGGTCCCCGGGCCTTCCTCAAAACTCTAGGACCATGACCTTCCAATTCTTCTCACACTAGGAACATGTCTGAATACGGTGGGTGGGGTCTGGCCTCTCCCTCTTGTGTCTCGGATCGGGGATGGGGGTGGAAGAGGCTCCTCCCTACCCTGTGCCCTCTCCCATGTAGTTAACATTTTGAGAATGTTAAAACTATTTTGGCCTCTCCTCTGAACTCTGGCTCCATAGACCGGTCTACCTTCTGAACACCTGCCTGGATGGCTCCTGGCTCTCCAGCTCAACATGCTCCTTCTCCTCTCGGGTCCCCATCTGGGAGATGGTTGTGTTCAGCCAGGCCAGGTGGCCAGCCAGGAGCTCGCCTTGGCTCCTTTCGGCCATGAACAGTCTGGAGTCTGTTGATCTCACTTCCTAAGTAGCTCATGTCCCCTGGCCTCCACATCCCACCTCTGTGAGACATCTGTTCCCCTACCGACTGCCTGAGTGGTCATTCTAGCATCACACCTGACCGTGATCTACCATCAGGCCCGACCCCAGCCCTACTCCCCAATTTCTGAGAGCTCCAGTGGGCCTAGCATCAAGGTCAGGTGGCCAAAATCCTGGTCAGCCCAATGCCTGGTGCTCCTTTGTGAAGCCCCTCAAGTCCAGATCAAGTCACCGTTTGCTTTGTGTTTTTCTTCTGTTAAAACTGTCAACTTTTGGGGTGGGGCAATCGGTCTGGCTCCCAGCATCTGGTGACTGGAGGGTGGCTGCTGAGGGCTTTGAAAGGAGCTTGGCACAGATGGGGACCGCAACCTCAGAGTATGGTGGGAGAGCCCTAGGCCCCTCCTCCACCTCCTCCACTGCACAAGAGCAGGGCCTGGGGCTTAGGGAGACGCCCCCTCCCTCTGGGCCAGTCTCCTGGGCCTGCACTCCCCGGCCTTCCTGACCTGGGCTCAGCCTCATCTCACCTCCCAGTTCGGGTCCTGCGCTGTACAGTCCAGTCTCGTGGATATGTATCCATAGCACCTTCAAGCCTCTGCTCCTGTTCCTTTGGCCATGACAGCCCTTCCTCCTTTCTGTGCAAGTTTGATCTCTGCTTTTCCCGAGCATCTCTGGGCTTGCCCTGACAGGGCTGGCTCAGCAATCTGAGCTGCCTCAGCAGTGTGCCTGCATTTTTTTTCAGGGCCTGACCTCTCCTGCCCTGTGTGGTCCCTCACCTGGGACAAAGGCCCTCCTTCAGAGCAGCCAAAGCACCCTGGCTCTTGGGCCAGGAGGGGCTTAGCATGTGTTGAGAAGGCTGGTGCCTGAGACAGAGGAAGCTGGGAGAGGTTGGGACTGAGGGTTGTGTGGGTGCGTTGATGTGGCTGAGTTACGAGTCTCAACCCCCCAGCCTCCCAGGCTGGTGACCAGCTGGATTCCTGCAGGAGGCCCTGGGCCCCATCCCCGTGGCATGGCTGTGAGCCTACCCAGCCGCCTGAGGCTGCTGCAGGGGACACAGACCACACATTTGCTCTCCATACCCACTCATCCCCAACTCGCTTTTTATCTTTGCCAGCAAAGAGTTGAAATTCACAAGTTGCGTCAAGGTGAGAACTTAATCCTGGGCTTCAGCATTGGAGGTGGAATTGACCAAGATCCCTCCCAGAATCCTTTCTCAGAAGATAAGACGGACAAGGTGAGGAAGACTAGGGTCTGGGGACCTCTCTGTGGGGCACAGAGGCCTGAGATGGTGGGTCTCTGCTTCCTGGGCCTTTGTGGAAGGAGCAGACCTTCTCTCTCTCAAACGGTCCTCTCTAAGAAGGTCCAAGAAATGATCTGCTGGGAATAAGTAGGGGTGGGCCTCCCAGCCCTCCCAGCACTAGGAAGGCCTGCTCAGACACAGCCCAGCAGGGGCTGTAGCATCCATGGGGCTACTCTACTTCCCCCTTGGCTGTTCGACACAGCTTGTGCTGGGGGATAATGGGTGCGGGACAGACAGACGGCTAGGAGTATGCCATGCTGGACTTTGCTCTGTGGATAAGAGGCCAGTCCAGTGACCCCAGTGCTTGACTTGGGCTGTCTGTTTCCAGGGCATTTACGTCACACGGGTATCCGAAGGAGGCCCTGCGGAAATTGCTGGGCTGCAGATTGGGGACAAGATCATGCAGGTAACAGATGTCCCAAAGGAGGAAAAACAAGGTTTGGGCCAGAGGGTCTAAAGCACTTGGGGGCGGTGGGGCTGCCCCTGTCTGCCTCCCTGGGCATCTGGGAGAATAACCGAAGTCGTTTTGGAGCCCATACTGGCGTCGCCCCCAGAGGAAGCTGGCTCTCCGCTGTGTGTGCGTGTGAGGTGGTGCTTGGCATCCCCAGCTTGCGAGACCCAGGCCTCCCAAAGCCCGTCCTACTTTCAGATCCCAGAAGGCAGCGAGCTGAGGGGGGCTGTGTTCTCTCCCTGGGCCAGGTGAACGGCTGGGACATGACCATGGTCACACACGACCAGGCCCGGAAGCGGCTCACCAAGCGCTCGGAGGAGGTGGTGCGTCTGCTGGTGACGCGGCAGTCGCTGCAGAAGGCCGTGCAGCAGTCCATGCTGTCCTAGCAGCCGCCAGGGCCCCCGACTCGTGCCTGCCCGCCCTTTGTATGGCGACACCACTTCCACGCTCTGCCCCTCGTCCTGGCTTCTGCTCGTTGCTGGGCCCCCGCCTAGAAGGGCAAGAGCTGGTCCCAGAGGTCTGACCTGCCTTCCCCTCTCCCACCACGGGCCCGAAGCTCTGGGACCAGCTCTCTCCCTTGGACACTGAGGACTGGAAACAAGGGCCTGGAGCCGAGTTGGAGTCAGTCCCCAATCTGTGACCAAGGCTTGGCCCCCAGACCCTGCTGCCGGGCCACAGCAGGCGAGCAGGGGCCCCCCCCTTCCTGAGAGCACCATATAGCTGGGAAACGCAGGGCTGGGCACTGCCCCTGTGTCTTCGCTCCGGAGTGCCTGTGCCCCATGCTTTTCCCTGTGTTTCCCAGCGGGGACTCGACTCACTGCCAGAGACGCTACGAAAGTTTGTCCGGATGGAAGCCAGGCAGGCTCGCAGTTCACCCCATCGTACTCCCGCCCCTGCAAGGGGTACGGACCTCCCCAGGGTTCACCTGCTTACAGGATTCAGATGAGGTTTGAGGCTGACATTTCAGGGCAGTTCTCAGGATTCCCATTTTCCTCTATGCCTTTGGGTTTAACCTTTGTATTTTTTTAATCACAACTTTGATACAAAGCGTTTTTATCTTACTCTTTGAAGATGCCAGTTCAACTTTCGAATTCGGCTAATTCACATCTGGGGATTACTCTTAGCAAGGGAACCAGCCTTGCTTTGGTTACTGTGGAAATGGGGCAGTAGGAAGCCACCCCACGTCTTGTGCCCAATAAACAGTGCTGGAATTCATTCATCAGAGGTCTTTGCTGAGACATGAGGTAGGGATGTTTGGGGGTGAATTGTGAGAGAGCTTTGGTTGTAAGGCTGGCTGACTTGGCCCCTGCTGCTCTGGACAAAGCCCAACTAACCCCAAGGCCACTGATGCTGTGCTTGACCAGGGCCGCCCCCGTGGGAATGTCTCGGAGTACTTTCACTGGAGCTGGGCCAGGAACCCCCAACTTCCCTCGCGTAACCTAGCCTCAGCTCCTATTGGGGAGGGACCTCATGGACACCAAGGGAGAACATCCACCCGCTAAGACTCTTAAGAGTATTCAGTTTAGCACAGCCAGGGATGCAGCCCCAAGTGTTTCCAGGGTCTGTGATCTGAGGAGATGGGGGTGAGCTGGGGAGCACTGAGGCCTTTGCTTGGCCCAGCACTGGCTGCATTACCAGCTCTGGGAATTGTTGCCACTCATGGACCCACCTAGCACTGCCAAGGCAAATTTTTGCAATCTCCCATCTTTAAAGTGTGGTACCCAATCACAGACTGGGTGGCCCAAATAAAACAGGCGTGTGGGCTTGGTCAAGCTGCAGTTTTCTGCTTTAGGGAAACAAGATCCTAAGTTTTTTGATACTTATACCTGGCTAGAGGATCTGGAAGACTTCCTCCCCCACCCTTCCCCCACGTGCCCTTAAAGACCTCATCCAACCCGTACTCACAACCACAGCCTGAGTGCCATGCCCTTGGTAACACAGACAGGGTCCCTGTGGGACCTACCTGGCCCTGAGCAGGTAGGCATCTTGTGCCACCCAACAGAGCTCCCCTGATGAAATGCCGGGTCGGCACACAGCCACCTTGGAATCAGCGAACTTCGAAATCCCACGCATTTCCTTACACGAGTGACTGAGGCTGTCTCCCTAAGCCCCAAGGACTTGGTTCTGAAGCCAACACCCCTGCCTCCTGCATCTGGCAAATGCTCAGTGTGCAAAGGAAATGAATCAGGTTTAATTAAGGACAGAGGCCCCTCATGTTGATCTCGTGGTTAACCATGACAGTGGATTGACAAGCTCATGGCATGTACAAGGCACGTCCTGGGACCCTCCCCTCCCCTCCCCTCCTCCAAAGGAAGGACAACTGCTTGGTGTGGGAAAGGAGAGGCTTTGGGATCAGGTTGGGCCAACGAGGATTGTGTGAGGTGGTCTTTAAGTCCTTATCTGAGGCTCCTGAACAGTCACAAATTGGTGAGTCTCAGGTAGGGGTCTGGGGAAAGTGAGGGAAGGGGGCCTGCCCTCCCCGTCAGGGGAGCTGTTTTCACCACCTGGCAAGTCTAACAGGCATCTAAGGCACAGACTGGTGTGTGTGTGTGTCCTGTACTCCAGACGCAGGGTAAGGAGCAGTTGGAGGGGCTTGGGGCCTGACTATGGGTAAGTGGAGATAGGCAGAAGCAGAAGAAAGTAAGCCACTGACTTCCAAAACATCCCTATGAAAAATCCAAAAGGGTCGTTAGTGTGATAAGGATCCAGAGAGTGTTGGATGTGAGCCGGGTTCTGAACCAATCTGTTGGGTACCTCAAGGCTCAGAAATACTGTTTCTTTACCAGAGCCCGGCCTGGGCCACCTGTGAT
Source organism: Balaenoptera physalus (assembly GCF_965194825.1). Classification (NCBI taxonomy): domain Eukaryota; kingdom Metazoa; phylum Chordata; class Mammalia; order Artiodactyla; family Balaenopteridae; genus Balaenoptera; species Balaenoptera physalus. Next base: position 52,771,752 of record NC_138901.1, on the reverse strand, counting down.
TGCAGTCGTGGAAGTGGATTTACGTAGAATGAGTGTCAGGACAGTGAGCGCTCAGAGAATGCAGCCTTCAGAGGAGGGACCCCAAGGCCTAACCCCAAAGTCCTAGTCCCCCTGCCACCAGCACCAGCACCTTGGGTCTATTGGCCACGGCGCCTGGCTGCTTGGTCTCTGAACACAGCAGTGGCAGCAAAGCGCCCTTGGCTCTCCCAGCTGCAAGGTCAGTCCTTCACGCTGCTCCCAGAAACACTGGTTGCTTGGGGCGAGGCCTTTGGCTCCAAGCTCAGTGCTCAATCCTGCCTGGGACGGCTGCCAGAAGCCCTGTGTGCTGCCCGAAGCCTTGAAGGAAATAGAGATGCAGCATCAAGATGCAGGAGGGCCAGATGCCTGGCCAGCAAGGCCTGGGAGGGGCTGAGACCTCTGGGGAGTCTGGGAGGGGCCGCCAGTGGCCTGGCCGTTAATCTCTGCACAGTCAGGTGCCTATCCCAGAGGTAGGTTCCTCCCTGGCCTGGAAGAGTCCTGGACGAAGGCAGGCTGGTTCAAGTTTAAGGAGTTTGGCCCTGAGGAAGAGAGCGCTTCTCCACATGGAGCCAGCCCGGCACTCCAGACAGCTTCTTCAGCCTTCCTGGTGGAAACTTGCCCACCAGGGCCCAGGGCCTGGGCTGTTTCCGCTGGGTCCCTAGGAGCTAGTTCAGCTGGTCATACCCTGGTTTCTTTCTGTATAAGCAGAAATGCTGGATGAAGAAGACAACATCGAAGAAGATGGAGAAGATGCCGAGGCCAAACTTGGTCGGGTCTCCAAAGATCAGCGTCCACTGGTCTGTTAGCAGCCAGAAGGGATGGGATTGGTTTTGGTTTTAGGTTGGCAGCTCCTGAAGCAGCTGGAGCACGTGGGGCTGCGGGGGGACGGGGGTGCTCATCTGCCCAGGAAACCACAAATCCTCTAGCTGCCAAAGCCCCGAGGTGAGCCTCACCTTGGGGGCTGGGACTGGCTAGGATTCCCCGAGTCGAGTCGGGGAGGGGTGGTTTCCGGGAAGCCCCGCCCCGCCCTGTGCCTCTAGCCCGCCAAGTGGGCGGGCCTGCCGGCTGACTCACCGTTGTTGTAGGACTGGAGGGACATCTGCAGCAGGCTGAAGCTGCCCCCAGTGAAGTCCAGAAGCACGTTGCCAATACTCCAGCCCTCAGTGCTTTTGTAGTAAAAGTTCAAGTAGGCCTGGGCCAGACAGACGGAGGGCGGTGAGGGGGCTGAGTGGCGGCCTCCTGCACCTCGTGACCACCGCTCCAAACAAGAGCGGCTCTCATTCCTCCCACTCATGCGCTTGGACCTCAGCTCCAAAAACACAATGACCTCTGGGCTCCGACAAGCCTCGGCTGAGGGCACGGTGTGGGCGGGTCCTGGGGTGGCTGAGGGCACGGTGTGGGCGGGTCCTGGGGTCGCATCTGCGTGCTCGGCAGAGCCCTCCTCCTCCTTCCCTCGCACCTCCCAACCCCGGCAGAAGGATGGGGAGCTGCTGCCCTCCATCCTCTTCAGCCCTCCCTATCCTGGCTTTCCAGCAACTCTGAGTTTTCTACTCACCTTCAAATGGAGAATCTCCCCAAACTCAGCCTGGACTGAATTCATGTTGTGCTTAGGAACATGGCCTGGGAGTCCGATGGCCTGGTTTGGAATCCCAGCTCCACCATCGGAGGAGCTATGTTACCCTGGGAGAGTTACTTGAGTTCTCCCAGCCTTAGTCTCCCCATCTGCAGAGTGGACTTAACTGCCTCCTCAGCCCTGGTTGGGCTCTGGGGCCTCCACTTCGGGCTTCCCAGGTCCAGCCCACTTGCACATCACCCCTCTTCCTGCTGCCAGTGCCCTCTGGGCTTCTCTGACCGTTGACCTCCCTTCCCACCCCCCGGGGGGACGGCTTGGCCTCTGTAGTGGTCTTCTCCCAGTTAGCCACCTGTCAGTTCCCCTTCTTTGCCCTCTCCCACCCTCTTCTGTATTTGCTGCCACCTCTCCAGTCCTGGACGGTTCCAAACATCTCGAACTGGGGCTCCTGCCTCCCAGGTTTCCCAGGCCCGAGCCTTCCCACACTCAGGGACTGAGGCCCCACTTCCCCCAAAGCCTCCCCCCGACTCTGAAGCCGCCTTCCCAAGCGCCCCGGGACCTGGCCCCGCCTTCCTGGCTGCACAGTGCTCAGCCGGCAAGGTCTTCTCTGCCTGTGCCTTTGTGCAGGCTGCCCCGGCCTGGGGCGCCCCTTCTCTCTTGTCCACAGAACCGAGTCCTGCTCATCCTTAAGCAGATGGCTCTGTCTCCATGCCCTCCAGGGTACTGGCCCTGACTCTGGCCAAAATGCTCTCCTTCCTGGGCCCATGCAACACAAGGTTCCCTGTACTGGGAAGGCGAGTTAAACGCGAGGGCCTAGATGCAGCCTGCAGTTGGCAGTTCTTCTACACCTGAGCCTCTCCCGGGCCATTCCGCCTGCGGGGCAAGCTGTGTTTGACTATTAAGCTGTGTCTGACCCAGCTCTGAATAGGACTGTTTGAGTACTCGAGGGAGGGTGCTGAGGGCTCACAACGAGGACCCTGAATGGTGGTGGGCTCCCCCCTCCCGCCTCACCTTCCTGCTGTGGCTCGTCAGGGTCATCAGTTGGTGGTAACGGGTGGCGGTGGTAGGGTGGGGGGCAAAGCTGAAGTCATTAGAAAGGTGGGGCTGGAGAGAGATGGGAGTGACCTGCACGACCCTTGACTCTCAGAGCTGAGTGTGAGTCAGAGAAGCGGCCACTGACTTCCCTGTGGGATTCCCAGCCCCTGGGAAGAGCAGGTAGTGGTCACAGCCGGTTTTCTGTGAGGCCCCACTCCTGCTGGGCTTGCCGGCCTCCTCCCTGTAGCTTTCCATCCACATCTCACCCCGGCCAGAAGCTGCCCCAAGGGAGCCGGGTCCAGGGTCTGTGTCTCATCCCTCTCATGCTAACGGCCAGACCCTGGTGGTACCTGTGGAAAAGGCGGGCAGACCCTGGAGGTACCTGTGGAAAATACTTGACCAGCGTCACCGCCAGCTTGATGTAGGAGAAGCAGAAGAGAAACTGCAGCCACGTGGTGGCCCTGACCGCGGCCATGATCAGGGCGATGAGTGTGAAGAGCCAGGAGAGCACGAGGAAGCTGATGGCCAGCCAGGACACCCGCTGGTTGCCTCGCTGAGGATGAGACGGGGAAGGGGAAGGGGTGGGTGGGGTGCAGAGAGCCCAGCACCAACCGCACCTTGTCACTATCAGGGTCTCTGGTTCCATCCTCTTGGACTTGAAGAGCCCGTTTGCTTCTTGTTCCCATGTTGCAGAGCGGGGTCCCTCAGAGCCCACCAGGAGTGAAGGGTGCTGGGGACATGGCCCCCATCACGCTGGAGGCCTGGCACCTCATCTCGGCCCAGGCTCCTTCCACGACCCGAGGGAGCCTGATTGGCTCTGGAATCTCTTTCCCAAAAGCAACCCTCCCTCGTCTAACCTTCTCAGCAAAGGGTAAGAAAACCTAGAAGATTCGTGAAGGTGGGGGCCAAGCAGCTCTGGCTGGCCTGGTGTGTGGGAAGAGAACTCCCCAGGGGAAGTGGTGCACCCACAGGGAAGTGAAAGGAAACGGTAGCATCAGCGATGCCCTGAAATACACACTAAGGAACGACGTCCTTCCCTGCTGAGACAGCAGACGGCCCTCCAGCAACACAGCTGGGCCCGGGCTCCTCAGCCCCCCAGGACCTCTCCTGCTCCCTCCACTGCCACCCTGGCCACCCCCACCTGCTCACGGTCCCTCTCGCTGCTCCCTGGCCTTCACAGTTCTGTCCGCCGGCTGGGGTGCCCCACCTGGCCCTCTTCCCCATCGCCATGGGAACTTCATTCATCCCACGGACCACAACTCAGTGCCCTCTTTCCCCCTCCTCCCTGGCTGAGTCGTGGGGCCCACGAGCTACCTGTGCTCTCCCTGCCCGCTCAGCTCTCAGCCTGCTGGGTCATCACTGCCTCCCTCTGTGTCCCTCACCCCAGACCTGGGGCGGCCTGAGGACTTGGGCTTACGGGGTGTTCCCTGTGCCCAGCATGGGGTCTGGATAATAGGCCAGCAGATGTGAGTGAACGGACACATTTCCCTTCTGGGGGTTTCCATGTCTCCTGTAAAACGGCAGGTATGGGCAGCACGTGCTGCTGGGTGTTGGCCCGGGCAGCGCAGGCTGCGGCGGGTGCCAGGGTCACTGCTCACCTCGTACAGGAAGCACTGCACCATGATAACCAGGGTGAGGGCGACCGCGTGCAGGCTGAAGAAGACGTCATTACTGTCCACGGGGTTCACGCCATTGGGGTATTTGAGGAGAAACTGCTCCTGTTTGGGAGTGGGGAGAAGCTGGGGGGTGAGGGGTGGCCAGACCACCGGACAGCTCTGCCTGGGTTCCGGGGGCGAGCAGGGCCGTACCTTGATGGAGGGCACCCAGAGGAGGCCGATGTTGAACACGCTGTAGGCCACGAAGCCCATCAGGTTCAGGGCCACGAAGTCAAAGCTCAGACCCACGACACTGAGGAGGGGGCGGGGGGACGGGGAGACAAAGCAGAGCAGGGGGTGAGACTGGGGGCCGCCGGGGGCTGGAGGGGACAGAGCTCCCAGCACACAGGAAGGAGGGCCTGGCTCCCTCAAGGAGCGCACAGTCCTCAGGTCCCTTTCCATGCCACCCCCAATGCCACCGAACCCCACCCTCCTGGGATTGTCTGGAGGCTTCCTGCAGAGAGGAAGCGCCTCCCTCCCTGGTTCCCAGCTCAGCAGCCCCTCAGAGGCCCACGTTCCTTGGTGGCCTAGGTGTCCTTGGTGCATGAAGCCTGGGCCCTTGTCTTTAAAATCAAGGTGGGCCAGCTTTCGTCTCCGAGGCCGAAGGATCCAACTCCTGCACTGGGGCACAACTTGACACAAATTCCTCCAGGGCTGCGTGGACCAGGAGCACAGCAGATTCAGGTGGGCTCCTCCCACCCAGCCCCTTCTCCGCTTCAACCGAGAAGCCCCATTTTGTTGCTTTTGCAGGGAGGGGCTGAATTGCACAAGAGACCAAATGCCCAGCACTGCAAGTCCTACACAGGCGCTTAGAACTTTCACATCAGACCACTTTTAAGAAAGGACAGAAGAAAGAAGAGCAGAGGGGTAAGTCAGAACCCAGGCTGCCCACAGCCTCGTTGGAATGCCCGTCCTACTGGACCCAGGTGAAGCTGCACGTGAAGCTCCACAGGTTACCTTTTCCGCCTCCAGTTGGTGATCACCTGCGGGTAGAAGGAGATGGACCAGGCCACAAAGTAGATCCAGCCGATCACCTGGTTTATAATGCTGACGACATTGCTGTGGATCACGGAGAAGCGTATCCTTGGGCTGGAGAGAATGTGGGGACCGGGATGAGCTGGGGCTGGACTTCTGGAGGAAACCCCACGTGCCAGCACCATCCCCCTTCTCATCATTTAGGGTCCACATGGGCGGAGGCCAGCCTACCTGGTCTGGTTGGAGTGATTTCCGTGCAGATAAGTGGTAACTTGTCCAACATTTTGAGACGTCACTTGAAAAGAGGAATTTGTCACGCCGGGAGGGACCACAACCTGTTAGGAAAACTGAATCAGGTCCAGCACCCCGTAGTTACTGGGACCCCAGCTCCAGGCCATGCACTAGGGAATGGAGGGACAGGTCACACACAGACCCTGCCTTCTAGGAGCTTCCTAACAGGAGGGAGAAATGTTGGACTAATCAGCCAGCTGGAACCCCCACACATCAGTGTCAGACTTTCTGAGCAGGAGGGCCCTGCCCTCAGGCCCTCCCCTGGCTTATCTCTGAGGGATGGTGGGAGGGCCCTCTTCATCTCACTAGCCATTCGATCTCAGGCAAGTTATTTGAGCTCCGATCTTGGTTTGCTTATCTGTAAAAGGGGTAACACAAGTGTCTACCTTACAGGGTTGCTCTGAACGACATAACGTCCATAAAGCTTACGGCACCGAGCCTGACACGCAGCAAGCTGTGAAGTGTTTACCATCACTACTACCCTACGATGACTGCTATTACCTCTACTTCCGTTACTACGGACTGCTCTTCCAGATCCACAGAGGGATGTCTGCCCCACGCCCAGCCTGGCTGCCAAGCGACAAAACAGAAGAGGTGCACACACCAGACGCCCGGCAGGGAGAACATCCTTACCCTCATTTCTGCCCAATTTCATCGAAAGCTCTGCTCCAAGAAACAGTATTTGGAGGCCTACCTGCAACTTCTGACCTCCCAATCATGCTTCGTGATGCTCTCAAATCCCGAGTGTGGCAGGCAGCGGGTTGTACCTTCACTGAACCACACTGTGCCCCTGCCCCCATCTCTTTGTTCCCTCGATGATGCTTCAGGCCCTGCCTTCCACCCATGTTGTGGGCACCATGAGGATGCGGCTCACTGGACTGCAGTGGCTTCTTCAGGGACCCTTGAACACTGTCTTTCTGCTCTTATCCCTAGAAATCAGGGGGCTTTGGCAGGACAACTGAAATGGTGTTAAGTGGCTGCTGCAAAGCCTGGGATCCAATTCGTGGCCAATGTCTTGTGAGCTACATCTTCATGACACGTACTACTCTTGGCTCTTTTACTTTCCCATCCTCATTTGTTCTTATTTTTAGCAGATTTTCCTGGCAACTGTTGTTTGCATATTTCTAAGTGGCCACCAGGTCGCTTCTAGAACTAGGTAAGAGGAAAATCTTCCAATTGGAAATTAACTGATACAAGGCAGAATGAAATCATAACAATTGCTTTTAATTTTTGTATTAATTAATTTTTATTTTTGGCTGCGTTGGGTCTTCGTTGCTGCACGTGGGCTTTCTCTAGTTGTGTCGACGGGCTTCTCATTGTGGTGGCTTCTCTTGTTGCAGAGCACGGGTTCTAGGCATGCAGGCTCAGTAGTTGTGGCGCATGGGCTTAGTTGCTCTGTGGCATGTGGGATCTTCCTGGACCAGGGCTCGAACCCGTGTCCCCTGCATTGGCAGGCGGATTCCTAACCACGGCTCCACCAGGGAAGTCCTGCTTTTAATTTTTTTAATCAATAAACTTTATCTTTTAGAGCAGTTTTAGGTCCACAGCAAAATGTATTGCTATCTTTTTTCTGAGTGCTTTCTTTCTATGTGCCACCTGCAATCCTAGACATTTCATACTTGCTAGTGCTTTTAATCCTCACAGCCCTGTCAAGGAGACATTATTAACCTTCTGTCCACAGATGAGGAAACTGAGATGTGTCGGGGTGATGTACCTCACCTGTGGCTCACAGGGCAGGCTCCTAGACCACCTGCCTGACCCCCAAGTTCTACCCAGTGGTTTCCAAAGGCACAGGGAGTAGACAGGAGTAGTTAGAGAAAGGGATGGGTCAGGGAGGCATGAGCCTGGAAGAGTGGGTTGGTGCCCAGATAGGTCATTCTACAAACGGATCTGCCATTAAGCTAAAAAAAATAAAAATAAAGAAACTGAACTAGGGACTTTCCTGGTGGCACAGTGGTTAAGAACCTGCTAACGCGGGAGACATGGGTTCGAACCCTGGTCCGGGAAGATCCCACTTGCCATGGAGCAACTAAGCCCGTTCACCGCAAGTACTGAGCCTGTGCTCTAGAGCCCGCGCGCCACAACTACTGAAGCCCGCGTGCCACAACTACTGAAGCCCGCGTGCCTAGAGCCCGTTCTCCACAACAAGAGAAGCCACCGCAACGAGAAGCCTGCACACCACAACGAAGAGTAGCCCCCGCTTGCCACAACTAGGGAAAGCCCGTGCACAGCAACGAAGACCCAACGCAGCCAAAAATAAATAAATAAATAAATAAAATTAAATAAAATTCTTAAAAAAAAAATTGAACTATAACATATGTGCAGAAAAGTGCACCCAGCACCCAGATCAAGAAATGGAACATTTCCAGACCCCAGAAGCCGTGTTCTGTTCCCTTTTGGTCACCGCTGATCCCAAAAGGAAACTACTTTTTTTTTTTTACTATAGGAGTATTTTATTTATTTATTTATTTGTACAGCAGGTTCTTATTAGTTATCTATTTTATACATATTAGTGTGTACATGTCAATCCCAATTCATCCCCCCACCCCCGCCCCCGCTTTCCCCCCTTGGTGTCCATATGTTTATTTCTCTACATGTGTGTCTCTATTTCTGCCTTGCAAACCAGTTGGGAAACCACTCTTCTAACACCATAGATTTGCTTTGTCTGTGTTTGCACTTTACACACAAAGAATCATACAGTCCAGGCTTTTTTTTTTTTTTTTGGCTTAATGTTATGCTTGACTTTTACTTATTTTTAAAAGATTAATCTTTCCCTTAGATGTTTGGCCCTTAAACTAAGTGATCAGCGTCCATTCCTCAGAGTCTAAATTTGATCTGTGGATCAAGCCAGACCTCTGAGGGCTAAGTACCACAACCTGCTCTTAGAACCAACGGCTTTTCTTACCCTGCAGCAGGCCTCACACCCCGGGGCAGTAGGGGGAAGTTGTGGGAAATGGCCCTGTCTATGAGATGAGACTCCCCTCTCACTCAGGTCCTTTAGGTAGACGCTCTTTAACTGATCATGAGTCAATACTGTTTGCTTGCTAGAGGGCTCAGAGCTGATTTGCAGCTCATTTCTACGACCACACAGGGCCTCATGCTGAACCTCACCGCTATCAATTTCATCCCTGTGTTCATCTTGTCTGGTTTACTTTTTCCCCCTACTGATTTGTTTTAAAATCAGGTTGATTGGTAATTGGCTCAAAACCTTGGTAAGGTGGAAGCAGGGTATGTATTAACAGATAAATGTATAAAGACTATAAATAGTCATCACTATTATATCAGACAGCCTCTGGCACTGGTTTTTGGAAATAACACTCATCCAATGGGATCTCAGAACAGTGCTTTGCAAACTTTAATGTGGACCCAAATCATCTGGTGAATCTTGCTTATATGCAGATTTTTAATCAGTAGGTCTGGGATAGGGCATTTCTAAAAAGTTTTAGCGGGGAGGGATAAGTTAGGAGTTTGGGATTAACATATACACACTATTATATATAAAATAGATAACCAACAAGGACCTACTGTGTAACACAGGGAATTACATTCAATATTTTGTAATAACCTATAAGGGAAAAGAATCTGAAAAAGTATACATAAAAAAATATATATACATATGTGTATGTATAACTGAATCACTTTGCTGTACACCTGAAACTAATATAACATTGTAAATCAACTATACTTCAATTAAAAAGAAAAGATTTTAAAGCAGAGACAATGCTTCTAGTCCGTGGACGCTCTCTGAGCAGCAATGTCTTAAAAAATCATATTAAGAATTTCTTCTACATTCTCAGAACCATTTCTGCCTCAGATTTCTTACCGTCACCTTCCTAATTCCATCTACATAGCATAAAACGTCCATCCTCAGAGAGACTAACAAAGCCCAAATCTGAGATTTCTAGAATAATAGGAGAGGGGCAGCCCACGGTATAAAAACAAGGTGGCCTATTTACACAAGCACTTAGCTAAAATGTGTTTTATTATCCAGTAATTTTCTGCCCATCAGTTATGATTCATTACTTACTTCATCAGGGAGCTGAAGGATAGTAACGTTTTTTGAACGAAATGTGATTTCAAAAGTGATCACCAAGGTTGCATTTAAAGGACGCCTGTGGAGGACAAGAGTCTGGTTACTGCTGAGAAGCTGTACTCTGTGAGATCTCAACCAGCCCTCTGGATTTCACAGCAGGCCTGTCATTTCTCAAGCAATTAGGGTGAGGCACTGCTATGTGCTTGGCCCTGGGGGGTTGAGAGGTGGGGTCCCTGTGGCCAGTGAGAACACGAGGTGGGAAACTGGCTGTGAATGCCACATGAGGTGTCCAGAGGCCAACAGGACCATGGCATCTGCTCTGGTGGGAAAGGCTTCTGAGAAGGGTCAGGTAGCAGGGAGCAGCATCCCCAGAAAGCAGTGAGATATGTCTGAGTGGGAGCAGCCCACAGGGACCTCAAGTCTGGGCTTAGAGGCCTGGAGTTAATTTGGAAGGGGGTGGAAAGCCGCTTAAGGATTCTGCAGAGGGGAGAGTTGTGCTGAGGGGGTGATGTGTCAGATTTACAAGGTGTCGATGTGCAGAAGTGGCAGGATCTGGGGATGGAATGCGGGTCTGTCAGGGAGTCTTGGTCCCAAAGCTTTGGTTTGAGATCAGACATCCCAGGAGAGGTGAGGAAAAGGGAGAAGGGTAAAGAGAAGAAAATAACAGCGTTCCAGATCTTCATCTTGGGGAATCCTCATGGCTGGGAGGCAAGAGTTGGGCAAAGCAGGGAAGGATACAGAGGAGGTAGGCTCTCTGGCACGGTCTGGACTAGGTCGGCGCCCTCGTGCGGGAACCAGCAGAGAGCAGCTAGAGAGACTCTCAGACAAGGCTGAGCAGGAGGGCTGCACAGTGGGATCCACCCAATGCAGTTGGATGTGATCTCAGAAGCACTGCCAAGCGACTTCGCTCCTTGGCCCCAACCTTCAGGGCTCTCTTCAAATACTTCGAACCTTGGAAAGGACCACTTGGAAGTCTGGCATCAACTGCTGGTCACTCAAGGACTCTTCTCAGCTGGGGAAAAGGCTCACGTGTCATCCTCCTCCCACTGGAAGCAAGGATTCAGCGGTTGGGGAGAGAGAGGCTTTGGGACCTCGGTCTGCAGCCTAGGGCCGCTGCCTTTCTTTCCCTGGCTTGTCTTAAAGTGAAGAGGCAAGGGCATCACACTTAAAATATGAACAGACTTGAGCCGGGGGTCAGCCCTGACCCAGCTGTGGGGCAAACGAGCTGGGCTGAGGACAAAGCTGGGCCTGGGAACTTACGGGAGGGAGATGCTGACATTGGTGGAGCTTCCATTTTCCAGCTTCACGGTGGGAGGAACAGAGAAGTTGACCGTGGACTCTGGAACGACCCAAATCAGTGGCATGAGTCGTGAGGTCAGAGAACTCAGGCCCACTGAGACGCTGGGTGGAGGGCCCCTGACACTTGAACTTGTGAAGTCTGATTTATAACCACCTCTATTCCCTAGGCAAAGACTCTGAGATTCTGAGGGGCTGAGTGAGTGACGGGCCTGGAAATGCCCTTGTTATGCTCTTTCCCCTCCTGCTGCCAGAAACAGAGGGAGACACAGGCCTGAGCAGGAGATGCTGTAGCTTCCTCCTCCCCCACCGATGAGCTCTGAGGGTCTGTAGGAGTCACCCAGAAATAGAAACCATGGAGCCCAAAACCTGGTCCCAGTTTTTGGCCCAACTGGCCCAAAGGAAATCAAGCCACAGTCTGGGACTGGAACACGTGGGCTTAAACCACCTCTTCAGATGGAAAGCACAATGGTTTCCTCTGTTCATGGAGCTAAACTGGCCCTGCAGAACCGGTCCTGTCCCTTCCTGTAGTCTCAGAGAGACACCTGGGGCCCAGCTAACCTGTTTCTAAAGAACTGCCTTTGGGCTCCTGTACAAACCCAGCTCACCCCATTCATTGATCCCCTTCCGGAGGCTGACTCTGCTGGGGACTCGGGAGAGACTGGTGAACAGTACACAGTTTCACTATTGCAGATTTCTTCTTGGCATTAAGATGCTAACGCAGGAGGTAGACAGATAGGCCTCGGGGGTGAGGGAGGAAGGTTTGGGAAGCCAAACACTCCAGGGCAACTTGGCCACAGACCAGGAGTGAGTTAGCTTCTCTCTGACCTCTTCCTGTGTTCTCTGGGCAGCCCCCGCGCCCCAGGTGTTCTCAATGCCCCAGGCACGCGTCTACTTCACCTCCCTCACCTGAGGGCCTTCGCAGCATAAGGTGTGATCATGAATCTAGACTGGGCTGGGAAGGGGGTCCACAGGGGAAAGCAGGTGCTCAGTTTGATGAAGATGGTCCTTGTCAGGGTAGGGGCTACAGGTGGGGCCCAGGTCTCCTTCTCCCTCCAGGTCTCCCCAGACCCCTCAAAGGCAGAGACGAAGAACTGAAATTTTAGATGCTCAGGTTGGAAGGAAACTTAAAAGTTCCCTAATTCAACCTCCACTGTCTGAGCCCCTTCTCAGTACTCCTCCCTAGTAGTTTCTCTTCCTCTGTCCGGACACCTCGGCGGGAGCGGGGGAGGGGAGGGGGGCGCGGAGAGTAACCTCATCTCCTCCAAGGGAACCTGCCAGCCTGAAACTTGCACTCCGGGGCCTGGCTCTGTGACCGGGGACCTCAGACCCTACCTGAGCCGCCTTGTCCAGGCTGGCCTGCAGGTGGATGCAGATGCAGGCTCCAGCCCGTGCCTGCGAGTCTCCAAGCTGATTCCCACAGTCTGTTGCAGTCCCCACCCTGGCCCTTGGGAGGCCAAGCTGCTCAGGGCAGAGAAGGATGGTCCCCGCCCTCCACCCCCTCCTCAGGTGTATCCTTGGGGCCTGGAGGCAGCTCTGCCCCTCCTTGTTCACACTCACCCCTCTCATACCAGCCCGAGGCTCTGTTCTGGGCTGCACAGCTGAGGTAGGAGGACTTAAAGGTCCCTGCTATTACTTTCTACCTAGAGCCTGAGGACCACATCAGATAAGCAAGACCCCGCCCAGGACAGGGATACTGAAAGTGATGCCAGGTAGCCACCCACATTCTGGGTCCCTGGGGCTCTGCTGGGACTGTGGTCAGGGTGAGTGGGAGATCCGCATGGCCTTGACTCTTCCAGACTTTGCATTTCAAAAGAGGAGGTTGTGAGCTCTCAGAGAACCAGGTCAACGTTCAACCACTTCCCCTCACTTAGCCCCAAGGAAGACGGCAGCACTCAGCAGCTGTGTGACCGAGAGTAAGGTACTTAACCTCACTGAGCCTCCACTTCCTCACCTGTGAAATGGAGAGCGCAGCACTACCTCCCTCCCAGGGGCACTGTGAAGATAAAGCGTGGTGAAGTCTGTGATGCAATTTCCACACAGCTTGAGTGCGAAACAATTGCTGGTGACTATTCTTATCACCATGTAAACCCTGCAGGACATTTCTAAGTCCAAGATGGGAGGCAGTTAGGAAGCTGGCATCATATCATATCCTGGGAAAGCATGTTTTAAAGTTTGCCCCAGGGCAGGAGTCTCTGGACACCACATCCGAATAACCAAATGATTTTTGGTGAGACTACCTGAAGGCTCCCCCAAGGAGAGTCTTTGCATTTTAAAAACTAATCCTTATTGGCACATCTCCCACTATGCCTCCCACCCCACACCAGCCACTCTGCTGTACTGTGAACTCCCATTCTCTAATTACTGCAACAGTGAGAGACGGGCAACGTGATCCCTATTTCGGATAGAAGAAAGTGGAGAATCCCATGAGGACAAGTGTCCTGCTCACACAGCTCAGAAACGGTAGAGGCAAGATTTAAACCTAGGCCGGCCTGGTCCAGAGCGCAAGTCCTTGCCACTAGGTGGCAGCACCTCAAGATTCCACCCAAAGAAGTCAGGGGCAAAAAACTCTGAAGGCAAATGATCTCATCATTGGTCCTCTATTACCACTGCCGAAAGCAGAGACAAGACAGGCACAGCACAATGAGGTCAGAAACCTAATTCCAGTTACTTCATTTTATGGTGGCTCCGACTATTCTCTTATGACATTCAGGAAGAAGGGCAAAGTGATACAATGGAGCAGGGGTCCTATTCGGGTCCCATCCTTGTTACTTTGTAGCTGTGTGACTTTGGGAGAGACTTCTACCCTCTCTGGGCCTAAGTCAGCCCTCTGTATAATCGAGTGGTGGCAGTTGGATTTGTTCTTCTTTCCTAGGGCAATGCATTAGCATGACTAATAGAGCTTTATTTAAAGCGGGCCAAGTGTACACACTTTTGGGCCTTAGTCCCAGACAATATGATCCGGCAGGTCTGGAGTGGGGCTCTGGCATTCGTACAGAAGAACGCCGGACTCCATGGTGTTCTTTCTTTCTTGGAAGAAACCTCTTCTTTCTCGGAAATTGCTTACCCACAAGGTGTGACTACAAGGTGACATGACTGATTGTTTAACAAACTTGGAAGAGCTGATCAGATGACCTGTGTTTTCTCAGAGACTCAAGAGGCCAAATAACTGGAGCAGTGCACCCACTGAGCGTGATTCTTGGGAAGCTTTGGCAAGGGTTTGCATAGTTTGTATAAGGTTAATTTGGAAACTTTAGTTGGGAGTTTTAAGATGTATTTGATTTGTTTTTGGCTGCGCTGCAAGGCTTGTGGGATCTTAGTTCCCTGACCGGGGATTGAACCTGGGCCAGTGAAAGCAGTGAAAGCACCGAGTCTTAACCACTGGACTGCCAGGGAATTCCCAAGATGTATTTGATTTTTGACAACAGCCAGATGATCAAAATAATGGGCCTGGTGTCCTTGGAGGCTCTACACAGCTTTTCGTGGAAGGAATTTCAGCAATGTTTGGGCAGTGGAGAATTGATGGAATGATACAGGCCTCTAAGGGCCCTGCTCTGAAGGTCAAGCCTCACAAGGATGCACAAACCCTGACGTGTTTTTCGACAACCAGCCTGAATTCTGTGAGGCCCCTAGCCCTGCTTCACCCTGGTTCCTCGGTCCCTGTCTAAGGGAAGAGCTTTCTCATCGTACCAGGGGATGCCGGGCAGGCTCCTCAGGTGTCTACGGCTTGGCAGAACCAGGTGCAACAAGGTGACCACCTCACCTGCTTCTGCAGCATCTCCCAGGACCCATAACTCCCTCCGTGAGGTCCACAGGGTGGGAACACAAGCTCTTCTCTACAGATATTATCCCAGATTTTCGGAGCTCCACAGTTTGATGTTGGTGATACAGAAAAGGGAATAGGGGCCCCGGGGCAGAAGGCTAATTATCTGTGGAACCATCTGGCTCCCTGTAAAACTCCTCGACTCCAGACCTCGGTCTGCTCCACTCACTGGGTACCCACCTAGCCAAGGGGCAGGCAGACACATGCAATCTGGATGGTCCTGAACTTTTGGCGGCAAACAAGTCAGGCTACTTACTCCATTTCCCTCTTTATCCATTTCTAAACTTACCACATTTCTCTATGAGCTTCAGGGGAAAAAGGATAAAAATAACCAGCCACCTCCTTATCATGTTCCTCGATTTCAATGAACTAGGAAGAAAAACAAACAGCAAGAGAAGTTCAGGTTAAAGTTGGATTAGCTCAGCAACAAGAGGACAATAAGCCACCTGGAACCATGGCACAGACAGTTCATAAGGGACTTTCACTTCACACCTGTGACTTCAATGGGCTTTGTATCACCAGCTTGGAGAAGGGGACCCCAGGGAGGACTTATCTTTCTTTGACATGTGGGGAAATGGGCTCAGAGAGGCTAAGTGGGTTGTGTAAGGTCCCACCCTGAGGAAGTGGACAAATGCTGAATTTTTCCCTCTTCAACTGCTTTGTGCAACCTAGTAAACAGAAAGAAAGAATGCAACCTTATTGGCTGGGGGTTCTTTTTTCCAGAAGATATTAAAACTGTGGTCAGATATTTGACTTCGTGAACCTATAAACCTTAAGGAAATTAACTTCATTTCCTGTCCTGGGATAAGCGTCTATGGGTTAATGCCACCAACCAACCCTTGATTAGGACTTTTTTGTTTGACAAGTGTCACTTCTCTGGGACCGGCAGGGATCATTCACAAAGGGGACCCAGTGTGGGACAAGCCCCAGATCAGCCCCGTAGCAGCTCATTGGTTAAGTGAAGGAGATGGGTTGCTGCGTACCCATAACCCCCACGCACAACAGGTGAACCAAGGGTCAAGATGGGGCAGGTGAGCGTAAATATCTGTAACTTGGTTTCCACATGCTGCTTCAGTGTACAGTGCTCTGCCCCGCCACCTGTGACAGCCTCTGGGGATTCCTGCAAACTGTTGGAGAGCCATGAGAGGTCTGTGTGGAAACATCCCTGCCCCCGCTCTGGTTTCAGTTTCCCCAAAAGGCCTCAAGAACCCTCCTGATACTCCCCTTCCTCAAAAAAGTCTCCCTGACTGCTTCAGCCTGCCTGACCTCCACTGCCCCTCCGTCTCCTCCAGGGGCCTCTCTGCTGCAGCTCCCCCGATCATTGGGTCTTATCTCAGGAGCTTTCCCACCTGCCAGCACCCATCTCCCCACTCTCTGGCCTCCTCTGGGGGCCTTGCCCTTGGCGCTGTATCCCTGTGCTCTCTGCCCCTCTGCTTTCTGTACCCTGACCTGCGGGAAATTGCTCTCCTGTGTATGTGGAATGACCCCCCTCTCATTCTTGCCACTCTCTGCTCTTCACACTTGCTGATGTCCTCAAGCTCAGGATTCACTTTGTTCCCCAGGGCAGAGTCTGGGTTTTCCTTGAGAACTCAGGCGCAGAATCAGGCCTAACCGGCTCCTCTCTCATTCCACAAGATTGGAATGTAGACTGAGGAACTCAAACCCTTGGACAGCAGAAGTTCCCTGGTCCCAGACGCTGACACACTTTGGAGGAACGACATTAGGACAGATATAATGAACTTGAGAGATATGTGCTCGATTACAATGTTTCAAAAAGATCAGGTTAAAATTATACACAGGGACTTCCCTAGTGGTCCAGTGGGTAAGACTGCGCACTCCCAGTGCAGGGGGCCCGGGTTTGATCCCTGGCAGGGGAACTAGATTCCGCATGCACGCTGCAACTAACAGTCCACATGCCGCAACTAAAGATCCCGCGTGCCACAACTAAGACCTGGCACAGCATGCATGCATGCATAAATAAATAAATAAAATATTAAAAATTATAATTATACACAAAAACTAGTGTTTTGTGAATGCTACGAGGTAGAAATGGAGAATTTCACCACAGTAGGCTCTGTCTGGCATGCTGCTCTTCCTGTGTAAGTTCTATTCATATACTCTAGCCCTCACTCAGATGCCACCTGCTTCAAGAAGCCTCCCACTCCCAATCCCCTCCCAGGGGCAACCTGGGGTCAGGGGTTTCCTGTGGTAGCTCCACTTGGTCAGGTATCCAGTTAATCCTGGGGTTTTAATCCCGTTGTACAACCTGGAACTCCCTGGATCTTCTTCTCTTGGAGAAGTAAAACAGATAGTGGCAAGGAATGTGTGCCCTGGAGAGTGACTGCACAGGTTTGAACCTGAGCTCCCCATTTATTAGCTGTGTGACTCTGGGGTGCTGCTTAACCTCCTCAAGCTCCAATTTCCTAAAGTGAAAACAGGGACAGTGGGAACTAAATCATAGGACCTAAATGAAATGACACGTTAAGCAGGATTTGTGGTCCTTTTATCAGCAGTATTAAAATTTTAAGGGGAAGGGGTCGGTAAGAAAGAAAGGTGGAGAAACAATGATGTAAATGAAATACAACTGTTGCCTAGGGCACTTAGCAGGCTCTCACGAAGCCTAGGTTGTTATTTTCCTCAACATTGTTGAAAAAGGCAGGCCCCAGTAGTCCTCCCTTCCTCCAGCTTGAAAGGCCCGGAGGGAGGGGCCGGGTCTCGTCCTGCTCACTCCCCCGTAGCCCAGCCCGGCGCTCAGCACCCCAAAAGGAGTTCCTGACGTGGTCCTCTCAGTGTCTCCCCTCTGCCAAGCCATCTGCAAACTCTGCGACCCAGATTCAGGCAGCAACTAAGCAGAAAGCGGGGAAGGGACGCTAACTTGCACTGGAATAGAGCCTCCCACACCACCTCGGCAGCCCGGTGTCCCCTGCCTCCACTCACTACCACCCGAGCCCTTCAACCCGGGGGCTGTCCGGTGCCTCGAGGCCGGGACTAGTGGCCGGGGAAGGAACCCTGGCGCGGCTGAGGGAGGCTGGATGCGCGGCAGGCTGCCGAACTGACTTGCCGTGCCAGTCTCTAGGCCTCAGGGGGTCCGCCTGGGAAATGAGGCGGGGAGGCTGTCGGAGCCGCGTCGGCTCTCACCTGAGGTCCTCTAGGCTCAGGGGACCGACCAGACGGAACGCAGGAGCCGCTTCGGACTGTACCACCTTCCTCCGGCCGGCTTGACTTAATGTGGGGCGGACCAGAAGTCACCTGACTCGAGCCACCTGATCCGCGGCGTACAGGTCTCGGCGCGATGCACCCTGGGAGCTGTAGTTTTCCCGCGTCTCAGCAAGACAGTTTGGGGCTGGGGAGGAGCGGAGGGTCTCAGGCAACTTGGCAGGCATGGGGGCTCGGATATGTGGGAGGGTTAAGTCACTATTAGGGTCACAGAAGCTCTCGCATCCCTCAGCGAGACTCGGGGTATTGGTACTTTGGTGAGCAAGGCCGAAGCCTCGGGCCACATCGCAAACCCTGCCCTGCGGGGCGGGGCCTGTAGGTTCCGCCTTCCACCGCGGCTCCGCCTATAGCCGGGGGCCGTCGCTCGAGGTGCCCGGGACTCGGCCTTCCTCAACCAATGGGAAGACGAGAATTCGTCGTGTTGGGCGTGGCTGGAAAGATTGGCAGGCGAGGCCCCGCCTCGGCGCCTCTGTCCCGGTTGAAGTGTGCTGGAAGGGGCGCCCCGGCCCCAGACTCAATCGCTGTCATGGCTGCACGGTCTGTCACTCTCGGCATCGACCTGGGCACCACGTCTGTGAAGGCGGCCCTGGTGGAGGCCGCGCGCGGCGACCCTTCCGGGTTCGTGGTACTGTCGAGCTGTGCCCGGCCTGCGCGGGCCGAGACGGCGGCCCAGAGCGCGGCGGCGGGGCCCCAGGTGAGGCAGTGCCCTGGAGCCTCGCCGCCTCCAGGAGCCTCCAGACACCCTCTTCCTCCTCAAAGAAGTCTCCCTGACTGCTCCAGCCTGCCTGATCTCTGCCTGCCCGCTGCAACTCCCTCGATCCGATAGATCTCCTCCTAGGAGCTTTCCCACCTGCTGGCACCGATCTCCCCACTCTCTGGCCTTCTTTGGGAGCCTTGACCTTGGCGCTATATCCCCGTGCTCTCTGCCCTCCACTTTCTGTATCCTGACCTGCAGGAAATTGCTCTCCTGCATATGGAGCGATCTCAGGCCGCCTTCTCATTCTTGCGGCTCTCTGCTCCTCACATCTGCAGGTGTCCTCAAATTCAGGATTCAACTTGTTCCCTAGGGCGGTGTCTGGGTTTTCCTTGATAAATCAGACGCAAAATCCAGCGTAACCTGCCCCTCTCTCATCCCGCAGGAGTGGATTGTGGGTGGAGGAACTCAAACACTTGGACAGCAAAAGTCCCCTGGCCCCAAGGGCTGAGACACCTTGGAAGAAAGACGTCAGGACAGATAGACATTGAGAGATACCTCAATTAAAATGTTAGAAAAAGGTCAGATTGATAATTCTACACGAAACTAGTGTTTTGTGAAAGCTACAAGATAGAAATGGAGAATTTCACCACAGTGGGCTCAATTGCAAGTTGTGGGTTCAGAAAGGATGTCAATCCTCAGAGATGGATTCCATTAATTCCCTGAGAAAGGTAGCTCTATGTTCAGTTCATTGATAATAGAAATTAATATCAAGGAACTTTCTGTGTATCCTCATGACTTTTTTTTCCTGGATCGGATCTCAGCTTGTTCTTATAATTGAAATAGATGACCTCTATGGCCCCTTCCAGCCACAGACCTCGATTTTCTGAGCCAAACCCCACTCCCAATAGCTTTGTTTTTCACAAGCTCTTGCCACATACCTGGACTCAGTCCTTTAGGGTTCAGAGTCCATCTTGCTCAGAAGCATTTCAGAGGATAAAGATTTCAGGAGCACTTCTCATTTTCATAGAGCCTTTCAAAATTAGTTTCGTTGGGGCATCAGGACATTTTAGAATGATTATCTAACTTCATGGACCATGAAGTGGAGGCAAAGTCAGCTCTGACCCTGTGGGGGTAAGCAGCACAGCTGGGATTACAGGGGTGGGTTTTAGGCAGAGCCCTTTTCTCTTGAAATAGGGCCACTTCTTGAAAACTACTTTCCCCACTTCCCCCAGTGTCCAGCACAGTGTTCTGTGTTTACAGGCACGCTCAGTGCTCCACAACTGCCTAAGGAGGGGTTTAGGGGAGGCCAGTAATAGCCCCCCTTGCATCCTCCACATGTGTGTTGTGCTCTGGGACAAACAGCCTTGTTGTAATTTCCCCTATAGCAGGATTTCTTCACCTTGGCACTGTTGATATTTGGAGGTTGGATGATTCTTTGTTGTGGGCTGCCGTCCTGTGCGTTGTAGGATGTTCAGCAACATCCCTGGCCTCTAACCCACTGCATGCCAGTAGAACCCTCCTCCCCAGCTGAGACACCCAAAAGTGTCTCCATATTGCCAAATGCCCCCTAGGGGACAAAAATCACCCCTGGGGTAAGCACTACTGATATATAGAAACACCTGGTGGCTCTGTTCTTTCCTCACGTCCATATTTCTCACTCTTTAGAAGCATTGTGTACTCCACAGTCAAGTTTGGCAGCTATGTGGAAGGTCAGACTTTTAGCTCTTTGCAGCTTTAAAATATCAAGATTTTTGAGGGAAGCTCTGTGACCCTTTCTGTGTTATGAATTTTACCTCTCTGGGCCTCAGTTTCCCCATCTGTAAAAAGGGGTGTGGGGGAGGAGGGTTGAACGAGTTCCTAAATTCTTTTTTCAAATCTGAATTTCTAGCGTTTGATCTGAATGTAGACCACTTGATATTCTGAATCAAGGAATGGGGGGCAGCGCCTTTCCTGTGACATTGTGGGTGTATCCATTGTCTGTCCAAGAATTGCTCCCCCATCACACTCACCACTAAAACTCCCCACACACTGAGTGCCTCCTTGTCTTCACTCCCTTCTGGCCTGTTTCACTCCCCCACTGTCCTTACCTACACAGCTCACCCACCCTAAGTCCATTTTAAACAGTCCTGCATTCATGTACCATCTGGGTTCATGCCACGTGGGAACTCTTTAAACCAGCGCTGTCCAGTGGAAATGTGAGCCACACGTGTAATTTTCAACTTCCTGGTAGCCATATCAAAAAACAGTAAAAAGGAACCGTAAAATTAATTTTCATTGCTTATTTTTTTAACCCAATGGATCCAAACATATCATTTCCATATGTAATAATCAATATAGAATTATTAATGAGATATTGTGCTTTTTTTTTCATACTAAATCTGAAATCTGGTATGTAGATTTCAATTCAGACTAGCTGTGTGTAGCTGATGACTGGCGTGTTGGACAGGGCAGGTGTAAACAAATGCCTCTTCCCTGCTTCCTTCTTCCTTTGCCCGCTGTCTTATTTCTTCCCTCCTGGGGGATCGATCATGCATAGCCATGCATCTCCTCTCTGCCCCTTCTTTTACTGCCCGCTCAGTTCTACTGTAGTCTCTCCTGCATAAAGAGTCTTGTTAGGAGGTAGGGTTGCCTCCTCAACAAAATGCTCTGTGCTCCCTCTCCTCTCCTTCCCCAACCCTACCCCTCCTCACCTTTCTTCTTTCTACTCCTTCGATCATGTTTGTTTGGAGCCAAGAACTGCCACAGCCCAAGGCCAGCAGGCTGACAAACGAAGGGTTAACTCCAAGGAGGGGGGTGCCTGCACTGCCCCCGGAACAAATGCAAGCCCTCAGGGCATTCGGGAAATGTTTGCCAGATGGATGAACTGAAGTAAACACTAGGGCTGGTCCTCAGGTGCTTTAGTCCAGGAAGCCTTTCTTGCCTACTCCTTTCCTGCTGGCTTCCTCCCTGCTGGGTTCCATCCTTCTTCTACCCCAATGCTCCATGTGCCTTGCCAAAGACCTTTGCCTTATTTCTCCTTGCAGCATGGTCTTTCTTGTGTTTTCCTGTCCCGCTGGACAGTAAGCACCTGTAGGGCAGGGCAGTGCTTTTCTCAGCTCAGACTCTTCCACAGCAGGGGGTAGAGCCCGGGCCATTGGCTGAACTTAACCCACAGCGGCGCCTCATCTGCGAATGGGAGAAGTGAGACCTCGCCCACCACATTCCTACTCCAGGCCCCGCTGGAGGCGGTGGAGAACCCTCAGGCCCGCATCCCCTCCCTGGGGCCCCTCCGCAGGTCCTGGAAGTGCCCTCGGTGGAATTAGGTGGGCAGCCACCACCCAGGAAGCCCCTGACGCCTCTGCCCTCCTTCCCCCGCCTGTGTGTGTACCTCTGTCCAACGTATCCCGTTCTGTTTCCAGGGGCAGGAGCAGGATGTGAGGAGACTCATCCAGGCCCTCCACGAGTGCCTTGCTGCCCTTCCCCGGCAGCAGCTCTGCAAGGTCTGTGGCATCGGAGTGTCAGGACAGATGCACGGAGTCATGTTCTGGAAAACGGGCCAAGGTATGCTGAGCTTGGGGGTGATTACGTGCTGTTAACAGTCACCCTGTGATCTCAGGTGGCCTCGGCCTGCAGCGGCTTGAAGCAGGATTTTGGTTCCCCTGGCCAGAGACTGAAGTCAGGCTGCAGCAGTGAGAGCGCTGAATCCCAGCCACTAGACCGCCAGGGACCAGCGGCCAGTGACAAGGCTCTAGCCCGTCGGCTTTGCAGAAATGAATTTCCACAAAGAGACAGAAAGTAGTGAAACAAGTAAAGTGTTTATTAGGAGGAAAAAGGGTACGTGCGGATAGACACCCAGGCAGGCTCAGAGGGACAGAGGCTCTCAGAGGCTCACGCCCTCGTGGTAGTTTGAATCACTTATATGGGGCATTTCTTTTGAGTTTCCCTTGGCCAATCATCTTGCTTTGCCTGGCTCTGAGTCCGTATTTGGTTTATCTCAGGGTCCTCCCCTGTGTGTGCGCGCATCTCTTAGCCAAGAGGGATTCTAGCAAAGAGGCCTACGGGTAGGTTGACATCACCTACTATGGAGTGGCACCCCTTCCCTTTTTGACCCCCTAGGAGCCTTTCTGTGCATGTGTAGTTGGGAAGGGCTCCTTGATCTCGAGAATGAGGAATATGTGGTCTCTTTATCTTTTATCTGGGCAGCCCTCAACTCTTCTTCGCTCCGCTATTACCTTCATCTTGGAGTATCTGTCGGCAGGGGACAGACTCCAGCTGCTCAGCCTGGGGCCCATCTATCTCCTGCCTCACCTGGAACCAGAAAAGGGCTGCCAAGGGCTCTCTGTGAAGGGTCAGGTTATTCTGCTGCCTCTTGCATTTGTGTACATCCTGTCCTGTTCAAAGGATGTAATGAAGTGAACTGTCCACTCACACATTATTCATGAACAGGGAGAGGGAGAAGAGTGAGTTCTCTCTGATTCTCTGTTGGATTCAGTGGAGTGGATTTTCCACAGCCTTCTCTTTCTTTGTGCCAGTGTCTTGGAGCATCAGTGCCAACAACCAAGAGATTAGTGTAGCTGTAGATTCCAAGACGCAGAGGAAACTCTTCTGAATTTAGGCATAGTTTTTGTTGTTTAACATAATCACAGATATTTGTGATTTTTCAATTCCAGGGCACATCCTTTTCATGGGCACAGGTGCTAAGCATCATTTAGTTGGTCGTCTTCTTTCAGGAGGTCTGCCACAGTGCAGAGGTGGGTGGCCTGTTCTGTTTAGCCTCTAGGAGGAGTATTAAGCCAGCAAAACAGCAGTGAGCACTTTGCATGCCAGGTGCTGAGCTAAGTATGTTACCTGTGTGATCTCATTGAATTTTCCCAACACCCTTATGACGTAGGTTACATTACTCTCCCATGAGACCCAGAGGTTCAGAGAGGATAAAATAATATGCTCAGGGTCATGTGGCAGTAAGTAGCAACTCCAGCTTTTCTCTTTTTTAATTAATTAATTAATTTTTATTTTTGGCTGCGTTGGGTCTTTGTTGCTGCGTGTGGGCTTTCTCTGGTTGCGGCGAGCAGGGACTTCTCTTGTTGCGGAGCACGGGCTCTAGGAGCACGGGCTTCAGTAGTTGCAGCACGCAGGCTCAGTAGTTGTGGCTCGCGGGCTTAGTTACTCCGCAGCATGTGGGATCTTCCCAGAGCAGGGCTTGAACCCGTGTCCCCTGCATTGGCAGGCAGATTCTTAACCACTGCGCCACCAAGGAAGTCCCATGACTCCAGCTTTTGAACTCAAGTCTGTCTGACTTCAGACACTGAACTTTGAAAGTCTCCCGGGAGGACCAGAGTCACAGGAGGACACACTAGCTCAATGAAGGGAGGAATTTCCCAACAGAATGTCCAAGGAAGGATTAGGCTCTTGTAGGAAGTTGTGAGCTCCTGTTATGGCAAGTGTTAAAAAAAATTTTTTTTTTAATTATAGAAAGTTCGACATAGACATAAAAATAGGGAGAACAGCATTATGAACTGACACATACCCATCACTCAGCTTCAAAACTATCAACTTTTTACTTCAGGTGTTTTAAGCATAGTATGGATGGCTACTTTGCGGGGTGGAGGCTGTAGTTAAGGAGGTTGGACATTGGATTCACCCCTCCTCTGCCTAGAGAATCAGTGATTCTGATTCCCCTGGGCCAAGTGAGTGGTGACTTGCCTCTCGGTGGCTTGACAGGGGTCTGGTGGTGCATCCTTTGATCAGTCCCCAGGGGGGGCCTGGGTGACTGCAGAAGCCCACCCAGGCCCTCCCCCTCCTCCTTTCCCTTTGTCTGCCTGTCGTCAGGCCAGCTGGGACCACGGGAGCTGCTCGGCTCCAATTACTAGCAGGAGCCAGAGGCCAGTTCTGGTGTTAGAGCTGACCTCTCAGGGGGAGTCTAGGTTGTAAAAGTTTTTAAAATCCTTAATTTTGCATTAACAAGAATAAACGTCCTTTTAATACTAAAACCCTTCCCAAAGAGGACAGCAGAGATTTAATGATTGTGCTCTGCTCATACGCCTTCCTTTCTGCCCGTCTCCTGAACTCTGTAACGACCACACAAACCATCGCCCACATCGGTGGAGAGAGCTGCTTAATATTTCATGGAGCCCACCTGCATGCCTTCTTGTTTTGGTTTCTGTTTCTGGGAAGGAGGAGAGCCACTGTTTGACGATGATACCTGCTTAGCAGAGTGAGTGAAATCATATTTGAGATCAAGTCGTTCTGCTTTTAATAGCGGCTGTAATTCAGTTTGGTTTCGGGACCTACAATATATGAGGCTCTGTGCTGGGCCCCGCGGGAGACATAGAAACGGGATGCAGCCCTTGTCTTCCAGGGCTCGCTCAAGGCAGTCAACACAGACAGGCACCAGTAACCTGAGCGGAGAGCTAAGTGCTTCCACAAGGGCGCCAACTGGAGGAGAAGAGAGGGAGTGACTAGTGTCCTCTGAGAGGCCTGTGGTTACACCAGTTTCCACATTCCATTTTCAGGCTCAGTAATAGCAGGAGAGAAGTGGGGATCATAAAATCAAGCTAAAAGGCCAGCAGCAGACAGGGAGAAATTATTCACTAGTATATAGTAGACAAAGGACGAATATGGGTGCATATAAAGAACAAATAACAAAGAAAGGACCAATGGCCCTGTGGAAAAATGGGCAGAGGAAACCAACAGGCAATTCCTAGAAGAGGAAATACAAATAGCTAATAAGCATATGAAAAGATGCTCAGTGTCATTAGGAATTAGGAAAATGCAGATGAAAACAACAACAAGAAATCATTTTCCACCCACTGGATTGTAAAAAAGCAGTTTGAGAATGTCAAGAGTTGGCAAAGGGGGTGGAAAACTGGTTTTTTAAAATACCACTCCTGGTAGTATATATTAGCTTGGCCGTTCCGGAGGGCAGTTTGGCAGGGTGTTAAAAATAAGAGAGTTATAGCAACTACAGGAAGAAAACTTCCAACTGAACTGCTATGAAACCCATTTGCTAATTGCGGGGGGTGAGGATAAAGCTTTTAAATTATACACTGTAAAAATAAGAGTTACTATGACTCAGTGGCCCTACTACTTAAAATCTGTTCAGGAAAAGGACTTTAACACGTATATGCAAAAGAGGCATAATCATGGTCACTCATGGCATCCTTGTTTATTGTAGTGAAAACTGTGACGTTTACCCATGGGGGAGTGGTTAAATAAATGTTGGTACCCCACACTGTAGAATGGTATGCAGTAGTTGAAAAGAATCAGGTGCGTTCACATGTTCTAACGTGGAAAGAATTCCAGGACATGTTGCTGGATCATAAAAACAACCACTAGAAAAATACATACAGTAGAGTACTGTTTGTTTTTAAAAAACAGACAAAACCAAAATAGAATAAAACCCAGCCCAAATCAACCAAACCAAAGAGAGTATGTTGTGTGAGTATGAAAACCCAACAACGAGACTTCCCTGGCGGCCCAGTGGTTAAGACTCCGCGCTTCCAGTGCAGGAGGTGCAGGTTCGATCCCTGGTCAGGGAACTAAGATCCCACATGCTGCGTGGCCAAAAAATTAAAAAAAAACCAAAAAAACTCTACAGGTGCTAACAGTGACAAGAAGGGGGCTAGGACTCTGATGGGGATGGTCAAGCAGGCCTTTTGCTTTACCTGTAATAATTGAACATTTTATATTGAGAATGCATTCACTTATCATTTGTATAATTTAAAAATTTTTTTAATTATTATTATTATTTTTTTTTTGCCAAAAAAAAAAAGAAGAAAATGAGAGAAAGAACATCCATCAGGCCAGATTCTGGAACAGACTGTCTGGACTTGAATCCTGCCTCTACCACTTAGTAGCTATGTGATCTATGACAAGATTTTTAAAGCTTCTCTGAGCTTCATATGTCTTATGTGAAAATGGGGATAAATATCACACCTATGATGTAAGGCTAATATGTAGATTAAAAAAATTAATATTTTTGAAGTGCTTTGAACAATACCTGGTACATGGTAAGAACTCCATATTTATTTTATAACACAAACAAAATAAAGATGATAGTCCTAAAAGTAAAAAGAAGAAAAAGGGTCAAAAGAGTTTTGGAAGCAGATAAAAGGGTTGAAAAAAAAGCCGCAGATGTCCAGCTTTAGGGCTGAGATAAGAAACCCAGCTTTAGGCAGAAACGTAGTTGTGAGAGTGGACCATCCCATCCCCAGCTTACTCCCCCTTCCTGGGTGAAACTTAGTAAGCTTCAGGTGCATATATCTGTGACCGCTTCCCTGCTCTTCTTCTTCTTTTTTTTTTAAATGATTTTTATTGGCGTATAGTTGATTTACAATGTGTTAGTTTCTGCTGTACAGCAAAGTGAATCAGTTATACATATACATATATCCAGTCTTTTTTAGATGCTTTTCCCATATAAGTCATTACAGAGGGATTGAGTAGAGTTCCCTGTGCTATACAGTAGGTCCTTTCTTTCCTTTCTTTCTTTCTTTCTTTTTTTTTTTTTTTAAGGCCGCGCCTTGGGGCCTGTGGAATCTTAGTTCCCTGACCAGGGATTGAACTGGACCCTCAGCAGTGAAAGCACTGAGTCCTAACCACTGGACCACCAGGTCCTTATTAGTTAGCTCCTTATTAGTTATCTATTTTATACATAGCATTATGTATATCTCAATCCCAATCTCCCAATTTATCTCTCCCCCACCCCATTCCCCCCTGGTAACCATAAGTTTGTTTCTACATCTGTGACTCTATTTCTGTTTTGTAAATAAGTTCATTTGTACCTCTTTTGTTTTTTTTTTTTTAGATTCCACATATAAGTGATATCATATGATATCACTTGCCTTTCTCTGTCTGCCTTACTTCACTCAGGATGACAATCTCTAGGTCCATCCACTCCCTGCTCTTCTGGGTACTGGCCAGACCCCCTGAGTGTGAGTGAAACGTTGTCATGGGTGATAAAGTCTGTCCTATAACCTCATTAGCAGAGTAGTCTCAAGGACATGCTGGTGCCAGTCCGTTGCTCTTTTCTCCATTTTTGGTCATCTCCTTCGTTCCAGGTTGTGAATGGACAAAGGCAGGGGCTGCCCCTGTGTTCGAGCCCAGAGCCGTGAGCCACCTGGTAACGTGGCAGGATGGCCGGTGTGGCAGCAAGTTCCTGGCTTCTCTGCCCCGGCCAGAGTCTCATCTCAGTGTGGCCACGGGGTTTGGCTGTGCAACCATCTTCTGGCTTTTGAAGAATAGGTACGGACACCTGTTCTTTGAATTGGGTGACGGGTTTGCAGGGGAACGAGAGTGGCTAGGGAGCTGTACCTCTAGCTGGTCAGCATCACTCCACGTGCTGGATTGTCCCTCAGTGAATGTGGCCCAGCACAGGGTATAGTCACAAGACTTAGACTTGGTCTACCACTGCTTCATTTTGCAGAGGGCTCTTATTGGTTATCTGATTCTCACCTAGAGGGGGAAAGAAGAGACCCGAGAGGGCAAGGGACTTGCCAAGGATCACGTGATGGGTTCACGCTGGGATCAGGGCTGCTGAGAACGGCTGATGTCCTGCTTTCCCAGGCACGGTGTGTCCTCCTATGAGCACCTTCCCCTAAGGCTGACTCTGGCCAGCTTGGCTTGGAGGCGTTGGGAGGTTCAGCTGCTGGGGATCCACAGCCTGTGGGGTTCTGGCTGCTACTCAGCTCTGCCATGTCTAGTCCACACTGCCCACAGTTAGGTGCAGCACATGCTTTCAAGTCAATATTAAACCACGTTGGATTGTTTGGGGTATGAAAAACAGCCCAGAGTTCCTGAAGTCCTACGATGCAGCTGGCACTATCCAGGACTATGTGGTTGCCATGCTGTGTGGCTTGACAAGACCCCTGATGTCCGACCAGAATGCCGCTAGCTGGGGATATTTCAACACCAGGAGCCAGAGCTGGAACTTGGAGATGTGAGTATAACCACGCAGGCTGGCTTGAGGCTGAAGGGCAGAATCTCTAAAGCGGGAGCTTCAGTGGGGCTTTCCCATCTGGGAATAACGGGCCAAGAATCAGTTTCCAACACCCTCCAGCCTGTTCCAGTCCCTGGGCATGGGTGGGCCTGACCGTAAGTGAAGTTCTTGGGGAGGGGCGCCACCCACCACGCCATGCTGCCTGCTCCTCCACTGTTGCCCAGACCTAGGGTGGGCTCCCCAGTTCTTTCTGTGCCCTGAGCCAGCCCGTAGATTCCAAAGAACAACTTTCATTCTTTAACATATTTTATTTTTTTAACTTTTTATTTTATATTGGAATATAGTTGATTAACAATGTTGTGTTAGTTTCAGGTGTACAGCAACGTGATTCAGTTATACACATATATGTATCTATTCTTTTTCAAATTCTTTTCCCATTTAGGTTGTTACATAATATTGAGCAGAGTTCCCTGTGCTATACAGTAGGTCCTTGTGGGTTATCCATTTTAAATATAGCCATGTGTACATGTCAATCCCAAATTCCCTAACTATCTCTCTCCCCTACCCTAATGTATTTTAAAATAGGGTTAAGAAATGGAAGTAGTAGGCTTAAGGGATGCCTTTTAAGTTCCCTTTAAACAATCATTTGCCTTTTCAGGTCCAGAAATCCAGTGCCCTATAAGTTCACTGCCTTCAGGGCCCAAATTCTGAGCTCTGTAATAAAACAAAAAGCACCTGGTAGTTCAGGTAAAGGACTTCCCAGCATGTGTTATAAAATTGGCAGCCCCGTGTTCACTAACCGCGAGTGATGGATGCATTCGGTATTCAGGAGACTGATGGGCTTGACTTTGGTTTGGCCTGTGCTAACCAGCTGTGACTTTGCTCTAAAACTCCAGCTTCCTCCCTTTGCACAGTGTTTGCTCTCCCTTCAAACGCAGGAGGCTGGATGCCGATGAAATCTGCTTCTTATCCAGTCCTTTCTGACTACCTCTGCTCACACTGGTTGCATTCTTCTCCAAAAGGCCCATCCCAAGCTCTTGAAAGCCAGGGTTCACTCTTTAAATAACTCAAGGCTTTTCCTCATGGTTTAAAAAAAGCCAAAGAGGCCCTCTGTGAAAACACTGGATTCTGCCCTCTCTCCTTGAATGTGTATCCTATTGCGCTTTCCGTTGCTGAGTTTCCTGGAAACAACAGAAAACCAAGCACCAGGTAGATACGCTGTCCACTTTTGGTTTGCAGACTGAGGGACGCAGGCTTTCCCGTCCACCTGCTCCCGGACGTCACCGAGCCTGGCAACGTGGCAGGCAGAACTTCCCAGGCCTGGTTTGAGATCCCAAAGGGGACACAGGTGGGCGTGGCCTTGGGGGATTTGCAGGCCTCTGTCTATTCCTGTATGGCCCAAAGGACAGACGCAGGTAAGTCTGTCTTTGGTTCTCTCCTCAGACTTCTACTGGGGCCTCCTAAGCCCCAGCTCTGTGCCAGAGTCCGAGGGGCACACATAGCCAGCAGTTGCAGCGTCCTCTTGACCATTATTCTACAAACGTGAAAAACACCATCATCCCTGCAGGTGCAGCCCCTGCCCCGGGAGCTTACAATTCAGCATGGCAATTTCTGTCCTGACCACAGTCTTTGCCTTTCTTCTCTAGAGACAGCTGAGGGAAATGACTCTCTAGTTGGCTGGTTTCTATGTGTCTCCATGACCAAGAAAATAGATTATTATTCAATAGATTAGGGTTTTTGTTATTGTGTGTTTGTCAATGAAAGTTCCTCGGATCTGAGTAGAAGCGCAGACTTCCCTGTATTCCATGCAAGAGAGTCACAGTGAAGGGGAGACAGCAGTCCAGGGCAGGGGCTGGCAAAGTTTGCCCGTAAAGGGCCAGATTGTAAATATTTTAAGCTTTGTGGGCCATTTTGTTTCTATCATAACTACTTAACAGCTGTTGGGGCAGGAAAGCAGCCACAGCCAATGCATAAGTGAGTAGGTGTATCTGTGTTCCAATAAAACTTTACTTATAGAGGCTGAAATGTGAATTTCATAAAATTTTCATGTGTCATGAAATATTCTTCTCCTTTTCATTTCTTTTCAACCTTTTAAAAAGGTAAGAACATGCTACTGGGATTGTAAAATGGTGCAGTCCCTTTGGAAAACAGTCTAGCAGTTCTTCAAAAGTTAAACATGGAATTATCATGGGACCCAGCCATTCCACTCCTATGTGTACACGCAAGAGAATTGAAAACACATGTCCGCACAAAAAACTTGTACACAAATGTTCCTAGCAGCCTTATTCATAATAGCCAAAATATAGAAACAACCCAAATGCCCATCGACTGATAAATGGATTTTTAAAATGTGGGGTATCCACAGAGCTAAAATGCTATAACATGTGAATGAAAGTGAAAGGCCACATAGTGTATTATTCCATTCCTGTGAAATGTCCAGAATGGGCAAATCCATAGAGACAGAAAGCAGATTCATGGTTGTCTAGGGCTGGGACATGGGGTTGATTGCTAACCAGTATGGGATTTCTTTCTGGAGTGGTGAAAATGTCCTAAAATTAGATCTCAGTGATGTTTGTACAACTCTGTGAATATACTAAAAAGCACAGAACTGTACACTTTAAAAGGGTGCATTTTATGGTGAATTTTTTGAATTACATCTCAATAAAGCTATCATTAAAAAAAAAAATGTAAAAACCTTTCTTAGCTCCTGGGCCATACAAAAACAGATGGCAGGCTGGATATGGCCTGGGGGCTGTCGTTTGCCCCTCCTGGGGCTGGGGTAGACTTTGGGTCCGCCTGCCCGAGCAGGGTGATTGCAGGCTGTGTGTTTCATTTTATCCTCAGGGCAGCCTGGCTGAGTGGGCCCACTTTGAGAGCCCCGCCTTGTTATCAAGGGGAACAGAGAAGTCATTCATCTTACTCGGATTTTCTTTGGCATCACATCTTTTTTTCCTCCATCAGTTAGAACTATTACAATTTAACATTGAGTTTAAAAACTCTGACCAGCACTATCCTCTGAAGCAGTAGTTTATTCCTATTTTATTACATTCTTAAAAAATAAAATTTCAAGTGACTTTTTGTTTTGTTTTGTTTTTGGTAATAATTCCTCTTAATTCAAGATTAGGTGAGAGGGAAAGGTGAGATTCTGCCACTTTAAAAAAAATTTTTATTGGCGTATAGTTGATTTACAATGTTGTGTTATTTTCAGGTGTATAACAAAGTGAATCTGTTATACATATACATATATCCAGATTCTGCCACTTTTGTTTGCACAAATATGTGATAAAATTTTTTAAGGTCAAAAAACCCGACTTTTTCTCCTGAATTTTCTCCCTGAGCCCTTGTCATCATCCAAAATGAGGGGGGTGATGCCTTTCTCATGGGGCAGTTGTCGTGATGCACTGGGATGGTGCCTGTAAAGAGCCTGGCTCTTTCCGCCTACCTGGTAGTCTTCAAATCTTAGGCTGTTCCCTCCACAGAGAACTGTCATGTGCCTGGATATAAATGTCCTTTCTAGATGGTGAGTGAGGGGCTGGTCAAATGGGAAGAAGCTAAGATTTAGGCTCCGTCTTCACTGAGCTGGTTGTAGTCTCTGGTTCTAGACTGGGGCTGCTGGCTTGTGCTCAGCTGTGCGGTGTCCATGGGCAAGGCTGGTCGGCCCCCTTCATTGACCCTTCCCCCCGAGGGGATAGGTGGAGGGCATGATGCTTCTGGTTTATCGTCATGGTGAAAGGCTTGATGTGGCAGGAAGTCAAGGTCATTGACTTTCTGAGACTTGTTTTCACTCTCCTTGCCTCTGCCTCCCGGTAGGTAGGATAGTTGGATGCTGACCTCAGTTAGTTTAGCCCCAACAGACTGAGAGGAACAGGCTTTCTGGCCAGGTCTCGTGAGAAATGGAGGAGAGACTCCTGGGACAGTCTGTAGGCTCTGGCCTCCATCTAGAGGAGAAAAATCATCCCCTCTGTTCTAGGTCTGGGAGCATCCCCCCTGCTGGTGGAGGGAGGTTGAGAAGCACACCTTGGAAATGAGAAGGAGGTGGTACCCACCAAAAATGAATGAAACCTCCCAAAGAATAAAACACTTGGGCTGAGGTCTGACTCTCTGTGAATAGTAGCTTATTGCTGTGTAACAAATCACTCCAATACTTAGTAGCCTAAAACAGCAAACACTTATGATCTCACACAGTTTCTGAGAGTCAGGAAACACAGTTTCTGTGGCTGGATGGTCTGGCTCACGGTCCCTTGTGAGACTGCAATCACACTGTCAGTCTGCGGCTGGGACTGCAGTCATCCGAAGGCTTGGCTGGGCTGGAGGATCCACTTCTCAGCTCACTCATGTGGCTCTTGGCAGGAGGCCTCAGCTCCTTGTAGGTGTTGGAGGACGGAGGGAATGAAAAGTACCCACCGAACTGAGAATGCATCTTGAGACTGAAAAATGAGGCAGGTAGCTCCATATAATCAACGGGTCAGTTTATTTTAGGGTAACTTACAGAGTGGGATCAGGCAGACAATGATCTGGAAGCATTGGCAGCTGCATTCTGCACCACCAAGGGGCCTTTGGGACAGTTTTTTTTTTTTTTTTTTTTTTAAAGTATTTTTTTTTTTTTTTAATTTTTATTTATTTATTTATTTATTTATTGGCTGTGTTGGGTCTTCGTTTCTCTGCGAGGGCTTCCTCTAGTTGTGGCAAGAGGGGGCCACTCTTCATCGCGGTGCGCGGGCCTCTCACTATCGCGGCCTCTCTTGTTGCAGAGCACAGGCTCCAGACGCGCAGGCTCAGTAGTTGTGGCTCACGGGCTTAGTTGCTCCGCGGCATGTGGGATCTTCCCAGACCAGGGCTCGAACCCATGTCCCCTGCATTGGCAGGCAGATTCTCAACCACTGCGCCACCAGGGAAGCCCCCTTTGGGACAGTTTTATAGTTAACCTAGGACGTGAGGGTGGGTGCCTGGAAACAGGACATGCACTCCTAAGTTAAGATGATTGAATGGGTAACTAGTCTCATGGGCTCTGGGAATACATCAGCAAAAGTCAGCATAGTTTGGGAACTAACAGAGCATAGAGGCCACCTGGCCCTGACCGTTGTTAAACAATATCTACTAACTACAAAGCCCTTGACGACAGAGAAGTGATTCACCAGCTAGTACAGTCCTGGGTAGGGTCAGCGGAAGGACAAGGGGGACCGTATGGGTCCAAGATGGGGTCAGTTATGCCAGCAACCATCCAGTGGGCCTCTCCATAGGGCTGCTCACGACGTGGTACCTGCCTCCCCCGGAGCAAGTGATCAAGACGGAAGCTGCAGTGCCCTTTTATGACCTGGTCTCCAGAGTCACACACTGTCACTTCTGCTTTACTCTCTTCATTAGAAGCCAGTCACTGAGTCCAGCCCACACTCAGGGGAGGAGAATTAGGCTCTGCCTCCTGAAAGGAGGAGTATCCAGGAATTTGTGGCACACTCTCCCCCGACCCTGTTGTGACTTGGGGCCTCTGAGTTAGCCCAACAGGCCTAACCTCTGCTTTCTTCGGACCCCATCCAGTTCTCAACATCAGCACCTCGGTGCAGCTGGTAGCCTCCATGCCTTCAGGATTCCAGCCAGCGCAGACTCCAGACCCTGCAGCTCCAGTCGCCTACTTCCCGTACTTTGACAGGACCTACCTGGCGGTGGCAGCATCACTCAATGGGGGCAACGTGCTGGCCATGTTCGTCCACATGCTGGTCCAGTGGATGGCGGATCTAGGTAAGGGTGGCCCACACAGTGGTGTGTTCTCTGCTTGTCCTTTCTACGTGGCAGTGTCCTGGTGCTGAATGTGCTGTAAGTTTCTAGATTCTTGTCTCAGAGCCAGCCAGATTCTAGCACATTCCCTCTGTCCTTAGGGATCTGAGCTTGTAGCCTTCTTTCATCTTCTGAGCTGCCATCACCTACTCTCTTTTTTGAGGCGCACCTTCTCCCCTAACCTTGACTGTGGAGTATCCTAATAGTCTCCTGGCTCTCCCTGGCCCCACTATTACTTTCTCTGTCAGTAACCTTGCATTTGAGGTTTGCCCTCTGATGGCTGCAGACAGCGGGGAATAAAATGATCAAACATGAATGAGTGAAAAGACTGGTAGCACTTATTCCTGGCAAGTAGCACCTCTCCTCCTTTCTTGGAAGGGTCCCTGGAAACTCTGATATCTTCCTGCTCTCTTCAGGGTGGAATTGATCAGGCCTTCCTCTGCTCTGTATTAACAGAGAAAAATGTAACCTCTTTCTTCCAGGAGAGGTTCCCTTTCTAAGTACTTATGGTGGAAATGAAATTTCTGGCCAGCTGTCTAGAAACAGGGAAATCATGCTCATCAGATGCATGGGTCACTTGTAGGAGCTCAAAATCAGGTCATTCCAGGAAACATGCAACAGAATAACCAGGTGGGGCACAGGCCACAGGGAGCATCTGGGAAGTTCATACTGGTCATGCAGACAGGTGTTGCTGACCCACGTCGGTCCTTCCAGGCTGGCTGGGGGTGTCAGGATTGCGGGTAAGTTCTGCCCCCTTGGCTGGGAATCCCTCAGGGATGCTCCACTTAAAGAACAGAACTTTGATCTTGTTTTGCCTTGCATCAAGAAAGGTTTTAAAGATGCAGAACCAGTCATCAGAACCTTCAGGCAAGCCCTTTACTCAGATACTGCTTTAACTGGGTCGAGTCTGTCAACTGTTTACTGAGTTGGTTGGTGTTTCTCTTTATACAGAAGTGACTGTTTTGCTCACCCCTGAAAGAGTAGGTAACACTTAATTTTTCTCTAAGCTTTTCAAAAAGAAAAGTCTTTTGCATTTTCATGGTTCTTATTTTGATGAAACAGAGGGTGCTTTGAAGGCTAGTAGTTTATATAACTTAACCTCCTATGGAATGTCTACATTGTTTCATTTGATTGAAAAAAATATATTTTTATCTTTCTCATTCCTGAGGGTGTATAGTTGAGTTTGTATAAGTTAAATGTGCTGATGTTGAGACTCCGTGGGGACTTTTGGCCATACATTGGAAATACTCGTGGAGTGTTAAAAACAATGTTGATGTCCTAGTTTCACCCCTAGAAAAGCTGATTATTTGGCTTGGGGAAGAGGAGTGGGGCCTGAGCACGGCATTTTATAAAAGTTCCTCAGGTGATTCTGATGCTCTCAAGTGTTGGTAAGCACTGATCTAGAACCTTCTACTCAAAAAGCATGGTCCTCAGGCCAGCTGCACTGGCTTCCTCTGGGAGCTGATGACAAATGCAGCATCTCAGGCCCCACTCCAGGCACACTGAATCAGAAGCTGTGTTTTAATAAGATCCCTGAGTGATTCATATGCGTATTCAACTGTGAGCTCTGGTCTACACCGGTTGTTCGTAACCTCTGCCGAGGGGCAGGCTGGGCTGTGATCACCACTGTGGTCCTGGGATGCCTGTGAACTAATAACAGGTGTGATGATACTTATTGATCAGTGTACGCATTTGGTCCACTTAGGACCAAGAGTCCCACAGCTGCGGGATGGTTAGGACCCACAGCAGCGCTTACGAGATCTCTCCCTGAAGGTTGGGCTGGGGTCTGCGGTGAGAAAGCTGGCTGGGGTCTGGAGCAGAGCACAGCTAGCCAGAATATCTGAGTCCTGAGCTGGGAAGCAGCCAGCCACAGTGAGGAGAGGCAGCAAGTCAACCTATCCTTGCCCCCTGGGAACTCTATAGCCTGCAGCGAGGGGGTGCACGAACTCACACAGGCCTTCTCTGTTCCCGGCAGGCCTGGAGGTTGAAGAATCCACTGTGTACTCACGCATGATCCAGGCTGCTGCACAGCAGAGAGACACCTGCCTAACCATCACTCCAACAGTGCTGGGCGAGAGGCACCTGCCAGACCAGCTGGCCTCAGTGACCAGCATCTCCTCCTCTGACCTCTCCCTGGGGCACGTGACCCGGGCCCTGTGCAGAGGCATCGTTCAGAACCTGCACTCAATGCTTCCTTTTCAGCAGCTCCAAGAGTGGGGCGTGGAGCGGGTGATCGGCAGTGGGAGTGCGCTGTCCAGGAACGAGGTGCTGAAGCAGGAGGTGCAGAGGGCTTTCCCTTTCCCAGTGTCCTATGGGCAGGATGTAGACGCAGCTGTAGGGGCTGCTCTGGTTATGCTCCAGAGAAACCTTAACCAGCAGGAGTATTAGCACACTCATTGGCCAAAGGACTGTTGCAAAGTTGATCTAATTAACGTTCCCCTCCTTATCTTGGGATCATGTTTTTCCTGGACAGCTCTGTGGGCAGTTTTAAGCAATGCTTGTTCTCAGGACATCATTTTGACCAAGGACCAGTCTTCAGGGCACACTCTAATAATGCAGCCAGGAGTCATCAACCAGATCCCAAATCAGTGCCTTCTGAAAGAGACTCACCTGAGAGCTGGTTGCAAATGTAAATGTGGGAGAGAGAGAGAGAAAGGGAAAGATGGGTCACATGTACTGTTGGAAGAGTCTTCCCTACTGGATTGTACCACGTGACCCTGAGGCCCCTTTCCCAATCTTGTTCTTCTCTGGCCACAGCCGGCTAGCTGGGGCAGGAGGCGACCCAAGGACAGTGATGCAGGCTGGCTGAGATGAAGATGCAGGGATCTGTGCTGGCCTTCTTGCCATGCACCTCCCCTCCAAGGAGAGCCTGCTTGGTGCTGCCATGGTCCCTCACAGCACAGCTGGCTTGAAGGCACAGAACAGAGAAGAAAACGTGGATGGCATGACCAACCAAGGGGACAGATGCTGCATAATGCCACCGTTCAGGCATGTTGTTCCCAAGAGTCTGACCAGACACCAGCAAGACTCTTTTCCAAGAGTGTGTCTGTGCAGCCGTGTGTTTTTGCCCCTGTGCATCCCTGGGAAGCCTTCCAAGGGAAGGGATGCAGCTGCACATGCTCCTGTTAGAGAGAAAGCAGAGAGAATCCCTTGTCCCAAATGCCCCAGCTCTTCTTTCTCTTGGTGTGGGCCTTGCTGGCCCGCCATGTGTGCCTGGCTCGCAGAAACATCCCACTTGAGTCGGCATCTCTGCAGGGATCCCAGAGCATCTTAAACCTTCCCGTGGTTGGTAGGATGACCACGGAATGGCTTCCAGGAGAGGGCCACCATCGCTGTGTCTACTTCCACACTCCCAAGGGTGATCCCAGGTGCCTGACTCTGAGGCACCTGTGCGACTGTGAGTTTGGGAAGCAGTCATGTCTCTTTGTAAATGCCACTTTATGGGATTGTCTGAAACTCTTAATCTGCCTGGCTGTGCTGATTGAATTTCAGATACTAAAGTTCATTCCTCCAGAGCCTTGTCCCTTTAGTAAAACACACCTCTCTGCGTTGGGAAGACTATAAATCTGGCACTGCCGCGGAGCTGGGTTTGGGAGGTTGGACATAGCTCTGGGGATCATTTGTAGGTTGTCCTTGCAGAAGCCCTGCCTGCCCCATGGTTCTGCTGGGACAAGCAGCTGCAGATCACTCAGGAACATCATGTAATTGTTCTCTCGGCCAGAATGAGTTGACACCATCATTTTGAGAGAGAAGTCACCTCGGGATGGGCCAAAGGATAGCAGAGAGCCCTGTCCATCAGGAGGAGCTGGCCCTCCGACGTCAGGGAGGCAGCCTGTCTTGCATTCCCAGGATGCTGTGGGTGGAGTCTAAATGTAAATTAGGAGCTGGATAGGTATCCTGCAAAGCACCATAACTCTCTGTCCCCTTTCCGCGTGTCCACTCTACCTCTGAGGGCTAAGCCTCGCACAGTCCAAGCTTGCCAGCTGGTAGTCCTGTTGTCATTTCTATTGCACTTGGCCTGGAGCCTCTGCAGGGGTTTGAGTACAGCTGCCAGGGCCTCATTTCTCCAGCCTGAAGTCATAAACCACTCGTTGCTTCTGCTCTCACTCTCAGGAGTTACCATCCTGATCCTCAGATGAGGAACTGGGTCATTAGGTCTGTTTGCCAATATCCTGATCTTAAGCACATGGTAGGCTGGCACTTTCCCTCCTGATTTGCTTTGGCCAGTAAAACGTCAACAGAAGTTTGTCACTTCCAGGCAGAAGTCCTTTGGAGCCAATGTGAGATTTACCACACTCTGTTCCCTTTGCTGTAAGTGACCTGGGGTGTCCCAGAGAGGAGGCTCTGCTGCCCTGGGTCCCACATGAGGGCAATGTGG